>NC_141693.1:401945471-403405471 GCF_964263255.1 Lissotriton vulgaris
AATAATGCTGTGGACAACCACCAATGCAGCAAGAAAAGGAAGCAGTAATTATTTTCTTTTTGTTTGCTCCTGTTGAGCCATTTCCAATTCCCTGTTTTTTGTTTGTTCCCTTTAAAAACACAAAAAATATATAAAATTGTTCAAAAATACAAAAAAAAAATGTTCAGAAAAATAATTAAAAAAATGTAAAACAACAAAAAGAATTAAAATAAAGTTATTTTCAGAACTACCTCCGATTTTTAAAATATTGCTAAAAATTTTAAACTGGCATTCTTTTTTCTCTTTTGTGCACTTCCCGGTGCGCGTACCGGGCGCCCACTCCGCGAAAATCAAAAAGTTTTTTTTTTTTTTTTTTTTTGCCCAGCTGGGCTCTTTTATAGCCCCCACATCAAACCTAGGGGGTCAGGGGGGTCTACTCTGCCCCCTTATGGTCATTTCCCCGTTTGAATTTGCCACCTCTTGTGTCTCGATCCTACCGAGACACAAGATGGCGGCCGCTCCGGACTGTTTCGAATGTTTACAGACACCCAAGAGCCAATCAGCTTTCCGTGCGCAAGCCGCGTGGCGCGCCCGGTGCGCGTACTGGGGCGCTGCCATAGATATATATATTTTTTTGAACCTAAATTACTCAAAAACCACTGGAGCACATATCTTGAGACCTAGCAAAGGCACATCGGGCTAACAGTCCCTACAATTTTGCCAAGTTTGGTGGAAATCCATTCAGCCGTTCTGGCTAAAAGTGAGTTCGACCGCCCTATGGAAATTAACATGAGGAAAACACGTTTTGGGACCCCCCTTTTATCTCGGCCCCACTTGATGAATCCCCCCCAAACTTTCAGGGGGCGGAGCGGAACGGAGTGGGCCATTTTCTTGGAATCGCGAAGATTCGTCCACGGGCGCCAAAGTTATTTCCAATAGAATGTTGCGGATTTCCTATGGAAAGTAGATCCTAACTATAACTACCTACTGGCGACCGCCAGTAGGTAATATATATATATATAATATATATGTATATATGTGTGTGTGTGTGTGTGTGTATATATCTATAATATATATATTCATTCTACCGGCGGTCACCAGCAGGTAGTTATAGTTAGGACCTAGTTTCCGTAGGAAATCCCCAACATTCTATTTGGAATAACTTTGGCTCTGGTGGACGAATCTTCGCGAAATGGCCTCCTCCGCTCTGCTCCTTCCCTGAAAGTTTGGGGGTGATTCGTCAAGTGGGGCAGAGAAAAAAGGGGGTCCCAAAACGTGTTTTCCCCATGCAATTTCCCATAGGACCTTTAGCCAGGGCTACAGCCCGAATGGCTAAACGGAATTACAACAATTTGGAAAAAAGGTAGAGTTCGGTTCGCAGATTGTGCTTTTTGTTAAATGGTGTAAATCCGTTTAGTAGTTCCTGAGAAAATCAAAAGTAAAATCATAGTGATATCAAGAGATGAGGTACCGTACTCTGTACTGTACTCCGTACCTTCCCGAGCACAAGCTGCATGGTCATTGGCTGTCAACTGTCTGTCAACACTCCAAACAAGGAAGTGTTGGTAGCCATCTTGTGCCTTGGTAGAACCGATGCACAAGAAAGCAGTAAAACAAACGTGCAAAACACGCAAAGGGGGCAGGATAGAAACCCCCTGATCCCCTAGGCCTGCTCAGGGGGTCCCACAAGGACCCCCAAGGCCCAACATTTTTTTTTTTATGTTAAAAAAAATATGGGGTTATCAGTGATGTCATGAGTGATTTCACTAACCATGTCATGAGTGATATAATATGTGACGTCATCAGCAGTGCATTGCGGGCCCTCGAGTTATAGTTAGCTGAACTAACTATAACGGGGGAATTTCAATAGTTTTGTATCAGTGAAATGTCCAGCTAACTATAACATGTGTGAAACCTATGGTTTTTTCCAGTGAATTTGCAAGGTTTTTAAAATGCTAATTCCTAACTATAACGTGGCTGAAACCTATGTTTTTTTCAGTGAATATATATATATATAATAAATCTCCTGACCGCCTTGTGCTAGGCGGATGATTTGCAGGTGAGGACCTCTTGAATACTCCTTCCAAATCACGGACCAACACAGAAATTTAAGTTGCGAGCAGTGCAAAGTTTTAATTTGGCATTTGCAAGGCAAGTGTCCTCCCTGACGCGTTTCACTCCACAAAGGAGCTTGATCACATGACGCGCCCCAACAGACATGACGTATTTAAAGTGCTTTAAAAGCCCAATCAGATCTAAAAAATGAACTAACGGACAACAACAATGTACAAATAGTGAACATGGACAACAGACTGAAGCAAACATCGTAAAAATATGCAGTAAGTTTGTTTAAAGATGTTTCTGTCTCTGGCCCACCCAAAGATCAATACATAGTGCAAAAAGATTCTCAAAATGTGCAGATAAATCTAGCTTAAAAGCAAAATTGCAATCGATTTTTTAGATGATGTTGCACATATAAGAACATAGGCAGCTCCTAATATGGGAAAAATAGAATCATGGCAAGTGCCTTAAATTGAGCCCATAAATTGTAAGTTATGCATCAAATACAAAAATAAGTGGCAGACCATCACTTCAACTGGAATAGATAACGGTTAAAATACAATAATCAGAAAAGTCAAATATGCTGTAAACCACTGTGAAATCATGTCTTCATAAAGTGCAAGTGCATTGATAATAGACACATTTCAAAAGCAGCCCAAATATGTGTATACAAATATCTGGTTATAAGAATATTCATGTTTAGTTCCAGTTGCAGCAACAGATTAAAACATGAACTTCAAAGCTTAGCCAGACTAGTCTGAAAAGTGCAAAGAAGTGCTGTGTATTCGGTGACTAATGTGCAAATAAAGCAAATGTACAGAATAGCAGCACAGCGGAGGCTCCTGTAAGAAAAACCTCATATATATATATATATATATATATATATATATATATATAGTGCGAACGCGCAGCGGTCACGCGCAGCGGGCGCGCCGATTGGGCGCCGAAGGCGCGCCAAAGGTAAGCCCGTCTGCGCCCGTCCGCGACCGGATCGCGACCAGCGCCAGGACCCCTGGCCCACGAAGACCCCGACCTACCCGCCTGACGTACTCCGCCGCCACCCTCATCGCACTCAACACCGGCCGACTCCCAGAATGCCACCAAGCCACCCCACGACGCACCCACGGACCTTTCAGCTGCCACGCCTGCAAATTCACCTGCATCCGAACCTGCCTCGCACCAGCACCCGCCAAGCCGAACACCAGCAGCACCCACCTCAAGTGCATCCTGCTCAACACCCGCTCCGTCCACAGACACGCCATCGAACTCTGGAACCTTCTAGACGCCACAGCCCCTGACGTTGCCTTCCTCACGGAGACCTGGATGAACGCCTCTTCAGCTCCCGACATCGCCATCGCTATCCCAGAGGGCTACAAGATCGTCCGGAGGGACCGCAACGCCAACCAGATGGGAGGAGGCATCGCCATCATCCACAGGAACACCATCCGTCTCACGACCAGCACCGACAACACCCTGACCAGCGCCGAACACCTGCATTTCCAGATCCACACCAACCCGAACACCACCCTCAGAGGCACCCTGATCTACCGACCTCCGGGACCACGCACACAATTCAGCGAGGACATCGCCGACTTAGTCAGCCCGCACGCCCTCCCCTCCGCTGACTACATCCTCCTGGGGGACCTCAACTTCCATCTGGAGAACAACAACGACCGCAACACCAGCACCCTGCTCGACAACCTCGCCAATCTTGGACTCAAGCAACTGGTGTCCACCCCCACCCACCTCGCCGGACACACACTCGACGCAGTCTTCTCTTCCAGCACAGACATCGCCTTCAGCCACGCCACAGAGCTTCAATGGACGGACCACAGCTGCGTCCACTTCACCTTCAAGAGAATGACGACCCACCACCACCAGCAACAGGCCGCCCGCAGAAGCTGGAACAAGATCACAGCAGACCAGCTCGCCACCTCCCTGAGCCAGCACCCTCCTGACAGCTCAGCGAACCCCAGCCAGGCCGCCGACAACCTCACGAAGTGGATCAGCATCTGCGCGGACGAGCTCGCCCCGCTGGGGACCCCGCCCAGCAGACCCGGCAGCAAGAAAGCCCCGTGGTTCACCGACGAACTCAAGACCTCCAAGAAGAACTGCTGAGCCCTCGAGAAAGTCTGGAGAAGGGAACCTACACCGGACAACAGGACCTCCTTCAAGCTGGCCACCCGGAAGCACCACCAGTTGATCCGCGCCGCCAAGAAAACAGCATTCAAGGACAGGTTGGACAACAACGCACACAACTGCAAAGAACTCTTCAACATCGTGAAAGAGCTTTCCAACCCCAGCGCAGGAAACGACATCACCCCATCGCAAGACCTCTGCAACTCCCTCGCTTCATACTTCCACAACAAGATCGCGGACATACACAACAGCTTCAACAACCAACCAACGCACACCATGACCGAACAACCACCCCCCACCACCACCCTCCACGCCTGGACCCCGATCAGCACCGAAGACACCATCCGCACGATGAACTCCATCCACTCCGGATCACCGACCGACCCCTGCCCTCACCACGTCTTCAACAAGGCCGACGCTGTCATCGCACCCCACCTGCGAGACATCATCAACACATCCTTCGACACCGCCACCTTCCCTGAGAGCTGGAAGCACGCCGAACTCAGCGCTCTACTCAAGAAACCAACAGCGGACCCCACCGAACTCAAGAACTACCGCCCCATCTCGCTCCTCCCGTTTCCAGCCAAAGTCATCGAGAAGACTGTCAACAAGCAGATGGCCGCCTTCCTCGAGACGAATGGATCCCTCGACCCCTCACAGTCCGGCTTCCGAGCCAATCACAGCACCGAGACCGCCCTCATCGCCGCCACCGATGACATCCGAGCCCTGATGGACAATGGAGAAACAGTGGCCCTCATCCTCCTAGACCTCTCCGCGGCATTCGACACTGTCTGCCACCGCACCCTAGTACAGCGCCTCAGCAACATCGGAATCCAGGACAAGGCGCTGGAATGGATCATCTCCTTCCTCGACGGGAGGTAGCCGAGTGGATGACGACCAGCCGCCTGAAACTGAACTCTGACAAGACGGAGGTCCTCATCCTCGGCTCGTCACCCTCCGCCTGGGACGACTCCTGGTGGCCTCCCGCCCTGGGCACCGCACCCAAACCGACAGACCATGCACGCAACCTGGGCTTCATCCTGGACTCCTCCCTCTCCATGACCAGGCAAGTCAACAACGTCTCCTCGGCGTGCTTCAACATCCTACGCATGCTACGGAAGATCTTCTGGTGGATCCCCACCGAGACCAGGAAGACCGTCACCCAAGCCCTCGTCACCAGCCGACTGGACTACGGCAACGCCCTCTACGCCGGTACCACCGCCAAGCTCCAGAAGAGACTCCAGCGGATCCAGAACGCCTCAGCCAGACTCATCCTCGACATCCCACGAACCAGCCACATCTCCGGACATCTGAGAGACCTTCACTGGCTCCCCGTCAACAAAAGAATCACCTTCCGCCTCCTCACCCACGCACACAAAGCCCTACACGACCAAGGCCCGAGCTACCTCAACAGCCGGATCAACTTCTACGCTCCCAAACGCCACCTCCGATCAGCCAACCACGCCCTCGCCGCCGTCCCCCGCATCCGAAGAGCGTCTACAGGAGGAAGGTCCTTCTCCTACCTGGCCGCCAAGACCTGGAACTCCCTCCCGACCGTCCTGCGCCTGACCCAAGACCACCTCTACTTCAGGAAGAAGCTGAAGACCTGGCTGTTCGACCTGGCCCCCCCCCCCCCCCCCCAGCGCCTTGAGACCCTACGGGTATGTAGCGCGCTCTATAAGTGTCATTGATTGATTGATTGATTGATATAATCCAAACATCTGAAACGTATGAGCGAAAGTCAACTATATTACATGGGAACTCGTATCAATTCATCTAATAGAAAAAAAAGTGCAGATAGAAATTTGTAAATGTTGACACTACAAACAAATGGACCGACTATACAGAATCATAAAAAATTATGAAGGTCCTCATTAATATTGAGCCCATTGGGAACTCTGGTGTCGAGCTAAAATAAAGTGGGTTTCCCTCTGTCTGAGTAACTTTTCACGATTCCCACCCCGTCCGGGGTTGGGAACTGAACCCAAGACAGTGTATTCCAAGTCCTTGAGTTTGTTACCATTTATGGACTTGAAATGTCTGGCCACTGGATAGTTATTATCTGAATTCACAATGGCCCTAACGTGCTGCAAAATGCGTTTATAAACGGGGAGCTTAGTATATATATATATATATATATATATATATATATATATATATATATATATAATCATGTGATCAAGTCACAGGGCAGGGACGAAACTCGTCATGGCTGCCCTTTCTGTTTGTACGTGGTGATTAAATTAATTGAAGCAACTACATCGTGGTCCGTGCTCTTCTTGGCGTCCTGCGAAGGAAAATCCAGAGACGGAGAGTTTTTGTGCATATATATATATATACACACATCACACGAAGTTGCCTCCAACAGTAGAAGCCCACACAGGTAGGTATTCGTCACTCGATTTTAATAGAGAGAATGGTGTTTTCTCTGCCGTGCTGCTCTGTTTCACTAAGCCTAGGAAGAAGGGCAGGAGCCCGAAACGCGTCGGCTGTAAGGAACAGCTGTGAACACCGCAATTGTTTTTGCTGCAGTCTCTATTAAAATCGAGTGACGAATACCTACCTCTGTGGGCTTCTACTGTTGGAGAAAACTTCATATGATATATATATATATATATATATATATATATATATATATATATATTAGAATATATACATAGGTGATGTTAACTCAGTGCCTGGATGTATGGCTCATGAAGAAGAGGCGCGATTGCCTCGAAACGCGTCGAGCATGTGTAAAATATAAAGGAGGACTGAGAGCGAGCTGCGACGAGGCAGAGAACACTTGAGAGTGCAGGACAGCGTTGTGTGCCCGCCTGAGCGCCAAGGCTTTGTTTGAAAAAAAAAAAAAAAATATATATATATATATATATATATATATATATATATATATATATATATATATATATATATATATATATATATATATATATATATATATATATATATATATATATATATATATATATATATATATATATATATATATATATATATATATATATATATATATATATATATATATATATATATATATTATTTATTTATTTATTTACCTACTGGCTATCGCCAGTAGGTATATATAGTTAGGATTTATTCCCTATGGGATTTTTGAAAATTCTATGTCTAATAACTTTGGCGTTTGTGGACGGAATCGGCTGAAATTTTCAGGAAAATGGCACATTTTGTTTCTGAGCAGCCCTTTAAAATTTGGGGGGGTTTTGTCAAGGGGGGGCCGAGAAAAAAGGGGGGTCCCAAAACGCATTTTTCCCATGTTAATTTCCATAGGGCGGTTGGACTCACTTTTAGCTCGAACGGCTGAATGGATTTGCACGAAACTTGGCAAAATTGTAGGGACTGTTAGCCCGATGTGCCTTTGCTAGGTCTCAATATATGTGCTCCAGTAGTTTTTGAGAAATTAACGTTCAAAACAAGATATATATCTGTAACAGCGCTCCGGGCTGCGCTCCGGTTCGCTTACTTTTCGCGAAACGGAACTTTGCGCGCAGAAAGCTGATTGGCTCTCCGGTGTCTGTCAACATTCTAAACAGTCCGGAGCGGCCGCCATCTTATCTCTCGGTAGGATCGAGAGAGAAGAAGAGGTGAAAAACGAAGGGGGAATTTAATGAAAGGGGGCAAGGTATACCCCTCTTTACCCCCTAGGAATGTTGTTGGGGTTATTAAAGGGTCCCGTGGGGAAAATAAAAAAAAAATGATTTTTCACGGTAGAAGCGCTTCACGGGCCGCGAACTGGGCCGCAAACTGGTAGCGAAACGGGAATTCGCCATTTTGTGCTTCGTTTTAATTAAATTACTAGGTATAAGGGGGTGCGGGAGACGTATCCTAATCCCCTATGTTTCCTGAGGGTGGCTGAGGAGGCTCATATATGTTGATACATCTCTTCCAGCGGCTGTGCGTGAGCTTTTTTTTTTTTTTGCTGCGTGGCGTCTGTTAACGTTCGATTCGATGGAAATCAGGAAGTGTTGACCGCCAATTTGTCACTGCGATAAAATATTTTGTTATAAATGAATCCTTATTGATAAACATTGTCTGCGCCATCTTGCCTTTTTTCCAATGCCACAATTTGTCGTGCACGGCAGCCATTTTAGATGCCAGGCTGGTCCCAGGCTATCACCTACCCCTGCGGATGTAGTTTATGGCCCCAGCTGTAGAGAATCCAGACATGCCAACCCTCCCGATTCAGGCGTGAGACTACTGATTTCAGTGCTAGTCTCCCGCCTCCCGATTTCTGCAAGCAAAAACCCGGGGGCATATTACCAACAACTAGCGATAATTTTTGTCTCTAACTTGTTTAGAGACAAAAATTATCGCCGCACATCGGCGATTTTTATCGCAGATAAACCTTGCTATTAGCAAGGTTTATCGCAAATGCGATAAAAAACGGCCGCAATGCATGAATATCGCAGAAAAGTCAGCAATATTCATGTATTATCGAGCAAATGCTCTTAGCCATGTTATCCACCTCCCATTGGATAACATGGCTAAGAACTGCTCAGGTCAGGTGTTAGCTTTTGGAGATATTCGCGCTTAGCGCGAATATCTCCAAAAGTTGGTAATAGGAGATAGCGATGTTAGGGACTGTTTCCAGTCGCTAACATCTTGGCACGCCCACTTTGCATGTCATTAGTGATAAATATCACTGACATGCAAAGCGGGGCCCAAGATGGTCGCTATCTCCTTTTAGCTGTCACTAACTGGTGTTAGCGACAGCTTGGTAATAGGGAGATAATTTTATCTCCGCTTTCTTGGCTTTTAAAGCCAAAAAAGCGGAGATAAACCCCCTTGATAATATGCCCCACGATTCCTCGGGGGTTTAAGCTGACAAGGCTTGGTATTGTGTTACGTGGTAATTCTTCCAGGAAACGTCAGAGGGTCGATGCAGGGGTTCTAGAAGGGGTGATAAACCATTTAAGCCTCATGAACAAGCGCATGGTCTTTTAAAGATCTGTGAAGTACTCGGGCGGCGGTGTGTGTGTGTCCTCTTTCAGGAGCGGGCGGGGGGGGGGGCACTGCCAGCAACTTCCAGGCCAGGCAGTGTTCAATAGTTGCATCACCCTTTCTCTGCCTGCTATTGCGCTCCATGCTTCGGAAAGGTAAGAAAAAGAACGTGCATTTGAGTTTGAAATGTCCGATCCTGTAGCAGTACACTTGCAAAGCCCACACATGACAATAACCCGATTCAAGGCCCCATTCACCCGTTTAAAAAAATATATATAACACTCCAACAAAGTAGGATTATAAAACTTTATTAACTTTTAAATATAACGAACGGAACAAAAACTGTAAAAACATTTAAACATTTTTCACAAAAAAAAGCAACAATGGTCAGAAGCTGTCTTTTGTGCGAATAGTCCCAAGGCAGCACAACGTGCTGAGTTCTGGACGGCACCCAGGTGATGTCACCTGGGTGCCGCACTGGTTTTTGGGATCCTACAATGCAGCAAAGAAAAACAGCGTGGGGCGTCCAGGGTGGTGCGGAGGGAGGCCTCGTCAGTAGCGGTCTGTTGTGCGAATAGTCCCAAGGCAGCAGAACGCGCTGAGATGTTGATGGCACCCAGGTGATGTCCAGTAAACTGCCGCACTGGTTTTGGTATCCTACAATGCTGCTCCGAAAATTGGCATGGGGCGGCCCGGGGGGGGGGGGGGCGTGTGGGAGGCGGCGTGAACGGGCCTCCCCAGGTGGCGGCCATCCAGCTGAGTTGCGCCCTCTCTTGCGGCTACAGCGTCTCGCTCACCATGTTGTTGAGTTGCTCCCACTCTTGCAGTGCAGCGATAGGCGGCTGCCACATGGCGGACGGCTCTTCGGTTTTGGGCCTGGTCCACTAAAATGGCCCTGGGACACCTTGGAACTCGGACGCTTGCCTGCTAGGGCTTGGGCTCCATTCTCGAAAAGCGTCCCCTCAGCCGTGAAGATTCTACAAAAGTCTTGGGGGCCCTCGACTCCTGCAGGCTTCCGGTGGGGAGCGGCTGCCATGATTGCTCGCGGAATGACCACGACGGAGCCACGAGATGGTGGTGCTCTCATGCTGACGCCAGCTTCAGTCTGAATCATCCAGAAACAAGGTGGGGCTTTCATCGTTTGGGGAAAAAAAATGTTCTAAACCAATGAAAAGTGTTATTTTTAGGTCATATGACCAAGCCTTCCATCTTTAGGAAACCAAAAGTAAAATGAACCAATGAAAAGTTTTATAAACAAGTCACATGACCTGTTATGCGGCATAGGGCTACAAAAAGCGTAGAAAATCCGTTGGCACGTGAGGCGGCGTCAGTAGCGGACCGATGTGCGAATAGGCCGAAGGCAGCACAACGCGCCGAGATCCGGATGGCACCGAGGTGGTGTCCAGCAAATTGCCGCACTGGTGTGGCCATCCTACAATGCTGCGCCGAAAGACGGCGTGTCCAGCTGAGTTCCGGTCACTCTTGCGGTACAGTGACTCGAACGCGCCGAGATCCGGATGGCACCGAGGTTGTGTCCAGCAAGTTGCCGCACTGGTGTGGCCATCCTACAATGCTGTGCCGAAAGTCGGCGTGGGGTGCCCCGTTGGCTTATGAGGTGATGTCAGTAGTGGACCGATGTGTGAATAGGTCGGAACCAGCACAAGGCGCCAAGATCCGAATGGCAAGTCCTGGATGTTGAGTGCCATAGTTGAGAGTTCTGAGCAGTGCTTGTAAGACTATCTGAAGCTTATTTGCACCTGCTGCAGCTTCACTATTGCCCAAGGTGGTGTCCAGCAAATTGCTGCACTGGTGTGGCCATCCTTCAATGCTGCGCCGAAAGACGGCGTGTTCAGCTGAGTTCCGGTCACTCTTGCGGTACAGTGACTCGAACGCGCCGAGATCCGGATGGCACCGAGGTGGTGTCCAGCAAGTTGCCGCACTGGTATGGCCATCCTACAATGCTGCGCCGAAAGACGGCGTGACCAGCTGAGTTCCGGTCACTCTTGCGGTACAGTGACTCGAACGCTCCGAGATCCGGATGGCACCGAGGTGGTGTCCAGCAAGTTGCCGCACTGGTGTGGCCATCCTACAATGCTGCGCCGAAAGTCAGTGTGGGGTGCCCCGTTGGCTTATGAGGTGATGTCAGTAGTGGACCGATGTGTGAATAGGTCGGAACCAGCACAAGGCGCCCTGCACTGTTGAGCTTTTTTCAATGCCTGTTTTTTGTTGTTTCCCCTCCATCAAAAACAAAAAAAATATATAAAACTGTGCAAAAATACAAAAAAATGTTTAGAAAAGCAGTGCTTGTAAGACTGTCTGAAGCTCTTTTGCACCTGCTGCAGCTTCACTATTGCCCTGGTGTGGCCAAAGATCGCCCATGACATAGGCGGCCGGCTCCCGAGGAACTTTTTTCCTTTTCCTTTCTGCTTCTTGTCCCACAATCCGTTTCACCTGAAGACACGACCAGGTTCCTGAATGTGTGCAGGGGGACGCTATTGATTGAATGAAAATGGCGGCTTGACACAAAGCTGACTCAAGCGTTGCTGTTGATGCTATACAGACAAAAATTGGTTTTCAGTTTGTACATTCTTCAGGATTTTTTTTTCCATCCAAGGCTGATTGAGAGTTTGTAGAAAAATGGCTTCAGATTTTCCACATACTACTCTTCAACATTCTTCCTAAATGTAACAATGTGAGACTCACTAGGAGAACGGCTGTTTATCTTTCCTTTCAAAATGCTGCCAACAATATTTTCTGAATGGAAGACACCATCTTGTAGCATAAAGGGCCGAAAGGGGTTCTGGTCTGGCCGATTGTTGGTGGAGACATTTTGACTATATCTTGGACCTGCCCGGCCTCGCCCAAAATGGCGCCGGTATAAATGGGACTCGTAACTCCTTGCCCGCAAATGTATATCTAGAAAATTTTATTGTAAGTGGCCCTGTCTTATTTTAATTACAAAATGTACGTCCACCGATTCCGCAACTGTTAGACACCTTAGTTCTTGCAACCTAATGGCCCGCTCGTTACGTTCCTCTACAGTGTAAATGTCTCCTCATCATATACGATTTCAGTTTGCTCCGTGGCCGGCCCACGTGGTTATAGGCCCGTATTTGTATACTGACATTTTCACAATAAAGGTTTTTAAAACAAAACACGGTAGTAGTATTTACATTGGTAAAGTTTTTACTTTTAGTCACTGTTTTCGAATCAGTAAAAGGCAAGTGAAATAAAGCAGTCCAATTACATGACGGATAAAAGGTATAATATGTAGGAACGCAGTAAAGATAAATGGTCAAGGGCAGTTGTGTTTTCCACTCCTGCAACATAAAGTGATCGATAAGAATCTGATAATCAGGCGTATCGGCGACTAAGACAGCAGGCCGAGTCTCTTTTACTCAACGGCTCCGTCATGGAACGAAGAAACGCCCTTTTTCTCGAAAAAGGAATATATTTTACTTGCAGGACAGTTGTAAATTTTCCGGGAAAGTACATTAGCCTGGAATATTATAACATATATGTTTAAAAAAAAATAATGTTCGAAAACAATAAAAAGCGTAATTTTTAGGTCATATGACCAAGCTTTTCATCATTAAAATAACAAAAGTAAAATGAACCAATGAAAAGTTTTATTAACAAGTCACATGACCTGTTATGCTTACGTTACGCGCTGCGCGCCGCGCCCCGGATCACTTCCGGGTGCGCTAACGCGGCGTGTCATATAACGCATTACGCGACAACGTAGGTCAAGAATATAGTCAAAATGTCTCCACCAACCAGCGTTCGGAACACAACCCCTTTCAGCAGTCCAAAAAGTTCTGTTAAATGACAACAGAGGGGACAGGCAACAAGAACCATCAGTCAAAGAGGGGAGGGCAAGTTCTTCTCTTCCGGGTCATGTTGGGGCGCTACCGGAACTGATCGAATTGGTAGTCTACAGTGTTTCTGGATGTTTCAGACTAAAGCTGGCGTCAGCATGAGAGCACTACCATCTCGTAGCTCCGTCGTGGCCATTCCACGAGCAGACATGGCAGCCGCTCCCCACCAGAAGCCTGCGGGAGTCGGGGGCCCCCAAGACTTTTGTAGAATCTTCACGGCTGAGGGGACGCTTTCGAGAATGGGACCCAAGCCCTATCAGGGAAGCGTCCGAGTTCCAAGGTGTCCCAGGGCCATTTTAGTGGACCAGGCCCAAAACCGAAGAGCCGGCCGCCATTTTGAGAGTCCTGTGGCAGCCGCCTATCGCTGCACCGCAAGAGCGGGAGCAACTTAACTACATGGTGAGCGAGACGCTGTAGTCGCAAGAGCGGGCGGTAAACAGCTGAATGGCGGAAGAGGCACAGTGTAGCAAAAGCTGGCGGAATGGCAACTAAAACGGTAAAGGGGCGCCCCACTACAGCGTGTCTTCAGGTCAAACGGATTGTGGGACAAAGTCCAGAATAGAAGAGTCATCAAAAGGCAAAAAGTTCCGCCGGACCCCGGGAGCCGGCCGCCTATGTCGGGGGCGATCTCAGGCTACACCAGTGCTATAAGACTTGGGGAGGGGGTCGGAGCCAAGCGTCTTCTCCGAGTCCGTGCCATCACACCGCCCCTCGGGGGCCTCCGTCAAGCGGTTTAGGGAGGTACCATATAACATTGTTTTCAAATGCAGTCCGGTCCACAAACGACCCTCACTTACTTTGAGAATACTGAAGCTGCAGTAGGTGGAAATAAGCTTCAGACCGTCTTACAAGCACTGCTTTTGTAAACATTTTTTGATTTTTTTTGTATTTTTGCACAGTTTTATATATTTTTTTTGTTTTTGATGGAGGGGAAACAACAAAGCACAGGCATTGAAAAAGGCTCAAACTCAGAACTCTGAACTATGGCACCCAACATCCAGGACTTGCCATCCGGATCGTGGCGCCTTGTGCTGCTTCCGACCTATTCACACATCGGTCCACTACTGACATCTTATAAACCAACGTTATGTAAATAGTTATTTAATAAAATGTTTTACCCTGTTTCTTTGCTGGTGTGTTGTCTATATTTTTAATATTTGCATAGGGTTTGTCGTTATTTTGGGCGGGATGGGTGACGGAGCCGAGCTGTCTTGCAGCCCTCATGGTGTGGAGCTCAGTTCATCTCACTATTTTCGTATTTCTCATGAAGGGTTGTTTATAATATTTCTATTTTAGCGAGGTCAAAAAGAGATCCAATTAGTGGCCTACTGATTTTGCTCGATTACTTTTATTTTTTTACACGATTTTTCACGATCTGCAAAGACTAAACAGAGTATTGCGACTTTGTGCTTGTTTGTAAATAGAGAATGAACCAAAGAGAATCAATTGTAAAACAGTAAATGCTTGGATAATAATCAATCAAATGGAGAGACAAGCAGGCAGGACGGATTACAACGGGGGTAAAGGCCTGCGTTAACTACCCTTCAGTATCTGCAAAGAGAGAGTACTACTAAGACAAAAGAGGGGAGGGGGGCAGCGTTCAAAGCACATCAGCGTGCATAAACACGAAAAAGTTTTTATCTATCACGTACTTGACATTTTAAAGATTTTCATATTTGCTATTAAAAAAACATTGAAATTCACTGAAAAAACCATAGGTTATAGTCGATATATAGTTAGGAATTTGCATTTACAAAACCTTGAAAATTCAATGAAAAAACCATTGGTTTTAGGCCATATATAGTTAGGGATTTGCATTTACAAAACCTTATTTTACTCGCATAAAACCATTGAAATTCCATATATAGTTAGATGCGCTAACTATATATCGCGCACCCGCAATCCACTGCTGATGATGTCACATATTACATCATTCATGACATGGTCAGTGACATCACTGATGACATCACTGATCACAACATCCAGTGACTGTATGTTTCTGTAAAGTTAAAATATGTCTTACATATTGAAGAATGAGTGGATGTATAAATGTCTGGATGAAGGATTTAGTAGGTGCAACTGATTGTATGAGGGAGTGATTAAATGTGTCTCACTGAGTGCATGGGTTAGTGATTAAACTGTATTAATTTGTGCATCATTATATCTGTTGTTCTGTAAACTGCTGCATGTGTTGATCAGTAGCTATATGAATAACTATATGGGTTATTGATTGGTTGCTCAAGTATTTGTATGGGAGACTGAGTATGTGTGTGAGTGGCTGGGAGGTGTGTGACTCTGTGCATAGATGTGTGAGCAGTTGATTCACTAGATGTATGGTTTCAAAAGTGCATGTGGAAACAGCTGTATGGGCGGTTGACTGTGTGCATGAGTGTATTGGTGAGTGAATGGATATCTCAGTGCTACATGTCAAAGTAAGTACATATATAAAACACAGTACATGTGAGAGTTAACATATATAAATAACTGTGCATTAGAGCCAGTGAATGTGTGAGTGGCTGTATGGATCATTGTGAACTTTTATTAGGGATTATATAAGAGAGTAAATATGTGTTAGAATATGTTTCAATAAGTAAGGTGTGTATAACTGTATAGTTGAGGAATTGGAGGTGTGTTTGATTCTTTGCATGACTGTCTAGGTGTATGAGTAACTCCATGGATGAGTGACAATCTGTGAGTGTCTGTTTTCACTGAGTGTATCTAAGGATATATCAGAGTCTGTAGAGGTTCATCGTATTAACACATGAATGATGTCATCTGTGATGTTGTCAGTGATGTCATTTGAGTTGTCATCAGTGATGTCATCAGTGATGTCATTTGAGATGTCATCAGTGATGTCATTTGAGTTGTCATCAGTGATGTCATCAGTGATGTCACTGACCATGTCATGAATGATGTAATATGTGACATCATCAGCAGTGGATTGCGGGTGCGCGATATATAGTTAGCGCATCTAACTATATATGGAATTTCAATGGTTTTATGCGAGTAAAATAAGGTTTTGTAAATGCAAATCCCTAACTATATATGGCCTAAAACCAATGGTTTTTTCATTGAATATATATATATATATATATATATATATATATATATATATATATATATATATATATAATTATGCTCTAAGGTTACCCAAATGCAGGAAACACTCGAACCACAGGTAAGGTTCAACCTCCAAACCTTTAATCCTCGGTACAAAGCAGCCAGCATGCAAGAAAAATAACGCAGTTCCAACACTCTGCCTTACGCTTTTCGAATTATTTCTTCATCAGAGGCTCGTGTTGAAGATTCGCATTTGCGGACACTCCTCCATAATGTGTAATTGCACTATGACACGCCCTTTATGAGCCGCCCAGATTGGGTTCCATGTTTGACTTATGGGAGTAGGATTGCCCCGTGTATCGGTGCATTTATTTCCTACTGTAATTAGGTTCCGCATGAGCCCCTTGCTCGCTGGTTGCTTTTTATCCACACCTGTTGCTCCACAAAAGAGGGTCGTAAAATCAAAGTCTCTCGTGGCCCCTTATCTTCCGAGGGTGGTGCACTCCCAGCGGCTGGGCTGCCGCTTTCAAATACAAGCTCTGAGGTTACCACAATGCAGGAATCACTCGAACCACAGGTAAGGTTCAACCTCCAAACCTTTAATCCTCGGTACAAAGCAGCCGGCATGTTCAAAAATGTTATCTGATTCAATCAATGTGGCAACGCTAGAAACCACTGTTATAACATATAGCACACCGTCATGTGATACTGCGTGCGCACAATTCTTAGGGAGATTTCACCCAATTAAACGCATGGCACACTGTCACACAATACTACATGTGTACAATTCATTGAGTTTAACCAAATTAGATGAAATACTGCAACCTCATACTCATAAAGAGAAAAATGGCAGTAAGGAATAAAGGCTGCACTACCTCACTATACACACACTGTAAATATGCGATTAAGTCAAAGTTGCCCACCTCATTAGTCCACTGCCACGGGACCACACATATATAATATACTCTAGCGCACACAGAGAGGCAACACAATATATTACAAAAAAACACAAGTATGCAACAGGTAAATCAATCCAGACTCTTCAATAGTGTGAAATACGTTCCGTTTAACAGATTCTTGCATCATTCATGGCGTTAGCTGTATTGCTTGCTGCTTTATCCAATCATCTATCACGTTTTGCCCCAATGGGGCTTCCTCAGGGCAGTTATTAGAATCCCCCAGTCTTATGATGATCCTTAATGTTACATGATCACTAAATCATTTACTTAACGCCAGTATAAATAATCTCTCTTCTGAAACCAGTAGTAATCGCAGAAAAATCTTCAGTTTCTCCCACACTTTCACTTGGTAGTCCACAATTGCTTAAGAAGCCTCGAATCAGACTCTTTATCGTAATCCAAATTCAATTATCTCTTGTTCACGTTGATAGGTGACTCTCCATGTATTGAAAATGACTTCATTTTGGGCCACGGTACGACGCTGTGCTTCTCAGACCGCCGCCAGCCTTTGAAATTTCAAATAAAATTACCCAGTTCAATGCAGGCTATCTGAACAAATGATAAACTGCATCTATTTGCAATATTCCAACTATGTTCACTAAAGTTGCCTGATTCGATTTGTGTAGTGTCACTAAAAATCTCATTTATATATTGTTGCATACTGTCACATAATATTACATATGCACTTATCGTTGGAAATTCCGCAACTTCACCTATTTCTGCATGATTAGGAACAGTAAGATGATGCAGTTCAATAAGAGCAATCTGAACTTTGTATACATGTATCATGATAGTGAGTTTACTCTGGATTACTGAAGAAAATGTTGTTCGGCAACGGTATCACCCCTTACATGAAGTAAATGTGACCTGTGATAAACCAAACATAATGTGAGAATATAAAACGTCAGTTTCCCGCACTTTATCCCCCTACAGAGAGCCATCTATCCCATAATTATTCAACAATTGTTTTATGTTACTTGTACATCAATTTGCTTATGGGATCTCTGAGGCTGTCTAAGTGGGCTATAACTATGTGCGGGCAGTTAACATGATTCATTATTCCTGCCCCACATGTCAGAGTGTGGTAAAGTTGTGATCACAGGACTAGATCACTATCATCACGTACCTATAAATGTTCAAAATAATAAAGTGTCAAAGTGGAAAATATGAAAACACTGGATACAATCATACTCATAAGGGAAAGGCTGTAGCTTAGTTTTGAATGATTATAGGAGAGTCATCCTGTCAACCCTTCCTTTTGTTAATAGATTGTAGCCAACTCCTCCCCGCCATTAAGGCCATTCGGGACTTTAATATGAAGATTGATAATGTATCGTGATTCTAATGTGCGTAGATGTTTCTCCCTATTCCCCCCTCGGATTGCATAGCGACTCTTTCAATGCCAAAGAATCTGAGCAGACTGCTGTTACTGTTATGCTTCTCATGAAAATGTCTAGCCACAGGATAATTACAGTCCCTATTGATTATTGCCTGTGAGTGTTGTAGGATTCTATGTTTCAATTAGTTTGGTTCTTCCAATATACTTGAGGCCACAGGGCACTCTAAGATGTATACCACAAAGTCACTGGTACAGGTAATCCATTTATTGATGTATCTCGTCCTGCTTTGTTCATCTTGTACTCCCAGCAGTTTTTGCGATTCTTGCAAGGATTGCATTTGATGAAACACTTAGGTAGATTTAACCAAGTCTCAGTACTGATGTCCTATTGATAGCTATGGACTAGCCAATTGTTTAGTGACTTTGATTTTCTATATGTGATTTGTGGTTTTTCATCTACAAACTTCCCAAACACTGGGTCTGTTCCCAGTAGACTCCAGTGTTGTTTCATCAGTTGATTAATCTAGAAGGAGCTCTTCTTTTATATGTCGTGATCATTCTAGGTGCATTTGTCTCCTATTTCTTTTCTTTGATTTTAAATAGGAGCTCATACCGTGTCCTATTTGCAAGCTTTTTCTAGGCTACAGACAATACCTTGCTCTTAAAGCCCTGTTGTTTGAATCTGATGTCCAGGATATTCTGCTCCCACAAGAAACCCTCATTGGTGTTGCAATTACGGCGTGCCCTTATGTACTCGCCATAAGGAATGCTATTGATCAGGGGCGTCTGGTGATTACTATGGGCATGGAGAGTAGTGTCCTCTGATGTCTTTTATTTCTGAATAAGCTGGTGATTATTTGCTTTTTCTCAATGGAGATTGCTACTTCTAGGAATTCACAGTAATTGGTACTGATCTTTTGTGTAATGCTTACATTTAGGGGATTCCTTCCCAATTTATTAATGAATTCTAATGCTAGACTTTGTGGTCCATCCCAAATCAAGAAGAGGTCATCTATGTACCTGATCCAAATGGGAATGTGATCAGTGGACATGTCGTTATCAGCTACCCATACCACCTGTTCCGCCACCAGCCTCAGAATACATTTGCCAGGCCGGGGTGAAACAAGTGCCCATGGCCATCCCTGATGTTTGTCTGTACAGTGTTTTTTCGAACAAAAATATATTTTGCTCCAGGCAATACAGCATCATTTTTTCTATCATTGCAGACTGCTCCCATAATGAGATGTTTCTGCGTCATAAATATTACATGCATACCCCCTTTCTCTGATCAATGCACGTAAACAACAAGCATGCATCCAATGCTATTATGGAATAGCTATCTTCCCATCATTAGTGTTTTAGAAAGTCCTACTGTCTTTACAGTATGACCTAAGATACACTACAAACAGAGATAAAAAGAGATCCAAAAAAAAAGGTGTTTTCTAATAGCCCTCCATTTGAGAAGACAATAGGTCTACCTGGTGGTCTAATGGGATCTTTGTGAATTTTGGGAAGCATGAATAAACACGGGACTCGTGGATTTTCTGTTTTAAAGAATTTGAATTAAACATCATCCAGATGACCACCAGTGCCATAAGAGCTTGTGATATGGGCGCGGAAGGTGACTGTATTAGAAACATGCAGAGTTTTATCTGGGGCCCACTGGAGGGCTTTTTAAACGTGATCCCTGAATTGGACTAAAGAAAACGCACGCACTGGAGTGTTAAAAAATGCATACATTTACTACACCCCCCACAATGCACTATGAACATGAACTGGATTCTGAAGGCACACCGGAGGCCAAGTAATTAATTAGTAAGTGCATAAAGGGAATGTGGTAGCGAAGAACTATTTTCTGATGTCTGCCTCTGAAGAGAATCAACAATGATTTGAAACGCGTCATGCCAAGGGGATGTTCCCAAACCAGATGGAAAGCTGCATGTTTAACAATAGAAGGGTTGTTACTTACCAGAATGCGGAGTGCGGCCTCAAATCTGGGCGTTCTTTGTTGGAGATATTCATGGCGGCGGTTCCACCCGCGGAGGCGACGCACCGCCCTAAGAGCAAAGTGAGGGTCCTCAAGATGGGTACAGTCCCTCTCTGTATGGGCGCTGAAGGTGACAGTATTAGAAACATGCAGAGTTCTATCTGGGGCCCACTTGAGGGCTTTTTAAATGTGATCCCTGAATTGGACTAAAGAAAACACATGCACCGGAGTGTTAAAAAATGCATACATTTACTACACGCCCCACAATGTACTACGAACATGAACTTGATTGTGAAGGCACATAAGAGGCCAAGTAATTAATTAGTAAGTGCATAAAGGGAATGTGGTAGCAAAGAACTGTTTTCTGATGTCCGCCTCTAAAGAGAATCAACAATGATTTGAAACGAGTCCGGCCAAGGGGATGTTACCGAATGAGATGGAAAGCTGCATGTTTAACAATAAAAGGGTTGTTACCTACCTGAAGCGGAGTGCGGCCTCAAATCTGGGCGTTCTTTGTTGGAGATATAGATAGATAGATAGATATATAGATAGATATATAGATATATAGATAGATATATAGATAGATAGATATAGATATATAGATAGATATAGATATATAGATATATAGATAGATATATAGATATATAGATATATAGATAGATAGATAGATATATCAAATATTATTTGTGCAACTGTTTTAGTTGGAGCCCCTATTTGAATTGTCTATTAATATTCTAGAACAATAATCTGGTGAGACAACTGAAGTTAGTATTTTTCTGCTTTCCTAAATTTTAATTTAAAGCTTTGTCTTACAGTATAAGATTTTGCTTTACTCACTGGATGGTCGGCTGCTATCAACCTTTTGTGCCTATGAATGGTCTCTTGGAATCAAGTCTGTCACCTGGAGCCCCAGCAGTCAGTTCTTAGCAATTGGCAGCTATGATGAAAAGGTAAGCAATGGTTGGCATAGTGGAAATCTGTTTTGAGAAACGAAACATTTGTGTCGCTGCTTAAATTTGTTTCTGTATACCAGGTGAGAATTCTGAATCATGTGACGTGGAAGCCAATCACAGAACTTGAACATCCATCAGCAATCGTTAACCCAAAGATAGTGAGTAAAGAATGACTTTAATATTTTTAACTTTTCCTATAAGTAGTCGTTTTTAGCTTTTTTGATTGTTTGTATACTACTACTTTTAATTGATGGTGAGGTTGGCAGTATAAATCAGGTATTAGTGAGGGTCACACTAGATGTATGCCTCTTTTAGTTTATCACTGAATTACGTGGTCTAGTAAGTTCAGCATATCCTTGGACAGTTGTGTAACAGTATTAGTCCCAGATGTTATATGCAACCTCTGCCTAAAAATGTGAGTATGCTGATCATAAACATTAACCAGTTTCCTAAGATCTTGAGGTCTCAAAGTTGTAATTATTTGCAGTTTTATGTAGCATATACATGGCAAATTCCATGCAGCTCAGTGCTCCACAACATGGTGCCATCAAAGACCATATACAAATAGCAAACAGTAGACCATCTGCTTTGGCAAAATGCACAAAGCTTGATGAATGCGATAAGCCAGTCAATCCTCACGAGTGTTTCTACATCGAGTAACTTCCTAGCATAAAACTAAAGCGATGCATTAGTCCTCTCTAGACAAACTAAATCTCTCGTCTATCTTAGTGAGAAACCTAGGAATATCTGCTTAAATGGAGAATATTAAAACTTGGTGTGTGTTTGAGATTGCACAGCCCAAGCTTTGTATTTGATCAAACAGTCTTATCATGCCTTTCTTTAGCTGCTCTTCCCTTTTGTTTTTTCCTCTTCAAACTTTCTTGTCAACACCAGGTCCAAACCCATGATATAGGAAGATTAAGTGACTGTAATACACAGATTGTAATTTGAAACATGAAATGTCAGTTAGCAGTGATCGCAAATTTATTTTAAAATTGTTATAAAGCTCATAGCTGCCCCAGTGACGGGGCGTCCCAGCGCTAACTGAATCACGGCTGAAACCCTTCCAAGGAAAGAGAAGAGCCTAAGCTGGAAAGAGCCAGGTCTTTAATGCCTTACGAAAGGCCAGGTGGTTCTGGAGTCCTCTGATGGAGGTGGGAAGAGAGTTCTAGAGGCGCGCCGCCTGAAATTTAAATGATCGACCGCCCGCTCTGGTTCTGAAAAAGCGGGGAGTACAGACCAAGCCCGCATTAGCCGAATGCAAAGAGCGATTCGGTACATATTGGACCAGCAGATCCACCAAAATCTGCGATACTTGTCAGGTCAATATTTTATGGGCAGTTTAAAATGGTAAGGAAACATTGATCTCTGACAGTTAAAAAAATATCCGGATATTTAAAATGTTGTTTCATTGTGTATACAAATGTATGGATTGCTTGCAGAAATACATTTCGGTTGACATAAACTAAAAGTAGTGATAAGCTCCCAGCTTAAAAATGGAGGAACTTTTCTACATATCGCCCTTCTGGGAATTTTGAAGCTATCACACTATAAGACATAAACTTTTAACTCCAGTCCAATAAAGTGCCTACTGATAACAGCAGTATTCATCATTAAAACCAAGTGAAAAAAGTTCAGACGTTCAGCGAGGTCAGGTTTAGGTTACATTTTCATATATGTAAGTCCTCTGCAGAGAAGTTCACAAATTTTGTAAAATGGGTACGACCCAGAAAAAAATCAGGGTCTTTGCCATGACCTCCATGGTACATCTGGAAAACAAAATGGAGGACTTCGATAATTTAGCCGCGGAAGCTATAGATCCCTTTCTGGGAGACCACGCTTTTGTAGCCTTACTGAAAGATTCTGTTCCTCCAGAGTTGCTTAAGTACTCATGATACAAATGGACATACAGAACGTGGTCAGAATTACTTTGTAGGGGGATAGAGACTTATGACCTGGTCTTAAGCCAGGGGAGGACTCTTCGGAGGTGCATCCTGTCAGGCAGCTCTTGTAGAAGTTGAGTTCCCGGGAGGACAGATAAGGCTGTCACTGTTAAGGGTTCCCTGCATTGCCATTAAGGCAGCATGCCTCTACTTGTTGGTCAGACATCTTGAGGGAGGATTCTTCTACTCATGGTATTCTGTTGCTGAGGAAAGGACCCCAAAATGGTTTACTGACATCCTTTGCTCAGATTTGGCCTTGAATAGTCTTTGGGGTCCATTGGCCTTTCATTCAGAACTCCTACACAAACGTCTGCGCTTCTCTTTAGTGCCATGGCCTGGTCCAGTTGTAGCAGATGATGTGTTCTTATTATCATCCTTCCCCGCGGAGGAAATGGGCCATGTCACAGGTCGGCCGGGTGGCGGGGATATGCTTCAGTGTTCTGAGAGCCCTCAGGAAAGTGCTAGATCTGCTTCCCACTGCTGCTCGAAAGACGCTGGTGCATGCCCTGGTCACCTCCCGACTTGATTATGGGAACCTGCTCTATTTGGGGGCCACAGGCAGGGTCATGGGCCGCCTGCTGGTCCTTCAAAATGCGGCAGCGCGGCTGGTTCTCAGACTCCCTAGGAGGTCTTCCGCCAAACCAGCCCTACGGGCCCTCCATTGGCTCCCCATTGGCTCCCCATTGAGAGAAGAGTGGAGTTTAAGGCCCTTGCCACATGTCATCGCATCCTGAGCGGCAAAGCACCTCTTCCGCTCCAGAGCCTTGTTTCCCACTATGAGCCTGCACGCAGTCTTCGGTCCTCTCAGACCGGGCTGTTAAAAGTCCCAAGAATATTCAAAGCTCGTATGGGAGGTAGATCCTTCAGACACCTTGCTCCCAAGTGCTGGAACAATCTTCCGCTGGAACTTCGACTCGAACCTTCCGAAGTCCAATTTAGGAAAAAACTCAAAACGCACCTTTTCAGCAGATAGCTTTTGTGGGAGGAGGGGGGACAGCCACTTCACTTGTCATAGCGCGGGGACACGCCAGTGGCGTAACCAGGCGCTTAATAAATGTCCAATAATAATAATGTCAAGCCAATGAAGTTCTAGTCTTTGCCTCTCAGGATGCTCTTCACAAAGTTGAATATGAAGTAATCACTTTGGATCTTAGTGATATCAAGCACTTTTGCCTCCCCTGTAATGGGCATTACTCATCTCAACCATTTTTACCTCCAGGAGAAGTAGAAGAATATGTTTGTGGTTGTGGTAAAGGAAGACCAGACAGCATTTAGTTCCTCAAGATAAGCAACTTCTCAGTGATTAGCGACCTATACTTGTCATTCATCCCACGTGTTCTGCAATGCTGCTTTTTAACAAAAACATAATTTTGGGTGTTGCCTAATGCAGGAAAACAGTGCTTTGTGAAAGGATCCAGTGATCTGAGCAGGATAGACCTTTACCTATGTGTCTTGCCAAAGACTTTGAAAGTCGTCTTCAGTGCTCGCCTATGTAGGTCGATCATGTCACCTCTTTAGCCACTGCTACCTGGCAAACACCATTCCCTTGATGTTTTTGGCTTATGACGTGCCCTGTTAGGAGCTCTATTACAAACAAAAAAAAACACAAGTGATTATAGAGCAGTGTGGCCTCCTGCTGGAAGAAGTCTGTCTCCCAACGGTTACCCAAAGCAATATGAGCAATATTTTTCTCATGAAATACATGAATTGTTAGAGTACAGGGTTGCCTCTCACAAGTCATTCCCAAAACCCGGGACATATGTTAGTAATTATCTAGCAGGCATGCGACTTTGATCCGTCTAAATTCTCAAAAATAGAATTACGGAAGAACACCTGATATTATTTCTATGTTAAGGTGTTTGTTGTCTCTAATGCCTTACCGTCCTAGAACAGACACTCTAGTCTGTCATTATCACTAATTGTGGGGGGGTTCATGAATTTTCAACTCGGCGCAACCAAAGAAATGTCAGCCCTGTTTAGGACCATACATAAACCCACACATGTACCAAAAATAATAAGTGAAAAAATGTGTGGCGGAGAGGAAGGCACCTCACGGGCGAACACCCTTGGGGCAATCTGGTCAGATGTTTACCAGAATCTTGGCCCCTTTCTCATCATAGGCAGCCGTTCCTATTCCAGAATTTTGGTGAGTTAGTGAGAAAAAAGAAAAGAGAGAAGGTGCATATCAAGGAGATTTAGAGCGTGACTCTTTGACCCTGATGAATCTGCCATAAAGGTTTCTGGGCAGTGAAACATGTTGGTCACAGGTAGTGGTATGCAACTTTAAGCTACCCTCCTTTTTATTTCAACTTCGCACACCCGATTCATGAATAAAAGTAGTTTGAGTGGTGTGGGTGTTGATTTTATCCTTCACTCTGTTGTGTTTGTCCGAGGAGTCACGCTCTAAATCTCCTTGATATGCACCTTCTCTCTTTTCTTTTTTCTCACTAACTCACCAAAATTCTGGAATAGGAACGGCTGCCTATGATGAGAAAGGGGCCAAGATTCTGGTAAACATCTGACCAGATTGCCCCGAGGGTGTTCGCCCGTGAGGTGCCTTCCTCTCCGCCACACATTTTTTCACTTATTATTTTTGGTACATGTGTGGGTTTATGTATGGTCCTAAACAGGGCTGACATTTCTTTGGTTGCGCCGAGTTGAAAATTCCTGAACCCCCCACAATTAGTGATAATGACAGACTAGAGTGTCTGTTCTAGGACGGTAAGGCATTAGAGACAACAAACACCTTAACATACAAATAATATCGGGTGTTCTTCCGTAATTCCATTTTTGAGAATTTAGACGGATCAAAGTCGCATGCCTGCTAGATAATTACTAACATATGTCCCGGGTTTGGGGAATTTTTTGATTGTATTTGATGAGTGGAGGGCCTTTCCCATTAATACCCGTAATATTCCCTCTAAGCTCCTCTTGTTATTGAATTGCCTCTCACAAGTAACAGCTCTCTAAAAATATTTCTTAAAGCCCTCAAAGTGGTCTAATCGAATCCTTGGCAAGCCAGTCTTTTGTGATCCGTTTTATTTCAACTTGCGATAGTCACTCTGACCAACACTGCTATGCAAAATCTGTTTGACATTACAAGCTTTCGAAAGAATTTGCGTGACATTATTCAGACTCTGGTGGCCAGAAGTTTACATTGCTTAACCCATTGTAAATGAAGGTATTGATTACGCTTTCATCCACAGCCTCATGAAGTACCAGGAAATAGAATGGGAATAGAATGTGATATCACTTCCTGAAAAATGGTACTTGAAGGCACAATGCATAGGATCCACTTAAGCAGAAGCCTTAATTTGTCCTAACTCACCCACTCGTTTCCATTGCGAGCTGGTACTTTTATGAAAATGTAGTATAGTATGGAAAAACTATTTATGTAGCTCTGTATATGGCAATATTTTATTTTTAAGCACTATAAATAACTTTGGTTACGATTATCCACTGTGATGGTATTCATTTTACCGTCTTCAGATTGGAAGTGTACGTCAAATTCGAACCACTTAGCTCAGTGGTGCCCATTTAACAAAAAAAGCTGCAGTTATCAGAATGCAAAAAATAAATCTGGCTAAATGGAATTGCACATGTTCGACATGGGGCAGCTTTAGAGCGAAGTTGGAGGGAAACACTTTTTCTTAAACAGCACCAATCCATTTTGGAATCCTAGCCTCGTTGACTGTTCCTCACATGTTTGCAGGGGATGTTTAGAATGTTTCCTGATACTGTGCCATATTTTAATACATCTTGATTTTTTTAGAATTGAAACTGTTTGTAAACATTCATCAGTGTATCAATATTTTTAAAGTGCATCGTTTATCTTGTAGGTTGTGTACAAAGAAGTGGCGGTATGTCCAAATTCTGGGATAGATGACCGCACGTTCCCTCCTACATTACCGTGTACCACCAGCTTGTTCAGCACACAGAGTAAATGTATGGAATAATTTAATCAAAGTGGGCATTGGGTAATATGTTTGTTATTTAGAAAGATTATCGCATTCAGAAATCTTCACACCATGCCTCCCCTTTCAGTCGTAGATCAGAGTGTCATTAAGGAATCAGACTCTGTATGTTCGTGAACTCTCACTTGGATGCTTTGTGTTTCTGGAATCAGATCCAAAATAAGATTATGGATCTGATTTGCAGATAGCGTCATAATGTAAGGCGTTGCCCTTTTAATGTAAATGTGTTAGCCCGTGTGCAATATTTTACCAAACTTTTGTATTGATTTGAAAACATATCTAGTTTCATACTTGAAATAAGGATGCCCTTGCTTTTATTTTATTTCTTGCACCTACAACCTGCGAAATGTTACATCTCTTTACTTTTCATTGTATTCAGCTATGCATCATGTTAGGAAAGTGATATATGTGCAGCTCTGGAAAGGTTGCAGGAAGCTTCCAGAATGTGTGTGAAATGCAAGATTTAAACAATAGTGTTGGTACTCATCACTGAAAAAATACCTGCAAATCTCTGGGATCTTTTTGTACTGTAACTGAAAGCCTTGCTGTGGATTGAAGATCACATTGTTTTATAGCGTTCTGTACGATTTAAGTATTACCCATTTCCTGTAACTATGAAATTCAGTGTGTAAGCAAATCAAGGACTTCAGAAGCTGCCTAACACTGAGCTGTATGATGCTTATTGGTCGCGGCTTCCTCCTGTAATCTGGCCTATGGAGCCATCAAGTGATGACTTTTATTGGTTATCTAAATGGTAGATAGAGCAGGGAAAATGCATTCTGCATCCTATCTTCATTGATGGTCATGCACGCTAGAATGGTCTCCTGCTGCCTGTGTGTGGAACTGCAGCACTGACTAATAGATATGTTGTTCATATAATATAACACAGGGTGTGAAGAATCCATTTGTTGTTCAGTTGAAAAGCAGCATATCAGAAGTGGATTATTTTTATTTTTTAAACTGTTTTTTCCTGACATGATTTTGAAAGTGCATTTCAATATCTTAGTGTGAAGGCTGTTTAAAATGAGAAAAGGATATGCAAAAATATAACTTCATTGTCTTCTAATGTAAAACAGAGTGAAAAACGTGCTGCCCGTTTAAGAACTCCAGAAAGTCTCTCAACCCAAGATGCTTTTTACTGGCAGTATGCCTCCCTACTCAGTTCTTTCTTCCAGCTCCTATGAGAAGGATCTGAGAGCATGTGTGAGAACATAGGTTTGTTTTTCTAAAGAAGCCTAGTGCTGTAGACCAATAGTGTCAGCCATCCTCAATGCTTTTCAGTCAAAAGCAGCTCCAAACCCCTGCTTCACTTGGTTCAAAGCCTTTTGGACATACCCCAAGAACATTATTTTTAACACCTGCAACAATACAATCTGCCAAACATTAAAAAAAATATAGGCCATCACAGCAAGTTCCGGATTTTCAAAAAGTGACCAGAACCGTAATATATAATTGTCTCTTCATTTCTAGGCAAGTTAATCCTCTCGTAATTAATGAGCTCTAAAGGTCAATATATATTAAGATGGTGGAGGATCTGTACCCAGTTAAAGTGGTGCGTCTTTGGCATCTCATGGGTATATTAGTAGAATCCTCACTCACAGGTGCCACCAGTGGCATGCTTTATCATCGGATCCTCTCCCACCTAGTATGAGTGGGTGGCCTCAATGAAGTTTGCAAGAGGAGCTCTTTGTCTAAGGCATGGGTACTCACAAACTTTCTCTCGGGGGCCAAATTTACAGTGTGCTTTGTGGCAGAGGGCCGCACCAGTGGGGGTGGTGTCAGTGGGGGAGGGGGCAGTGCTAGAGCAAAAATAAACTGACCATGAGGTTGAACACAGGCCCCTGCAGTGGACGCCTTCGTCCACTGAGCCACCAGCCTTGGCATACACTCATCTTTCTCTCTGTCTCGCTCCCTTTCTCTATCTCTCCCTCACTCTCTCTATCTCCTTCCCCCTCTCTCTGTCTCCCTCTCTCTCCCTTTCTCCTTCTCCCTCCCGGTCTCCCTTTCTCTCCCTGCCTCCCTCCCTCTGTCTCCCTCCCTCTGTCTCCCTCCCTCTGTCTCCCTCCCTCTGTCTCCCTCCCTCTGTCTCCCTCCCTCTGTCTCCCTCCCTCTGCCTCCCTCCCTCTGCCTCCCTCCCTCTGCCTCCCTCCCTCTGCCTCCCTCCCTCTGCCTCACTCCCTCTGTCTCCCTCACTCCCTCTGTCTCCCTCACTCCCTCTGGCTCCCTCACTCCCTCTGTCTCCCTCACTCCCTCTGTCTCCCTCCCTCTGTCTGTCTCCCTCTGTCTGTCTCCTCCCTCTGTCTGTCTCCTCCCTCCCTCTGTCTGCCTCCCTCCCTCTGTCTCCCTCCTTCTCCCTCCCTCTGTCTCCCTCCCTCTGTCTCCCTCCCTCTGTCTCCCTCCCTCTGTCTCCCTCCCTCTGTCTCCCTCCCTCTGTCTCCCTCCCTCTGTCTCCCTCCCTCTGTCTGTCTCCCTCCCTCTGTCTGTCTCCCTCCCTCTGTCTGTCTCCCTCCCTCTGTCTGTCTCCCTCCCTCTGTCTGTCTCCCTCCCTCTGTCTCCCTCCCTCTGCCTCCCTCCCTCTGCCTCCCTCCCTCTGCCTCCCTCCCTCTGCCTCCCTCCCTCTGCCTCCCTCCCTCTGTCTCCCTCCCTCTGTCTCCCTCCCTCTGTCTCCCTCCCTCTGTCTCCCTCCCTCTGTCTCCCTCCCTCCCTCTGTCTCCCTCCCTCTGTCTGTCTCCCTCCCTCTGTCTGTCTCCCTCCCTCTGTCTGTCTCCCTCCCTCTGTCTGTCTCCCTCCCTCTGTCTGTCTCCCTCCCTCTGTCTGTCTCCCTCCCTCCCTCTGTCTGTCTCCTCCCTCTGTCTGTCTCCCTCGGTCTCCCTCCCTCTGCCTCCCTCCCTCTGCCTCCCTCCCTCTGTCTCCCTCCTTCTCCCTCTGTCTGTCTCCCTCCCTCTGTCTGTCTCCCTCCCTCCCTCTGTCTGTCTCCTCCCTCTGTCTGTCTCCCTCGGTCTCCCTCCCTCTGCCTCCCTCCCTCTGCCTCCCTCCCTCTGTCTCCCTCCTTCTCCCTCTGTCTGTCTCCCTCCCTCTGTCTCCCTCACTCCCTCTGTCTCCCTCACTCCCTCTGTCTCCCTCACTCCCTCTGTCTCCCTCACTCCCTCTGTCTCCCTCACTCCCTCTGGCTCCCTCACTCCCTCTGTCTCCCTCACTCCCTCTGTCTCCCTCCCTCTGTCTGTCTCCCTCTGTCTGTCTCCTCCCTCTGTCTGTCTCCTCCCTCCCTCTGTCTGCCTCCCTCCCTCTGTCTCCCTCCTTCTCCCTCCTTCTCCCTCCTTCTCCCTCCTTCTCCCTCCCTCTGTCTCCCTCCCTCCCTCTGTCTCCCTCCCTCCCTCTGTCTCCCTCCCTCCCTCTGTCTCCCTCCCTCCCTCTGTCTCCCTCCCTCCCTCTGTCTCCCTCCCTCCCTCTGTCTGTCTCCTCCCTGTCTGTCTCCTCCCTGTCTGTCTCCTCCCTGTCTGTCTCCTCCCTGTCTGTCTCCTCCCTCTGTCTGTCTCCTCCCTCTGTCTGTCTCCTCCCTCTGTCTGTCTCCTCCCTCTGTCTGTCTCCTCCCTCTGTCTGTCTCCTCCCTCTGTCTGTCTCCTCCCTCCCTCCCTCTGTCTCCCTCCCTCCCTCTGTCTCCCTCCCTCCCTCTGTCTCCCTCCCTCTGTCTGTCTCCCTCCCTCTGTCTGTCTCCCTCCCTCTGTCTGTCTCCCTCCCTCTGTCTGTCTCCCTCCCTCTGTCTGTCTCCTCCCTTGGTCTCCCTCCCTCCCTCTGTCTCCCTCTGTCTCCCTCCCTCCCTCTGTCTCCCTCTGTCTCCCTGCCTCCCTCTGTCTGTCTCCCTCCCTGCCTCCCTCTGTCTGTCTCCCTCCCTCCCTCCCTCCCTCCCTCCCTCCCTCTGTCTGTCTCCCTCCCTCCCTCCCTCCCTCCCTCTGTCTGTCTCTCTCCCTCCCTCCCTCTGTCTGTCTCCCTCCCTCCCTCCCTCCCTCCCTCCGTCTGTCTGTCTCCCTCCCTCCCTCCCTCCCTCCCTCCCTCCCTCCCTCTGTCTGTCTCCCTCCCTCCCTCCCTCCCTCCCTCTGTCTCCCTCCCTCCCTCCCTCCCTCTGTCTGTCTCCCTCCCTCCCTCCCTCCCTCTGTCTGTCTCCCTCCGTCTCCCTCCCTCCCTCCCTCCCTCTGTCTGTCTCCCTCCCTCCCTCTGTCTGTCTGTCTCCCTCCCTCCCTCTGTCTGTCTCCCTCCCTCCCTCTGTCTGTCTCCCTCCCTCCCTCTGTCTGTCTCCCTCCCGCTGTCTGTCTCCCTCCCGCTGTCTGTCTCCTCACCCCAGCTACCCGGACACACACACAGCCGCACCCGAGTACTTTACAGGTCTTTAAAAGACCATTTACTTGTTAATTGTGTCCAAATACCACCTGCAGGCTGCCATAGGTGTGACTGGGAGCTGCATACTACCCCTGGTCTCACCTGCCAGGTTGACTGCTACTGTGTTTCCACTCAAGTCGCACCAGCTTGAAAGTGCGCAGTCCTGTGGGCCCCCCTCAGACTCCCTGACTGTAATTCTTGCCTTGTGCGCTCTCCTCTGCTGGAGCATAGACCTACTCTCCACTCCAACAATCATAGCTCTCATACACCTTCAAACCCTCTCAGTCCCTCCAATTTGAATCCCCCCTACTGACCCTGAACTCCCATGTCTAAGTCGCACTCACTTTTGCTCTTTGATACACATCCTCATCCATTTTCTAAATTAATCATATCAAGTGTAAACAAAGTCTTCCATTCAAATGCCTTCCTGTCCCTTTTTATTTCTCATAGTTTTCTTCAGCCCTTTGATACCCCCAAAATCTAACTTATGCTTCTTTTTATTGTGGGAGCGACCTTCACTACTGTGCTGCTGCACCTGTCTTTTCTGACAACATGGCGGTAGAAGTGCATTCTGGCCTCTGCACGATTTACTCGAGACTGCCAGCCAAGAAAACGTGCATGCTCCTTTCACTGCTCCTCCACCACTATTCCTATGCGTACCAAGAGGCAGGCTCCGGTTAATAAGATGTCCTCCCCATCACGCATGGACATCACATTAGGCGCCACTCGTCACTACTGCAGCTTCTCTTCAGCTGCCGAAAGGATCTTTCTTTTCTACACTTCTCCCATCTTTTATTACTGAGGCTTCCTGCTGCCTCACTAGCCCCAGCTACCCTCTGCCTCACTATCCTTGCAGCACACCTGCCCCATGGTGACGAGCAGCCAGGTACCGCAGCCACCGTTCTGAATCTCCCGGCCCCCGTAGAGCAGAGTGTCTCCGAGTCCGCGCTGCTGTGGCGTGTTTGCTGACACTCTAAATAAAAAATAAAAAACACAGGTAAAATGTCTGCAAGGTCCGCGGCCGCAAAGGCAGGCTTTCCAGGCCGTTGGTGGCCCGCGGGCCGTACTTTGAGTACCCATGGTCTAAGGGATAACAATTGCAAGTTAAATTGGCCTTCAAGATCCTAGATCCTGTTTAATAGCAAGGTCCTTTGGTGAGAATAAAAGCAGTGAGACGTTTAGTTGGAATAATGACCCCCAACATCAATGGGTCGTCATGTTTGAGCCTGTATCTAGTGCCACCAAGGGTCAATAGGCTTTCTTCAGGACCGGAAATGTACGTACCAAACTGGACCTTTTCCTGTAATGGTCTCTGAAACAAAAAAGCTTAATTGTATTTCTGTTGGGGGTAATTGTGATCGCTTGATATTGTATTATGTCATGCTCAGGCACACCTTGGTTGAAGTGTGTGACAGGGCATGCAGACACGTGAGTTTACCCTCCAAAACATTAAACAAAACGCGCACACACTCACACACACACCCACACCCCCCACCCCCAAAAGGCAAATGAAAGCAAATCATATTAATGTTCAGCATGCACACGCAGGTGTATATCAGAAATACAACCTACATATCCTCTATTAAGTAGGACTTCATGAGTTAGTGGGGATGGGAGATCCCTGTAGTCACATTCTGGGGAAATAAAAGTGATAGCATTTTTAAAAGAATATATCCAGGACACATGCTCCGTTGCTCACATATCCTGGTGCTCCTTTCTCTCGTAGCCATGCCTACTTATTTAAGATTGCATGGTCAGATTATGAGGTATATCACTTGTTTTGAGTTACAGTTTGTATGTTTTCTCAATTGCCAGGGGGAACGTAGAACTAAATCCATTTCTTTAGTGGGTAGGGTCAGATGGCAAACACTACACTGGCCACACGGGTGGTGACCTACTACTCCTGGGAGACCAATGGCATTGTTGATGGTGTTAGTTGATTTTGCTTTAGGTTTAGGTATGCACCAGTGTGTATCTCAGATTGTTTTGCTCTTTTGTTTGAAAAAAGGGGGAAATCACAATGTCTGGGACCCATATTGAGGATACGCTAATTGCATTTGATGATCTTCTTAACACTATCTGTGGCAATATGGTATGTTATAATGCATACCAATGGCAGTTCTGTCTTTTCTTTTACTGGAGTTTCCAGTAGTGCATCTCATTTGATTTCTTGCCCTTTTTTTGTTCTTGGATAATCCCCTCTGGATAATTACACGCCCTTAATGTTTCTGCTAGATAGTCCGCTTATTTAAAGTTGTTTGTGCGACTACAATTCTGCCGTAAGTGGAGTAATTGCCAATAGGGTAGGTTTTCTCGTAATATACGGGGGTGAAAGTTGTTGAAGCGTAGCAAGCTGTTTTTTGCAGTGTTCTTCTGGTGGGTATCTGTTTGTAGAATTCCTTTTCAGTCCGACGGAGACAAGCAAAATCCCTAGAATCCACTGCATCTCCGGAAAAGAAAAACAAATATATGATTTGCAAGGTAAATGGTATGTGGTGCAGCTGCATAGTCATGTTGTGGCTATTCAGAGCATCTTCTTGTCTCTACTTCCATTTTGTAAAGCCAGATGCTTTATTGAAGGTAGCTAACCTGCCATTTATCAGATCTTTATTTGGCCAACTTGCAGATGACAAAATGCACAAGATGGAAAATGAAGTGGAAACCTATGCACTGGTGGCCTGCAGGAAAAGAAAAACATGTTGGAACAATTTAAACCTAGGGACAAAAGATTGCACCAAGTTGCCCTACTGGCCTTACCATCAATATCCACAAGGACAAAAATAGCAGTATTAAAAAAACAGGAAAGATCTGAAACTGCTCCACCAAAATCATCAACACCTAAAAGGCAAGACATTCATCAGAGAAACAGAGAGAACCTTTCACCCCCTCTCTGTTTTCCTCTCCGGTTGGGGGCGCGGTCTCTCTCCTTCTGGAAGAGTGGTTCTCCATCACTACACACAAGTAGGTGCTAAGCATTTTATCTCAGGGATACTTTCTTCACTTCAAATAGAGACCACTGTCTGTTCCACCAAGACCTACAAAAATACAACAGGAAATCTCCTAGGCAAAGGGGTGCCGTTGCGTGTGGCATTAGCGGCAGCCAGTTTATCATCTACCCTTGTACTAGAACAAGTAATCATTGCGACTGTAGCAGTGGAAACTGAAGGTTTGACTGCTTCATCAGCCAAAGAATTCCCTACAACGTGTGTCCCCACACGTTGATGACTGAATGGATGAATAAGAGGAGTCTGTGGCAACCTGTCTTTTACTCCTGGCCGGCGTCCTGGCCATCTGGGGAGGTGATGGCCAGGAGTACCGACGGTTAGAGCGGTGCTTCATTTTCCCCTGAGCCTCTGCCAGGTGGGGTGAGGCCATCTGACCTTACATGTTGAGTGATTTACACAGACTGTAAGGACACCCGGAACATACAGGTGACTGTATGCACTTGTTTTGTGTCTCTAGGGTGGAACTTTTTTCACTTGGTGTAGTAGCATTTATTTTATTTTTGGTCCTGAAGAAAGCAATGACAAAATTAGTCCTTTATATTGCTGAAACTAGTCGACCATATTGACCTGAGGCTGTCTACATAAACAGATAGTCAGCGGGTGGACTGTTTTTAACATTGGTGTGGTAAGCACAACTGAAATAAATTTTTGCCTGGTGCTTATCCTAAACCAATTTTAAACCCACTTCTCTTGGTTTTTCTCTTCTCACACCCTCTTTTGCACTGCACACCCCAGTCCCATTTTTTCTACCACTCACCAACATCGAGTGGTATACCACACTGTCGTCTCTTTACTTAAGTGAGGATACCCCCTACCACCGGGTTGACCTCCTAGGAGAGTACCAATAATCTCTGACGGGTGGTACGGATAAAATCCCAAATGATGAAGGGCGGATCCGAATGGTGACTGATGGGTATTTTTCCTCATCCACGGAGAGCTCTCTGTGACATAACCTGGGGGCAAGGGTGAGTCCTTGGTTGGTTTTTCTATGTTTATGGGCACATTTACCTGAGACCCTCTGGTACCTTTGTTGTTTAACTGTCTAACATAGCCTTTTCTCCTAAGTGTGCTGGACTATGTGCTGTATTTATGATGACTTGAACCATAGAGTCAGGAAGAAACCATGTAGCTTTGCCTTTTGTCATCCAACCCTGGTCAGTCTGGACCCCTCCTTGTTCAGTCCATTTCTTTATTTCGTCTGGAGTGGCATGTGTCTGTATGTCGAGTACATCTTTTGAGGGATCCCTGACTGTCATGCTGTTTGTCAGTGATGGTACTTTTGTCTTTGTCATGTCTGTTGGAATGTCTGTTGGAGTCTGGGCTGTAAGTTTAGCTGTTCGATCTGCCAGGTCGTTACCCTGGGAAATGGTGTCAGTGACTTTCGTATGTGCTTTGCATTTCATGATGGCTATGGCTGTTGGCAAGTGTATAGCTTCTAACAGAGCCTGAATAAGGGGACCATGCTGAATTTTGGCCCCATGAGAGGTCAGGAAACCTCTCTCCTGCCATAACACTCTGAAGTCATGAACGACCCCGAAAGCGTACTGTGAATCTGTATATATGTTTACTTTCAAGTTCTTGGCTCGTATGCAGGCTTGTGTCAGAGCGATGAGCTCTGCTGCTTGGGCTGACAGTGTGTCAATTCTTTGTGTTTCTATGACTTCAGTATCAGTGGTCACGGCATATGCGGCCACTAACTCTCCTGTGCTTGTTCTCATGCATGAACCATCTACATAAAGTGTCAGGTCAGGGTCTGGCAATGCAATGTCTGTCAAGTCTTGTCTTGGTTTCGTCACTGTATTAATTACTTCCACACAGTCATGTGGTGCAGTGTCTACTATGCTTGAGGGCAAAAGTGTAGCAGGGTTGAGAATATTGCATCGTCTGATCTCTATTTGTGGCTGAAATAATGTCAGTTCATATCCTGTCAGTCTCGCTAGGGTCAGATGTTGTGTCTGTGTTCTGTTCAAGAGAACTTCCACGGAATGTGGAACCTGTACTGTCAGGGGGTGTCCTAACACTATGGAATCACTCTCTTATTGCTAGGGCTGTTGCTGCAACTGATTTCAGGCACGCAGGCAGAGCCTGGGCCACTGGATCCAATGTACTAGAAAAATAAGCACAAGGCTTGTGTTTTCCTGCTTGATCTTGTGTAAGGACAGACAATGCTGTTCCGTCTCGTTCAGTGACAAAAAGCGTAAAAGGCTTGCTGTAACAAGGAGTCGCTAAAACTGGTGCTTGACATAGACCTTTTTTCAATTCTTCAAATGCAAGTGTATGTTCCTGTGTCCAAGGGAGGGCAGTCGAAGACGCTGCCTCCTGTGTTGTTAGCTGTATGAGTGGTTTGGCTAGATATGCATACTGGGGAATCCATTGTCTGCAGTAAGAAGTGAGGCCAATGAAGGCCCGTACTTCCTTTTGTGTCTTGGGCTGTGAAAGATTGGCAATTAACTGAATACGATCTTGTGTCAGCTGTCTACCCCTCTTGGACAGCAAGTGTCCAAGGTACACCACTTGCTGTGCACAGAATTGTAACTTCGAAGGGGACACTTTGTGCCCCTTGTCTGCCAGAAAGTATAAGACTGTCAGTGATGCATGTTCGCAGTCTGTTTCTGTTCGTGCTGTGATCAGGATATCGTCTACATATTGTAGCAGTGCGGTGTTGGCAGGCATGTGAATACTGTCTAGTTGTCTTTTCAATGCTTGGCTGTAAATACTAGGACTTTCTGTGAAACCTTGAGGAGCTCTCGTAAATTTAAAGCTGCGTCCATTTAAACAGAATCCGAAGAGATATTGACTCTCTGGATGGATTGGGACACTAAAGAAGGCGTTCTTAAGATCGATTACAGTGAAGAACGTCGCTTCGGAATCAATTGCAGTCAGTAATGAAGAAATGTCTGGGACCACTGGGTATTGGGGTATTATGCATTTGTTCAGTTCTCGAAGGTCAATAACTAGTCTGTAGACAGGTGGTGCATTAGGGTCTGTTCGTTTAAGAATAGGGATGACAGGTGAATTACATACATTCGAGTCAGTTTCTACTACCACTCCTTGTGCAATGAGTTCATCAACAATTTTCAGTAATGCTACTACGGCATCAGGTGGTAACTTGTATTGTCGGATTCGTGGCAGTACTACTCCTGGTTTGAGAGTGACACGGTGTGGCGTAATGCTCATGTAACCTACGTCAGTCGGACCTCGTGCCCATAAATGCTGTGGTACATTCTGGAGTCTGGGATCAAAATCTCTCAACACATAATGTCCTTTAAAATCACGTAAAAACAATCGCACTCCTTCCGGAGAACAGCAAATAACTGCTCCTAGTTCTTTCAATGTCTTTATACCAAGCAAATTTTCTGGACATGATTTAGTAAGTAACAGGTCTGTGGTACGGGATAATGGACCGACTCCTAGGGAAACTGGCTTTGACACTTCGTTAACAATAGGCTTTCCTGAAAATCCCAGGGAAATATTCTGTGAGCCTGAGAGGGGTGCCCCTGGAACCTCGTCATGACTAATGGTAGTTCTGCTCGCCCCTGTGTCAATCAAAAATTTTCTGTCTTTTCCCAATACACGACTATGTACATAGGGACCCTCTTGATCTACAGGAACCTCAATAAGGGGCAAGCCAACCTCCCTCTCTAGGCTATTTCATGAGTACTGTTGATATTCTGGATAGTCTGACTGTGCGTACTGGTACATTTGTTGCGTGACATGTTGTGTGGCAGCTACTGGTTGGGGTAGAACTACTGTCTGTTGCGTGTTCTGTGGGGGTTGCGTGTTCTGTCTGGGAGGATGCGGTCTTTCTTTTGTCTTGCCTGTAGCTATATTATGTTTCAGGACGGCACATTCATTTACATAGTGACCTGGTTGCTTGGAATAATTACAGTTCCCTTTAACAGGTGGCGCGCCCTTTTTATTCCCATCAGCTGGTACTGATTGTGCAACTAACACTTTCATTTTCGTATCCTTCATGCGTCTCTTTTCATGTTCCTGTTCCTCTCTAATTCTGTTCTGGTGGTATTGTAACATTTGCAACATTTGGGAAGGGCTATTTGCTTGCCAGGTACTCTCAACCTTCAGTACTCTATTCTTGATCGGGGGTAAGGAATTCTCTACTAATTTGCTCACAAAAAGATGTGGATACGATTCACTACTTGGCTTAAGGCCACTATTAATAGTAAAACATTTCTCGAATCTAGAATAAAAATCACTAGTGCCTTCGTCTTGTTTCTGTTTACAGGCTGAAATAGCATCCCAATCTTCCTTTTTAGTAACTAATAATCTTGGCAGGACCTGTATCAAGAGTTCAGGTAGTTCTTTAGCTTTTTCCCCAAGACCAACACCAGGGTCTCGGCCTTTATCCTCTGTTTCCAATTCTGTCCAATTTATCTTTTTCTCTCCCACCTCCCAGTCTTTTTCCTTAAGCTTTTCGTAAATGCCAGCTGGTAACAGTACTTTCAATAATTTAATGATGTCAGCATATGTGTAATCCCATATGCGGAGAATGTCTTTTAATTCACGGTGGAACCCCCCTGGGTCTTTATCATGGCAGGGCAGCATCCTTTTCATTTCCAGTATTTCTATTTTCGTCAAGGGTGTGTAAACATATACTCGTTGAAGCTCATTGTTTGCATTTTTGACGGGATGTACCTCTCGTAGGGGGTTCTGTCTGTCTATGTGGAAACCCTTTCTGTCGTAGTGTGGGGCAGGAATCATACACGTGGTCAGAAAAGTAAAGTACCTATGTCGTTGGTCTAGAATGACATTAATTAAATCGGTACCTAGGCCTATCCATCTGTCTAGTAATATATCATCCAGTAATTTATACAAGGGACCGGGATCAGCACATTGACTCTCGTACAACGTGATCAGATGTTGAACCATGTAAATACCAGCCAAACGCTGTTCGTTCTGTGGAAGGCTCAAAAAGGTCTGAGCCACTACGTCACCATTATATATGTTGGCATTAGACACCCATTGAACGACTGATCGTGCTAATTCCTGTTCATGTACAGTGTGGGGTCTATCGCACTCGACTCGTCTTTTCAGTGCGTTCTCAGTAGCTTGAAATAGATTTTCGAGGGAATACCTTTCTTTTATAGAAGGTCCCTGTTTGCGGTAGTCGAGGCACTTGGGCCTGTCAAACTGTCGTGCTCTGCCTTCATAATTTATCTTACCCATTTCCGCAGTTTCAAGCTCAGCATCATCTGATGCTGAATCCTCATTCTCGTCAGACTCTTTCCTGTGTAAGTTTAGAATTTCTTTTCGTATTTTCCTGTACATACATTCTGTCTTTCCCACTGTATCATGTTTACCGGCAGCTATGTTGTCACTCCAATCAGTCATACCTTTAGTTACTCCTTTGTCTGGCTGGTCTTGTTCCCTGATCAGACAGTTAATCAAAAAACGTAAAATTATATTTTTAACCTCTACTTTTCTTTGTTCCGTGGCCTCTTCTATACTCTCGGGTCCCTCCCCCGTTCTAATGAAATCGTATATTTTGTCAAATTTTTCCTTCATGCCTGGTAATGGAATCAGATACTCTGCAGCGCGTCTTAGTCGTAGTGAGTACACGAGCATTGCACCCACACCTGGTACTGGATCGTATATACAATGTGTAATCGTTATATTATGCTTATAGGGTGATGCTGACATTTGTGGCGTTCGTCCTAACTCTTGCAGTGTTCGCGTTGGTGGCGGTGTTTGTGGCGTGTTTGTGGGCCCCCCTCCCACTGCGCCTTGGCCTAAGTCGTCTTTCACGGTCACTGAAGACTGCAGTTGTGTAAGCTGATCCTGTGTTGGGGGCGGAGGAAGAAAAGGATTGTTGACGGGAGGGACAGGAGCAGGGAGAACTGCGTTAACATAATCCGGAGCAGGCTCCGCTAGATAGGAGGAAATAAAAGCCTCAGCTTCTGTCTGTTTATGCCTATGTACTTTAGTCGGGATCAGTGGTGGCGGCAAACTACCAGGTACTTCAGAGGGGGTCACTTTAGCTAGTCCTTCAGCGAGGACGGGATACATGCCTTTGATAAGGGCATTTCTTTCTCGATCTGCTTGTTCTGCCTTAACCCGTTCCCCCTCTTCCTTTAGTTCTTTTTCTCTGGCTTTTTCTGCTGCCTCTTTATTTCTCTCTGCTTTGTGGAATTCTTTTTCTGTTCTCCTATGCGCTTCTTTACGCCATAACTCAATGGCATCTTTCTGGGACTGTCTAGCTTTCTTTTTCCATAGCGCTTCCTCTACTTTCATGATGCATTCAGCATCCCATGTTCCTGAGGCAGGCCATCTATACTTCTCTTCTAGATCCTTCGTGTAATCTACCCATAAGTCTAAGAACAGTATGGCATCTAGCCCATGTTTCTGGTACATAAAATGACCAGGTGTGTCTCTAGGCGGGATGGGAACTGACTCTTCGAGTATCCCTTTCCTGGTCCCTATCTGACGTAGTTTCGAAAACAGTGGCATGTTGGAACTAACTTTAACGAAAACACAATATACACAAGAATAGACTGAAAACAACCATTCACACTACAACATTAAAACATTAAGAACATATACATCCTCACTAGTACATGAATAAAACATAAACCTCAAAAACTGTGTACTTTATGTACTGCAAAACAGTACAACCATACCGGTCTCATAAAGAGACACGTCTTTACCGCGTCCACCGAAATGGACACGTCTTTACCGTATCTGTGTACCCAGGCACGTCTTTACCGGGCTCAAATAAATGAACCCGTCTCTATGCGTTCCCAATAACGGTACTCACCGGGAAGCAGAACTTGAAGGCCTCGGAAACTCGATACTGCTGCTGCTACTGCTGCTGCGCATGCGCCTCGGAACAGGTGGGCCTCGTGATACCTCGGACCTTGCTCTCTCGGCTTGGGCTCTGGTTGGGATGGTCCGCAATCCTCACCGCCTCGTGTGGATGCCTGGTCGCATTCTCCGTCTCCTCCGTGGGCCTGAGGGAGTAGGCAGGAAGTCCCGCTGTCGTGTACACTTGAAGTCCGTCACGGCTGTAGAAGGGGGCAGGGGGCTGGACCTACATCTCCGGCGCGTGGGGAAGGGGACTAGTCCCTGTTCGGGCGCCAGATTATGTGGTAAATAAATTAATTACCTCGTCAGAATTTCTATACATTAACCAGGATCATGCATATAATGAGAGGCAGAGTCCGTGGTGTCCGATTCAGAAGGGCTTTAATTCAGTAACTCGAGTTAAGGGAGAATCGGGTTCCATCACCACTAGGGATCAGGAAGGAACGTCATCTGAATCTTTATTCACAGAACACATTATATATAGTTAAAACGTACATTAACTTGCATAGAGAAGGCGGAGAGCTCCAGGCGGAGCAAGTGAAAGAGAGAGATAAGAGCACATGGGCGTGAAAAAAGGGCGTACACGTGGGTGTTCACTTGATGAGTCATAGATGTGTCATAGGTGGGTGGATACATGGAGGGGGTCTGCATGGTCAGCAGGAACCTTTACCCTACTTGTGCACGCAATTTAGTCATGACGTGGAATTGACGTGTAACTGGGGGAAGCTGGGGGAGCTGACTTTCGTGCTAGTAGAGGAGTCTTGGATGTCAGGACGACCTGCACCTCTGGTATTATCTGATATCTTGAGTTTGGAGGATGTATTTTCTGAAGTAAAGGTCGCTCGAGCAAAGGCTGCTCATCACTAAATGCTAGTGTGTGCATATATTTCTTCGTGCATTGCGGGGGCCATGGGCCTTCTATGGATGCGAGTTCTGTAAATCACTTGAATGGAGACAGAAAGGCTAGTGAAGTGAAGTGAAAGAATACTTATATAGCGCGCTACCACTCCAGGGAGTATCTTGGCGCTTAGATTTCTGAAAAAGGCAGAAGAGGTGTTATAAGGTGGATGGGAGATACACCTGGCTACGTAGCATATCCTAAAAGCCTCATACATTCAGGGTTGGCCAATGAGTAAATCCAAGTCTTTAGCAGCTTTCTGAACTTGGGTTCAGTAGTGGCTTGACGTAGACAGGGAGGTGCCTTATTCCAGGCTTTCGCTCCAATGACCGCCATGGATTTGCCTCCTCTTGTTGCCATTTTGAACCTAGGAACATGCAGCAAATTTGCGTTGGAGGACCTAAGTGCTCGGAGAGGTTGATAATGTTTAAAGTATTTACGCAAATAAAGTGGGCCCTGATGGTAAAAGGCTCTGTGAGTAATGACGAGCACTTTAAACAGTATGCGCTTGTGTATAGGAAGCCAGTGTAGAGTGTTCAAAGCTGCGGAGGCTGAGGATTTCCTAGGTAGTCTGAGGACCAGTCTGGCAGCTGCGTGTTGGACCATTTGAAGCTTATGCAGGGCAGATTTATTGAGTCCTGCATAGAGGCTGTTGCAATAGTCCAGCCTGGAATTTATGAGGGCTACAGCTACCGTGCGTCTGGCACTCAGGGGAAGGAAATCTTCTGCAGGCGGAATATGTTTACCCTTTTCATTAAGCAGGAATGTGTTTCTGTGGAGCAGAGCAGATAACTGTAGGCAAAATACTGTCTTGGCAGGCCTAGCTGGGTACCTCTCGGCTGAGCAGGAAGTATGTGAGAGGTCAGGGATACATCGCTAAACTGCAGCTTTCAGAGTGTCAGGAGGCATGGAGCCTGAATTCGGGTCCTGGCTCGGCTGAGCCACAAAAACGAGTTCATCTCGACTTTTAAACGTGCACCATGTAAATGCATTGGCAACATAGGCCTCAGTGCAGAATTAACGTTTCTTTCATGGAGGGCCTGGTAACTGACATGTTAACATTGGACGGAAATGCAGAGGCATTATTATTACAGGCATGAGAGAGGAATTACATGGTGACATGGACATACATGGGGTACATGTACATATATAGGGTGCATGTGGGGGACACACTGGCCACGTAAAATTTCTATTTCCTCAATGTTAAGATGTCTAATGTGAACTGGAAAAATCAGGGTGAGTTCATTCATATAATGATTTAATGCGCTATGCATAATCAGCAATATGTCTTAGGCAAAATATGTGAATAAGCTTATCTCGCATTAGTTTAAAGGACGAACAAGGTTCAACGGTAATGACACGCTTGTAATACGGCCCAGTAGATCCGTAACGGGGGCTGACAGACACTAAATCGTCAATAGGCTATGGGCCTTCCTTGTATGGTTTAATTCCTGATATCAATATATATCAGTGCCGGATCGCACTTGAGTCTCAAAGTTACTTTATGACTTTGGAGCCATAAAGTAACTTGGAGACTCTGCTTCACCTCACACGCTATCCAGCGCCAGCAGGAGCCCCCGTGCCCTGACTTTCTGCCGTTATTCAAGAGGTGCAACCTGGCACCTAGCGGAATTGTTACTTAACCAAAAGCCTCAAGTGCGATCCGGCACTGGCATATATTGATATCAGGAATTAAACCATACAAGGAAGGCCTTATTCGTCCTTCAAACTAATGCGATATAGGCAAAATATGTGAATAAGCTTAAGACAACAATGAACTATCCCTTGTCCTGAAGATGATGCTTTATATTGTTGTGAATAGCATCAAAACGTCGTCGACACTAAAAGCACCATATGCAATATGATTTTATAATATTGTAGTGATCAATGGTGTGAAAACGGATATTTAAGTCTATCATAGTGATTACAAACAAACAGACACATCTTATACCGTGCCTTTGGCCATTCTGTTTTTCGTTGGTTTGTCTTGTGTTCTGTGGGTCACGGCTGTGCCCACTTGTCATTTAATGTTTGAATCACAATCAACTGAACTTATATAAAAATAAATTCTTGTTTGGCTGGACGAAAGACATACGATCTATTTAAGCGTATGATTATTGTGGTTGTCCATTTTACCTTCCAAAATAGGGACCACTGTTCTGTTACTGCCCAAGGTCCCTATGGCATACTTTCTGGGTTTCCCTTGTTTTGTATAATGGGGTTTGTATAATAGCACACTTCTCTAGAAAATGTGGTGCAAGGCTTAATCCTTCATGGGTAAGTTTGTATCCTAAAAATAGGATACTTAGAAATGCTATATTAGATTTCTTAAAGTTGAACTTTTAGCGAGATTCTGTAAATTACAATATTAAGAGATCCACTCTGGCTGAATGTGTGTTTAACTTGTCATCCGTCTGGTAGATGATATCTACATAGGACAATGCGTCTGGGTCAATATCATGTAGAATTAACACAATGCGGGCAGAAAACAGTCCTGGACTGTTCTTATACCGAATGGGGAGTTGACTAAAGCGACATTGAAAGCCTAGCGCTGAGAACCAGTCCAATCCCTGCTTTCAGGCGCTATATTCTGGCAGAGCAAAACATCGGAAATATCCAAGGTTGTTTTAAATTTCTTGCAAACTATATTATATATATATATATGCTGTACTATGTGTATTTTGTATTGCAAATGTACGTATATGACTATTTAAGTGTCTTTAGTCTAAGGCTATACAATATGAATGATCCGGTTTCAAGTCGGGAAAAACTAGATTATTCAGCCACAGGGTATAGTTACTTCCTACTCTTATTGTGAGAGTATTTCCCTAACACATGCTTTAGCATACCTTTTTATTGGGTATTGTAGTTGCACTTGTGGACTGGACCGTATGTGTATCACATAAGGAGAGGCTCCTTTCCTTATTCATCCAACATAAATGCGATATAAATCTGGGGCTAGTGCAAAAGCCGATTCCGTGGCATAGGCTTTTTTGACCTCATCAAGGAAAAAGGCAGAAAAGGATGGTATTATAACATAACATAGTTGCTAGCCAACTCAATGGTACTCATTTTATCAACATCTGAAAGATGAAAGGCTGAGTGGACCTTCCGGGATCTGAATCTGTGACCGTGAGATCAAACACAAGCCTCTGCAGTAGATGCATTAGTCCACTGAGCCACCAGATCCGGCTATAAGATCTTCACCTTGTGGGGATCTTCATACAAACTCCGGGGGCCAATTGACCTCCTCTAAGCGAATGTCGTATAATAATGTAAAATGTTCCCAAAATATTACCCGGTTGGTGCACTGTATGCCACCCTCACTTTGTATATCCAAATTATGTAATCTATCTGGAGGGCCTATGTGCCTGTCTGGGGTTTTAACTGTAATATATTGATCAGTTGCTTTTGCTGCCAGAAACTCCTGGAGATTCCGGTGCACTATAGTGACTTCTGCTGCATTGTCGAGGTGAGTCACCACCCACCTCCTGTTCAGGGGGAGAGTTCTCATGGTTTGTGGCATCTTTTGTGGTAATAGACACACCTTTCATTTTCTGAAATTAGCTTAAATTGCAGAGGTTTCTCCTTTCTTATCTGTATGTCAGACGAGCATTGGAAGTTCTTTTTCAGTTTCACATATTCCTCATGTCTGTGTTTAGTACTCCCTCCTCTCTCATATTGTTTTTCCAGTGAGTCCTGTAAGGAACTAGAAGGGCAAGTATCAGAATGCTGATAACTTTCAGGTACTTTCAACTGTGTGCGATCACGCAAAATGATAGCGTCTGTCAGTCAGAGGTCTCCATTGGCAGAGAACCTCCTTGAGACATCGCTTTTTCCATATGTTTTGGCCCATCGTTTAATTTAAAAAAAATTTAAATCTATTTTAAGAAAACTCTGGGTGCTGCTTGGCAGTGTCCTTGTTTGAACTAGGCTTGCCAAGTTGTGATTTATTGGGTCTGGCTCCCAAATTATTGTGATCTACAGAAGTATGTACTTCAGCAATAATTATAGGTAGCTCACATTCCTGGTTGACTGTTGCAACCTGCGTGAGCCTCTGGCGTTTAGCCAAAGATGCTGCTTTGCCTTTAATGTTGGACAGAATCATTGGAGAGACCACAGGAAAATTTCCCATTAATTTCAACCCCAAATCAAGGGCACCTGCTGCCCATGTTTGTTCTGTATTTGTTTTAACACCGCTGGCAAGACTAACATAGATGGTGTCATATAGATATACTTTGCCTATATGCTGTGTTAAGTTAGCATGAGCTTATTAGGAGTTTAAACACCATTTTACCTTTCTGCTGCTTCTGCATACGAAACGTAGCTGGTGCTTTAGCTTTGAGCCTAGTAGAATGTTTTGATTCATGTGAGAATAATATGTTACTCTGATATCTGCCTTGCTTGGTGAGCTGTGTCTGTACAGTGAGTGCAGAAACCTTCAAGGATATCTCAACACAGTGGTTATTGTGAGGTCTGATCTTCGCACGTTCCTAGACATAACATACATGCAGCTGCGGCCAAGTTCTGGCTTTAGGCGCGTTTTATATTGCTTTGCACAAGAGCATAGAAAAACACTTCATGGTGCTTCGCATGCAGAGAGCTGGTGGAAGATGATGTGATCCCTTACCACTAGGATCTTGAGGTATGGGCACGCCCTGCTAAAACCCAAAGAGACCTTCTTATATATAATGTAATATACTAGCTAGGGAGGGTGAGAATTAGGTGTTACTGAACCCTATTCGTTTTAGCATGTTACCATGCTTACACCTTTTGTGTTCTATGGACTAGTGACTATGCTGATTACTTTGTTTCTTATAATATGTTTGCTTGTATTAGCTAAGATACTGTGTTTGAGAACACTGCATTAGTGAATAAACATTTCAAATATGCGCGTGTCCTCTTTTACTCCTTGTTCTGGATTGAAATGATTGTATAACGAAAGAGTGTTCATGTGTTCCACGTTACCTGAGGTGTACTAAGCCCATGTTCTGATTTGTCTAAGCATTGGGGGTTTGTGATCACCAATGAGACACTGTAGCTAGGCTGGTAGGGGATTTTGGGTCCTAAGGTGAGTTTTGGCACACCCTAATTCACTGAGGTTCCAAGTCTCTATGCACAGTTCTGTATGAGAACGGAATCCCTGCGACATGGCGCCCAACGTTTGGTGGTCTTATTACATGATACTTGAGTAGTACATCATTCAGTCCTTAACCCCTTCACTATTGTTTCCGGTTAACGGTAGTGTCGGACGAACCTATCTATATTTACATAGGTTTTTTCAAGCTTGAATCTTTCTAAACGGTTTCCTTGAATTACTACCCAGTTGTGTTACAAAGTTTACTTTGTACTCCTTTCTTTCTGTGTCATTATGGCCGCAGTGGACATTGCGCAACATAGCCGCATTGCGGTGCGTAATCATTTGCAGATTTATAATGTCCCCGAAGATGGCATGGCCGTGATAATGGTAGTGAGTGCAGAGGTGGCTTACCCGTATGAGATTTTCTACTCATGGGTGACCTTCCCAGCTATAAACACAAATTCTATTGTGTTCGACACGTACAGTCCCACGGCTGTGCCACAGGAATATACACCGTATAGGGCACAGGAGGTTCCTTTAGATACTTGGCAGCATTGCGTTTGGTGGCGCCCTACCCCATACTTTAGCAGCTCCCAGGTTGGGCCCTTTGTCCATTCTGGGCGCAAATTGGCCTGTTCTGGCTGGATTTACACCTCATCCTGAACACGAAGCATGTTCCGTGATTGAGTTACGACGACTACTTGTGGTCGCAATTAGCGTGATTAAGTAGTTAGTGCAATACATTACGCGTAATCTCCCGAGCGGGGCCCCCGGTGGTGCGGCGCTTCCTGCCGGACAAGGCGAAATGAAACTCAGTCCGTTATGGTCAACGTTGTGATGGGCAAGCTCCCCCAAGAAAAGGATGATTTTCCTTTCTGGTTTGCCGAGAAGTTTGACCAGCTGGAAGCAGTATTTCCTAACACGACTACTGATGAAAAACACAGGATTCTGACAATTAGCTTACCGAATGACTTGACCCCTGAAATCGGTGACTGTGAGACCTGGGGTAAGACGTTTGCGGCGGTCTACACGAGGTGTTACAGCACTCCGTCTAGGACTGTCCTGCCGACGGTCCTTAAACGTGTTCAGGATGAGCACGGACCTGAGGCTGCGGTTGAATTGGGTATGCGCCTCTGTGGCACCTTTGATGTGGTTTCCAATCTCATACTTGCGAATGTCAAGGGGGATGCGGTGAACTTTCAGGTTGCCAATACTTTGCAGGCAATTCCCGATGCCGACAAACCCAGACAGTTGGCGAGGATTATTGTGGTGGCTTATAAAACCGTGGGCCGCAATAGTAGGGGTCTCACGCCTTTTTCTACTAAAGATAAAAAACAACCCCAAGGGCAGAAGTCGGAAACTGACGACCAGCCCAAGACCAAGAAACAAAATTGGCCGAAAAAACCAAAACGGGGAAAGCAACAACAACAGAGACCGGAGTCTCGTCCTGCGTCTCCATTGCCTGCGCCCACAGAACGTGTTTATGACTTGTGCGATCGCGCGACGATAAAATCACCTGATCGTTTTCAGGTTTCTGATCAACGCTCTCCTTGTTCTTTTCAGGAGTCATCGGCTTTTTCAACCTCTGGTGGAGGAGGCGGCAGGGGTCGGGGTGGCCAACAAGAACGCGACCAGCCATGCCCGAAAGACGGTAAAGGCAAGGAGGACGATTCTACACCGAAGAGACCCCAGTTTCAGAAAAAGAAAGTCGCAGCATTAACAGCACACAGATATACCACAGATAGTGAGAACGCAGCTTCGGAATCAGACATGGGCTCTGACCTTGCTGGACAGCGCGGCAGAGATAACCATAGTGCGAGAGGCCCTGCGTCCACTACTGAAGGTGACAGCGACTGACCGTTATGTTGTTGTGGAGACAGCTGACACTAGAGTAGCTCCCCCTGACCGACTTTATGCAATAGTCCTATTCATTGAAGGTGACATTCAACGTACCATAGATGGGGTATTTTGGGAGAATCTTAAGACTACCTATGACATTTTGTTAGCAGAGTCTGACTGGTCCCCACCTTTTGTGCTCAGCTCCAAGAGGGGAGGAGGTAGTCCTCCCTAGTTTCGCGCACATTGTCTCGAAGGAGCATGCGCTGAATTTTGCAGAAGAATGGGCTAAAGCCCCCGCGCCGGCTCTGTACCGTACACACTATGGATGGGATACATTTTCCCCACACCACGAAATTCCTTTGCGGTCTATGCCTCCGCCTCAACCTCAATATCCCATAAAGCGCGAAGCTAAGGCTTCCGTTGCGGAAATCCTTGAACAATTGGAATGTCAAGGAGGGATTGAAACTTGTGTCACCAATGAATAACCCTCTTTTTACTGTGTCCTAGCCTGACGGTTCATATAGTTTGGTATTGGATTACCGGCATTTAAACTCGCATTGCCGTACCTGTGCAGTACAGAATACTCACGGCTCTGCTTCAGTGGATAGTCTTGTGCGCTTTACATTTCCAACGGTTTTTATGCCCACCATTTGGATGGTCTGAGTTCGCAATGGACCTCCTTTACTTGTGGCGGTGTCAAAACATTTCAAACGTTTACCGATGGGCTACAAAAATAGTCCTGGAGTGTTTGCTGCCCGCATAGTCTCTCTTAGAGAGAGTTGACCCAGATGCTTGTTCGTATGTGGATGACATTTATCTCACAGATGACGAAATGTGGGAGCATCTGTGTCGAGTTGACTGCTTAATTTGTAGTTTTGCGAGACTTCGGTTCCAAATTCAACTTTGCAAAATCGCACATTGCGGAGTACCCAGTGTAGGAGGAGGAATCGCCATTGTCCACAGGAACACCATCACGACCATCACCGAAGACACACTCCCCGCCGCCGAACACCTACACTTCCAGATTCACACCGACCCCAAGACCACCCTCAGAGGAACGCTCATTTACAGACCCCCGGGCCCACGCACACAATTCAGCGAAACCATCGCCGACTTCATCAGTCCGCACGCCCTAGCCTCACCAGAATACATCCTCCTAGGAGACCTGAACTTCCACCTGGAGAAAAACAGCGACAACACCACCACCCTGCTCGACAACCTCGGACTCCAGCAACTGGTGAACACCCCCACCCACATCGCTGGCCACACTCTCGACCCCATCTTCTCCGCCAGCAACCACGTTACCTTCAGCCACTCCATGGGACTACACTGGACCGACCACAGATGCATCCACTTTACCTTCAAAAAGAATACATCCCAGCACCACACACAACAAATCCCCCGCAGAGGCTGGTGCAAAATCACCACAGACCAGCTCCTCTCATCGCTGAGCCAGAACCCGCCAGCCAAAACCGCTGACACAAACGACGCAGCCCACAACCTCGCACAGTGGATCACCAACTGCGCCGACGACCTCGCACCGCTGAAGAACCCCCCAGGCAGGACCAACAGCAGGAAAACCTCATGGTTCACAGACGCCCTCAAAGAATCAAAATAATCCTGCCGAACCCTCGAAAAAACCTGGCGCCACAAACTACAGAAAACATGTCCGCCCTCAAGAACGCAACCAGCCAACACCACCAGCTGATCTGCACCACCAAAACGACATCATTCAAAGAGCGACTAGACAACAACACCCACAACAGCAAGGAACTCTTCAACATCGTCAAAGAGCTCTCCAACCCCAGCGCCAGCAACGACGACATCACACCGTCTCAAGAACTCTGCAACTCCCTCGCCATGTTCTTCCACTGGAAGATCGCAGACAAACACGACGGCTTCGGACCCCAGACTCCGCCTCCAGCCACCGAACCAGCACCCCCCACCACCACCCTCAGCGCCTGGACCCCCATCAGCACTGAAGACACCACCAACATCATGAATTCCATCCACTTCGGCTCCCCCTCGGACCCATGCCCCCATCACATCTTCAACAAAGCTGACACCATCATCGCACCCCATCTCCGGAATGTCATAAACAGCTCCTTCACGTCAGCCACCTTCCCGGAGAGCTGGAAGCATGCAGAAATCAACGCCCTTCTGAAGAAACCCACAGCGGACCCCAAAGACCTCAAGAACCTCCGCCCCATCTCTCTTCTTCCCTTCCCGGCCAAAGTCATTGAGAAGACCGTCAATAAACAGCTGACTGCTTTCCTCAACACAAACAACTCGCTCGATCCCTCCCAGTCCGGATTTCGAGCCAACCACAGCACCGAGACTGCCCTCATCGCAGCCACCAACTACATCGGGACCCTGATGGACAACAGAGAAACAACCGCCCTCATCCTCCTGAACCTCTCGGCAGCCTTCGATACCATATGCCACCGCACCCTAATAACCCGCCTCTTCAACACTGGGATCCAAGGAAAGGCCCTGGACTGGATCGCCTCGTTCCTCTCCGACAGAACCCAGAGAGTTCGCCTCCTTCCCTTCCGATCAGAGACCACCGAGATCTTCGGCGTACCCCAAGGCTCCTCGCTCAGCCCAACCCTCTTCAACATCTACATGAGCCCCCTCGCCGCCATCGCACGCAAACACAACATCAACATCATCTCCTACGCCGACAACACCCAGCTGATACTCTCCCTCACCAAAGACCCAGCCGCCGCCAAAACCAACCTCCAGGAAGGAATGAAAGACGTCGCAGAATGGATGAAGCTCAGCCGCCTGAAACTGAACTCAGCCAAGACGGAGCTCCTCATCCTCGGAAACTCCCCATCCGCCTGGGACGACTCCTGGTGGCCCTCAGCACTGGGCTCCGCACCGACACCCTCGGACCACGCACGAAACCTAGGATTCATCCTGGACTCCTCCCTCACGATGACCAAGCAAGTCAACGCCGTCACGTCCTCTTGCTTCATCACCCTGCGCATGCTCCGAAAAATCTTCAGGTGGATCCCCACCGAAACCAGAAAAACTGTCACCCAGGCCCTCGCCACCAGCCTACTGGACTACGGAAATGCCCTATACCAGGAACCACCGCCAAACTTCAGAAACGACTACAACGCATACAGAACGCGTCCGCACGACTCATCCTCGACGTCCCCCGCCACAACCACATATCCGCCCACCTGAGAGGCCTGCACATGCTCCCCGTCAACAAGAGGATCACATTCAGGCTCCTCACCCACGCACACAAAGCGCTGCACGACATGGGCCCCGAATACCTCAACATCCGCCTCTCGTTCTACACTCCCACCCGCCAGCTCTGCTACGCCGGCCTCGCCCTCGCCACCATCCCACGGATCCGCAGAACCACCGCCGGAGGAAGATCGTTCTCCTATCTGCCAGCCAAGACATGGAACTCCCTCCCCGCACACCTACGAATGACCCAGGACCATCTCACCTGCAGGAAACACCTCAAGACCTGGCTTTTCGAGCAGTAGCAGCACCTCCCCTCCGCCCCCCTTCAGCGCATTGAGACCCTCGCGGGTGAGTAGCGCGCTCTATAAATATGCTGATTGATTGATTGTTTGATTGTTTCTGGGCTACGAGCTCAACAATAAAGGTCGAGGATTAGCTCCTCACTTCTTGGAGAAATGCGCACAATTGCGCGCTCCGACAACTCTGAAAAAATTACAGTCTTTGCTGGGATTTTTACATTTCGGGAGGACATACGTACCTGAATATGCCCATGGGGGGCAGAAAGACTGTAGCATTTTGTTTTTTGGGTGGGGGCATTGGCATGCCCATTCTGGGCAGCCCTTACCCCTACGTGTATATATAAAACAAAAATCGCTGTGGCATAGTGGGCATTCTGTCCACCCCCGTGGGCAGATCAGGGGCTATTGCCCCCATCTGCCTCCTTGGGGAGGTAGAAACTCTTATGCCTTCTTTGGGGGGTTGGTGGGAAGGCATTGGCCCCCACCCCTGGCCTATAAAAAAAATCACTTGCATATAGTGTGCTTTCTGCCCCTTGGGGGGGCAGAAATGCTGTTTTGCAAAATGTAATGGGGGAGCAAAGGACCTTGCCCAAGGGGCTGCTCCCCCTCCCTGGTGGCTAGTGGGTGGATCCTTGCTTGGGGATTACCCTCCGTGTTCGATCTCCAAGCAGGGATCCACTAGGGAAGGGTACCATTGGCAAGGGGAGATTCTCTACTATCCAACGATACCTCTCCCAAGTGTTTCGGTGCTCGGGAGGCTGAGATAGCCCCACGAGCACTGAAACATTGAAACTGAAACTACGTTTCATTTTCAATGTAATGACGACAGCGCGTCATGTGCGTGCTAGTCATTACATTGAAAATTAGCAAAGGGCCTTGTTCCCCACCTCCGAGGCCCCCCTAAAAAAAAAAAAAATGAAATCCCTCTGCTGTTTGCAGCAGAGGGATTTAGTGCCTCTGTCGTTATGATGGAATGGTTACGTCATGAGCACAGGAGCACTAGTGCTCATGACGGAACCATTCCGTCATGAGCACTGAAGGGGTTAAACCCTAAAAACATGGAAACAAAGTAAAATCTATTAGGATTTCATTTTTAACCGTACGCAATCGGAATCAGAATGTGCTTTATTCGATTTTAGACAATTAGTAAAATCACAAAAGCAGAATTTGAAAACCGTTCATATAAATAAAAAATATTAACACACTGTGTAAAAAAATCTCCCCCAACAATACGCAATTTTCAAATTGGAATCTATCCAGTTATACTTTTCCTTTTCCTTAGAATAAAATTTACAAAAAATGGTCACATGCATTGTTGTTTGTACGGATCTATTATCACATGGACAATGACAAAGGTCTCTGGATCAATCGTTACTGGAAATGTAACCAAGCGATGGGAGCTATCAAACCTGAACCTCGTGAGGACATATCTCTCGTACCCACCAATGCACCACACAAGGTAGGGTTGAATACAATGGGTGACCAAAGTCATGTGTTGGTGGATCACCGAACATTTATTAATTTCCACCGCAATTCTGAGGGATTCAAGATGTGTAAGACATAATGCTTTAAACCCTTTCCTTGGTAAAGAACACATGATTTCTGGGGTAATATAAAAATCAGGTCTGCTCAAATCACTTAAACATTTTCTCACATAATTCAACCAAGGAGTTTTTGTAGCATGATCCAACTTCATAGAGTCCTTGATAATTTCTCGATTCAACCCTGTACTAGGGGATGTCGAGACTCTATGCCAGAGCAAAATAGGTTGTATGTAATTGAGATAGCCCCACGAGCACTGAAACATTGAAACTGAAACTAAGTTTAGTTTTCAATGTAATGGCGACATGCTCTTCCCCACCTCCCGAGGCCCCCCCCACCCAAAAAAAAGTAACCCCCTCTGCTGTTGGCAGCAGAGGGATTTAGTGCCCCTGTCCTCATGATGGAATGGTTACGTCTTGAGCACAGGAGCACTGGTGCTCATGACGGAACCATTCCGTCATGAGCACCGAAGGGGTTAAACACTGTGAAAACATGGAAACAAAGTAAAATATATTAGGATTTCATTTTTAACATTACGCAATCAAAACAAGATACAATGGTGAAGTGGAGAAGAGACTTCTTAGATGCAATTTGAGGCTGCTGGTATTATAGTACCTCCATTTAGTTATCTGTAGTAACAGTATGTAGTCCTGTAATATAAATTCCTTTCCTCAGTTAGTCTTTCTTTTTTAACAACTTGCTGTAAACAATACCCCTAATAGGCTGAATAATGTCTCAGAAACACATAATTCATATGCATGTCAACACAATACCACATTTTGATATCCTAAATTGTCCTTAGAACTACGGTTCTAGAAATAGAAGATATAAGTTTGGTAACTTTTTACTTACTGTTGATTTGAATGACATTTCTATATCATTGCACTATGTCCGTCTTCCGACATCTTCACATCCTTCCTCTAGTGGTCCTAGCAATACCATTGGCAATTCTTGAGTATTCTGCTGAACATATTGAGAATACACTAGTAATATAGTACACTACTCTCCCATTTAGATCCTTCTGCAGCTCTGTTGGTGGTATATTGCCTGTCTTTGGCTTCATACAGACTATAGCCTGAAATGGAAGTATACTTTGGATAGAAATTGACCCCTAAACATTTAAACCTTGAAGTGGTTCTGGAATGGGAACCAGTACTAACATGTTATACCCAGCTTTAGCAGGCATTTTATTATCATCTAATTTATTGTATCAGTACTTAAATATACCTTGTTGTATGGACAAGACAAAGCGTTCCTCAACAATTCAGTAGACAGCCAACTTTTCTCAGTTATCATTATTTTCTTATTCATTATTTAAATACAAGTCTACAGTCCGTGTTTCAATCTTGTAGTTAGTGGGTCGACAACATATACAAACATACTCTGGATCTTTAGGAGCACACTGTGTTAAATTTTGTAATCTCTTCTTCAAAGCTATCAACTATAATACCTGTGCCCTGTTCTGCTACTCCTCCTGTTATCAACTCTTCATTTTCCATAGAGTCCTGTTCTGGACAAAAGAAATGAAACTGCACATCACACCCTTTTTCTACCTCTGCCTCAGTACAGTGCAAAAGTGCTTTATTTATTGGTTCTAAACCTAAAGTAGGAGTTTTCACATGGTACAGCCTCCGTAAGTAAAGTTTGCATTGTTGACCGCTGTACAGCTACACCCTGAAATTATGAAAGGTGCTTTGACACACTTTCTTTGATACACAATGTAGCGAGTGTCCCTCCAAATGTGTATGCTTTCTAACATTTCAAGAATCCAATCCTTGTTAAGTACTTATTTTGTGTTTTAAACTTCACCTTGGAAAAATATGTAGAAAGTTTCTTAGTATATCAATGGATTGCTGTTGAATACTACAAACACTACTGCAATTCCATTTGTATTCAGGGCCTGACTACGCCTCCCCTATACCTCTTTTGCAATAACTAGTTGTACATTTCTACATACCATCACCTCTTTCGCTTTAGGAGTGCCATTTTTTATTTCACAACATAGTCTTCTTTCATCAATAGCATGGACTAATGTGGTATCCTGAAGATAGCTTTCTTCATTAAGGGAAGGCTCTATAGTAGAAGAATGTATCCATACTCCACTAACAACTGTACAAAAGTTACTTCTATTCACTGATCTTTTCTTCTGGTTTTGTCTCCTCATGTGCAACACCATTTTGTCAAGAGTCTTCATTCTGTTTATAATCAAAATGAAATGCTTCCTCTTCAAAGCATTAGCCTTATCAACTAGTACCTAGACTTGTTCTTTCTGTTTCTGTGCCTTTCTCCTTTTTCTATACTTCATATTTCTCGGTAGATTTATAACTACTCTGCTACGAAATATCCTGGCTCTGAATTTCTTAAACCGTTTCAGTCTCCTGGTTAAGGTGTGTCCATCTTTGTTACATTCTTTCACGGTCTTGTAATATAGATATTGTCTACTCTTATTCTTTCTCATAGTTTTCTTTTTATATTCATTATTTTATTATCTTTTCTGGTGTCCGCATATATTTTCAAAAAATGAGTTTGTCCTCATAGCTCGTTTTTTTCCACTTTTTTTTCCGCATGTTCCCCTTTTTGTGTCTCAGTTCTGCAGAGATACTGCAGTTGCTTCTGTTGCTTTTTCCTCCAAGGTTTTGTACACATTCTCCTGGCTGTGGTTATGTAGATCTTGTTCTGTAAAAAAACAAATGTATTTTTAAATGTTTACTCTAGCTTACGCACCAACTACCTTACTACTGACTTACACATAATATCAAAACCATTTTAAAGTTAGGTTGCAGTTTCAAATCTACAGATAAACCTTGCTATATAACCACATGCAATACTTCAATATATCAAACCCAAAGCAAAACACAAAACTTTATTTGTTACCTTTAACGACGTAGTACCCTGTCCTAAAACGCAGCTGCACCATAACTCAGTTCTCACAAATAAATGGTGAAAGACTAGTTTATCCCTTCTGTAGTTAACTTTAAAATGACCATCGACCAAAGTGTAGAATTACATACAGTATCTCAACACTGTAAATCCAAAAACACATTGTAAGAGCTATCTGTGTGCCTCTATACCACCGTATAACTGGTGTAATTAGTCGCTCATTACTTTTCTACTTAGATGTATCAAATTTAATTTTTGGTAAACAGTTTATATACAAATCTGCACATTAATCTCTATCAGAAAGTATAGCTCACTAATTCTTCTGAGTACATGCAAGTGTGTCACAAGTGCATATATAACTTACCAGCTCGTTCTAAAATACTACATCTTCCTCACTAAAACTTGTAAATACCTGGATTTGTGGTTGTGTATATCACAATTCCGTGGATGATTGAATGAGTGCATAGGTAGTCCCTAGGTGATTCCCTGAGGATATAGGTAGTGCCTGAATGACCTGAGTATGTTGGAACTCAGTGGGTGGTCCCATATCTGTATAGTTATTGCCTGCATGTTTGCATGAGTATATCACTACTATCTGGGGGTTTAGATGAGTGCATGAGTAGTACCTGAATGATTGAATAAGTGCATGACTAATGCCTCAATAACTAAATACATGCATAGATAGGGGTTTGATGATTAAATGAGTGCAACTCTAGTGCCTGGATGATTGCAGTGAGTGCATGTGTAGTAAGTATATAGGTGATGTATTGAGTGCATGGATAGTGTGTACGTGATTGTGTATGCATAGCACCTGGCAAATTGGATGAGTGAATGAGTAGTGTTTCAGTGATTGGATAAGTACATGGCTGTTGCCCATGTGTTTTTGGGTGAGTGAACAGGTAGTGCCTGGGTGATTAGATAAGTACAAATGCAGTGGCTGGATAATGGAATGAATGCATCAGTAGTACCTGGCTGATTAGATGAGTGCATGACTAGTGTCTGAGGGACTGCATGAGTCCTTTGTTAAAGCTTGAGTGATTGGATGAAAGCAAGTGTACTGCTGGGGTGACTGTATTAGTGCAAGTGTATTATCTCAGTAATTGAATATGTGCATAGGTGCTGGATGGGTGATAGGATCACTGGAATGATACTCCCTGTGTAATTAGATGACTACATGAGTAGTGTCTTGAGTTTTAAGATGAGTGCTCGGGTTGTGCTTCAGTATTTCAAGGAGTGTGTGGGTTGTAAGTGGGGGTTTGGATGAGTGCATGGGTTGTGCCTGGGTGTTTAAATGACTGCATAGGTACATACTTTGTGATTGTATAAGTGAATGGTTAGTGCCTGGGTGATTGGATGAATTTAAAGGTAGTTCCTACACAGTTCAATGACTACATAATTAGTGCCTGCATGATTGCAAGAGTGCATGTGTAGGTAGTGCCTGGGTAATTGAATATGTGCGTGGATAGTGTGTGAGGGATTAGATAACTGCCTAAGTTACTGTGAAAGTATCTCCATTGCTGTAAGATACATAACAGTTGTTACTATATCTGTGACTCATTGTTGAAGTCCTTTTGTCCGTATCAAACTACCTGTTTTGGTGTATCTATCCTTTTCTATGGAGCAATGTGCAAGTGAAGTCTAAATATTGCACTTGATATCTAATTGGATACATGGCTCTCTATGAGCATACATTGCTCTGTTGCTCAGCGTGCACATGCATCCGTAAGTTACTAAAACTGAAAACAACACTTCTCACTTTTTCAAAGCACAAAACCATTTCTTAATGCAAAATCATCACTCCGCAAAATATCCCCGGCCAAAGATATTACTATATTGTTCAGTTTTAATTTCACAAAAACTACTGAACAGATTTGCACCAAATAACATAAAGCACAATCTGCATAACAACATCTACCTTGCTACAATATTTGGTGAAATTCTGTCCTTTGGTTCGGTCTGTAGGTTCGACCGAACATTCATATGGGTTTTAACATTACAAATGCACCCTTATTTTGTGCTCTTACATCTCGGTCCCCACGGCACAGATCACCCCCAAACTTTTCATGACCCACTAAACCTACTTTGACAATTTTCTTGGGCAAAATGTCATTCAGATTAGTCATACGACGCCAAAGTCATAGGCAAGGGAAAAAATGCTTTTCCTATGGCAACTAGGTACTAACTATAACTACCTACTGGCCACGACAGAGAAAGAGAGAGTAACAGAGAGTAAAAGAGAGAGAGATTAAACTACACAAAAACCTTTGACTTATAATTTACGTAAAGGCTTCCAATTTCTGTGTAGTTTGTTTGGTTAAGCTAGTTCAGCTCTGGCCCTTCGCCAAGCACCTCAGTACACACCAGGCAATATGCACGCACTACAAGTGCACATAATATAGCTCACCCCTCAAGTAAGTCCAAGAATTCAGACACTTGGGCCCAAATATATCCTTGGAGGTAGAACGTGAAGTTATGTTACCAAGGAATCTTCTTTTGCTGTGCACAGGTGCAACCATATTCATTGCCATACTCCATGGTGGACAGATGGTTTCCCCAGCCATAGTGCAGTATCAAAATGCAACACTGTATGGAACAGAAATCTTGTTATGTGACATCACACCACTGTCCACATGTGAGAACGGCTTTCTGAAACCTCTATGGAGCCTACCTTCTAGAGCAGACACTATTCTCTTAACAATCGGCTTGGACATTGTCTGTATTGCTGGCTAAGCTCAGACCACTTTTGCAACCAATGAGGGTGGGGGTGACACCCAAATTAAGCCTCTATAGAGAATGCTGTCAACTCAAATTTAACGCACTAATTTACACTTACAGAGCCTTTCACTCGAAAGGCCCTACGTTTCTGAGGAAAAGACTGAAAGAGTTCTCTCAAAGTAGAGCCTTGTGTTCCAATGCTATGATGCTATTCCAAGTTCCAAGAGTGTGCAGGGCGAGAAGGGGTGGAAGATCTTTCATTTTCCTAACTTCTAAGCTCTGGAAAGCCCTCCCTACTGTACTCCACGCCATTCCCTCTGAATCATTATTTTATAACCGCCTAAAAACCTTCATCTTAACAGCTCGGCTATAGGATTTGGATTTTCAAATAGTTGAAGTCACTCTGGTTTTCTGCTTCTAGAACCAAACTTACTAGGATGCAGCTGCGCACTTTAAAAATGTATTATATTGTAAGTGCTGGGCTTTGCTGGTGGCAAGTCACTAGACTAATTCAGACATTTCCACAACCTTCCCTAACCAATAGGTACGCCCCTGGAATGGTCATGCCCTGACTCCATCTCTATTTTCATGGGAAGTAGAGTAAAAAGAATGTTTAGACTATAGTTACAGAAAAATGTGGTTTGGAACCCTACTATTGCTCACTTACTCATACATTCCTATTGAGGAAGAGGAAGAGTGTGCTTACATTTGAGGCTTTTTAGCAAAATTGAGAACATACTGTCCAAAACTTGTATATCGTATTGAGGTTTGGTTCATTACCTTCCATTACTTTTATCCACAATTGGAACTCCTCCTTTGGGAAAATTGTGTATTGCATTATTGTCCAGATCAGGTTGAAGAAGTTGGCAACTTTCTATTTTTATGTTCTGTATATGTGACCCCAAGTTTTCAGTGTCTTGGCCAACTAATCAAGAGTGTAGACGCAGGGAAAGCAAAGTGACTTCTGGGAATAAGGAAAAATCGAAACTATGAGAAATGTGGTGTTCGCCATTACATGTTCCCTGCTTGGATGGTAAGGTGTGTTTTTACACCAAACAATGTCCACACTCTCATACTGCATGATCCTTGTTATTTTGCAGATATTTGTTTTATGCTATTTTTTAGTCCCTTAGATGCTGAAGTCTGCCAGATTAATTATCAACTATACTTTTGGCACATATTTTTTATTTATTAAATGTTCTTATTGCATTTGTCGGTGTTATGTATTGAATGCAAAATAAACACATTCTGACCATGTGAATAAAGATAGTGTGACTATGAAAGATTGATCTCAGAATTATGTTAGTGTCTGCAGTGGAGTTAGGAGTCCAGCTACCTTTGGGGAACAATATCTCTACTCTGCTTCTTTTCATTCTAAGCTTGTAGGGACAGTGTTTAAAGTGAAGCAGAGTCACACTGGCTTCTTACAAGACCATCTAGTCAGCTCTCTGTTTGGGTACTGCCAAACAAGTGGATAATAAAAGCTCTTAGTTCATCAGTGCTGCTTTGTGCCACTTTGTCATTCAGACATTGCATACTATTACATTTTAACTGAAAGTGAGAGAAATGACTGTTCTATCATGAGGCAGTGCAGAGAGACCAGGCGAAGTTATGTTTAACTGAAGATCAGGAATAATTTTAAGAAGGCAAAAAATGGTTTGTATGCAGCCCAGACCATAGAGCTTATATGATAGCAATTCTACTAAAGAATGGAAGATACCCTGCAGTACTAAGATCATAGTTCCGATAGTATGCCTGGAGTTGGAGAAAGGGGCCTGAACTGAAAGAAAAACAGGACCCTGTCAGTAGTACTAAGTTTTGTGAGACTGTTGAGTAGATGAATGCTGAGATATCTAGACTAAATGTCCAGACTTCGTCTGATGGTCATGCAAGAGGCAAGGAATACATGATTTAAAGAAAATATATATTTATGGATAAAATAAAATTTTATTGATAACAATATGCTGAGCTCCTGGAACCACATAATGCAGAAGAGCATTTGCAAGCACAAGGAAAACTTCCCTAATGTGAAAATGCATTTTATGTGAATATGACTCAAGTAAAGAAAGCTGAAGACTCAAAAGAACGACTTTGCATATAGCCGTGAGAAGAATACCTCTGAAGTTAACATTTTTGGATAGCATACTTTAAAGCATTTAGAAATCCTTTACTTCTTTGCCTTTTTACTGATGTTCAATAAGAACTATAGAACGTATTTGACTGGAAGTTCCTGACAGCTGAAAGTTGGGAGAGCAGTTAACTTCAAACTGTCTACTGTTCATCAGTGGCGCACAGTGGTAGGATTCAGTTTATAGCTGAATATTATGTGAATTACTTCCCAGAAGAGTTGTCCAAAAGAAGGTAGATATTAGGGAAATGGTTGACTTGTTAGACCTAGAAACACCACATTTGCCTGAAAGTCTGAAGACGTACCAAACTAGAAAACGTATTCAACTGATGGATACTTTTAAGTGTAGATTCGTCACCTAATAACACCTACCAGTTACCAGACTGGGTCTGGAGATTATTTTTTGTAGTGCTTCTGCTCACCGCTAGGTGGTGGTGTTTAGCTCAGACGGCTTACAAATGTTTTCAGCACTGTGATAGAGAACAATCTACCTACTGAAAAGGACAGGATTTAAACCTTGCAGCTTCAGAATGAAGCAGATATCTGCCACGTACCTGCACAAGATGTGTCTTTGGTGCCTGGGTCATGACACAACTCTAAGTCGTATGACAAGCATGCTCTCATGCACTTGAAGACAATTTGAGACCAAGATTTGAAGTTGTACATTGTCGAATACAAAGATCTGCAGCTTTCACATGTATCCTGGCCTGCCTTGGGCCCAGTACCTGCTGTTCTGATGATCATTCTTCTTCCAGCTGAAAGTCCTCTGGTTAGTCCAAATCCTGATACAAGCATAAAAAAGCAAAGGGGGACTCCAACCTGTCCTGCCATTCTGACTGCAAGGAGAAGCCCCAAGGGCATTGAGATGCAAGTGATCCAGCGGGTTACCAGCAACAGGTAATCTAACACCACATACTCACCTGGGCCCATAAATTGATTTACATCACACTGGCAATAACCGCTGGGGTCATGTTTGTTTAATCCTTTAGATTAGTTATCTTAAGTCCCTAACTAATCTTTCACTGATCAAAAGTTCTTTCCTCTGGTCAATGTACCATTAGTTGGAACTAGTTGATGATGAAATGACATAAAATTTCAATATACTTACACATTTGGAAATGATCACAGAGTCGGGATGACTTTTAAAATTGTATCTCAGATTAAATTCATGTGAACCACTTACACAGTACAGAACAGACTCCGTTTCGCACAGGAAGGAAGATTCAAATAATCAATCAAATTTGCATTCTATTATACTTTCCAATGACACTGCATGAAAGGGAGAGGATAGAGAGAAAAACACATAAACGCATATACAGATATAGATATAATTGCCAAGAATGGTGTGGAAACCAACTCCCAGGCCTAGGAATTGAAAAGGTCCCCCAGGAAAAGTCTGACGAACAAAGATTTCAGGACTGAAATCAATACAGGACGGATGACCTCTCTATCACTGATGCTTGCGTAGCACCCCTCTCTGACACGCTCTTCCTCCTCGAGATTCTTCCACGATCTTCTTCTAAATTAATTTGCTTAAGATAATTGGTTCAACAATTTGATTCTTCTTCAGTATATCCATCTGGGATTTCTCTGCTCTCGGACAGCATCCCGGTCTCTCGACAAACGAACTAACTAATGCTACCTCAATTATACCTTTCTGTATGCTTGTACCACCCATTAATGTTTCAAATTTATGAAACTCCCAAATCTGATTGGACAGGCAAGGGGAGGTGATCATCACACCATGCTTATTTTCTAATATTTTCTTCCAGTTCTTTGTTTAAAATCCCATCCCTTAAGTTTTATACATCAATCTTTATTCCCACCCGTATTCACAATGTAATTGTCCCACATTAGAGAAAAAACAGTAGTTCTCATGCATTTCAGTTCCGGTTCCCATGAAAGTAACAGTTTGCAGTCTTGGCCGATGTTCAAATTGACATTGCGTCTTTCAATTTGGGTTCACTGCGCAAGTGTAGTAGAACGAGAGGCAATAGACCGTGGTTCAGGACTCTAGACCCGTAACAAGCACTATTGAAAGAGTCAAAAAGACAAATGTTAAAATCAAAAATAAATGGTTTCACTCTATACCACCTATTCCTACTCTAATCCCATTTCCTTATTGTTATTATTATTCCTGCATTAGTATAATAACTGGGTTTCGTTTTTCAGCAAGCAGGTGGCAAGCATGTGAGTTTCAAGCGGCCATTTTATTAGCTATGGGCAAGTGCAGAAAGTTTCCCTCCAAGCATAGATACGTCATACTACGTTGATGCAGTAGACACATGCGCAATAAAGCATTCCGGTTAGCGGCCATTTTAGCATCACTCTCGAGTTATTGGTTAATAAGACACATAGGCAAGCTTCAATCTTATACTCAAATGTCGCCTACCTGCATGTTATTTCCACAATACAAGTTTTAATACAGGGTTAACAGTTACTGGAGAGGATTGCATTCATGCAAGTCTCTTTTTCACGAGTCCTTGCTCAAGCATAAGTCTTGTTCCCTTGAAGTCGTGAGTAGCAGAACCGATTCCTCTGCTCTTACCAGCCTGCCTCCGGTTCCCCCGGCCGACCAGAGGCAGGCCCTTTAAAAGGCCTTGTTGCACATCTTCATTGTGCTTTCGGCTCCTTCTAGCCTGCTAGCAGATCCCTCCATGGCATTGTCTGTACTTTTAGGACCGGTGGAATCTGGACTCCACATCAACCTATTGGGCTCCAGGCGATTTGGCTAGCATTGAAAGCCTTTCTACCCTCCATCAACAGAAGGCTAGTACAGGTGTTCACGGAAAACATCACCACCATGTGGTACTGCAAAAAACAAGGCTGTGTGGGGTTGTGACCTTTTGTCAAGAGGCCCTGCGTCTCTGAACATGGCCGGAACAGCAGGGCATATGTCTGATATCTCTGGTGGTTCAACGTCGGGCACGCTCTCTGAACGTCAGAGCGGACTAACTCTGCAGAAGATCATGAATGTCGTTACCATTCGGAGATGGTGCAAGGTCTCTTTTCAGCAGAATGGTGAGCCTTTTTGACTCTGTTCGCCGACAAGAACATGCAATGTCAGGTCACACCTTCTGTATGCCTTTCTGCCCATAGCATTCCTGCCCAGAGTTCTCAAGAAGATAAGGTATGACCAGCCCCAAGTTATCCTTGTGGCTTAAGACTGGGCACGGAGTCTAGTATCCCGAGTTGGTGAGCATGGCCATCGGTCCTCCGATCAGGCTCCCCTTTCTGGGCGATCTTCTGTTGTAGCAGCAGGGAAGGGTCATTCACCCGAACCTGTCAACGCTGAGCCTTCTTGTGTAGTGATTGAGCAGCAACATTGGACAGCCTTCAACATTCTGCCGGAAGTCTGCAATGTTATTCTTCAGCCAGGCAACTCTCCACCAAAACGGTATACGCCTGCTGTTGGGGCAAGTTTGTGGCATGGTGTGCTGGGAAATAAGTTGACCCTCTATCTGTTTCCCCTTTCTCAGGTTCTCCAGTTTGTTCTTTCCCTTGCACAGCTGGTGTCTGCTCTGGGCACTGTTAAGGGATACCTTTCTGCTATACCTGTTTTTTTGTGGTTGCCTGACAAACCTTCCCTCTTCCACTCCCTTAGTGTACATAGGTTTTGGAAACATTAGAGGCATATGTTTCCTCTGTCTCCCTTCATTATGCCTCAGTGGCACCATAATCTGAAACTGACTGTCCTGATGTGTGCTCCATTTGAGCCCTTACTCTTCTGTCCTCTCAGGCTCATTACCTCGCAGACGGCCTACCTGCTGCTTGGAAGGTCAGTGAGCTTCAGGCATTGTCCTCCAAGCCTCCTTACCTGAACTTCTACGCAGACAAAATGGTGCTTCCTACGAAGGCTTCCTGTATTCTGAAAGTGGTCACTCCATTTCACGTATACCAAACCATCACTCTCCATTTCACGTAGGCCTAACCATCACTATGCCTACCTTTTACACTCTGCCTAATCCCTTCAAGGAAGAGGAGCAACTTCATCACTTGTACCCAAAAAAGAGTGTTGTCATTCTACCTTGATCGCATACAAGAGTTCCAGGTGGAGGACCTACCCTTTATGGGGTATTTCAGAGGGAAGAAAGGACGGACCATGCAGAAGCGGCCCATCTCTGATGGATTGTGCTCTGTATAAAGATCTGCTACGCATTTGCTAAAAACCAACCCCCTGAGGGTTTGCCTGCTGATTTCCCCGAGCTAATGCTGCAACCACCGGTTAGCAGATGGAGTTCCAGTCCTGGACATCTGCCAAATAGCAACGTGGGCTTCCTTTCACCCGTTTGCCAAGCACTACTGCTTGGACAGTCAGGTGAGTAAAGATGGACACTTCGCCCATTCGGCCCTGCAGGACTTCCTCATGAGAAATTGGTCCGCAGACGCACTTTCGGGGAGGTATTGCCTGGGTATCTATTCTAAGGTAAGAACTCTTCGGCTAGAAGTCTCTATCAGATGAACAAGTTACTTCACTTCAATAGTGCCTTATCTGGTAGAGACTCTATCTAGCTACCGATTCCTTACTGACCCACCCATCCTCTCCGCTCTGAACGGATTTCTAGGGACAGGGCTTGCCCCTTTCACGGTCCTTGAATTCCACACGAGTGGTCCGTGTGCTTCCTGGCTCTGCGCTTCTGACGCGAAAAGTCGCAAAAAGTAACGGACAACAGAGCACTGCGGTGACGTCTATATAGGCAACGCTGACGTCACTTCCATACACAAGACATCCAGCGACACTTCCATCGCCATTCGTAGCTGACTGACGCCACCTACTGGAGTGAAGGGATGCTGCTCAAGAACATTTTTTAGATACAGTCTGACGTCTGGGGATAATTCTAAGGTTAGGAATCTGTGGATAGATTGAGGGCTTGATTACAAGTTTGGCGGACAGGGTTACTCCATCACAAAAATAAGGGATATCCCATCCTCTGCATTCCAATTCCATTATATTCTATGGTACTTGGGTATCCTTTCTACTGTATTACTTCACGTTCGTGATGGAGAATCCTATTTGCCAATCTCATAATGAGGCCCAGCGTCGCTACCTGATAAAGCGTTACCAGAGGTAAGTAACTTGTTCACCCATGCTATTCTACAGAGCAGTTCTTGGAGGTACAGCAAAGAACCTTCAAATGTTTTGGCATTAAACCATTATAATAAGACTCAGGAGAAATCTGAAATCTGTTTCGTTAACTATCTTAGCTGATTATGCTATGAGGAAGTAGCTGGAGAATTTACTGTGGCCGTCTGAAAAGTCAATGCTCCGGTTTAATTTTTCTTATGTTGGCAAGCCAGTGTTGATGTAAAAACCCTGTTGACTCTTATGAAAACAAAGTGGAAAGCAAATTCAATAATTGCGGCTTGTCACCCATTAGAGTATCCAGGTGGTGGCAGGGACCAGGGATCAGTTGAACAACCAGGACATCAGCGTCCTTCAGAACTCCTGAAGCGTCTGGGAGTTCCTCAGGGGAAGGTTGTTCCATTTCCTGGTGGCTAGGTAGGAGAAGGTGTGTCCTCCCGTAGTGCTGCAGTGGATGCGTGTGCCACCGCGAGGGTGAAGGAGCGGAGGGTTCTCTTGGGTATGTGGATTTTCAGGCAGTGGTTGATGAAGGCTAGTCCGAGGTAATGTAGGGCCTTGAGTACATGGGTGAGGAGTTTGAAGAGCCAGCTCCTGTACAGGGAACCAGTGAAGTTCTGTGAGGTGGGGGTTGATGTGGGTGTGGCCCAAGAGGTCTAGGATGAGTCTTGCTTTTTGATGCAGCGTTCTGGATGGACTGAAGTCTTTTGAGTTGTGCGTCAATTCCTTTATCAAGTGCGTTCCACAGTCCAGCAGACTTGGGATGAGGGATTGGGTGATGGTGTGTCTGGTGCTTTGTGGGAGCCACTTGATCTTCAATAGCATATGTGGAAGTAGGCGGACGATGCAGTGTTGACTTGAGATTTCATGGTGAGTTTATCCAGGATGTTTCTGAGGTTCCTGGTGTTAGGTCAGGGTCGGGTAGGTCCGAGTTCATTGGGCCACCAGGATGCATCCCATGGGCATTCTTTGGTGGCGAAGATGAGGACTTCGGTCTTGTCCAAGTTGTGTATGAGGCAGTTGGTTCTTATCCAGTCGGCAACACTATTCATTCAGTTGTGGAAACTGGAGTTGTCGGACAGGGAGAAGATGAGCTGTGTGTCGTCAGCGTATGAGGCTATATTGCGTCTGTGGGATCTGATGAGGTCTGCTAGGGATGCTGTGTAGACTTTGAAGAGGGTGGGAACTGAGAGATGATCCTCGCGGGATGCCGCAGATGGTGGGTTTGGGTTCGGACGCGTAGGGTGGAAGGTGTACCTCCCCCTTGCCACCATCCCACGCATCCACCGAACGACCACCGGTGGCAGATTTTTCTCCCACCTCGCCGCCGAGACATGGAACTCCCTCCCCATCCACCTGCGCCAGACCCAAGACCTGCTGACCTTCAGGAGAGTTCTCAAGACTTGGCTGTTCGTTCAATAGCAGCTGCGTTCCCCTCTCCGCGCCTTGAGACCCTCACGGGGGAGTAGCGCGATTTATAAATGCTCTGATTGATTGATGGATACGTTATGTTCTTTGGGTGAAGAAGGAGGGTGATCCATTAGAAGGCTGGTCCTTGGATGGCCTATGTGGTGAAGTCTTGCCATGAGCGTGTGGTGGGAGACAGTGTTGAAGGCTGCTGAGAGATTCACGATGAGGGCGGCTGTCTCCCCTTGGTCGATGAGTGTCCGGATGTCGTCAGTGGCTGCGATTCAGTGCTGTGGTTGCTGCGGTAGCTGGACTGGGAGATGTCCAGGAGGTGGTACTGTTCGAGGTGGCTGGATAGTTGATGGTTTATTGTTTTCTCAATTACTTTGGCTGGGAAGGGAGTAGTGAGATGTTTGTAGTTGCTCGTGCATTAGGGTTGGCTGTGGGTTTCTTGAGCAAGGGCTTGACTTTAGCATGTTTCCATTCTTCAGGGAGAGGTGCTGTGTCCTTTAAGGTGTTGAGTAGGGCGGTGAATTGGTGGCCAATCAAGGTTGCTCATAGGTTGCAGATGTGGTGGGGGCAGAGGTCGAAGGAGGCTCATGAGTGGATAGATTTTATGATGGTGATGGTTTCCTGGGTGGTGAGTCGGTTCCAGGTGGACAGTCTAGGGTGGGCTGGAGGGGGGGTTGTTCATGAGTGTGGAGTCCTTTTGGTCAAGGTAGTCCGTGAAATTAGGTTGGGTGTCGGAGTTGCTGTAGATCTTTGCAATCTTGTCTTGGAGGAAGTTTGTGAGGTGGTCACAGAGGTCCTAAGACTGGGCTAGGTCATTTGTTACAGCTGCCGGGTTTCTGAATTCCTTGATGATGCAAAAGACATCTTTCTGGTTGTTGGAGCTTGCTTCTAAGCGTGACTCCGGGGCTTCCTTTTTGGTCTTACATATTTGTAGGAGGTGGAGCTTGTTCGCTGTTTTGTAGGATGCTCTGTTAATGTCTTTACTGGTATGCCATCTTCTTTCGAGGAGTTTGCAGTGGCTTAGTGGTTCTGAGGTCCTTGTTGTATCAGCTGGCCTCTGGGGTTGATCTTGTTTGTGTAGTTTTCTTGATGGGGCGATTGTTTGCACAGTCTGTGATCCAGGAGTTAAAGCTTTTGTTGTCTTGGTTCAAGTTGTGGTTGTGATTAAGTCGGTCCAGTCGTTTTTGGGTGCTTTGCTCCAGTTGCAGCAGGCAGATTTGAGTCGTGTGGGATGTGGAGGCTTGTGGGTGGTGATTGTGAAGTGAACAATTAAGTGGTCGGTCAAAGTGAGTTCCATTGTGTGGGTGTAGTGTACTATGCCTCTGGAGGTGAAGATGGGGTTAAGAGTGTGTCCTATGATGTGGGTGGGGTCTTTGCCAATCTGGGTGAGGCCGATGTTGAGACCATCAATGAGGTTTTTGGAGTACGGGTCACTTTCGTCGAGGTGGAAGTTGGGGTTGCCTAGGAGAACGTAGTCATTGAAGCCAACGGCATGTGGGACTATGAAGTCAGTGATGAAGGTGCAGAAGGTGTTGCGGGATCCCGGTCGGCGGTAGGCTAGGGTGCACCTTACCATGTTTTTCTCATCAGTATTGATTCTGAAATGTAGGTGTTCTATGGCTGAGAGGGCGTGGTCATTTGTTGTGGTGCATTTGAGGGAATCCCTGTGGATGATGGCGATTCCAGCACCGCGTTTGTTGACGCAATCTCAATTGGTGATCTTGTATCCTTTGGTATGGCGCTGGCGATGTCTGCTGCTGGGTTGATAAGAACGTAAGGTATCCCAACTGGTATTATTCAAAGGCAATTAGTGAGGATATGAATATAACATTATCCGCAAGGAGACTCTATATGATTATAGCATGTGCTCATGGCATCATTTATATAAACATTTTGAGGAAAAAAGGAAAAGAAAGACAATTTACAGTTGTAACAGGACTGTACTACATAAATAAAAGCAATTGAGACAACCCAAATTGCACGTGGTGCTCGTGGTGTGTAAGTGAAGACCAAAGTAGCTACTCGGGTGACAATGTGAACAGCGTGAGCGGCGCAAGGTGACTGGTGCATAAATATACAGTGAATAGTTGACACAGTATGGTTCCGGATGACTTGAGGAGATTGTATCTACTTCAGTTCAATATACTGTTCGTGAACCACTGTGTGTAAAGCGCCTATGGTTGCACTGGAGTGTCAACGGCGTTTCGATCCACATTAATCGGGATCTTCATCAGGACTGGGTTGGGTCTAAGGCTGTGCGGTATCAGCGAGGGCTCAACTGAAGTCTGGCAGTGAAGTCGTCAGGCGCGGGGTCGGCAAGGATTGCGGAGCTAGGCGCGCATTCACGATGGAAGGACGAGGTCCATGGGTCCAAGGGGCCGATCCCGTAGTGTTCGGTCTGGAGGGACTGAATCTCTGACGGGCGTGGAGTCAGCTGGAAGCTCGAACAAGTCTGGCGTTTCCAAGGTTTCTGGGTTGAGCCAGAACTCTGTGAGGAAGATTATGTTGGGTGCAAGAGAGTTGATCAGATCCCAGACTTTGGTGGCGTGTTTGCACAGTGAGTGTGCGTTGAAGAGAGCACATGCAAGTTGGTTGTTGGAGCGTGGTGTGTGGTATTTTTGCGAGTGGGTGTGGTGTTGCAAGTGAAGCATCGGCAAGTGCAGGTGAAAGGGCCAACCATCTAGCGGGGGTGGCGTGTCAGCAGTTTTCTTTAGTGCATCCCGGGTCGAGGACACGTAGGTCGGCAGCTGTGTAGCTGCGAGAGGAGGTGGAAGAATCAGGGTTCCTGGTGCTCGGCTCAGTCCAGGCACAGACGGGCGCAGACGGGCTTGCCTATAGTGCACCAGAGGGATGGGATGACATGAGAGCGAGCGCTGAGAAGGACTAAGATGAGGAGTGAAGGAGTAAAAAGAACAAGAGGTTGAAGAGCAGAGGAGAAGAGCCATGAAACAGGAAGAGAGTATCAGAAAAACTGGAGGCAGTGGACGGGAGCAGCTGTAGAAAAAGCAGGAGCAACAGTAGAAGCCTGAAGAAACGTGGGTCCTGGAGCTGGCCGGGAAGCCATCTGAAAGGTAGGTTGAGAGCTGGGCCTAAAGATTTGCCTTTAGTGAGTCAGTAGGTAAATCTTTCAAGCCAGCATTTGGAACTGAAAAACCTTGTTTCAGAGACTGAAAAAGATTCTTTAAAGTCAGCTTTATTCTTGTTGTCTTCTCTCCCACATCTTGTGTCCGTTTTCAGAAAAAGATTGTGTACAGCCTTTGAGGTATTCTACTCAATCCTATGATGGTGATTGATCTTCAGACTCAAATCTAAGATTCAGAACCATTTTCTTGTAGGGGTACTGATTTATTATGTACCAGAAGAATGCAAGTAGTCCCTGATCACTGCAGCATTCTCCGGTCTGACAGCTGTCAGTCTAGAGTAGTTCCCAACTGTTAAAGTGGTATAGCCAATGCTGAACACAGAGGAATTTGCTCAGTCATGTGAGTCGTGAATCACTTGATGTCCGAGCCTGTATGTGGCATCTATTACATGATAATATCACTGCACTAGGATAGATTGACTCTAACTGCAAAGACACTTCAAGCACAAGGATTTTATGACAACACAGATGTATCTCTAACCCGGTGACAACAATGCTTTCATAGTAATCTGCCAGCACTGTTTTTTTCATTCTAAAGTGTTTTCTTGATGAAGGGTGCTTTTGTCCTAGTATTTGACAACACATTTCCAAAGAACTATCTACACACCATTAATTAAGTGGCAGAGCCCTACTCGTTTATTGCTGTAAAAGCCAGTAGGATGTATCTCATTGCATCGTCTCCTAATATGGTTGTCTGACATGTCTTGTCAGTTTGATTTGATGCCATGACCTTTCTTGAGCCCTTAACCATTTCTGATGCATTGGTTTCTACTTGCGTCCTGGTGACAACACTTGACGTTTTGTTCGGATGCCCTTTGCACATCTTGGTTAAGGTTACACCATAGACGTCTTGTAGCATAGTGGTCCTCACAGAGGAATGGCCTTCCGGAACCATAGCCTTTACAGCATGATTGACTCTATACAGCAGAATCGACTCTTAACAGTAGTCCATTTGCTGCTTTGTCCCTCTGGTGCCTTTAATGCTGTGTCCACTAATAAGGCATCTCTGTCATTGGTGATGGTTTCCTGTGGAACTGGACTCCTTATGATGTCAGCGGGGCTTCAGGGGATAGCATCAGGGAAGGATGGGGTCAGAGATAAAAAGGGGAAAGTGAAGGGATTCTAACATCAAATTATTTTGATGAAAGGAACAATAACATTGGCGCACACGTTCAGAAATGTCCCTTTGAGCACTAGGGGAGAGTTGAAAAAACATTTATAGGATTTACATAAACAAATGTTGATGTTGATCTATAGTGATTTATTGAGCGCGCGGCTAGGCAGTGTCCTGGTGCTATGCGGAGAAGAAAATGAAAGAAAAGAATAGAAGCAGACTGCTGAACAAAGAGCCATGTCTTGAGCTCTTTCATAAATGATGCTTCATCGTCTGTCTGGTGCAGTTCTAGAGGAAGATTGTTCCAGCCCACTGGCCCCTGGAGAGAGAAAGAACATCCACCGGCTTTAGCAAGACAACCCTTGGAATTGTGGCCAGATTGAAGTTGGGAGAACATAAGGCTCTCACAGGGTCATAGTAAGATATCCTGGAGGATAAGTAATCAGGCCCGAATGATGAATTGCTCAATGCATTAGAAGAGAGGTCTTGAAAAAGGTCCACTTGTTTACTGAAAGCCAGTGCCGGTTACGCCGATGCGGGGTAATGTGATCTTTTCTGGGAAGACTGAAAGAAAACCTGGCAGTAGCATTGTATACGTTCTGTAATTTCCTCACCAGATATTGCTGCAAGCTTGCGTATAAAGCATTGGCTTTGTCCAGCCTAGATATGACCAAAGCCAAAACCACTGTAATCCTAATCTGACCCAAAAGAAAATGCGATACATTTTTTTTACCATATTCAAGATGCCAAGCACATGCCAACCACTGAGTTGATTTGATTGTGGATGACCTATTTTTGTCAGATTTGATCCCCCAGTTTATTTTTACAGTTTCAGCTTGGGTATTGGGTGGGGAAGCCCCTTCTGACCAGTGAAAATCCAGGTTAAGTTCAACATTTTGTCCCACACTGAGCACCTCAGTCTTTTCGGTATTGCACTTTCGTTGGTTATAGCTCATCCTGCGAAAGACCACAGAAAGACCAGGTTGAATAGCATCATGTTCAATTGGCATCCCCTTACCAAAGGAAAAATAATTGGCATTTCATAAGCGTAGGAGATTATTTTAGTCCCAAAAGGTTCCACCAAATCAGGTAGGTGCAAATGATAATAGACCTCATTACTACATCTGAATGGGTTAATGCTGTGGTTATTGCTAAGAAGAAAGGAGGTCAAATGTGTATACGGGCTGACCTCAGTCTTTAAATACGAATATCCTGCTGCACTGCCACGCTCTCCCCAAGATACCAGAGATGTTGACATTAATCAGTAGATCAAAGTGTTTAATAACAATTGACTTAGGCACAGCCTACAAGAGGCATTAGAGAAGAATTATTGACCTCAATAATTATACCATTTGGCCCATATAAGTTTTTGCATTTACCATTTGGCCTGGCCTGTGCCACAAGCACTTTTCAAATGTAAAATTCAAAGATGTTGCATAGGTACAGTCCTTCTAAGAAGATGTGTTGATTATGCAGAAAATCAATATGAACATGATTGTATTTTGTAAAGAGCTTTATAAATTCTTAAGAAACTTGGAATGACTGGTAACTGTGATAAGGGCAAGTTTTTGACAGACTTAGTATATTATCTTGGACATACGATAACCGCAGAAGACCTCATACCCAAGGAAGTCTGCTTAAGGCTGTCAAGGAAGTACTATATTGTACAGGCAAAGGACCAACTGGACCAGTTAGTAGGTCTTATTATCTATTATTCAAGGATCGTACGAAGGTTACGAGACTGATGAAATCTTTGAAACGTTTTGGTGAACAAGAAAGGGATGTTCATCTGGTCTGAAAATCAGCGTGCTGTTTTTAAGCAGATTAAAAGTTGTTGTCCAACTTGCTGGTCATAAATGCACCATAACACTAGATGCAAGTGCTGTAGGTATTGGTGCAGACCTTAGCCAATATGTAGGATACACTCAGTACACTACTAGTTTAGTTAAGAATGCAGAACGAAGATATAGTTCCATCAAATGGGAAGCTTTAGCTTGTGCATTGGGTATCGAACAATTCAATGATTATGTTTTGGTTGAGAATCTCTTTAGTTTTACCTACAGACCATAAACCTTTGAAATATTTTTGGGGCGATAAGAGTACATCTAAAACTTCTTTCAGGCTCATCTATATTTTATAGCAATTACAGGAATATAACTTTCTTGTGCACTATATTGGCAGAGTGTTAGACCTGTCTGACCTTTTGCGTAGTCCCTCCAATGGATTATTTATTCTGTCCCCTTTTTGCCCCTCATGCCTTTATTTATTTTTGTGTCCACTAGATTTTTCAAGGTGTTGGTCTAGGGGATAGGTGCTCTTTCACCCTCATAGTTTTTCACCTCAGGCCTAGAGGCCTTTCCTGACAGGAATTTCCTTGGAGTCACAAAATGGTGGCTACCAACTGTCATAACTGACATACCTGGGACCTGTCCCATAGGGTAGAGTAGGGCATTCCAGAACCTTCTGGTCCCTTCTGGACCTCTGAGGGTGTCGATATAAGGCGGAATGCTAGTCAGCCATTTTGTCTTACCAGAGAGAGTCAGCTGGAGGACAGGCTGGAGCAGAAGGTGGGGGTAGGATAGTCAAAGGGTTGACCTCCCAGTCTAAGGACGCTGCCTTATTGATCCACCACCCTTCCTCCCTTGGGCTACTTGTCTTGTCCCCGCTGCGTAGGATTACTGGAGACCCTGGGCGCCTGACCAACCCCTAGCCTTGAAGAAAGGGGTGTGAGTGGGTGAAGGAGACTGCAGCGCTGCGTAGCGCAGTCCTCTGCCTAGCTGGAACATTCTTAGAAAGGCTCGGGCAGAGCGTTGCCAATAAGAAGAGAAGATTCAGACTGAGGGGGGATTCTTTATGGCCCCCCCCTCGATTAGCTCCTAAAAGGAATTCTGTTTGAAGTTGCCCTTGATTTCCCCTGGCGACACAACCCCACGGAATCCCTCCTCTTACCTGCAGTGGCAGATTGCTGGCTGAGGAGAGCAGCAGTTGCTGAGGGAGCAAGAAAGGAGTGTAAACGAACTGGCCTGCCCTCGAGCCAGCATGAAGTGAACAAGTGCAGGTTTGGAGGTATGGCCGCCGGTCCGGAGGTGAGGAGAGAGGCGTAGTGAGGGGATTGTTTCACTGCGTGGAGCGGCCCTGGTGATGCCTCCATTGGTTCTGGATTGGGCGGAGTAAGAGGGGAAGCGCCGGCAGAAGAGCGCGGGCTCCAGCGGGGAGACACTTCCCCTCCGCGCATGCCCAGTTGAGCCGCCTGGCTCTGTGAGGCGGAGCCGGTCGGAAGAGAGAAGCGGAAGCGGCGCTCGTCCGTGTGAGTCGGCCTCGTCAGCGCCAGCCCCGGGATTGTGTGGCCGAGAGCGGAGGAACCGACAGCAGTTCCCGAGTGAAGGAGAGTTATTCCCCTGTCCTCCCCGCGCCAGCACTGAGAACAGGTGGCTGGCTGGGCGGGAGGAAATAGATTCAGCAACTGCCGGCCGGGACTTCTGTAGAGCCGCCTGACAGCACCAACACTCGGACACTTGGACAGTACCGTCTCCATGGCACAGTAAGGAGAGTGTGGGGAAAGAGGGAAGACTGAGCCCCTAGGGATTAACCACCTCGTGAAACAGAGGAGTGGGGTTCTTAAAAAGGTCTTTCTGTGTAGGGGAAAATTGGTACTAGAGCATGTAAAAATAGCCCAGACACACTGTTCTTTTTTCCCTCTACTGTGTTCTAGAAGGTGGGGAGTAGCTTGGTGATACAAACTTCATTGATTACAGGTCCAGGGAAAAGCAGCCATTGAACCAGAATCTGGGAGTAGAATCAACTGCCAAAGTAGTGCTGGAAGTACCTACTGTCTAAGAAAAATTATAAGGTCCTCATAGAGGTTGCTAGTGCATATGTAAAACTCTTGTATCTCTGACATCTCTCACTGGTTGTGTACCTCCTTGGTGGTTAGAGGAGAGGTGCAGAGGGGGTAAAAGTATAAAACACTTCAGAGAAGTCAAGTCTAGCGAAGTTTGGAGTCTAATGTAATGTGCTGTTGATGCTGATTAATGACATAATTTGGCGACTTTGAAAATCTTAATAATTTCATGAGTAAATGTAATGTACTGAACTGTGATTTCTGAAGACAAGAGAGCAGAGAATATTTTTATAAACAAGCTCGTATTTTTCCAAACATTGGTGTAGCGTCATTTTTGAGTGATATTGCATTGGGTTACTGCTGGGTAGTTTGCAACCTTTACACATGTGCCTCTATGGATAATGTCTTACCCTAGGCCAGGCTACCCTAGGTGACCTGACATCATTAGGTTCCAACACAGAGGTATGATGATATGTGTGGATTGCTTGTCTAGGTTGCCATTATGTGACGCAGAAGCAGGCTGATAAGAATGACGAGGGTGTTGTGACCATGTTTGATGATTTTTTTTTTTTGTAAACCTATTTTATTCAGTTACATCTTATCAGATAGGTACCATACAAAGGGATGAAACAGTGCCATATTGTTGTTGAGATCAATTAGCGACAATCATGTTAACGGTTATACATTACTATGTGCAGCTTTTCATCTAATGTCTCCATTTCTTAAGGTGTACCTGTGTTCATCCATCTTAGCAACATTCCCAGGAGAACCATGCTCTATATCTCTATACCAGTAAATGACCATGTTTGATGTTATGAGTTTTCGGGGTCCAGTTATTGAGGAGCAGTTAAGCAAGTTCTGCGGCTGGAACACATGCGAAACCCCTTCACAGGCAGTTACATAGTTTTAGTCATATTTTTGCAGAATTAAATGTTTAACCTGGGGATAATACACTTGTCCCTCCTGGGGGATTAAAAAAATTGATAGAGGTTCTACATTTTGCTCTTTAAAAAAAAAAGGCATTAAAACGGCACAGGGCAGTGTTACTGCAATTTTTTTTTTCACATGTTTTTAATTTCCAGTGTTGTATTTCAAATATATGTATGTAATTCTCTTAATCTTTCCTTGTTGGAAAGATCTGTGCCAGCTGCTCAAGATTGAGGTTTAGGTCTATTGAACCACAACTTTAGGGCTATGGGACATCCTCCCTGTTTGACCAGAATAAGGAGTGCCTGCCTTGATTTTGCAGGTCAGCACAAATACTGTGTCAAGATATAGAAAATAAATGAAGTTGGTGCTTCTGTGAGGCAGCACTGCAGCTATACTGTTTCAACAACAAACACGAAAAATGTCCAATTTTCTCAAAAAGAGTGCATTTTGTTCAACCAAACATGAAAACAGTTGATACCAATGAGAGGTATCAATAGGCATGTGTATGACTGAAAAGTGGTATGGAGTTAGCTCATTAGCAGACTTCCCAAGTCCCTTTGTCAGATAATGATATGTAATTCTGTATTTTATCTTACCTTTGTGCTGCATCTTCCTATTTCCTCTCACAACATATCTGTTTGTTTAACATGTTTCCTTATTAATAAGTGCTCCTTAGTGTGAATGATTCCCTTGATGTGGTTGGGAACAGGTCCTGCAGCCTTTTATGCCATTACGTTGTAATTTTCCTACTAGTAACTTGCACTTTTTTTTAATGTGTTTCTGATTCGTTTTGACCCCAGATGAGATTTGCCACCCGCCGCTTTCTTTGCGGACCATCAAGCCGGATTCGGATCGTGCAAATCCAGAGCTGGGAGTTGGTATACTGGCTTTCAGCCCAGATAATCGTTACCTGGCAACCAAGAATGGTCAGTATGCAGACGTTGCTGTTTTCTTGACTCTCTAGAAGGTTCATACGTGCTTACAGAGAATAAAACGTGAACATAAAACGTTTTCGAAATGTTTAAGCTAATACTTTAAAAACAATGCTAGTACCTCAGAGAAGCATTCCCTTTATTATTAGACTCCTAAACGCAGAGTATTCCCTGGGTACACCATTCATATAAATTAAGGCCATGCTTGTTCAAGTCTGGTTCTTCTAGCAGCAGCACTGTGGTATGCTTCCGTCACCTATCTCACTTGCACTGTAGAAGATGCCAGAACTATCTGTTAAAAATATTTCTTCAACATTCTCAAAGGGAGTGGGTCCAAAGGGGGGCCCTTTCCATTTGCCAATGGGTTATCACCACATTTAAAATGGTGGTAAAGTATTACTGTTTTGCAACCCGATTTTGGTAACAGTAATACATACTGATTCCGTATTTTGAAGGAACACCCCTTCTAAATATAGAAGCTCAAATGCACATACCGATTTGATAATAAGTTCCCGAATCACATCTTGTACATGTGAAAAAGGATTTTTCGGTGCTTTGTACATCTGACCCTCTCTTATATATGGTCCCATTCACTATATAGCTGATAGAGCGCGCAGGGACCAACTAGCTCAATTTTCCATACTCACCTTGGGCCCATATAACATTCACACTTTGAATTAGTAGTCCTGCCTAACCAATTACTAATTTTGTCACCCTATCAGTTTGCCCAGAGGTCGATTTTAGGGCTTATACCTGTAAATCATGACTTACCAATCCTCGTCACCTTACTATAAGTCCTGTGAATCAGAGGGAGTTAGAATAAACAGGCAATATTTAAATACATTAACTTTCTTATAATAACCACAGACTCAGGGAAAGTTTTAAAACCTTTATCTACGATAGGTTTTCTGAGTCAAATGAAAAAGGGCCACAATCTATTGACCATAAAATTTACAAGTAAGAATATAACTAGTAGGACATAAAGTTTGTAAGAAATCACAGTAACACTTTTAGACATTGGTACCTGGGAAGGGTGAGAAAGGGAAATAGTACAAGGACATACCACATAGATTATATTTACCTAGAATGGTGCAATGACCAATCTTGGCCATGGTTCCCACAGGACAGGACAGGTGCAGATCAAGACAGGTGACCTCAGCTAAATGCAATGCCAGCATCACATCTCGGACTTTGGGCTAGTGGATTCGGCCAGCTCCCTTAAAATCTTGAAAGCTCTCACGTCCGGCTCCCCCAATGATCCCTGTGCTGCTAGGCTTCTGTCCGACCTGGCTGACACCGATAATTCAGAGGTGAACTTCTTGATTAGTAAGTCACTCTGTACTGCCTCTGTGCCTACTGTCTGGAAACATGCCCTGATCCTTCCGCTGCTTAAGAAGCCGTCCTTGGACCCCTTAGTGCCTGAGAACTATCGCCCTATTTTGCTACTTCCAAGTTTGGCGAAAGTTTGTGAGAAGGCCTTCACCTTCCAACTCACCAAGTTCATTGAGGAGTCTAAAGGGCTTCATTCGGCCCAGTCGGGCTTCCGTGCTGCTCACAGCACGGAGTCTGCCTTGCTGGAGGTTGCAAAGGCAATTCGGGAGTGTCTGGATGCCGGCGGGAGGGCAGTGTTGGTTATGCTGGATCTCTCGGCGGCATAGACACGGTCCCTCATGCCATGCTCCTCAATCGCCTCTCTGCTATTGGCATTGTTGGCAAGGCTTGGCATTGGATTAGCTCCTTCCTTGAGGGCCGGCAGCAGCAAGTTTGGCTCCCCCCCCCCCCCCACCCCCACCCCCACCCTCCCTCCTCCGAGTGCCTCTGCGCCTCTGCCGGTGTCAACGGGGGTGCCACAGGGTTCATCACTTAGCCCCCTCCTTTTTAACATCTATGTGACTCCGCTCGTGTATCTTGCGGAATCACTGGGGGCTAAGGTGATGGCTTACGCAGATGATATCCAGCTGCTGTTCACCTGGCCCAAGGAGGTTGACTCTGTCGTGTTGGCCCAAAACTGCCTATCCTCTGTTTTTCACTGGCTATCCAACGCTCAGTTGAAATGTAATGAAGGGAAGTCGGAGGTGTTGTTGTTTGGCTCCTTTCCTTCAGATTTCAGAGAGAGGCTTTGGCCCCCGGGTTTTCCTCTGCCCTCGGATAGAACTGGCGCAGTAAAAAATCTAGGCATCTAGTTCGACCAAAACCTGCACTTTGTTACGCATGTGAAGAAATTGGCCGCCACTTGTTTTGGCATACTCAAGAGCCTGAGGAAGTTTCTCCCCCTTTTGCCAAGTACCTCCAGAGAAACTGTGGTCCGTGCGTTGATTTTGTCCCGTTTGGACTACGCCAATGCCCTCTTGGTGGGCTGTTCGGGGTCCCTGGTCAAAAAATTGCAGGTCGTGCAGAACTAGGCGGTCAGACTCCTTATGGGGCTTTCTCCCAGAGATAGTGTACAGACACACTTGCATGCCCTGCATTGACTGCCAGTTGAGTCACGCCTGAAATTCAAAATGCTGACTATTGCTCACCGGGCCCTGTTTGACACCGGCCCATTATACCTACAAAGGAGATTTGACTTTTATGTGCCTGGGCGAGTGCTTCGGTCTTCCGCCCAATGGCTGATGCAGATTTCGAAGTTCAAGCGCCAGCGACTTGGTGGCAACTCCTTTGTGCGCCTGGTCGGTTTGGCCTGGAATTTGCTGCCCTTAGCCCTGAGGACCACCCAAGACCCATTGATTTTTAAAAAGAAACTCAAGACTTTGCTGTTTTAATCTGATAATCGAACATTCCTTCCTCTCAGGAGCTAGCACCGGGACACTTTGAGTAGCTGCGCGCTTTATAAGCTCAATATAACATAACATAACACCCCTCTCTATAGGAAAGCCAATTAGTACCCAGATTGGGTAATCGATTCTTCTGACAGGGTGCTCCGCCACCACCTCTGCTTTCGATAGTCTATTGAGTGCGTTGGGTCAGGGACAGGTCAGCTATTTGGACAAGTCGGACAATTTCTCTATCTAAACCTACCTCAGTTATACAATTTCAAGGGCAATGTACCACCCCTAAATGTTGCAAATCTATGTGTTCCCCTTCAGTAATTGGTTGGAAAGACGAGGAGAGGTCATCACACCATACTAAGATGATGTAATTTCAATTGAATCATATTGATTGAATCCCCACCCACAATTTACTTTCCCATGACTTTATTCCACCCAACAATATTGGCATACAAATCATATACATTGTATTTATTTGAGTCTTTTTGCTTCCTCTTAAGAGGTCATTAGAGCAGGTTCCCAGGAACATCGTGGGTAAGAAGGGTGTTGGCAGAAATTCAATGCCAATGCTTCAGCAATTTCAGAGTCAGAGAGCGCGTGTGCAGAATTGTCCAAGATGGAAGATGTGTCAGTGGTCAGACCCAAAGTACGAGCTAGTAGCAAAGTCAAAAAGAAACATATTAGAATACTGAAATAAATTAATGCACTGTAAACCACTTATCATAACTCTATTCCCATTACTTTATTTTAACTTGTGCGTTAATAATTAAGCAGAACGAACAAGCTTAGTACAAGCTGCAGCATAAGCATTAGCATGTGAGATTTAAAGCAGCCATTTGTGGCACTAGTGCGCAGAAGCAAAGATTTCGCACCAAGCAGCGAGGTACGTCATGCCACGTAGATGTGACAGACGCATGAGCAGAAGGTTTCCTGCGGCCATTTTAATGCATTAGAGTTGCTGTTAGTAAAAGCACATTGTCAAGCTTCCCCTAGATACTAAAAATGTTGTGAAATGCAAATGTTAGTAAACAAAACATGTTGGATAATATATTACAAGTTATTTAGAGAGGGTTAAATACAAGCAAGTTTCTGTATATGTGAAACCTTGCTCCATCATAGCCTTTCAGTACCACTCCCGAAGTCACCACCATGCCAACCATTCATACATAGAGCTGGAGACCTTAAAAAGCGGGAGGCTGGGGTCACTTTCATTTAGTGTTCAAAAATCCACCGACCACTTGGATCTCTGCTGTCCCTCCAGCAGCACTCTGAAGCATGGGAATCAGCAGCTACTTTGGAAGCACCCTTGCAAAAGATTTGACTAGTAAATCTGTCTCTATAAAAAAGGTTAATGCTCTAGTTCTACGTTAAAAACTGGACTCTGAGGTTTTGATGCATGAGAAAAAGCAATGGGACCTGGCTGTGAGTGTCCTGTCAAAGAGTGAGCCCTCGCCATTGTGCACTGTTAGATGTGCTAAATTAATCACATTCCAGAGAATGCTTGTCCAATGCAAGATAAAAGGATTACGCAATAAGTAGACCACCGGGTGAAGAGAAGCATCAGGTTTATTCCATACATCTCAACCACAGCATACCGACTGCCAGGTCTGGAGCACGCAGACTCCCCACGCTACTTTCTAGAAGTTTGTGACCGCAAGGATACAGTGTTCTAGTCTCTTCTACTCGGCTTTCCCTAAAATTATAAAAACCTGGCTGCTTTTGCAATAAGGAAGTCTTCTATCTGAAACATTAGTGATAGATTCCTTACCTTAGAATATCACCAGGCGTTAGACTGAATCCGGAAAGTTTTGCTAAGTACCCCTGCACGTCATTAGGTTGCGTTGTGCGGCTCCGCGTCCGTCGCTGGCGTCGTATGTGCCGAGATGACGTCACAGACTACTTAGGTGCCACCTATGTGCGCTGACGTCCGTTCTTTCTTTTTCCACGCCAGTAAGCGCAGATATGGTTAGAGCACGTATTTCAGTCATTTTTTTACTATCTTTTTGAGACTTTTTGTCTCGTGTTGGTTTTCTCTGGTACAGTAGGGAAGTCGTGCAGGACCTGCCGTCGCAATATGTTGGTGGCGGACCCTCATGACGACTGACTCTACTGCCTGGAGAGGTACATGACTCCCGGTCCTGTCTGGACTGTAGGGCTGTGGCCCGAAGGCCTTGAGGGAGCGGCGCCGGAAGTTGCTTGAAGTTTGGCACTTGTCCTCACGCCGTTCGAGGTCCAGGGGTCGTTCCCGTGACCGCTCATGGAGTCGTTATCACCGCTCCTCGGGATCCAAGTCTTCATCCTCGGATTCGGGTAAGAGACGACACAAGGAAAAGTCGAAAAAGCATTTTCGTTTTCAGACTACCCCCCCCCCCCCCCTCTCCCCCCTGTCGGACCTCGGATGTGGACGAGGGGGACAGGGGCTCTGCCACTGCGGCTCCTTTAGAGCCTGGGAGTCCTGCGGCCTACCCGCCTTACCTGGGTCTGTTGGCGACTCCCGCGCAAATTCAAGAATTCCTTGCTGCCATGGACCCACCTGTTCAGGCCTCAGGCTCCCGCCGGTGCGCCTTCGGACCCGCGGTCTCGTGTCAGGATCCTGATGGTCCGTCGACTCCTCCAGTGGATCCAGCCACGGCAACTGCCCCAGTGCCGCAGGATCCTGTGCCTTTGGCTCCGGCCTTGGCGCCAAGATGTCCCATGCTGCCGGCTAGCCCAGGCACCGCCCTCGGCTCTGCCTCTGCCTCGGTTCCGGACGGTTTGTCCCCGCCTAGGATCCGAATTGGGACCCGGCGCCTACTCGGTCCCAGCTGGCACCGTTCCCGGCGCCGTTTCTTCCTTCCCAGGTCCCACCTCCGCCTCCGAGACCTGTACCTACGACGCCGGCAGAGGAGGATGACTGGGAAGGGTCTGAGGACCCGCTTGCTCATCAGTGTGATTCTGAGCCAGACTGGGTGGACGACTTGGAGGAGGCGGGCGGCCTTGACGTCACCTCTGATCCGGGGTTTGCCTCTCTCCCGTCCACTATGGAGGAAGGTGCATCATATACGGTCTGTCTGGATGCTAAGGTCCTTCACCTCGATCTCCCCACGGTGACTCTGAAGACTAATCTCCTCACTGAGGTGCTCCAGCCGGCGTTCACCTCATCGGAGTCGCTGCTGTCCTTTAATGGTGCCCTCACTGAAGTCTTGTTTGGCACTTGGCCACGGCCCGCCACAGGGTGCCCTGTGGATAAGAAAGTTGCCAGGCGTCGTCCCCGGCGCCGGGTGACCCTGCCTTTCTGACCACTCATCATACAACTGAAAGTCTGGTCATTAAAGCTTCTACATCTCAGAGTGCCTTACCCACCGCTCCACCGGATAAGGACTCTAAAAAAATTGGAGCAGTTTGGCAAGCGGCTGTTCTCTTCGGCCAGCTTAGGTCTGCGGTCAGTGAACACTGCATGCCTACTGGGCCGCTATTCCCACGCGGTGTGGGATTCTGTAGCTGAGGTTTTGCTTAAGTGTCCAGAAGAGTTCCAGACTGTGTTGTCTCAGGCTGTGGGTGAGAGTAAGGACGCAGCTAGGTTCGCCATTCGTTGTGGCTTGGACACCACGGACTCCCTCGGTAGGGCTATTTCCAGGACCTTGGCGCTGTGTCGCCACGCCTGGTTGCGGTCCACCGGGTTCTCCCTGGACGTCCAGGGCTCGCTCATGGACATGCCTTTTGATGGCACTCGCCTGTTTGGTGATAAGGCAGACTTTGCTTTGGAGCGTTTTAAGGACTCTCGGACTACATCCAAGTCCTTGGGCCTTTCGACCACACGCCCGGCCATGTCTACTTTTCATTCCTTTCATGGCCATCGTGTAGGCGCCCCTGCCCATTTGTTCATCCAAAAGCCTGCGCAGAACCAAACTCAGCGTGGGTGTGGAGGCCGCCGGGGTGGCTCCGGGGGCCGGCGTGAGGGTCAGTCCATCTCTACCCCCGCGACTTCAACCTCAAAACCTTCCTAGTCTGAGCTTGAAGTCCCCACCCACGCCGGTGGGTGGCAGGATTCGTCATCACCTTCTCCATTGGTGTTCTGTCACTTACGACAAGTGGGTGCTGCAACTCATCAGGAGGAATTACTCCCTCCCCTTCGAGTCTGCCACCTCGATTCCACCACATGTTGGGGAATCACTTTGCGCTTCCCCAGCAGGAAGTTGTGGCCCTCTTGGCCAAGGTGGCCATCCAGCAAGTTCCTGGGCCAGAAGTAGGATGTGATTGTTATTCCCACTACTTTCTGGTTCCCAAGAAGGACAAAGGGGGCTTGCGCCCCATCTTGGACCTCGAGGATGTCAATTGCTTCCTCCGGAAGGAGAAGTTCAAGATGTTGACTCAGGTCTTGGTTGCCCTCGACCCTGGAGACACGATGGTAGCGTTGGACTTGCAGGACGCATATTTTCACATCCCCGTCCTGCCGGCCCACCGGCGTTACCTGCGGTTCATGGTAGGCCAGGAGCATTTTCAGTTTGCCGTGCTCCTCTTCAGCCTTACCAGTGCCCCTCGGGTGTTCACGAAAGTGATGGCGGGGGTTGCAGCTCTCTTGTGCAGGTCAGGGGTTTCAGTCTTCCCCTACCTCGACGACTGGTTGTTTAAGGCGGGCTCGCCCCAGGCAGTCGTCACCCACCTTCAGACTATGGCCGACCTCCTGCACTTGCTGGGGTTCTCCATCAATGTGCCGAAGTCACACCTGAGTCCCTCTCAGAAGCTCCCCTTCATCAGAGCAGTTCTGGATTCGATGCAGTTTCGGGTTTATCCTCCCGAGCAGCGAGTCCGGGATATTCAGGCTATGATTCCTATCTTTCAGCCTTTATCCCAGGGTTCAGGCAGGATGACCCTCAGGCTCCTGGGCCTGATGGCCTCCTGCATCCTGCTAGTGCAGATGGCATATGCGGGCTCTGAAGTTCCAGTGGGCACAGTATCAGGGCAACCTGTCAGCTCACATCCAGATCTTGAAGGGCACTGCACGACACTTGCAGTGGTGGCTCACGAATCGCGATTGAGTCAATGGCAGATCCCTCTCCCTTCCCCAACCGGAGCACACAGTGGTGACGGATGTGTCCCTCCTGCGGATGGGGAGGCCACTTGGGAGAGGTGGTGATCAGAGGCCTCTGGTCTCTGGCAGAGTCCCGGCTCCGTATCAACCTTTTGGAGCTTCAGGAGATCCGACTTAAACTGAAAGCATTCCTTCCCTCTGCCCGGAGAAGTGTAGTGCCGGTGTTCATGGACAACACCACCGCCATGTGGTATTGCAACAAACAAGGTGAGATTGGGTCATGGACCCTATGTCAGGATGCTCTGTGCCTCTAGACATGGCTGGAACATCAAGGCATTACCTTGGTGGTTCAACACCTGTCAGGCTCTCTGAACGCCAGAGTTTAACAAACTCAGCCGCCGGTGCATGATGGATCACAAATGGCATCTAAACTCTGACGTGGCGCAAGGTCTCTTTCAGCAGTGGAGAGAGCCTTGGTTAGATCTATTCGCTACCGAAGAGAACGCGCAATGTCATCAATTCTGCGCGTTGGAATTTCCACGGCGGCACTTGCTCGGCGACGCTTTTTGTCGCAAGTGGAGTTGCAGTCTGTTGTATGCCTTTCCGGCCATACCACTTCTGCCCAAAGTGCTGAAGAAGATTCGGCGCAACAGGGCCCAAGTCATTCTTGTGGCTCCAGATTGGGCACGAAGATACTGGTATCCAGAGCTACTCAACATGGCGATCGATCCCCCGATCCGACTGCCTCTTCGTGAGGATCTTCTGTCGCAACAGCAGGGGACGGTCCTCCACCCGAACCTGTCCAGCCTCCACCTCCATGCGGGGAGATTGAGCAGCGACAGTTGACAGCTTTCGATCTTCCTCCCGAAGTCTGTGATGTCATTCTGGCAGCCAGGCATCCCTCCACGAAAACGGTATACGCCTTCAGATGGAACAACTTTTGTGGCATGGTGCACAGCAAAGGCTGTGGATCCCCTTTCTGCCCCTCTTTCCGAGATCCTTCTGCTCCTTCTTTCTTTGGCCCAGCAGGGCTCTGCTCTGGGCACTATCGAAGATTCTCTTTCGGCCATCTCCGCCTTTCTACGGCTTCCAGATCAGCCTTCTCTTTTTAAGTCCCCCGTTGTTAACCGTTTTCTGAAAGGCATTACGCACACGTACCCTCCTGTGCCGTTCATCATGCTCAATGTGACTTAAACCTTGTCCTGACATTTCTGATGTGTGCTCCCTTCGATCCCCTTCATTTAAAATATTGCTCATCACCTTCAGAGCATTTCATAAACGAGGACCTCTGTATCTGCGGAAAAAATTCACCAGATATCATCCAACCCGAATGCTCCGCTCGACCAATGCCAATCTTCTGGCTGCTCAATCATTCAGGCTTAAGACCCGCGGAGGCAAGTCCCTTGCGGTGTTAGGTGCAAAAGCCTGGAACACCCTCCCACCTTACATAAGAGCTCTAGATAGAGAAACTGAATTCAGGAAACAATTAAAAACCTGGATCTTTACCCTACCAGACACTACTGCCAGATCCCTAGTGTAAGAATTCTATCTGATCAGCCATACAAGTGGGCGCCAAGATGCTCCTTGGAGCGATAGTTGCGCGGTATAAATAACCCCTTACATTACATTACATTACATTACAAGTCCTTTCTGTCTTCTTACTCTCAAGACAGGTTTCCTGGTAGCGATCACCTCTGCCAGAAGATTGAGTGAGCTCCAGGCTCTTACATCCAAACCTCCTTTCCTTTCTGTTCATCCGGACAAGGTGGTTTTAAGGACCGGTCCTTCTTTCCTGCCAAAGGTTGTCGCGCCCTTCCACATCGGGCAGACCATCACTTTGCCCACCTTCTTTCCGCATCCTTCGAGAGAGGAAGAGAGGCTCCACCGTCTGGACCCAAAATGTGCGCTCTCGTTCTATCTGAAACGCACACAACGGTTCCGGGTGGATGACCAGCTCTTAGTTGGCTACGTGGGCGCCAAGAAATGTCGGGCTGTGCGCAAACGGACCATCTCTCAGTGGGTCGTTCTCTGCATCAAGGCCTGTTACTCGTTGGCTAAGAAGGAGCCTCCTGTGGTGCTGCATGCCCATTCCACCAGGGCAACGGCAGCCATTACTGCCTTGGGACGCGGCGTTCCCTCGCAGGACATTTCAGGCAGCTACGTGGGCCTCGCTGCACACGTTTACCAAGCATTACGGCCTTGACAGTCAAGTCCGGCGAGACTGCTTCTTTGGCCGTTCTGTTCTCCATGACTTTCTGGTGTAATCTTATTCGCAGACCCCCCACCGGGGTTGGTATTGCTGGGGTATCTATTCTACGGTAAGGAATCTATCACTAACGTGGCTCATTCAGATGCACAAGTTACTATTTGTGTAACGATATATCCGTAAGAGACATTTGTTAGTGATGGATTCTTTAACGCCCCACCCATCCTCCCCGTTTTGCAAACTGATTACTAGGGTTAAGGACATCCCTTTCAGGGCCTTAATTTCATGGCACCAGTAGTCGGATTCTTGCATTGCTCTGCGTTCCTGGCGCAGAAAGTCGTGCACAGAGCTGACGTCAGCGCGCATAGGTGGCGCCTAAGTAGTCTCTGTGATGTCATCTGGGTGCATACGACACCAGTGACGGACGCGGAGCCGCAAGACGCCACCTACTGACATGCAGGGTTACTGCGTTACTGCTAGCAACACTTTCCGGATCCAGTATGTCTCCTGGGGATATTCTAAGGTAAGGAATCTACCACTAACTAATGTCTCCTACAGATATATAGTTACACAAGTAGTAACTTGTGTGTTAGCAGTTTTAGATCCTTCAACACCAGCTCAACCATACGAGTGTTTGTATGCACTGACAATGCATAGGTATCTTTTGCCTATTTCCACACATGGTAACCGCTATCAATATAAGTGCTTCCCATCCTGCCTTAATTTAGCTCTATGGACATTGCTTAGGTATATAATGTGGGACTGATACGCAGGGTGTTTGCCCATACATATATTTTGGCTTTTGGCTGATAATGGCAGAGTCTCAGAGGAAAACAGCTAAGAACCTAAAGTTAGCGTGCATCACTCTTCAGATCTTTGATTTCTTTAGGAACATCAGAAATTCCTTGTTATAGAAGCGCAAAAAACTTTAATAAATTGGGAAAATTATATGTGATAGAGAGGGAAAGGGAGAAATCATAAATTTGCTTGACATTTTTAATTGAACTGCATTTTTAAAGCAATAGTGGGCCAGACAGATTTGGATTGGTCTTATGTTCAGTGCGACAAGAACAACTGCATAGTCACAAGACTCAATGAGACGTGCCTTTAAAACCACTGTGTTGATATTAAGGCCTGGAAGTGGAGTGATTTTATGTTTCAGCAGCTCTTCACTGTCTTAAGGAGTGTAGACATTTCCCAAACCTTGATCAACAGAGTCACTATAAAATGTAGTCTTCGGATTAGGGCTGAGAGTTTCTGATGTTCATTAAGAAATCAAAGATATGAAGTGTGATGCACACTAACTTTAGGTTCCTATCCGTTTTCCTCTGGAGAGTGTGCCATTAGGCAAAATCCCAATTTTGCTTGATAGCATTTATTGAATTGCTCTGTTTAAAGCAATAATGGGGCAGACCGCGTTGGAAGATTCTGATTTTCAGTGGGACAAAAGGAACTTCATGGTCCCAAGACTAAATGAAGCATGCCTCTGGACCCACCATGCTGATATTATATGCCTGAAAGTGATATGAGATTATGATTCAGTGAGTCCTCAATGCCTTACGGAGGGTAGACATTGATCAACAGAGTCACTATAAAATATAGTCTTCATAATAGGGCTGAGCAATAAGGTTCACTGCTGCCAAACCAGGCTTTGAGCAATGCACAGTTCATTCATTTCTGTTTAGAACAATATTGCCAGTGCAATATTCTGAACTTCAGTACACATTGGAGTTTCTCCATTTAGGATCCAACCTCGAAAGACTTTGAAAACACACTATTGCCAGTTCAAAAAATATGTGGGAAACCCTAAAATAAACTTATGCATGAGAATAATTAAGCATTTTTGATATATATATCCATGCTACTCTAGAATCAAAAGCTTTTTGATAGGTATTGTAAGTATGCTGGCATTTGTTCAGCGCAAAACTATCACTCGTCTCAATCTGGTTTTGCTAATAATATTACACCAGTGAGAAAAGGAGTTACGCTTTATTGTGTAACTAGCCAGTTATTTAATTGTTCTTACATTTTTGCCGATTCTGCTCAATTTCTAGCGTGAGTGGGAGTGGGGTTCAGAATTTAGGGCCAGAAATAGAAAAGGTCTGCCGCACCATTTCTCCAGTCTATATTTGGGAGCCAAAAACTGCATGGTGTGTTTTGATCTTAAGGATCTGCTAAGGTGATATTCTTCAGTTTATGGGTACGGTAAGGAAGGTCAGGGCCATAGTAAATTTGATGATTGCAATCCGTTTTAAAATGGACCATTCTTGGCAATGGGGAGCCAGTGCAACTGCAGTTGGTAAGCAAACACTTGATGATGATTTTTTAGGTTAAGTGCTCGCCTGAAAATAGCATTCTGAATGTGTTGTAGGCATTCACCGGATATATTGGAAAGGCTAAAGAAAACAGCATTGCCCTAATTAAATTTGGACTGAATGTATGCATTGGTGACTGCCACTATGTGAAGGAACTGTTAAAAAGGTAGGCTTCTCCAGAGAATTCTCAAATGAAGCAAGCAAGATTTAGATTCTGACGTTATTTCATTTTACATGCTAAGCAAAGAGTCCATAACTATCCCTAAATTTCAAACTGGTGAGGGAGGCGTAGGACAGCCATCCATAATAGTAGCCGACAGTCATTCAGTTTAGAGATTCTGTTAAAGACTGGGCGAATTTCTATTTTTGATGGATTCATCTTCAGAAAGCTTTCTGATATACGATCTAAGATAGTGTTTAACACCAAGTACAACTTCTTGGTCAGGGCGGTTATGTTAGTGGAAAGATGAGAAATAAATGGGTTGTCATCTGCATAGAATTATGTACGTACATACAGTTTTTTAAAGAATGTGTCTAATTGACATAAGTAAAGATTAAAGAGTATATAACCCTGCGGTATATGTCATTAAAGAGGTTTGTGATCAGAGGAGTACTGTTGTAGGAAATTAATTGGAATCTATGTTAGAAAATAAATGATCCATTTATGCATTGAGCCCTTGATCCCTAGGGTTTCTAGATGCTGAAAAGGTGTGGGATGGTCCGTAGTATTGACAGCTACTGTGGAGGCCCCTTTCTGCCTTTGTTTAAAATGATTTTTGGGAGATCATCTCTTGCTCACATCACTACGAGCTCTGTGCATGAATCTGGTTAAACAAAGGAAAAACCTACTTGCATTCGGCTTAAAATGTTTTTCTTTTCAACAAAGCGTTGAAACTGCATGTTGGTAGTAAGACGATACACCTTCGGTTAGCAGGAACCGACAGGTCTAGGATGTTTTTTTGTGTTTTTTTGTCTTTTCAGTAGGGCGTACAATAACCAGTTTAGAACAATCAGGAGCAATATCACACTTGAGTGAAGAATTCAGGATCTTTCTCCATATCTGATGGGTGACCTACTAGCCTCCTACATCCAATAATGGCCTGGAACGGGATATTCGGGACCACTGGAAGGGCCTGATTCATGTATTAGCTTCTTGCATTTAGCAGAGGATAAAAGTTCAAATTAAGCAAACTTTATCTGAGCTCGGGCAGAGGAGAGGGTTGTGTACGCATTTGGTTCTTGGTTAGTTCGTCTCAGATTTTTACCATTTTTATTTTATTTCTGATGAAGTTTGAAATATTATCTGCCATATTATAATAAAATTACTTTGTTTTTCGAAAGGTTGAACTTTTTTGGCTTGTTAAATATTTTAAATACTTTTTTGCTTTGCTGTGCTAGCATTAGGAATTTACAGATAGTAGTTTTGACGTTTAGCTTTTACCACCAGGCAATTATATTGACCGTTTCTTTTATATGCTTTGTTGTCTTTTGCATTGGAAGACTTACTGCAGGCTTTTTCAAGTTTCTTATTTTTTTTATTTCCTGTTTTAGAGCAGTAGATTACCAGTGACAAATCGTATCATTAAGATTAATGGTTCTCCACTGTACTGGTTACAGAGCGTCCAAAATTTGGTCGATGTGGTCATAAAAAGAATTAATGATTTCATTGGGGTTGGTGGTAGCTGTAAGGTTAATGGTAATCACCAGCATTCTTTTTGAGGTGGTGGGACTTTTAACCAGGCGGTAAGAGGTTACCTTTATTTTGTTAGAGCTATTCTTTCCTTGACGAAAATGTGTCAAAAGTCAAGCATCTAGTAAGGTAATTAACTTGCGACTAGCAAAGATCTGATATAATTTGTTGACCCCCCCTTCTGTGCAAGGAACCTGTGGCATATTGATCTGAATTGAAAAGATTCAACATGTAAAGAACAATTTTGAAGTGGAATCTATCAGGACGATCAACCCCTGTCTTAAAGTGCTGAAGGACTAAATGTCTCAAAGCATGTTTGGAGTTAAAGGAGATGTACCTCTAACCACATAAAAAAAATCCATGGTTGGGGCGATAACACCTGTGTTATTGTAAGCTACAATGTCTTTGCTAAACTACATTTCAGGGAGGAAGCCCTAGAGATCTATAAAGGCATTGTAATAAATTAAAGTGATGTATTTTAATATGTAGCTTTTTATACTACAGTGTGGGACACCAAGAAACAATGTTGGACAGGTAGCACGCTACACAGTTGGGGGGGGGGGGTGCTTGACTGGAATAGTGTTATTCTTACTGTGAGCCTATCTGGAAAGCATTTTGATGTGTCCGAGTGACCAGAGTATTAGCCATTAATGTGCCTTTGGTGGGAGCACATAGTGGTGTGATGATAGGAGGATTTGTGAAACACAGGTCATGCTTGACTTATTTTAGCTGGCTAGTATAATTACATGATTTAGGAGGAATAATTTCAGGGTAAAAAGGGATAATTCTGATTAAGAGAAACATTAGGCGTGTAGTAGTTTCTTTCTTATCTGCCACATAGCCATAATTAATTTAGCCACTGCAAATACAATATGGGGCAAGGTGCTTGTTTTTAAAATTCTATATACAAATCGGTAAGACCTAGATCCCAGGTTCCAGGTTCCTGCATAAGGGCACCAGCCAGTATTTCCTGGGTCTATTGTAGGCAGGACAAAAGAAAAGAAGATGAATTTCCTCCTCATCACGTATGTTACATCCAGGACAAGATCTATCCCCCCCCCCTCCTCCCCCATAAGCTATTTACAGGTGAAGGTTTTTATGGGCAAAGTGCCTAACCTCCACTGTATAAACAATTTTCTCGCTAGGATGGGGAATATAATGTCCATAAAACCTTCGAATTCATAGGAATTCTTACATTCCAAAAAGCGGTCAGTCAGGGTGCCATTGGTAGAGGCGGACAGGAGAAGAGCAAAACTATATTCCTTGTGGATTTGCACCAGATTTTTGCGGGAAATGGTTAGACATCCCTGCTCTGGGTCCTCCCATAGCTCCTGCAGTTTCAACCTGTACAATTCGCTTTTAACAAAGGCCAGCCATGGGATTCTATTGTGCTTATTCAAGCTCATTACATGGGTGAGATCACGCCTGTAATGAGCGAGCTCGCTGGTGCTCCATAGCCTGTGCCAGAATCTTAGTGGCTTTGACTCCAGTTCTATAGCGATGGAGGGTAAACCCACATCTAATCTTAGGGGGAGCAGAGGTGTGCCACGAGGGAGTGCCAAAAGGCGTCTTAAAAAATGATTTTCCACATTGGCCAGATCACGCCCCGCTCTATACCCCCAGAGCTCGCTGCCATAGGATGCAGCCGCTTTAGCTTGAGTTTTGTAAAGCTCTAATGCCGGGCTTATGGGTTTAAAGGTGGAAGTGTTCACAGCCTTTAGGATGGCACCTGAAAGTTGGCACAACTTCAACCGAGATTTTTCTATTTGGGGGTCCCAGGAAAGATTCTCATGCAATGTGACCCCCAGGTATTGAAAAGTTGTAACCCTTTCCAAGCTGGCTTCGCTCAGGGTGGGATTTGGTCTGGTCTTTGGGCATGGGTTAAAGATCATGAACTTGGTCTTCTCGGTATTGATCTCTAGACCATGCTGTATACAGAAGAGACCAAATCCATCTAAGATCCTTTGTATCCCCATCGGAGATTTGGAAAGCAGGAGGGTGTCGTCAGCAAACATAATGGCTGGCACCCTCCTGCCTGCCAAGAGGGGGGTGTCATTGTCTCTAACATTGTCCAGGTGGGATATGACACTGTTAACAAAGAGGCAAAACAGGGTTGACGCCAAGACGCAACCCTGCCTCACCCCTCTGAGAACAGGAAACCTTGATGACAACGCTCCATCCCTCTCGCACCTAACCTGCGCGTAGTTGTTGTCATGGAGCCTAATTATGGCATGCAGTATTTCTGTGGGAACACCTAGCTTCTTTAGGACCTCCCAAAGTTTCTTGCGTGGGACCATGTCGAAGGCTGACCTCAGGTCCACGAACACCATGTACAGTCTCCCCCCCTCTATCCTCACCGTTTTCCAGTACAGGAGGACGAGGCGGAAGATCTGGTCCATGGTGGACGTGTTTTTCCTGAAGCCAGCCTGGAGTGGGCTCAAAATTTCATTAGCCTCCATCCAATCCATGAGGTGGTCCAGGAGAAGACGGGAGAAGAGTTTTTGGGGAACATCTATAAGGCTGATCGGCCTGTAGTTGGCTGGGAGCAGAGGGGAACCCTTTTTGAAAATGGGCACTATCTCTGCCCCCAGCCAAGTACAGGGGATCTTCATGCCTCCCAAGATGGCATTGAAAAGAATTAAAAAGTACGGGCCCCAGATCTCCGGATGGTGTCTGAAAAGATCACCAGGCAATCTATCCAGTCCCGGGGCCTTCCCCATTGTTAATCTCTCCATTGCACCCACCACCTCCCCAAGGGTGAATTCCAAACCAACTGCAGAGGTGGATAAATCGCCTGGGGCATTTTCATCATTTGTGAGTTGTTCGGTCTCTTGATATAGTTTACCAAAGTGGTCTTCCCAAGCAGAGGATGCGATGTTTGGCTCTACTGCAGCTTTAGGTTCTCCTGTACCAAAATTAACCAGGGACCAAAATTTTTTAAGATCCCTGGATTCCAATGCTAGGGAGAGCTCCTGCCAACGATTCCAGTCCCACTCTGACCTTGCCAGTGCCAGGGCCGCCTTGTACTCCCGCCTTAATTCGACTACCCTACCCCTGTCTTTGCCTGCTTTAATTGAAGCGATGAGCTCTGTTTTAGCCTTATTGCAAGAGGAATTGTACCAGGATGAGGTTCTGGTCTTTTTGCTTCGTGGGGCTACCACGGGGTAGAAAACCTCACCTAGTGCTCCCACCAAGTTGTCATGAATTTGGCCTAGTTGCTCGTTAAAATCCGGTTGCCTGGGCAGATTATTTAAATCCTCCATTTCTTCAAGGTTGGGGAGTGCTACTTCATAGATTCTTCTTGTGTTATCTTCTGCACTAATTATTTTCCCCCATTTAACCCTTTGTCTATTGGAGGTGAGAACCAAGTTCCCAGGGTCACCACAAGGGTTGGAAGATGGTGACTCGCCTACAGGGGCAGGGTGTTTCATTTCTAGTAACAGTGCATTGTGGTCACTGTCTGTTCTAGCCACTTGTCAGGTCTTTCGTGGTTGCTCCTCAGGATTGGATCGATGCTATAAAGGGGCCCACCTCTAGATCATCCCAAGTCTGACTATCAATGACACAGAATGTTAAGGAGATCAAGCGGGGGAAAAGGTAGGTCCGGAGGGGAACAGCTGGGCAACTGGAACCGAAAACCTGCAGACATAGAAAGCATAGGATGAGTGAAATGATAACCCTCAGCTGGTAACTAAACTAAACAATACACTAGGCTTTACCTCACCTGCAATAGCATACAGGTGTGCAGAAACGAAAGAATGATATGAAGGGCTTCTTCTACATCCCCTGGTTGTCCTACTATAAGACACAACAAAAGGAAAGCATCAATAAACCACTGTACCTCCCTTTCCGTAACCTTAATCAGATGAAACGAGAAGAGGTAGGGAAAACCTACCCAAATTGGGGATGAAGATAACCTGACTGCCCAGGACACAAAACATAAGTAAATATCCCTCCTTTCTGGTAACTCCCTACTATGTTCGTAAGGATTCCCCTTCCGAGGATATGTATGATAAGAAAGTACCAGAGTCAGCTCAGAAATTTCAAGAGTTAACCCCGTGATGATTCATACATCTCCTAGAATGCTTGTTCACCAAGTAAGTTCCTGGTACAAAAGTATAAACAGAAAATAAGCCAAGCGCAAAGCAATACACAGCATCTCTACAGATTCTTCTCTGCAAGCGCAAACAGGAAGTTAACGTTCATAGAATGAACCAGTGGCACCTAAGCCTAGGTGTCCTGCAGTGACTGGAGAATCAAGCTCCCCTTAGTTAGATGTGGAGCAATTTAGACAAACACCCTGCTCCCCCGGAATGCTCTCGAAACACAAGCACCCCGCTTGATCTTTAGGAAAAACCTGTAACCACGGTCTCCACGCTGGATACGGGCGCTTCCTAAGCCCCACCAAAGTAATCCACAACACCGGTGTAGAGGACACCGGTACTCCGTTCTCGTTGCGGGCGCTTCCTAAGCCCCACCAAAGTAATCCACAGATCATAAATAGCGATGACTTGAGCTTACCGCAGCCCAACACAACCACCGCCGTCTGGAACACAGGAAACACAAGCAGTCAAACTACTCGCCAGGCTGAATAATCGGCAGCGCTTCCCTCGGGAAACGCCATGATATCCTTTCCGGTCGCACAGCGTCATTCTAGCGCGCCGCGCGAAGGCTCATGGGAAATGTAGTTTTCGAGCCCTTACTGACTCGCATAGCAGTCAGTGATCTACCAGCGGCCGGGGAAATCCTGACACCACTATCCTAAAATCCTGGACCTTGGACCATAGGGAAATGTGAACAAAAATATAGTCCAGTCTCGATTCATGGTCCCTCCTATTAAAGGTACACAATGAGGGGCTGTCGGAGGGAGTTCGTCCGTTACAAGCCCTTATCGCATAGTTTAAAGTAAGGGACATGATTTGAACAGCAAGAGGGGACCAGGATTTTGGGTGTGGGGATTGACATGGTGGAACACCCCAGTAATCATCTTCAGTGGTGATGGCGCCCTCCTTTAAGCCTTCCAGAGGTTCAAAGTGACAATTAAAGTCACCGCCCATCACTATTTTACAGTCACTTGGAAGTTGGCCCAGGAAGGACGAAAGGTCTTCAAGAGTAGGTGATTCCAAGGCCACACTAACAGGGCGGGAATATACATTAATAATTGCCAGATTTACAACATTTGGCCATTTGAGGAGCACACACTGGATGTCCTGGGAGAACGTAGGTATACTCTCCGCAGAACACCCAATGTGAGTAGCCACCCAAACCGCCAAACTCCCCCGAGGGCCTCCCCCTGCCACTCCACCTAGCCGGGATTTCAAAGACTGCATAGCCCGTTCTTCTCAGGGGATCCCTTGCCCAGGTCTTCTGGAAGAGACAGATATCGCTCCCTTCTACTAGGAGCTCCCAATCCTCTGTGTGGATTTTATTTGCAATACCCGCCACGTTCCAGGACAAGAACTTCAGAACTTCAATAGAAGTTTTTGGTGCCTGTCCTCCAGTTGTTCCCAATGGAATTTCCGCTACATCGTCCGCTGGTCGAGATGCGTGGCGATGTACAGGAAGTTCCAGAGTGGGCTGCAAAATAGAAGTAGTGTTAGGAACACACGGGGCTGGAGGTGTTGGGGTACTCTCGGATTGGCTCTGGGGTGAAGTGACTGCAACCCCCCTAACGATGGGGGGCGTTTAGAATACTCCCTTGGAAGGGTTCCAAGTCACTGTTACGAATCTCCAGCACACTAGTTACCGCCCCCTGTCCCACAGATTCACTCTCAAAGTTTCCGTTGGATTGCGAGGGGCCACCCCTACAGAGTCAATCCACTTCATCAAGGCAAGTGTATCTGTTGGGATGTGCGTAATTAACTTGGGCGGGGAAGATGTTATACCTAGGCCTATATCTTGTCCCATCCACAGCAAAGCCCACCCGTGTCCAGCCTTCGTCCCTCCTCGCAGTGTGGGTTGGGACATTAGGATAGAAGTGTGAGAGAGGGACCAACTCAATAGTAGTATTACCTGTATTACCAAGCCTGTTACAAATATATGTGACTACCTGGGGGTTCCTGAAGCTGACAATAATACAGCCCCCCACTCTTTTCTTAGCGGTGTACTCAACCCATGGGACCCTTCTGACCATAAGAACCTCTCCCTTTAAGTGCGGTGGTAGGGGTCTATGAATATTTAGCCAGCTGATTACCTTGTTGCGTAAGGAACCATAAGGTTCCATTACGCCGCTTGCAAGCTCAGGTGCCCCCATCAAGATTACAGTGTAACCCACCGCCTCTGGGGGTAAATGAACTGCCTTATGCCTGGATTTAGGGCCGTCTTGCCTTTTGGAGCCGTTATCCATCCCGTTGGATGGTCTCTCCTGACTGGGTAAGGTGGCCGAAGCCAATTGCTTCGACCTCCTGGGAGCGGGTATCGGTGGCACTGACCTGGGAGGTGGTACAGGTGCTGTTTGGCGCACCAGTATAGCGCTATTGTTGATGTTTTCCCCAGGGAGAACTGTCGATGTGGTTGCAACTATGGCCAATGTGGTCGGGGAAGAATGGGATGCTCCGGCAGTGGGCCCCTGTATTACCCGTGTACTGACTCCCCTCCCAGACTGAACCTCAGTACCCGCACTTGATCTTTCAAGTGCTATTAGTCTAGATTCAATTGAGTCTAGTTTGAGGGCAAGGGGATTTAGAAAGCTCTTAAGGATATCAGTAAACGAGGTAATAAGAAGTTCTAGATTATTGGGGGAAACCCCGCCGAAGATAAATGGCTCAGGGGGCACAGGTACAGAGGGGATGGGTGAAGTTGCCAGCACTTCCAGGTCATCATTACCAGAAGCTAATGGCACAGAAGCACTTAAACTGTCTTCCCTCACGGGCAATATGGGATCAGTTTTGGCCCTTTTAGCATTTTTGGGTTTTCTTGATCTTTTACTTTTTAATTTCGGTACAGGGTCCGCTCTACACCCCGCATGCTCCAATGAATTTGGATCCCTACCCTGAGCCCCGGACTGGGCCAGCTCCACGACAGGGGAGAGCTCCACATCACTGGTGACCCATGATGTGTCCCTATCCCTCTGCGTGAATGATGGTGTCCTAAGCTGTTGCAGTACGGACTCTAGTTTGATCAATGCTGTCCATTAAAGACAGGTGGGTGGCATCAAGCATTAGCGGAGTGCTAGTGTTGGCTGCTGAACTAGAAGAAGAACACAGACCATTATTTTCTACACCCTCCTCTATTGGTGTTGCAGGTGACAAGGGGCCATTGCTGACCGTCAAGTTAAATTTGGAGAGGAATTTGTCCATAGTACCTGAGACTGCAGTCGCAGCCTTACTTCTTGTTTCCCTACTGGCCATGGTGTATCATCCAACTTTTTGGACAGTCGACAAGTCAACAAGAGGGAACGGGAAGAAGGGCCTTAGGGGGGTCGCCCGGTCCGGTCTCTTCCGTCCTCTAACGGCCTCAAACGGCCCGCCCTTTGCCCGGGCTTAGCCCGGCGACCGCCCGTGCGCTTCCCGCGATGCGCGTCTAGGGGCGCAGTTCTATAGCCGCTGGCCTTGGGGGGCGTGGCCAGCCGGGAAGAGTCTCCAGGTGCGGCGTGTCAGCAGCCGCTTCGGATCCTGGGACTTGCAGTCCCGCTGCTGCGCCGGTGACGATAACTCCGCCTTTCTGGACCCCACAGCCTCCTTCCACAAATGGGGGACAACACAAGCAATGTTCAGCCTCTTCGCAACTACGAGCGGCTCCCGCGGAGCGGGGGCCGCGAGTCGCAGTTTTAGGCGCTCAGGGCAGGGGGGTGCGGCCAGCCGGGAAGAGTCTCCAGGTGCGGCGTGTCAGCAGCCGCTTCGGATCCTGGGACTTGCAGTCCCGCTGCTGCGCCGGTGACGATAACTCCGCCTTTCTGGACCCCCCAGCCTATTTCCACAAATGGGGGACAACACAAGCAATGTTCAGCCTCCTCGCAACTACGAGCGGAACCCGCGGAGCAGGGGCCACGAGTCGCGGTTTTTGGTGCTCCGGGCAGGGGGGCGCGGTCAGCTGGGAAGAGTCTCCAGGTGCAGCGTGTCAGCAGCCGCTTTGGATCCTGGGACTCGCAGTCCCGCTGCTGCGCCGGTGACGATGACTCCGCCTTTCTGGACCCCACAGCCTCCTTCCACAAATGGGGGACAACACAAGCAATGTTCAGCCTCCTCGCAACTACGAGCTGCTCCCGCGGAGCGGGGGTCGCGAGTCGCGGTTTTAGGCGCTCAGGGCAGGGGGGCGCGGCCAGCCGGGAAGAGTCTCCAGGTGCGGCTTGTCAGCAGCCGCTTTGGATCCTGGGACTCGCAGTCCCGCTGCTGCGCCAGTGACGATAACTCCGCCTTTCTGGACCCCACAGCCTCCTTCCACAAATGGGGGACAGCACAAGCAATGTTCAGCCTCCTCGCAACTACGAGCAGTATATAATTTACTTTGCAGGGCCTAAGTGAGTTTGCGATGATTACCAGAGATTTTGAATCCACCTCCTGCACTATATACAGCAATAAGGCCAGCTACACTCTAAATCCTGTGGGTTTTAGGAGGCAAATGATGACGCAAAGAGATCACTGGGATCTACCTAGATGGCCTGCATTAGTCATCCCCTCCATGAGTAATCCTTTAGAGTATCCAAGTTAGAATATGGTAAAGAAGATGGTGGGATTAGAGGAGTTATTTTTCTTGATGAGTGGCTCTGTGAGGGAAGCCTCCAGTTTGGATTAACAAGGATCTCGTATCTACAGAATGGTTCAGAATGTATCGTCCCTTAGGACCAGAACATATGTTTGTAAGAATACATTTGGAAATATTTTGTGGGGAGTAATCTTCTGGATGTCCGAATGTATTGCTTGCTTGGATTAGCTCACTAAATGCAGCTGTGAGTAGCTGTTTGAAGGATGTTAGAGACTGGTGGAAGTATGGGGACTACTCAAAAAACTAACTTTTCTCACACTTGTAATCCCAAACTACTGTATGGTATTGTTTTTTACTGTATTAGTTTCCAATTGTTAGCATTTAAATATTTATCAACATTTTTAACCGTTCTGACCAAATTTTTGTGTGCTCCTTGTGTTTCTTAAAGGGTTGCAACATGCCGGACCAGATCATGTTGGTCATGGTCAGTACGAGCAGATAAATATAGTGCTTGTAAATGTGCAAAATTGAAAGAGACATGTAGTAGCGGTGGGCGAAGAGTTAATATATGGTCATTTGTATGAGGACCGAGAAAAGCTTGAATGGGGAGAAGAATTACATAAGCTACAAATGGATGATTTAGGCGGAGTGATCTGCTAGTGTTGAAGGCAATGCAGAGACTCAAAAGAGAGGGCCCAACAGTTACATCAGATGGTCCAATCTGTTGACGAAGCAATATGGTGTATATTGCAGTGATCCCCCCAGCTCTAATGGCTCTACCTAACCAGCTTCTTACTACCGCCTGCACAGAAGAGGTAACTAAGTAATCCACCCCTGCCTGTTATGGTGCTTACAAAGGTGTGTAGTGCGAGGGTTTCTTCAGACGTGCAACATACAGTAGAAAGCCACTTGTGGCGCATGGCACAAGTATTAATGCTGGGGACCCAACTCCTTGCCAAAATTATGTGTAATGAGGACCTTCCAAAATGAGAGGAAGAAGAACTTTATTTACCTCTACCTCAAAGCGAATCCTTCACAAGTATGTTTTGCCTTTGATTGCAATTCCCACCCCCGTAATACCCCACACCCAGCATCCTAACGCATCTGATTTCACGTGGGCCGCGTACAATAACCAAAGGAAGGAAAAGCAGATGGGACACTACAAGAGCCAGGGACACTCACAGAGGTCAGGGTGGTGAAAGTAAGCAGTTAAAGGAGAGTAGATTGGACACCAAACACTCGGGGTCATAAGAGGTGTTGTTGCCCCCCCCCCCCCAAAAAAAACGCTCACAAGAAAATAACAGATGATACTTAGACGCGTGAGGTAACAACCACTGTGTTGAAATGGGCAGCATCGTGTTCTACGGGTTCAAGGGAGTCCAAGTTTTCAGTGTACTGTGAAAGGGAACACCATTTGTGATCTGAAGTTGGACCAGAGCTTAGAACAGTGCCTCTTTTAAGCGAACAAGTCAGCTGTCGGAGCTGTATTTCAAGACAGAGTTTTGGAGCAATTCCGTACAGCCTTTAACACCTTAATGGAAAATGTCACTTTTGCATTCTGCACTGGTTATTTTTAAATGATCATCACTTGGGGCGATGAAGTGATTTATTGTGTGTTTACCGCTATGTATATGTGATGTTTGCTTGCCCTTTTAATACTTCCAAGTGTTGTGCAGACTTTGTTTGTTTAATAGCTTAATTTGCTTCCAACATTCCCTGGAGGAGTAAACAGTTTACTTGAAATTTGCTTTTTAATTGTTCCCAGACTTATTTACATTATTATAGTATGCTGTGTGTTCTGATATTTATTTAGTTGATACAGTACAGAGATTGTGTTGTGTGACCTGTTACCATTTAATTTCGTTCTTGTTGGTTAAAACTAAGGCAGTGTGATTCCTTAGTGCCGTTGCAGTGTAAAGTCTGCACTGTGGCCGTGTGTCAAATACCTGTTGTGTGAAAATGTTAAGAGGGGTAAAGTAGAAGGGCTGGGTAATTGGTGTGTTTCTTGTTTTGGGGATATAGGCGGGGTTTGTGCTTAAGTGTCGGTTTAGGGACTAGAGTAAGGAGCAAGAGGGTTGGCTTGGCTACGGTGCTAGAAAATGGTTGTTTTTAGTAAATGCAAATGCTGGAGGGATTGAGGGATATATAATTGCAAGAGCTTGTTAGACATCCAAGATGCCATTTGGATTGGAGGTGCCACAATGTAGGTTTTAGAAGTGCCAATAGACCTCCGGAAGCGAGTATCGCCGAATGCTCCAAGTACCGTTATTTCAGAGATGCACATGCTTCGATTATCTGTTTACTGGTCGAGTGTGCTATGTTATTGGTGTTCTGCTGTATTGGGAGTATGCTTTTTCATCAGAAGTTTCCAGGTTCGCCAGGGCGACCACTACTCGAGAGACATAGGTTTGGGACAGGGCGTTCCCCAGGGTTCGTCCCTGAGCCCAACCTTGTTTAATCTCTATGTCTCTCCAGTGGCTTCAATTGCCGTGAGTCACGGATTGAGCATCGAGTCATACGCCGATGACACGCAGCTGGCTATCTCCCTATCGCGTGCACCCGGTCTTGCGATGGACAGTTTCAGGGACTGCATGCAAGAACTTGCAACCTGGATGTCCACCAACTGCCTTAAATTAAACGGCAACAAGACCGAGGTGCTCGTTGTGGGGAGGAACCCATCTGCTTGGTCATCGGCGTGGTGGCCTCCTTGCCTGGGTGAAGCTCCCATACCTCGCCAGGGAGTAAAAAACCTTGGCGTATGGCTCGACGCTGACCTATCTTTTGGACCCCAAATAGACCGAGTTGCAGGTGTCTGTTTTGGCGTCCTAAAAACCATAAGGAAAGTCCTTGACCTCCTTCCTATGTCAGCACAGAAAACACTAGTACACGCCCTTGTGACATCACGCCTAGACTACGGCAACCTACTTTATCTAGGTACCACCTGTAAAGCGATGAATCGCCTTCAGGTAATACAGAACGCGGCAGCCCGTCTCATCCTAAAAATCCCTAACCGATCAGACACCAAAGCCGCTCTCAAAACCCTCCACTGGTTGCCAGTAAAAAGCAGAGTGGAATTCAAAGCCCTCTACATGCCACCGCATCCTGGCTAAGAAATCTCCTATCCCACTCCATAACTTAGTGACAAGGTATACACCTGCACGAGATCTGCGCTCCTCATATGGGGGCCTACTCCAGGTTCCTAGGGTCAAAAGGGCCCGCATGGGCGGACGCTCCTTCCGTCATCTGGCAGCGAAAAGCTGGAACTCCCTCCCTCTCCATCTACGTCTGGATCCATCCGAATCCAGCTTCCGCAAGAATCTTAAAACGCACCTGTTCTCCAGATAACTGATCACTGGTCTCCCACCCCGCTCAGAGTTCCTCAGTGGTAGCGCGGGGACACGCCTCGGCGTAACCAAGCGCTCTATAAGCTACCCTTACCTAGAAGTACCTTTTATTCTGTATGCTTTTGTTGGTAGTGTTGGTGTCATATGAGAGCAGCCTGTGGTATACCATGGTGCATGTCCTGTGTATGAGGACTTAAAGAATGCCTATGGGTTCAGCTACACTAGTGAGGGGTTTGTGTTGCGAGTCAATGCTCCCTTGGATTCTCCCACGGAGATTGATGGTTTGTCATCTTACTGAGCGAAAAAACACCTCCCCAATTCTGGTTCTGTATTCTCCCTTCTGTCTGTCTTCTAAATGTCATCTGAATATGCTAGTGAATTGGGAGTTGATTTAAATGGGAATCATGTATGTGCACATTGATTATCTTGTGAATCTCGAATGCATTTGACAGTCACTAGCCTGAGTTTGACCTCTCTATTGTGAATAACAAGGGCATTTCTTGTGTACATGTGTGTCTGGAACGTCAATACTGCGCACAATCCTCTTATTTACAGTAAGCTGTTTGTTTTCAGACAATACATTTGAAGCTTGTCAAAAAACGTGTTACTCTCCCTAAATTAGTTCTAGTTTCTCACTGGTTTTAAATAGGAAATAGCACGGTTGAATAGGCGATACTTACCTAGTTCCTCGTGCGCTTTTAAGTTCAAAAACATCACCAACACTGCTCACTTTTCATTCTGGACAAGACTTTGGCTACATGTCCCCTTTAGACCACTTACTGAAAATATTTGATGTTGGCATTAGGTGCTTGATTATGCCCCTAAGATGGACATGGCTCACCTGGTCTTGAATTGGACAGCTGTAGGAAGCATTTTTAACAAATAATAATGGTAATCATATAGAGTATTTGGGCAGAGAGTAATATATTTATTGAAAAGGAACTAGTTTCCAACTCCCATTACGCAATGTTTTTTTAAAACTGATTGTCACTGTTGAATTTGTAAAACATAGAAATTGGACCATGTGGTGTGATAATAAGTCAGAAAAATTCATTAATATTGATTTGGAGATAAAGCTTTGATAAAAACGGACCGATTAAATTCCCTGCGCACAATTTTTTTCATTCAAGAAAATTTAGCATGTAGTTCAATTATTTGTCATGTATGAATGTGCATAACTTACTAAATCAACCTCTGCCATTAGTTTAAAATCGAGAACAACTCTTCACACCAACTTTCTGCGTTTCTAAATCTAACGTATATTGCTTCCTTTCTTTCCAATAGATAACATCCCTTTCTCCATCTGGGTCTGGGATACTCAGAAGATGAAATTGTTTGTGGTCTTGGAACACGTGTCAGCTGTCCGTTCTTTTCAATGGGACCCCCTTCAACCCAGGCTTGCAATTTGTACTGGGAATAGCAAAGTGTATATCTGGTCCCCAACTGGCTGTGTGTCTGTTCAAGTACCGATGGAAGGTAAGTTGCTAACTTAAAACCACCTTTAAGATAACATGTACGGCTTCATTTACAGATGGGTGATCTTATTACCACAGAAAGCATTGATGCTGATAGTTTTCCTATCTATGAAAAAGCACGGCATAGGATTTACTCATTTTAAGTGGCACATCTCCATTCTAATCTCCTGCATAAATGTTAGAAATAAATGTCACTGCCAGAACCTTTAAGGAGTTTCTTCCCAAATGTCGACTGTTTTACATCCCTTTACCAGCTATGAATGTTGGTAAAGAGCTTGACCCCTGATGGAGTGCTAGTAATTGTGCATGGAGATGGCAGTGGGATTTGTTTTTACCTCGAGAGTTTTGTCAACTTCTGTCACCACATCCAAAGGCCTATGGAGAAGTGGCGTTTGATTTTGTCCCAAATGTTAGTGCTCAAAAAGGCATTCAGGGTTTTTTAAGTGCTGCACACAGGAAATTCCAAAGAGATGAAGAGGCAGGTCTTGATAAAATATGATGGGGTAGTAGAGGAGTCGTGGGGTTATGGGGGGGGTTAAGGGTGGGGGGAAGGGGGGGTTGAGGTGGGGGGCGGGGTTGAGGTGGGGGGGGGTTGAGGTGGCGGGGGGGTTGAGTTCCTTGTTATCTGAATTGCTGCATAGCTGTGGGCATGGCCCGCATACGCAAGGGGGTGCATGACTCGGCTTCTTGGGACCACGTTGCTTGCAGGAAGGACTATGATCTTCATATTAAGAGGGACTAATCTGCTGGCAACGAAGGATAGGGTGTCCCAGACAAACTAGCGGGTTGCGAGGCCTTGCCATACTGTGGTCACAAGATGTCTATTCAATTCTGTTGTTATAATGTCGTCTCTAAGCTGATGTATATGACGCGCTTGAGTGGGTTTTGAAAAATCAATTAAGTTTGTTTAAAAAAAAAAGGGGTAGTAGAGGAGTTCCTATTGGAAACAGGGGTCAACATGAGTATATAAAGTAGACCCTACTTTCGATATGCCAGGGGAATGTAGGCATATGTTTAACAAACTTATGAATCTCAGCTCATTAATGCCTGTATAAAGAACATCGTTCTCCATTCAGGTATGTTTATTATTAGTCATATCTTTTGGACAGAGATTTCTAGCCGTAGATTCCTTACCTTCGAATTATTCCCAGGCGTTAGACAGGATCCAGAATTTTGTTTGGGAGCAGTAACCCTGTGCGCCGGTAGGTCATTCGGCTTCCTGTAGCGTGTTCCGGGATGTAAATGACGTGTGCAGTTCCAATATAGGTGCCACTCCAGCACTCTGACTCTAGTTCAATTCTTTCCGTGCCAGTCAGTGCAGATCTGGTAAAGAGCTACCCCTAGTCACTTTTTGTTGACCTTTTTCGACCTTTTGTTGAAGACTTTTTGAGACATTGTCTCCTGGTGTGGCAGGATGTCAGTGAGGAAGGCTGGTTTTAAGCCCTGTAGAGTCAGTCACCGGCAGATGTCAGTGACAGATCTAACCTAGTCTGCCTCTGGTGCCTCAAGCGATCCCAAGACCTGCGTCAATTGTTGTGCCTTGCACCTCAAGGCCTTAAGAGAGCGGTCCCTCATGCTCCTTGCATCTCAAACTGCGATGCCACAATGGTATCGATCCCAGTCAAGAGGAAGGTCTCGAAATCGGTCGAGGAGCCATCAGTCTTCATTGCAGTCGTCTGGGATTTGGGGTTAGTCCAACAAATAAAAGAAAAGCAAAAGTTGAGGAGGTCTTCAAATTCGCCCTGTCTAAGTCATCCATGAGGGAACCTTGGTATTCAAAGCCTGGCTCCACGGTTGAGTCTGCACCTGGGCTCTCCATGCCTCCCCAAGTGTCCTGGAGCTAGAGCGACCTCCAACCATCTCTGAGGTTTATGAGGCCATGCACCTCATATTTGGGCGGCACATTCCGTTTGGTGCTTCTTAAGGCCTGCGGGGTCAGGAGGGACCCCTATTGGTTTTCTGCTTGCGTGTTCACCCCCGGTGTCAGTCTAGCTCCTTATATCCATGGAGGGGTTCAGGCGGCCTCCAGTTGAGCCATCTCAACCTTACCCCAGGCTGGTCCCTTTGCCAATGTTCCCGGCAGTTCCACCCCCATTCTTATCTCAGACTCGGTCAGAGAGCCGGAGGCCTACTCCGGCACGAACTGGAGCTATTCCCTCCAGGCGGGAGTCTGAGCAATATTCCTATGGGCTAGGACTTGGGGAATATTGGGAGGGGGCACTGGACCCTTATGGATACCAGCCCCTTGTCCCCCAGGAGGACAATTGATGTGAGGATATGACGTATGCCAGTGGGCTGGACCCCTCCCCATACACGGACTTGGTCTCTCCTCCTACTCTGGCGACAGAGTAAAGAGCCTCATTTGCAGTGGTGGCGAGAAGGGGGTCCAAGGTCCTAGACCTTACACTACCCTTTGTGGCTGTCAAGACTAATGTCTTGACAGACTAATGTCTTGACAGAGGTGCTTCAACCTGGAATCACCCCATCTGAACAGCTTCTCCTGTTTAACGAATCGCTCATGGACGAACTACTCTGGGCCTGGTCCAAGAGGCTCGTGTGAACAGGACTCCAACTTCAACTTCCTCATCCAATACCCCACCAGAGAGCTTGGTGGTCCAAGCCTCCATGTCAAAATTAAATCCTGGCGATTCCTTATTCTCTTGACCAGACAGTGAATACACGTAGCTGGCTTCCTTAGGCAAGAAGATATTTTCTTCCGTCATCCTTCCACTGCGGTCTGTGAACACCAAATGCCTTTTGGAACAATACTCCCACTCACTCTGGGACTCTTTCGCAGGTGTTGCCTGGTTGAGAACCACTGGCTTTTAAGGAGATTTCCAAACCAAGTGGACTTAGCACTAGAGCGCTTCAAATACAGCAGAGCTTTGGCCAGGTCCTTCGGCCTTTCCATTGTCTCTAGCCAACCCCAGTCTGCCTTTCACGACCACGGAAGGGTTTTCCAGCCGCGTATCTATCCACCTAGCCTCCACCACAGGCAAGCTCCCCAGCCTCTGCGTGGCCAAAGACGTGGCACCTACAGGCCTAGTAGGTCAGGTAGCAGAGGTTAGGCCTATCCAGAATACCTCCAGCAGCTGCATCTTCCATGCCTCTTTCGTTTGCCCTCCAAACATCAAGGGCACCCAGTGGGAGGCAGGATACGCCATCACCTGCACTTCTGGAGGTCAATAACATATGAATTATCCAGAAAGTCCGAATGTGCAACACCCTCCACTTCCTGTCTACCCCATCCACCTGTGTCACCTACTAGCGACAGGCTGACAGAAGACCAAATCTCCATACTCCACCAAGAAGTGGCAACTCACTTGGGCAAGAGAGTTGCCACTTCAATAGAGAGGATGCTGGGGCAGACGTAGGTCGTGGTTGCTAGTCCCACTACTTCTGGTTCTCAAATAGAATGAAGGACTTTATCCTATCCTAGACCTGTGCCATCTCAATTTATTCCTGAAGGAGGAATTCAAAATGATCATGTTCCGTCAAGTCCTGTCCGCTCTGGACCTGAGAGACTGAATCATAGCGTATAATTTGCTCCTACGTATGGAATTTGCAACTTCATAGTTTACCAGTTTGGATAAAAATCTTATGCAAGAGCCCTATGTTCCCAGTATGGATAAAAATCTTAAACAAGATCCCCATGTTCTGTCAAACCGTGGTCATGTGTGGGTGGCTACTTTTGTCAATTTCTCCATTCACAGAAATACACAAAATTTGTCGGGCCAATCCAATCTCGTCAGAACAACGTATGTGCCCCAACGGGACAACAGGACCTGTTTGGTCGCACCTGATATTAAAGTGATGGCATGCCTTCATGGTTACTCTAAGGAGTAGGTCAAAGCGTTTGGGAAGCCTAATAAGATGTAACTAGGAAATTTAGGCATTTCTGTATTGTGTATTTCATCAATAGATGCTAAAACCTCCAACCAAAACTGTTGTATCTTGGGTCAATGCCAAAGCAAGTGTGTCAGGGTGCTTGTCTGGCCGCAGTGTCTTCAGCAAGTGAAATCCCAGCCAGGGTTCCATTGTGCTATTCTAGCTGGGGTGTAATACCAATAATGTGCTGTTTTTAGTAACATTTGTTTGTTCAATGCGCTACAGGTGAAGGCACGCCCTCTATTGATGTCATTCAATTCCCTAGGTGTAAATGTGCGATCGCATTCCACGTCCGCTCTCCTCTGTGCCAGTGATTTGGTATGGATTATGGGAGTGAGAAGGAATGCATAGATGTCCGAAAGGATGCGTTTATTAGATTGGCGTGTGAGAAACCACTTTTCAAAAGGTGTAAGAGCCTGCCTTGCATGGGGGTGGATGTGTGGTTGCAGGATCCAGTGGTGGATGGTGATGTATTGCCAATAGGCCTGAGGAGAAGGTCATAATTAGATTTGAGTTGCTGGAAGTCCAGGATCCCATCCGCGTACAAAAAAAACCCCACCATTTTACAGTCTGCTTCTTGCTAGTTGGAAAATGTCGACCCCTGCTATGCCGGAGAATAGTCTGGATTGGCTATAAATGGTGTAAGAAGTGAGATACGAGAGGAAAGGCGTTGCGCCACTTGAACCCTGTCCCAACCTCCTTCAATTGCTCTGGTAATAGGAGGTATATAAAACCCTGTTGGCCAATGTCGTTTGGAGACCCACAGTCCCTTCCATATGTGTATTCCTGTGAACGCTTGGCCAATGTAACATCAATGTTTCTCAGTGCTCGTCCTGCCCCATTCCACCATATATCTGATCTGAGTTGCTTGTTAGTACCGTTCTAGATGAGGTATGCCTAGTCCCCTCTTTTCATGACTCAGTAATGCATGTGTCCTAGCATTGTGTGCCTTCTTCCCTGCCCAAATAAAGTAGAGTATAGGGTGTTGTAGATTGTTCAAAATGTGCGCTGGGGGTTGTAAGGGAAGAGTCTGCATGAAAAAATGTGATGGCTCGGGTTTTATGAAGATTAATTTTGAATCCAGAGACTTGCCCGAATTCTTCTATTTCATGCATGAGCGGCAGGAGGGGAGAAAATGGCTGTCTCACCGCAAGCATTACGTCATCAGCATACAGGGCTAGCTTATGGTCTGTGTCCCCCATCCGAATATCCGTTATGAAGAGTGGAAATAATAATGGGGACGTGGGCAACCCTGGCGGGTTCCCAGTGTGACCTTAAATGGTTGGGACATCATCCCATTGACCCAAACCCTCGCCTCTGTGGTTGCATAATTGCACCCTTTCCAGTTTCTTAATCTTGTGCCCTAGCCTAATTTGGCAAGCACCAAGGGAAGGTATGTCCAATGCACTCGGTTGAGAGCCTTCTCTGCATTGACGGATAAGAGAAGTGCCAGTAGACGCTTGTGTTGTATTGTAAAGGAGATGGCAAATGCACTTAGTGTTATCACTGCATGCCCTCTCTGGTATAAATCCGGTTTGGTCTGGGTCAATAAGACCTTGCATATATTGAGACAGATGAGGACTAGGATGGTAGTGAAAAGTTTTACGACGATTTTCTGCAACAAGATGGGTCGAAATGAGGTGCAATAGGCTGGATCGTTACCAGGCTTTGGAAGGACCACGATAGTCGCCATCCTTAAAGAATCCACAAGGGCATCAGTATCGCTAAAAGAGTTGTATAGGAGGGCTAGAAGAGGGGCGAGAGGGACTGCAAATGCTTTGTAAAAAGTCTGTGGTGTAGCCATCCTGTCTAGGCGCTTTTCCCGAAGGCAGGCATATGGCCGTGATCACCTTGTCTGGGTGGATATCTTTATCCAGTTTAGAAGCCTTATGTGCAGTAAGAGTGATTATGGGAGCTCGGGAGAGGTATGCTGCAGCAGCTCTCATGTCAAGTGTGTCCGATATATATAGGGTGGAGTAGAATCGTTCAAATTCTTGTGCTATCTGTTCATCTTGATATACCCGATTACCCTGCGGCCCTGTGATTTCCCTTACCCATTGTTGTATAGTTTGGGCACAGAGTCAGTTTGTTACCGCCGATGTAACATTTCTGTTTTGTTCGCTGTGGCTACTACCCATCCCACTGCGTCATTATGAAAGGCTTCCTGATGATCGTTTAGTGCATAGACCAAGGCAATTGTAATGGTGCAGCCCCTCACCTCCAATCAAAGGGATATGAGCCTACCAGACAGCTTCGCCTGTAGTTGTATTACCTTCCCCTGAAAGTGTGAAACTATCAGTATTGACACTCTCGCCCTCTTCCCAGGCCCAAAGGAAAAGTACTAACGGTCAAACCTGTGTGACCGTAGATGTTTCAAGTCTGTACAGAGAAAATGTGTTTCTGGAAGCAAGCAGATGTCACATTTATAGTCCTCAAGTAAGGAGAGGAGTGCTAACCTCTTTGTTGGTGCATTAAGACCCTTTAAAGCTTAATATCTTAACCATATGTCCTATGCTGTTTGCTTTGCGCTGAAGTGGGCGAGGAGGCAAGCTACCTGAAACCCTCTGTGTTTGAGTGGGTGACAATAAACATAGTACACCCTTCATGTTTGGGGCTGTCGAGCAAAGGGAAAGGCAAGAAAACATATTTCAATAGAACTGGGAATGGAACAATCCAAGAACAAAGGGTCCATGTCGCTGGCGGGATACGAATCCATCAACTGATATAGGAATGTGCAGGGGGAGCTCTTCCAACAATGAAGACCAATGAAGGGGATGAAGCAGCACCACAGATCCTCAACTAAGGAACACTTATTCGAGCTGCGAGTAGAAACACCTTGCATGTTGTATATGGGTGAGGCGTTGCGTCTCCGTCAATCATTTTTGGGTTGTGGTGTGTTGTCCTGTTGCTGTGGTTGGCGCAGTAGGGCAGCTCGTTCGTTGCACCTTTTGGTGACTGTAAACTTCTTAAAGAGCTTCCTGTTTGCACAAGAAGAGCAGTGAGGACAGACTGCAAATCACATGGCAGATTTCGAGGGAGGTTAAGTGATGACTTCCTCCTGAAATTTGTCTGTATCCAATAAGGATCGGGCCTCTTGCAGAGGGTGTATACTTTGAGTCTCATTGTTTAATAAAAAGGTGAGTCTGAGGGGGTGTCCCCACTTGTATCGGATCCCTTGTCCCTGCAGAAAGTCTGTTATGGGCCGCAGGGACAGGCGTTGTTGCTTTGTCATAGGGGAAAAGTCTTGATACAACCATATTTTTGCGCCTTCAAATTCAACACTGCACCTGTCAAGGACTGCAGACATGATGGTTTCTTTCTGGTGATATGAATGGAGGCAGGTGGAATATTCTGAGGCATAACAGGAGATTTATCCAGTATCATGGGAGTTCCCGGTACATAAATAAGTGATGTACTATAGACATATAGAGAATAGTAGGCATAAAGGCCTTACCTTAGTAACATATCCCTGTCCTTTTGTAAAAAGGACCAAACTCTAGAGAAGAGCTAATCAGCTGTCACCTCCCTCTAGAACCCTCCTGGCAGGAGCCTCAGTCCCTCAGATTTTTTACCGCACGTTGTGCTAAGGGAGTCTCCCCCTGAGTTTTACTCAAGTTTGTTTATTCACAGCTTTTTCTTCAGCAATTGGAATATTTTTCTAAAGTGAAAGCTATACACTATGGCTGACACTCCTAAGAAAGGTCTCTTTAGAGCCTGTGACTCTTGTGGGAAGAAAAGACTTCACATCGATGACCAACATAAGGACTGCCTGTACTGCTTACATCCTGATCATTCAACTAAGGACTGCAAGGTATGTCGAACCTTTTCTACCAAAACTCTCAAAGACCGAGAAGGACGCCTTTTAATCTGGCTCCAAAGGCTTAAAGATAGAGAACTTGGATTCCTCTGAGGAAAGTGGAGACTCTTCAGTCTCCTCAAAAACATCTCTGAAAAGGCCATGGGTAGCTTCCCCTATCCCCCTGGATGCTCCTCAAAAGAAGACACCAAGAAAGTCTTCAGAGGCTATGTCGAAAACCGCTTCTGAGAAAGAGGTTCACACCTTCAGGAAGCCTGCGCTGTCGACGACTGCGAGATCGTCGACTACATCTTCAGTATCCAAGAAAGCAGTGTCTCCTGCTTATGTCTCTACGTCGACGACAAAAGTCTCGACGACGACGGCATAGTCTACGGCGGGTAAGGCTTTATCATCTACGATAGTTAAGAGATCATCGTCGACGCCCAAGATCCCAACGACGATTACCTCGCAGACAACAGCGTTGACGGCGAGATCATCGCCATCGACACCGTCAACGAAGGCCCCGCTGACGAAGACTCCGTCGACGACGGCACCGTCGACTACAACATCTATGCCATCGAAGACGGCACTGTCGACGACAGCATCTACACCGTCGACTACGACCCGATCGACGACAGATTCACAGGCTATGACAACTGTCAACACTACTGTCGACTATCACACCATCGAATGGCCCGTCAACGCTGAGTGATTCTGGATTTTAAACAGCTTCTGTGCGTCTAAGGATCACGAGAAAGACGCTGACGCCGGAGTTCACTTCTCCTAGCCGTGTACAACTTTTACCACCAGCATGTCTCCCTCAAGATGAGGATTCTGATGACGGGGATATGTTTCAAGCAAATAGCCCGAACTGCATGTTAAATGCCAGAGCTCAGATGAGGAGGATGTTCAGGAAGAGGTAGTTCATCCACCACCTACACCTATGGTCTGTCTTCCAGCATCTTTAGTTACAGATCTGCGATACCTCATCCAAGATTTCAAGCAGAGGTTCCCAGAATCTCCAGCTCCTCCAACTTCCACGGCAGCTCCATCGCCAAGACCGCGGTCGTCGCCCTTATCTATTCAGAAAGAAAGGGTGCATTTACCAAGTCCTCAGTCTTCTGATGAAGAAGAAGAAGAAGAAGAGTAGGAACAACAAAAGGAAGGTGAATCGCAGGACGATCTATCTGTCCATGAGGAGTGGGAGGATTAAGTTATACCTTCCCCAGCATCTCCAGTGCCCGCAACGTCGGATTCTCCACCGGTTGACATCGGTGGTTTCCATAATGTGGTGGAAAGGGCCGCTAAGCGCTTCCAAATTACAATGGATTCACAGGAGCAGGACTGCTTCCTGTACGATTTCAAGGAACCTCTCAAGAAGTCAACGAGGTCAGTTCCTATTATTGATTATGTTTGGACACAGGGGGTTCAAGTTATGCAGAATCCCGCTCCAAATATGGCACCGGCCTGCTTGACAGGTCATCCTAAACCTGATTCAGTGGTGACGCAGGCGGCGCAGAAAAAATCCAGAAATCCCTCATCGCCCTTATCGGCTCCGCCGGATAAAGAGGGAAGGAAGTTGGACAACATCGGAAAACGATTTTCCACAATGTCGGCAATGACGGTCAAAGCAGTAAAAGCCCTAGCGCTTCTTGGCCGTTATAATAGACAATTGTGGGTGGATATAGCCCCATACCTGTCTGAATTGAATGATGCCTCCAAAGAGGAGGTAAAGTCAATGCTTCTGGAGGGTCAAACATCAATGGACGTCGCTATGACAGGATTCCGCTAACTAGCTGGAGCAGCGGTATTGAGACGCCAAGGATGGCTGAAAGCGACCTCATTCCGTCCTGAGGTGCAGTCAAAGGTGCTAGATATGCCATATGATGGGTAACTACTATTTGGCTCCAAAATTGACGAGGCTCTACAAAATATTAAAAAGGACACTGACACTGCAAGGGCCCTTGGCACACTCCAATATAAAAATCAGTCCTTTCGAGGAAACAGAGGAAGGGGTCAATCTTCCTACAAAGAATGTTTCCAATACAGGTCCTCTTACTCTTCCAACCAGAGTAGACCACAGTACCAACAACGCCAGCAGCCACCAATCCTCGTATGGAAAGTCGTCCTTTCGGGGTAAAGGACAAAAGAGAAATAACGGACGAAGACAATGACTTGTTTATTCAGCCAGTCCGGACCTCATCTCACTTATTAAATATTGGAGGAAAAGTTACCCACTTTCAACAAAATTGGAGGATAATTACTACAGACCGTTGGGTCCTTCAGTTAATACAATTCGGCCATTCCATGGAATTCATAAACGCTCCTCCACAAACTCCACCTCGCTCAATGCACCACCAGAACATACGGCTGCTTCTAAAAGAAATCTCTGTCATGCTCCAGAAGGGAGCAATAGAGAGGGTACCACCATCACAAAGGGGTAAAGGATTGTATTCCCGATTCTTTCTGATTCAGAAGAAAGAAAGAAAGAAAGAGAATGGAGGCCGATCCTAGACCTCAGGGCCCTCAACAAATTCCTGAAGAAGCAGTCGTTTCGCATGGTAATGATACAAGAAGTCTTAATCTTTTGGAGGAGGGAGATTTCATGGCGTCTCTGGACTTGCAGGACGCTTACTTCAATATACCAATTCATAAAAATCCCAAAAAGTACTTTTAGTTCCGTGTCCTGCCCTTTGGACTCAAGTCTGCACCCCGCATCTTCACGAAATGTCTTTCCCCAGTGGCGGCATACCTCAGACAGCACCGTCATCAAGTCTTCCCATATCTGGACGACTAGCTAATCAAGGCACCATCCTTCGAAGACGCGTCCAGGTCTTCCAACGCCTGTCTAAGTCTCTTCAATCACCTGGGTCAACCAGGAGAAATCGGCTCTACAACCTTCTCAAACCATCAACTTTCTAGGCGCAACCCTGGATACACGTTCTGCAAGAGCGTTCCCATCGCAGGAGAGGAAAACCAAACTCCTAGCACTGGCATCTGGAGTGGCCTCGAAAAAAGTGTTGACGGTCCGCCTCTTCAAGTCCCTTTTGGAGATGATGTCATTGTGCATACTTTTGATCCCTCATTGCCGTCTACGGATGCGCCCTCTGCAGGAGGCACTTTCCAGCAGTGGGTCCAATGCACAGGGTCATTCGATGACCGCATAAAGATGACTGTTCAGATGGTCAAAGCGCTGCGATGGTGGATGTCATCACGAAACCTGCCTCAAGGATTGACATTCCTGCTCCCAGCTGCTCCCTATGTCATTACAACTGACGCCTCCTTAGAAGGTTTGGAAGCCTTTCTGCAGGAGCTGCAGATAAGCGGAAAATGGTCAGCTGCAGAGAAAAAACTCCATATCAATCTGTTCGAGCTGAGAGCGGTCTTCCTGGCCCTGCAGTCTTCCTACCAAGGATCAAAAACTCCCTATTGCAAGTCAGGACAGACAACACTACGACGATGCACTATCTCTACAAACTGGAGGGACGCGCTCGCTGACACTCTCTCGCGAGTCGCAAAAAATCTGGAACTGGCTTATAATCAACAATGTAGCCCTACGGGCGGAATATGTCCCAGGCACGGACAATGTACTCGCCGGCTCGTTGAGCAGGCAGAAGACATCACCACATGAGTGGGAGCTTGATCAGAAGATCCTCAATCAAATCTTCTTCAGATGGGGATCGATCTCTTTGCGACGGGGATGAACGCCAAATGCCCACACTTTGCAAATTTGCATCCCCAGTCAGGGTCTCTAGTGAATGCATTTTCCATCGCATGGTGCAACGACTTTGCGTACGCTTTTCCGCCATTCCCGATGCTTCCCAGAGTCCTCAGGAAGGTGGAGCCCTATACTCTAATGCTAATAGCCCCAACTTGGCAGAGGCAGCATTGGTTCACAGAACTCCACCGTCTGTACCTGAGACCGCCGATCCGTCTGAAGCAATGTCCGTCTCTGCTCACAATGAACGACAGGCAAGTTCAACATCCGGATCTGAAATCTCTCAGGTTAGCCGCCTGGCTCCTGAGTTCCGAGAGTTCCGAAATGTAAATCTTCCACAAGACTGTAGAGCACGAGCGGATAGCACTACCAAAATGTACTCCCTGAAATGGAAGCGGTTTTGTGTTTGGTGTGCAGATCAAGAAATACGCCCTTTCTCTTCCTCACCAGAACAAGTTTTACCTTGCCTGTTACATCTGGCAAAGTCGGGCCTAGCCCACTCCTCCATTAAAGTCCACTTGGCGGCGATATCACGTTATAAGAGAACTTCAACGGTACATCCCTCTTGTCCAGCAGGTTGATCAAACAATTTCTGAAGGGATTATACAGGTCTTTCCCGCCAGTAAGGATGTTACCACCTACCTGGCATCTGAATGTAGTTCTTAATCAGCTCATGAAGCATCCATTTGAGCCAGTGCACAGAGCTGACCTAAAATACATCTCTTGGAAAACAGCGCTCCTACTGGCGCTCACCTCTGCAAGGAGGGTGAGTGAACTGCAGGCGTTTTCAATTCAGGATCCTTTTCCAAAGTTTAAAAGCGACAGGGTGATCCTGAGGACCAATCGGAGGTTTATTCCGAAGGTTCCGTCGGATTTCCATCTTAATGAGCCTGTGGTTTTGCGTTCCTTCTTCCCAAATCCTAGCACAGCAGCTGAAAGATCATTACATTCCTTAGATCTCAAGCGATGCTTGAAATTTTACATCGACAAAACAAAAGCGTTCAGAAAGTCAAACCAGCTGTTTGTGGCTTACAGCAGACCTAGGAAGGGTCTCCCACTTACTAAGCAGAGCATCTCAAGATGGATTTCTGCGGCCATCTCTTTCTGTCATGAACAAGCAGGACAGCCACTACGCTCTAAAGTGTGAGCCCACTCCAGGAGAGCTATGTCCACTTGTATGGCACTCTTTGCAGGGGTGCCAGTCATTGACATTTGCAGAGCGGCAACATGGAAGTCGCCGCATACCTTCACTAGGCATTACTGCCTGGACACGGAGCTGATGAAAGATGCAGCGGTGGGACAAGCAGTATTACGTCATCTATTTCACTGAGTTCAGCCTTCTTTCGTTCCCCCATCCTTCTCCGGTATGCGCATTTCTTTGCTAATACTTATTAATTGTGTCTATTGGCTGTTACTAGTCGCATGATATGTTATTATCTAATGACCTGTATATACTGTACCATCAGAAATGTGCACTCTGCATTGCTTACCACTCTGATTCAGGCATGTGAATCTATGAAAGACACCCATAATACTGGATAAGAAATGCGTTACTTACCTGTAACTGCAGTTATCCAGTATTGGTGTCTTTCATAGATTCACATGCAACCCACCCGCCTCCCCTGGAAGGACTCACCTAATTATCTCAGTAACACGCCTACTTAGCTTAGTGCGTACAAAAATCTGAGGGACTGAGGCTCCTGCCAGGAGAGTTCTAGAGGGAGGTGACAGCTGATTGGCTCTTCTCTAGAGTTTAGTCCTTTTTACAAAAGGACAGGGATATGTTACTAAGGTGGTGCGCTCATCTCTAGAGTTTGGTCCTTTTTACAAAAGGACAGGGATATGTTACTAAGGTGAGGCCTTTAGGCCTACTATTCTCTATATGTCTATAGGACATTACTTATTTATGTACCGGGGACTCCCATCCCGACGACGGGGAATGATTCAGGCATGTGAATCTATGAAAGACACCAATACTGGATAACTGCAGTTACAGGTAAGTAACGCATTTCTTGTCCGGCCGCTCTGCTCTGTGTGCAGTCCCATACTATTTCCTGCTCAGCTAGTTCAGGCACAACATGTCGAAGCAGGCAGGTGAAATACTCCTGAAGCTTCCCTGATTTTGCTTGCTAAGATTAAGATCCTCCAGTGGGAAAGAAGTTCTGCATTTTTGTCCCTCAGTTCTAATAATTCTCTCCTGTGGTCGTCCAGCTCTTCTTTATGCGAGTCACCAGTCTGGTCGAATGCACTGAATCTCGGGCCCAGCTCGCCAAGCTCCTTCTTCATGTCTTGGACTTTTTTCGCTATGTCATGTTTTAAAGAACCACTTGGTCATCCCCTGCTGAGGGTGCCAAAGAAGTTTTACAAGAAGGACTGCAGAGTCGCAGCTGGTGGGGATGAGGTGTAACCCCCCACCCCCCCCAACCCCGACCCGCTCAACACTCTTTGCGGAAGGCTTAGTAAACATGTCACTGAGATTAGCATCTTCTTTATTTCTATGGTAAGAAGATATGTTAGAGGCACAGGGTGAGCTGGAGACTCAACGAGAACGTCTTCGATGGCTACCAGACTTCATTGAGCATCTCAGGGGAGCAGGAGACTCCATGTTTATGGGGGAATGGCTATTGCCAGCGCCTGATGCTGCGCCATTCACCCAGCACTGTCAGCACCGTGACCTCTCCTCCGTGCAGAGCGGTTTACACCGTCAAATGCACTACATTTACTGTCTGTGTTAGAAATGTAGGGTCTCTAGTTGGCAGAGTTTTTCACCTTGTCCAAGTAGGGACCCCTATTCCAGTCAGGGTAAGGGGATTACACAGGGGATTACACAGCTAAAATAAACCCAGCATAAGCATTTGGTGGATTCTAAGTTGTCTTCTGCCAGAGAGCTGGGGAAGATATCTGACAAATGGGTCAAAACCATTGTGTCCAGAAACACCCATGGTGAGAGTGGCCGGAAAAAGGGTTCACAGACTTCCCAGCAGGGGAAGGACGTGAGCAATAAACCAGACAAAAAGCTGGAGTTGTCTAAAAAGGGGGTGGTGATGGACAGAGTATCTGAATTAAGCAGAGCACTCCTACCCAGTCAGCAGATCAGGGCTTGATCCATCACCGTTTTTTAGCTCACTGCACCATCCCAGCTCAGAACCTGGCTACATGCAAATTAGTCTGTCCCTGGCCCAGTGCATCATGGGAACAGGGCAGACCAAACTACTAAGCCAATTCTTTTACTGGGAAGGAAACAAGCTTCCGGGGACCGGTTTCTGGCATTACAGCCGTCTTCGGCCCGGCTTGCTTGAATCCTGATGGTGCAGTGAGCAAGGGACTCACATCTGAGCATACCCTTCCACGCTTATGGTGGACAAAACGATTCAGAAAAGGGGTTGGTGATGGACAGAGTATCTGAATTAAGCAGAGCACTCCTACCCAGTCAACAGATCAGGGCTTGATCCATCATGGTGATGGTAGTTTGGTCTGCCCTGTTCCCATGATGCACTGGGCCAGGGACAGACTAATTTGCATATACTTAAACAAAAGAAGAGAGGTCTGGTCAGTCATAGGACTGCCACACAAGTGGAGCAAAATTTGGAAGAGTAACACACTCACTCAGTTTGAGTAGGAAGGCCCTCACACACCGACCTAGTCAGTGTCATGCTTCATCATCGGGCCCCACCGAAGAGGCCGAGTGCCTCTTCGGTGTGCTGCGACGCCAGAAAGACTGCGGAGCTGGTTGTGTGAGGAGAGCGTGATGTGAGTGAAAAAATAGTTAAAAGTGCCTAAGAGGGTATCAAGAAAAACATTTTTAATGAGTGATCCCTAAGACACAGGTAAGTGGTATATATGTGTCTGAATTTACATGCCAAGGTTTTTAGGGTTTGGTTAAATTCAGCTAAATACCACACAAATAATTAGTCAGTCAACATGTTTCTGCCGTACTAGTGGTTTACATTTACCAAGGCATTCTTCAGGACTATACCCCGGCGGTATGGACACTCTAATAGTCCACCCTGACCTGGGGGCGTGAAAGTGAAAAAAAGAAAAAGGTGAAAAAGTGCTTAGAATTAGAAGAGCGGGAAGCTCATTCTAAAGAAAAAGACCCCAGAAAATCAGGGGTATCTCAGCACTTTAAAACAGGGCGCTACTTGCACCATGGGTCTCGGGAGGAGGGTTGGAGCGCACCTGGCACATCGCCCTCAGCGCTCACAGCCCGCTCTGAACCTTCAGAGTTCCTCGTAAACCGGACCCCGACGATTTGCATATAGCCAGGTTCTGAGCTGGGATGGTGCAGTGAGCTAAAAAACGGTGATGGATCAAGCCCTGATCTGTTGACTCGGTACGAGTGTTCTGCTTAATTCAGATACTCTGTCCATCACCACCCCCTTTTCTGAATCGGAGTTGTTTAAAGGACTCCAAAATACCTCTCTGAAGGGTGGGCCAAGCCTTTATTGAGTCCAAAGGCAAGGGGTACCAGGGTAGAAACTAGGATCCAGAAAAGGCGTCTGGGTTAGGTCATGAATGTCATCAGGCAGGTCATATGCCTCATATGGTCAACGTGCTCTAAAAGGCCCCCAAATGGTGGACAGTCCAAGAGATCTGCTAACATAGGAGTGTGGTTAGAGGTGTACTCTGGAGAGGCCAGAGGTTACACAGAGGCTACTTTAGTTTCCCTTGGTGGGGTAGATATTGAAGCCCTCGCTGTCTTGCCACCAAGCTTGGAGAAGTATAGACAAAGGCCAAAGATCAATGGGACTGAGGTAGAGGGATACAGGTGTCAGTGTCACTATGGGGGATGCTAGACTGGTCTCCCCAGACCAAATGTTGCCTGGTGTCAGTCATCAGGTTATCAATGCTGACAATGAGACTAGGCTCCATCCAATGCCCTTGGTAAGCTTGGAATGGGTGGGGGGGTTAGTGACCCAAAGAAGGTGGTTATGTCCCTTGCCGTCGCTGTGCAGTGTCTTTTGGGACTTGATCTTGATACTACTGCATGGGCAGAAGTGGAGAGGAAGGTTCATGCTGAAATGCTGGGTCTCCCTGGGTGAGTGTGTTTCTACCAGAGCACAGGCACCACACCAGGGAAGTTATGGGAACTTGGATCCTGAAACAGTAAACCAAGTGACCCAAAATAGGAGAAAGGGCAAGAAGTCTACTGAGGCAGCTTCTAAGCGGTCACAGGACAAGGGGGAGAGTTCTACTGAGGTGGATGTTCTGGTGCCTGAGAGCGAACTGCAGTTGATGTAGTCTGTCCTGACCTGGAAAATTCTTAATTGCAGGGGGACCCTCCAGAGAGGGCCTATGTCAAAGACAAAAGCTGTGCCCCACTCTTGAAGGCCTTAGGCAGCAAGCTGCAAGGCGTGAAAAGGAAGATGACCGTGATACCCACATGGTCTACTTGCTTATGGTCACTGATTGAGGCCAGGAGGAGGAAATTGAACCCCACCCTGACCTACTGTTAAACAACCCCCAGGGTAGGTCAATTGAAATTTCTGTCTGGTCTGACACCCTCACTGCAAAAAAAGCGATCTGACTGCAGGCAAGTCCTTGGTTAGCCTGCTGAGCTCTTCTCCTTGACCCCTGGTTTTAAAATCATGGTGTACCCATGATGTGGACACTGGTGACAACCTCCTTGTCAAAATTAAGATTTACAGTTTGTCAGACAAAGTGAAGTCTTGCATTAAGACTGGAGACACCAAGATGTTCGAGCGTGGGGTTGTTGAACTCTCTGACAGCCCTTGGGCTAGCCCAGTGGTGCTGGTCCCCAAACCTCATTCCAAAGGTAAATAAAACCTGAGATGATATGTGTGGATTACAGGGGTCTCAATGCAGTTACCTAAACTGATGCTCACTGCATTCCAAGAGCAGATGAATTGATTGACAAGCTGGGTGCAGCCAAGTTCTTGAGTACCTTGGACTTATCGTCAGTGTCCTGGCAGATTTTACTTGCCCTGGGATTAAACGAGATGTCAGCATTTCAGACTCCAAAAGGCCACTTCTCATTCAGAGTGATGCCTTTTGGATTAAAATAAATGTACCTGCCACCTTCCAGAGGTTAGTGAATCAAGTCCCTTCATGCCTAGATGACTTCAGTGCAGCATATCTAGATGATATAGCTGTCTTTAGCTCCACCTGGGAGGATCACTTAGTCCACTACAAGGACGTGTTACAGGTCCTGCATCAGGCAGGCCTAACTATCAAGGTCAGTAAGTACCAGATAGTGCAGACATCTGTTGCGTTTTGGGGCCACTTTGTAGGTGAAGGGCAAGTCCAAACTTTTCTGCCCAAGATATAGATTATATTGGACTGAGAGGCTCCCAAAACCCAAATTCAAGCCAGGGCCTTCCTTGGCTTGACTGGCTACTAACAAGGTTTGTGAAGGGTTATGGGACCATGTGACCCCACTCACTGAACTTACCTCCAGAAAAACCCTAAGAAGGTAATTTGGACCAGAGGATGACAAAAGGCACCAGACTATGGAAAGGAGTTCATTGTCCAAACAGATGCTTCTGAACATGGGATTGGGGCAGTGGTTGACTCAAACAAATATTGAGGGCCAGGATCAACTAGTTGCCTACATAAGCAAGCGACTCTTCCCCAGAGAGGAATTATGGAGTGCCATTAAGGGGGAAGCCTTTGCTGTGGTTTGGTCCCTGAAGGTGAGACTCTTGTGTGGGGACTCACGTCAATGTTCAAACTGACCACAAGCCTCTCAGATGGCTGATACAGATAAAGGGAGAACCCCCCAAACTGTAGCTTATTCCATTTACTGAGAGGGTTTGGACTTTACAGTGGAACACTGAAAACAGACCAGGGACTGACCATGCCAATGCAGATGGCTTTTGCAGGTTTTTCCACTTTGATGATGAGAATAACCAGGGGACTGGTTAGTTGTTCATCACCTTTCGTCGTGGGTGGAGGGTCATGTAGGAAAGTGCCCCTTTTTGTATGGCCACCCCCCCCCCCCCATATATTTTGCTTCAACTGCTTATAGTTATGACTCTTATGGTGCACTGGAGTCTGTTACCAAGACCCCAGTGCCTGTGCTCTCTCCCTAAATGGTTATGTTGGACTTGGTAGTCCCAAATTGGTAAATACTTTGCCCCCTTAAAAGTCCCAAGTATATGTTAGCATGGGTACCCAGGACATAGATACTAAAGTGGTCCCCAGGGCTACCCATCGGTTTTGCGCCACCCTGGGTGACCCAAGCAAACTGCCGACAGCAGTCCTGCCATTGCAGACTGCAGGATAAGTGCAAAATGCTCGACCTCAACTGTTCCCTCACTCACCATGTGTGGCACAGTCAAATACACTAACTGTACTATATTCAGACACCACTTCTCAGCCCATGAGGCAGAGTGCAGTATAGTAAATGTGAGGACATATAAGTGTAAGTGATACATAGGATAACATGGGCTACCAACCAGGCTCTCTCGAGATTGTCAGCTCCATTATGGTATCACAAAAATATGTCATGTTTAGTATCCAACAACGTGACCTTAGAGGTTGCCCACCTGGTTGCCCCAGCTTTACTGTGTTCTGGCTGACCCAGCCGTGCTTTCCCGCCCCTGATGCCACCAAGACAAGGTTCTGACCTACTGCCTGTTACCATGTAAGCGCTAAAATCAACACTAGTGTTTGCTTCCGTTCGGCACCAAGGACAGCCAGGACAATTGTTCACCCAGACTCCATGGACTAGGTAAAATTGATCTGACTGTTGTGGTCTGGTGCTGGGGCATGACCCCAACCCTGTAAGGTTTGCAAGTAACTCGACATGCACGTGAACGATTGCCACTTGTGGTTTTTGCCATTGACCGCAATGTTATCTTTCCATGTATTTTATTGCACTGATTTAATATTGCTTCATAAATCTATATTTATGGTCATATGTCTGCTGTTCCATTCATTTTGGTTTTTAAGTTAAGGTAACACTACACGTATTTTTATATATTAGTGTCTAATTCCTCTCGATTCATGTTGCTTACTTAACGTCCATGTTTGTTCTCTGAAATGGTTAACACATGTTCCTCTAGTAAAGCCCGACTGCTCTTTGCCACTCTACCTGGACTGAGCTAATGATGTTTTTGTTTGTGTGAATCCAAGGACCATCTTTGGGGTATTGTGATATTCCACGGTAAGGCTACCCAGCCATACCACATAATATTCCACTTTCCTACAATTATACATAAACAGACTTGAAAGTCACTTAGTCCATTTAGATGCTGATGTACCTCGAGTGGGTAAGCACCCAATACCCTCTGTGCTCAAAGCTGTTGCAGTCCTCCTCACGAGAACTGTGAATGGTCTCCAGTTACTGCTGGATGCATTCACTGAATTTATGAGCAAATTGTATTTAAAAGTAAACCTTTCGAAATCTTTAACTATGTAATGTGACCCTACAAATGCAAAACAATATTGCACCATATTTGGGGGACAGCAAGTGGGTAAGGTTAAAATATTTAACTACTTGGGTATGACTATTACTACTTCCTTAGAGTGGGGTCAGTTCCTAAATGTCAGAACGAACAATTCAATCGAGCGATTGAGGTGTTTTTTTGTTTTGCAACCAAACTGGGCTACAGATCAGTAAAGGAGCTTCTACAACTATATAAGCGTGAATGTATACCAGTCAGTGTCTATGGGGCGGGCATCTGGGGGGCACACAAAGCCGAGACCCTGCAAAGAACAGAGAGCATGTTTTTTTAATGTAGACTTTTCTGTTTCAAAAGGTGTCACCACATTTGTCACTCTGAATTGGGATCAAATTATCTACAGGATTCTGCTGGAATAGCTCCTTCACTATTGTGGCTCAAAATCGGGTATATCTCAGAGGCTTCATTCTACAGGCTAATTCTGAAAGACTGTATACAGTTATCCACATTTATAATAATCCACATTTGTAAAGTGCACAATCACCCGTAAGGGTCTTTAGGCGCTGGGGGCCGTTGGGAAGATTAAGCAAGCTATTGCTCAGAGTCACATAGTGCTGGGCTAATCTGCCGCCGGTGCGGGATATCGAACCGTGTTCCCCAGATTCCGGAGTCAGTCGCCCTAGCCGCTGCGCCACACCTCTTCCACAGTTAAATAACATGTTGAACGTTCCATTGCTCAATTATATTAAACAGACCTTTTCAATCCTGGGAGTACCTCATTATTTTACCAAGCCAGAATCTTTTGTGCCAAAATGTAAGCTGCAAACCAAACATTAGTTTTATAACTATTACAGCAATAAAAGGGTCCACTAAGTTCAAAATATGTAATTGTTTTTAACAAATTCTCCTTTAATTACTACCCAACTATTTAGAACCCTATATGGTCTCTGTCCTTAACCCACAGTGTAGATTTTATCTTGGGTAATATTGCTTAAGCAACCTGCACTTTTTGATGGCCTTTCCTGTGCAGGGTGGATGGTTCACTCACTTGCCAAACTATACTTGTGAGAGCATCTCTACACAGAGTACTATGCACCTTATGCTATTGTGCACTTTATATAGATCACATTGGAAATGGCTACTTATTCCAATTTTATATGCCCTGCATCAGAAATTGCAAGTTGGGTTTAATATACCTACAGCATATTTAGTCCCTTGAAATTTGCTTCACTGTTAATTTTATTTGTGAGTTATGAATATTTATTGTGCTCAGTTTTCTTTATTTGCTCATAACTATAGACTTGCTGTTATGAATTGTATAACCCTCTGATTTTACCACTTGGATGTCATTGCTGTTGATTTTATAAAATGTGCAATTGTGTTGTACTTTTTGGCTTTTTTCACAAATAAAGTTTTTGATGAGGATGATGATGACTCAATGTCAAGCCTATAGTGCAGGATTACGTGTGCAGAACGGTGAAAATCTATGAAGAAAAGAAAAAGAAAATGAACTTGGTCAGGCTCTGTTGTAAAAAAAAAAAAAAATGTTGTCCCTTTAAAAATCTGAGTCTTCTTAACCCACAGTGCACCCTACAGGCAGTTACCTCAGAGATCCAGTTCTTTATTCTTTCTCGTGAGGACCTTCAGAGCATATTCTATAGATTTTTAACATTAAAAATGTTGGGTTCTTCAGAGAATTTCTTACTTAAGGTTTTCTCTTTTTGAAGAGTACCCTTTTATGTGGCAGAACAAAGGCAGTGTTGGACCCCCACAAGATCTATGTGGTTTGTCTGCCAAAAGATCAAACAGTAAAAGACGGTGACATATGTAAAACGATGTATACATGAACTCTCAAAGACCTAGAAGATAGGCTGAGGGGCCTCATGGAAGAAATGAGGACAGAAGAGGACAAGAAGAAAAAGAGAAGACTAGAAAGATCATCTTCTCATGCCCCATCTGAAAAACAACCTGTTGGTGACAAAGAATTCCAAAAAGGGAAATCTAAGGGAAAGTGGTTTTTTTTAACTTCGTAATGGCATTTTTAAATTATAAAACAGTGAAGCATTAGCTCAGAAGACTAACCGCAACCAGAACCTCTACTAAAGATTATGAATCTACCATTTTCTGGAAATCTGATTGGCCAGTTCACAGAGGGAGAAATGTTAAAGATGAAAAATTAGGCAGAGACAGTAATAGTTGGTTTCAAGGAATGGAAGAAATGATTTCAACCACAGTACATATCTATGGATTGCAGTTTTTATCAGCATTGTATTGAAAACCCTCACTGGTCTTTCAATCAAAATTAGTGGCAACAACAACAATTTGTCATCCGATCCCATCCAACTGCAAAGCACCACCTATCTGTACTCAGGAAAGAAACTTTATCCTGTTAAAGAAAGGAACTATAGAACCAGTTCCATTGGATCAAATAGGTCTAGGAGTATACTTCAATCATTTCTCATAATGAAAAAAAGACCAACATGGGAGCGTGGCTAGCTGGCCAACATGGCGGACGCAGACTCCTAGCGCTCCGGACAATATCCCCTATTATCCAACATAATTATCCTACCTGTGCGCCATCCATGTTGGTAGTGCATGGCATCCAACTGCGGAAGTACTGCTGCAACCAGACTTTGCCCTTTTGAGCTCTCTTCATCGCCGTAGCCTCGGCTGCAGGCAGAGGACCTAGCTTGGCTCCCGCGTGGTGAGGCCGCGCGGCGGTGACCTCTGGAGGACTGCGGCTAATCTCGCAGAGACTGCCGCTGTGCTGCGGAGAGGGGGTGCGCAGGACTTCCCCCGTGTATCAGGACCCTGTGAGAGGCGGACGTCGCTGCACCGCTACTGCCGGCGGTGAACCACCCGCCGGAGGCCGCCTGAGAACCAGAGTCGTAGTGCTGCGAGACCTGTGGGCCACTGGGCGTCTGCGGATCCGCGCTTGGTGGCGGTGTATCTGGTGAGGAGCATGCGGAGAGGGTGGCTGCCCCTGCGGTGCTGGCCGGCGCAGCGGGCGCTGACTGACTCATTGGGAGGAAGCGGGGCCTGCGCCCGAGCCTCCCTGCGGACCCTTCCCGGCGTGCAGTGCTGTGGTTTTAGCAGTGGCGGACGGGGAGTGGAGGCCTGCTGTGGAGACTGTGGACGGTGCACCGGGGCGCCTGCAACAAGTGGCCCCTCTGACGAAACTGTCCCCGACATCGGCTGGGTGCTGGAGAAGAGACGCCTGGCGGAGGCCGCTTTCGAGACTATTGAAGTGAGATACGCGCTCTGCGACCTGGGCGGCTCTGTGAGGTGCGCCCTTGCTGGTGCTGCCTCTGCACCTGTGCCATGTTTCCTGGATGCCGGCGGGGCGCTGCTGTGGAGCGTGGGCGGGCTGCTAAGCCGCAGCAGGGTCTGCTGTTGACCCTCTCACTGAGGAGCTGAAACTTGCCATCTGTGTAGCACGGGCGGTCTGCCTGCAGCGGGGGCACCTACGAAAGCTGCACTGACTTTCTGGCCATGCTCTGCGCCCCAGATGCATATCTTGGCGGTTGCTGCTCCCCTTGTGGTGGGAGGCCGTGGCGTGCATCGCTATAGTGAATAGGAATGCTGCATTGAGCGAACCACTATCCTTGGAGTGCGGCAGGCACCTGGTCCTCGGACTGGAAGTGTGCAGACTCACTTTTGGCCTGCCCAAGCCGCTTCCTCGCGGTCCGTGGGTGCACGGTTGCGACCCGCTCACTATTCACGTGGGTGGGGGGGGGCTTGGCTGGTGAAGTGGAGGTGCCCTCAACCAACACCTGACACACGTTGCTGTGAAGGAGGCAAACGTTCTGCCACTACCATACCAGGCAGAGGATTCCCGCAGGTTTGGACCTGCTGCTGGGGGCTGCGGCTGCCCCCACGGGCGGGGGACCCGTCCACAAAACAGACGGAAACCTGGTGCGTTGGCGGCCTCCCATTTTGGGGTCGCCCTTAAGGCCTCCCCCGAAACACATCCTTTGAGAAACGCACGCCTAGCAGTCAATCAGCCCATTTCCTGCGCTACTGACACGTTTGCACCGTCCGCACACTCGTTCCCCTGGATGCTGGCTGTGAATGCCCACGGCACAACAACTGGTGATGGGCTGTATGCGTGCCAAGATGCAGCAGGGGCCGCTGCGCACAAGTTCCCTCGACCCCGCGCACCTGAGAGGTGAGAGTGAGGCGGAGCCGACGACTACAGCGCTTGCATCCAAAATAGACTCTGTCCTTGCAGCGATGGAGAAAACAGGGGCCGCCTTAGACCACACCAGGACATCCATGGAAAACCGGATTGACAAAGTCACCTATGACTTTACATTCCTGCACGCAGATCACCGCAAAGTAGCGGACACAGTTACCACCCAAGGGCACACGCTCAAGAAACTACAATCGGTCACTCACAATCACGCCACTGCTCTGCAAGATATGGTGGATCGCATACACACCCTGGAATGCAGAGCAGAGGACTCGGAAGGGCGCTCTCGCTGCAACAATATCTGCGCTGTGGGGCTGCCGGAGGGCAAGGAGGGGCGGACTCCAGAACAATATGTGGAGAACTGGCTGCTCGACCTCATGCCACAGAACACTGTCGACCCAATTTGCGGTGGAAAGAGCCCACCGGGTACCCACACAGAAGCCCCGGCCTGGAGCCAGACAACGCCCATTCCTGTTCAAGCTTCTTAACTATAGGGTGCTCCGAGAGCTCCGGGAACTAGTGCTGCCATGCTTGCCCTTGTTCCCTGCCAGGCTGCGAGTGGTTGAGAAAGGTAGCACCCGCTTCTTCGATTCGCCTGCAGAGGCGTGGGTCTGGCTTGAGGAGTCGGTCTGTGGACGGGAACAAGGCCTACTGCTCCTGAAGATGGTACCTCACCGGGCAGGCGAGACGAAAGGCGTAGATGACGCAGGACCAAACGTGGGACAGCGCTAAAGGCAGTAGCCCAAACCCCGGAGAAAATAAGACTGGAACTCCAACATGCACTTGCAGCAGTTACAACACTCGCCAGCCCGACTCCCACAGGTTGCCTGGAATCCTAGGCGCAACACACGGTGGTGGTGAGTGGCTCCTCATCACCGTCAACTGAAATCTCCAACGAGCTCTGCTTGCCGGAGGTCACCCCACAGACTGCAGATGGTATCCTGGACTGAACTCCATCATGCTGCACTATGCGGCGCACCGCTCATGCAAGTAGTTTTTTTTTTTTTTTTTTTTTTTTTTTTTTCCAAGACCTTTATTGTGGCAAATTCATAACATTACACAGCCTGTAGCCTACAACCCTGGGGCCGGCCGCAAGAGCGAAAGGCACAGCGAAAGCGTATTGTACATAGATACATGCAGTCGGGACGGCAGTGTAAAACATACAGTTGGGTCTTGTGACGGTATTTATGTTTTTTTGTACAGTAAGGCAACCCAGGTCGTAACAAGCAGACCCAGGTACAACATTAAACTGGAGACCATTACCTCTGAAAGACAAATAAGATTAGTGCAGTTCACAAAACAGCGGCACGCACCAGGACCAGTGCACCCAAGAATAATAACAGCTAGTAAAGACACATCACCCCGGCGACAGTCCGGGGACCCATTGATCATCCTCAGCAGCCTGTTCTGTAACCAGAAAGTCAGTTAGAAAACACCAAAAGTCTTTTGGTCTGGATTTCGCTGGCAGGTCCTCCTCATAGGTCCTGAGCTTATCCCTGCAACTGGCCATGTCCCCCAACCATCTGGCCACAGTCGGTTTCTTGGAGCAATTCCAGCATTGAGCTACTTGTCTCTTGGCCAGCAACAGTGCAATAACACAGAATTTACGTTTGAGGGCCTTAAATTGGGCCGTTATTCCCAGAAGACCCGTCCTTATAGAACACAGCACATCAGAGCCCAGCATGGCGGACAAAGTAGTGAAGACTTCGTGCCAGTAGTTCTGGACTGCTACGCATGACCAGGCCAGGTGTAAGAAGTCCGCCCCCTCCCTCCCGCATCGTTTACACTGGTCGACGTCTGATAAACCATATTTGTGCATGCGAGCCGGGGTATAGTATGCTTGGTGTAGGAATTTGAAGTGTATAATGCGGAGATTGCCATTGGGGGTAAGGATCTGGGTCAGTGCACATGTCTGCTGCCATTCCTGTTCAGTGAGCGGGTCGTCAAGGACCATGTCCCAACGCCTCTTGGCTTTGGCCGTGGAGTAAGGCAAGTCAGCCTGAGTGGAGGAGTACAGCCGGGACACCATATGGGAGGTGTCAGGGGATGCAATCATGAGTTGTAGGGGAGCTAAAGTGTCTGGTTCCTTTGGGAGGGTGGGGTAGTGTTCCCTTAATGCCCGTTTCAGCCTGTAATATGTAAAGATGAAAAGCGGAGTCTTATTCTGTATATACGTCATGTCATCTATTTCGATAAAGTCCCCCTCACGGAATAAATCGCCAACCGTGGATATGCCCACTCGTCGTAGCATGGACATGCCCACCGATTCCCCTGTGACCGATAGAGCCTGGTGATGTGCCAACGGCAGGGAAGGGGCATACAATGGTGTTTTATGCGTCAGTTGACCTAATTTGTTCCATGCTTTAATGGTGGCATCCACCGGATTGATATCTTGGGAGTGAAGAGGCGGGCGCTTGTGCGTGAGTATGGACGTGAGGGGTACTGGCGCTGCATCATCTTTCTCTATTGCTGTGTGTGTGAGGTAGGGGACCTCGTGAAACCAGTAAGCGGCAAATTGAGCTTGCGCGCAAAGGTAATACAATAAAAAGTCCGGGACACCAAAGCCCCCCTTGATATAAGGTAGTGTTAAAGTCTGAAGCTCTATACGCGCCTGTTTACCCGCCCATATGAGCTGTAGTGTGAGCGTTTTAATGCGACGGAATACCTCGGCAGGGGGGGGGATCGGGATGTTGTTAAACAGGTACAGGAATTTGGGCAAGACATTCATTTTAACAATCGCAATGCGATCTGCCAGGGACAGAGGGAGTTGTATCCAGCGCCGGATTTTGTCTTCCAACTTGGAAATGACGGTGCCATAGTTCTCCCTAATCACCACCTCTGGGTCTCTATGAAACATGACCCCCAAATAGCGCACAGGGTCCGTTTGCCAGACCAGCGGGTAGTCCATGTGGATAGGGTCAGCCCCATCAGTCAACGGGATAACGTAGGATTTCGTCCAGTTAATGGAAAGCCCGGAATGACCCTCGAACTTCACATATTCCCTTAGTAGTGGATTTAGGTTAGTAGCTGGATCTCGCACATACAAGAGCATGTCATCTGCGTACAATGATATGTGCAGAGGTCTATCAGTAAAACGCAGTGCCGAGGACTTGTATCCCTGTCTGATGCGACAAGCAAGTGGTTCGAGGGCGAGGGCAAATAAAAGGGGGGACAGGGGGCAGCCCTGTCTCGTACCACGGCCTATAGGGAAACCGTCGGATATGTAGCCATTCACTCGTATTCTAGCACCAGGGTTGGTGTAAAGTAATTTCACCCACTGCACAAACCTTTTAGGAAAGCCCATTCTGTGCAAAATAGTGATGAGATAGCTCCATTCAACTGAATCGAACGCCTTTGCGGCGTCCAACATGATAGCCACGGCCTTCGTGGAAGGCTGCAGGTAGTGGGATAACGCGAATAGTGTCCTCGTATTGTGCGTTGTGGAGCGAGTGGGAATAAACCCTGACTGGTCAGGCAGCACCAAGTTAGTCATTAGGGGGGTGAGTCTGACAGCTAGGATTTTGGCAAGGATTTTAGAGTCGGCGTTTATGAGCGACAGAGGTCTGTAGGAATCGCAGAGTTCGGGGTCTTTGTGTGGTTTTAACAACGTGATGATCACAGCTTCCCTGAGAGTGGGTGGCAGTTCTCCCTGATCGAACGCTGCGCCGAACATCGCCACCAGATGTGGAGCCAGAATGTCCACATAGCGTTTGTAAAACTCATTTGTGTAGCCATCTGGTCCAGGGGATTTGTTATTGGGTAAAGATTTAATTATGTCCGTTACCTCCTCGACTGTAATTGGGGCGGCCAGGTGCTCCCTCTGAGAGTTTGATAGCCAGGCTATGGCCACGTCTTCCAGATAGCTGAATATTTCATCAGGGGAGGCTATAGCACGGGAAGTGTAGAGTGCGCTATATGCGTCAACGAAACAGGACAGTATGTCAGAGGCTTGTGTCTTACAATCCCCATCAGCGGACCGAACTCGTAGGACAGTATTGCGCTTTCTGCCCGCGCAGATTTTAGAAGCCAGGATGCCCCCAGGTCTTCCGCCCTCCCCAAAAGCCCTGGCCGAGTAGCGCTTGTCCATGTATTTGATTTCATCTTCCACATAAGCGCTATGTTCAGTGTGCAACTGACGTAGTTCTCTCAATAAGGAGATGTCTTGCGAGGTTTCAAAAGCCTTTTCCAGTTCCCTCATTCGCTTTTCTCGCTTAGTGATCTGGTGACGTATATCTCTTAGTATACCCACTGTAGTGCTGATACAAACCCCCCGAATCGTGGCTTTAAAAGCTTCCCAGAGTAAGCAAGGGTCATCTGATGAGGGTTCATTCAGCTGGAAATAGTCCACTATGGCCGCGTGTATAGTGTGATCATAATTTGAGTCAGACAAAGCTCTAGAGTTGAATCTCCATTGGAAGGGGGGTGGAGCATAGTTCGGGATAGTTATGGAAAGCAGGACAGGGTTGTGGTCGGAAAGTGTTCTAGGTAAAACCCTTGTATCTGTGGTCCAAAGTGCGATGTCAGTCGAGGCGAGCCAGTAATCTAGGCGCGACCAACTGCTGTGTACCGGTGATATGTGTGTCGCACCAGGTGTGACTGGGAACTTATGTCTCCAGATATCCGTGAGAGCCAGATCGCGCATTAAGTGATGCAGCTGCAACCTTGCTTGTTTGTGCGGTTCGTGTGAGTTTGGCGACCTATCCAGATCATCATCCAAAGCTATATTCCAGTCCCCCCCACAAATGATGTGTGCATCTCGACAATTTTGTAGTCGGCCCCACAGATCCCGAAAGAATTCTGGTGCGTCCACGTTAGGACCATATACATTTAGTATTGCAACCTTTTGGCCGCGTAGTATGCCATTTGTAATGGTGAATCTACCCTCGGAGTCACTAGTCGTCCCCAAATGCTCAAAATTCGTACCTTTCCGTATTAGAGTAATCACTCCTCTGGAATAGGAAGAGTAGTATGATGTGTAAGAAGATTCGGCCCATCGATCACCTAGGGTCAGTTTTGAGTTAGGAGCGATGTGGGTCTCCTGTATCAATGCGATATCGACCTCCCACCTTGTCAAGTAAGAGAATATCTGTCTAATCTTTTTAGGCTGTGAGAACCCCCTGACATTCCAAGTGAGAAGGCACAAGTGTGTTTTGTGTCTACTAGTGTTCACAGTAGCCATAACCCCGTGTTAGCATCGTACACCGCGTCTAAAACAAGCAGTGTGTATTTCAAGAGGCACTGGCCGCGCCGGTCTATGCAACATAAGCACACAAGTGATAACATAGGATCATAATCGTAATGCAGAGCAATCGGTCTCAAAACAAAAACAAAACACCCCGTCCACCCTCCCCCACCCACTTCAGCACCCCAAACCTGCCGAAGCCATCTTCCCCAGGAACAACCACCCCAAATACAAAGAGGACAAAATAAGTTCCCCATCCAAAGCAACTGTGCGGGGAACACCCTTTTGGAGGACCGCAGGGGGCACAGCTCAACACCCGAATGTACGGGCGTGGACGTCTCTAATGCAACTGGATTGGTGCCAATAACACTGCATTTACCTATCTATATGTCACCCATTCTCCAGTTACACTGGGCCGCAACCAAGCACAACCTCCCCATCCCCTAACCCCCCTCTCGCGACCTCGTTATTACCTGCGGCAATGGCCGCGCAGCAAGGGACCTGGCTAGCCAACAGAGTGCAGACTAGCTGTGCGTCCACCACTACAGTGCAAGTGTAACATCACTGACCCTATTAATAGAGTCAACTGCAACAGACCAAAAGTAGTGTAAGTGACCCAACGCCAGATAAGTACACCCATCGGGGGTCGAAAGTCTCAAGAGCCATGCAGTGGAACACGACCTCCTAAGAGAGGGGGTAGGCACAGACCAGCCCATGGCATAGGTCGGGGGGGGGGATCCACCCCGCAAAACTAGGCAGATGGATGGGAAGAGCAGCATAGACAGGGAACAGCCAGCAAAATAATACCAGCATGTTTGGGACCATGCAACATAGCCTATCAATAAAAAGGCCATCCGGGAGGCAGTGTGAACAGGAATGAAAACATTGGCCAGCATTTAGACGTCTCCCATCTGACCGGTGAACAGCAATACAGTAAGTGCGTGGAAAAGTGAACGGCCAGTATATGGACATCTGCAATTTTGCATAACTGTAAGACCTAGCAACATAGAATAAGGCACAAGAAGGAGCTGATGAGGCTATAGGCAGATCGTCAATAAGAACATTATACAAAGTACAACAGAAGAAGCAGAGCTCGGAGTAAAGTTATTGTCAGGAGCCAGCTTCGTAACAAAGTCTATCGCACGTGGGTGCAATGACGTGGCAAGAGAGTGAAAGTCCATTGGAAAATAACAGCGATGATGGACACCCCCTTACTGAGTGGTAGGTAGGGAGTGCCCAGTAGGGATTAAGCGTTGCGATACATTACCATCTCAGTCAGAGTCCGCATTTTGGTCATCTCGGGATGCCTTGGTCGCCTGTTTCCTGGCGTTTTTGATAAACTCCAGTGCTGCTTTAGGGTTTGACAAAATGACAGGTTTCCCTTCCCATGTTACCCTGAGTCTGGCCGGATACAACATGGCGTAGACGATGTTCAACTCCCGTAATTTCGCTTTTGCTGAAGCAAATTCCTTCCGAGCCTGCTGAACAGCGACTGTGTGATCCGGGTAAAATTCCAGCTTGTTTCCCTGGTGCGTTATTTGCCCCTTTTCACGCGCCAGACGAAGGATGGTGTCTCTGTCGCGATAGTTTAAAATGCGCGCGACAATGGGTCTGGGAGTCGCACCCGGGGGAGGCCGCGGTGCGAGGGACCTGTGAGTTCTTTCAACAATGAAGACAGCAGACAGAGCCTCTGCTCCGAATAGATCCTTACATAGTTGCTCAACGTAGAGTTCCATGCGCCCAGTGTTGGTCGATTCCGGAACCCCCGTGATGCGTACATTATTGCGCCGAGAACGCGCTTCCAACTCTTCCTCCTTGGCACGTATCACTTCGAGGACCCTGTCCATTCCATTGCATTTCGCTGTGGTGTTTCTGGATTCATCCTCCACCTCTGAGATCCGCGCCTCTGCCGCATCAAGCCGTTCCTCATGTTTTTCGAGCTTGTCCGCCATGCCATCCATTCTGCACGTCAGATGGTCGAGCTTGCCATTGATATCTTGCAGGTTCGATTGTATGGCAAGAAGAATCTTCTCCACGTTGTTGCTTACAGGAGCCTCAGAGTGACTTCCACCCTCCGCCATGGTCTCAGCGTTTTTAGCGGGCTTTTTGGAGTCAAAGCTCAACTTCGGTTGTTGCCTATCGGGTCTCCCCATCATACCTCGCGAGGCGAGCTGGGCTTTGGTGGTCTGCCTCGTGGATCTCGGTAGTGTAGTTGGCGACCCCGTCTCGGCCGTGAATGTTCTCGTTGGTTGTGGGCGAGGGGGTGACCTCGGATGCACAGCGTTTTTGGTGGCCCACCTGTACCTCCCCGGCCGTCACCGAAGACCGTGACCAGTGAATTACTCCCACGGAGTCTTGAGGCGGGGGAAGGATGACTTAGCGGGGACCCCCGGTCGCGTTTGTAACGCAATGTCCTGCAGTGTTAGAGCTCACGTAACAATAAAGGCACTCTGTTCTGCCCGGCACTTTGGTGTTGTGCAGTGTCAGTCTTATGAGTGTATCCCCAGGCAGACCTCCTCGGAGCGCCGCCTCTTGCTTGCCGCCATCAAAGAGCCCCCCACTGGTCGAGGGTATTCCTCATAGTGCACCCCGCTAGCTTCCTTGTCTGTTTTCTTTTATTTTCCCCCTCTTTATTTTGCACCCTCACGCCCATCCGTGGTGTGCCGTCGTTCCAGCAGGAGTCCCCGGGCAGTGCGATCTCTGTGAGGCGGGCGCGCCTCTATGTATGTCAGTTTCGCGCCTCTTAGCGCCTCAGTAATGGGCTCCCTCCTCCGGGCAGCGAGGGACAATCACGCTGGGTGTAGCGCTCACCCCCAATATCAGCGCAGAAAGGTCAGGGGGGCGAAGGACGACTCACCGCTCCTCAGCGCCGCAGGCACATCAGCAACTCACTGGCTCCTATGCTCCTGGTCGGAGCTAGGCGATTCTCACCGGTCTGGGCGCCGCCATCTTGTCGCCTTCAGGTCCCGAGGGGCACAGAATCAGGGATTAATCCTCGCCTCACCTCTACAGTTCAGCGCCGCCGTGGGGATGCATTCCGCCATGCAGTTCAGAGCCTTCCACTCCGCTGGACAGCAATGTAACTGACCTCGGCCGGGGTCCCGGATAGTCAGACTATCGGACAGCCGCCATCTTTATCTTCGCTCGCGCCCGCGAGAAAATCAGCATATATCTCCTGATGTCGGCCCGTTGACCGAAAGCAGCTCACCAGATCTGAAGCGCTATGTGATCCGCTCCATAAATCAGTGGTTGTTGGGCATATTCGCAGTGTGTTTAATCCATGGATGTCGGACGTCCGGCGGAGCTGTGGTTTCACACAGCCATTCCGCTGTGCGCCCCCTAGCGCCTCCCGCTCATGCAAGTAGTTCACTGTTTGTTGCAATGACTCTGCTCATGACCTGTCGGGGGAGGGTCAGCAATGTCATCGCTTGTATGTGCCTGACTGGCGCTGTCAGGAAACCACCCAACTTACTGCCAGACGCCTCTTGGGTCCCTTCACGGACAAACAGCTTGCGGTTGAAGGTCTCTAGATCTGCACCTCACTAACCCCACCAGCCACTTTGGCGACACTTCTCGGTGGCCCACCGCGCACACGTGGTAAGGGGAGGGCAGTCACTGGGGACCGGTGCATACACACCTCGCCAAATCATAAGCTCACTAGGACACACCCCACCCCCGGCTTCCCCCATGACCACCCACACTAGCAATGGCGCGAGTTAACATACTCATGTGGAACATACGTGGCATGCACACCCTCACACAGCGATATTCCATCTTTGCCTATCTCCAGCGACACTCAGTCGAAATCGCACTCCTACAAGAAACGCACATGACACAGCCAGAATTAGACAGACTGCGGAAGCGTTGGAGAGGGCGGGTGTATGGCACGGTATATTCGGCTCACGCTAGGGGCACCCTCGTCTGGGTTAGAGCGTGTGTCCCGTTCGCTGCTACGGACGTGGTAATAGACCCCGAAGGCAGGTACTCCCTGGTACGTGGTACACTTAATGGTCAACACCTATTATTGGCTTCGATCTATGCTCTGAATGTGGACCAGGTACCATTCCTCATACAACTGTTGCTGGCGCTGACCCCTTACGCTGGGGTCCCCTGGTTAATGGGAGGAGAATTCAATTCAGTGCTTGATGTGCACCTCGATAGATCCTTCCCCCCCCCCCTTCGTACAACGTCAGCCATCTCCACTGCACAGGTGCTCACTGACTGGCTCTCACACTGGGCTATACTAGATATCTGGCGGACCCTTCACCCCACTGAACGCATTTACTCCTACTATTCAACGAGGCACGATCTTCATGTGCGATTAGAGTGGTAGGGTCCCAATCTTTTTTGCCGCTGGTTGTGAAATCGGAGTACCTGGGGCGGATGCACTCCGATCATATATCCTATTCCCCTGTGGTTACAGCTCAGCTGGGATGCAGATCGGCCTCCCATATCCACATGGCAGCTCCAGCCCACTGCGCTGGAAGACCCCGAATTCCGCTCCTCATTGGGAACGGCTATCCTTACATATTTTGATCTCAACTAAGGCACAGCGAGTAATGCGCTAGTGGAATGGGATGCCCTCAAATCCAACACTTGGGGGGTCACCGCCTTGAATCCCAACTGCTACAATACGAACATGAGGGGGAGGGAGGTGGCAGGCACGCGGACCGTTTGGAAGACATTCGGGCACAGCATGCAGCACTCCTGGAGCGCTTGAGGTGTCATAACTATGCGGCAAACACAGCCTACACACAAGCCTCGGCGGATAGGGCAGGCTTCCTGCTCGTCTGGCTCTTAAAACAAGAGAACACCCGCGTTCCCATTGCAGCTATGCGCACACCGGAGGGAGACATAGTACATACACAACAGGAGATCCACAGGGTTATGGCAGACCACTATACGCAGCTGTACCAATCTAGAGTCCGTTGCTCAGGCCAGGACCTGGAGAGGTTCTTTGAACAGGCCCAGCTACCCACAGCCTCTGAAACACACCAGGAGTCACTCAATTGCCCCCTCACCCTGGAGGAAATGGGAAACGCGATCTCCTCCATGGCGTCTGGGATGACTCCGGGTCCGGATGGCCTACCCACCAAATTCTACAAGGCCCACCGGGAGTATCTCGTTCCGCACCTACACACGCTATACGCAACGGCACTCGAACGGCATGTTACACCCCTCGATGCCCGAGGCCTACCTGGTGTCTTTGCCCAAACCAGACCGAGACCCCACAGACCTGGGATCCTATAGGCCGCTAACGTTCCTCAATGTCGACTGTAAGATCCTTGTCAAAGTGCTGGCAGACCGTCTGGCACCAGTGGTCTCTAACCTGATCCACAGCGATCAAAACAGCTTCGTACCCAAGCGAAGCACGTCTCTGAACCTGAGGAGGTTTTTCAGGGTAGCCACGGACAGGCTACAGGTGTGGTCATGAGCAGGTTGCTTAATGTTGAACCTGGAAAAGGTATTTGATTGCCTGGAGTGGCGTTACCTCTCGGCATTGCTGATGCGCTACAATCTAGGACTGGGCTTTCTGCGGACGGTGGGCCTCTTTTATAAGAACCCCACGGTTAGGGTGTGGCTGGGCCCGTACATCTCTGGCACCATCCCGATCTGCAGGAGTACCAGGGGGTGCACTCTCTCGCCACTCCTGTTCGCCTTGGCGATGGAGCCCCTGGCTGCAGCTGTGCGCGCAATGCTGGGAGATGGCATACCACTAGGGGATGCAGTACACCAAGTGTCACTGTACGCCGACGACCTGTTGGTATACGTGCGAGACATAGATGATATTCCAGCCCAGTTGGCCCACACTTTACAAGACTTCGCCGCCATCTCGAGTCTTCGGGTGAACGCCAGGAAGTCCTGTCTTTATGCGTTCCATGTGGGGAGGCGGGATCCAGGCTATACTCTTAACGGCACGCAGGTACAGTGGAGAGGAGACACATTTCGATACTTGGGACTCCAAATTTACATGTCAGCCGGCAGAGCTGTTCGATGGTAACCTGGGCAGGGCCTTCATGGGCATTAATTCACAGGTGCGCTTCTCGGGTACGTTGCCGTTAACGGTCACTGGTAGAGTAGCGCTATCCAAAATGGTGGTTCTCCCCCGGTTACTGTACTATTTTACTAACTTAACCCTATATGTTCCCGCATCCTTTTTAGCTAAACTATCTCAACTGCTTAGAGATCTCATCTGGGGGAACAGCAGGCACAGGATGTCACTAGCGAAACTCTACCTACCCTCAGACCTAGGGGGACTGGCCGTGCCTTGCTTCGAGCACTACTATTTAGCTGCTCAGCTGCAGTGGATAGCCCGCTGGTTAGCGGATAAGGGTTGGGAGGACACTGCATCCACACTGCCACCATGTTCTCTAGAGCAGCTGCTCACGCTGGTCCACCCGGCCACCAAGTCTGCAACACCGACTCCGCTTCTCCTCGCGGTGGCATATCAATGCTACCGTAGTAGCCTGTTCCTCACTAGAACCTTGGTCCCATATGCACCGGCAATACCATTGGAGGGCTCCCCTAGCGAGACAGGAGCGCTTACCTCCCTCGCACTTAAACACCAGCGGGACGCGAACATACAGACCTTGGGAGACCTGTACCGCGATGGCGCGCTCATCCCGTACCTGGTCGAACACTGAGGATTACCACCAGGGCAATTCTTAACCCACCGCTCATTAATCACGACCCTGACCGCTAAATGGGAAGACATGTCCACAGAACCCAGTCAGCACCTAACCATACAGTATCTCCATGTTATGGGGCGAGGCAGGTGTCTAGTCGGTTGGTTACCAGCGTCACTACGCACACACTCTGCAATTACCCTAGAACCTCTCCAACGTAAATAGGAACTCGACCTGGGGAGTCAGCTATCGGACAAAGAGTGGGAACAGATACTAAAAAGCCCAGTACGCATACCCAGAAATATGAGACTCCGACAAATACAGTTGTTCGATGTGCATAGGGAATACCTCACACCTGAGGCGCTCAACAGGTACTTTCACTGCACAGACACGGTGTGCCCTAGATGCCCTGAGCCAGGGGCCGATGTGGTGCACATGCTGTGGAATTGCCACAGGCTACACACATACAGGCACACAATTAGCGAGTCACTGCACGTAAGCACAGGTTGCGACATACCCGTTGACTGGACTGTCTACCTGCTGCACCACATCCGTAGAACCCCGGCCACCAAAGTAACATCCAGGTTTCTTGAGCTGGGCTCGCTATCGCTAAGCGACTTCTGACCAAGAGGACCCACCACATCCACGGAGGTGCTCGCTCTCCGTGTGGGCTGGAGCGGAGGGAACCGCCATCTGCCGGGAAAAGACACTGGGGTTGCGGAAGGAGCCTATAGCCACACAGTGGGAGGGATTGCTCCAGGCACTTCAGTGAACCGGGGAGGCACGCTGAGGGGGGCAACCCGAGGGGTCCGCACCCAGGGCGGGAGGTGGGGGGTCATGCCAGTGTGCAGCCTTAGTGTCCCATGCATGAAGATACCCGAACAGGTATCACGGGTGCACGCAGCTAGCGCCATGATATGGGGAGCACCAGCCAGACTGCTGTACAGTGGAGTGCGTAGGGGAACGGAAGAGGAGGTGGTGGTATCCATATACATATCAGTACCGGTCTATGTTGAGGTTGTTGGGTTTCGACTGTTTTACTTACTTGACATCTGTTCAGCAGTCCACGCTGATTCATTTGAAAGACTTTGTGTTGGACTAATATAACTCTGCTCTCACTGCACCGCAGCCTGTTATGTCCATGTAACGAGTCAACCACTGGACTCGTCCGCATCCTGGTGCAAAGAGCATCCTATGGACTATTGGAATGTTCTCATTTCATGTACCAGAAATGTGTTTCCATTGTGATATGTGACCTGATGCATTGTTAATCACAGGAGTACATTGCCTTTCATGTACATGTAACCTAAAAGTCAATAAAAAGAGTTAAAAACAGATAAATGAAAAAAAGACCAACATTAAAATTCAGGCCCAAACTAGATCTCAGATATACAAACACATTTATCAAAAAAGAAATGTTTTGAATTCTAGCCATTCTTAGAATTTACCTGCATCTATGGGAGGAAAAAGAATGGATATGTGGAAAGAACGGATAGACTTATATGTCCAAATACCTTTTTGATTGAATGCTCAAGTGCATTACTGTAAACGTTTCCTATCATCTCATTAATACCAACTGTTATACTGAAATTTCAAAGGTTACAATCGAAAACTATACTGATTACTCCAGATTGACCAAGACAGTGGTGGTACCAGGACCTATTACAAATGTCCATAAATCCACACAAGAGGCTGCCGGTCAGACTGGACCTGCTAAAGAGACTCCAGAGTCAAATTTGACATCCCACCCTTACATCATTGAATTTGGCCGCATAGCTCCCGAGATCAGACAACATGAACACCTAAAGCCACAGTTCAAAACCAGCCATACGCAAATCAGTGATGACCCTGTCCCACATGAGAACAGTCCAGCCCAAACTGCCAAGCCAGGTCTTCCCTTGACTGGAAGCAAGCACCTGGGACCGGTTTTGGGGTAACATCCCTCATCAGCCAGGCTAGCTTGAATCTAGTGGCAAAGTGAGCAAGCGACCCACATCTCTGCATACCCAGTCCCGTGCTCGCTACGCCACCAGATTCAAGCTATACTGGCTGATGAGGGCGGAAACCCCAAAACCGGTCCTACGATGCTGGTTTATGGTCCAGGGAGGACCTGGCCTGGCAGTTCGGGCTTGACTGTTCCCATGGGGAACAAGGTCAAAACTGATTTGTAGGTGCTGGGGGGGTCGTCCGGTTAGGAGTCCCTTGACCAGTGTGTGTGTGTGTGTGAGTGTGTGTGTGTGTGAACAACCAAAATCCTTGCTCCCTGCCTGTAATTCGAGGGAGCCAGGTGCTGAGTCCACCGTATCCAGTGAGTACGGTACCGAGCGGCACCCGAATTAACAAGACCCTCTGGTCACCTACCCACACGGGTACTTCCAGCCTCCGCTAGTGGGCCGCCAGCTGGTCTGGCCTCGCGTGGGGGACCTCAAGAGGTCTTGCCTTGCCTCCCGGCTGACCCTCCCTCCCGGCTCCTACTTATGACGCCCCCTCAGCGACCGCGCAGCGGACGCGCGCAGCGGGAGCGCCGACTGAGCGCCAAAGGTAAGCCCGTCTGTGCCCGTCCGCGCCTGGACCGCGCCCAGTGCCAAGATCCCTGGCCCCCGCAGACCCCAACCCACCCGCCGGACCTACGACGCCACCGAACTCTACGCACTCAACGCCGGAAGAATCCCGGGATGCTACCGTGCCACCCCGAGACGCACCCACGGACCCTTCTGCTGCAACGCCTGCAAGTTCACCTGCATACGGACCTGCACCACTCCAGCACTGCCCAAGACCTCGACGAGCAACAGCAGCAGCCACCTAAAGTGCATCCTGCTCAACACCCGCTCCGTCCACAGACACGCCGTCGAGCTCTGGAACCTGCTCGACACTACTTCACCAGACGTCGCCTTCCTCACGGAAACCTGGATGAACGCCTCTTCAGCGCCCGCCATCGCCATCCCAGAAGGATACAAGATCATCCGAAAGGACCGCATGAACCACACCGGAGGAGGCATCGCCATCGTCCACAGGAACACCATCCGCATCACGACCAACACCGACGACACCCTCGCAACCGCCGAGCACCTGCACTTTCAGGTCCACATCAACCCCAAGACCACCCTCAGAGGCACCCTCATCTACAGACCCCCGGGACAACGCACACAATTCAGCGAAGACATCGCCGACTTCATCAGCCCGCACGCCCTCTGCTCCGCTGACTGCATCCTCCTAGGGGACCTCAACTTCCACCTGGAGAACAACGACCGCAACACCACCACCCTGCTTGACAACCTCACCAACCTGGGACTCAAGCAGCTGGTGACCACCCCCACCCACTACGCCGGACACACACTCGACCCCGTCTTCTCATCCAGCAAGGACATCGCCTTCAGCCACGCCACCGGACTCCACTGGACGGACCACAGCTGCGTCCAGTTCAGCTTCGGAAGGACCACGATCCACCACCACCAGCAACAGGTTGCACGCAGGAGCTGGAACAAGATCACAGCCGACCAGCTCACGACCTCCCTGAACATGAACCCTCCGACCAGCACAACGAACCCTAGCCAGGCGGCCACCAACCTCACGAAGTGGATCAGCGACTGCGCAGACGTGCTCGCCCCCCTGAGGACCCCGCCTAGCAGACCCGGCAGCAAGAAAGCCCCATGGTTCACCGACGAACTCAAGAGCTCCAAGAAGAACTGCCGAGCCCTCGAGAGAACCTGGCGCAGAGACCCAACACCGGACAACATGACTGCCCTCAAGCTCGCCACCCGAAAACACCACCAACTCATCCATGCCACCAAGAAAACTGCATTCAAGGAACGACTGGACAACAACGCACACAACAGCAAGGAACTCTTCAACATCGTCAAAGAGCTCTCCAACCCCAACGCCGGAAACAACATCATCACCCCTTCGCAAGACCTCTGCAACTCCCTCGCCTCCTACTTCCACAACAAGATCGCGGACATACACAACAGCTTCAGCACTCAACCGACGAACGCCACGACTGAACCACCTCCCCCCACCACCACCCTCCGCGCCTGGACTCCGATCAGCACCGAAGACCCCGTCCGCACGATGAACTCCATCCACTCCGGATCTCCGACCGACCCCTGCCATCACCACGTCTTCAACAAGGCCGAGGCTGTCATCGCACCCCACCTGCGGGACATCATCAACTCCTCCTTCGACACCGCCACCTTCCCGGAGAGCTGGAAGCACGCCGAACTCAGCGCCCTACTCAAGAAGCCATCGGCCGACCCGACCGACCTCAAAAACTACCGCCCCATCTCGCTGCTCCCGTTTCCTGCAAAAGTCATCGAGAAGACCGTCAACAAGCAGCTGGCCGCCTTCCTCGAGACTAACGGATCCCTCGACCCCTCGCAGTCTGGCTTCCGGGCCAACCCCAGCACCGAGACCGCCCTGATCGCAGCCACCGATGACATCCGAGCGCTGCTCGACAACGGAGAAACAGCGGCCCTCATCCTCCTCGACCTCTCCGCGGCCTTCGACACTGTCTGCCACCGTACCCTAGTACAATGCCTCAGCAATGTCGGAGTCCAGGAGAAGGCACTGGAGTGGATCATCTCCTTCCTCGCCGGAAGGACACAGAGAGTCCGTCTCCCTCCGTTTGGTGGCTTCAGATCTGAAGTCATCTGCGGCGTCCCTCAAGGCTCCTCGCTCAGTCCAACCCTCTTCAACGTCTACATGAGCCCCCTCGCAGACATCGCACGCCAGCACAACCTCAACATCATCTCCTACGCCGACGACACCCAGCTGATCCTCTCCCTCACCAACGACCCCGCCAGAGCCAACCTTCACGAAGGGATGAAAGAGGTAGCCGAATGGATGAAGAACAGCTGCCTGAAACTGAACTCGGACAAGACGGAAGTCCTCATCCTGGGATCCTCACCCGCCGCCTGGGACGACTCCTGGTGGCCCCGCGCCCTAGGCAGCGCTCCCAAACCAACAGACCACGCACGCAACCTGGGCTTCATCCTGGACTCCTCCCTCTCCATGACCAGACAAGTCAACGCCGTCTCCTCGTCGTGCTTCAACATCCTGTGCATGCTACGTAAGATCTTCCGGTGGATCCCCACCGAGACCAGGAAGACGGTCACCCAGGCCCTCGTCACTAGCCGTCTGGACTACGGCAACTCCCTCTACGCTGGAACCACCACCAAACTCCAGAAGAGACTCCAGTGGATCCAGAACGCCTCAGCACGACTCATCCTGGACATCCCCCGTCGCAGCCACATCTCTGTACACCTGAGACCTGCACTGGCTCCCGGTCAACAAGAGAATCACCTTCCGTCTCCTCACCCACGCACACAAAGCCCTACACAACCAAGGCCCAGGATACCTCAACAGCCGCCTCAACTTCTACGCTCCCAAACGCCAGCTTCGATCGACCAGCCACGCCCTCGCCGCCGTCCCACGCATCCGAAGAGCCACCACAGGGGGACGGTCCTTCTCCTACCTCGCCGCCAAGACATGGAACTCCCTCCCCACCCTTCTCTGCCTGACCCAGGACCACCTCGCCTTCAGGAAGCAACTCAAGACCTGGCTGTTCGAGCGGTAGCGGACCCCCCTCCCCAAGCGCCTTGAGACCCTCTGGGTGAGTAGCGCGCTATATAAATGCGATGATTGATTGATTGATTAAAGCTAAACTGCCCTCATCCACGGTCAAGCAAAGTACAATTGACCAATTCACCCAATCACAACCCAGCAGCATGTATCAAACAAAGCCTCCCCAGGGTGGTCCTGACAATGCCTCCCTTTTATCCGCCATCACTCAAATTTGGGGCCGTGGGCACTGAGGTAAACTTACTGCGACAAGATTTGAGAAAAGCGGTTGACCGCATTACTGAGGCAGAGACTAGAGTATCAGAAGTCGAGACTCTGTGGCCACATTACAGTAGAAAGGCACAGCCTTAACTTCAACAACTAAAGAGCTTGCCATCCGAGTGGAGGATGCGGTAGGCCGCGCTAGACGTAACAACCTGAGATTTTTGCGCTTCCCGGAGGGGTGTGAGGGTTCCTTGGCAGGACAGTTCCTGACACAGTGAAAACCAGGATCCCACCTGAGAGCCTATCCACGTGTTTTGTCATCAGGCGCTCTCAGCGGGCCCTGGTGAAGAGATCACCACTAGGCCCCCGACCTAGAACAATCATTGCAAAACTCCTAAACTGCCTAGATCATGATGCGATCCTACGCTTCACCCAAAGTCAAGATAAAATAGACTTTGAGTTAGCCCATGTAATGATTTTCCAGGACTACACTAGGATGGTATAGCAGCAGAGGCGCTCCTTTCTGGCAGCAAAACAGGAACTGCAAAATCTCAAAACTGAATATATGTTGCTATACCCAGCAAGGCTCAGAGTGGTTTACAACTCCCAGATGCTATTCTTTGATACAACGGAGTCTGCTTTTCAGTGGATAGATGAGTCTGTGGTGATAAAACCACATACCCCGCCCCGTATGGACTCCGATTTATCTCAGAGCGACCAACACAATAGCCCCAAGAAATCCACGTCCAAGCGCCCCAGCAGAGCTTGTCCATCCTGGAGGTGTTAACATGCAGACGATGAACACTGAATCTTCTATAAGACTGCAGTCCCCTGTGAGACGGATTTATTTATCATATGTCCAGGCCCCTAGCTCCCTCACTACCCGCTCAGCAAGGTGAATTGAGCCTATTGCCTTTATTCCTCCTCTATAGGTATCACTACAAGGACATGCAAGACTGGTAAGGTGGGTTACTTGTATGGAGCGCCATCATCAAGGCGAGCTATATTATATCCAAAAAGTGTATATGACTTTTATCCCAGGCAAGACTGATACCATGATTGGGGTGCTAGCCTCTGGGTTCCTCCTCCATGCTACCTACCCTAAATTGGGTTTATAGGTTCTCCGCCCCCTGGGGCGCACAATCATTGTACATGTAGACAAAGCCAGGTGTTTGGTGTCATCATGCAATGTTGAGAAGCCACCCGTGGATCCGAGAGGGTTCCTTACGTGGGGGGGGGGGGAGCCCTGGGTAATCAAAATAAGGTAAGTATATCAGACACTAGTGACACATAGTACCTCCTCACTCCCGGCCTTGAGACAGACTTGGCTGGACGACATACCCACACTGGATAATGACGATTGGCCCGAGGCTTTGATGTGATGTTATGTTATGTTATTGGGTGTCTTATAGAGCGCTCAGCTACTCTGACAGAGTGTCCCGGCGCTATACAGATCAGCCGAGAGGCATCCAGGGAGACACGTGCAAACTATTGTCCAAATAACCAGGTCTTAAGCCCCTTCCTGAAAGACAACAGGTTGTCCAGTTTCCTGAGGCCCAAAGGAAGATTATTCCAGAGTTTAGGGGCTCGCTGTCAATAAGAATGACCTCCAATGCGTGCTTGTTTGGTTACAGGCACAATGGCCAGTGCCTGCGAAGCAGATCGGAGAGATCTGGAAGGAAAATAGAATCGTACTCTTTTCCTTAGATACTCGGCACCAATGCCGTGTAGAGATTTGAAGGCCAAGATCAGGGTTTTTAAATGAATGCGTTTCCGTACCGGCAACCAATGGAGTGAGTTTAGTAGAACCGAAGTATGGGCTGTACGGCTAAGGCCATAAATGGCCCGTGCCGCCTCATTCTGTACTGATTGGAGGCGGGTGAGAAGGTATTCCGGAAGGCCCAGGTATAGAACGTTGGCGTAGTCCAACCTGGAGCCAATTGAAGCCCCTCTGTTGTAAGTGAATCTAGGACCCTAGTGTAATTTTCCCGATTCATGCCCTTATATAGGTATAAATGACCTGATCCTTATATAGACATAGAAATCATTACCATGTTTAGACTGAGCCTATGTAGCCCAAATACGGCATGGCTACTTCCACTAAGTTCCGAGAATCAACATTGATTTCTTAGAAAAACCCGCCTTCAGCAGCTAGGGACTTCCCCTCGCCTAAATCTTAATTTATCTAGGGAATCATGGAGTTTTCACAGAACTGGGTCTTTGAGTGACGTTATTAAGTCCAATCCTACGTCAAACTCGGCACCTTCAAAGTATAAATAGGCCTTCATTTGCCCAGACAAACACACAGTGATTTGGAGCAGATCGACTAACTACTTGCCCGACGCCCTGCAGCAGCAAGTGCCGAAGGAAGGCGACCCTCTAGCTGACGCACTGACACTGTCTTTTCTCTTGCAGAGAAATCCAGCGCCAGTGTTTCCAGGCTACCCTTGCGGGTTGCTGGGAAATAGAGTCCTGAGAGAGAGATACAAGACCTCCTTCATTCTAAAACCAAGGTACGGAGCTGATTAGACCCTTAGAGAATTCTTGGATAGATCCTTGGCAAAGAAATACTAAACTTAGGCTACTCCTCACTTCCTTTTCTCCCTTGTACTAGACTTAGGTTAGGGACACCGGGGTAGGCGTATTTTAGAAGCACCAGTTGAGTACTTTTAGTCATTATTTTATTACTGTATGTATTTTATACGTTTTAGGCAACTTATGGCTTAGAAACCATATCATGCGTTTACAGTACTACTTTATAATACTTTTCGTGTTATATGCCCTGTACTTTATAACCAGTATTACGATTGTAGCAGTACATTTCTTATGCTTCAGAAAGAAGACTGTTCAATAAATACTTTTTATTGAAAACACCAGTCTCTATTTTCTCAGCACCTCTGGTGAAATGAAGCATGCACAATTGACTGAGTGAAATAGTTATCTATTGTTTCCGCGACTCTAGAGATTAATTTCTTATTCTTGGGAAACAAAGTTGTCATGTTTATGCGGTTGTCAGAAACTAATCCCTTCTTGTGAATTCGAGAAAGTTTCTAGTGGCCTCTGAGCTAGCACAATTAAGTTTAATATATACGATAGACACCTAGTCGACCTCAGTCCTACGTCTAAACTATAGTATATGTTATTCCAATTCTCAGAGCCTATTGAGAATATAGGAACTACACTACATGGCGCCCAGCGTAGGGCAAGGCGATAATTTAACGCTAGATACTAGACTAACTCAGTTGTGTTTTTTCACACAGACTCCTTTTTCCCGTAAAATACTCCAATAGACGTCTGGAGTGGGTAAAAGGTTAATATCCACCAAAACTGAGTAGGACGAAAATCCTATGTATTAGTTTTTGGTTTGTTCAACGTTCAAGGATACAGTGTTCTAAAATATTGTGCACCTAATCTTTGTTTCTTGAAACCTATTCTGCAAACTCTTCAGTCGATTAAATAATGCTTTCTGACGAAGAATTAACTGCAGCTGCGGCTCAAGCAGTTTTAGATGACTGAAATAGGCCGGATAATGACCCGGATATTATAACCATCCCGGTAAATGTAAGAAAAACTATAACTTACAAACTCATAAATAATGGAGTATCATCGAGAGGTGGCAAAGTAATCTTTGTCATAGAGGCACATGAATATCGGCAAACAGAGGTATTCTATTCATGGATTCACTTTCCTCCAGCAGATGGAGGAACACACGAGTTCCAATACTACAAAGTAGAGGAACCTCCAGAGGAATATGTTCCTTACGAGGACATTGAAATTCCATTAACTTACCAAGAGCATCAGCTCTGGTTTAAAGGCACCCTACAACATCAAAATCACATTACCAGGCTCGGTCTACTAGGTAGACCAGGAGCTACATGGCCGGTACTAGCCAGCTATACACCACATCCTGACATAGAAAATATGACAGGTCAAGAACTGTTGGCCCAGCTGAAACAGTTAATTAAAATACATAGACAATTGGTTCAATATGTCATGCGGACCTTAACAGTCCAACCTACTGTAAGGATTCCACAACACACCCCTCACCAGGGGAACACAATTAAAATCACACCACAGACTATATAATCAGTCATTGGAAAATTGCCTGCCAAAAGGGAACACATTCCGTTTTGGTTAGCACAAAAAATTACTAAAATTGAGGCAGTCTTCCCTGATAGTACACCTCATGAGAAACACAGAATTCTGATGATCTGTTTACCAGTGGGAATAGCACCACATGTGGAGGACTGTGACACTTGGGGTACAGTCTTTGCTTCAATCTACACAAAAACACATGGTGTACCGTCCATGGCGGTACTACCAGACGTTCCGAGACAGATTCAAAATGAATACGGTCCAGAACCGGTCTTAAATCTGGGTATGAAATTACTGAAAGATTTCAAACAGGTCTCAGCTATAATATCAGGTAACAATAAAGGTGAAGCAGCATCCTTGGCAATCCGCCAAAAATTAAAAGAAAGACATAAGACCAACCATATGAGCTTGCAAGAATTATTGAAAAATCATATGAAGAACTAGGAAGAGATAGTTTGGGTGAGAAACCAGTAAAACCCGAATGAACAGAAAATCCTGAAAAGGTGTTTATTAAAAATAATCTCACTACTCCTAAGAAGAAGTGGGAAAATACTAAATAAACACTTCCCAAAGAGAAACTTTCTCAATCCAGAGGAAGATCTCCCCAACGAGGAGGTAGGTCTTCCCAACGGGAGCCCTCTGAAAAAAGATATAACCTTCGAAATAGGGATACTTTAAGAAAACCTGAAAGATATCAAGATACTGATAACACTTTCCTCTCGTACCTTTCAAACTTCTCGCAGAACCCTGAGAAGACGATCAGAACAGAAAGAGGAATGTGTGAAGTCCAAAAAAGAACAGCACGTTCCAAAAAATAAGAAAACTCAATTCACCAAAAAGAAGGTAGCAAGCATAAAAATCAGACATGCCGAGGATCTTGAGGACACAACTCAAGAACGGGGAGTGGGCCCAGACAATGCTAGACAGCGCATCCGAAGTCACCATAGTTCGCAAGATCTTGAAGGATCATCTGGAGACAGTAGACTTGAATGAATCCATTCAAGTTGAAACTGCAGACACCAGGGTTAGTGTACCCCACAAGTTATATGAAATAACACTCCGGATGGAGGGGAACATAACTAGAAAAATAAGAGTACTCTTTTGGGAGAAGCTCTCTAAGGGCTATGACATTCTTCTAGCTGAACAAGACTGGCCACCTGAATTTGTCAGGGAGTGCCCACATGGCGAAGAGCTAATTATACCAGCCTTCTCAAATCACATTCCAATTCATAAAAAAAACACATATGCTAGGAAATAGGCAATAGCTCAAGCTCCAGCATTATACAAAAATCATGCAGGATGGGATGAGGACTCTCCTCACCATAAAATCCAGTTAAAAAATCAGCCCACTGCACAAAGGCAGTATCCAGTTAAGCAAGAAGCTAAAAAACAGGTCAGGGAGATTTTAAATCAACTTGAATACCAAGGGGTGATTGAAACATGCACCTTGTCAATGAACAATCCTTTGTTTCCTGTCTCCAAACCAGACAATTCATATCGTCTAGTATTGGATTACAGACATTTAAACTCCTGTTGCAAAACTTTTGCAGTACAAAATGCACATAGTGCAGCATTGATGAATAACATCGTGCGTGAAAAATATAAACCCACATTAGATATTTCGAATGGGGTTTTCTGTCAAAACATTGCACCTGAAAGTAGGCATTTGACTGCTTTCTCAATTATGGGGACACAGCGACAATTTTGCTGTCTCCCCCAGGGATTCAAGAATAGTCCAGGGTTATTTTCAGCCAGAGTAACAGAGTTACTACAAGTGTTTGATGATGAGGCATTATCTTATGTCGATGACATCTATCTTACAGACGATGATTTGGACGTACACTTGAAAAGAGTGAACACCATAATACTTGGGTTCGCATCTGAATGGTATAAATTCAATTTAAAAAAATCACGAATTGCCCACCTCAACGTCCTATTTCTAGGCTGCAAGTTATCAAGTGAAGGCAAAAGCCTGGCAGCTAACTTTCTAGAGAAATGTGCGCTGCTCCAACCTCCAAAGATGCTGAAAAACGTAGTCCATTCTAGGTTTCCTGAATTTTGGAAGAACTTTTATGTTCTGAATTACGCAGAAAGGGTTAAACCTCTCTACGAATTAATCAAACCTGATTTCAAACCAACTAATTGGACTCAAAAACACACAGAAATGTTGCGTTCAGTGCAAACAGACATGTTAGCTTAAACAAAGTTAGAGACATGCGACAATGTGCGCAACCTTGTGATCTGAATCATCCCAGGAAGATGCGGATTCACATACCTGACCTTTAATGAAGGTGAAAAGGTACCAATAGCATATAAATCCCATTTGTACACACAAGCTGAAATAAAATTCACTTCTACAGAAAAAATTCTGACAGCGGTTCAAACTGCAGTAGCAAAAGAGAGCCCTAGCACAAGGAAAACAAATAATGATCGTTACACCTGTACCTGCCTTAGAGGCAGTGACGAAAGCAAGCATTCCAAATGCAAAAGCTTTACATCCGAGAAAAGTATACAATGGGTTAACTCTCTTGCTGCAACAGACGTTGAATACGTTTTTGACCCCTATTTGAAGACACAAGAATTTTTACATTAGGAACACGAATGTCCTCTGCCGACCGAGATTCTGCCTCTAGAACATTACGGATGTATAATATATACAGACGGATCAGCACAGCCCGCAATTGGGGGTAAACAAGCCTATAGTGCTGCGTGCGCGATTGTTAAAGGTCGCTGGCGCGAAGGCAAATTTAGACCTATGGTCACTAAAACTCAATCACTCGGAGACTCTACAGCTCAGCGAGCTGAACTACAGGCTTTGAAGATGGCGCTTGAAAATACCGAACCCGAATTCCCCACACTAATAGTGTGCAATTCGTATTTCTGCGTTGACAATTACAACGAACACTTGCAGAGCTGGGTTAAAAACGGGTTAAAAAATTCAAAAGGTGGCACAATTAGGCATAAAATACTTTGGGAACAAATAGTTCTTTTAAAGAAAGAACTACAAAAGACTCATGTGAATAATACACTGAGTCATCAGCATGATGGCGTTCACGTTGCAGGGAATTCATTGGCTGATGAAGCCACGAAGGCAGCTGTGGAAACGGCTTCTGTAGCTACAATCGCTCGCTCAAAAAGAGTTAGACGGTGAAACGTTATTAGCAGTAAAAGCCTCAATGGAAGGCAATCCTGCAGCGTTACCTCTAAACTATCCACTCACGTATACATACATAATTGATGCAAACTCTGTTACTTTTGCTCGAATCCCTGGAGTGGGGGACAGAGTAATTCCAAACAGGAAGCGGAGAGCTTACTTGGTTCAAGAAGCACATATGGGAGAGGGTCTGACACATCAAGGGATCTTGAAATCTCTAAAAGAATTAGAAGGGATGTACTGGTGGCCAGGAATGAGCATCCAAGTTTATGTATTTGGAATCAACTGTGATACCTGTTACAGATATCATAGCTTTGACAACTACCAGACACCTGACTACAGTGTAGCCAGCCCAGTTCAGATGCCTTTGTTAGACCGCATTAGACTATCTACACGCAGACGTCGTCATGGACAGATGCGGTCCCACAACTGCTATGACAAGATTTATTTTGATGTGGCCCCAGCGCTCGGCTGACGCCAGAACTGTTATAAAGGATTTGCGAGTCTTTATCGGCACATACGCAATCGGCACGCTACATTCTGACCAGAGTCCTGCGTTTAGCTCTCGAGCTTACAAACAGGCCATGGCTAGCTTGGGCCTTGCATTGCAGTATTCTAGTCCCTTCCATCCTGAGGGTAATGCGGTAGTGGAAAGAAAAAAAACGTGACATAAAGCAATCCATAACAGCTAAGGTATTAGGTTCGGGTGATGGGTGGGTCAAACATCTAATAAGTGTCCAATGTAGTCTTAACAATCTGCCAAGAAATTCTCTGGGTGGAATCACTCCATATGAATTACTATTTGGTATTAGAATGATAATCGAAGACCTCGATTGTCAAACTTCAGTGGTGGAACAAAAACCCTTTGATGTCAACGACCACTGAAGAAAAACCACCTGTCCCAGCAAGACCTGTCTGGATTCCAAAGATTGGGGACCTAGTCAGGGAAAAAATCGCGGTAAAGAAGGAATTTGGGCCTTCTTACAGAAAAGCAGTACCTGTTTTGGCAATTCAAGGAACAAGATCAGTAGTACTACTGCCCCTTGCTGGTAAAAGGGAGAACAGAGTTGTGTCCATCGATTTGGTCAAACCACAATATGTGGCCAATAATAAGTAGTAGGCCGAGTGGACTCCCAAGATGTAGCAGTAGACCAAATCTTGCTACTATCCAAGAGGTTCAAACTGAAAGACTTATCACCTTTGATAAACCTGCAGTAAGAAGAGAAGGACTATGCAATAAAGCCATGGAACTAGAACCTCTTGAGACCCAAATAACAGTTCGTCAAGAAACACCTGTCTACAATGATGTAGCCTCTGACTATACCAATATGACAAAGGAAGAAGCAACTCCAAAGATTAATAACAATCCTGATGCAATTCCAACAATTGACAGAACTGCCTCTGGCTATTTTATCAACTTTGATACATTTTCGGAGGATCCCAGTGAACCTGAAGATAAGCCAGCAAATAAAACTTTAAAAAAATAACCGAACTCTTTCATCAACTTGAAAAAAGATATCTGGTTTCACCATGGATTGAATTTTGGTTTGTGTTAGGTGTACTTTTATTTATTTATTTTTATTTATTTTGCGGGTTTGTAGAGCGCTAGAATAGACTCCCGAGGGAGTATCTCCGCGCTATTTGACTGCTGAACCTGCAGGAGATCGAATTCCAAGGCTCTAATCTAATTTTCCTCCTGCTCTGGCTCATTCTGGTTTTAAGCTTGGGAAAAATGATAGATGGAAAATGCAGTACAATGGACACAGCAAGTCAGAAAATCAACTTGGTCCTGAAACCTCACAAATCATCCCATTGTGAAAAAAAGAGACCTGTCATCAGTGAACATCACAGCCGTTCCTATACCTGGTGGTATAGCATGGGACAGAACTGATTATGATATCTATGGCCCGGTGGAGCTGCTGAAGATTCCACACCAGTTCAAGGTTTCTTTGAGTGACGTTACACCCAGCTTATTTACAGATGATTGGGACTTTGAGACTATTAATAATATGATGTCAGATTTAGAAATGTCTGCAAAATTTACAGAACATGATTACTTAGAAGGTTCATCAGATTATGAACAAATGTATTGTTTTAATCATTATGGTCACCATTATTAACATAAATCTGCAAGCCTTAAGAATGTTTTTACATATAATCAATGGGAACATTGTCCCAACGCCGCCAAAGGGCAGCTCAAAAACATTTTATGAAAGTTTCCATACTTCTCAGGGTTTAATGTGACAAATCCAGAAAAGTTTTATTTCAAAAATGTAAATAAGACTGGAATGAAAACAATGCTGACCAATACTAAACAAATTTATTCAGCAAACGTTTATGCTCAGCTGTCTAAATTAGGTTATGACTTTTGGAAAGACAACATTGAGACAAAAACTGTCTGGGGAACGAAAGATTGGCAGGTGCAAGGTTTAGAAGCCCTGTTCAGAGCCTGCATTATACCAGAACAAATAATGTTTTTAAATGACACTGTTCAACAAACTTCTTGTCTTGGCCTGGCTAAGATAAGATTTAAATAAACCATCTATACCTAAACCCACATCTGAGAGTAATGATACTACAGAAAAGGAGGTAGACTTACCATATATTTTAAAACACAACAGAACTAATCCTGATTGGAGAAAATGGTTAATCTGGCCCACGGACACCAATAACTGCCATGATAGATTCCTGAACAAAATACAGGGGTTCAAAATGAACAGGCCAGATCAAAGATATTCCCAGAGACAACATCCAGGGATAGTAACAACATACAGTGTAGGGAAACTATTCCTTGAGTGGCTACAGCCATCCACACTTCCAGAAATCAAACCACACTTATCTTTACTTAAAGAAGGCAATAATTTGCCAGATTTCTTAATGGGGCCTCGCAAACCACGTCAAAAACGTTTCATATACGCCAGTATATACGCTGCGTACAACAAAGCTTGGAAAATAACGCAAATGGAAACTGCAGAAAGAATACGAGAAATTGATTGTATTAATTTAGAGAAAGCTCTCTGTAGTGGACAATGGGTTAACGACTCTGTCCTCCAGAATATATTCGTTGGACAGCATTGTATCTTCTGCAGTTGACATTATGGAGCAGGACTTGCTAATGTTACAACGTGGCCAGTCTCAATTACGTTCTATAATGCAGTTAGGCTGGACGTTGCAAAATCTTCGTTCAGGCTATGTGCCATGGTGTCTAATCAACACAACGTCATTGTTTGCTGTATTTAACCTTACAAATAAACAAATCTCTTTGGCACAAAGAGGAGCAGACTATACGGTGCTGAGCATTTAAAAACTGGAAAGATTACCATTGACAGTTTCTGAGAAGCCTGTCATTGAATGGATAATACATGGCACCATTACGATACCAGTGACAGTTTTCCAATTTTAGTATTGTCTACAGCATATACCAGCGGGCCTGTATGAAAGGTTGGGTAAAGAATACATTAAGTCGATCTGGACTTTACCTTACACACACAAATGTTGGAATAAGGAAAAGAAGGTATTCCTTAGTGGTAAACATTGTAAGAACTCACTAAGTGGTACACTTTTGTGCCAAGGTAATAATTAACACAGAGCCTGCGAAGGATCTGCAAATAACCTCTCTTGCCACCTGCACGGTACACCCTCCACAGTGATAGAACCAATTTTCAGGCAGCTATCCAATGGCAGCTACGTTATGCTCAATGACCACAGCTGTTGTGGCATGTTGACAGGAAATACTTATCTCGTTAGTGTGTCATCCAGGGTCACTTGTTGTATGCAAGTATTGTTCCCAAAGAGCAAGACAGATAGGGAGACGGAGTTATGGCCTTCATTGAATATCTCTTCTATACGAATTGATACTTTAAGCAGAATGAAAATCATCCTTTTGCAAAAAACTGTGCCACTGACCTTGTCTAAGGAAACGTATGATCTGCAAGTTGCAAGGACTTCTGCAGAGATACATGCATTATTATCAACAAACTGCCCCCTACATTTCGCAGAAGTGTTAAGTCAAATCTTAAATATGTCTGATACCAGTGGCATCGCACATGTATTTAAGACATTTTTTCGGGACTGTTAACACCATTTGAAGCAGTCCTCTGCATTTTTCGAAATTTCGTGCACTCTGTGTTCGGCAGTCTGCCTCTCATTTTCGGACTTGTAGCAGGAATTCTATTTTTATTCCTTCTGCTCCGATATGGCAAGTCCGGTCACCAGCGATACCCAGAATACCATGGAACAATGCCTCCTTGCCATGAGGTATCGTGAGAGAATTGCACAGATTCTTGGCTTGGCTCGTTTAAGAGATCTGAACACAACTTGGTTTCTATTGTTCAGACCAATCTGGCAAGATATCATCTTAACTGTTCTACGATGCCTGCTTTGTGGAGAGGAATGCGTGTTGAACATTTGTCTTACACTTCCATCAGTCCTGCCATCGGATGTCGATGCCTTGCTAGGTCCGGTAACGGCTCATGCATTGTGTTGCCCCAACGGCTACCAATCCTGATGACTGCATTCATTGAGGTCTCACTAGTAAGTCTAACTAAGGGTGAGATACGAGGATCAACAGGCACACAGGTACCATCTGATATGAACATTGCTAACGCGGCACTTGGCGCTGACGGCAATACTTCTCATCTGTGCACATTTGATCTACTTGATGAAATTGTTCCACTTTAACCTACTGTGGTAGACGATTTCTTTGCCAGCCTAGACGATCTGATGTTTTTCTCCTGACACCGAGAATAACTCTTGATTCATGCACACAGCGTTTCCTGAACTCTGAAATTCGGCCTTCCCGTTTTCAAAACAAAGACTTCTAACTTTGGAACTCTATTTTTCCTCTAACGATTGCATATTTTTCTCCCCCAAAACATTGAACTTTTGGCTCAGACTAATCTGCTTAAAGTAGAACTATTCTTGGAGAACAAGTAATTCTTTTTTGAACATTTCCTAGAGGAAATATTTGGCCTTGTCCTCAATACTATAAATATTGATATTCTATGTTATGTTATTAAATTGGTCTCGACTTTTTTTCTGTATTTAAGAGCCATTTTCATAAATGTAATTACATGATTCATTCCGTTTGCACTTCAGATATCATTCCTTAAGCTTAGAATGACATCATTTTCCTTCAATGCGCACAGTGGAAATGCTCGTTTTTCTGTGTACAACCATTTCAAGTGCATTTCATGTATTTTGGGGAGGGATTGTAAACACATGCCTTAGATATGTTCAGTGCTTATACATTTAGTTTATTGAACTTAATATCGTAGAGTGGGTGTTGTAAATTAATCTAGGACCCTAGTGTAATTTTCCCGATTCATGCCCTTATATAGGTATAAATTACCCGATCCTTATATAGGCATAGAAATCATTACCATGTTTAGACTGAGCCTATGCAGCCCAAATACGGCATGGCTACTTCCACTAAGTTCCAAGAATCAACAAAGATTTCTTAAAAATACCCGCCTTCAGCAGCTAGGGACTTCCCCTCGCCTGAATACTAATTTATCGGAAATCATGGAGTTTTCACAGAACTGGGTCTTTGAGTGATGTTATTAAGTCCAATCATACATCAAACTCGGCACCTTCAAAGTATAAATATGCCTACATTTGCCCAGAAAAACACACAGTGGTTTGGAGCAGATCGACTAACTACTTGCCCAACGCCCTGCAGCAGCAAGTGCCGAAGGAAGCCGACCCTCCATCTGACGCACTGAGAGACGCTGTCTTTTCTTTTGCCGAGAAATCCAGCTCCAGTGTTTCCAGGCTACCCTTGCGGGTTGCTGGGCAATCGAGTCCTGAGAGAGAGATACAAGACCTTCTTCATTCTAAAACAAAGGTACGGAGCTGATTAGACCCTTGGAGAATTCTTGGATAAATCCTTGGCAGAGATATACTAAACTTAAGCTACTCCTCACTTACTTCCTCCCTTGAACTAGACTTAGGTTAGGTACACCGGGGTAGGCGTATTTTAGAAGCACCAGTTAAGTACTTTTAGTCATTATTTTATTACTGAATGTATTTTATACGTTTTAGGCAACTTATGGCTTAGAAACCATATCATGCTTTTACAGTACTACTTTATAATACTTTTCGTATTATATGCCCTGTACTTTATAACCAGTATTACGATTGTAGCAGTACATTTCTTATGCTTGAGAAAGAAGACTGTTCAATAAATACTTTTTATTGAAAACGCCCATCTCTCTATTTTCTCAGCACCTCTGGTGAAACTAAGCATGCACGATTAACTGAGTAAAATAGTTATCTATTGTTTCCGCGACTCTAGAGATTGATTTCTTATTCTTTAAAAACAAAGTGGTCCTGTTCATGCGGTTGTCAGAAACTAATCCCTTCTTGTGAATTCGAGAAAGTTTCTAGTGACCTCTGAGCTAGCTGGCACTCACAATTAAGTTTAATATATACGCTAGAGGCCTAGTCGACCTCAGTCCTACGTCTAACTATAGTATATGTTATTCCAATGCGCACAGCCTATTGAGAATATAGGAACTACACTACACCTCGTGAAGTGGTGATATCGGTCAGGATTCACCTTATTCAATTGAAATTCCTTCATAGAGCCTACTTCACTAGATGTCTCTTATGGCACATGGAAGTCATTGCCTCGATTTGGTGTCTAAGATGTAAATCTCCTTCTGGATAACTCTTCCCCTGACCTCTTAGAAGCTGCCTTAGCAGACGAATTGCCCTTTTTCTTGCTGTGGGGGGGGGAGGGGGAGGGCGGTCACTCTGTCCACTGTTTCAGGATCCAAGGCGACATGACTTCCGTGATGTACTGGCTGTGCTCTGGTAGTAAATAACACACTCTGGGAGACCCAGCATTTCGGCATGAGCCTTCCTCTCCACCTCTGCCCATGCAGAAGTCTCAAGACCACTTCCCAACAGACACGCCACAGAGATGGCTAAGGAAAAACACAGGTGAAAGTGGTACCAGTGGATCACTGGGACCATCCCTGGGGGAACTCCGTTTTTTCTCTTAGTGAAATAAGAGAATTCCACACAAAAAAAATTTCCGTAGTGTAAGAAACAAATGATTTATTCTTTTTGTTTTTGTTCAACACAGTTCATAGTGAAGTAATCAATACTGTTCATTTAATAAGGCATCATAGTTTTGTCATAGTATCTAATGCATTTCAGGCCGTTATCTGGCCCTTCATCAGGGAAAAACACTGTAAAGGAATAATAAATCATAATGTCACATGTTATCTAGTCAAGATATCTTTTGCATTGATCTTAGTGTGTACTGGCTCACAACATTGATATTACTCTTTGGTTCGAATATCGCCAACATTCAATACCCTCAAGACTCTGCTGCAGCAGTAAAATGAAATGATAATAAAGCAGTTTTATTTATTATCATTTAATTTTACATATATCTACTGGTTCCAGCAGTGGGAAGATGCTCCTCTGCCATAACGGAGGAGCCGCCCCTGCTCAGATCCATGATCCTCCGGACTGAAATGACTGCCAGATTGAGATTCTGACCAGTCTTCAGTGTGCTTAACTTATATTTAGTAGTTGTAACCTTATGAACGTTTTGAAAAACTTGTAAAACTTTTCCTAACTTACAAAGTGTTTAAGATGTACTAAATAGGGATCTTTAAAAGGGGCCTAAAATCCAATAAGAAAATAATATTTTTTATGCTAAAGCTAATTAAGTGGATTTCTCATGCAGAATCGTTTATGACCAAGTGGTACTGTAAACAAAACAGGCTTAGTACCCCCCATCCCCCCACTGTAAGACCAATGTAGGAAAGTGACATATTATGTGGTAAGGCTGGGTTGCCTTACCCCAAAGTAGTCACACTAATAATCCATTAGCAAAGTCCTGGTAGAGTGGCAAAGGACAGTCAGACTTTACTAGAGGAACATGTGTTTCAGAGTACCAAAATGGATGTTGCTTAATTGACACAACTCAAGAGAAATTTTGCCAATTTATAAAAAATAGTATGTATGTTTATCTTATTTACACACCAAAATGAACGAGATATCCTACATATAACTGGAGGTATTGATTTTTGAAGAAATATTATTTCAGTGCAGTAAAATACATAGACAAAATAACATTGCGGTCAATGGGAAAATCCACTGGTGACAGTTGATCACTTGCAGGTTTAGTTACTTGGAACCCTTATGGGGTAATGTCATGCAGGGTCCCTAGGACCAGGCAATAGAAATCCGATGAATTTTACCTAGCCTGTGGAGCCCGGGTGCAGAGTTGTTGTGGCTGTCCTTGGCGCTGAACAGGGGCCCTGGGTGGTGCGATTTTTACCGCTCACACAGTACTGCAAGAAACAGAATTCAAAAACCCAACAAGTACACAGCTGTTGACGTCAGAGGATGGTTACACGGCCTTCTCTGTAGCTGCATTTTTGAGTGTGGGAGTTGCTTACTGGACTGGTGACCAACAAGCCTTGGAAGCGGTAAGCACAACAAAAAGCTTTGGGAACTTCACTGCGTACGGGAGAATAACGTAGTCGCCTGAGACTTCAGGGCAGGCGAGTCTACAACGCCCACAATGCACTGGAATATTTAGGATATTCCTCGGACAGCCTAATGGCCAGCAATTCTATAGATCCAGTGAGTATTTTTACCTGCAGTTTGTGGAAGACTACTGCCTCTAGCTCTGGGGAAACTGAGAGTGCTTCTAACTTCCACAAAGGTCCCTCTCTTTGGGAGTCTTGTTTATTAGACAAGGACGAGGGTCTTTCACTCCGTTCCAAATCTGTTGCGTCTTTTGCTTTGTGCTGATGGTCAGTGTCCTGTTTGCGTCCTTTCTAGAAGTACGTTGTTCAGATCTGCGGTTCTGGTATCAGGGGGTTCCCTTAAATCCTAGATTCAGGAGAGTTAGTGGTGTGGGGGCTAGTAGCCAATGGGGAGCTAGTCCCTGCAGTTAGTCCACCTCTGAGGTGACAACATCCAGTGATGTAGGTCACCTTTTCTACCCAGAAACCACTATTTCTGCCCTCCTAAAGATGGCCGAATTAAATTGTAGGTGTATAAAGGAGACTGCCCAATCTAGAGGGATGGCCAGCCTTCCAGGGGTGTACACCTCCTGCATAGCTGATTTCCCTGCTTTGCCCGGATGCAAGCGTGCCTGGGGCAAGGAAAGGGCTGTTTACTCCTCAGCGGGACAGCCCAGATGCATTTCATTGGCGGTGGAGCCTTTGAAACTCACAGCTCTAATGTGCCAATTCATTAGCCGTCTGGGGAAGAGAGAGGTCCTTCCTGACCTGCCTTTTTCTCTGACTCCTGGGAGTGATGACACTGCCTAGTAGCTGGTCAGAATCTTGTCTTGGCGGCAGCAGGCTTGGGAAAGCATGGGCTGGTTAGCCAGAAATAGAAAAGCTGCGGGCAACGAGGGGGTAACCTCTCAGGTGCCCTCTGGGTGCATGTCACATTTCCCAGGGCACAGGAATTGTGTAAGGAATAGGAAGGCAAGTTGGTGGATACCAAATATGACTTATTTTAGATATACCATAATGGAGGGGCCAATCTCGAGGGTGCCCGGTTGGCAGCTTATGTTATCCTATGGACCGCTAACATATATAGTGATTTACAGTGGGAAACGCCACTATAGAAACATATAGGCTTGCACTTATATGTCCACACCTTCTATATAATGTACCTTGCTTCCTGGGCTGATGAAGCCTTCCTTAGGGGGGCTTACATATATTAAAGACAGCCCAGGTGACTGTGCCACACATGGTGAGGGCACAGTAGAGTTTGAGCAGTTTGCACTTCTCTTGCAAGTCTGCAATGTCAGCAGGTTGCATGGGTCGTCCAAGGTAGGTGGCATAAACTTTTCCTGCAGCCCTGGGAACCCCTTTACCACCAATGCCCTGGGTACCCTGGGCACCATATACGAGGGACTTATATGGGGTAAAGCTTATGCCAATTTGGGAGTACCAAGTTGAATTTAACAGTATTTGGATAGAGCAGAGGCACTGGGATCTGGGCAGCAGACCACAGTACACTAGTAGAGTCATAACCATCAGCATGTGGAGAAAAAGTGGGGGGTGACCACACTAAAAGGGTCACTTTCCTACATGATGTATCAATTATCTTCAGTCAATCATCTGGAAATGTTATTCCTATGAGCTGTTCCCCTATTATTAAGGAATATCTGTAGACTCCCTATGTATGTGTGCTCTCCAAATTCATAATAACTAAGGCTCCCTGTTTTCCATTTTTACAGATTTTTTACAGATAAATACTGACAGAAAACATTTATTTTCTTGTCTGTATTTATTTTTTAATGTGGATAGAAACGGAAATTGGGTTGCTTTTTGAGTTATTCTAAATACTGTCTGCAATGACTGCCAGACCATTAGCTGTATGGATTGATAGTTAAGGGGGCTAAAAAAGAAATTATTTTTAGTAAAGAGGATTTAACAGCAGTAGATATGCACAGGGTTGATACTGAAATTTGCATATTTTCTTATAAGCGCATTTTTTTTTCTTCTATGGGTGTTTACAGCATTGAAACCTCGTAGCCATTCAAGCATGTGTGCATATTTACTGGTTAAATAAATGTTGAAATATACTGTTTAAAGCTTCATTTTTCCATAAAACCCCAAATAAATATGGATAAATACAGCACAAGATATGGAATCAGCACCCATCAAAGTGTCTCTTTCAATCAATGTGCAAGATAAATTCCATAATGAACAGGTCCGGACTTAGAGCAGCACCCTGCTCTAGGTTCGGTGATCGAGATACTTCAGGCTACCATGCCTTTCCGTCTGTTCAGGATACAGATCTGAATTGACAGATCAATTAAATATTTGTTTGAACCACGGAACCATCCTTTTTTTCATTAGTTTCATAAAGACAGTTTTATGAGCCCTGAAGAAGTCTCATTTCTGAGACGAAACGCGTTGGCTAAAAAAGAAAACAAACCTGTTGTACAATTGGATCTTTTTATCTACTTTTGAATACCACAATGAAGAATTGAAAGCTAATTTCATTCAAGTCCGGACCTGTTCATTATGGAATTTATCTTGCTGATTGATTGAAAGAGACACTAAAGACTGTTGAAGATACTTTTTGATGGGTGCTGAATCCATATCTTCTGTTTAGAATTTTGGGCTTTGCCCTTAAAGGAACAGACAGGGTTGTGTTCCTTGGTTTCCTGAACACCATCGCTACACTTCAAGTCACAGAGAAAAACAGGTCCAGGTTTCTTTGCCTCAACGCTATGTGTATAAGTGTATTTCATGGATAAATACAGATCAAATTAGCAAAAAATAAATATGGATAAATACAAACGGAAATGTCAAAAAAATAAATATAATAAAACCAGGAGCTTTAATAATAATGAAATCTTAAATCCTTCCCCTAACAGCCTTTTAACACCTCACTTGGTTTATCCTTCTTATTTTTATAATAAAGATAACAATCCTTTGCTCTGTTCCAGACTCTAGTGGGGTACATTCTCCACAAGGTTCATGTATCATGCATACATGGCACTGACGTGAGCACAGAGGGTCAACTTTTTCAATGAAAGAACCCTTTCTCCAGTTAGGAAGTGACAGGTAACATTGGGAACGAATCCAAAGTTTATATTGAAGGTGTCTTCGGACTTTCATTCAAATGAGCTAATTATACCAAAGACTTTTTTTATTTTTTATTTAACATATCCCAACACAGTACCAAAAAGAGCTTTCCACTTTTCGGAAATCAACAGGTGTGTGAAATTCAACTTGGATAAGACCAAACATTTAAGGAAATCATATCAACACTTAATAGTTTTTGGAAATTATAATGTATCGTGGGACTCCAAGCTCGATGACAGAAGTGATTCAAGTATGTGAATCTATGAAAGATGTCAATACTTGAGAACTACAATTACAGGTAAGTAATATTTTCTTATTTATACAGAGGGGGGAAGTGTTTAACCACATTACACAGTATGACTAATATCACACCAGATAGATCCCCCATACTCCTAAAGAAAATGCACCCTTTTCTAGAAACGTAAAAGTGGCAGGTGCCTCACTCCTCTGAAGAGTTGTACCCTGTTAGATCGGGAGTGTTAAGAATCGGGCAAACCTTTCAAAGACTTTCTTGCATGCAGGTGATGCTAAATGGAGCTCCTATCCTTCTGCCCTATATCCCCAAGCACACATAATTGGTATTTTACTAGCATATTTGTATTTACTGCGCAGTACTTGCTTAAATTCCTTTGTATCAGAATGATCATAATTTATTAAAAGGACTCTGGATAATTTACAAATAAAGGTAAATCATATTTTCCTCATAGATACCCAACCTATCCCTTTCTTAGGTTCCCCAATGTTATCACCCATCCAGTTCATATGGCGGTGTTAGTTTCTATGCTTTAATTATGCCAAGCAGTGAATAGTTTCCCTGCATACCTAATGCTGTCAGCAGATGGAATTCATCCCTACAGCATTTTCCCTTGCTACCAGTCCATGTGTCTAACATAACCCCTGCATGTGTCTAACCTAACCCCTGCATATACCTTCATCTTACAAATATCCTATGGAGGGAGGAGGGGTTACGCGCTTTGCTCCTTCTTTGCCACAAAAATGCATGCACAATGCCCACTTAAAGAAGCATACAAAAGCGGTTTTATCCTTTGCAGCCATAGCGACAACACTCACATGAGAGAAGTGAAAAGGTTTTATTCAACTGTGTCAGAAAGTGTTCTAAACTATAAACATAGTGATCTAGTACACTCTCATTATTATGATTACATTTCAAGCATTCTGCCTTAACTAGGCCCCAAGCGTATTATGCGCATTCTTAAATATTTAATGTAACTATGCTCACATGCAGCAAGGCCTACTTTGCAGGGGTTGCTGGCACGTATATGCACCAGTGAGACGGATAAGTAAGTGGTGGGTGGATGGATGGATGGGTGGGTGGGTGGGTGCGTGCATGGAGGCAAGGCGAGTAGCAAATAATAAACAAATAAAGTCACTTAACTTGCCTGCTGCACACCCTATGTCCTTCTCGGTCCCTCTTTTGTTGGCTCTGCGGGCTCCAGCCTTCAGGAAATTACACTAGCCAATCCTGGCGCTACTCTCACCGGCATGAGAGCAGCGCCAGGATTGGATGAAGTGTCCTGGTTGGACGCTTCTTCTGGCCCTTTAGGCGTGTGCTTGGTCTCCACCCAGCTGTCTAAGACAGCTGAGGGGAGAGCTGCAAAGTGCGCATTTCACTTTTGCCAGCCAAAGAAAGATGGCAAAACTGACATGCGTACTTGGAGGGTCCATCTTGCTCCTCCAGTCTTGTGTGCTGCCAATCGACAGCAGAGGAGGACACGCCCCCATTTATCCAGGCTGGAGGGTGCTGTGCGCTAAATGTGAAAAATAAAGTTCTTTTTCGCGTTTACCGCTGCTGCAACGGGCGGGGAGGCAACGTCCCCTCACCCTCACAAAAAACTTGTCACTGCTTCTTTGTATGTAACATAAGTTATTGCACGGAAGCCCTGACAACACACAAGCGTGCAATTGAACTCTCCTTAACTACCCATTAGGCTGCAAGCAAGTCCGCAAAAAGCTCTGAACAGTTGTAATGAAAGTCTAGTTGTTCCAGCAACCACTTCCCCTCACTAGTCAAGATGGCTGTTTGTCTACCACCCCTTCCTGAGCTTTTGGCATCAGACTGTTAATAAAGTCTGAATGGTGAAATGTTGCCCTCCGATTGCAACCCTTAATGTAAACGAACTACTACTTGGAGTTAAGTACTCGTATAAAGCGTGTAAGATTCTTCATTGTGCACAATGTTGTATAGTGTTGTGACCAAGGGACCATGGGTGCTCAAATTGACTCATGCCCATTGTTGTCCTTCTCTTAATCTTTGTGAAGCATCTTTTCCATATCCAAAACCTCTTGTTGGCTTTCCTTCGTAGTGAGAGTCCAGATACTCAATAGCCAAATGTGAGTTTTTGCTCTTCCGCCTTGACCATGTTGGTTCATACTAAGGTTGGTTCTTCCTTGGCCAGGTTTGGTGGACTCAGGCTAGAAGACTACCTAGCAGTTAATACTCTCTCCGACATGATGGTTGATTGGATGACATTTGCGATATTTAGTTTTTACCCTTTTTACACCCATGTGATCTCTAAATGCATGGTCACAAATGCCAAGCGTATTGACAATCCCTTAAATGCCTTTGCACTCCCCTTATGTTTATGGTGTGAAGATTTCTAATTTGTACTTCAAGTAGTACCTAACGGGAGCTGCCGCTTCCTCGCTGTGCTACTTGGCTTTACAGAATGCAAACCTCTACCAACATGCTTTGCATCACAAACGCAGAAAAAAGAGCTGAGCTCTACCTAGTGTCATGTTCTAGGAAAGGAAGGCAGAGGGGTATACAAGTGCCGTCCCCATGCTAGCGCACACCTTTGTGGCTGGTGATCCACATGTAGTACTCACTTTGGATACTCATGTCAGATCTTGAGGTTTTTTAAAAGCTTAACCTCCTTGCTGCATTAATGCAAGCCTTCAACGTAAGGCTACGAGTATCTGTGAGAGAGGGGAGTCTCAGGGGCCTCTCAGCACATTCTGCAGGGGAAACCCCCATCATATTTTGTTACATCTCTGGATCAGCACGCTTCTGTGGACCACTGACCATACCCCTTTTTCAGTAAAAGCATCCAAATGCATTCATTGGCTGCGGCATGTAAGGGGCTGCAGGTCATTCATTCGGGAGGATATGGCAAAAGTGAGGAGGGTTACGTCGGGTAACTCCCAGACTGACTGTATTGAGCAACAGCTATTTAATCCAGTAATTGCTGAGAATCTATTGGCCCTAGAGTTCAGAACGTCCTCTCCTGAGCATTCCACTATCCAGATATGACACTTTCCACTTTGGTCATCGGCCAGGGAGGGGAGAGATTCTAGACTGAGTTTAGTTGATTGACTGGACGTGGCTCTGCCACCGAACACCTTCTCCGATTTAGCAGGGTGGAATTGTGGGGAAGTTGAAATAGGCCACAGTAGTATGGGGCTAGAAAGAGAGGCAGGGGAGAGTCCCATCGTTGACTTGGGTAGGTCTGTGGAGGTCAGAGATGTTCGGCCCACTGGAACAAATGCAAGGGTGATCCAATTCCTCTCCTGGAATATAGCAGGGCTGCGAAAAAACGGGGTGGAATGAGTTTATCGACAATTACGACATCTGCCTGTTCAGGAGACTTGGAGCTTGGTCCCCTTGCATAAATCGGGGTTCACTACATACTTTGTTCCAGCGACCAGTTCAGGCAAAGGCCGCCCCTCTGGGGGTCTCCACATTTGGATTAATATTGCACTAAATTGGTCCATTATCAGGCACAACTCACCATCATAGGATATTCTACACCTGACAATCAAAGGGCCAAAAAATGCTACCAATGTGGAGATATTTAACATGTATGCAAGAGGGTCTCCTGGGGCTCAATCATCAACAACCCTACTCCCCACTCTGGTATCATTGTAGCAGGAGATTTCAACTGCACATTTGAACCATTGAGTGGGGCGGAATTTCTGGGCACTGTCTAAGAGGATAACAAATAGGCTATACCAACCCTCAATATAGCGCCAATAAAGAAGTGGACCCAAAGGGCCATTCAAATCAATGCCCTAACTTTAGAGTACAACTTAAGAGCTGTTAATGGCAGGACGCACTCTGATTCAAGCGGGGCGAACACTATAACAGGCCCAGCTGCCCCTCACGAATAGACTACATCTTGTTGGATATTTGTTTATGGGGCGATCTTCTGGGTATGGAGGTCAAACCCACTCTGGGCAGTGATCACAATCCCCTGTGCATGCAAATTACTTGCAGTTGGGATACCACCTCCATCAAAACAGTTAATGCCCCGATGATGTCAACGAAGGAGGTCGTGCCTTCCAATTGCAACCGACGCCTTAAATGGTACAAGGTTTCAAACCAGGAAGAGAAACTGCTCAATAAAAGGGATCTCCTAGAGCAGAAGATCAGAGTTTGAATTGTTTAATGCTACTCATGAAGAATAGCACGTCTCCCCGTTCCCCAAGCTCTATTAAGACACAATAGGAAGGCTAGGAGAGTTTTTTTTATTATTAAGGAGCATAGAGAGCCGAAAGGGTGCCCACCCCGACCCTCTAATCTGTGGTTTTCTGCTATATGCAGGGAAAAGGGACAGGCCTTGTCTATAACCCTACGGGCAAAAGATTCATTAACAATAAGAGTAGCCAGGAAGCAATATGCCAGAGCAATAGAGCAAGCTAAGCGCACCTGGAAAGATTCACATTGGCAGGAGCTCAAATCTGCCTCACAATTGAAAGACACAACTGTGTTTTGGGAGCTAATTAACTAAAGCACCCGGAGGGGAGCGGACCCGATACCAAACTATATTACAGGGTGCCAGTGGCATGACCACTTTCTTAGCCTGTACTGTGGGGACGAATGGAACCTGTCCCCTCAGAACGAGACTTCTCTACCCATTGCCGAGGGCTTTACAACAGCAGAATCCTTTGGGATCAATGAGGTATCTTCGGCCATTGCAAGTATAGCGCCAGGGAAGGCGGCTGGTCCTGATGGCCTCCCTGGTTATCTACTCTTGCATGACCCAAAGCCTTGGACTCACTTAATTTTACTCTTGGTAAACCTCATTGCTAGAGGTCATGCCGTCCCTGACTCTTGGAAGGGCGCCGAGGTGGTAACCATTTATAAAAAAGGGGAATAGGGAGGACCCCGCCAACTACAGGCCGAATCTAATCGACATAATACAGAAAGTGGTTGGCAGGGTCCTCCTTATGAGGATAAGGTCCTGAATGGACGATGGAAACTTCCTCTGACATTTTCAGGCAGGCTTCAGACAGAAAGTTGGCACAATGGACCAGGTCTTTAGATTTTTTATGATCCATTGAAAATCTGTGGTCATTGGGAAAGGCCGTCTCTATCTGGCCTTCATTGACCTGAAGGCCGCCTTTGACTTGGTACCACGTGCCAAGCTTTGACAGGTGCTATCTCACCTAGGTATTCCCCCCCCTCCCATCCTAGATTTCATCAAATGCCTCCATGAGGGGAATTATGCTAGAATAAGGTGGGGTAACCAGGGCCAGTTGACAGAAAGGGTGGCGGTGAACAGGGGGTACGCCAGGGTTGTGTACTGGCTCCGACTTTGTTCTCTCTCTTTGTTAATGGGGTGGTAGACCATTTGAAAGAGGACCTGGCTGTGTAGCCCCCTCTGAGTCCATTCCCCACTTTCTTTTTGCCTTTCCTGCATACAGGTATTCGAGAAGAAAATGGCTCAAACCTGTTTGTAATAACTTGGGATCCAAGAACTATAGGGAGGTGTTACGCATTTTAAAAACGTCATCTTCCCTTAGTATGGTTTGCAGGGTAGCCAAGTACCTGGGCTGCACTTGGCTAACTAGAAACAAGCTGTTGAGGGACAACAAAAGATAGGCTCATTCCATTTGCCCTGCCGTTTTTATCGCCTATTACTTGATGTCTTTTTATTGTTTTTATCTTACATGTTTTTTTATTGCAATTTTTAGATGTGTATATATATATTGGTTGTATGGAATAATGGTACTGTCTTTCAAAATGGTATTGCCTTTTAAAGTGATGAATTTGGATGGTACATGCTTTTCTGATAATTTTATCGAATAATGTACATACCACAACAACAAATGCATTTGTGCAACATTGTGAACTAGTATGTATATTAAGCATCTGTAGGAAATGGGTTATGATGGATTAATGGTGACGGCCATTAACTGTAGCCCAGTTGGTCATGTGAGGCAATTGAACTTTTCTCATGGAGCACTAGAGAATATTTTTTGTGAAATGTAAGTGTTTTAGGCTGCTTTCAGTTCGGAATGAACATTAAAAACACCTGCTGTCTATTGACAGAATCTTCTTGAAAGTCTGTATCATGATTCAAAGAGTAACATCTTTGCATTGATGTCAAATTAAAAAAAACGTTTGACAAAAACATAAGAATGGAAGGTCACTCTTACCTTGACATTGCCTTACTCGGGAGGCGATTCGGCAGATGAGACAGTGACTGTTGACTGCTTCTCGAAGATCCTCTTTGTAACATTTTAACTATGCGTTCCTCATTAAAAGCTGTTGGGACCGATTCACAGAACTAACTTAAGACAAAATCCTAAACTTACTAATGTTGGTATTCACAGAAGGCTTTTAGTAGTAGTAAAGAGAAGTTTGACATAAGACAAACTCAAGGCAGACTTAAGACAAAATCCTAACTTAAGTCTGTCTTAAGTCAAACTTAAGACAAAATCCTAACTTTACTACTACTAAATGCCTTCTGTGAATACCAAAAGAAGTAAGTTTAGGATTTTGTCTTAAGTTAGTTCTGTGAATCGGGCCCATTGAGAATAGAGAAACTCTACTTCTTTTTCCCTTCGTGCAAAATGTCATGTTGGTTGTTACATAAACTTCACAAAGAATATTTGTGATGAGGCAGGCACTGCATTTGAGACACAAGCCATCTTTGTTTTCTAAATGTATTATTGCATTTGGTATTGTGGGAACTGTGTAGTCTTTGAAGGTTTAAAGTACGCACCTCGGAAACAGTGCATTATTTGTATTTCGCTCTCTTGAATATATTAATGTTTTTTTTCTTGCAGGTAGTTTTAACGTACTTTCCCTGAGCTGGCACAGAAACGGCAACTGTTTACTACTGATGAGTAAAGAGCATTTATGCTTGTGCTACTTGGAGGAGGATGGAGATGAAGAGAAGTCCCCAGAGCTGTAAAGTGAACCTCCATGAGGCACCATCTCTTAAGATCCATCAAAACATATCCAGATACTCTTGAGCGCAAAGTATATTCTCTGCATTGTTCTCACGAATAGACTAGATCTTTGCAGCAAATATGAATATATATATTTAAAAAAATATGAATATTTTTTATTCCGTTTAGCCACAATGTGTACTGCGTAGTATATGTTTGCAGTGCAGCTGTGTATTTGTTTAGTTTCACATGGATATGTTTCGTAACTTTGGGTGGATTTTAACTTGAACGTTTCGTCCCACTGAATAGTTTTTAATATTTGGGATATTCAATCAACTTAAACGATAAATGTTTACACAAATGGATCGGAGTTATTTTGCTCATCATGAATGACATTTTATCCATGTTTTGCAAAATGATAACAAAATGTTCAAAAATAGAAACAAATATATTTTTACAAATAATAATGTATTTTTATGGGAGTTGTCCTAGCCTGGATTCTAATTTCGGAAAATCAGAGTTCAACTTGCACGTCGTTTGGCAGCCTTTAAAACTAGTCGTAATGCACAGTAATCTAGTATAGTTCGTTGCTTGGGTGACACGAGCAGGGGTTTGAGATTAATAAAAGTTTTACAATAGAAGGATGTTTCATGAGTCCTTCTAAATGTCGCTTTGTTCCTATGGCAGCGTCCTTAAGAGCTGGGTTGGAAATGTGGTTTAAATCTAGTATCTGAGTAGAAGAGTTATTTAAATCGTGCTCTGGGATCTGAGTCTTGAACATTTTCTGTCAGTATTCTTGAAGTGAAAGTTCTATTTTCTGAGGCAAATGGCAGATCAAATGTACGCATTGCTTTTTATATGTTGCTGTGTAAGATAGTTTGTCGCCTGTAAATATCGCTAGACTGTATAGAAGTAAATCTATAATTTGTATCAAAAAGTCAATAAAACAGTTTGTGCGTATATTTTTTTACTCATCAACAAGCAGTCAATCAGCGTTCCAAACTATTTTGAATGGAATAGTCCGATACAGCAGTTTTTCCTCTTTCCTGTTCCTCATCTCATATCAGCTCTTTCGAATACTTCTGCAACCAAGGTGGTAACACCATAAACAGCTTAAAGCAGGGAGCATTCCTTTGGATCTAGCCTAACAGCACAGCTCTCTCAACCTTGTGTGATAAACAGAAAGAGCTTTAGGTTTAAGAAGAACTGCTGGAAGACTGGCTTTTGTTGTGCCCAAATGATGATTCACTTGAGTACAGACTTTTATTGGACAAACGTTGTGTACTTCCACTGAAAAAGAGTGCTTGTATTGAGAGGTTTTGCCTTGCGGTGGTTTACGGGGACTTATCCTCAACACTGCAGGACTAAGTTGGTTATTGTGATAAGCCATTGGGCAAGAACGTAGACGTCAACTATTTATTATAAAGAGCTATAAAAAAGGCAGTAGGCCTAACTTAATGGTTGTACAAAGCATATGTTAACATCAGTAGGCCTTTAAGGGAATATTGTCATTGTGACAGAGCTTGTAGAATGGTATTTTGTTACAGAGAATCACAAAGATTACCATAGGAGGCAACGGTATTTTAGGAAAACTTATGCAGCATTCGATAGGCATGATTTAGCTATGGTGACAAGCCAGTTGATAAAGGATACAGGCCCAATTGCTGAAAACTGATGTCAGAATGCAGGGTCTAATATGTTTATTATGAACAGTTATAACAAAGGTAGTAGGCATGACGAATTTATTGTGGAATACATTTAGTAAAGCCAATGTGTGTTTAATGGTGGATTGTCATTTTCGCAGTGTAGAAGGCTGTGGTCTGTTGTACTGAATCTCAAAAATGGCTGTAGTTGACAAGGGTGTTTGGTGTTGGTTATTCTTCGTGTGAAAAAAACATTTTTAATTAAGATTTGTGGTGCAGTAATCCTGGTTAGGCCATTTTGTGAGGTGTTTCATATTTTGCCCACTGTAATTTTGTATATAGTTGTAATTTTAGGGCATTCTTCCTGATGATTGCCAGTTTATATGCAATACAGGAGGCCTTACTTACTTATGGTCACAAGATGATAAAGGTGATTGGTTCATTGAGAAATGTTTTGTCAATTGCATAGGTCTGATCTGTTTATTATGATAAGTTATGAGAAAAACAGTAGGCCTGACGTCTTTATTGTGAAAATGTCCTGTTACACCCTGTAGGCCTTTAAGGATGGATTGTTCTTTACACTGTGTTGAAGCCTATAGACAGATATTGTGCTACATGGATTCTCATAGTTTACTGTAAAAGGCAAGTGGTCTGGGGTAAGGTGTTTTATTTATTTAGAGTTTTCTATAGCCCTGGCTAGGCCCAAAAGTATCAGAGCAGTTTACAACATTGTTAGGCAATATCAGTGAAGAACAATACTTTACACTATTGTCATTGACATTGTCAGTCCATACTAATACAGTATAATTCAAGTGTCGAATGTCAAACCGTTGTTGAATCCTTGGGAAATACCTGCATTGAACAGGGTACCAATTTCAGCGTGAATTAGTTATTTCCCGGATGGTTTAGGTGTTGATTGAGGAGGAATTATTTTAATTGTTTCTTGAAGCTCATGAAGGAGGGATTGGTTCTGATATGTGCTGGGAGAGAGTTCCAGATTTTGGGGCTCTTCCCTGAGAAATAACGAGAGGGCTTTGGTTTTTTTTGCAGGGGATTAGACTAAGTACATTGGAGCTTCTTAGATTTCTCGTTTGGCCTGCCTTTGTGAGTTTGGATCCGAGGTAGGCTGGTTTTCCAGTGTGAGACAGGCAGTTTTGATGTTAGAGTGCTGCGATTGGGAGCCATTTTAGACTTTTAAGTGAGGGGGAGATGTGTTTGTATCTCGTTACACTTGTGACCATCTTTGCCGCTGAGTTTAGAATGGCTATCTGAAAGAGACACGTTAGTGATAGATTCCTTACCTTAGAATATCCCCAGGCGTCAGACTGGATCCGGAAAATGTTTGCGTAGCAATACCCCTGCGCGTCGGTAGGCGTCCTCTGCGGCTCCGCGTCCGTCGTCGGCGTCGTGAGCGCCGGAATGACATAGTCGGAGTACTTAGACGCCGCCCATGCGCGCTGACGTCAGTTCTTCTTTTTTCCGCGCCAGCTAGCGCAGATCCGGAAGAAGCTCTACCCCCAGTCAATTTTTGACTGAACTTTTTTGATCTTTTTGATCGCTCTTTCTTGTCGAGTCTTTGACTCCATCGGTGCAAGGGATGCCCGGGTTCAAGCCTTGCTCAAAGTGCGACCGACTCATGTCGGTCACGGACCCCCATCGCCGGTGCCTGAAGTGCTTAGGCCTCGACCATGATGATCGAACCTGCTCCGACTGCCGGGCCCTGACGTCGAAGGCTAGGCGGGAGCGGTCCCGCAAGCGACTCGAGCTGAGGCAGTCGGCCCCGCGCCGCTCCAGGTCCCGGTCCCACGGGAGGTCGAGGGACAGGTCGCGAGGTCGGAGTCATCGAAGCTCCGGGAGTGGACACCGATCGTCTGGTTCCAAGTCCTCGGGTAAGAGGCATGAGAGGTCGGAGCGACGTCATCGATCCTCCGACCCACCCCGACGCTCGCACGATGCGGCCGGGGGCTCGGGCGACACCGCCCACGCGGCTCCGCGGGAGTCGCTAGCGCCGCCGCCTGCCCCACACCTTCGGGTCCCTGGGCACGGCGCGACGCCGGAGGAGGTCGAGAGGTACCTCATGGCCATGAGGGCCCTCCCTCCTCAGTCGGTTCCTGTGGCGCCTTCGGACCCAACGGTTCCGTCTGGAGGTTCTAACGGGTCTGGTGCTTCGGCCCCGACGCCGTTGGGTGCTTCGGCCCCAACGCCGCCAGCGACTTCGGTCTCTGCGCCGCAGGACCTCGCCAGATCCGGGACGTCGCCGGTCCACCTTACGACCTCGCCGGCGCCGTCCTCAAGGGTGTCGCCCCCGGCGCCCACTGTGGTTGCCGCCCCCAATGTTTCCTACGGTCCGACTCAGGCGCCGCTGGGCGCCGATTCCGTCGGCCTTTGGGGATTTTTATCTCCACGAGGAGGCCCTGTCTGCTAATCCTGGTTTACAGGACACAGGTGACGAGGAAGATTGGGAGGGGTCCGAGGACCCTCTGGCACTAGATTGCCAGTCTCAACAGGACTGGACATATGAGCTTGGGGAGGCCAGTGGTCTTGACACTTCGCCAGACACTGGATTTAGCTCACCTCCGACTGTGGCTTCGGAGGCGGGCTCTACATATAGTGTAGTGTTGACAAAGGCAGCTAAGGCCTTAAACCTTAAGCTCCCCGTCGCGGCCGTGAGGACTAACCTCCTCACAGAGGTCCTCAAACCGCAGTCAAGCTCCAGTGAGCCTCTGCTGCCGTTCAATGAGGCCTTGTGTGACGTTCTTGTGGGCACTTGGTCCAAGCCCGCCACAGGTCTGCCTGTGGATAGGAACGTGGCCAGACGCTACTGCCTGGCCCCGGGCGACCCATGCTTTTTGTCCACCCGCCCGACCCCCGAGAGTCTGGTCATCCAGGCCTCAAACTCCCAGACCGCATTCCCGTCGGCCCCGCCCGACAGGGAATCCAAGAGATACGAACAGTTCGGGAAGAAGGTTTTCTCGTCTGTTAGCTTAGGGCTGCGGTCTGTGAATACCGCCTGTCTCTTGGGCCGCTACACCCACACTCTGTGGGACACGGTTGCGGAGGTGCTGCCACAATGCCCGGAGGAGGTCCAGGCTAAACTCGGCCAAGCCCTTGCGGAAGGCCAAGACGCAGCACGCTTTTCTATCCGGTGTGGGCTGGATACCACGGACTCACTGGGCAGGGCGATGGCAACGACAGTGGCGGTTCGACGCCATGCCTGGTTGAGGTCCGCCAACTTCTCGGCCGATGTCCAGGCCACACTACTGGACATGCCGTTTGATGGCCGTCGCCTCTTCGGCGACAAGGCAGACCATGCGCTGGAACGTTTCAAGGACTCCAGGGCTACGGCCAAGTCCTTGGGCCCCACAGCCCCACGCCAGCAATCGGGTGCCTTTCACTCCTTTCGTGGCCACGGAAGGGGCGCCCCCACACGTACTGTCAGCCACGCGCCGCAGAATGTCCAACAGCGAAGGTGATGGCGGTGGTCGCAGCTCATCTGCGCAGGCAGGGGGTGTCAGTCTTCCCCTACCTCGACGACTGGTTGTTGAAGGCGGGCTCGCCCCAGGTAGTCGTCACCCACCTCCAGACTACGGCCGACCTCCTGCACTTGCTCAGGTTTTCCATCAATGTGCCGAAGTCACACCTGTGCCCCTCTCAGATGCTCCTCTTCATCGGAGCGGTTCTCGACTCGGCGCAGTTTCGGGTTTACCCACCCGAACAGCGGGTTCGGGATATTCAGGCTCTGATTCCCATCTTCCAGCCGTTATCCAGAGTCTCGGTCAGGTTGACGCTGCGGCTTCTGGGGCTGATGGCCTCCTGCATCCTTATGGTGCATCATGCCAGGTGGCGGATGCGGGCTCTGCAGTGGGACCTGAAGTTTCAGTGGGCCCAGCATCAGGGCAACCTGTCCGATCATGTCTTGATCTCGGAGGGCACTGCGAAAGAACTGCAGTGGTGGCTCACGGACCGCGACTGGGTCAGTGGCAGATCCCTCTCCCAACCCCACCCGGAGCACGTAGTTGTGACGGACGTGTCCCTCCAGGGCTGGGGGGGCCATATGGGAGAGGCGGAGATCAGAGGCCTCTGGTCTCCGGCGGAGTCCCGGCTCCATATCAACATGTTGGAGCTGCGGGCGATTCGTCTAGCACTGAAGGCATTCCTCCCCTCTGTTCGGGGAAGTGTAGTGCAAGTGTTCACCGACAACACTACCGCCATGTGGTACTGCAACAAACAAGGCGGAGTGGGGTTGTGGACCCTATGCCAGGAGGCTCTGCGCCTATGGCAATGACTGGAACGTCAGGGCGTGACCCTGGTGGTTCAACACCTGGCAGGCTCTCTGAATGCCAGGGCAGACGAACTCAGCCGTCGGTGCATGATGGATCACGAATGGTGTCTGAACTCGGACGTGGCGCAAGGTCTCTTTCAGCGATGGGGAGAGCCTTGGTTAGATCTATTCGCCACAGAAGAGAACGCGCAATATCATCAGTTCTGCGCGTTGGAATTTCCAAGGCGGCACTCGCTCGGAGACGCTTTTTCGTCGCGAGTGGAGTTGCGGTCTGTTGTACGCCTTTCCGCCTATACCACTTCTGCCCAGAGTGCTGAAGATCAGGCGCGACCGGGCCCAAGTGATCCTTGTGGCTCCGGACTGGGCACGAAGATACTGGTATCCCGAGCTACTCAGCATGTCAGTCGATCCCCCGATTCGTCTGCCTTTCGGGAGGACCTTCTGTCGCAGCAGCAGGGGACGGTGCTGCACCCGAACCTGTCCAGTCTCCACCTACAAGTTTGGAGATTGAGCGGCGACAGTTGAGGCCATTTGACTTGCCTCCTGAAGTCTGTGAGATCATTCTGGCAGCCAGGCGTCCCTCCACAAAGTCGGTATACGCCTGCAGGTGGAACAGATTTGTGGCATGGTGCACAGCAAAGGCTGTGGATCCTCTCTCTGCACCCCTTTCGGAAGTGCTGCTTTTTCTTCTTTCCCTTGCCCAGCAGGGCTCTGCTCTGGGCACTCTTAAAGGGTACCTTTCTGCTCTTTCCGCCTTCTTAAGGCTCCCTGATCAGCCTTCCTTATTCAAGTCCCCCATTGTAAATAGATTTCTAAAGGGCATCACACACATGTTTCCGCCTGTTCCCTTTGTGATGCCCCAGTGGGACTTGAATCTTGTTCTCACTTATCTGATGTGTGCTCCCTTTGAGCCGCTCCATAACTGTCCTCTCCGTCTTCTCACTTTGAAGACTGCTTTCCTGGTCGCCATCACCTCTGCCAGGAGGGTGAGTGAGCTCCAGGCTCCTTCTTCTACTCCACCTTTCCTATCTGTTCATCCTGACAAGGTGGTGTTGTGTACACGACCTTCCTTTCTGCCCAAGGTTGTCATGGCCTTCCACATCGAGCAGTCCATTACTTTACCCACCTTCTTTCCGCCTCCGCATCCCTCGAAAGAGGGAGAGGCTCCACCGTCTGGATCCAAACGTGCGCTCTCCTATTACCTAGATCGCACACGCCAATTCCGGGTGGATGACCAACTCTTTGTTGGTTACGTGGGCGCGAAGAAGGGAAAGGCGGTACACAAGAGGACCATTTCGCGGTGGATCATCTTGTGTATTCAGGCATGTTACTCCATGGCGAAAAAGGAGCCCCCTGCTGGATTGCGGGCTCATTCCACTCGTGCCACGGCAACAACAACTGCCCTGGACCGAGGAGTCCCCTTACAGGACATTTGCCAGGCAGCGACGTGGGCCTCGCTGCACACGTTCGCAAGACACTACTGCCTGGATAGTCAAGTCCGGAGGGATGGCTTCTTTGGCCGTTCCGTCCTCCAGGACTTTCTGGTGTGATATTGGTTCGCAGACCCACCACCGGGGTTGGTATTGCTGGGGTATCTATTCTAAGGTAAGGAATCTATCACGAGCGTGTCTCTTTCAGATGCACAAGTTACTACTTGTGTAACGATATATCTGTCAGAGACATTAGTTAGTGATAGATTCCTTGCCGACCCACCCATCCTCCCCGTTCTGCGAACCGATATCTAGGGTTAGGGTTATCCCCTTTCAGGGCCCTAGTTTCATGGCACCAGTGTTGGTTCTATCATGGCTCTGCGTATCTGGCGCGGAAAAGTGTGTATCAGAACTGACGTCAGCGCGCATGGGGTATTGCTACGCAAAAATTTTCCGGATCCAGTCTGACGCCTGGGGATATTTTAAGGTAAGGAATTGATCACTAACTAATGTCTCTTACAGATATATCGTTACACAAGTAGTAACTTGTGCTTTAGTGGGGCTAGGTAAGATTTCGAGGTTCCTGTGAGGGTGGCAAACTGGTAGTCCAGTCTAACAGAAGCAGAGCTTGCAAGGCGTTTTTTAATCATTTTGTGGGAGGAAGGGCTTAATTTTGTTAAGGAGTTCCAAGTTGCTGAAGGTGCCCTTTGTTGTGTTCTTTGTGTGTGCTCATGTTCAGACTTGAGTCCAAGGTGATGCCCAGAGATTTGGCGGAGTCTACCAAAGTCAGTTTGCAGTTTAGGGCTTTTAGGTTATTTAGCCATTCTTTGATCTTATCTTCCATATCCTTGTTGAGTTTGTGTCTGTTTTTTATTACTGTTGTGTCCAGTGGTGAATTCTAGAATGAGTCAATGGGTGGATGAGTTATATGACTGCAAAAATGTGTAACAGTGTACATTCATGATTTCACGTTGAGTACCTAAACTCATCTCTGACTGAAAAGGCACCTACCATTGAAGTCAAACCTATTCGTATTGACGATGCTTGCTATGTATCTTGTCTGTCCATTATTTGTTTCTTTCTGGAACCTGTGCTTTTTTATTTTAACCACCATGTCAGTGATGACAATTCTTTATTTGTATTTTGTTTTTGCTTTAATGTATTTGTGCTGATGTGTGTTGCAAAATAATAGATGTAATGCTTATGGTTGTTGTGAAATGAAGCTGCTTGATTCAGGTACATTACTGTGAAGATCTCGTATGGTTTCTATGCCACTCTCGGGAAGATTTTTTTGCATTTTTGGCAACACACAATTGGGAACAGTTGACTGGATACAGGCAAACCACTAGCGGCCATCTGATGTTGAGAGTGAAACTACTAGGCACACTCCCAAGTACGCACAGAGACTGCCATGAACTAGAAGTAAAATTCCAACTGGCCCTCATTGAATCTTTATTCCAGGCTCTATACTAAAGAAAATAAAACAACAAGCATTGACAATACCAACATGTCTAACCTTTCAGTACGAAATCATTCATAACCAAGCATGCAGAAATGTGCATTTGTACATGTTTAGGTTGTTTGACACTGAAGGCCAAAGGCTGAAGAGGAATGCACCTTTCTCAATATTGTGTTTTATATAGTGTGTTTTGTAATGTATAGTGATGACATCAGGATCATGCCAGCTATTTACAGACAGATGCCACAAAAAAGACTCAAGTTGTTGAAGGTTAAAGGAGAGAGCGATGTATTAGAGAGGCACCCTCCATTGCTGTATCTTACAATTTACCTAAAGCAAACATTAACAAACGGGGGAGGAGGGGGGCTCTTTTTTTTGTTAAGGCTCGTGGGAAAAAACGAATTACTAGATTGTTACCTTCTCCTATGCAATGCAGACAATCTGTTTCATTCACCTTACTCAAGGTTGTTTATTTAAAAAAATGACAGTAATCCTCACACTTGGTGTCATACATCAAGTGCTCCTTCAACAGCACTGTCTTTGTGCAAGGTAGGCTCATCCTGAGCTCTTTAGAAATTGTGTGATGCAATCTTATGTGAGGAGAGTAAAATGTATAAAAATGTAAATTGTATTAGGGTACGAAGTTGTGACTATACCTCTCCAATACAAGGTTAAACACAAATCAAAAGGAGGCAGTGGCGTGAGAGTAAATAGGATTACTCCATCACTGCCTCCTATTAGTCAGCATGTTTCAGCCTTGTTAGCATACATAACGTATCCAGTTCTTTTTCAGGCCCTTAATCAAAACCTCACTGTCTTCCTTTCAGCCTGTTACTAAGTATACTTAAGATCAGAGTGATTCACCACGCCTTTTTCTGTAGGTTCAGACTCCTTTAGCTTGTGGATCTGTAGAAGAATGGAGAACAAGTACACACATTAACTTTGTGCTGTAACATGGTCATTTAACAATCATCCGCCCAATCAAGGTAACCATTACACATGACAACACTCTATTTAAAATTGTGGCATACTGTGTCCACTAATCTCACTCGCTACATTTTCTAAGTAGCTTTTGGGGTCTAGAAAATGAGACATACTTGTTGAAGACACACATCAACTTTGAAAAAGGCTTCCTATTTAGTTCAAATGGAAAAGATTTTGATTATGGTGCAATAGGGTCACAATCCCATCTCCCGCAAAGAAGAAATGAATATACCTTATTTAATCGATATGTTTCAATCTCTTCAATCCCTGCTTGAATGACTCACAGAGAAGGTCCTAATCTGAGGTTTTTTTAAAGGCCCCTGTGATTAAAGACCACCTAGAAAGTTTTCCCTCTCAAAAGGGCACCGTCAGCACCCCGAGAATTCAATTAGTTCTTTCAAAAGTAATAAACCCTCCATATGAGCCTATTAACAAAGTTTATTACATCTGTCATGGAAGATAACTTTTTTTTTTTGCTATTACCTCAGCCTCTAGGGTTAGTAAAATTCAAGCCCTCTAGGCTGCTGAACCGTATAGAATTTGTCATTGTAATAGGGTAGTTATTTGGACCTAATATTATTTTCTTCCAAAGGTGGGTAGGAATTTGAAACTGATGACACCATTGCTCTCCCAGCTGTCTTTAACAACCCATCTGCTCCAACAGAACATTCCTTATGCTCGGTAGATGTGAGGAGGGTTTGTACTTTCTCATCTAGCAAAGACCAAAACATTACGAAACTCTACCCAATTGTTTATCAGCTATAGTCTCATGCACTTAGGTATAGCCTCCTAAAAAGTACAACATATCTCCTTGGATAATATCACATATAACTGGAACCGGAAGCAAGCATCCTGGGACGGGTTTTGGGGTAACACCCTTCATCAGCCAGGATAGCTTGAATCCAGTGGCAAAGTGAGCAAGGGACCCACGTCTGGGAAAACCGGTCCCAGGATGCTTGCTTCTGGTTCAGAGAAGACCTGGCCTGGCAGTTCGGACTGGACTGTGCCCATGAGGCACAGGGTCAAGATTGATTTGCATATAATTGGGACTGAATTGAGGTGGCGAGATGAGCTAAAGAATGATGATGATTCAACCCAGATCTGTTACTGGGGGTGAGTGTCTGAAAAGGTTCAGCCCTCCGTCCATCTTCTCTTTGTGTTTGCTGGGTACCCGGTCAAAACAGGGATCTTGCCCTCTGATCAATAGTCTGGTGTTGAGGCGTCATAGACTGGCTCCCGCAAATCCAGACTTGCTATTGCAATATCACATCCTGGAAAGACTTGTTGTCCAAGCATTGAACCCTTCACCCCCCCAATGCATTTCCCATCATCCCACTTAACAGGGAAAGAATGGAGACATTCATCAAACATATGTTCTCATCAGCAAGCCTTGCCCTCAGATTGATAAACACCACATGCCTCCTTGGCAGTTATTTGAATGCATGACAGAACAAAGTAGCATATATCTTGCTAATTTTCTCAGACGTCATCTTTCAAACCTTACAAAAGCTGATCTTGGACAGACAAGAGGAGTCAAAATATTCTATCAAGTCTATTGTGGACACTACCGAAAGGGTAGAGCAGTCGGCACCATCGTGGTACTTGGGCTCAATGCCTGGATTTTCTCCATGGCTTTTCTGCAGCTGCCTAATAGTTTCCTATGCAAAAAGAACATTTTTGATAGACAGAATGCTGAGCAATGGGATACATTCACCCCAGTACTGAGATCTGGGCCTAAATCCATCGTTTTTCCCCTCCCCATTCTATTCCAGTTTAGACGCAGCCATATGAAAATAAGTCTTGACCCTATTCTCCAGGAGTACAGTCCATCCTGAGCTGCCAGGCCAGGTCCTCCCTGGACTCGAAACAAGCATCCTAGGACCAGTTTTGGGGTATCACCCCTCATCAGCGAGGCTAGCTTGACTCCAGTGGCATGGAGAGCACAGGACCCACGTCTTGGCATAGGACACTCGGGGTGACAAATGCATAAAGAACAATTGATCGACAGAATGCTGAACAATGTCATACATTCACCCCAGTAAATGTTAAATGTCGTATACTTGTAAAGCGCACAGCTGCCCCAGCAAAGGGGCGTCCCGGCGCTGAATACCGCTGGGGAACCCATCCTGGCTTTCCCTGTGAGATGGTCCCTCCTGGGCATCTCCAAGGTGAAGACAAGCATCCCCAGCGCTGATGGGGCCGTTAGTAGAGATTAAGCAAGCTATTGCCCAGAGTTGCCGAGTGTGTTCCCTGGTTAGAGTAGGCACCGAGGCGAGAATTATCGAGTCCGCTGACCATGGCCCAAGACCCTGCCGCGTTGGGAATCGAACCCTGGTCCCAGGCCGACCTCTGCTTCAGGGTCTGCCGCCTCTAACCAGTGAGCCACACCACTCCACTGATGTGGTGTAGAGAGATCAGGGCCTAAATCTATAGTTTTTTGCTCCCTATGCCATTCCATTTTAAACCCAGCAATATGCAAATCTGTCTTGACCCTATTCCCCAAGGTAACAGTCAGCCCAAACTGCCAGACCAGGTGCTCCCCGGACTGGAAACAAGCATCCTAGGACTGGGTTTGGGGTACCACCCCACATCAACCAGGCTAGCTTGACTCCAGTGGGATACACCACTGGATTTAAGCAAGCCTGGCTGATGAGGGGTGATGTCCCGAAACTGGTCCCAGGATGCTAGTGTCCGGTCCAGCGAGTACCTGGCTTTGCAGTTCGGGCTGAACTGTTCCCACGAGGAACAGGGTCAGGACTGATTTGCATATGGCTGGGTCAAAACTGGGGCAGCGTGGTGAGCAAAAGAATGATGGATTAACCTGAGATCTTTGTGACTGGGGTTAATGTTTGCATTGTTCAACATTCCATCCATCATTCGTTCCTTTTGCTAACAGTCTCCTATGGAGCTGCCCTTGAATGACTCTAGGCTGTCTGGAGTGAAGGCGGGCACTGCCTTTTCTGGGCTTATCTCCACCAGACCTGCAATTCCCACAGTAGCACCTGTTTTGAGTCTTCAGTAGAGGCTCCTTGCAGACAATACCTGACTCAGCAGCAGCAGGCCTCCTACTCCTTTCAAAGTTGAGGCAGGGATCAGGTGGAAAGTGTTCATGCTACTGGGGCAATAAGCTATTCAAACCAGGCTGCCCGCCTGCCACAATCTCCACTAAACCACTTTAACTTGTCCTCAGTGGCGCAAGAAGGGCCAGTAGGTGGTCGCATCACCATCCATGTTCCTTGCTGGAGGACCATCAGATCAATGGGTGCTCCAAATCATGATAACCCCATCCACTTGTCCGTTCATCCCTGCACATGCCAGCAGCATCAAAACACCTCCCAAAGGCCCACTTGTCTATACTACGAGAAGTTGTTCAACTCTCTTGGCCAAAGAAGCAATACAGAGGGTGCCTTTTAGCAGAAATCTGGACTGGTTGGTACTCCTTTTAATTTTGATGCTGAAGAAGGATGGGGGTCTCTATTCTGCCCTAGACCTTCTCCCTCTAAACTTCTTCCTCCTGAAGGACAAGTTCAAAATGCTCACCCTGGCCCACGTTCTGTCTGCTCTGGATTCAGGAGACTAGATGGTATAATTGTACTTGCAGGACGCATATTTTCACGTCCTGTCCTGCATCTCCACAGATGTGATGTTTTCTGCAGTTTCAGGTGTAAGAGCTGTCAGTTCACTGTGCCCCCTTTTTGTCCTCACCAGTGCACCTCAGTTGTTCACAAAGTTGATGGTGGTTGTGATTGCTACCTATCTGCAATGGCTCTGAATACTAGACTTCGCAGATCTTAATGACTGTTTGTGCCAAAATCACACCTAACTCCTTCACAGTGGCTTCATCAAAGCCTAGTCACATTGAGGTCGGCCTCTGAGGTCTCTTGGCCTTCTGTCTACTACTTGTGGGCCATGCCAGGTGGCACATGCATGCTCTGCAGGGGGGGGGTGAAGTCTCAATGGGTTCAGCACCAAGGTAATCTGTCAAATTCCATCCAGGTGTTGAAGACAGCTAAATATGTGCAGTGGTTGCCGCTCAACAGCAATTGGACCATCAGCAGACTTCTCTCCCTAGTGGACCCATTTACGGTTGTGGTGGATGCATAGTTACTGAGTTGACAAGGCCCCCTTGGAGAGGTGGAGATCAGAGGACTGGTCTTCGGCAGAAACCATCCTCTACCTAAGATCGTTGGAGTCAATTCACTTTGCACTGAAGGCGAGCCTCTCGGCCATCAAGGGGTTACCGGTACAGGTGCTCACAAACAATATGACCAAAGTGGTACAGCAACAAACAAGGCTGTGTGTGGGTGTGGGCTCTGTGCCAGAAGTCTCTGCATCTATAGTAGCTGAATGCTCAGGGCATACCCCAGGGCATACCCCAGGGCATACCCCCGATCACACTGCATCGAGTAGGATCTTTGAATGCCGGGGCTAATAAACTCTACTACCGATGTCTAGCAGACCACAAATGGCAGTTACACTGGGAGAAGGCACAGGACGTCGTCCCACCAGTAGGGAGATCCCTGGCTTGATCTAGTCACCACCGCAGAGAACACCCATGGCAAAAGTTTTGCGTCTTTCCTCCCATTCTTCTCCTGCCCATAGTACTGAAAACGATTAGGAAAGATAGGTCGCAAGTCTTCTTAGTGAGCTTTTGTTCTCCGATAGAGCTGCCCCTTCTGGAGAAATTCCTCTTGCAACAGCAAGGATGAGTCCTGCACCAAGTTTGCAGAACATGCACCTCCTTACGTGGAGTTTGAACGTCCACAGTTGATAGCTTTGGATCTTCCTCACAAATTAGTTGAAGTCATCTTTGCAGCCAGGTGCCTATCAATCAAATTGATTTATGTGGGAGGAGTTTGTTGTCTGGTGCTCTACCCAGACTACTCCAGGGAGTGCAGTTATCAGATGTTCTCCTGTTCTGTTGGTCATTGGCCCAGCCATGGCAACAGTTAAAGGTTACCTCTCAATCCTCCCAGCCTCCTTCTATTTACCTGACCAGCCAACCATCTTCAAGCTGCCTGTGATGTTTTTTTTTTAAGTGGCTGGTTCATATGTTCTGCCATCCCGATTTCTAATGCCAGAGCAGGACCTTAATATGCTACTCATCTACTTGAAGTGCACTCCCTTTGAATCCATGTATATTTGCTCTCCATCTTCTTACCATCAAGGCAGCATTCCTAAACGCCATAATATCGCCCAGGCAAGTGAGTGAACTTCAGGCATTTTCTGTGGTTCTCCTTAATGCATCTATCTTCCTGGACAAATTTGTCCTCCGAACAGAAGCAGCATTGCTGCCCAAGGTAGATGTGTACTTTCACATAGAGCAATCCACCACCTTGCCAGCTGCACTTTCTGACTACTCCAAGGAAGATGAGCAGCTTCATTGTCTGAACTCTAAATCCATCACTATGTGGACCGAACAACAGATTTCCAACAGGACAACCAACTTTTCATAGATTTCTCTGGGTCTAAGAAAAGAGAACCATTTCAAATGGATTGTACTATGCATCAAGAGCGAAGGCTGCTACCACAGCACTGGTGTGTTGTGCCTATCATGGACATTTGCCAGGCTGCTACAAGGGAACCCCTCCACACTTTCACAAAGCATTTCTGCTTGGATAACAAGGTTTGACTGGATAGGCATGTTGCCTGATCTGTCCTGCTGATTTGCAGGCCATCACCTGGCAGGTACTGCTTTGGTATCTATTCACGAGGTAAGGAATATGAGGTTAAAAGCCTCTATTAGAAAAGGCGTTATTGAAAGTAAGTAACTTGTTTACTAGTCTGTAAAGCTGCTAAATACTCTGTCCCTTATACCGAAGAGCTGCAAGGGAAAAAGCATGCTTGCTACTCATCTAACATTTATCTCTATTGATGAAAGTGCTATGATGCCGAAGAAATGGTCACTTACTTGTAGTTTTGATTCTCCATCTTAGTAATTGTAGGAATCTGGCTCTCTAGATAGTGCACTAAAATAAATTACACTGTGCAGAGAGTTCAAGAAGATCCAGATTGGTATACGAAGGCAAAAGTAGATCATACTAATACTCTATTTGTGGTAGTGTGGTCGAGCAGTTGGGCATATCAGAGGGTAGTGGTAAGCATTTTTTATACTCAGAGGCAAAAAATGAGACACATACACAAGAATACATCTGAAACCAATTTTCAAAAATAATACAGATTTTTATTTTTTTTAAATATAATTTTTAAGACCAAGAACTTCGTTCACAGGTAAGTACTTTTTAGGTTTTGCCTAGCCAATGCTTACGAAGTAAGCATTCGCTAGAAAAAACCTAATGAGTATAGTATAGGGGTTGGAATCCGCCCCCGTCATTCATTGGTTAGCTCCATAAATGGAGGCTATCCATTGGAAGACTGGCCTGTCCGTCAATGCAGGACCAGATTCGGGGGCGTTCCCGAGAATTTTTGGCTACGTAACGCTACGTCTGCCAAAAGCCGGGAACGCCCCTGAATCTGGTCCGGCATTGCCGGCACCTGCCTTCCTGCTCTGCGTGTTCGTTCCCGCCCCTGCCCCCCCCCCTCCCGCTCTCCGTGTGTTCGTTCCCGCCCTCCCCTCCCGCTCTCCGTGTGTTTTATTTATGCGTGTTCGTTCCCGCCCCTGCCCCCCCCCTCCCCGTATGCCCCCAGAAGGGGCATGGGAGGTGAATCTGTCCGTCAACGCGGACCCGTTTTCGTGTTTTTCATGAATTGTCCCCATCGCCGCCCGGCCCGCGACCAGGAAGTCAGGCAGGCCGGGGGCGGTACTGCGGGACACTCGTCATTCCCCAGGCCGCGCTCTGATTGGCTGCCGGCCCGGGACCTAAGTGGAGGAAGAAGCAGCCTGCAACCGGCGCCTTCTACGCCGGAGACTGAGGAGAGTCCCGAGGAGCGGGAGCTCTCCAGCCGCCGACGAGACCCGGTGAGTGCCTGAGAAGGAAGGGGGAGGCGTCGGGGCACACTGCCGGTGCCCCGTTGGCGCATCTCCGTTCTAACGTTTTTGTTGTTTGGTGGGGGGAAGGTGGGGCGCGAAGGTGGGGCGCGTTGGTGTGCAGCGGGCCGGCTGTAGGAGATGGAAGGTTCTGGCAAAGTGTTAAAGCAGCGCATGTAACACGTTAAAGACTATTAAATGTACTTCCCACCACAACCCCCGCATGAACTCAGCGCCGGCCGGGGGCTCCCTTTGAAGAGCATGCGAGAGGAGGTCTGTTGGGGTGGAGCGGTGCAGAGGGTACACCGATGAGGAGGGCGCTGTGGTTGCTGCAGACTGGAGGCACGCGCTGTCCGACCGCACAAGGATAACACTTACCGGCTGTGGTGGGTGAGAGAGGCGGGGGCGGACGCTGAGATGGGGAGCCAGGGAAGCAGCTTCTGAAATCAGGCGGAGCTAGGGCAGAGCTAAGGCCGGGGACGAGGAGGGAGGACTCTGGACACAGGAGCTAGGACCGGAGAGTCCGGGTCGGGCGGTGGGAGAGCAAAAGTTGGGATGGAATTGGGCAACCGTGGTCAGGAGCGGAGACTGCATGAGGTCGGGCCTAACCAAAACGGGCAGAGCTAGAGGGTACAAACGGAGAAGGACAGGACCTTGACGAATAGGAGACAAGCGGCCAGGCAGTGGGATGGAGGAGCTGGGATGGCTAGAGACAAGGAGCTAAAGGGCAGAAGCCGCGGGACACCGCTTGGGGTAGGGGTTTGTAGGCTAGAACCTGGGTGGACACCCTTACACCGCAGTCCGAGTCTGAATGTAGGCTGGCGAGGGAGGAGTCTGTCCGGGAGGGAGGGACCCACGGAGGGTGCCCTGCCAACAGGTGAGAGCCGAGGGAGGGGCACCGAGCCGCAGCCAGCGTCGTCCCAAGCAGGAGCCACAGAAAACACATGAGCTAACCGGAGGAACAAACACCCGCCCACCTGTGCCAGCAGCACCCGCCCTGTGCCCACCGGTGCCAGCAGCACCCAGGAGCAACATCTGCGCTGTGCCCACAGGTGTCAGCCCCGGGAGCGGCAGCCCTCTCTGCCCTACCTGGACGCCCTGGGCTGCCCGATGCCCCCTCTTGCCCCTGACAGGTGAGGCTGTGCGCAGCCCCTGGAGCGGATGCCCGGCTCCAGCCATGCTCCAGGGGGGCTGACCTCTGACCCTGCCCATGGGGCGAGCCCTCGGCGCCCTCCTGACCCTGCTCTGCCTCAGCCTCGGAGGAGCCCAGCCTTGAAGTACAACACCGACGCCCCCCGACTGACGGCCAACTTCGTAAGAACCCTTGGCACTTTTACGAGCGTGTGTGTCCTGGTGAGCGGGTGTCTGTCACTGCACCGAGAGTGTGTGTCCTGGTGAGCGGGTGTCTGTCACTGCACCGAGAGTGTGTGTCCTGGTGAGCGGGTGTGTCACTGCACTGAGAGTGTGTGCCCTGGTGAGTGGGTGTGTGTCACTGCACCGAGGGCATGCGTGTCCTGCTGAGAGGGGGTGTATGTCACTGCACCCAGAGTGTGTGTGTGTCCTGGTGAGCGGGTGTGTGTCACTGCACCGAGAGTGTGTCCTGATGAGCGGGTGTGTGTCACTGCACCGACAGTGTGTGTGTGTGTGTGTGTTCTGGTGAGCGGGTGTGTGTCACTGCACCCAGAGTGTGTGTGTGTCCTGGTGAACGGGTGAGTGCGTGCCTATCCTGCAGTGAATGTGTGTCTATTCTGCAGTGAGGGTGTGTATATCCTGCAGTGAGGGTGTGTATATCCTGCAGTGAGTGTGTGCCTATCCTGCAGTGAGTGTGTGTCTGTCCTGCAGTGAGTGTGTGTGTCTATCCTGCAGTTAAATGTACTTCCCACTTAATCCCTGGCACCGAACATTTCCGGGATGCATCGCCAGCTGGGTTCTGTAGTGAGCAGCAGGTGGGGACTCACGCCCCCTGTGCACCCCCAGGGCACCCTGGCTCTTACCGTCACTCGCTGCAGCCCAGGGTCCCAGACAGCTCAGCAGGGCGGGGAGGAGGCCAGCCACGACCACCAGCGAGGCCATTCCGCAGGTGATTTTCACAGCTCGCTTCGGTCGGTGCCCGAGGGTGCTCTGAGCCTGGCAGCTTCAGAGCAGGTGCAGCTAATATTACCTGTTCCCGCGTGGAGATAACCGTCACAACAATCAATACCAGTGCAGGCAGGCGCTGTAAATGCCTTTCGCGAAGGTCGTGTTGATGCATTTCGACATTCACGTGTGGCACGAAGCCAGAGACAATCCCCACACGCGCCCAAGCAGGTTACACAGAAATGAGCAAATGTGCACCACCGCGCTACGCCTGGTACAGTGCCTAAAATCAAAACAATAAGGGCCGGGCCCAAACCTTTGTTCAGAAGGCTGTGACTGACTGGTGCTATCGCATGCCAGGAGGGCTGACTATTAATGTGGATATTCTTGATTCCATCTTATGCCCCCGAGATGTAGCTCACTCAGTGAGTGAGATTAGTAACCTTAGAAGGACTAGAAATTGAGGAAAATAACATTTAGGTTCCAGCCTTATGGCCTGCTGCTGTTCGCATGCAGCTACTGGATAGTAATAAACATCATTTAGTTAAATTCCAAGGACTGTAATGTGTGACCTGCGGGTGACACAAATATCTCTTCTATTGAAAAAGCTACATAAAATACAAATATAATGTTGTTATATTTCACAACAGGCACGTTAACCCAATGCTATTTTAAGATGCGTCACAACTGTTAACCCCTATTTATACTACTCTTCTAATAACTTGGCAATTGGCGTGTATACAACCGTCTCTCCAGCATATACCTTAACCACATATGATATTTTTTAAATTGAGCCGGTTTGTGACCAATTATGCCGAAACAGATTTACTACGGGGTTTGACATAATTAGGAAGGTCTTTGCCACAACTGTTTTAATTAATGTATACGTTGACTGGACTGAGAGCCTCATGACTCGACCCCATTTTTGCTGCCATTCCTTGACCCCCAATTTGCCGGTTAGCAAGTCAATGTTTGCCAGATCCTGCACTCCCGCTCACAAACCAATGGTTTCCACACAGGTGAAACAATGAAGCGACTTCCTGCAGCCCACCCCAGACCCGCAGCCCTCTGCCCTCTGCCCTCACCTCACACTCTGGAGCCGCCACTCTTCTCCTGACAACAATTCCCCGGACAGAAAGATGCCAGAGACACACGGACATAGAATTAAATACACACAGACACATCGGTGAGAAAGGTTGCTTTTATTAAAGTTACAATTCGTGTCTCCCTGTTGCCTGCTTGTGCCTCCGTTTTCGTGTCTCCCTGTTGCCTGCTTGTGCCTCCGTTTTCGTGTCTCCCTGTTGCCTGCTTGTGCCTCCGTTTTCGTGCCGTGACTCTGTTGCCTGCTTGTGCCCCTGTTGCCTGCTTGTGCCTTCGTTTTCGTGCCTGTGAGACTGAGTGCAGGCTGTGAGTGCAGACTGACGGACTGTGCGTACCTGTGTATGTATGCAGCTATGTGCACAAGAGCTAAGTCATGCTGTGTATGTGTGTATGATGCTATATGTGTACAAGAGCTAAGTCATGCTGTGTATGTGTGTATGATGCTATATGTGTATTATGCTATGTGTGGGTCTGTAGCTGTGTATGCGTGCAGATGTGTCCAGGAGCTGAGTGATGCTGTCTGTGTGTAACGCTATGTTTGTTTAATACTGTGTGTGTGTGTGTGTGTGTAACTGTGTCTGTCTGTATAACTGTGCATGTCTGTAGCTGTGTGTGTATGTAGCTGTGTATACAAAGCCTGTCAATGTGTGTAGAGGAGGAGCTCTGTGTGTGTGTGTGTATAGCTCTGTGTACATATACCTACAGGCTCGAAGCTTTGAAGACTTCTAAGAACATTATGGCGTCATCCAACCACATGCAGCCAGTGCTTATTTTGTAAAAGAATCAGTGCGGGCTCCCAAAGCTCTGCTCGGATGTCTGTGGCCTGCGCTATTAAATGTGGTACACCAATCACCAAGGCTTCGTAGTGTTAAATCCAGCTCATGCCTCTCTAATCCACCACGTGGCACTCACGCCCCCTGTATCTTAGTCAATATTTGTAAAGTGCAACTCTTGCAGGTTCCTGCTTTATCCCTTTGCAATGGTTTTTCTTTCTTTCTTTCTCTTCCTCCTTCTTTCCTTTTTGTGAATTTCCCCCTCTCTTGCTCTCAGTAAATGTCTGATGCAAGAAAATAAGTGCCGGTCTGCAAAAATGAGAGCCTGTGGGCCCCACCGTCAACCACTGGTTCAAATTAAGCATTGCATGCAGCAGAAACATAAATGACAAAATACATAAATGGTGCCCTGCAACCAGTAATTGAACGGCTTCTCCCCAGAACCGCAGAAGTGAATCGACTTCAATGGGGAACACCCACTCCTTAGCTCCAAGCAGTCAGTTTAACTTTAAAAGGAACCTTGTTAGACAAATACCAACATCTTTTAAAGAATCTCATCATTCATGAAGAGGGGCAAGAGATTATTTATTTATTTATGTTTACAAAAAACATAAATAAAAATAATGTCAAGAGCAATGCCAATAGCTCTAACTTTAACAAAGGCAAAACCATTGCATTGTAAATGCTTGTTTAGTTAGGATTTGAAGTAACCCTGTTGTGAGCAATTACGCACAATGAAAGTCTATGAAAAAAAATGCATGTATAATCGTGCAGTCTGTTCCTGGGTGTTCACCCTCGAGGTTTAGGGTAGCAGCAGGCCAAAGTCCAATGTTCCACCAGCAGATTGTCGGGAGTAGCCCGGATTCGGCTAGGAGCAGGGTGCTGAGGTCATTGGTAGCTGGTGAGCTACGAAGAAACAGGCTGCACAAGGGGACTTCGAGGTAGGTCCTTGGGACCCAGGCGAGGGATTGGGTCGTAAGAGCCTCAGGACCACGGGTGCACTGCTGGTTCAGCGGTATCCAGGCCAGGCGTACTGGGTACAGATAGGTCAGTTGTGCGTCTAGATGGTGTTTAAGGTCAGGGGCAAGCAGCTTGCAGGGACGATTTCTGGACAGCTGAGCAACTCACGAAGTGGGTCTTGGGATCTCAACATCCCTCAAAAGGTGCTTGCTTTCTGGGCAGTTGGACTCATCATCTCCGTGTCAGCTGCAGGTGATCTGGTACCTCGAATATTGCTATTGCATGACCCCGGTAGGTCCTGGTGATCACGTGTGGGGGGGGGGGACGGGACACAGGTCAGACCTTTCAGAGCTGGTGTACCTCTGCTTGCTTGGTTGCTGCTTCGATATCACCGGTGAGCTGCAGCTTAGTAAACCGGACTCTGTGGGATCGGTGCCTGTGGGCTGCAGGGGAGTAGTTCCTCTACTCCAAGGGAGTTCTTTGGCAATTGGTGAAGGGCTGAAGGTGCTCCGGGGTTCGTGGAGGCCTCACAGCAGTAGGAAGAGACAGCACACCACAATGGTCTAGTCCTTGGAGGCAGCAGGCAGGGTTTCACGTCTAAATTCTGCAACAGGTACTCTGTTCTTGGGATAGCAGATCTTCTTTGTCCGTCGTCTTCTTAGATCCATCAAATCTAAAGATCAGCATCCCCTAAATACTAACTTTAGGGGCATTTACAGAGAGATACTGATAGTAGCCAATGGGTTACCTACCTTTAGGGTGGCTGCATCCTCTATGCGACCACTTGTTTTGGGGAGTGGGGTCCACATCACCTGCCTCACCTTGGGGTGGTGCTGGTTGAATGTATGCCCACCTCCTCATCTAACTAATTGCCCACCTGTCCTACTGTCAATTGTAGAGCAGGACAGGGAGTTGGCATCCTCCTCTATCTGGAGTTGCCAGGGCTGCATTTCAAAAGTTGCATCACCTTTGAAGCTTTCCACCCTGGCATTCCATTTGAGCCCTGGTAGGGTGTGATGCACCTCCGCTTAGAGTAGGTATTTTGTCCTTGCCTCTGAGTGCAGGGTCTTATCCAGGGGGATCAGAAACTAATCTGGTGGTGGCAGGCTGGCTAAGACTAGTCCGAGACCACACCAGTGTTTGGTAGGTTTTCAGGGGGCACCTCCAAGGTGTCCTCTGCGTGCATTTACTAATATCCAAACACTGGCATCAGTGGGGATTTATTAAGGCAAAATATTTGGTACCAAATCTGTCCCATCTGCTCATTCAAGTGTGATATAGTGCCCCCTGCATGAGAGCTGTGAGGCCTGCAATAGGGGTGACTTACCTATACCTCATACAGTGTGAGGGGCAACTCTTCAGTTTTCTCTGCACCAAGACACGCAGCCTGTAATGGCATTTTGCATGGTCTTGGTGAGTGGTCCCTTGGGTGGCACAATTTGTGCTACAGCCCTGGTGGATCCTCTTCAGTCCCAATGCCCTAGGTACCAGGAGTACCAATTACTACGGGCTTACAGGGTTGCTGAAGTTGTGTCAATATTGGTACAGTTTTTGGAAAGGGATCTGGCACTGGGGACCTGGTTGGCAGAAAACCAGTGCACTTTCAGTCGAAGTCACATGCTCCATGTAAAAAGTGGGAGCTGACCTGGTCAAAAGAGGCACTTTCTCACAGTAATATTAATTGAATTTCTAAACAACCCATTCTCCTCTACAGCTATCTATCTTAGTCACATGGGATACAAAGATTGTCATCTACTTATCTCACGTGTCCTCCCAACTACTGACACTGTGAAGCAGCTGCCAGCACAGGGCATCATAGGATTGATTGGAAGTGCCTGTGCTCTCATAAAGAGACAGGGTGCTTATTTAACTTTTGTATTTGAATCCTATCAGGTGTGCTTATTTAACTTTTGTATCTGAATCCTAGCCTGCTGCGCTTTTCCTCATTATTTAGATGGCGCCCGGCTGGGGGCCCGCCGAATCAACAGCGAGCAGTCTAGTCTTGTGGAGAAAAGAAGCCGGGGACGTAGAGGAGCGTCCGACGGCTCAGGTGTGGAGAATCAGGGGCTTGCGGTGTATGCGTGAAGGAGCAGGAGACGAGGAGGAGAGTGGGAGAATTGGAAGGCGGCGTGGCGGTAGAAGCGCAAGAACCACCGGAGGCTGAAGAGAAGCACGAGAAAGGCAACGCGACAACACAGAGAGAGAGTTCCCCACCAAACACCGTGCTTGTATCCGGTAGTTCCCTGAGGCCACAGGACACCGAGATACCCAACGCTACGGTTGAGGAGCACCGTAGCTCCAGGCAAGTGACGTGGAGGGAAGGGTGGAGGAGGAGGTTGGAGGGAAAGGCTTTCTGGAGGTTCTGGCATAAATAATGGCACTACCAGTGGGTGATTGTTAGACCCTGTTCACAGAGACCCTATTCCTTTCCCTCCCTGTAACCAGTCTCTCTTATCTCTCACACTTGTGGTGATATAGGAATATTGTTGATGGAGAGCACCCTATATAGTATAGACAAACCAGATAGACCGTGACCGTAGTGTCCTTTTCTGTTTGCCTTTTAGGGAGCGCAGGCCCTGGTCGCAGTGTGGAAGCAGTAAAGCTTGAAGAGGAAAGCCGATTGTAAGTTCAGAATCTTACTAACCCACCCCCTATTCTATGAGAGCGGTAAAAGAATCATCACGGGGAGACAGCAATTTGTGTTCCAAGTGATGAAATTATGTTTCTGAAGTATACTTCTAACTGCAGATTCCTCACATTGGTATCCTTCCACCAGGTGTCAGATTGGATCCTAAAGCTGAAAAGCAGTACTCCTGCGTGCCTGTTTGTGGCATTGTGGGGCTTTTGCTCCAACGCCGTCCCTCTCCCCGCTGATATCGATTTGTTTCTTTTCTCCAAAATTCTTCTTTTTACTAGTGTGCTATGGAAATATACAAAATCAAAAAAAGGAAAGAAATATGTAGGAGCAAAACGGTGTAACACCAAAATTGTAGTGAGACCATCAACAGTATTGTTCCACTAAAGGTATATTTTCCATTGGTATACTAAGTCACCGATTGTTACATTATAGGGTCTTAACATCCACTAGGAGGGGTTGTCTCTTCGATCTGAGACCGTGTGGACTCCACCTGGTGTAGGAAAAAGAAGTTTTTAAAAATACCTCCTACCTCTATTTATTCAACTGATCAAGGATAGTGGTATGATTAAAAGAAATAGGAGATGTGAAGAGAGAAATGTTATGCATCTCTGACATCTATCTTTTGAAGTGCCTTCTTGTCTCATCCCAAAACCCAGGGTTCAAACGTTGTAGTTACTTTTGCAAACTAACGTCTGAAACAGATCTCCACAAGTTTTGCCTCTGGTGGTTTGGGCCAGAGCCCAATTCTAGGGTCTGCGACGATTGTGCCCAGAGGAACCCATAGACCACACAAAATATTGAAGGGAAAAACTATGTCACCAAGCATTCACCATGACGGTAAAAAGTCAAAAGGAGGGTTCTGTGCCTAGGGCATTCCATGTCCCGCCCGAAGTCTTTGGGTAAATCTAAAAACAAACAATAAGTAGAATTGAGAATCTACCCCTTTCCACCATTCTCAAAGTCCAGAGAGCATGTGAGGGTGTTAATGTACCTTTTGGTCCTTCTCCTGAACTCTTGAATAGTCAATTCTGAGTTTTGTCCTGATGCAACAAGAATTTCTGGCTCCATTGGCAACATCCCAGCAGATCCTTAGGAAGGCAATGCTGACCATATTTGGCATGCCTTTGGGCTCCAATTATCCGTAGAGGCCTCCAGTCAAGATTCTGTTGGCAGGCTTGCCTTCTGAATCGTCTGTCCTCTTGAACCCGCTTGGGATTCCACAGTATCTTTGGTGCTAGCTTTGGTTCCAGGACCCCTCCCAGTGTTGGTTCCTTTTATATCTACGCTGATGCCAGAAGAGTGGTCTCTGACTCCAAGCCGGCTTCGACTCTACTGAGACTCGCTTCACTCTCATTGGAGTGCAAACGATTACCAATTATTCATACTCTGATACTTTGCTGTTACTATGCTGCAGAGCTCATACTTTATATCTGCTCTTTGTATGAAATTCAAACAATGACAAATGTTTGCCTTTCAATACAATGAGGACAATTGGTATGCTGAACTACATAATGTACGTTTTTCTGGACTCTTCCTAAGACAGGAGGCTTGTCCCTACCACTGGTCTTGCAGTTGAGTAGAGTGCCTCTTTTGGTCTGCTCATGAGAATGGCTACAGAGGTTCTTAACCGGCACCAACCTAAAATAGAAGTCAATACGAGCTTCTTCATGGATGTTCTCCAGCCTAGCCAGCATCTACTGAATCTCCCTTACCATTGAATAAGACCCTAACGGATAGCCTTTTAGGCACTTTGGCAAAGCCATACTCTGGACCCCCTATAAACGGGCATATAGCTCTTCGCCACGGGCCTGCACAGGGCTATCCTGAATCTTCAACACAACACCCTAAGACAAACAGTCTGGTGGTCCAGGTATCTAACGAGAGTCAACCCTAATGCCTTTGCCACAACGACGCCTGGTCGTGAATCTGGAACTTGGCAAGTTTATGTTTTCATCAGCTAGTCTTGCTTTGTGCTCAGTCAATGCCAGCTGCCTTCCAGGCCACTATAGTAGTGATTTATGGGACATATTTGGTCAAATCCTGCTGACAGTTCCAGAAGATCTATAATATTATTTAACCCAAACTATACAGGATGACCTGGATGCTGCAAAATTAATTATAAGGTCGGGCCTTGACACCACTGACTGCTTGGGTTGAGCAATAGCCAAATTGTGGTGCTTCGGCTCCATCCCTGGATGAGGTCTACAGGCTTCTCTAGGAATCTCCAGGCAGGCATTTTCGTAAACATACCATTAGATGACTCACCATTTTGATGAGAAAGCGTAATAAACCCTGATAAGTTTTAAGGAGAGTTGTTCCTCAGTGCGCTACCTGGGGCTGTTTTCCTCCTACCAGATTTCCTCAGCAGTTTTGACTCTTTTATGGTTACACTAAGGATTTCCAATCTGTCAATCAATGCCAGATATCGCCACAGGCACAACAGCCTGCTCAGCCATTTTGTGACAGCTGCATGGCACCCAGAGACGGGGTTCAGAGCATTGGGTAGAACACACAGCTGAGTCTCCCGTCTCGGTGGTCTAATTGTCCCATCGCTCTTTTTTCAAGTTGTGATATTCTCATCTCTGCTTTTAAAGTGCGTTCTTTGGTTTTATCTATGTCCTGTCACAACAATGTCTCAGACCACAGTATCTACTTTTTCCAGGTTCCGTTGGTTACATTGAGAATGAATTGGTTTACATCAGTAAGATGATGCTCAGAAGTCTGCTTCAGAGGTCTATCTAGCTAGATTCTCCTATATGACATTGTGTAGCTTTGGTAATTCTACTCTGCTTTGTCTGAGTGTGCCTGTCCTATGGGGTCACCAGGCCTAAACTCCTGCACTCGGAGGCTAACTTCCAGAGCCACTGTACATTATGTTAGGGTTATCTGTCCTCTAACTCCCAGTAATGCGGCAGTTAGTTCAGTAAACAAATTGCTTTATCTTTTCATTGACATTGCTGTGTATCTTTGCAGACTGGCCAGAGGGAAACCTTAGCATCCTATGCATTTAGGTGTTAATAGGTGTTTTATTGGGTTATGAAAGATATAAAAACTTCAGATAGGCATTCCCGTCTTTAACCTGTGAACATCAACTCACCCCCCATGCCTAACCACCCACCCTCCAACACATCCCCCCTTCAGTGATCACAACTTTGACATACAGTCCCCATGGGGGTCGTACTTGCCCTGCTCCCAGCCCCACATTTGTACATTCCTATACCCTTGTTAGCATATATGTTTCGTTGTTTAATGAGCCCAGGATGCATAGCCCTTGATTCAGAGTTCGTTACAATTACAAAATAGTCCCTGGCAGGGGAGATTTACACAGAAAACAATGAATATAGCCTGAAATCAGGGCTATATTAAAGCTGTCTAGCTGGACAGAACATTTTATAATGTATCAAATCACATAAAACACAAGAATAAAGTGGGACATAATTCTGCGTCCAACGCAACATATATAACAAAGACACAAATGAACAGAAATTCACAAATTCAGAAAAAGGCTCTTGCAGGACAAAAAATGCTTGTAAATTGTATAAAGAAATACAACAAGCAAACCATATGTAGAGCCACCATTACACATCAGTAATTAATTCAGTTGCGTTTATGGTGCATATAAGGCCGTCGACGTTTCAATCCCATAGAAACAATATTGGGATCATCATCAGGGCGTGAAAATGACATGCCTGAGGGAATTTTAGCCAAGCGTACCCGCCTGTGATGTCGTCGTACCTATTCAGGCGCCACCCAGACGCGCTGACGTCAATGCTTTTCTTGCCCCGCCAGCACTGATCCAGAGAAGGGCTACCACTCAGTAATTTTTTTACAGGAATTTTATGACTTTTTGTCTGCTGTTTTTGAGGCTTCCTCTTGGTTTGTCGAGGATGTCATCACGCAGGACAGGTTTTAAGCCCTGCAAAGCCTGCCACTGGGTGATGTCTGTGACGGATCCCCTCTTTGTCTGACTGTGGTGTTTGGAGCGTGACCATGACACCATGTCTTACTACAATTGCCATGCCTTGGCACTGAAGACTTTGAGGGAGCGGTCCCTGATTCTGCTAGGCGCTCGGCTCACTACTTTGCGAAAATCGAGGTCCTGAGATCTTTCAAAGAGTCCGAGTCCTCTTCGGCCTATTCAAGATCGTTGGGACATTCAGGTAAGAGGCACAAGAAGAAGAGTAAGAAGTTGAAGCACTCTTCTCCTTCATCTAGTCAGTCAACCGACGACACAAAGGAGCATTGGCATCTGAGGCCTTGTTCTTGGAGCCTGGGTTGGCTCTGCGCCTCCCCAGATGTTCAGGAGCTGGAGCGACCCCCCCCACCCAACTTAAAGGGTTTCATGAGGCTCTGCGTCTCATATTTGGGCAGCTTCATCCAATCTAGGGCCCGTGGGGTCAGGGAGCATCTGGTTTCACGCCGACTGCTCAGGCGGCCCCCCGTGGATCCGATAATAAATCTAGATCAGCGCCGGTAGTACCACTTCAACCCTGTTGCTGATCCTGGTGCTGCTGGCACGAACCAGCAGCACCAGCCCCATTATCATCCCTGAAGTCGACATGGAGCCAGAGGGACATCGCCCAACTCAGACGCCAGCAGGGCCTTTGAGTCCTACATTAGATCTGGAGCCTTATTGCTACAGGCAGGTCCTCTGGGAGGGGTCTCTGAACCCTCTAGAATACCAGTCATATGAGCCCCAAATGGACTAGTGAGAGGAACTAGGTGATGTCAGTAGACTGGATACCATTCCGGATCTAGGCATGCTTTCCCCCCTACAGTGGCTATGGAGGAGGGATCTTCTTACGCTATGGTGGTGCGGAGAGCGGCGAAAGTCCTTGGCGTTCAGCTGCACTCAGTTGCTGTCAAGACTAATCTCTTGACTGAGGTGCTGCAACCAGGAGTTCCTTCTTCAGAACCTTTATGTCCATTCAATGAGGCCCTCGCAGACTTCCTTCCGAGAACCTGGTCCAAACCCAGCAGAGGGGCTCCTGTGAATATGATGGTTGCCCATCACCAGGGCCCCGCTCCTGGGGTCCCAAACTTCCTCACTCAGTTACCTACCTTATAGAGCTTAGTGGTCCAAGCTTTAGAATCCCAGAACAGATTCCCTACTGCACCCGCGGAGAGAGAATCCGTGAGGCTCGACTTCTTGGGGAAGAAAATGTTTTCTTCCGCCAGCCTGGCTTTGGGTCTGTGAACACCGCATGTTTATTAGGCTGCTATTCACACATGCTGTGGGATACGGTTGCGCAAGTCCTGCCACAGGTCCTTGAGGAGACACGGACTCCCTTCTCCCAAGTCATTACAGACTGGAGAGACGCAGCAAAGTTCATGATCCGTTGTGGTCTGGACACAACCGACTTGCTGGGCAGAGCGGTTTTCTCGATGATGGTCCTGAGGCGTCACACCTGGCTGAGAATGGCTGGCTTCTCAGGGGATTTTCAAGCTTCCCTTATGGACATGCACTTTGATGGTAGTCATCTCTTTAAAGCCCAGGCAGACTCAGCGCTGGTGCGCCTTAAGATCTTGCGGGTTACGGCCATGTCCTCTCGGCTGGCCCACGTCATCCTCAGTCTGCCTTTCATGGCTACATAGGGGGGTTAAAACTGCACCAACCCTATCCCGGTCATCAAGCTGAGTAAGCTTCCCAGCATCTGCGTGGATGAGGCCATGGTTCCTACCAGCCTCGTGGGTCAGGTACCCAGCGGTCTGGTCCAGCCAGAATCCCTCAGCAGCTGCAGTTTCAAAAGTTCCTAATCTTGCTCTTTAGATTATAGGTGTCAAGTTTCTGGCAGGATCCGCCATCACCTCCACCACTGGCAGTCCATAACATTAGACAGGTGGGTTCTGCAGACTGTCCGAAGTGGCAACTCCCTCCCCTTTCAGACCAGGCTTCCCTCAATACCTCCAACCAGCTGATGGAGAATCATTTATCCTTGCCCTGCAAGGAAGTCATTACTCTCTTGGCCAAGGGAAACATAGAGAGGTTTCCTTGGCCAGAAGTAGGCTGTGGTTGTTATTCCGGCTTCGTTCTGGACCCAGAAAAGGACAAGGGCTTTCGTCGTATCCTAAACCTCCAAGCCCTCAAACTCTTCCTTAAAAAGGAGAAATTCAGGGCACGCTAACTCAAGTCTTGTCTGCCCTGGACCCAGAAGACTGGATGGGTGCATTGAACTTGCATGACTCTTATTTCCATATCCCCATCCTGCCTTCCCACAGGCATTAGATGCGGTTCACGGTTGGCCACAAGCACTTGCAGTTCTCTGTGCTCTCTTTTGGCCTTACCAACTGCCCTCTGGTGTTCACAAAAGTGATGGTGGTGGTTGCAGGTCATCTGAGGGGATCAGGGATGTCCGTATTCCCCTTTCTCGACAACTGGTGGTTGAAGGCGGACTAGGGACGACTGTTGTCTCCCACCTCCAGGCTATGGCAGACCTCCTGTGGATTTGCTGGGGTTCACTATCAAAGTGCCAAAGTCACACTGGAGTTCCTCTCAGATGCTCCCTTTCATCAGAGCTGTTCTGGACACATTGCACTTTTGGGCTTATCCTCCTGAGAGGTGAGTCCAGGATATTCGGGCTATGATTGATACCGATGTTTCAGCCTCTATCCTGGATTTTAGTGAAACTGACTGTGAGGCTGCGGGTCTCATGGCCTTCTGCATCCTGCTAGTCACACATGCTAGATGGCATTTGTGGGCTCTGCAGTGGGACCTGAAGTTCCAGTGGGCGCAGCATCAGGTGAATCTCTCTGACCTGGTTCCAGATCTCAGAGGGTACTGCAAAGGCTTTGTAGTGGTGGATAACGAACCGCGATTGGGTCAGAGGCAGACCCCTCTCTCTTCTCCAACGAGATCTCACCAGTAGAAACAGATGCGTCACTCCTGGGTTGTGGCAGCCATCTGGGAGAGGTTGAGATCAGAGCACTCTAGTCTCTGGCAGAATCTGGGCTCCACATCTAGTTGATGGAGCTCCAAGCAGTCCAATTGGAATAGAAAGCCTTTCTACCCTCCATCAAGGGAATACTGATACTAGTGTTCACACACAACACCACTGCCATGTAGTACTGTAACAAACAGGGCGGGATCCTTTATCAAGAGGCCCTGCTTCTCTGGACATGACTGGAATAGCAGGGCTGACACCTTTCTACAATCGCATGTAATTAAACAGAAGGCATACATTAAAGATACAGCTGCTATTATCAAAAAAGTAGAGAATTTACCCTTTAATCCGGAAACACAATACCTAGTTACATTAGATATAGAGGCGTTATACATGAAAATACCTCAAGACAGCACTATAGACCTGATTAGAACCCTCTTTTGCCAAAGAGAAAATGACCCAACTCCTCATGAATCATTTATCATTGACTGTGTAACCACTGTTTTGAAAAATATTTTTTTTATTTAATAAAGAATTTTTTTAACAAACTAAAGGTACCAGCATGAGAGCCACCTGTGCTCCCAGTCTGGCATGTCTTTACGTGGCACAATTTGAAGAGACGCACATATTTAATTCTGTTGCCCCTTTTTTTGAAAATATTACAGTTTGGTCCCGATATATAGATGACATTTTTTTTATTTGGACTGGACCCGTAGATATTTTAGAAGATTTTATCTCTTGGTTAAATTTAGGTGACAAGAATCTCAAATTCACAAGCCACTATGATCAACAAAAATGTGAATTTTTGGACATAATAATCAAACATGAAGATGGCATCTTACAAGTAGAATTGTTTACTAAAAAAACGGACAGAAATACTATGCTCCATTATAAAAGCCACCACCCACCTTGTCAGAAAAATAATATTCATTTCGAACAGTTCTTAAGACTAAAACGAAATTGTTCACAGAACAATGATTTTTTTAAACGTGCAGAGGTACTATCGACAAAATTGATAAATAAAGGATATCGAAAACGGATGGTGAAACAAGCTTTTAAAAGAGCTAGGTACTTCAACAGAGAATCTTTTTCAGGAGAAAGTCAAAGAAAATCAAACGGACAAAAGGCTAGTATTTGTGAGCAATTACAGTGGAGTAAGTGACAAGATAAAAAATATAATCAATCGAAATTGGAACTTAGTGACAAAAAAGAATAAAGATAAAGTTCCGAAACCGATGTTTTCTTTTAGACGAAACCGGACTATTAAGAATAGTTTAGTTCATACCTACAGGGAAGACAATAAGAAGACTCAATTGACTATTGATAAGAACCCACTCCCTCTAGGTACGTTTCCATGCAGTAACTGCTCAAACTATGTAAATATAATTAAAGGTGACTGCGTGGAACATAAAAAAATAAAACCTAGAATAAAATCATTCATGAATTGTAGATCCAAAAATATGGTGTATCTGATTAAATGCCCCTGTGATTATATATACATAGGTGAAACATCCCACGAAATCCGGTTAAGAATAAATGAGCACAAATCTGCCATTCACTGCAACAAAATAGGTGCTCCTCTAACAGACCACTGGAAAACAGCAGGACATAGTACTGATGGTTTACGGTGGTGTGGTCTAGAATTGACAATGCAAAACAGCAGAGGAGGTAACACCGACATCAAACATAAAAAACGTGAACAATTTTTCATGACTAGATTCAATTCCGTGAGAGAAGGACTAAATACCAGAGAGGACTGGGAAAGGATCCTATAAGCGAATTGAGGTTGTCAAAACTGTTTCAAAAACATTAGATCAGAGACACACCCCATGGCAGTATTAAGTTCGATAATAGCTTCGAGACCATAAGTCTGATACTAAACAGCAAAATAGATGACAAACAAAAGAGTTTTTGTAGTGAAAGACAAAAGATTTTTGAATTGATAGTCACTGATTGTGTAAACAGACGATTGGCATTAATACATAACCATCAGTAATACACCCTGGGAGGAAGGACGATGTAAAGACATTTTCAATAATGTCCATTGTGGCTATAATTGAATTTTAATTAGATTGAGAAAATAAGAAAATAAAAAGATAAAATAGTCTCCTAGCGTAACCATCAAATTATTAAAAGATATATATATATATATATATATATATATATATATATATAAAACTTTTTGAGTGTAAACTTTTTTCATCAGATGTTGCAAATGGGAGTAAATAATATAGACTAAAAGAAACGCTGCTACAATAATTGGAACAGCGACATACAGGGGTTGTAATTGGGATCAACAAATATAGACTAAAATAATAACACTGTGATAATAACGAGATACACGAAACATAAACGAACTAGAACTATGGCATGAGTAAATCGCGTCACATATTAGTGATGACGTACGAATATTCACCAAAGGCATACAATGAGCGGTGGTTCACTTCACCCGACGTTGTGAGAATAACTGCAAAGTGGCATACATCATCAAAAATTACATTTGTAGTTCGAGAAGGGTACGTCCCAGACCAGTGATGACACTCGATTGTGGGTGTGTCGCGAGAACAATGAAAAAACTATCTACTCTCGAAGCATGAATCCGATTACCATACAAATAAACATTAAATAAGTACAAATAGATGTGAAGGTATCCACACAGAAAATGTTTTTTTGTCCATTTAAAGCCCCACAGTATAAGGCGGTATGTTTAATTTTACTATACGCCTTGTAATTAACGTGTGGGGGCGACACATACTACAATTGTAGTCCTAAAGATGCTCGTCTCCCGTTAGTGACGTAACGCGGTTGAGTGTGCCTCGCATGAGCACGTTTCCAAACAATACTGCGATAATTCGTTTAAATAACAAACTATCAAACGTGAGCTGAAAATAGTTATTGGATCGGAACCGCGAGGAGCCGTGAGGGGTGCAGGGAGGCCGATTCAAGTCAACCAGGTAAGATCCGTTTCCCCTGTGCGGTTTCCCATGCGTAAACTATTCCCCTAGCCTAGCCTTGGGTTAACTTCAAGCCGACCACAATATCTGAAATGCCAACTAGAGTCATTTCTTTTTATGTTTTATAAAAAATACAAGATAATGAAGCCACGGAAAAATACATTTAAATTAAGAAATACAGTCAAGAATGGAAGAGACTATGTACCACTAAATGGGCAGGTTCTATTGATAATCGCAATATAAACGGGGATACCAATACCTATACTTTCCCGGTGAGCAGCGGTATGAAGGTATTCTCCTTCACTGGAGAGATCAAACAACACAATCACTTTACCGCTATGCCAACACTGAATAGGAGGAAGCGGCACGATGGTGTTCTCCTTCATTGTAGTTATAAATCAATATAATCATTCTACGGCCATGTTAGCACTGTATAATAGGAACGTAGCAATAAAAGCAATACCATTCCCGACAATAGTCTCTAAAATTGAATCAAGTAGAGAGCCGAAATAGTAAATTTACTATTGTGGAGCTACAATGTATATTGAACATTGAGAACCAGCCAGGATGGCAAGATAAAGCAATAAGATACAAATAATGTAATCCTTCGCAGGTCAAATTGAAAGAGACGCTGCAAACGGAAATTCAGCGCTGGTAGAAGTTAAAAGAATCCAGTCACGCTGCTGTGAGGGCCCCATAACCCTGTTGTAAGGGTCAGTACTATGTTCTAAATAATTAACTACTAGTAGACCACATTGGGTTCTTTATATAAAGATTCCCCCGTTTCTTTTTGCGTGCAGGTAACAACTTTAATAACACCTGAATCATTAGCTGCTGCTACGAAGTTTGCATGTAATTACATTGTGTACAGTATTAACTAATGAACAACCCACTAATATATCCTAATGTGTATACATATGCTTCCTTATAGTGACACATTCTTTAAAATACGGTGGCCCCCCTCCGGCCTTATCCTCACTACTGAGTTCCTGAAATTTACAGGTAATACCATATGACAGTCATTTATAAATTGTGGGCCCCTTATAACAAATTAAAAAATTGCAATTGGCCACTCAATGAATAGTCGTTTTCTGTCATCGTATGTCCTTCCCAGAAAGGAATTTCACACTTGATGTGTTAGACCAGAGCCTCTATCCTTTGAGATACAACGAACAGACAACCTCCAATTAAAACGAGAGGGATAATTAACTTTCGCAGGTATGCACAATGGTTTATCTTCTTAAAGCTACCTAATAGTGACTTCACGTCACATAGTTAGGAACCCAAATGTATAGCCCATTGTAACTCAAATGCCATATTACCGACCAATAGGAATGTATATTTGTGTAGAAAATAAAGTACAATAATTTGTGAAAACACGACTGTGCCTTGGAAAATGTAAAAGAAATGTGTTTTTTTAACAATATCTATGAATGTATCTAATTGTACGCTTTCTCTGTATAGAATTGTTTGTCCTGATGAAGGTGATATCGCAATACACCGAAACGCTGCGTCGACAACTTTGACAACTCTGAATTTTGTGATTTTTTACTGTTATATATGTGTATCGGCACTTTTTTTTAAAACATTTAAATTTTAATGTATGGCACTGTACTGATGTTACCCAACATCTATTTTATTGATTTGTAATAAATTGTTCAATTTTTATACAACAAACAATGTTTTTAAAATTTTTGTAATCTCTTGTTTTCACTATATGTTTAATGTTGTATACCTTTCTACGTAGTCGGCACTTGAAGTTATGAGGGCAATATACAAAAGGGTTTTTCAAGAGTTGAACATTTGGACTTGTTAAGTTCTTCACCCCATTTCCCTGGTGGTACAACTCCTGGCAGGTTCTCTGAATGCCAAGGCACGCAAACTCAGCCGTCGATGTCTAGCAGATCACGAATAGCCTCTCCAACCGAAAGTGGCACATGGTCTCTTTCAGTAGTGGGAAGAGCCTTGCTTAGATCTGTCTGCCTCTACGAGAACGTGCAATGCCAGCAGTTTTGCGTGCTGGAATTTCCAAGGCGGCACTCACTCAGAGACTCTTTTCATCTCAAGTGGAGCCCAGGCCTCCTGTATCCCTTTCCGCCCATAACACTCCGACCCAGAGAATGACTGGGCCCGAATCATTCTTGTTACTGCGGAGTGAGCCCGGAGAGTATGGTATCCCGGGCTACTGAGCATGGCCATCGATCCTCCGATCAGGCTGCCCCTTTGGGAGAATCTTTTGTCGCACCAGCAGGGTGGGGTCCTCCACCTGAACCTGTCAGCTCTCCACCGTCTTACAAGGAGATTGAGCAGCAGCTGTTGATAGCTGTGGACCTTCCTCCCGAAGTCTGAAATGTTAATCTGGCAGCAAGGTGTCCCTCCACCAAGAAGGTATACGCCTGCCTTTGGAAGCGATATGTGTAATATTGTATAGAAAAGTTCATTGACCCACTTTCTGTCTCCCTTTCTGTTATTTTGCTTTTTATTCTTACCCAGACTACAAATCCCAGCATGCACTTCACCATTTACTTTGGGCAATCCATCAGAAGGCCTGATGGCCAGCACTACTTTGGATGCAGAGCGTTTATTTTACCTGCACTTTGTAGAGGACTGGTCTCACCAATCTAGGGGAGTCTGCTGCTTCTGGCTTCTACAGCGCTCCCTATTCCAGCGAGTGCTGAGTTTTGGCCAAGGACGGAAGTTGATCACACAGTTCCAAGCAGTGTTACCACAGGTCCAGGGTATGGTTCCCTTTGTTTGTGCACGCCTTGTTATTGGGGAAACAGTCTTCTTGGTGCTTCCTTTGAAAGAAGTCTATCAGAACTGAGGTTCTGGTTTCAGAGGGGTTCCTTAAATCCTAGATTTAGGGGAGGTAGGGATGTGGGAGCTAGTAGCGAACAGGCAGCTAATCCCTGCAGCTAGTCTGCCCATAAGGTGACCACATCCAGTGGTGTAGGGCACCTTTTCTACGAAAAGCCCACTATTTCTACCCGCCTCAAGATGGCAGAAATTAACTTTGTGTACAGATCAGGCTGCTCACTCTAGAGGTGTGGCCAGCATTCCTGGAGGTGTACACCTCCGGCTCATTTCCCGTCGTGCCAGGGTCCATGTGTGCGTGGGGTAAGGGGGAGGGCTGTGTCCTCCTCATGGGGACAGCCCAGATGCTTATCAGAGGTGGTGCAGCCTTTGAAGCTCAACGCTCTGACGTGTCACTTAACTAGCCCACTTGGGGCGGGTGGGGTTGACCTCCTCCCTGTCCAAGCCTTTGTTCTGACTCCTGCAGCCTGGCAGGAGTTCAGAAACCTGTCTTGGCTGCAGCTGAGCAGGAAAACCGGGGTCACCCACCCAAAGCACATGTCCGCTACGGTAACTAGGTGGGCAACCACCTGGGTGCATGACCGCCTTCCCTTGGCACCATATTCGTGTCAGGGAAAAGAAGGCATGTTTCACATCAAACTTGTCATATTTAGGTGATATAATAATGGAGCTGGCAACGCGGGTAGTCCTGGGCAAATGTCACGTTATCCTATGGACTGCCTATCACTTATAGCGTGCATTAATGCAAAGGCCACTGTAGACACATATAAGCTTGCACTTGCATATCTACACTCTTAATGGACTGCACCCTTCCTCTTGGGTGCAAGAGACCTTCTCCAACGGTGACTGACATATACTTAAGTGCAGTGCTTTAGTGCTTTAACCCTGTCACACCTGATGAGGACAACGTTGGAATGGAGCAGTGATCAGGCCTGCTGTCACTTGTTGACTTGAGTCACTCAGGATGGCACAACCAATGCTGCTGGCCCTGAGTACCCCTTTGCCACTCAAGACCTGGGTACCACTTACCAGGGACTTACAAGGGGTGGGGTGGGTGTGGCATGGCATGGCATGGCATGGCATGGTTTCTATCAATTGGGGATGCCAATTACACATCTCACTTGTAGGGAGAGAGCAGTGGCAATGGAGCCTGGTTTGCAGGTCCCAGTGTGCTTTTAGAGTAAAATAAACAGCATTTGGTAGTCCAAATGGGGCCAAAAAGAGGGGGACATCTGCAAAAATTCCTGTTTTGTTACAAATATAATTAAAACTGATGTGGTAACTGCGAAAGACACTGAGCTACAACTTGTATGTTAAGAAAGCTACGTCCAGCATTTCGTAATAGTCTCCATAGACATGATTATATTCAGCGTAATGACTGATAGATGAAATATGGAAAGCATTTAATATTGTGTGGTTTGACTAAACACTTCAACAGCTACACTGTATTTCTAATCAACACATTAATGCCACACAAGAAATAGATTTTCAGATAGAATGCCATTGGCTTTTATTGTTGAAGCAATGTAAATGATCAGTGAGTTAGCAATCTTTATGAATGTTTCTCTGTAGAAACAAGTGCACTGGAGCTTATGATACAAGTAGATGCCTTTGTGTAAACTAGCCGTGTTTAAAATATAATTCTATATCCTGATGGTAGACTCCTTGTGAAATCTATCAAAGTACAAAAGTACATGTTCGTAGTTCTAATGGGAAAACCGTGCAAGTCTGCATTCTCATACGAATGGTATAAAAGCTATACTGCTTTGCATTCAAAATGTAGTTGTTGACCCATCTGAATACCTGGTTACGAGGACTCCAGCTTCAAAATAGCAATTCCTGAATGTAGCAACTATGTTTCAAGATTGCCTTGCAAGGACACTATGTTCCACTAAGAGATTAGTGAGCAGATTTACAAGAACTGGCACATCTCTGCATATCAGCAGAGATGTGCCAGTTTATTTGCGTCACGCAGAAAAACTCTTGCGCCACCGTGGATGTGTCGCATTTACAATGCGGCGCACCATAGCGCAAGGATTGATAGATGCATGACGCATCTATTGGCGTAAAGGCAGCACATTGCTGGAATGGTGTTGCAAGCACGACGCAACTCCAGCAATGCTTCGGAATGCCTATTTCTATTACGCTGTGTCACCCCTTATGCCTGCTTCAAGCAGGCGTAACGTTTTGACGCAGTGGCATCGTAAAAGTGACTCCGTGAAATCTTGTAGATTTCACTGCATCACTTCTAAGAGGCTTTCTTACGTCGGAACGCCCACCCTGCATACATTATACCTGACGCAGGTATAATGTAGCGCAGGGCATTACAATGTGCCACATCTCCCTAGATGCTTCATGTTGTAAATATGTTGCAACGTGGCGCATGGTTTACGAAGCCGCTGCATCACAAAAGTGATGCAACGGGCGCGTGAAGTTGTCACAAGGGGCTTGTAAATCTGCTCTTACGCGTCTGTGCATTTCTAATCACAGATTGGGGAAACCGCTTTGATACTGCAAGTGTTCCAAATTTCTTCTTCCTGTTGGGCCATGAGACATTGAGTCCTTAGATTAATTAAGATGTTTGCGTACTGCCTGTTCTTGAGACGTGACGCTTCAGTCCTGGCTACCCTCACTACATGATTTTTGACGATGTTCATGTTTAGGGGACTCTTAGTGTGTTTTGCAGGAACCGGCTTGCAGACAACATGGTGGAGGTAAAAGTATTGCTAACCATAACTGGCCTGCTATAAGATTTTTCCCCCCTGTTGTGTTTATTAACATCCAGTGGCGGTTTTACCATGGGGCCGTTTGGGCGCCGCCCCCCCTGCTTTCTCGCCGTGCGAGAAGAAGGCAGAAACAAATGGTAGTTATTTATTTATAACTACCATTTGTTTCTGCCTGCCCTTCTCGCACACCGAGAAAGCAGTCAGCAAAACTTCCCTACTCGAGCCTCAGGGCAGGGGGGAGTGGCTTGGGGGAGTGGCTTGCCCACTGTTATTAATACTGACTGTTTGGACAGCCTGAGAGGCTGTCCAAACAGACAGTATTAGCAACAGTGGGCAAGCCGCTCCCCCAAGCCTCCTCCCACTCTCCGTTCTGCAAGATGCAGACTAAGAGAAATGACGTGCTTAGGGCAGCCGGACGAACCAATCAGCGCCGGCTGCCATGGAGGGGAGGGAGGCTGCCTGCAGCCTTCAGTGATGACTCTGACGAGGCATTCGAAATCCAGGATGGCGGGAGTCTGCAGGCTCGGGACAGGACTCGAGTCGGGAGTCAGAGCGGGAAGCCATTAAGGTACGTTTTTTTACATTTATTTTATTATTTTGAGTCCGAGTCTGTTTATGTTATTAACGGGGCCGTTGTGATGGTTTTGTTTTTGTGACATTTAACAGCAAGGGAAACTGTTTCCTCTGCCATTCACAAGCTAATTGGCCTGGAAGTCTGTTGTAGTTTGGGGGTAACGCTGGTGCAGTACCATCTTTTTTTTCATGTAGGCCCTTCAAACGAGGTCTGTGTTTACTGTGCTGTCGGGCAAATTGAAATACATGTACAGCATCAGTGATATGACACCGAACTATTCCCTTGAACTAACGCTGCAGACCCGCCATACTCTATACTACAAACAGCCGTCCATTATGCGTGTCACGCGGCATTTACATCGTCATTACGGATCATTTCAGAAGGGAAATTGAGATCTTAGGCTGATCATAACTATTTCAAAACCGATTCATATCTACCGAGAGGGCATACGTCAACAGTAGAGCTGGAAAGGGAATGCGTGGCTCGTATTGGTAACTAGTCAAGTTTGTATAGGGCTATGCAGGACCAGCTAACAAGAGGAGTGAACACAGAATCTTGGCCTTCTAAGTTCAGTGGCAGAGACATGAAACAGGCACTTGGAATGCATATTTGGCTGATTTGCGTGAGGTTACGGGGTGGGAATGAAGACCCTTAATTGTCCAATTAGAAGCAGCGTCCCTTATGCAACACTTGCACCAACACTTGAGCACCCTGACTCGAAATCACGTTTGCCCCTCTTTCATGTTTGCAGTTTGTTTTTATTTTATCGTCTTCGTCTTTTTCATGTGTGAGTGTGTGGGAAGTCTGCAGGACTGTTATCTCGTGTGGTGCATATTATGAAATCACCGGCCAACTTCTCTAACATTCTAATAGCCTCTGGTCTTTGTTCCTGTATGTTCTTTTCTCCACCGTCAATTTTACGCCCCGCCTATTTCAAATGTCACCAGCCGCCACTGTTAACATCACTTTAATTGTCGTTTTTCAGAGGGTAGGTAAGTGTCTTAAGAGTAGAAGAAACCTTAAAATTGACAACATTTTTCTTTAGTGAATAGTTTTGATGATATTGTTCACACACCTTTGTTGCGGTGGCAGTGGATGGTGGCTACACCTCCCGCAAGCGCAAACCCTTCAGCGGTGAGCCTTCAGCCATGCAATGTTGGAATTGACTACTGGGCCCTACGTCTGAACTCCGGCCAGGCCAAGTCTCCTGTGCACCTAACCTCTACTACACAGCGACGTTTGTACGAAACCATCTGTAGCGGGCTATGGGGGGTGCAAGTCCTATATGCCTGTCTCTAGGACACCGAACTAGCTATGCCGTCTTCAGCAGTGCACAGCACATCGGCAAATCGCAAACAAGCTGTGCGTAGCACTGCAGTTTGAGCACAAGGTGGCACTATGAGTTTGTTTTGCTGACTTTAAGGCCTGTTTTCATACTTTGCAAATACACTTTTTTAATAATATTAGTAGTTAGGTCCAGTATTTATAACGTGCAAAAAATCACTCAAGGGGATGAATCGTAGGCACGTGGAGAATAAGTGATTTGCCCAGAATAGCAGGATGTTGACGCAAGACTCGAACCTGGCTCCCACCGACTGCGAACTTGGCAGCTCAGGCCGTTTGCTACATCCTACCCCATTCCCCGTCTAGATCTACCAACAAATTTGCAGATCTAAAATTCCGCAGATCCTTCAAGAAAAACAAGTCTCTTTTAAAATGTATTTAATCTTGTTCATGGTGTGTCCGCTTCTCTCAACCACATCGTCCCTGCTGGTAGGGGATGCTCCACAGAGGCGCAACTAGAGCCAAATTTCGGGGGGGGGGGGGCTAAGAAAGAAATTCGGGGGGGCTGAACCTTTAATCAGTATGCAGAGTGGTGCTGCAGGCGCTCTTAGAAGGGGTGAAACAACTGGGAGGCCTAATTACCATGCAAATGGTCTTTTAAAGACCTGTTAAACGTTCGGGTGCGCCTCTGTGTGTGCCCGGGATCTGTCTCATCCCGGGCTGGCACACACGACACACAATTTCCTTGTATGTCACTTATTTCAAGACTCTGGCTTTTTTCCACAGCAAACCTCTCCATCCTTGACCTATTGCACCATGTGGCCCCCACTCCCAGATGTTAAAACCGCGAAGGAGTATGAGCCAACCAGCGTGCTGCCATCATTTCCTGGGGGAGGGGGTGCCAAAACAACAAGCACTGGCGTTGCCAATAGGTCTCGCAGTAGGAAAGTTGGAGCTATTGGTTTTGTAACTGACATTTTATATTTATATTTTGTGATTTACAATGCCAATACTTTTAACTTTAGCATATGTGACACTTTGAGTATTTTTAATGTCACATGTTTTGGATTGTCTTTACTTAGATGTATTGATATTACAATTAACATTGGCTTTTAATTTTTTTTAAATAATTAATACTTAAATAAAAGTGATTGTAATTTTTAATGGCAATAGCTTAAACTTTTGTAAATAACTGGAAAGATGAACATGTGAGTAGAAGAGTGAGTGTATGGATGATTGGGCAATGAGTGAATGGATGATTGGGCAATGAGTGAATGAATGAATGGCCAAGTAAGTGCATCACACACTTGCAGTTCAGAGACTGCTGCAGCAGTCTTCATTGTGCCTGTCACCACAGTTCTTGACATGATTTGCCAGCACATTTGTTGATGTCTCCCAGCAGCTTACTGGCTGGTGCCAGCCAATGAGGTCCTAAAAATGAGAGGCTGACATGATGTCTGACACTGAAATGATCATGCCTATGGGCTCCTCTCAAGTGATGGAAGGAATGCTTCAATCAATCTCAACCTCTGGCAGTCACTCGAACTCCATTCCACACCATCTCTTTTCTCCCACTACATCACTCTAGACAGCCATATGTAAATCAGTCTTCACCCTGCTCCAGTATGAAAAGTCCACCCCCAAACTGCCAGGCCAGGTCCACACCAGAAGGGAACACAAGCAGCCTCAGTCTGGTTTCAGTCTAGTTAGACCTCATTCATGAGGTGCAGTTTCAGTCCTGCAGCACAGTAAGCATGGGACCCTCACCTGAGCATATCCTTCTCACTTTGGTCATCCACTGCAACAGATATAAAAACATGGAAGAGATACTTGAATTAATGACTAGTTGCTGAGATTCATTCAAGCATTCCTTCCATCATTTTGTTGTTCGTTGCAGTAGTCCATCAGACAGCACCTCTTATATGTCTCAAGGTGACTCTACCTATGCTGATACCAGACTCTTTACCTCAACCTCCTGGATCTCCCTTGGTTGGTGATAGTCTTGAACACAACACATGGACGACAGCATGCTAAATAGAAGATGGGTGAAGGTGCACACCAATTTTCAATTACTCAAAAATATTTGTCTTTAACTAATTACACCGGTGCTATGGTACTGCTTCTGCTGTCAATTCGGATGCCTGGATATGAATGCGTAACAATCAGCAGGAAGACCTGCTGGAACCATGCAATGTTCAATGGGTTTGTAAACTACAATCCTCTTATTAAACAAAATTGATCAAGAACGTAAACTAGTTTATACTGTAACGTTTTATAAGCAATGTGTTAAGTTCTCTGAAGCATATAAGAATCATGTATATATAAAACATACATCACATGTTCTGTGTGAAACGAAACAATAGTCATGCTGAAATAATAAACATCATGTAAATTGAATACATTGCTATAGTGAATCATTGTACACATGAAGTTCTACATCCATTTTGAGTTTAATGCCTGATGCCTTTCGGGACGGTGGGGTCCCTTCTTCAGGGGAAAACCTTCCACAAATATATTTACATTATACATTTGAAGTGGACATGACGGTGGAACATATACACACAACAGGTTCATGTTTGAGATTATTTGAAAATGTGAATGAGGAATGACACGCCTGAGTAGAAACAAATGAAAAAGTACACCAACTGAGTGTGTTAGTATTCAGAAGACCAGTAATAAAGAGGCATTGGAAGTGCCGCCAAAAATCAATCCTGGATGAAACCACTGAAGGAAAACCTCCTGTGCACCAAAGAGTTTAATATAAAAAATGTTATCTCACCATAAAGGAAAGAATCTGTATATTCCTACAAAAGTGCTGAAATCGCGAAAACTGTGACAAAAACATGAATTAGGAAGACTATATGACTCAAGAACACTAGCATTATCTGAAAAAACCCAAAAACCACATATCATGTGGCTTACCTAGATGACAGGAATGATGTATGCGGTAACTACGGTATTTTCAATGAATATGCCCGTGAACCTGCAAGTGAACATGAGCATCTGGTGAGCTCAAAAGTACACAAAACTGAAATGCGTCTGAGAACAACATAATGGTTGTCCATTATAATAGCTCCTATATGTAGACCCAGTTGCTAGAAGAAAAATGAAATAAAGAATAGCTTACCCTGCTCGCTGTGGATAAACCGCGTAGGTAAATAGCCGTTGAATGATTAGGGGAGGAGAAGCCGCAGAGCACATGCTGGGAGAAGCCCTTTGATGTGGTGGTGGCCGTGAAAAAATGCAATTAGGAGGGAGGGAGGGAGGCTGATGCGCGTGCTTGTTTGGTCACTTGATTCACGTGAACTCAAAGAAAACCGCACCAAAAAGCCCGTGGTTTGACGAGCATTTTGAGCACTTGAATTCTCGCTCCGCTCAATGCGCATGCGCATTGATAGGTCGCGAGACCTAAAAAGAGAGAGAGAGAGTGTGTGTGTGTGTGTGTGTGTGTGTAAAGGTTTGCGGAAAGCAATGGCCAAAGCATCAACAGCGACAATGCAGCAGATGTTTGCATTTCTTGGGATCTTAATAATACCTATGCTATCAAATCAAATCTTCACTTTGATTCTTCCCCTAATGATCGATTCCCACAGCAATCCCTCCAAACGTGGGATTAACAAGGAAGTTCAACTATGGTAAACAAAGTCTAGTCTATAAGAATATGGGTGTGTCGAGGTATTTACAGAAGAGCTAAGTTTGTTATTTAAGATTTGTCCCACCCCTTTTCCCTCCCACCACAGGATTCTTAGCAAGAAAGACGACGTGTCGCCCTCACACATACATTATTCCGCCTTTGACGGACCGCTTCTCCCAGTCAATTTATGACACACATTACCTACCGCATTCTCCTGAGCCGTCCCCCGCCCAAAACTTAACATTGCTCTTACCTAATGTATTCCCTTCTGGGGGGGTGCGTGAGCAGCTACATGATTATCCGGAAGATGTTAATGAGACTGGTGACCTATTCTTAGGACACCCATGCGCCGCACGGCCACCAGCTGTAGCGTGTGCTCCCCGCCTGTTGCCTTGTTGCCTATTTTAGGCTTTTTGCCCCTTTTCTCTGTGTTTGTGTGCCCCCCTGTGCTGTTTTTCCCCATAGCTGCGCCCTGTGCCCTCCCCTTTGCCTTCTGTGCCCTCCCCGCCTCCCAGCTGCTCCTCCCTCCCCCGCACTTGGCCATAAATGGCGACCGTGCGGCACAGGTGAGTGTGACCTATTTTTTGGACACCCCCGTGCCGCATGGCCACCAGCTGTAGCGTGTGCTCCCCGCCTGCCGCTGCCCTCAGCCTCGCTGAGCCTGCCTGCTGACCACGCCCCCCGCCGTCGCTCGGTGTGGTCTCCTGCGTTTACTGTGTTTTCTTAGTTATTATCTGTTGCCTTGTTGCCTATTTTAGGCTTTTTGCCCCTTTTCTCTGTGTTTGGGTGCCCCCCTGTGCTGTTTTTCCCCGTAGCTGCCCCCTGTGCCCTCCCGCCCCGCTCCCCGCTGCCGTGAGAACGGACACGCCCCCTTTGCCTTCTGTGCCCTCCCTGCTCCCAGCTGCTCCTCCCTCCCTTGCACTTCGCCATAAATGGCGACCGTGCGCACGCGCAGCGGGCGCGCCGGTTGTGCGCCGAAGGCACGCCAAAGGTAAGCCCGTCTGCGCCCGTCCGCGCCTGGACCGCGCCCACCGCCCGGACCCCTGGCCCCCGCAGACACCAGCCCACCCGCCGGACCTACGCCGCCACCGAACTCTACGCACTCAACGTCTGTCGAATCCCAGGATGCTACCGAGCCACCCCGAGACGCACCCACGGACCCTTCAGTTGCCACTCCTGCAAGTTCTCCTGCATCCGGTCCTGCACTGCACCCACCAAGCCGAGCACCAGCAGCAACCACCTGAAGTGCATCCTGCTCAACACCCGCTCGGTCCACAGACACGCCATTGAGCTTTGGAACCTGCTCGACACAACATCACCAGACGTCGCCTTCCTCACGGAAACATGGATGAATGCCTCCTCAGCACCCGCCATCGCCATCCCGGACGGATACAAGATCACCCGGAGGGACCGCGCCAATCAGACCGGAGGAGGCATCGCCATCATCCACAGGAACACCATCCGCATCACGACCAACACCGACGACACCCCCACCCTCGCAACCGCCGAACACCTGCACTTCCAGATCCACACCGACCCCAAGACCACCCTCAGAGGCACCCTCATCTACAGACCCCCGGGACCACGCACACAATTCAGCGAAGACACCGCCGACTTCATCAGCCCGCACGCCCTCCCCTCCGCTGACTACATCCTCCTCAGGGACCTCAACTGCCACCTGGAGAACAACAACGACCGCAACACCACCACCCTGCTGGACAACCTCGCCAACCTCGGTCTCAAGCAGCTGTTGACCACCCCCACCCACTACGCCAGACACACACTCGACCCCGTCTTCTCATCCAGCAAGGACATCGCCTTCAGCCACGCCACCGGACTCCACTGGACGGACCACAGCTGCGTCCACTTCAGCTTCAAAAAGAACACGATCCACCAGCAACAGGTTGCTCGCATAAGCTGGAACAGGATCACAGCCGACCAGCTCGCCGCATCCCTGAGCCAGGACCCCCCCCCGCCAGCTCAGCGAACCCCAGCCAAGCCGCCAACAACCTCACGAAGTGGATCAGCAACTGCGCAGACGACCTCGCCCCCCCTGAGGACCCCGCCTCGCAAGAAAGCTTACAAGAAAGTAAGAAAGCACCATGGTTCACCGACGAACTCAAGAGCTCCAAGAAGAACTGCAGAGCCCTCGAGAGAGCCTGGCGCAGAGACCCAACACCAGACAACATGACCACCCTCAAGCTCGCCACTCAAACACCACAACTGATCCACACCACCAAGAAAACCGCATTCAAGGAACGACTGGACAACAACGCACACAACAGCAAGGAACTCTTCAACATCGTCAAAGAGCTCTCCAACCCCAACGCCGGAAACAACGACATCACCCCATCACAAGACCTCTGCAACTCCCTCGCCTCCTACTTCCACAACAAGATCGCAGATATACACAACAGCTTCATCACACAGCCAATGCACCCCACGATCGCACCGGCACCCCCCGCCACCACCCTCCGCGCCTGGACTCCGATCAACACCGAAGAAACCCGTCGCACGATGAACTCCATCCACTCCAGATCTCCAACCGACCCCTGCCCGCACCACGTCTTCAACAAGGCCGACGCTGTCATTGCACCCCACCTGCGAGACATCATCAACATCTCCTTCAACACCGCCACCTTCCCGGAGAGTTGGAAGCACGCCGAACTCAGCGCTCTACTGAAGAAACCTTCAGCGGACCCCACCGAACTCAAAAACTACCGCCCCATCTCGCTCCTCCCGTTTCGGCCAAAGTCATCGAGAAGACCGTCAACAAGCAGCTGACCGCCTTCCTCGAGACGAACGGATCCCTCGACCACTCGCAGTCTGGCTTCCGGGCCAACCACAGCACCATCGCCGCCACTGATGACATCCGAACCCTGCTAGGCAACGGGGAAACAGCGGCCCTCGTCCTCTTGGACCTCTCTGCAGCATTCGACACTGTCTGCCACCGCACCCTAGTGCAGCGCCTCTGCAACGTCGGAATCCAGGAGAAGGAACTAGAATGAATCATCTCCTTCCTCGCCGGGAGAACACAGAGAGTCCGCCTACCCCCGTTCAGATCAGAAGCCACCAAAGCCATCTGCGGCGTTCCTCAAGGCTCCTCACTCAGCCCCACCCTCTTCAATGTCTACATGAGCCCCCTTGCGGCCATCGCACGCCAACACAACCTCAACATCATCTCTTACGCCGACGACACCCAGCTGATCCTCTCCCTCACCAACGACCCCGCCACCGCCAGAGCCAACCTACACGAAGGGATGACAGACGTAGCCAAGTGGATGATGAACAGCCGCCTGAAGCTGAACTCGGACAAGACGGAGGTCCTCATCCTGGGCTCCTCGCCCTCCGCCTGGGAAGACTCCTGGTGGCCCCCTACCCTGGGCAGCGCACCCAAACCTACAGACCACGCACGCAACCTGGGCTTCATCCTGGACTCCTCCCTCTCCATGACCAGACAAGTCAACGCCGTCTCCTCGTCGTGCTTCAACATCCTGCGCATGCTACGTAAGATCTTCCGGTGGATCCCCACCGAGACCAGAAAGACGGTTACCCAGGCCCTCGTCACCAGCCGACTGGACTACGGCAACTCCCTCTACGCCGGAACCACTGCCAAACTCCAGAAGAGACTCCAGCGGATCCAGAACACCTCAGCAAGACTCATCCTCGACATCCCCCGACACAACCACACCTCCGGACACCTGAGAGACCTGCACTGGCTCCCGGTCAACAAGAGAATCACCTTCCGTCTCCTCACCCACGCACACAAAGCCCTACACAACCAAGGCCCAAGATACCTCAACAGCCGCCTCAACTTCTATACCCCCACACGTCAGCTTCGATCGACCAGCCATGCCCTCGCCGCCGTCCCCCGCATCCGAAGAGTCAACACAGGAGGAAGGGCCTTCTCCTACCTGGCCGCCAAGACTTGGAACTCCCTCCCGACCCACCTCTGCCTGACCCAAGACCACCTCGCCTTCAGGAAGCAACTCAAGACCTGGCTGTTCGAGCAGTAGCGGACCCCCCTCCCCAAGCACCTTGAGACCCTCCGGGTGAGTAGTGCGCTATATAAATGCTTGATTGATTGATTGATTGATTGGTGGGGTCGACATAGTTGTTTTCTCTTGTGTTGGTATGATTTCTTCTAGCTCAAGGCTGTATGTGTGAAACTGCATAATGATGCATACAATTACTTGGCGTTCAATTTTGTTGTTGCTTGGTTCTCATAATGTATGAATTTGTTCCCATTGTCAGCTTGGTTTTGCTTGGTGTATCACCTTTTCTGCTGTTTACTTGCAGGAGTCGTCATGCAGATGACATTAACTTCACAGATATACGCCTACTGGACATTAGTCCTAATTTGAGAATTAAACCCCTGTGTGCATCATATCATATGGGTTCTCTGGTGTTTGCTTACTATTACAACTGAACTGTGATGTTGACATAATTAAGTTTACCACAATATCCTGCCTGCATGGTATGTCTTTACATTCCCCACTGTCTGCCGTCCTACCTTTGCTCTGTTATTGTAATGTGCAAACTGAAAAACTATAATAAACAGATTCAAACAAGGAAGTTGTTCAATACAGTTCTGGCAAAGTATCAGTCACTGCATGTATGGGCTGTGTTTACCAAAAGTTTGCAAAGGTAATGTAGCTATTCAGCAGATGTTAATCCCGGGATACCTCTAGTGAAAGCTGAGGGCGCCATCATGATCCTGGTCAAGTGAGCACAGTTGCCACTTGGATGGTCTTTCTCTGCAAATGCATAGGACAGCTTAATACTGCAGATGACAGTACGCAAAATGGTGTATATGGTCACTGCTTTGTCCTCCTTGGGTCAAGTAAAGACAACAGAGTGCTTAACATAACTCTGTCCTGGCAAAGTCCAGTCAATGTTGCGGGATCCCACATTTTTGGGTCCAGTGACAGTCTATGCATTCTACCCTCGTCATTGGTAGTACCAGTTTCTGGGTAGAATACTGATTGGTGGTTGAACCAAGAGGACCTAAAGTTCTCCGATCCTATGGGCTGAAGTCATGACCACCAAGGTGACAGTTTTCAGACTTGGAAGTCGAGCCTGGCAACTATTTATCGGCTTGAATAAGGATGCAGTGAGAACTCAACACAAGATTCAAATTCTATTGGGAGAGAACTACCGTAGACCGTTTAGAAAACACTCCACTAGCGATGACTTAAACAGATAAAGCTGCTAAGGAAGACGCATAAAGAGATATGGGGCAGCCACATTTAAAAAACATTTTTATTTTGAATAGTCGCCACTGCTGGGCTGGGCTGGGCTGGGCTGGAAAGAAACCATGCAAACCACACAAGGTAATGAGGAAAACAAAAAAGTAATTGGTGGAAAGGTTGAATTAATCTCAGCCGTTGATAATTACTCAGGTCATAACCGATTCCAATTCCATTGATTGTGTCTATCATGCCACCTCCGAAAGGAACCAGCCATATGCAGATCAGCCTCAGTACTGCTTCAATAGTAACAGTTCACCCCAAAATGCCAAGCCAGGTCTCCCCCAAATTAGAACACAAGCAACTGCAGACTGCTTACGGCCTATTTAGGGTGCGTCAGTGAGGTGTGTCCACTGTGGCACAGTGAGCAAGGGACCCACATCTTGGAATACTTGTTGGAATGGCATAACTTAAATGGATTCAGGCCTTCTGAATCCATTAAACAAAGTTGTTCCAGTGACTCGTATAAATGGACTTTGGGAGGGTGTTTTGTGGCAGCTAAGATGACGTCCACACGAGATGGCAAGCAAAAGGACACAGGCTGCAGGGCCGGCTCTAGGCTCATGGTGGCCCTGTGCAGGGAGCGTAGGTGGGGGCCCCGGAAGAGGGGGTCCGGACGGGACGGAGCTCAGGAAGAATACGTCCAGAAAAGTCGTTAGATGACCAGTACCTGCGGCTGCTCCTACCCTTCCGAATTCGTCTCACTGTGTGCATGCCTGGCGTGCCCAATCTAGCCTTAACCCTAGCACTCCCCGGCAGTTGGTGGCAATTAAATGTAAAGAATACTCTATGGGATTTCCTTATTTCCTTACTTCACTTCACCCTCTCTCTTAACCTGACTCTAGTTCTATTTCTCCATGTACCTTTAACCTCCCTCTCTATGTATCTCACATGTTTCTACGGGACGCCCCAGCTGAGGAGTTAGGTGCTCTGGCAGAGCTGGGTGAGTCCCAGTAACAGACAGCAGGACTGCGAGAGAGATAGCAGCGAGTTCCTTTCCCTGGAGTAACCATAGGTGCTCTCCGCGCTCCACCGGGGCCCGCGCCTGGCTGTGTCAAACTGAAAGCGCACGGGTTGGCCCGGTCGCTCCCCTGCCCCCCCGAGCTCTAGGGGCCCCCAGGAGTCGCTGGGACTTTGAGTTGGAGCCATATTTCAACTGTCTGCCGCTTAATAGTGCAGAAATACCCTTTCTCTCCACCTTTATTGGCACAGGCGGAGCAGGGGGCCTAAAGAAATCAATCACCACCAGTTTACATGGGAGGCCGCGCCTGCTGCCAGTGCCACTGACTGTAAGACAGACAGCGGCCTACGAGTCGATGGATGCGGCACCGGCAAATTGAATGCGGCGGGCCCCCTGCCCCTCGGATAAAGTGTCAGTGATTCCGAAATGTAATACTCTGCAATGATTACGATTAGGCCTTCCGCTGGCTGGGACTCGAACCATATACTGCCGCTTAATTTAATGCAAAATAGTACCCCCGACTCCACCTTTATTATAGGCCCTGCAGGCACACAGGCGGAGAGGGGCCTAAAGGAAATCAGTGGCCGGTGCTGCCACTGGAAGACAGACAGCGGGCGGCCTACCTCGATGCGACAAAACTCCCGGCTGCAGTAAATTCGCCCCTCTGACCTCAAGCATTAACAGCTACACTCACGCCCGGCTACCTATCTTCATATGACTCGCTTGCTTGCCATGACGCGTCGCAATAGTCAGTCACTGTGCCACAAACAGTGCACAAATATCATTATCAATCATCTGAGAATGGATCTATTCTGCCCTTACCCGGCAGGTGCGTTCACACTTCTTCACTTTATTCTCAGTCTGAGCTCAGGGGCCGCTCAGCTTTTGTCCGACGTCGACGACCACCAAATGGCTGGGCTGTGCAGAGAGTCATACGCCTAACGCCACCAGTCCCACAAGTTAGTTACGCACGCGGGGAAGTCATGAAGCAGCAGGTTAGGTTGAGTCTGCACGCTGCCGCAGATCACTCTATCCTGGCTTACGGAGTCTGGGCCAGCCAGGCGGGTGACAGTCATGATGATTTGAAAAACCCCGGCGCCCCTGCTGCTAAATCAGGAACGGGGTCGGTACGGACTCGGAGCCAGAGGCCAGGGAAGTTAAAGGGAGGAGGGGGGGGGGGGGTGACTCACTGTGTCAGGGCTTGGAACTGTGACTGTCGGACTCGGAACTTAGTATTGGAAGCCGGAGTCGGAGCCAGAGGCGCCAAATCCTGCCAGGGGGCCGCCAGTGCCACGATGTATCATTGATCCTTCCGATCCGATCCTCATCATGGCGGCCCCTTGGTTTTGGCGGCCCTGTGTAGGTGCACACTTTGCACATGCCTAGGGCCGGCCCAGCAGGCTGGCATCACTTAATCTCCATGCTTGCTGCCAATTTGCTTGTGAATTGAGGTAAAGGACCTAAACAACCTGCTACAAGTGTAGTCCCACTCTTTATGGGAGGGGAATAGGGGCAGAATGGTGAATCCCAACAGATCGCTGTACCAAATCCTCTTACACAATGGATCCTGGTCCACTCCCAGATTGGGCTATGATCTTCCTGCACTGGTCACAGGAATCTAGAAAGAAGTGGTATTGGTGGAAACTAGTAGGGAGGGAGCTATCAATAAGGCGGTATATGGAACCAAACAGTTCCTGTTCTGGTGATGTGGCTGCAGCAGGAGACGTTCAGGATGAGTCTGGCAGAGGTGTTCTGGACGTTCTGCAGTTTCTTTAGGAGATTTTAGGTGGTGCAAGCGTAGAGTGCTTTGTCATAGTCGAGACGTCTGCTGACAAGTGCATGGGTGACAGTTTTGCTTGACTCAGTGGGGATTTCCTTACAGATCTTCCAAAGCAGGCAGAGCGTGTGGAAGAAGGAGGAGGATATAGTATTGATTTGGTGGTTCATAGAGAATGAGAAGTCCAGGATGATGCTGAGGTTTTGTGCAAGGCCTGTGGGAGTGGGGGGGGAGATGGGGTTCCGAGCACTGAGGCCCACCATGAGTCATCCCAGGTGGAGGGGGTGGAGCCAAGGGTGAGGACCTCTGTCTTGTCCGATTTGAGCTTGAGACAGTTCTCCGTCTACCAGGTGGCAACTGCCTTCATCCCATTGTGAAAGTTGATCTTGCAGGCCTGTGCAGACACAACAAAGACCCCCACCACCATGCAGATGGGTGCCGCACCCCAAATTGAATGTACCTATGACCACAGCAGCCACCACAAGATTGGAGTCACACAACCTACAGTGCAGATATAGATGGACTGGCTCGAAGATCTGCACCAAGCTGAATGACTCCCTTGTTGTTATAGCTGCTGATTTCTCAGGCACTATAGAATGGCTTTTATCTGCTGTCAGGTGTGTGCCACCAACAGGCTCAGAACTCGTGTCTCATTCAGAAACATTGGCTTGACATCTTAAATTCCCAATATACTCTGAGGTAGACAAGCATTCAGGTGTTTTTTTCTTTTCTTTTATAGTCCTCATTTAACCACAATATGCGCTAAGTTCAAAAGTTCAAGAAGGGGGTAATCTGACCATCTCAAGTATCCAAAGGAGATTTTTAAGGGCCCGGTCACTCCGCAAGGGAGAGGAGGATACAACGTATCTCCAGGACCACACCTTTGGTTTCTTGTATGTCATCCAACCCCTAATCTTGGTTCATCTGTTAAACCATTACTTTCCTTCTTTTCAAAGGTAGTGACGGCCCTACCAAAAGGGCTCTATCTAGAGCATATTCTTAATCATTGGATCAAGAAATCAAATGTCAAAAAAGTGAGAAACGATAAAAATACTAAAAACCTACAAAGGGTAGAAACAATAAACCTTTCAAGGCCAGTATCTAAAATTTTATGTATAATCCTAAGAAGAACCTGTCTCCACCCACTTATCCCAAATTTCCCAATATTTCGTTTTTTTATTATGTTTACCAGATTGGTCCAAAGAAGATATTCTTCTTCTTCTATAGGGGGGTGGGGCAAAATACATTTAATACAGAGCTCCCTACGAGCTAACAACATTAAGGTGAAGAAGAGAGCGTTGTGTCTTTGTTAAAAGACGGCCGTCTCGAATACAGGGGACAACTGTGCGACTCACCACAAGAACTGTCTGATCTTGAAAATAGTCCATGAAGGAGACAACGTGGAACGCTAATGATACAATGACCCTGTGGTTTGTTGGCCGGGGGGAGGAATAGACCATATGTAACTCTTGCTCTCGAAACGATGGGGGGAGAACAAGTGTCAACTATACGAAGATACCACTCTACTCAGAGGATTCAATTTCAGGAGCACCCATGGCTCGATATGGTGTAGGAAATTTAGTTTTGAATAGAAAGTAATGAATATTGCCTGATGTGTGAACCAATAATGTATATTACAAAGAATATATGCATGTATCCGATAATTGAACCTAAATGCCAAGTGTTGTGTGTCACATGTAAAAGCCAATAAAACATCTTAACAAAAAAGACGGCCGTCTAAGTCCCTTGGTAGTATCCCAAAAATTATAGGCACTGTCTTTAATTTTATCTCAAGCCCCATAATATCCAAAATGGTCTTACCCACTTTCTGTCAATAAGGGTGTATTACAGGGCAGCTCCAGAACATATGGCCTTCGTTTGCCTTGTCTTCTCCACATTTTGGACACTTCTTGATCTCTTGGTTCCCCATTTTCGATATTTTCTGAGGTGTCCAGTAAGCTTTGTGTAATGTAAAAAAGTGGTTCTTCTTTAAAGGTGCAGCATTTACATATGACCATAAAGAAGACATAGATACTTGCCCTATATTTTCAAGATTTTTGTCCGGCAGGTCCTTTTTCCATATCTCAGTAAACAAAGCCTGCATCTCTTCTCCGCTCTGGACAAGTAGCCAATACCACTCTGCCACTTCTTTCTTTTTTGTTTGACAAGAGCATATCTTTAATGCCAAGTTCGAGTTCCCTATTAGCTCTTTACCTATAGATTTTGTCCAGCTTAATAATTGATAATATTTGAACTTTGAAACAGAGTTCCCACAAATCTCTGAAAGGTGAGGCCAAGAAATGAGTTACACATCAAAAAGAAGCTGCCCCATATGGTGATACCGCAAGCACGAAGGGGAACCGGAAGGGCATCCTCCAAACACTGCGGCGTACCTGGGGAATCCCAAACTGGTGCAGCATCATTATAATACGGTATTTTTAAAAGGAGTCTCACCTGAGACCAAAGCTTTATGGCTGGTGACAAAATCTTCAATTTTACCTGCTTGTTGAGTGAACTTGGTTGTAAGGGCTTCATAAAGTGGTGAAAAAATTGAACTCCCCATCATTAGTTGCCGAAATTCTTTTTATTGGAAGGCACAGAAATATAAATATAAATCAGGTGTTGCTATGCCTCCATATTCTTTTTTTCTTTCTGAGTTTCTTTAAAACTATTCTTGGATTTTTATTTCCCCACATGAAGATTGAAAAAAGCCCCTGCACCTTCTTAACCCAAATTTTTGGGAAATCAAAAGGGATAGTATTAAACAAAACTGTGTATTTTGGCAGAATTTACATTTTTAGTAAATTGGACTTGCCCAGAAAGGAGAGTGTAAGTGCCCCCATGAGCGTAGTAGTAAGCTAACTTTCTTTGTTACCTTTTCAAAGTTAACCTGGGCTATTTTATCAATATTTTGGACTATCTGGATTCCAAGATATCTAATTTCCTTTTTTGTGTAAATACTCCTGAAATTAGTGTTCCATTTCATTAATTCTGTTTTTGTTGGTTAATAAGGTATCCAGAAACCTTTCCAAAACGCTCTATGTCTGACCATATCTCTGGAAACGATCTTTCCAAATTACCAGTATAAATTAGACCTTGCAAATCGGAGGGACGCTCACCTGCTTTATTACTGTTGTCGCCCGTGAGGACCCCTGGGCTGCTGACCAGTCCCGCGCTACGTACGCATTATTGGCTGTTTGTCCCCCCCGCCGCCGCTAACCACCAGCTCAGCGGCCGCAGTGCGGGGGGACGATATTCCCCAGAACACTTGGCGGGACTGCCACACCACCCGCCGCATTTCCGTGCTCGGAGGCGCTTAAGAATCCTCTGCTGTCTCTGGGGAGCGGGAGACCTTGCAAATCGGAGGGACGCTGACCTGCTTTATTACTGTTGTCGCCCATGAGGACCCTTGGGCTGCTGGCCTGTCCTGCGCTATGTGCGCATTATTGGCTGTTTGTCCCCCCCGCCGCCGCTAACCACCAGCTCAGCGACCGCAGTGCGGGGGGGACTACATTCCCCAGAACACTTAGCTGGACTGCCACGCCCACCCGCCGCATTTCCGCGCCCGGAGGCGCTTAAGAATCCTGTGCTGCTTCCGCGTCGCGGGACGCGCCGGTAGAAGCCCGGGACAAGGGTGGGATAAGGGTGGGACAGTCTGTGACAGTCCGGGACAGACAAGGGCAGGGTGGGGCTAATCCCCATTCATCTGGATCAGCACTCTCTTGTTACAGAGACTTTCAAGGTACTGTGGGATTGTTGATGGGCCGTTAGAATCCTGTCGCTGCCGTTCAGAGCGTATGGAAGCTGAGGGTGGATTTTTATTTTAGGCTAAAGGGCGTATTACAACAATGGAGAAAAGAAAGTCGATTGAAGGGGGTTCAGATTTTGCAAACCTGAAAAAAGGAAAAAAAGCAAAAAAATCTAAATCCCTTCACGCTGCATCTAATTTTGTCCTTTCAAGTATTGAATTAATTGTAGAAGATTGTGAGGAGATACTCAAGGAGGCCCGAGTACAGAAGAGCTAGGTAACATAGACTCCGCATTAAAGGGCCCAATTCAGAAGAATGATAAAATAATCCTGTCTATATTCCTAAAGAAAACTCCACCCGCCGGTCCTGTTGCTGAAATCCATCCTCTTCAAATAACCCCCATCGCGGTTAACGTCAACCAAACACAGAAGGGATGTAATTTGAATAGAATTGGGGCGACTCCATCCAACATAATAGAGATCACAGAGTCGGGTGGGGACGAGACTGTAGGAGTAGAGGGGATTGTTTGTTCCAATAGATATGCCGCGCTGGAAGGGGAAACCAGAGAGTTACGCGAGGTACTACAACAAGTTTCTAGACCCGTGGAGCCATCCGGAGAGAATACAGTAGTATGTCCCAGTTGCCAGAACTTTAACTGGAATATTTTAAAGAAAATGGGATGGATAAGAACAGAATTAGCGCAAATACAAAAAATGCTAATTGACCTAATTAAGCAGGGAGGAAAGCATGTTGTAAGCGCCCCTCAATCCCTGGGTCCACCGGCAAAGGCTGAAGCCTTTAAGACACGAATAGCATCAGCAAATGGTACTAATGCTACTGGAATGATGGGCACTTTAAGTGTCCACCAAGCAGGGGTGAGGCCTAATCCGATGAAACCCTCATCCAAGCAAATACCCCCTCCAAAGGGCCCTATTGCAGCAGGAGGGCTGGCTCCCAAAAACGCACCACAAATAGAGGATGCGGGGGCAGCATTGGGGCGCAGTGGCAATCCTAGCTCTTATGTAGAGGCAGTGAAGCAGAAGGGCCCAATACGAGGAACAAATTATTTTTTTGAGGGAGCAATAAAAATATTTGAGAGACCCAATAGATACAAACAAAATGGAAAATCGGGGGGATAAAAGACCCATTTCCCAGAGCAGGATACCTAATAAACCCATGAACACCACTGTCTTCATGACCGGGGTACTGAAACTTAGCCCTAACACGTATGAGAGTAGCAATTCCATCTCTAATAAAGCTATTCACTGGCTGCGACATGTGAGAGGGTGCAGGTCAGTCATCAGTGAAGATGTGATTAAGGTTAAAAGATTGTCCCTGTGCAGCTCTGCTACAGATTGCATAGAAATACAACTAGTTAATATGGAGATTTCTGAAAACCTAGTGTCCCTTGAGTATAGAACACCCCCCCCGGCGTATTCAAATATACAAATCCGACAGTCACCATTATGGTCAAAAGCTAGCCATCGGGACGAATCAGACCTCAATAATATAGACTGACTAAGTATAGGAACCCAGCCAAATAATGTTACACACACACACTTAAGCCAAATGACTGAGTTTCAGTCTCACACCATTGTAAGTCCTGTGGTGACGGGGATAGAGACGCCACTCATTAAAGGACCCATCTGGCTGATGGAGACCGGAGACCAAGAGATAAACCATCAAATCATAATAGAGGAGGGTATTCTTCCTCAAGCTCCTGTTAAAACTGTAGAGGGAAACTTAAACATAATTAACCTTGTCTCATGGAATATAGCAGGCCTCGAAAAAATAATTGTCCATCCCAGAATGGAATGAATTTATTGAGAGGTTCCAGATTTGTCTGTTTCAAGAAACGTGGAGCAAGATCCCACTACATAAGAATGGTTATGCGACCTAATTTATCCCAGCGACTTCGATAGGAAGAGGGCGCCCATCTGGCGGCCTCCATATATGGATTAGTGTAGCGCTTAATTGGGTTATATCGATCCATAAGTTGCCAACAGAGGATATATTATACATTTCTCTTAAAGGTCCCCACGCTGATTCATCTATGGAATTGTTTTGCGTATACGCCAGGGGTACCCCGGGGGGGCAAATTTCTCCAACAATAGCAGTTCTCGATGGAGCACTAGCAGGTGTTCCTCCTTTGTCCAATATTATTGTAGGCGGTGACATGAATTGCACATATGAACCCCTAGCTGAAGATGACATGTTGGGTATTAGTGTAGAGGACACTAGGCAGTCGACTCCTCCCCTAAATGTGGCAACTATCAAGAGGTGGTCACCACGAGCTATACAACTAAATGCTTTAACATTAGAACATAACTTGCGCGCTTTAAATGGGAGGACCCGCTCTGATGCAAACGGGGCTATGACGTTCAATAGACTTAGCTGCCCGTCTCGCACTGATTATATCCTGTTGGATACTAGATCCTGGGGGAGACTGATGGATATGGAGGTCAAGCAAACGCAGGATAGTGATCACAATCCACTCTGCATGACATTCAAAGGGGGGAGGGAGGTGCTAATAGAAAGTGGCCCACTAATGATTGCTAAAGAAGTAATCCCTTTGCATTGCAATCGCAAGCTCAAGTGGAATAGAGTTATGTGTCATGAGGACAATCTGAATAGCATCAAGGAGCTTGTACAAATAGAAATAAGAGACCTTTTGGCCTCTACGCCCACACAGGCGAATGCCCTGTTTTGATTTACTTTGACTCCTATAAAAATCTACTAGAGAAGATTGGTGCCGTCTTTACCATGGGGGAGACTAGAGGGTCCTCAAAGATAAAAGTACGCAAGAAGGGAACCCCCTGGTACACGGCCGATTGTAGGGCAAAGAGAAAGGCCATATCGTCCTCCATTAGGAGTAAAGATGCATTAGCAGTGAGGGTAGCCAGAAAGGAATATCAAAATAGCATTAAACTGGCTAAAAAAGGAGTGAGAGGAGGAACACTGGCAGCAACTCAAACAAGCGTCCTGCCTGAAAGATTCAACCAGGTTCTGGAACTTGATAAACAAACTAGAGAGAAGGGGTGCAGAGCCTATACTGAACCATATAACCGAGGGCCAGTGGTATACCCACTTTGCTAAATTGTATTGTGATATAGCAATCACGGAGCAATTTACGGTAGAACCAACTGCATTTGTAAAAGAGAATCATAGCCAGGTTGATCCCTTTTCTACAAGAGAAGTACACAATGCCATTATGAATATATCCCCTGGTAAGGCAGCAGGCCCAGATGGGCTCCCTGGTGACCTATTACGATATGCACCCAAGTTGTGGTCAGATTTCATTGCCCTCCTAATGAATATGATCCTCCAGGGACACTCTGTCCCTGAGTCATGGAAGGGTGCTGAGGTGGTGACTAGATTTAAGAAAGGCGATAGGGAAGACCCTGCCAACTACAGACCAATAAGTTTAATTGATACAATCCAGAAAGTAGTTGGCAGGGTCATAGTCACTAGAATGGGGTCTCGGATAGAGGAAGGTAACATACTCACCCATTTCCAGGCAGGCTTTAGGCAAAATGTGGGTACAATGATCAGGTCTTTAGGTGTTGTGCCATATATTGGAAATCTGTGACTGTCGCGAATGGCAGTCTATATGTGGCTTTTATTGACTTAAAGACCGCATTCGACCTGGTTCCTTGTGATAATCTCTGGAAAGTGTTGCTGGACATGGGGTTCCCGAGTTATCTTTTGGAGTTTATTGTAAAGCTCCATCAGGATAACTACGCCAGAATTAGGTGGGGGGCTCAAGGACAACTAACAGGGAGGGTGCCTGTACAGAGGGGGGTCCGCCAGGGATGCGTGATGGCTCCGACACTGTTCTCCCTCTTCATCAATGGGGTGGTAGACCATCTGAGGGAGGATCCTGCGGATGCCCCGGTTCTGGCGGGGGAGAAATTAGAAAACACCTACCCTCCTCTTTGCAGACGACACCCTCCTAATGTCCAAAACTCCATCGGGCCTCCAGAGGCTATTAGATGGATTCAGTCTGTTTTGTGACTAGCGGGGGCTCATTGTAAATACCATCAAAACTAAACTGATGGTATTGTCTGCATTGAAAAAAGCTAGGAGAATAAACATAACTCTCAACGGGTCCCCACTAGAGGTGGTGGAGGAGTTTGACTATCTGGGTGTCAGAATCAATAACAGATTGAAATGGGACTCACATGTGGCCAAAATGCTCCTAAATCTCAAAAGAGCGTCTGGAGCCATTTTGAGAAACCAGCGCATGTCTATTAGCAGACCCATAGCCCCTGCTCTGGAAGTATATGACGGCAAAGCATTGGCCTCTGCCGTCTATGGCTCAGAGCTGTGGGGCTGTGAGAATACAGTGGATCTGGTAAGAGCGGAGAATAAGTTGGTGAGGGACTTAGTTTCCCTCCCGCTCTCGACACCGTTAAAACCCCTTTTTGCAGACATGGGAAAATATTCAATTGCAGAAATAGTCCGCCTCCGTCCTTTGCTGTTTTGGGTGTGCCTGAGAAGGACACCAGAACTGGCAAACTATGCCTTGTTTTGGATGAGCTGATCACCCTGAATGGCTTGAACAATATTCAGTGGTTGAATAAACTGAGGCAGTTGGTTGTGAACCTAGGTTTGGGTGAGTTTTGTACCTCCCAGTCCCCACCCCATAAGCAAGTTGTAAAAAAAATCTATTGGGAGTGGGTGCAGGCGGAGGATTCAAAAAGTATAAAGCGGGGAGTGCTAACTAACCGATTCATGGAACACAAGCCCACTAAGAAGCTTGAACCTTTCCTGGATTTCATCCAAATCCCAAGAGACAGATCTCTTTTCTTGAAAATGAGATATGGGATACTCTCACTTAATACATTCATCGAGGGATGGAAAGGAACGAGGACCTATTTGCATACCTGTCCTGGGTGCCCATCCACGAGTGAATCTCTACCCCACTTCCTGTTCGCTTGTAAAGCATACAAAGTACCTAGAACTAGATGGCTAAAGCCTGTATGTAGGGAGTTGGGAGTGAGAGATTTTAGGATAGCCCTTCGTATTCTCTCATCAGACACTACATCTCTGGTATCGTATGTGGTGTTGCTAAGTACATAGCAAAGGCTTGGTTCATACGCACAATACTGCTAAACACTGTAACAACTTAGACCATGTTACCTAATCTGGTCATTAAGCCCATCACTGTGTATGCACTTTAGAACTTTTTATATAACCCGTCGTTTTAATTGTAAATACCTTTTTATCTTTTTATCTCATGAAATGAAATGAACATAATATTTTAAATATCTTGTTTTTATGTGTGAATTGTTTGTACTTTTATATGATATGTACATATCGAATAAAGTATAACAACAACAACAGTATAAATTATAAGATCGTCCGCATACAGACCAATTCTTTTCTCCCATCCATTGCATCTCAAGGGAATAATGTTCTGGCAGGCTCTTAATTTACATGCGAGGGGTTCAATATAGATATTAAAAAGTAAAGGGGACGGGGGACAACCTTGTCTGGTACCCCTTCCTATTTTATTGATCTAGTTAATTTCCTCTTAATGAGAATTTTTGCTGAAGGATTTTTGTATATGGCTGTAATTGCTGTCATACAGGTTTCACCTAAATTAAAGCGCTGGACCAATTAACCAGATCGAAAGCTTTGGCAGTATTGAATGTCATTACTGCCAAAGGGGTGTTGTATGTCTGAGCCATATCTATTGCCCCAATTAAACTGTGTGTCAATTCACTAAGCTGCCTCCCTTTCATAAACTCTTTCTGGTCTGGATGTATAGGAGCCTATTACTTTTTCTAGACGTTTAGTGATGATCTGAGTATATATTTTATGGTCGCAGTTGAAAAGAGAGATAGGCCTATAGGACTCGCAGAGTCTTGGATTTTTATTTGGTTTTAACAAAATTGTTATGATTGCTTCTTCCCATGACACAGGGGGATTGTGACCTTCTGTAAAAGATTAGTTGAATAATTGAAAAAGAAAAGGTGCAAGTTCTTCTTTTAAAATAATATAAATCTCATTAGGGATGGAGTCAGGGCCAGCAGCTTTCCCCCTTTTTAAGGAACTGATAGTTTGGGTAATTAATTCCATAGATATAGGGTGATTTAGTTGCTCTTTTTCATTTTGTTGAAGAGAGGGAAGAGCTAGCTCTGAGAGGAATTCTTCCATATTGTTTCCATCAGGTGTCGTTCCATCCGTATATACGTTTTTAAAAAATTGAACAAAGGCCTCCTCAATCTCAGAGTCATCTGTGATTGTATTACCGGTGTCTAAACATCGGAGATCCTTTATCCAATTCCTTGTCTGATCGACTTTTGTTTTCCAAGCGAGAAGCTTACTACAACCCTCCCCATATTTGTGATGAGCTAGCTTGCCAGCATCCCAATTTTTTTAAATTATAATTTCTAGGAAATCAGCAAGCTTATGTTTCGCAGTTGTTAGCTTTCTTAAAATATTTGGGTTCCCACTGATCTTTCTCTAAGCTTTCTTGGAATTTTATATATCTCAGCTTCTAGCTTTTTGGTCTCCTCTTGCACCTTCTTAGACTGGAAAATGGATATGGCTTTTAAAGAACCTCTCAGATAAGCCTTGTACATATCCTATACAGTTTGAGGTGGAGCTGAATTAAGATTAAAATAAAAAAAAACTCTTTGGTTTCTACTTTTAACTTATCAATGACTGTATTTTCTAGTAATAATGCTCGATTAATGGTCCATCTCCGGGAAGGGAGGACCACATCCATGGATAATTCTAGGGTAACTGCAGAATGATCTGATATATGCTCCAGGACATGGCTAACAGAAATAGTATTTCTACTTGCCACAAAGTCCACTGAAAAAAAAATTGATTCTTGAGCGGTGTCCACATTTTTAATTATGAAACGTGAATTTCCCACCATTTATCTTAGACTTATGGGCCATCTCTCTCCATATATCAACCAGCCCGATATCGGACAATAATTGCCTCAATGCAGTTCTCATGTTTTGTGTATTTAGTAATACTCTGCGCGAGGTGGAGTCTTGGCTCGGGTCAAGAACCAGGTTAAAATCACCCCCTACTATAATATGGTCATTTACTTTAGATAATTGAAAAAGTAGAGTATATAAAGTGGCTGGATCGTCTAGATTCGGCCCATAGTAACTTACGAGAGTCAACCATCCACCATTAACTTTTACTTTAGCAATTGCACACCTCCCCGAAGGGTCAACCATACATTCGCCAGGGCAGTTTTTTAAAATTAAAATGGCGACTCCTTTCACTGTACAGGATTGAGTTGTACAGATACACTGTTCCATCCATTTCTGATGTTTTAAAACCATTGTCCATTCCTCTTTAAGCAAATGTGATTCTTGAACAAAGAAGATACTACAGTCCCATAGTCTTAAATACTCTAGTCTTCTCTTTCTTCTAGATGGAACCCTTAACCCGTTAACATTCCAGGACATGATTCTCAAGCCTTTTGCTCTTTCATTCCTAGCCATGGAATACTTGGGATTCACCAACATTGCTAACATTTAAAAAAAAGGCCAGAGATCCTTTGATTAAGGTTTTTAAATGAGGACTTTTGTTTTGCTTTTCTCCCACTTGCTCCCCCACCCAGTGTATAAGTAAAATTAAGTTATTGCATTTTAAGTGTAATGCAACCACCCTCCCCCGGAGAACTCTTCCTTGCTGCTACTGGAGGTAAAATTAAATACCTCAGGTTTTCGGGCTCTGTCTCTAACCCAGCTTTATTCCAGTGAATCTCATTTGGATGTACTTTTTTTCTGGCTTATCAGGGCATTTGCTTCTTCTGGGTCTTTAAAATTAAACATTTTATTGTTCCACATGACTTTAAGGGAGACGGGGAAGCGTAGGTTTGCCGTAGCACCCACATTTCTTAGTTCTTGCATCGATTTCCACAGCTCCCATTGTTTATCTTGAGTGATGTGAGACCTAACGCAGAATGTTCATCCCGCTTTTTTATACACCCAGCTTTCAGTCCACCTGCCAAGATCTTCTCTTTAAGCATGTACAACTTGAAATTAACTAAAATCCTCCTTGGATTTTTCTTCCCAGGTCTTTTAGAGAAAGGGTCCCTATGTATTCTTTATATTTGATCCTCAATTTTTTTTTGTCAATATCAGGATGGAGTTCTGTAAGGAGGTTAATTATGAAGGACCTTATGTCTCCTCCCTCTACGTCTTCTGGTATATTCAAAAATCTAATATTGTTCCTCCTTGCAGCATTTTCTAGGCTTTCCAGTTTCTCCTTCAAGATCTCATCTCCGCCCTTTAATGTCTGTATATCTCTTGCGTTTGTATCTACTTTCTTTGTGAGATCTTCCATAGCTAATTCCATTGCCCCGATTCTTTCCAAGATAGCATTCATTTTAGTTTCCAGTGTCTCACAAACTGTTTGTATTTTCAATTGATTATTTTCAGAGACCGCAAATTTAGCTCTTATTTCTGTAAGAAGAGTAGTTAGTAACCCCTCCGTAGAAGAAATAGCCCCTATATTGCATGCTGTATTTAGTGACCTTGATGAGCCTAACTCTTCTACTGAGCTACCATTTATTGGGGGGTTTTAAATCACAGAGTAGTTAGGTTGGTCGGCAACTTTTTCCTTATTAGCCAGGGAAGGTGAGGAGATATTAACAGTTCCATCGACCTCTTGCGAAAGCGATTCATATCTGTTTTCCAAATGTACCAGATCCATTGCTGTTCCTGTTCCCTTGTTGTTCATATCCAGTGATTATTGCGGATTCAGAGCTCTGTCGTTACACAATATTGACCCAGGGTTATGTTCAGGTAATTGATTTAATTCCTTTAAGGAAGATTGCGTAGCTTGAACCTTGAAGGATGACCTTAGAGAAGGGGTAACGCGAATATTCCCCGATTTATTTTTAAATGTTTTTTTTTCCAAGTCTTTACGTATGGGTGGGGTCTTACCTATAGGGGTCTATAAGCTCAAGGCGGTATTAGTAGTTTTAGCTTGTTTTTGGGTGTGTGTTAGTACCGTAGAAAGCACAGAGTTCTTATTAACTACTTCAGTGGGGGGATTGATTTTGGCCCCAAATATCACTACTCCAGAGGGTATATCTATTAAATCTGTTAGCCCCTGTAAATAAAACCCCGCCCTGCCTCTCCTGATGCCCCTCCTTCTAAATTCAGTTTAGGCCCTCAATCTCACCCCTTCTCCTTTCCAGGTTCATTTGAGTAAGCCATATGCCAGGTTCTGCCTCCTCTGTACCTTCCGGGTCACTGACTCCGTTTTTGTTGTTTGGACCTTTGCGCCGAGGCTCTGTAAACTTTCAGGGCTTTCAGGGGTTAATCCGGTCTGCCAGTACTGCAGACAGGGAAGCGCAAAGGCAGGCGACGGGCTCCTTTGAAAATCAACTCTCATAGGGACACCAACCCCCTGCGCAATCCGCACAGCTGCTTCCAACCATCGGCCTCTCTGAGGTGTAGCCTCCCTTCCGACCGCCACCACCGCGCACTGAACGCCAAACTCTGGAAACGCAACAACTGAGAGACAAAAGGAAACCGAGACGGAGGGAACACAAAGGTTAGTTGTTCCCTACATACATCTTTCCCTGCGTTGTTTTATCCGGGTTTCGATTACATCCATTACCTCAAAATTTATATAAACGCCGTGGAAGAGCGAGAGCCCGCGACCGTTGCTAACTAACAGCCGCCATTTTCCCCCAAGCATTCAGGTGGTTTGTGTTTACTGCCCATATAAACGTCAGCTGTGCAGGGGTTTTCGAGGAGACTACTGGGCAGTGATCCTATAAGAACTTCAAGTGTGTGTTAGAGAGCATGTCATGGTGTAAGGAGGGAAGTCTGGCATGGAAGATAAGGGTACAGTATAGCTCTTGCGGATTAGTTGGATCACTCAATCAGCCAGCCAGCCAGCCAGCCATCATGATAGTCATGTGATAAAAAGAGAGACCAACGAACCCCCTTCCCTCAAATGGTGGTGTAATGTGAGGAAAAGGGGGGTTCGGAAAGCTTTTGAGAGACCAAAAATAGTGGAAGAATGGGTGATTAGATCTGCTGATGTTGTTAATGATCATGTACCCTATATCGCCCTTGGTTCCACAAGGAACAGTACATTTATTGGTGGCATCTAGGTCATTGCAATGGTAGTTGTTCTTGGAACTGTGGTACCTTGGAGTAGTCTCCAAATGTATTGTACTGTTGGTAGAATTGCTTCAGTTGAGTGACTAGGCTCAGCCAGCAAGCCATAGCTATACTGTTTTCAAAGCATTCTAAAAAGGAGTGGGCCTTTTCACTGAATATCCATTTGCCCTCAAATGGTATGCCCATTATTGTGGCTTGCACATGTTCTGCAAACCCATGGAATGCATGCAAGTAGTCTAAGGTAATTTATAAGCTGTTTGTTAAAAAGCATCCAAATTTCTCCTTGACCAGATCTGAGAAGGGCTTCTTGTGGTCAGGGAGAAACCTGCACAATCCCGCCCACTCTGGAGGGAGTAGCCCAAAAGGTGGAAGAGCCGCTCTAAATAGATCCAGCATACCTAGCTAGGATGTGAGACCTGCACCAGGTCAGCCAAAAGAGTAGTAAATTCTGACTTCAACATCAAAATTGGCTCCAATGATGAGGAAGAGCCTAGATCTAGGAAACAATATTGAGATTCCAAATGGTCCTGAGAATTAGATTAGGTCCTGGGATTTCTCCTTTCCTTGGCGTTTTGTTTGTAGGGTAAATTTTTGTAGAGATTGTTCCCTGCTGCAGGGCTTACCTGGAGAAGACCATCTCAGTGTATGCTTGTCTGCCTCACCTTAAAAATAGATTGCTGCCCCTGCTAACTTTCCAAGACATTAAAGGACACGCGTTTGTGTTAGGATCCAAGAAACCATATGCAGCTGCTGTCATGAGGGTCCAGCAAAGATGCACCATGCTGTGAAAAGAGCCATACTTCACAATAAGGCCAGCTATTTTTTTTAAATCAATAGAAAAAAAGGAGACCACAGATGAAATATGTTTAACAATTTTTTCAAATATAATTTTAAGACCCTATTAATTAAAAAATGACTCAATGCAGGGAGTCAAAATTAGATGGAACATCATTGTTCAGGTTTAGAAAAAATGGAAACAAACAGATTGGTTCAAACCTGTAGACAAAAAGAGGAGGATAGATATGGGAGATTACGTAACAGACCACCAGTAAAAGGTGATTTTAGATGCGAGTACTGTGGGATATATGGCTATTGTAGGAGTGATGGCAGAGTTTAACGGATCAAATTTACTGTATAACAAATTCACACAAAAATAAATTGTGCATCTGTTAATATGATGCTGCAATAAATAATATGTAGAGGAGGAGAGATGCAAATTTGCCTAAATCCATAGTTTTTTTGCTCACCATGCCATTTCAGTTTTGACCCAGCCATGTGCAAATCAGTCTGACCCTGTGCCCAATTGGAACAGTCCAGCCTGAACTGCCAGGCCAGGTCCACCCTGGACTGGAAACAAGAATCCTAGGACCGGTTTTGGGCTTTCAGCTATCATCAGCCAGGATAGCTTGATTCTAGTGGCATGTAGAGCACGGGACCCATGTCTGGGCATACCCATCCCACTCGGGGTGACAAATGCAAAAAGAACAATTGATGGACAGAATGCAGAACAATGTCATACATTCACCCCAGTACAGAGATCTGGGCCTAAATCCATCATTTTTTTGCTCACAATGCCATTCCAGTTTGGACCCAGCCATATGCAAAGCAGTCTTGACCCTGCTCACAATAGGAACAGTTCAGCCCGAACTGCGAGGCCAGGTCCACCCTTGACTGAAAACAAGCATCCTGGGACCGGTTTCGGGCTTTCAGCCTGGCTGATGAAGGGTGTCATACCCTGAAACTGGTCCCAGGATGCTTGTTTCCGTTCCAAGGAGGACCTGGCTTGGCAGTTTGGTGTGGACTGTTCCCACGAGGCATAGGGTCAAGACTGATTTGAATATGGCTCGGTCCAAACTGGGGTGGCATAGTGGGAAAAAGAACAATGGATTCAACCCAGATCTCTTGACTGGGGGAGAATGTTTGAATCATTCAGCATTCTGTCTATCATTTGTTGGAGTTACACTTTTCGCCCTAAGCAGGAAGGATATGCCCAGATGTGGGTCCCTTGCTAACTGTGCCACTGGATTCAAGCTAGCCTGGCTGATGAAGGGTAACATACCCTAAAAACTGGTCCCAGGATGCTTGTTTCCGGTTTATGGAGGACCTGGCTTGGCAGTTCAGTCTGGACTGTTCCCATGAGGCACAGGGTCAAGACTGATTTGCATATGGCTGGGTCCAAACTGGGGTGGCATAGTGGGCAAAAGAACAATGGATTCACCCCAGATCTCTTGACTGGGGAGAATGTTTGAATCATTCAGCATTCCGTCCGTCATTTGTTGGAGTTACACTGATTACCAGGGAGGCACACAGCCTCCCTCCGAGGGCCAATTTCAGCCCCAGGGACCGATCCCCCAGGGTCTGGCATGGTTATCAGGGGGAGGTGGGTGCACAGCCCCTTACCTGGGCTGATTACAGGGGCCCTCACCCTTTACAGCTGGGCACCCAACATAATTTTTTTGCAAGCCACCGGGCAGCCACTAGGCCCCTCAGCTCCAGCCGCCTCCCCGCCTACAGCAGGAGCCAGAACTGCCACTGGCCGCTGGGAGCATATACTAATGCTGCTCTCTGTGGGTGGGAGCAATATCTCAGTCAGTTTCCCAGCCCACATCACTGCACACAGGGAAACAGATCAAACAGTAACCCCCAGCGGGCTGGAGCATTTTTGAAGCTCCCGCCCACTGACAGCAGATTTGGAGCTTGGTCCTGCTTGGTGGGAGTTTTGAATATGCTCCTGCCAAATGAGAGCGAATATTGGTTTTCCTACCCATACCGATGCGGCAGGCACACATATATCCAAGGTGTATGGGGTCCCTGGGGCCATAAATGGCTGAGGGAGGGTGTGGCTGTGCTGCCACCACTCCCTTAAAGTAATCATCCCCGGGTGTGGGTTCCCCAGGGCCTCTCGAGGCTTGGGGAAGGGAGCTGCGTGTCCCACATCCCCATACAGAATGCTGGGCCCCAGGGGTATACTCCCCGAGGCCTTTGATGATTTATGGCGGGTGGGCCACATGTCCCCCCCCTCCATACATATGTTTGGCTCTGCGGGTGGGCTCCCTGGTGCCTCTGATGGTTCAGTGTAGGGGGTGGACACACAACTCCCCTCCCAATATAAACAGCCCCGGGTGGGTCCCCAAGGCTTATAGTTTATAAATGCGGCCCAGCCACCATTTTCCCCCCAGATACCGCAAGAGTCTCATGGGATGGCAGCAATTTTTGCCTTTTTTTTGGGGCCGGGGAGGGGGACATCTGGAACCCCCCGGTCGGGTCTAAGAGGTCAGGGTATCCCTACATAGTCTCCTGCCCTGAAGTTATAAAAAAAAATAAAGCTGTATGGGGGCAAAGTCCCTGAATCCTGTTTTCTCATGATGCTGCCAGCCAATCCGAGCGCTTGTGGGAGTCTGACTCCTGTGGGAGCGAGATGGCCCAAGGGAAATAAAACTCCCTGGGCCAATCAGAGCACTCTATTTTTGTGTTGCCACTCCCACAATAGTCTCAAGTCTCTCGTGGACCCAACTGCCTAAATATAATGTATTTTTTACCCTGAATTTCTCAAAAACTACTGAATGGATTTACCCAAATCACAAAAAGCACAATCTGCTGATCAAAATCGAGCTTCCTGACGCATTTGGTGAAATTCCGTTCAACAGTTTTTGCTGTAGTCGTTCTTAAAGAAGTCTATGGAAAATGCCAAGTGATTTTGCATTTTGGGACCCCCCACACTTTTTTTTCTGGGCCCCAGCATGACGGATCAACCAAAAGTGTTCCAGGAAAGAGCGCATGTGGATAAACTTTTTTTTAAGGACAGTTTTGTGAAGCTTAGTCAAATTGGGACAAAGTTTTTAGCAAACCCCAAAACACTCTTTCTTTGGCTAAGCAGACCTAACTATAACTACCTAGTGGCGACTATCTATAAACACACACTTATATATACATACCCACACCGGCTTGCACAACCGGACTTTTCACAAATTAAACCACGAGGGATGAAGACAGTTCAGGGTTAGTGTGCGTGCTGCAGAGATCAATCCCAAGTGTGTGCCTTTTAGGTAGCCATGCACTGACTAATAGTAACAACTTTGTATATAATACACAGACACCCCATAGTAGGATCCACAAACCATAAGATCATAAGGATACTGTTTACATCAATGTCACAATTGTAGCTGCCCCCGACTCTTTATAAACATGTTATGATACCCATGCAACACGTGGTACAATTGCATTTCACAAATACCACTATGTTCCATGCAACTTCTGCTTTCTGAAGCGCAACTTCCTCTACCAGGCTTGTCTAATAATAACTCTCACGCCTCTATCTAAACAAGATAAGTCCAACTGAACGAACCTAAACTTGGTAGGGATCTATGGCGAGAGAAAGACACTCTGCTGTTTTTTCACGGATGGAAAGAAACAGGGGAGTGTGTAATGTTGGCAAGTTATCATATCCCTTACATGCTTCCTCCTTTCTTGATCCAATCTTCCACACTATAATAAGGTAATAGGTGAAATGCTGCCCCTCCCCATTTGGCTAGCTCTAGCCCCTAGAAATTAGACGATGCTGCAGAGAGCTGTGGGTATGCAGATTTCCCTGCATATCCAAAGACCTTCGACATCCCACTCGTTCCTAGGGAGAGACATATGAGGTGCCACCCATCTTACAGATTCCTTAGCAAAGATGTCAACACTCACTTCAGGCAGGCGAGGCTGGGGATACCTTCACATCAGATACCTTCTAAATTTGTGCGGGCGACTGATTCCATTTCGTAGAGTTTTATCTGTTTAATAACAAGGTCTTTACTGCCATCCTGAACTCAAGTAGATGTTTCTTACCGTTTTTGTAGCCTTAAACATGTTTCAAACGTAAATCCTGAAACAGAAACGTGAACTATCAATGGAATGAAGCAAACGAGTTAAATGGTTAACTGCTCAAAAAGGATCAACAAATCGGCAATGAGAAAGATGATCACACTCCCATCGGATCAACTGCACGAAATGCACTTGGAATGTCATTACCCACAATGCATCGCTACAAAGAACCCTACCCATAAGACATATTAGATTCGCTTTCAGAACAGATGAACACTCATATTCCTAACTCTCTGACCGATCAAGCATTCTTTTACTCCCTCTATTCCCATCAACTTCCTATCCGCGTCCTTTAGAGACCACCATTCCTGCACTAGTCTTAAGTGCCTACCACATACTGTACTTAATGTCTTTCAATTTAATCTGCTACAACTGCACTGACTACACCCAGATCATTTCGCAAGGAAAACTGTAGTTATGCACATTGATTTTTTTTAAAACAGATTTTATTGAATTTTTCAGGTGCCATACTCCCAAATATTATTGGGATTGCACAGGAGTCTCGTTGTACATCGTGAAGTAGTTAAACATAGTAACCTCAGGACGTCCAGCTGCAATCAGTCCCGCTAGTGAGCAAGGAAAATAGTGTTCATCAAAGTCCCGGGTTGATCTCTAACCCTTGTCCTTTATTACTTTGCAACTCAATTTATCAGTTATAAATCTCCTCGAGGTTAGTCTTCCCAATTTTTGCCCCTAGCAAAGTGTAGTTTGCACCTTGATGCCTCCACCAAGGGCCGTCGTCTCCAAGCTGTGTACTACACCACTGGATGTTGAACGACCACCTAATCCCAGCACTTCAAAAAACAGAGGTCCTCAACAGTGGAAAGTGACACATTTATCAGCTTGGGACTAGATTTACCAAACTTTGACACAGTTCAACGCAGCAAGACAACTTGCTGTGCTGCATCAAACGGAGGAGGCAGGAATGCACCATATCCATAAAGACTGATCTTTCTGTACTTGTGCTTAGTAACTCAAAGGGCTTGAATTAGAGCGTACCTCCTGTTCTGAAGTCTTAGGGACTGCAAAGAATTCACTAACCTCTGGGTAACACTTCTGGAACTGTTGTTTCAGTTGCCACAGAGAAGAGAAAAGCAACCGACTGTCACAGACTCCCTGGCTCCGTGTCTGACAGGCTGAGTGCGTCAGAGGGCACCGCAAAACTGGTCTTGCGCCGCTGCTTGCAGTGTGTCTTGTAGGCACCGCACTCCGCACAGCCTTGTTTAACCCTGACTGGATATAACCGACACTGTTGCTGTCGGAGCCCGAACACTGAACGGCTAATTCATCTGCACCGCAACCCGCCAGCACCACATTGAGCACCGCCTCACCCTGCACCGGAAGCCTTGGTCTCAATGACGCCGTCTGGACGATAGCCACCGAGCCGTTGCCTGCACCATGTCGTGAGGGCATTGCACCCTGCACTGATTCCATTTTTGCAGAGAAACCGCACTGATTCCATTTTTGCAATGAAACCGAAACAGTCACCCCGACGACTCGCGCTATGTCGACCGCAACAAAAAAAGGTACTGTTTATGGGTCTGCCGACACCCTCGACCAATGCGGTCAGATGAAACTGATGGAGTCTATTGTTTTCAGTATCGAGGTAGCTCTGGATGTAGCTGCTGACTCGGAAGAATTGTGTTTTTGGGATATTTCTGCCAAGTATATATTTTTAAGTATTGTATGTTAGATTTTTGTTGTTTTGGTCTTGTTTTGGATATAAAAATCCTAGATATTTTTCTAAACTGATGTGGTACCCTTTTGTAGGGTTTTCACTGTTTTATTGTTGGTTATGTGCAAATGCTTTACACACTGCCTCTGAGATAAGCCTGACTGCTCGGGCCGAGCTACCAGGGGTGAACAGGGGTTATTTTAGGAGTGTAACTACCTTCTCTGACTAGGAAGAAGGGCTCCGCGGTACAAAAGGGGGTGATTGATTGGTTCAGATGCTCTATCCAACACTCACACCCAGTCAACAGATCAGGGTTTAATCCATCACTGTTCTTTAGCCCACTCTGCCACCCCAGTTCAGACATGGCCATATGTAAAACAATCTGACCCTGTGCCTCATGGGAACAGTCCAGCCCGAACTGCCAAGCCATGCCTTCCCTGGACCGGAAAGAAGCTTCCTAGGACTGGTTTCTGGCATTACAGCCATCTCCAGCCAGGCTTGCTTGAATCCAGTGGCAAAGTGAGAAAGGGATTCACATCTGAGCATACCCTGCCAACTTATGGCGAACAAAGCAGTACAAAAGGGGGTCGTGATGGACGAAGCATCTGAACCAATCAAACACTCACACCCAGTCAACAGATCTGGGCTTAATCCATCACCGTTCTTTAGCCCACTCTGCCAACCCAGTTCAGACATGGCCATATGCAAAACAGTCTGACCCTGTGCCTCATGGGAACAGTCCAGCCCGAACTGCCAAGCCATGCCTTCCCTGGACCGGAAACAAGCTTCCTAGGACCGGTTTCTGGCATTACAGCGGTCTTCAGCCAGGCTTGCTTGAATCCAGTGGCAAAGTGAGAAAGGGACTCACGTCTGAGCATACCCTGCCAACTTATGGCGAACAAAGCGGTACAAAAGGGGGTCATGATGGACGGAGCATCTGAACCAATCAAACACTCACACCCAGTCAACAGATCTGGGCTTAATCCATCACCGTTATTTAGCCCACTCTGCCACCCCAGTTCAGACATGGCCATTTGCAAATCAGTCTGACCCTGTGCCTCATGGGAACAGTCCAGCCCGAACTGGGAAGCCATGCCTTCCCTGGACCGGAAGAAGGGCCCCCACTTGGACAAAGGTGTAAACCATTGCCAACCAGAGACCCCAATTTCTAACAATAGGGCATTGCGGGGTGAAGGAGCCTGGAGCCGAAGTTTTGCAATTTTGAGTTCTCTGCTGTTGCGAAGAGATCGATTTGCAGAAACCCCCTAGTTGTGGAAGTATGGAAGAAGAGTTTGAGGGTGGAGTCCCCACTCATGGACTTGTTGCTGCATCCTGCCAAGGAGGTCGGCAAATTGGTTGTCCGACCCTGGAAGGTGTTTTGCTAACAATTGGATTTTGGGTTGTATTGCTCAACGCCAAATGGTCTGAGAGAGGCATGATAACTGAAGAGAGTGTGTGCCCCCCCCCCCCGTTTTTTTATATAGTACATAGCTGTCATGTTGGCTTTTCAGACTAAGGCTGCTTTCCCAGTCAGGTGAGATAGAAACACTGAGTGCTAGAAGCTTCAGGTAGTTGATGTGGAGATTTTTGTGTTTGGTGTCCTAGAGACCCAGAACTGTTACATGTTGAAGATGAGCACCCCATCCTGTAAGAGATGCATCCGCTGTGAGCACGATTTGTGGAACAGGGTTGATAAAAGGCTGTCCTTTTGATACATTTTGGGTGTTCCACCACTACAGAGAGCGATGGGTGCGGCTGTTTACCAACACTAGGGGCCAGATGTAGGTAATCCCAGATTACCGATTCTTAAATACCGAATCATACAGATTCGGTATTTAAGAACAGGCAAATAGGATGTAGATAATTTAACGAAAAATTTACTGAATCGGTAAGTTTTGGTAATTACCGAATCGGTATTTACTGATTCGGTAATTGACATTCATTCCAATGGGCCTGGAGGGCCTTAGGAATGAATGTCAATTACCGAATCAGTAAATACCGATTCGGTAATTGGGGGAAACATTGAAGGGTGGCAGGGTGTCACTTTGACACCCTATTGCACCCCTCAATTGTGTATGGGTGCACATGTTGCAGACATACATGCCCTAAGGGCATGTATGTCTGCAACATTGCACTGTTGGAAAAGCAAAAAAAAATTTTTTTTCAAGGGTTTTCATTATTTACCACCAACTTCTAGTTGGTGGTAAATAGCGAATCCTTAACTGAGGAATGCACTAACTTGAGTGCTTCCTACATCCTGGATTCGGTATTTTACCGAATCGGTATGTTAAGAATTCGGTATTTTACAGAATCCTTAAATTACCGATTCGTTAAAATACCGAATCCTTAAAAAATGCCACCTACATCTGGAAAGCCCAATACCGGTCGGTAACGGCCGAAATTCGGTAATTTCAGCCATTACCGACCGGTATTGGGCGACCTACATCTGGCCCTAGATCTTTTAGTTGACCCCGTGCTTCATTCCACTGTTGTGCTAAGCATTCCTCTAGAGGACGCATGTTTAATCTTGCATGAGGTACTATGGCAATGCATGATGCCATCATCCCCAACACTTGCATGAAAGTTCTTACTGCTAGATATTGGTTGCTTTGAAACTGTAGAAGCAGTGTTTGGACATTGCTAATTCTAGCTGCATTGAGATAGGTTAAACCTGTCTAAGTGTTTAGGTTAGCTCTAAGATAGGGTTGCAGCTGTGTAAATTGGAGAAGGGATTTGTGTGCATTGATTGTGAAATATCTGCTTTGATAAGTCAATCGCCTAGATCTGGGTAGACCTGAATTTGTTGTCTTCTGAGATGAGCTGCTACTACTGCTAGACATTTTGGGGCTTATTAACAAGCCCCTTGCACCACTTTTGCGTCATTTTTAACATGGGAAAAGTGACGCAAAAGGCTTGTAAATAAGCCCCTTGGTAAATACTCTGGGTGCTGTAGTTACTCCAAATGGGAGCAATTGGAATTGATAATGCCGTCTCATATCCCGGGAGAGGGTGCACGCAAGACATTCCAGCCGCACGCGTCACTGGGCTGCCATCTTCTAGGACCACTCTTGGATTGCATGGAGACACATGCTCTGTTGGCATTCCTTTGCCTCGAGAGCTGGCAGAGACTTTCTAGGCGCACGCATTGTTCTGCAGTGTGAATGAGACACAATTGGACATTGACATTTATACTTTGCTAATTTAACACTTTAATGGATGCCGGTCCAACCACGAACTTTGGAGGCGGAATAGGGATGGACGCTGGAGGAGGTTGGGGTGTATGTCAGTGAAATTGCTCTTCGACAGCCGCGCCCATGGAGGGAGTTGTGGTGGGGCTGAAAGGCAGGGGAGGGGCAAGGTGGGGGGGTTCTAAAAACCAGAATATGGATAATTGGAGGTAAGTTAACTATGTAATTAATCAAACGAATTTCGTAGCGCGTGCTGCATCGCATTTTGCAATGCAGGGCGCGCTACGAAATTAGTTTTATTAATTAAATTGTTTACCTGCACCTCATTCCCTGGTGGCCCAGTGGACCTCTGTTTCCTTTCTGTCGCTTTTCACTCGCTTTGGTCTACCCTCTTTTTTTTCACCTTTCTGCACTTCTGCTCTTATTTTGAGCTATTTCTGCTTTATTCACCCTTCCCATTTCCCCCCCTTTCCTTTATTTACTTTCCCTTTTCCCGCCCATTTTTCCCTGCTGCTGTTGCCCCTCCTTCCCAGCGCAACCAATCCTGCTCCAATCCCTGCTCCAGCCTCCCAGCTGTCCAGCCCTCCTCGACCCCTACTTAATGCCAGCCGTGCGCAGCGGGAGTGCCGAATACGCACCAAAGGCAAGACCGTCTGCGACTGCGCCGAGAACCCTGGACCTCCACACCGCCAACCTAGCACTCCACGACCTCAACCCAGGCTGCAACAACAACTGCAAACTAACCTCGCCGGCCGACATCCACGGACCCTTCTGCTGCCGTTGCCACCAAACCTACAGCACCGCCAGAAACACAGACCCAGCACAACCCGACCGCAAGAACACAACTGAACCGAAGACCCTGAAATGCATCCTCCTCAATGTTCGATCCCTCCACAAACACGCCACTGAAATCTGGGACCTCCTCGACAGCACCACCCAGGAGGTAGCGTTCTTCACCGGAACCTGGACCAAAACCACCTCGGGACCGGACATCGCCATCACCATCACCATTCCCCAAGGGTACAATATTTCCAGAAAGGACCACGACACCCTCCCGGGAAGAGGAACCGCTCTCATCCACAAATCCACCCTCCACCTGAGCACACTCCCAGATGAGCCTACAGACATGATGGAACACCTACACTTCAAGATATAGACCAACCCCACCACCACTCTCCGAGGAACCCTCATCTACTGACCACCTGGACCCCACGGACCATTCACCAACTCCACCCTGGACATCATCTCCCTGCATGCCATTGCATCCACCAACTACACCCTCCTGAGAGACCTCAACTTACACATGGACAACCAACTGGACACAAACACCAGATCCCTCCTGGACAACCGCCACAACATTGGACTCCACCAAATCGTGACGGAATCCACGCACTCAGCAGGACACATCCTCGAACCCCTCTTCACAACGGGAAACTCTATCACCTTCAGCCACACCACGGAACTCCCAAGAATGACCACCGATGAGTCCACTTCACATTCAGAACACCCATCATCCACAGGCACCAGCACCTGCTCCCACGAAGAAATTGGACCAGAACTTCCGACGACCAGCTTACCCCTTCACTCAGCAACTCCACCCGAACCATCAGAGAAAACGACAACCCCAGCACAGCAGCCTGAACCCTGCACAGATGGATCTCCGACAGCACCAACAGGATAGCTCCCCTCAAGAAAAATAACAACACCTACGCCAAGAAAGCCAGATGGTTCACCACCGAACTTCGAGAGTCCAGACGCACCTGTCGCCGCCTAGAAAAGGCCTGGTGGAACACCAAATCCACAGAAACTCACAACTTCAGAGCCGCTATCAATGCCCACCACCAACTCATCAGAAAAACAAGGAAAAAAGCGATAGAAGAAAGAATCTCCACACATGCACACAACAGCAAAGAACTCTTCAACATCAAGTAGTTCGCCACGGTCAACCATCTCCTGAAGAAACCCTTGGCGAACCCCACCAACCTCAAAAACTACAGACATATCTCCCTGCTCCTGTTCCCTGCGAAAGTGATCAAGAAAGCCATCAACAGCCAAGTCACCACATTCATCGAAGAGCACAACATCCTCGACCCCTCCCAATCCAGCTACAGGAAAAACTACAGTACGGAAACCGCCCTCCTCGCCGCAACAGACGACATCCGCACTCTACTGAACAAAGGAGAAACAGTAGCCCTCATCCTCCTCGACCTCTCAGCAGCAATCGACACAGTCTCCCACTGCACCCTAATACGCAGAGTTCACGACGCAGGGATCCAGGACAAGGCCCTCGACTGGATCACCTCCTTCCTCTTCGACAGAACTCAGCGGGTCAGACTCGCCCCCTCTCTCCTCTGGGATCCCACACCAACCAATTGCGGAGTCCTTCAGGGGTTCTTCCACAGCCCGATGCTTTTCAACGTCTACATGGCTCCGCTCACCCTCATCGTCAAAACATACGGACTCAACATTGTGTCATGCGCAGACGACACCCAACTCCTCCTCTCCCTATCCAACGAACCCAACACAGCCAGACAACTTTCGAGAAGGTATGGAAGCCATCGCGAAACAGCTGCCTACAACTTAACACCACCAAGACGGAAGTACTCTCCATGGGCTCAAACCCAGACGCCTGGAACAACACCTGGTGGCCCCCTGCCCCTGGAAACCCGCCCACCCCCACGGACCAAGCACACAACCTGGGAATCATCCTGGACTACAAGCTCAAAATGGACCGCCAGATCAACTCCTGCTTCCACAACGTACGCCTCCTACGCAAGACCTTCGAATGGATCCCCTTGAATACAGAAAGACTGTCACTCAGGCCCTGGTAACCAGCAGACTCGACTCTTGGCAACGCACTATGCCGTCATAAACAGAAACCTCACCAGAAAGCTACAGAACATCCAGAACGTCACCGCAAGACTGGTCCTCAACCTGCCAAAACACTGCAACATTTCCCTGGTACTGCACACACTCTACTGGCTCGTCATTGAAGCAAGAATCACCTTTAAGATGCTCACCCACGCACACAAGGCCCTCCACGACACCGGACCAGCATACCTGAACAGCCAACTCAAATTCCACGCACTCCAAAGGACATTACGATCAGCCCAGCTCTCCTATGCAGTGGTCCCATGCACCAGATGGAGAGGCCGCTCCTTCTCCTTCCTCAGAGCAAGGCCTGAAACGCCCTCCACCTCAGACGCACAACATCACTTCCCATCTTCGTAAGAGACCTCAAGACCTGGCTCTTCGATGGACCCCCTCCTTGATTGACTGGAACCTGCCCCCCCCCCAGTGCCTTGAGACCCTCACGGGTGAGTAGCCCCGCTTAGCAAACGCTTGATTGATTGATTTCCTGCTACCACAAATCTGAGTCACTTTAATGGGAGATGGAGTAGTATGCGTTGGTGTACTTCTATCTCTTCCTTTAAAATGGTTTCCGCTATAACCTCCCATGTAAAACCCTCTAGAGGGGGAGGATTGAGTTAGCTTCTTGTAGGAAGAAGTGTTTGCATTGGTGGAGGTACTTTTTGAGCCTCCCCTATAAAAGGAGCGACGAAAGGAACTTCTAATAGAGGGTGACTGTAGTACACCCATGGAGTTTGCTACTTCTGTATCTTTTTTCATTTTTTGCAAGCGATTCATCCAATTAAGGACCAAATAAATGTTTATTGAATGGGGCATGTAGTATGGTCTAGTTTAAAACCAGAGATCCGTAACCATGCATGTCGCCTGAGGAGAACACTAGTGTTAACGCCTCTAGCTGCAGTATCCACTGTCGTGTTCTAATCTAGGACCCCGATCAATACTGTGACCTTATGTCCCTATACGGCTATAATCCATTTATACCCTTATAATGGCATAAACAATCAAGAGCGATATTTCAGAAACTCGTCTCTGGCCTAACACGTTCAGAGCCACATTTCAGAATCTCTTCCTCTGCAGCTCATTAGAGCAAATGACACAGCAGAAGCCACTATCTAAGATTCCTAGATTACACTCAGAGTTCTTCAACAAGATAAAACTCAGCAACCTGGGAAAGCCCTGCTTGCTATGTTTTGATTACTAATAGAACTCTAATGAGCACTGAGAGAAGATCACTTCCTAGAGACATCTTTATTGACGTCTTATGTCCAAAAACTTACATCAAACAAGGCACCTTTCAGGTATAAATATTACCAACGTTGCCTTAAGCAAACGCTGCCTCAACGACATCGATGATAGCGATGGTGTGGTGAACATAGGAGCAGAACAGCTGTCCCTTACAGAGCCCAGCAGATGCAAGCTGCCCACGGACGCTGCCACTCCTCCTTGACGCGCTGAGAGAGACGCTGTCTTTTCTCCTGCCGAGAAAATCCAGCTCCGGCGTTTCCAGCCTACTCTTGCGAGTAACTGGGATATCGATTCCTGGAAGGAGATACAAGACCTCCAACATTCTATTCCAGAGGTATGGTGTTGACTAAACCCTTAGAGAGAATTCTTGAAGCAAACCTTGGCAAAACCAACTTAACTAAAACTGCTACTTACTTACTCCCTCCCAAGTATTAGGCTTAGGTCAGGTACACTGGGGTAGGCGTAGTTAGAAGCACCAGTTGAGTACGTTAGCTGAATGTATATATTTTATTCATTTTAAACCATTGTATGGCTAAGAAACCATATCAATGCTTTTACAGTATTATTTCACAATCCTCATTTTACTGTACGCACTTTTTATAACTAGTCTTGCAATTGTGGCAATTCATTTCTCCTGCCCGAGAAGAAAGACTGTTCAATAAATAATACTTTTTATTGAAAACGCCTGTCTCTCTATTTCTCTGCACCTTGGTGAAAGTAATCTGCACAACTGACTGAGTAAAATAACTGTCTATTGTTTCACACGACTCTAGAGATTGACTCTTATTCTAAGGAGCAAAGTTGTCATGTTTATGCGGTTGTTGGAAAACTGAATCCCTTCTTGTCTGTACCAGGGAAGCTGATCACTTCCTATTCAGTCAAGAAAGTTTCCAGTCACCTCTGAGCTAGTTGGTAACAAACCCAATTAAGTTTAGCATAGTCAGTAGAGACCTGGAAGACCGCACTTATACGTCTATACTGCTGTTTATGTTATTCCAATGCGCAGGGCCTATTGGGAAAATAGGAACTACACTACATGGCGCCCAACGTTTGGTAAGGCGATAAAACTAACGCAAGACGTTAGAGTAACTCAGTCGTGCATTTTTCACACAGACCCCTTTCTACCGTAAATACTCCAATAGACGTCTGGAGTGGGTGAAAGGTTAAAATCCGCCCGAACTTAGTAGGAAGAGATTCCTATGTAAAGCTCTGGTTTATTCAACGTTGAAGGATACAGTGTTTCAAAATATTGTGCACCTAATCTTTGTCTCCTTGGAGACCTGCTCTGCAAAAAACCTGCATTTCATAAAATGTCAGACTTAGAAAACGGAACCGCTGCACCCGCAGTAAATGCGACTGAGCAGGGTCCCGATGAAATTAATGAACCAGGTGCGATAATCATCCCGGTCAACATAAGAAAATCTATAACGTCAAAACTTATAGAAAATGGACTGACCATACAAGGTAGCACAGTCGTCTTCGTAATAGAGGCACACGAATATCGGCAGACAGAGGTATTTTATTCTTGGATAAAATTTCCAGAGGCAAACACTGCAACACACGAGTTCCACTATTACAAAATAGGGGATCCACCGGAAGAGTACGCTCCTTTCGAGGAGATTGAAATCCCATTAAAATTCCAAGAGCACCTGCTCTGGTTTATAGGCGCCCTCAAACACAATGATCATATTACCAGGCTCGGTCCACTAGGTAGACCAGGAGCAACGTGGCCGGTTCTAGCCAGCTACACACCACATCCGGACATTGCAAAAATGTCAAAAGAAGAGCTGTTAGTACAGCTAAAAACATTAATTAAAATACATAGACAATTAGTCCAATATGTAATGCGGACTGCTACAGCCCAAACAGCTGTTAATGTACCACAGCTGACCCCTCATCAGGGGAACACCAATAAAATTACACCACAGAACATACAATCATGTCTTGGTAAAACACCCATAAAACGGGAACAAATTCCTTTCTGGTTAGCGCAGAAAATTACTCAAATAGAGGCAGTATTTCCGAATACTACCCCTATTAAGAAACACAGAATTCTGACCATCTGCCTTCCAATGGGGGTCGCACCACACGTGGAGGACTGTGACACTTGGGGTACAGTCTTTGCTTCCATTTACACAAAGACACATGGTGTTCCGTCAATGGCGGTAATATAGGATGTGCTAAAACAGATTCAGAATGAATACGGTCCAGAACCTGCTTTAACTCTTGGTATGAAATTACTGAAAGACTTCAAGCAGGTCTCGGCTATATTATTAGCGAACATAAAAGGAGAAGCAGCATCTGTGGCGATCCGCCAGAAGTTGAAGGAAACAGATATAACACATCAACCAATTGAGCTTGCCAGAATTATAAGAAAATGTTATGAAGAACTAGGTAGAGACAGCTTGGGTGGAAAACCAGTAAAGCCCCAACTGCAAGAAAATCCTGAAAATTTTTTTATTAAAAATAATTCTAATACTCCTAAAAAGAGCTGGGATGGAAATAAACAATCCACTCCCAAAGAAAAAGTTTTCCAGTCCAGAGGAAGGTCTCCTCGACGGAGGGGAAGAACTGACTCGAGAACACCAGTCTCCCCAGAGGGAGCCCTCTGACAAAAGATATAACCTTAGAAATAGGGATTATTTGAAGAAGCCTGATAGATATCAAAGTATTGATACACGTCCCTCTCGATCTTTTTCGCAGAAATCGGAAAGAAGAGGACGGTCAGACCCAGGAGAGCACACCAAGTCCAAAGACAAGGAACCTGCTCAAAGTAAAAAATCTCAATATCCAAGAAAGAAGGTAGCCAGTATTAGAGTAATCGAACATGCCGAGAATACTGAGGACACAGTTGAAAAACGGGGAGTGGGCACAGACAATGCTGGACAGTGCAGCAGAAATCACCATACCTCGCAAGATCCTGATGAGCCATCTGGAGACAGTGGACACGAATGAATACATTCAAGTAGAAACTGCCGACACCAGAGTTAGCGAGCCCGATAAGATATACGAAATAACACTGCGTATAGAGGGTGATAAGACTAGGAAAATAAAGGGTCTATTTTGGGATAAACTCTCAAAAGGCTATGATATTCTGTTAGCTGAAAAAGATTGGCCCCCAGAGTTTGTCAGGGAGTGCCCTCGTGGCGAAAAAAAAAACCTTATGCCTGCCTTCTCGAATCACATTCCGATTTACACTAAATATATATATGCAAGGAAATGGGCAGTGGCCCAGGCACCAGCATTATATAAAAATCATGTAGGATGGGATGAGGACTCCCCTCCTCACAAAATCCACTTAAAAAGTCAACCGACTGCACAAAGGCAGTATCCAATTAAGCAAGAAGCTAAAAAACAAGTCAGGGAGATTTTAGATCAACTTGAATACCAGGGGTGATTGAAACATGCACCTCTCAAATGAACAATCCTTTGTTTCCTGTCTCCAAACCAGACAATTCATATCGTCTAGTTTTGGACTACAGACACCTTAACGCATGTTGCAAAACATTTGCAGTACAGAATTCGCATAGTGCTGCACTAATGAATAACATAGTTAGGAAAAAATATAAAACGACATTAGACATATCTAATGGTTTCTTTTGTCAAAATATTGCACCAGAAAGCAGATACTTGACCGCTTTCTCAGTAATGGTGTCTCAGAAAAATTTCTATAGGCTCCCACAGGGATTCAAGAACAGCCCAGGACTATTCTCAGCCAGAGTAACAGAGTTACTACAAATGTATGATGATGAGGCATTATCTTATGTAGATGATATCTATCTCACAGACGATGACTTGAAGACTCACTTGAAAAGAGTGAACACCATAATACTTGGGTTTGCAGCAGAGGGTTACAAATTCAACTTTAAAAAGTCCCGAATTGCCCATCTGACAGTATTATTTTTAGGATCCGAATTATCAAGTGAAGGAAAAAGCCTAGCGGACAACTTCTTAGAGAAGTGCACTGTACTCCAAGCACCAAAAACGCTGAAGAACTTACAATCAATCCTAGGCTTCCTGAATTTCGGAAGAACTTACATTCTAAATTATGCGGAGAGGGTTAAACCTCTCTACGAACTAATTAAACCTGATTTCAAACCAATCACTTGGACTCAAAAACACATAGAAATTTTGAGATCCCTGCAAACAGACATGTTAGCAAAAACAAAATTAGATACACGTGCGAAACACACGCAATCTTGTAATCCGAGTCATCCCAGGAAGATGCGGATTCACGTACCTGACCTCTAATGAGGGAGAAAAGGTACCAATAGCTTACAAATCTCACTTGTACACACAAGCAGAAAAAACATTCAGTCTCAAAGAAAATACTGTAAAAGCAGTAATAACGGCACTAGCCAATGAAAGGGAACTAGCACATGGCAAAAGGATTAATGTCCTCACAGCGGAATCCGCCTTCGAGGCACTATTCAGCCCAGTAAACCTGCCTACAGTGTCACTGGATCCGAAATGGATACAGTGTGTAAATTCTCTTGGAGTGGAAGATGTGAAATACTATTTCGCCCCACAATTCGAAAAACTGAATGATTTGACTTATGAAGAATATCCTCTGCCAATCGAACTTCTGCCTCTCCCACAGTACGCCTGTATAATCTATACAGACAGATTCGTACAGCATTTCAACGTAGAGAACAATTCCTACGATGCAGCCTGCGCGATAGTTAAAGGTCGCTGGTTGTGCGGTAAATTCAGACCGAAAATAACAAAAACTGAATCAGTTAGAAACTGTTCGGCTCAGAGAGCTGAAATCAGATCTTTAAAGATGGCGCTTGAAAATGCAGAACGTGAATTCCCGACACTAATCGTGTGCGATTCGCATTTTTGCGTCAACTCTTACAATAATAAGTTGTAGAGCTGGATTCAAAATTATTACAAAGATGACACAGGTGCCACAATAAAGCATAACATGCTTTGGAAACAGGTAGTTCTTTTACAGAAGGAACTACAAAAGACTCACGTGATACACACTCTGAGTCATCAACGTGATGGCGTTCACGTTGCAGGGAATTCATTGGCTAACACAGCCACAGCGGAAGCAACTAAACCGGCTTCCGTAGCCACAAAAAAGCGTTCAGAAAAATACATAGACGGGGAAACCATGCTGGCAGTAAAAACGTCCTTAAAAGGCGACTGTGCAGCACTACCCGTGAACTATCCACTCAATTATGCATACGTAATTGATGCAAACTCTGTTCCTTTTGCTCGAATCCCTGGAGTGGGGGATAGGGTAATTCCAAACACGAACCGGAGAGGTTTCCTTACACAGGAAGCACATATGGGGTTGGGTCTGAGATACCAAACAATCAGGGACTCTTTGAAAGAATTACAGTCAGAGTACTGGTGGCCGGGAATGAGCGTAGATATTCATGATTTTGCAAAAAATTGTTAAGACTGCAAAAGAGATCGCAGTGGAGAACCGGCCAGCGTAGTGTCAGGAACCCTAATAGAAAGCATAAGGCGTTCTATAAGCATAATCAAAAAAGAGAAATGCGTCCCAATATATGTTATTTAAGACTAAAACTCACTTAAAAAATGTGGCCCCAGCGCTCGGCTGACGCCAGAACGGTTATAAAAGATCTGCGAGTCTTTATCGGCACATACGCAATTGCCATGTACCATTCTGACCAGGGTCCTGCTTTCAGCTCTCGAGCTTATAAGGAGGCCATGGCCAGCATGGGCGTTGGCTTGCGATACTCTTGTCCATCACACCCCGAAGGGAACATTGTAGTGGAAAGAAAAAACCAGGACATAAAGCAATCAATAACTGCGAAGGTATTAGGTTCGGGTGATGGGTGGGTCAAACATTTAATAAGTGTCCAGATCAGTCTTAACAATTTGCCAAGAAATTCTCTAAAAGGTTTCAGCCCATATGAACTATTGTTCGGAACTAAAATGTACATTCAGGACTTAGATAGTCAGGTATCAGTGGTAAAAGATAAGAATAAAGACTTTGACATCAAAGACCGTTTGCGTTTGGCTGCTTTACAGGACTTGAATGAAATAAGAAAATCCTTAAGCAACATAAAGTTAAAGCAACAGCCAGCTACCACTGACGAGGCACCACCAGCCCCAGCAAGGCCTGTCTGGATTCCAAAGATTGGGGATCTAGTCAGAGAAAAAATAGCGGTGAAGAAGGAATTTGGGCCTTCTTACAGAAAAGCAGTACCTGTCTTAGCAATCAACGGAACAAGATCAGTAGTACTACCGCCCCTTGCTGGTAAAAAGGAGAACAGAGTTGTATCAATCGACCTGGTAAAACCACAAGCATGTGGCCTATAATCAACAGTAGGCCCAGTGGACTCCCGAGAAACAACAGAATACCCAAACTTGCAACAATCCAAGAGGTTCAAACTGAAAGACTAATCACATTCAATAAGCCTGCAGTACACAGAGAGGGACTATGCAATAATGCCATGGAACTCGTGCCACTTGGAACACAGATTGAAATAGTTCGTCAAGAAACACCAGTCTACAATGATGTGGCATCAGAATGTGCTACCGAAAGACAAATTGAAAGAACAATTCCAACAATTGACAGAACTGCCTCTGGCTACTTCATTAACTTCGACAACTTTTCTGAGGATCAAAGCAACGCGGAAGTGATGCCAGAAACAAAAACTTTTAAAGAAAAAGCAACAGAACTCTTTCATCAACTCAAGGAAATTTACCTTATATCTCCAAGGTTAGAGTTCTGGTTTGGTCTAGGTGTATTTTTCCTCCTGCTTTGGCTCATCATGGTACTTTGTTTGGGAAAATTCATTGAGGGAAAATACAGTTCAATGGACACAGCAAGTCAGAACATCAACTTAGTCCTCAAACCACACAGATCATCCCACGTGAAGAAAAGAGAACTGTCAACAGTAAATGTCACAGCCATTCCAATACCCGGGGGGGTAGTATGGGACAAAACTGACTATGAAATATATGGTCCGGTCGAAATCCTGAAATATCCTCACCAGTTCAAGGTTTCCTTAAGTGACTTTGTAAAATCAAGTACATTTTCTGATGATTGGGATTTTGAAAGTATTAATAATATGATGTCTGATTTAGTGTTGTCAGCAAGATTTACAGAACAATATTATTTGCAAGGTTCGTCTAGTTATGAACAGATGTACTGCTTCTCACATTACGGTGACCATTACTTACATAAATCTGCACAACCTAGAAATGTTTTTAAATATAACCAATGGGAACATTGTGCTACTCCACCTAAAAGCAGTTCTAAAACATTCTATGAGAAATTTCAGTACTTCTCAGGGTTTAACCCCAGTGATGCAGAAACATTTTATTATAAACGGTTAGATAAAACAGGGTTGAAAACTATGCTGACAAATACTAAATTGATATATTCAGAAGCATTTTATGAAAAAATGACGACATTTGGTTTTGATTTTTGGAAAAATAACATTGAAACAAAAACAATCTGGGGTACAAAAGATTGGCATGTACAAGGCCTAGAAGCATTATTTCGAGCCTGCATGATCCCAGAACAAATAATGTTCTTAAATGACACAATTCAACAAACAACCTATCTTGGCCTAGCTAAGATTAATGTATTTCTTAGTGGTGAAAACTGCAAACATTCACTAAGCGGTATACTTTTGTGCCAAGGTATTAATTTACACGGAGCCTGTGAAGGAAATTCAAACAACCTTTCATGCCACCAACATGTCACACCTGCAACGCAGATAGAGCCTTTCTTTAAGCAGCTCTCGAATGGGAGTTACATTCTAATAACGGATCACAGCTGTTGTGGCCTTTTGCCAGGGAAAGCATATCTCGTAAGCGTAACTTCCATGGTCAAATGCTGTATGCAAGCATTGTTTCCAAATGGCCCTGGAGACACGGAGACTCCCGTATGGCCTCGTTTGAATGTCTCTTCTATACAAATTGATACTTTAAGCAGAATGAAGTCTGTGCTTTTGCAGACAACAGTGCCCATCACGTCATCGAAAGAGACGTATGATCTCCTAGTTGCAAGGACAACATCAGAGATTCATGACCTTTTATCAACAAATTGCCCCGTGCATTTCACAGAAATGCTTAGCCAAATTCTTAACATGTCGAGTGCCATAGGCATCTCAGGCTTATTTAAGACCATTTTTACGGGACTGTTAACACCATTCAAAGCAATTCTGGGAATCATTCCTAATTTTGTCCATTCAGTCTTTGGCGGCATACCCCTGATTTTGGGACTTGTAGCAGGCATTTTATTTTTGACCCTCCTGCTCCGATATGGCAAGCCAAAACTCAGACATGACTCCGACAAGGATGGAAGAAACAATCCTAGCAATACGCTACCAGGACCGAATAACTAGAGTCCTTGGATTGGCCAGGCGGAGAGATCTGAACATGACCTGGTTTCTTTCATTCAGACATATATTGCAGACCTGCATCTTACCTGTGCTTCGATGTATGCTATGCGGAGATGAGTGCGTGTTGGACACCTGTCTTGCACTTCCATCAGCAGTACCAATGGATATCGATATTTTGCTAAGTCCTGTAACGGCTCACGCATTGTGTTGTCCCCAGCGGCTACCAATCCTGATGACGGCATTCGTTGAGACTCCTGTGCTACGACTAGGTGGTAACAGTGGAGCGAGAAAGAAAAGCGACATCACCCAGGTACGACCTTCTGTGAGCATTGCTGATCCAGACTTTGATGATAGCAATCATTCTCATACCTGCCAAGTTACAGCACTATCGAACTTGGTCGATCTGTCACCTGAATTTGTAGACCAATTTTTGGAGAGCCTGTCTGATATGATGTTCTCCCCTGAACAGAAACAATAATTTTAGAAAAGCATTCCGACAGAGCGTTCTCATGAACTCTGAATTCGGCCTTCAGTTTTGATCAACAAAAACTGCTGAAAAGCGTTGGAACTCTATTCCCCCGTTCACCAAGAAATGTTTTTTTTTTAATTGAACACTTCACCTTTTTTCCTGGCATGAAATTCTTTGCTTACAGTAGACCTATTCATAAAGAACAGAACTCTTGTTTTTAGGTACTTCTAGAGACATAATAACTTTACACCAGCCTCTAGCTCATATTACAGCAAATGCATTTCTATGTGATGAAATTATCTCGCCTTTCTTTTCTGTATAAAGAGATATTTCATGTGTACTTTTTTCGCAAAATCGTTCATTGATTACATATGCTATAATTTTGAATGATTTCTATGCTTAAAGACGTTCAGTACCAATATTTCCATGTATTTCAAATACACCATTTCAAATGCACATATGTATTTTGGGGTGGGTAATGTTACACATGCATCTTATTGCTATAGTTTTTAGTAATTTGATGGACATAAATTCGTGGAGTGGGTATCGTGTTCTAATCTAGGACAACGATCAATACTGTGACCTTATCCCCTATACGGCTATAATCCATTTATACCCCTATAATGGCATAAACGATCAAGAGCGATATTTCAGAAACTCGTCTCTGGCCTAACACGATCAGAGCCACATTTCAGAATCTCTTCCTCTGCAGCTCATTAGAGAAAATGACACAGCAGAAGCCACTATCTAAGATTCCTAGATTACACTCAGAGTTCTTCAACAAGATAAAACTCAGCAACCTGGGAAAGCCCCGCTTGCTATGTTTTGATTAGTAATAGAACTCTAATGAGCACTGAGAGACGATCACTTCCTAGTGACATCTTTATTGAAGTCTTATGTCCAAAAACTTACGTCAAACAAGGCACCTTTCAGGTATAAATATTACCAACGTTGCCTAAAGCAAACGCTGCCTCAACGACATCGATGATAGCGATGGTGTGGTGAACATAGGAGCAGAACAGCTGTCCCTTACAGAGCCCAGCAGATGCAAGCTGCCCACGGACGCTGCCCCTCCTTCTCCTCCTCGACGCGCTGAGAGAGACGCTGTCTTTTCTCCTGCCGAGAAAATACAGCTCCGGCGTTTCCAGCCTACTCTTGCGAGTAACTGGGATATCGAGTCCTGGAAGGAGATACAAGACCTCCAACATTCTATTCCAGAGGTATGGTGTTGACTAAACCCTTAGAGAGAATTCTTGAAGCAAACCTTGGCAAAACCAACTTAACTAAAACTGCTACTTACTTACTCCCTCCCAAGTATTAGGCTTATTCAGGTACACTGGGGTAGGCGTAGTTAGAAGCACCAGTTTAGTACGTTAGCTGAATGTATATATGAATGTATATATTTTATTCATTTTAAACCATTGTATGGAATTTGACTAAAAAAAACCTCCCTTTTCCACCTAGTGTCCCATCATGCACCCTATCCATCCTAACATCGACTAGGCAAACCGATTCTCCTACTTCAAGCGCAAATCCTGTTATACCCCCCTCTTGCCTGCTCTTTTCCTTATAATACTAGCACATGCAAAGAATAATGATCAGCTACCATGTATCCTACGGGTTTCCGTCCCGTTCAATATTTTCCTTTAGACCAGAACGGAGTCAGTCAGATGGTTGACTCGAAAACCCCCTCCCTAAACTCTGTCACCAAAAACGAGCAGCTCTCGCCCGTCAATGATCTCCCGGTTTGCGAGGACAGCCATGGGTTGGGTTAACAACTAAGAGAAAACCTAATCAAGCACACGAGACAGCCACGAAGAAGAATAGTTTACTACAGCCCATTCTCCTTCTTCCCAGCTGCACACACATACCATTGTGAGACATCACCGCCCTTGTGTAAGAAGTAAAGAACGCACAATGCCTCGTCCTCTTTACATTTCCGACAGAAATGACCCTGTAACAATGCCTCGATTCTCTGTCCTCAGATACTATCCAAGTCTTTTAAAACCGTAATTTGTTGAGTTTAAGAATGCCTCTGTTTTCCAAATTACGTACAATCGGCACCAAAAGGAATCGGTTAGAGAAACCAGTTAAAATCCCGCCTAGAGATACGCCTGGATATTTCATGTACAACAAACATGGATTGAGTGCCATATTATTTTTAGACCTTTGGGTAGACTATACCGAGAAATTAGAAATGGCGTATAGGTGGCCTGCCACAGGTACATGGGATATAGAATGCATTATGAGAGTGGAGGAAGAGTTATCGAAAATAAAGGCGAGGCCCTCACAGACAGAAGCCATTGAGTTATGGCGTAAGGAAGCGCATAGGAGGGCCCTAAAAGAACTAGGGAAAGTTGAGAAAAGTAAGAGAATGTCGGAGCAGGCTAAAGAAAAGCAATTACAGGAAGAAGGTGAGAAAGTCCTAGCTGAACAGGCAGATAGAGAGAGAAGCGCCCTAGTTACTGGCATTTATCCCGTTTTGTCGGAAGGAATTGTAGAAGAACATGCCAAGTCCCCAGTGAAAGTAATTCCCACTGCTCCCGACAATTTCCTCCCTGCCTATCTGTCCGAACCACCCCCCGCTTATGTAAACATGCCTAGAACACGCCCGTCTACACGTGCTCCTGAACTAGTAGCCGGTGGTTCTACCTCTGATTTAGGAGTATCCGGGAACGGGGCTGAGGATAAAGACGATGTCCCGCCTCTTGAGTGTCCTTACGACCCCGAACCCGGTAGTGGCCCAATGACCACAATATCAGAGAGATTAAGACAAGCCCTGGGTCAACTCCAAAAGGTCCCCGATATAACGAAGCATTTGGATAGAGTTTACGAATTCATACGGACAGGTGAAGGTCCGGATACTCTGGTCCAGGTCATGAAAAACAGAAAAATTCCCATCAGAGGACTGCTCCTGCGGTTCATCATAAATTGCCTGATACGGGAACTAGACCCGGGTAATGGAAGCGTAGACTCTGAGTTAATAGACCTTAGTGATCAGATACACAGAGGAGCACATGATCTGGGACATCAGATCGACAAAATAACTAAAAGACTGGTTAAGAAAATTGTCACTATTCACTCTGAGAAAGTCACACAGGAGGACGACTCAGAGGAAGATGAGGGTCCGACACTAGATAGAATGAACTTCCTGGGTGTAGCGCGACATTGTCCTGGCCCCAAGTGGCGAACCCCGCGAGTGTCCAAGAAAATTAAAAGGTTAGATCCTTCTTTGGAAGATCAGAGCCCACTGCGTAAGTGGATACAGGCAAAAGGAGGAGTAAAAACTATAGCCAAGCGCCTCTCTGGCAATAATAGCATAAATAACTTCAAGACTACAACCGCCAGTAAAAATATATCTCCAGATCCTCTGCAAGTAACCCATCAGAAAGTAGTAGGTAATGGCTCCAGTTCCACTACTATATTGGGTGAAAATGCCGACTCCTCGTCTTCTCTACACGTTTGCAGTGAGCCTATTCAGGTTCCTATTACTGCATTAGATCCAGCACCGATTTCAACTTCTCCCCAACAACAACCACCTCAAGCTCCTATGGTCTCCCCCATGGGAACTTCATTGGACTTAATTTCGAAAACATTATTAGAACATCGCCAAGAAGTTCAGCATAGCTTTTCCCAATTAAGAGAAGATAACTGTAAAATGCAGAGTTGTTTGCAGGAGGTTAGAGGTAAACTGCCCAACGTTACTGAGGAGATTGTTGAAATCCAGCAGAGGGTTGTTACTGTTGAAGAAACTCTTGCTACTACTGTTATATCATCAGATTGCCAGGAAAGAGATATTTTGACACTTAAGAATAAGGTTGATGGTTTGGAAAATCGCCAAAGACGCCAGAATTTGCGCTTTTTTGGAATACCCGAGGGGTCTGAAGGGGCAGACGCCCGAGCATATATGGTTAAATTTCTGCATAAAGCCTTCCCAGATCTTTCCGATTGGGACTGGGACTCCCAAATACAAAGAGCTCACAGACTACCTATGTTTACGAAGAAAAAAGATGGCCGATTTCCTAGACCCATACTGATTTATCTGGGAAACTTTTTATTAAGACAGTCAATATCCATCAAAGCCAGGCCCAATACACCGGTGACGGTGGATGATATCACATTTTTCACGAAGTCTGATCTTAGCAAAACTACAATGGATAAACGATGGGAGCTACGAAAGTTGATAGACCCTTTTAAATCTAAGGGGGCAGTGGTCTATCTCCAGGAGCCCGCCAGGCTTAAAGTTATAAAAGCAGGCCACACCCACATATTTGATGACTTCAAAGAGGCTGAGCAATTTCTTGCTTCCTTGGTTCAATGATCATTAGCCTCCAAAAGGGGAAAAAAACACTGATATCAGACAGATTATAGAGAGTTGGCTCTCCTTTTCCTTTTTTTTTCTTTTTCTTTCAGGGGGCTTCTTCATACTCTACTATTCTTCTCTACTCTACTCTTTTTCTACTCTTTGAATAGGGTAATAAGATACTCACGTATGATTTAATACGAAGGGAGGGGGGTTCTTGTGGAGCTCCCACTGTCTGGCTGCCCATTCAACGGCAGCAGAAGATAGGGGTAGGCTTCCGGGTAGGTACAGGGTGTGGGGGGGGTACGCAGGCTGAGGCTAGGGGGAGTTTGGGGGAGGGGTGGGGGGGACTTAGGGTAAACTGAAAAAGGTGACACAAGCAGACATAATATGAGGTACAAATTTATAATTTCACAAGGGTTTTTCTTCCTTGAAGCAGTTGTTCAAGATATATCTGAATTAAGATATGTGTCAAGTTAGCTGCCTTGCTTGGAACGTTTCAGGGCTTAATAATAAAATCAAAAGACAACTTGTCTTTGAAGAACTAAAAATGTACAACCCTCACTTTGCACTATTAAATGAAACACATATTCGATATCAGGATAGGAAAATGCTGGAGCAGGGGGGGTATGAGCTCATAATTTGTACATCATTGAATGCCTCTATCCGAGGGGTGGCTATACTCAAGAGAAAGCTATTTAAGGTTGAAGTTAATAGGGTTGCATTGGACAAAGCAGGAAGATGGGTAATTGCTCAAGTTACGCTGTCTAATCTCAAATATACCCTCTGTGCAGTGTATGGGTCTAATCATGATGATGCAGCAATTTTTGACCAATTAAATATTGAGTTACTAGGTTGGGAAGGGGAGTTATTACTCATGGGGGATTTTAATTGTGTTATTAATTACGCAAAAGACACGACCAAGGGCATTTCTTCACAAAGAATGCGTAAGACTAGGGCATCTATTCTAGAACTAGCCTGCATACATAAAATGAAAGATGTTTGGAGGCACCTACACCCTATGCTTGCAGGATAGACTTACCACTCAATACCACATAAAATGTACTCGCGCATAGATATGGCTTGGGCAACGACCCATATTTTGGAGGGCTGTAAGATGGAGATCTGCCCAAAGGTAACATCTGATCACAACCCTATAGTGGTAATCTTCAAGATTGTACCTAAAAAGACAGAACCTAGGTTGTTCTCCTTTCCCAGACATCTGATATCTAATGCTATGTTTATTTCTCTTTTGAAAGAACACATAAAAGAATTTTTAGAGTACAATATTGATACGGCTAAAGTTACCTCAGTTTGGGACTGTTGTAAAGCTAGCATCAGGGGTTTCGCCCAACAGTTTATTTTCCAACAGAATGCCAATCGTAAGGAAGAGATCAGATGTCTTACATTAAGGATAAGAGGGCTAGAAGAACATTTGGCTGAAATTACCAGAAAAGAAAGTGCGGGGGCTTCTCTTAACCTAAATAAAGCTAAATTAGAGCTTAAGCTGATAACGTTACGCTGCAACACCAAGAAATATTTAAGAGATAAAGTTACGACCAAACTACATAAATATAAATTCTCGCAATACGAGAGCGGCGATAGAATAGGTAAAATTCTCGCATATAAAATTGCTGACGATAGATCTACTTCTTGAATTAAGAGCATAGAAGGCGCAAATGGTATTAATCATACTAGTCCGGAGCAGATATTGCAACAATTTGTAGAATATTATACTAAATTATATACCCCAGAGGGCGTCCCCCCTATGTCGATGGTGGAAAATTACATTAGAAACAATTGGAGGCTAGAGAAGGATATAGTAGATATGGAAGAACTGGAAGAAGATTTTACTAAGGAAGAACTAAAATCCGCTATCTTCTCTCTTCCCTCTGGGAAGGCTGCGGGGGATGATACATTGCTGATTGAAATTTATAAAATATGTTGCGAGGAATTACTTCCAATATTCTGTTCAGTTATTAATCATATAAGTACAACTGATAGGGCCCGACCTCTTGGAATACTGCTAAAATTCTTTTTTTTCTAAAAAAAAAAAAAACACCTACGGAATGCGGGTCTTACCGCCCAATTTCTTTGATTAATGCCGATGCCAAAGTATTCGCTAAATTAATCGCCACAAGACTTTCCCCCCTTATGCCTAAGTTGGTCAGCGAACATCAGCATGGCTTTGTAGTAGGCAGAGATACTACTCAACACGTAAACACTGCTATTACTCTGTTTGACATAGCAGCCACTAATCCCTCCCCACTCGGAATGATACTACTCGACGCTGAAAAAGCTTTCGACCGAGTGGGGTGGGATTATCTCTGGGTAATTCTTAAAGAAATTGGGTTCAAAACTAAATTTTTAACGAAAATCCAAGCACTTTATGACTGCCCTAATGCTGTAATTGGGTATGATTGTTTACTTTCTTCTAAATTTTCAATTTTGAGAGGGACCAGGCAGGGATGCCCGCTCTCTCCTCTATTATTTGCTCTTGCCATGGAACCTTTTATTAATGCTATACAAGAGCAGGTATTGATAAAACCATTCACAGCTGGGATAAGATCGCTTAAAATTACTGCTTATGCTGATGATTTGGCAGTTTATACAACTGACGTGATGGAAGCTATGGCAGGAATCATCAAAGAAGCAGATACATTTGGTGAAGTATCAGGATACAAATTAAATCTAGGCAAGACCCAAATTATAGCCAATTATAAACCTCAGATACCAGTAACGGGAATATGCCACGCCGCCACCTATCTAGGTATCAAGATAACATCTTTATACTTATTCAGATGCATTCCTTTGAAGATAAATAAAATATTTTTTAGGAAACTCGACGGCATATTGGGCAGTTTTATATGGGGCTTTAAAAAGAATCGCAGAGCACTCTCCTCCCTGAAATTACCTTTCATTAAAGGAGGGCTTGACTTTCCGGATTTCAGAATGTACTACTTCGCATCATTTTTGGGACGGTTACAGAGCTTGTTTAGTTCTAATAATCCATATTTTTTCCACCAATTTATGTTAGGATCAGATTCCTTACAATTTTTGGCCAGAAATAATGACCCGAATTATTTTAAAAGAGTTATGTTCAAGACTGCAAAAGATATAATCAGCATATGGAAGATGGTATTGACTCAGAATGAAGCAACATTCTATCATTCTCTTTTAACTCTTTGGAATAATCCGGGATTACCAAGTATTTTTAGTGATTCAGGATGTAAAATATGGGCATAGCAAGGTATAGTAAGATTGGGGGACCTATATGGGTCAGCAGGTTTCTTGGACTTTGACACACTTATGCTATTATATAAATTACCTGCAAGTGCTTACTTTAAATATATACAAATACGCGACTTCCTTATAGGGAAATTAAACCTTAAAGAGATTGTTGACTCAGACTTATGGTTGTGCATGTATAAAGGAGTAGGGAACAATAAAAACATCATTGGTCACGGATACAAATGCTTTATCGAAGGCAAGATAGATGATTGCCCCAAATTAGCACAGAAATGGACTCTAAGGTTTACGACCGGTATCTGTTCAAATGATATTTCTTCTTTTTTAAACAAAATCGATATATTAGTCCACTTTTCAAGCTTAAAACTCCAAGCATATAAAACGATATGTCAACTTTACTATACTCCTTTACAAATAAGCAAATGGGCCCCCAACAACAATTTTAACGATCGTACCAAATGCCCAAAGTGTCATACTCAGGCTACTGATTTAGAACATATGTTGGTTCTCTGCCCTGTTCTTACTCCATTCTGGGACGGCATAGAAAATATTCTGAGATCAAAACAACTAATTGAGGTACCATTATCATCAGACATGATCCTTATAGGCTTACAACTCAACTCTTTTCCATTTCAAGACTTCATTTTTATTCTATTAGCATGTGCAAGGCTGGTCATAGCTCGAGCATGGATAGAGGAACAATCACCTCATGTAAACGAATGGTGGTGCTTGGTGACAGAGATATATCATATGGAACTACTGTTAGCTAGGAAAAGAGGTGCTAAAGCACTGGCTAAAATAGATAGAATTTGGGGTTGTTTGTTTCCTACTTGTGAATTGAACTAATGTGAAACTGAGCCCTGTTTCTTCTTTTTACTATTCTGCAAACTCATTTACCTATTTTCTTTTCTTTTTTGCTTTCTTCTTTTACTGTTTCTTGTAATATTTACGCAGATTTTGGAATTTATGTTAAACGAAATAGTTTTTATGTGCTTAAAATGCTTGCGTCACCTTTAAATAAAAATGTTTAAAAAAAAAAAAAGATCCTTCTTTGGAAGATCTTTTTCAGTCCACGGAAAGAACCCTAGATGAGCCTCCCCTTACCCAACAAGAAAAAGAATTGGCCCGGTCTGACACCCATTGGATATCACAGCACCGGGTATATGGCCCAGACATAGTAGCGCAAATGTTTCTGGCTCTTCCCCGAGCAGAACAACGGCTAGCAGGTATTTATATGGTCCAACACCTGGCTACCTTATACGAGAATAACTCCCACCGACCAGACAAGCTATACAAATTGTTACAGGAAGTAGTGACAGATAGATGGAGGTCTCGGGGACCGGAATTGATCAACACCATTCTGGACCTACGCCTCCGTTTCCTCCAACTTACTTTAGCCTCATCAGATCATGAACCTTACAGTATAGGCCAATATCCTTTACGAGAAGCCCACCCCATACCTCAGCCAGATGGTACACTGCAACGAATACATGTGTATACTCCCCTAACCAAGTTAGAGATATTGGAAATTAAAAAGATGGTGCCCTCCCACGAAAAAGATCCCGGAGGATTTCATAGGGAGTTGAAAGATATCCTCCAAATGGGTAGTTTCACATATCCAGATATAATAATACTCCTCAAGGTAATTCTACCTACCGGCATATTTGACAAATTGAAGGAAAAGGACTGGGAGGTGGGTGGTAAAAAGATTACGTGGGCTGCCCTAGAACAAGAAGAGACAGACAGAAAACCAGGTGAAGGTCTAGGTGAATGCGTAAAAGAGCTGCCCAGTCTCCTCATACAGGTCTTGCCTTTGTTATTGACAACGAAAAAGGAAGATTGGGATGCCATTTCTGCCTGTAAACAAAAGCCAGACGAGGACACTGGTGATTACTACACCAGATTAGAGAAATGTTTCTCTATAAATAGTGGACTTGCACATAGTAGCGAGGCATATCCTCATCTTTTTGTGTCCAAATTGGTGGACAACGCCTTACCCCCCATCAGAAATAGAGTGTTGAAAATTGAGAGTACCTGGCAAGCAAATAGTCCTTCACAAAGGTTGCAGATGTTACAGTACCACCACAACAGAATAAGGGAAGAACAGGAACAGGAAAAGAAAAGAGTAAAGGACACAAAAATGAAGGTACTGGTTGCACAGACGGCACCAGTAAATACGGGCCCCAAAGGTAATGTGGGGGCCAATAAAGGTACTTGCAACTACTGCAAGCAGCAGGGCCATTTTGTGAGGGAATGTCCAGTTCTGAAACATAACATAGCGACAGGAAAGACGGAAGAACGCCCTCACACTCCTAGACCAGGTAACACTCAGCAGCCTCAAACCATTACGCCGCCACAGGTTCAGATGCCTGCTACTGCTGCCACACAGATGTACCAGTACGCACAGTCAGATTACCCCGAGTTTGAACCATGTGCATGAGACAGCCTTGAGAGAGAAAGTGACTTGCCCGTTATCCAAGTTCCAGTGGATCAGAAAGGTCCATATGTACAAGCTCACTTACTGGGACAAGACAGAAAATTCCTCATAGACACGGGGGCGAGTAGGACTACCATAAGTCATAAGGAAGTCCCAGAGGTTCCTCTCTCTGGCTCACATAATATATCTCTGGGCTTTTCAGGAAAACCGATCATAAACAAAGTATCTGAACAAGTCTCTTTAGGAGTAGGCCCTCTGACACGTACTACTGATTTGGTCCTTACAGAAACGTGCCCAGAGAATTTACTAGGAATCAAGACACTCAAAGAACTAGGGCAGTAATATGCTGTTCACCGGAAGGAGTAAAATTGTTCCTACGAGATTTCAAAGGACATTTCACAGTCAAAGAATTCGACCCCAGACTAAATGACATCCCACAACATTTGTGGGCAAAAAGCTCGACTGACGTCGGATACATGGACATCACCCCACATCAAGTCACGCTCAAGGAGGGTGTAGTCCTACCTCGTATACAACAATATAAGATTCCACCCGAGGCTGAACAAGCCTTACTAAAAATAATCCAAGAACTCATAGAACATGGAGTGGTGATAGAGACGGATTCAAATGTTTGCAATTCTCCAGTTCTTCCAGTCCTCAAAAGGACTGACCCTCAGGCACCCCCGGTCTACCGACTGGTGGTTGATCTCCGAGAACTGAACAAATGTGTGATCCCACAATATCCAGTGGTCCCAGATATTTCCTCACTATTGACTGCCATAGATCCCGAAGCTGCATTTTTCACAGTCATCGACTTGAAGAATGCGTTTTTCAGCATCCCTATACACCCCGACAGTCAATATCTTTTTGGATTCAGTTTAAATGGACGAAGTTTCAGGTTCACTAGAGCTCCCCAAGGCTATACAGAAAGTCCAAGCATCTACAGCCAAGCACTAAAAAGACAACTTGACAGTATCAATATGCCTACCAACACAGCATTGATACAGTATGTAGATGACATCCTCATCACAGCAAGGACAGAACCTGACTGTGAAAAAGCGTCTCTAACAGTTCTACATTTCCTGACAAAGGTCACAAGGTGTCTTCCTCAAAATTACAGTTCTGCGCACAGCAAGTGGCTTACTTAGGACATTTGCTGTCCAAAGAGGGTAGGCAACTGACACAAGAACGAATTCAACTGATTTCGACCATTTCTCAGCCAAAGTCACAGAAAGAAGTCCGTGCATTCATTGGTCTCACTTCATATTGCAGACAACGGATCCCTCAGTATGCCCACATAGTCAAGCCATTCATACAGTTAACCACAGTGGAAGCAGCCGCTCATACAACTCTCCCTTGGACATCAGAACACTCCCAAGCATTTGAAGCTCTGAAACTAGCTCTGTGTCAAGCACCAGTTTTGGCCACCCTGAACTACAGCAAGCATTTTACCCTGTTCCTAACAGAACGTGACGGAACAGCACTATCCGTCCTCACTCAAGACCAAGCAGGAAGAAACAGACCCTGTGCTTATTTCTCTAGCACATTGGACCCCGTAGCACAAGCTTTGCCTGCATGCCTGAAATCTGTTGCGGCTACAGCCCTGGCCATAAGACAAAGTGAATGAATAGTGTTAGGACATCCCCTGATAGTACAAGTACCACATGCTGTGGAAGTCCTTCTGAACAGAACACAGACACAACACCTGACTGTAGCAAGACTGACAGGATACGAACTAACGCTCTTTCAGCCACACACAGAGATCAGACGATGCAAAGTATTGAATCCCGCTACCCTTTTGCCCTCAAGCTCAGATGACACGACACAACATGACTGTGTGGAGATGATCGATGTAGTGACAAAACCAAGACAGGACCTAACAGATGTTGCACTCCCAGATCCTGATGTAACACTTTATGTGGATGGCTCGTGTATGAGGACAAGTGCTGGAGAGTTAGTGGCAGCCTATGCAGTAACAACGTACTGTAAAGTTATAGAGACCCAAAGAATAGACATCCTGTCAGCCCAAGCAGCAGAACTCATCGCTCTGACACAGGCTTGCATATGGGCAAAGCAATTGAAAGTTAACATCTACACCGATTCCCAATATGCATTTGGTGTAGTCCATAATTTTGGAGTGTTATGGAGAGAAAGAGCTTTCCTTACCTCACATGCGGCCAAAATACAGCATGGTCCCCTGATTCAAGCCCTACTAGATGCCATACACCTACCTACAGCCATAGCTATTCTGAAGTGCAAAGCACATACCAAAGCTACAGACACCATATCTAAAGGAAATGACTTAGCAGACCAGACTGCTAAACTGACAGCCCAGAATCCAGTGAATACATCAGACTCTCAGTTACCCACACAGACTGCCACTATGATAGTGAGAGACCCCTTGAAAGATGTGCTAGACATACAGACACATGCCACCACAGATGAAATAAAGAAATGGACTGATCAGGGTTGGATGACTAAAGACCGAACAGTATGGTTTCTCCCTGATTCCATGGTGCAAGTCATAATTGACACGGTCCATAGCCCCGCTCACCTAGGCGAGAAAGGTATGCTGGATAGTTTACGGAATATCTGGTTTAACAAGCATCTAAGAGCTGCAGCCAAACAAAAAGTAAAAACTTGCATGATATGTTGCTAATTTAATCCTGGTAAAGGAGTACCAGTAGAACAGGGTGGATTCCAGCCTCCTGATCATCCTTTCGAAGTCCTCCAAATGAATTATATCCAGATGGACAGATGCAGAGGTTACAAATATGTACTAGTGGTAGTGTGTACACTGACACGATGGACTGAAGCATACCCCGTCCCAGACTATGGTGCCCAGACAACCGCTAAGCAATTAGTGAGAGAATTCTTCCCCAGGTATGGGTTACCGAGGGTCGTCTATTCAGACAATGGACAGCCCTTCTCCTCCAAACTAATGGAGGCTGTTTCTCTACTACTGGGATATTCCTGGAGATTTCATTGTGTCCGACACCCTCAAGCAGCCGGCCTAGTCGAGCGGCACAACCAGACTTTGAAAACAAAACTAGCCAAAGTATGTGCAGAAAAAGGGATAGACTGGGTCACTGCCCTCCCGGTCGCTCTCTTTTACATGCGGATGGTGGCACATTCCCGGACGGGACTGTCCCCTTTCGAAATAACATTCGGGAGACCTCCTAAAATCTGGGGTGTCCCTTCTCCTAGAAAACTAACTGACATTGATTCTAATATGTTGACAGATTACCTGGCTTCCTTGATGTCTGCACTCCAATCTTGTCGTTCACAGGTTACAGCAGCATTTCCAGACCACACCACGCCTGGAGGACATACCATCAGGCCCGGCGACTGGATCCTAGTGCGGAACTTCGATCGTACCAGCCCCCTGGAGAAGAGGTGGACAGCTCCCAAACTGGTCCTCCTGACCACAAGGACGGCCGTCAAAGTAGAAGGACGCAAAGGGTGGCTCCACGCTAGCCACTGACGGAACTTTTTTGGACCTACACCTACAGACACTGTGCTCTGTTCAACGGCTATAAACGTCCCGGATATACTTCCACCACTTCCAGAACTCACTCCTCAACAGGAATACCGATCGCGGCTGCGATCTCACCAAAAACAGACTAAAGACATTACACCTGCTCGTAACGCACCGGTGGCTAATTAAGCCCAGGAACAAGCTCTTGGTGAAGCGGCTGCTGGGAGACGTTTTGATCTCGTGTCCAGAGACATTTTTTATGTTAAATCCATAAACATTATGAGGAGAAATGACGCGGTACGCCAATGGAAAAAGACTAATTATATAAAATTACTGCATAGCAGGTTCTCGATCTTTCTATTTACAATGTTACTTGTTTGCTGTGTAGCAGCCTGTCTGGGATGGATCTTATGTACAGTTTTCCCTCCGCATTCGTCCACACTTGTAAAGAATACCACTATGCATTCCCATGTTGATCTTCCCCCACACCTCGAGGACAGAAGAAAGGAATTTATAAATAATACATTCATTTCCACCCTCCATAAACACCAACTCATAGTCAACAAGACAAACTGTTGGGTTTGTGGCTTAATGCCACATTCCGTACATAAGGGAATGCCCTTTTTCTCCCTCCCGTTTGGTTATTCAGGGTCCGCCTATGCCTTAGCCATGATATTCTCTGCCTCAGTCAGAAACGTCCCCCCGACCAAATTGAAAAACGAGAGTAATTGGAACGAAGTGAAGACTAAAATAGTAAGGGCTGTTTCCAAAATGGTGGATCTCACTGTGACCTGGGGGAGGGCTGAAGACCACGAAAACATTAGTTACTCTCAGTTCCATGACATTGCTTCCTTCAGGGAAATGTTTTCCGTCGATCAAAGACGGACAGATCAAGGAGGTTGGGTAGTACCGCAAAACGGCCGGTTTTGCATAAGGGGGAAAGGAAAAGGGAAAGTAATGGGGAACAGCGAGTGTGATAGGACATACACACTGCCCGCTCCCGATTTTCCGACCATAGTAACTGCCCCAAACACCTATTTCATTTGTGGACCCCATGCGCGCACTTGGTTGCCTCAAGGCTGGTCTGGAAAATACTAAATCGCATTCCTTTTACCACCGACTTACACAGCCCCTGCCAATTACCACCTAATTGACCCTCTGACCCAAGTTAGAAGACAACGAAGGGGGTCATAGATGCGGAAGATACTGCAGGACAAGAAGCTGGAGACTTCTTTAAAGGTTTCCTCCCTTTCTGGGGACCTATGGCAAATAGTCGCCACATCCGGCAACTAACTCGTGTAGTTCAGGCCGCCATAGATGAAACAACTGGCGCCTTAAATAACATTACAGCTGAAGTAGCCTCAGATACACTCATGACACTGCAGCACCGTATAGTTTTGGATGTCCTGTTAGCCGACCGTGGTGGTGTGTGTAAGGTAATAGGGTCCAGTTGTTGTGTATTTATTCCAGACAACACCCCATCAGTTTATTCTGCTATATTCCGCCTCCATGTACTATCCGATAAATTGGATATGGACACTGGCACATGGTCCCTGACCGGCTGGTTGTTGGACCTCCTGTCCACCTGGGGGTGGAAGGCACTAACAGTCCTGGGCCTCGTTTTGGCCACTATCTTCACCTGTTGCCTCTGTGTACAGTGTGGCCCCGCCCTTTGCGGACTGTGTGCCACTTCCTGTACTCCTCGTCCACGAAACAGAGGAAAGAGAAATGAAATGATCATGTTACAGGAACAAGTATACGATCTGATGAATATAAAAATTGATTAAGAATTTCTGTAATAGGGTTTCTATGGGACAAGGAGGGAATGTGGAATTTGACTAAAAAAAAACTCCCTTTTCCGCCTAGTGTCCCATCATGCACCCTATCCATCCTAACATCGACCAGGCAAACCGATTCTCCTACTTCAAGCGCAAATCCTGTTATACCCCCCTCTTGCCTGCTCTTTTCCTTATAATACTAGCACATGCAAAGAATAATGATCAGCTACCATGTATCCTACGGGTTTCCGTCCCGTTCGATATTTTCCTTTAGACCAGAACGGAGTCAGTCAGATGGTTGACTCGAAAACCCCCCTCCCTAAACTCTGTCACCATAAACGAGCAGCTCTCGCCCGTCAATGATCTCCCAGTTTGCGAGGACAGCCATGGGTTGGGTTAACAACTAAGGGAAAACCTAATCAAGCACACGAGACAGCCACGAAGACGAATAGTTTACTACAGCCCATTCTCCTTCTTCCCAGCTGCACACACATACCATTGTGAGACATCACCACCCTTGTGTAAGAAGTAAAGAACGCACAATGCCTCGTCCTCTTTACCTTTCCGACAGAAATGACTCTGTAACAATGCCTCGATTCTCTGTCCTCAGATTCTAGCAACTCTGTAACTTGTCACCACAATCACCCCGATGCAATATGATTGTCTATGTGTAAATGCTATTCAGCTTATTTTTTAAACGAGAACAAGCATGCTATGCCTTCCGTATGATTACATCATGAATGATTGAATCAAGTCTAAGGGAACTCCTTCTTTTTGATTGTACTAGTACTGTATATAAGTGCTGTTATGTTCCAAGTAAAGCAGACTACTCCTGAACCCGCTTGGTGAAGGAGCTCTCCCTTAACTCGAGTTCTGGAATAAAACCCTTTCAACTCGAAGACCACGGACTCTGCTCCTCATTTTATGCTTTACCATTTTCTTGGGTAATTATAGAAATTCCCAACTGCGTAAATAATTAGTTTTTTATTTACCACATTAAGGCTAAGAAACCATATCAATGCTTTTACAGTATTATTTCGCAATCCTCATTTTACTGTACGCACTTTTTATAATAACTAGTCTTGCAATTGTGGCAATTCATTTCTCTTGCACGAGAAGAAAGACTGTTCAATAAATAATACTTTTTATTGAAAACGCCCGTCTCTCTATTTCTCTGCACCTTGGTGAAAGTAATCTGCACAACTGACTGAGTAAAATAACTGTCTATTGTTTCACACGACTCTAGAGATTGACTCTTATTCTAAGGAGCAAAGTTGTCATGTTTATGCGGTTGTTGGAAAACTGAATCCCTTCTTGTCTGTACCAGGGAAGCTGATCACTTCCTATTCAGTCAAGAAAGTTTCCAGTGACCTCTGAGCTAGTTGGTAACAAACCCAATTAAGTTTAGCATAGTCAGTAGAGACCTGGAAGACCGCACTTCTACGTCTATACTGCTGTTTATGTTATTCCAATGCGCAGGGCCTATTGGAAAAATAGGAACTACACTACACCACAGCATCCAACACACACCTAATAGACCAATTAGATTAAAGTTTTACGTTCTGTACTAGGTCTTGCCCTCTTTTCCTGTGTTCTTCTGGGAGGTTTTGGGAGTAACTCCTCCATTTCGTGCCAGTGGACCCTGTCATTCCTAGCCAAAAGACCTTGCGTATTAGATATGCGCCAGTGGTTGGCTGATTGTGCAGATACTCTTTTGCCTGAGCCATCTATTAATTTGGACTCTTTGTCCAAAGGTAGTGCATCCCCTGTGGTTTGGGAGTTTGCTTTTTTACGAGCATTGGACACAACTAAAGAATCCAAGGGAAGCTGGCCCTTAATAACAATTGGGTCAGAAGGTGAGAGTTCATAATTTTTTATCCACCCTAGGCGTTATAATACATGCCCAAACTGGATCCTTAAAAATATCATCAGCATGCCTCATCATACCTTTAAACATAGGTAATGATTGTGTTGTCCTATGTGTGGTTCCTAATGTTTCAAATAAGAAATCTTCTTCCAAAGATTCCTTATGTAAAGCAACTCCATGATATGTTGCTGCTCCAAAAATTAACTCCTGGTATAAAGTGTTGTCCTCAGGAGGGGGAGGTTTAGCAGGATATAGATCTGGGTCTGTAGGAGGATCTACATTGTAATCATGCCATGGATCTGGTGGTGGTATCCCATAATGGTCCTCCCCATCCCCTGTATCAGATCTGTATGTGGAGAGCCCTGTGGTGTGGTGTCTAGAGGGTCTGTTGGTGGAACAATATGTACTGGTGGAGGGGTATGAGAATTAGGATGAATAGGGCCAGTAGCTATATCCTTTTTCTTTATAAAAGGGATTCTATAATCAGCGTCCTTCCGTCCATCCGTCCATCAGGGCCCTCCGCTCAGACAGGGAAAATTTGGCCATCATACCAAGAGTGAGGAAGGCGCGTACTGGAGGCCGCCGGTTCTCGCTGAACGCATCAAACAAATGGAACGCCCTTCCTAGAGATCTCCGGATGGAACCCGTTCACCTTAAATTTAGAAAAGCTCTCAAAACCTTTCTTTTCCCTACCACCCCCTAATTCCGTCCCCTCTTGAGTTCACTATGTTCAGGTCATTTTCAGCGCTGGGACGCTCCAGGGCAGCCATGCGCTCTATAAATCTAAATCTAATCTAATCTAATCCATCTTTCTCTTGGATGATGGTTTCACTGGTTTTACTATAATATGTCCAGTGTCTGGATTCATGTCCAGTTTTTTCTATTTTGGATCCAGCTTTCGTTGCATGGCTTCCAAAATTGACTCTGGAGGCTATTGAAGAACAACTTTTTGTTTAACACCTTAGCTGCGTGTAAACATTTCTCCCCAGTGCTGCGCTGTCCATTAGAACTAGTGCTGAATGGACGTTCAATGGTCGTGCGCAGCACTGGGGAGGTAGCGCTGCTGACGACCATTGGCCGTCAGCAGCACTTAAGGGGTTAAGTGCCAACATTTTCAGTGCCGATTTGGATTTTGCTTCATTGTCTTTCGGATCTAAATCTTTAGGTGTTGAGAAATCCAAGCATGAGCTAGAGCTGGAAGACTTGACATGTGCTTTTGGTGCCAAACGGTAGGGCGGGCATTTGAAGTAGAGTCTCTGTGCCTCCCATGGTACTCACTGCACCTTGACCGGCTGGAAAGTCTTGGGATTCAAGCTTAGAATCTTGAACGAAGAATGCCTCTTCTTCCGCTGCAGACGCTTCCATTTCTTCTTGTTCGATATCTTCTCGGAAGATATCAGGGGTTTCTTTGGTGTTTTGTTGCTGCATTTCCTTTAGTCGAGCCTGATTGTCTCTGAGGGTTTTCTTCGAGCGGAATGAGCGACGGGCATCAGTCTTGTTCCTTGTGTTCCAGAGATCAACACAAGTTAGAAACTTTGTGAAGGTCAGTGCGTGGATACTTGAATGGCACAGAGGGCAGAATTGGATCAGAGTCCATTCCCACCAGTGAATTTACTTGATGTTAATGTTTCAAATGGAATCAAAGAATGGGCTAGGCCCGAAGGCTGCGGACCGAAAGTATCCCAAAGCACAACAAACCATGTTCGAACCCAATGGCGGAAAGAAAGCAATCTAACAATGCAGTCAATGCCCATGCGCACTATCACCGAAGAACAAGTTACTTACCTTCGGTAACAATATATCTGTAAGAAACAGTAGTTAGTATTAGGGCCTAGATGTAGGTAATTATATTTTACCACTTCTTAAATACCATATTTTACCGATTCGGTATTTAAGAAGTGGTAAAATAGAGGGGGGGGGGGGGGGATGTAGGTATTACAGAATCGGTAAATACCGAATCGTTAAGATTCGGTATTTACCGATTCTGTAAATACCGATTCGGTAATGCCCATGGGCATTACCGAATCGGTATTTACCAATTCAGTAAATACCGATTCCAGCAAGGGTGCAGGGGGTGTCACTCTGACACCCTCTAGCACCCGAAATACAGGCATGTGTGCCATGTGGCACACAGACATGCCCGAAGGGCATGTCTGTCTGTCACATGGCATAGGTGTGCATGCACTCCTGGATTCTGTATTTTACCACCCAATTGGATTGGGTGGTAAAATACCGAATCTGAAAGGCCTTTGAGACTCAGAAGAGTCCCACCTACATATAGGAGTTACCGAATCGGTAAAAATACCGATTCGGTATTTTACTGATTCGGTAAATTTACAGAATCGGTAAAATTGGCCCCCTACATCCCAAAACCCATTTACCGGTCGGTAACTGCCGAAATCGGCCGGTAAATGGCCACCTACATCTGGCCCTAGATTTCTTTCCTTTCAGGGCCCTAGTTTCAATGGTACCTTTCTGCCCTTTCAGCCTTTCTAAGGCTGCCTGATAAACCTTCTTTGTTCAAGTCCCCTATTGTAACTAGTTTTCTGAAGGGCATCACACACATGTTTCCCCCTGTTCAGTTTGTGATGCCTCAGTGGGACTTGAACCTTGTTCTTACCTATCTGATGTGCGCTCCCTTTGAGCCACTTCACAACTGTCCCCTACGCCTTCTAACTCTGAAGACTGCTTTTCTGGTTGCCATCACCTCTGCCAGGAGAGTGAGTGAGCTCCAGGCTCCTTCATCCAAACAAATAGTTTCTTACCTGTCGGTGTAGTTTTGCAGCTTGAAGATATTTCTGGATTCACTATGCTGTGCATATTCCGCAATCTGGTGGTTGGGTCCGGAATCGTAGTCTTTTTTCTCTTTTTTTTGTAGCCCAGGTGGGCGTCGACGTGGGAAACATCATTTACTACGAAGGCATCCCCACGCATAACGTTTACCACGGTACACTTACCACGAAAACGTTTTTTCAACGTGGGTGCCTTCCACGACCGTCTTTACCACGAAAGAACGTTCAGCGTGGGTTGGGGGGAGACGTGGTATTCCGTACAGTCGTGCTGGGGGAGGGTTGGGAGGGGGGCTGGGGGGGTCTCCCCCCCAAAAATTAACAACAATTAAGGAGCGAGTTAGATAAAAAAAAAAACGCTCCGTGGTATTAATGAAGTAAAAAGAAAGAGCCTCCCCCAAAGACGTGCAGTGTACGTCAAAAAAGCAGTCCTTTTTTTATTTTGGAAGACGTGTTTTGACGCTTGTTTCCATGGTAGATGGAAGTAAGGGCTGCTGGAGAAAGACGAGCAGGTAAGACGTTTCTACCGTGGTACAATCCTTCGTTGTAAATTCCAGCGTGGTAAAGCCACTTGCGATGTAAAATTCGCGTGGTTATGCCATGCGTGGAACTTGTAATCGTTGAAAAATCATATATTCGTCAACGTCCCACCATTTGGTGTACCTTGGGTAACGTCGGCATGCTTCCGGCGGAAGCTACCACCCTTGGGCCCCATCTTCGGATTCTTTTTTTCTGTCTCTTTTTTCTTTTCTGTGTTTGTAGTGAATCCATGGCTATGTTTGTTAATCCTTTATGTTTTTTTTTTTTTTGTAATTCTTTTCACGTATCTTGTAAGCTTCAACTTTCTTTCTTTTTCTATGTGTTTCCACCTTCTTTTCCAGCCTCATCTTTCTGGCGGAGGCGGGTGGGTGCGGTAGTGAATCCAGAAAGATCTTTAAGCTGCAAAACTACACTGACAGGTAAGAAACTATTCGTTTTGCAGCGTGAATCTTTCTGGATTCACTATGCTGTGCATAGATTTTGTAGCGGTTTCTGTTACATTCGTGGTGGCTGGGTGGAAGATGAGCGTTGGTTGTTGAAAATATGTTGAAGCACTTTTTGTCCTACTTGTGCTTTCTTGTTCATTTGAACATCCATGCAATAGTGCTTAGTGAACGTGTGCACTGAAGCCCATGTTGCCGCCAGGCATATGTCCTGAATTGGTGTGTTGGCCAGAAAGGCAATTGTTGCTCCTTTCTTCCTGGTTGAGTGGGCCTGTGCCCCTCCTGTTAGCTCCTGGCCCGCTTGCTTGTGGCAGAACTGAATAGTTTGTGCGATCCATCGAGCTATGGTGTTTTTCGTCACTGGTTTACCCATGTAACTGTTTGCAAAGGATACGAAGAACTGTTTTGTCTTCCTGTGTCCTTTCGTTCTTTCCATGTAGTGCATCAATGCCCTTCTTGAGTCTAGAGTGTGGAGTGCTCTCTCAGCGCTTGTAGTGGGGTTTTGGAAGAAGCTCGGGATCTGAATACTCGGCATGAAGTGTGGGTCCGTTCTCATTACGACCCTGTCACTGTGTATCTGAATGTAGGGTTCCTGTAGTGTTAGAGCCTGCAGTTCGCTCACTCTCCGTAGTGATGTGATTCCTACCAGAAAGGCAGTTTTCATAGTCCGCATTTGCAGTGATGCTTTGTGCATTGGTTCGAAAGGCGCTTTCATGAGTTCTGTCAGTACTACATTCAGGTTCCAAGCCGGTGGTGGCATTCTTTTTGGTGGCGCTATTCTTTTAGCCCCTTCCAAGAATCTTTTCACGACCTGAGATGTGAAGAAACTTCTCCCTGTTTCTCCTCTTGTGTATGCCACAATCGCTGCCAGGTGTACCCTTAGCGAAGACTAGCTTAATTTTGCCTTTATTAGGTGCGTGAGGTACCTCAGCACCGTAGATTCCCTTGTCATTTTTCTGTGTAGTTTTTTCTTTCGACACCATTGAGTGAATCTTTGCCATTTTGCCCCATAGCATTTGCGTGTGCTGGGCCTTCTTGCCTCTCAGGGTGCTCTCTGGTAGTTTTAGATGTGCGAACTCTAAGTCCTCAGGAGCCAGGTTGAAGCTCTCCGGCTCTGGGTGTAGCACTTCTCCGTTTTCCATGGACAGTAGGTCTCTTCTTTTTGGGAACTTGTGGGGAGGCCCCTGCGCCATCTCCATTATCTGAGAGTACCAGGTCTGCCTGGTCCATTGTGGTGCCACCAGGATCAGGGTCATGTTGCTTGTCATGCATTTGTTCAGAACCCTGGGGATCAGCGGTATCGGGGGGAAAGCGTAGGCAAATGTCTTTGCCCAGCTTATCCATAAGGCATTCCCCTGTGATTGTGCTTCTGGTTGCCTGGATGCAAGTATTGGCATTTTGCATTCCGGCGTGTTGCAAATAGGTCTATTGTTGGAGTGCCCCACCTCCTGAATAGTTTCTCTGTCTCCTGCATATTGAGTTCCCACTCGTGGGATGCTGAAGTCTGCCTGCTGAGCCAGTCCGCTTCTTCATTGTCCTTCCCTGGCAGGTGAATGGCTAGCAGGTCTATTTTGAGTGGTATTGCCCACCTCCAGATTTCCTGTGCCAAGTTCGACAGGGGAAATGGTTGAGTTCCCCCTGGTTTGTTTATGTAAAACATTGTTGTGGCGTTGTCTGTTTGTATCAGCACCTTCTGGCTGTACAGGTGTCTCTGGAAGGCCTGGAGTACCAGCAACACTGTTTTCAGCTCTAGGTAATTGATGTGCCTGACCGCATCTGTAGGGCTCCACAGGCCTCTCACTCTGAGCTTGTTCATATGTGCGCCCCACCCCTTCTGGGATGCATCTGTGGTAATGGTCACTGTTGGGTCCGGTGGTGTTAGAGGTTTCCCTACTGTTATCCGTTCCTTGGTCCACCACCTCATTTCTTCCTGCACCCTGTGCGTCACAACCACTAGATCCTCCCAACTTCCTGTAGCTTGTGACCATTGTTGTTGTAGCCACTCTTGGAGTGGTCTCATCTGTAGGCGTACATTGGGGACCAGGTGTATGCACGACGCCATCATCCATAAGATCTTGCTCACTGTCAGAGCTCGCCCCTTCAGGTAGTGACGTTTCTCCCTCAGTAGGCTGAGTGTCCTCTTTTCGCTGGGTGACACTCTGCATTGGACGGTGTCGATTTGAGCACCCAAGAAGATCTTCACCTGCTCCGGTTCCATTGAGCATTTTCCCCAGTGTATGGAGAAACCCAGGCCAGTTAGCGTTCTCGTGACTTGCTGTGCGTGATCCTTGCATGTCCTGTACAAGCTTGCCTTTATGAGCCAGTCGTCTAGATAGGGGTACATGTGTATCCCCTCCCTTCGCAGATGCGCGGCTACTGCCGCGAGGCATTTGGTGAACACCCTTGGTGCGGATTTTAGACCGAAGGCCAGGGTTGTAAACTGGTAGTGATCATTGTTCACTGCGAACCTTAGCATGTGCTTGTGCTGCCTGTTTATTGGGATGTGCAGGTACGAGTCCTTGAGGTCTATGGTGGACAAGAAGTCCCCAGCCTTTATCTGTGGGATGACTTCTTGCAGGGACGTCATCTTGAATTTTTGTGTCTTTACGTATTTGTTTAGGAACCGTAAGTCTAGGATGGGTCTTAGGCTTTCGTCCACTTTCGGTACCAGGAAGTAGTTTGAGTACACTCCTTTGTTCCGTTCTTTGAATGGGACTGTTTCGATAGCCTCTTTGAGGAGTAGTTCTTGAGCTTCCTTTTGGAGCAGTTGTAGTTCTGTTCCAGAGTGTTCTCTTCTCTTTGGCTTTCTGTTTGGTGGATTCTTTAGCAGCTCTATGCAGTATCCGAACTGCATGATGTTCAGTATCCACTCCGTGTATCCCTCTCCTCTTTGTTTCTCCGTGCTCTTCCCTCTGAGGGTTTGGGTGGTTGGGAACCTTTTCTCGTGAGCAGTCACTTAGAGGGGGGTTGTTCGCCGCCTCTTCTTCTTTGTCCTCGTCCATTTCCTCTTGAACGAAAGGACTGGCCCCTGTTCTGGTAGTTCCAGTTTTGTCTCTGTTGGCCCTGGTGACCTTGGTTGTCACTCTGTTGTCCCTGGTGGAACGTCTAGTGAGAATCTCCTCGCTGGCTTCCACCTCTCCTGTTTGGCCTCCGTGTAGGAGTGCCCCTTCTCATCCCCCTGAATTGCAGGGCCCCCATGGACCTTGCCGTCTCATTGTCCTTCAGTTGTGTGAGCTTCTCATCAACTGGGGCTCCGAACAGCGTTTCACCATTGAAGGGTGTGTTCAGGATGTTGTTCTGAACCTCAGCTTTGAAGCCTGAGATCCTGAGCCAGGCTTGCCTTCTCTCTGTGATGCCTATAGCCATCAGTCTGCTGGATGTTTCAGCCCCATCCAAGGCTGTCTTCAGGCTTCTCCCCTCTTCCACAAGGTGTGATGCCCTCTCACGGTATTGCTCCGGGAGGTGCTTGAGCAGTTGCCCCATCTCATCTCAATGTTGGTATTGATGTCTGTTTAGGAGGGCGTTCGAGTTCGCCATCCGCCAGTGCGTTGCGGCGTTTCTCTCTATTTTTCTGCCTGTTAGGTCCATCCTCCTGCTTTCCTTGTCAGGTGGAGGGCCAGATGTTGTTGGGACGTTGGCCCTTCTTCTGGCCGTTGCAGCGATAATAGAGTCAGCTGTGACGGACCCCTTGTATAAGCTGGGTCCTGTGAGGAGAATTTATATTTCTTTTCTGTCCTCGGCGTTACTGATCTACATGTAGCCGGCTCCTTGAAGGCCTCCTTCCCCTGATCTGTGATGCTTTTCAGCATGGGAAGGAATTGGCTTCTTGTCTGTGTGGGGAGCAATGTTTCCAGCAGGAAATCTGCTTTTGGCTTTTCCTCCTCTAGCTTCACCCCATAAGCTGCTGCTGCCTTCCTCACAACCTCGTTGTATGCCCCGATGTCGTCCGGTGGTGAAGGCCTCGACAGATATGTCTCCACCGCCTCCTCCGGGTTTTCGGCCTCGATGTCCTGCCATTCCTGGTCCTGGGCGTCGAGGAACCCGAGCCGTAGCTTGACTGCTGGTCCCCGTAATCCTCTTCATTATAATAGAGGTCCTCTTCCTCTTCGTGCTCCGGAGTTTTCGGCGGATCTTCGACGTCGAACTCCTCCTGTTGTACCACCTCCGCGACGGACGTTGCCGGCCTCGAGGGGATCTTGTAACTTTTCATTTTGTCGTCGAAGTCTTTCTTTCTCTGGAGGATGTTCTCCATCTCGGCCTCGAGCCTTCTTTTCTTTCCCAGCATCTCTGCGGCCTGGTCGTCGTCGAGCGTTTCGGCTGCTCTTTTCGGCGGTGTCGTCGACGTCGAAGCTTTCTTCAGCTCCTTTTCCTTTGAAGTCGAAGACCCTTTTTCGGGGGCTTGCTTCGACAACCTCTGCTTTTCGCCGGTCTTCTGCCTCCGGGAGTCCTTGTCGAAGGATCCGCTGGGCTCTTTTTCAGAGGATGCAGCTTCGGCCGTCGAACTTTTCGGCGCCTGTGCTGCTATCGAGGCTTTGGACTCTGCCTTTCGAGGGTCCGCCTCTGGTTTTCGAGGCCCTGAGGGGGTTTTCGGAGTCGTAGACTCTCCTACCTTATCAGGCGTTTTCTTATCGGTCTCTGCGACCGTGAAGTCCTCTGGACCTTCGGCGATGTTGTCCTAGTCGTCGGTGGAGAGGCCCAGTTCGTAAAGCGTCGGGGCCTGGCCCTTGCCCTGCATCGTGCGATGAGCTATCCTCTGCTTCTCTCGAACTCGGAGTGTCTTCGGCTTGAAGACGGAGCAGGCGTTGCAGTCTCTGCTCTCGTGGTCGACAGGCAGGCACAGGTTGCAGACCGGGTGTTGGTCCTTCTGCGCGAACTTGTGGTGGCAGTTTTTGCAGAATTTAAACGGAGTCTTGTACATCCCTGTGCTCAGGGGGCCCCCTGTATGCGCATTCCTCCAAGGACGTCAAAGATCTCGAAGTTCTTCTCTTTCTTCGTCGTCTCCTCTCTGATGGTCTTCTTCTCCTCAACTTTTCCGGTCTTTACCGTCGAACAGTAGTTGCATTTTCTCCTTTTTTCCTCCAAAACTTCTGGAGCTTCACGCGATGATCCAGACCCAACGGCGGAAAAAAGAATCTGAAGATGGCGCCCAAGGGTGGTAGCTTCCGCCGCAAGCATGCCAAATGGTGGGACGTCGACGCCCACCTGGGCTACAAAAAACAAAAAAAAAAAAAAAAAAAAAAAAAAAAGAGAAAAGTCTACGATTCCGGACCCAACCACCAGATAGCAGAATATGCACAGCATAGTGAATCCAGAAAGATTCACGCTGCAAAACCTCCTTTCCTTTCTGTCCATCCGGACAAGGTTGTGTTGCGGACTAGACCCTCTTTCCTGCCCAAGGTTGTCACGGCCTTCCACATCGGGCAGTCTATCACCTTGCCCACCGTCTTTCTGCCACCGCACCCCTCAAAAGAGGAAGAGCGGCTCCACCGTCTGGACCCAAAACGTGCGCTTTCGTTCTATCTAGATCGCACACGCCAGTTCCGGGTGGATGACCAACTCGTTTGTTACGTGGGCACTAAGAAGGGACGTGCGGTGCAAAAGCGGACCATCTCTCGGTGGGTCGTCTTGTGTATCAAGGCTTGTTACTCTTTGGCAAAGAAGGAGCCTCCTGTTGGGCTGAGGGCCCATTCCACTCGGGTCAGGGCGGCTACAACTGCCCTGGGCCAGGGAGTCCCCTTAAAGGACATCTGTCAGGCAGCTACGTGGGCATAGCTGCACACGTTTGCAAGACACTACTGCCTGGACAGTCAAGTCCGGAGGGATGGCTTCATTGGCCGTTCCGTCCTCCAGGACTTTCTGGTGTGATTATTAGTTCGCAGACCCACCTCTGGGGTTGGTATTGCTGGGGTATTTATTCTAAGGTAAGGAATCTAATACTAACCTGTTTCTTTCAGATGAACAAGTTGCTTACCTTTGGTAACGATGTAAGAAACAGTAGTTAGTATTAGATTCCTTACCGCCCCACCCATCCTCCCCGTTCTGCGAACCAATATCTAGGGTTAAGGTCATCCCCTTTTAGGGCCCTAGTTTCAATGGCACCAGTGTTGGCTTTTAGCATGGCTCTGCGTTTCTGGCGCGGAAAAGCTGTGTCTAAGAACTGACATCAGCGCGCGGAGGCGGCTAAGTACTCAGACGACGTCATCACAACGCCGACAACTGACGACGCCTACCGACTCGCAAGGGTACTGCAACGCAAAAATTTCCCGATCCAGTCTGACGCCTGGGGATATTCTAAGGTAAGGAATCTAATACTAACCTGTTTCTTTCAGATAGGAGGTGTCACCTTACCTTGTGACTGGAAAATACTTTTTCGTAAGAAAAACAACTTTCAAACATCCGGACCCAACACTAGATGGCAGGAGTATGCAATGAATGTGTATCCACAACAAACATGTCTCAAACAGATATTTCTCCTGGTTGCACCTCTATCGGGAAGTTGTAGAATTTTGACACATTGCAGGTTTACCAGTTTTGGTAAATCACGAAATGCCTCAAATCCATGGGTAGATGCTTTGGAACACCCACGCTCCATCTATGGAACACCTTCCCAGGGCAAGGTGGCCTTGTGATACTTGATAAATCTGACTTAAGGACTGCATTGCCCTTGTGACACCATGCTTGACACAAGGACTACACAATCTAATGATAAGGCTGGCCCTTGGTCTCCGGATATGACAGCTGAAGTGTGTTAAAAAAAAAAAAGCAGTTTTGTGGATGAGCATTTTGCCTAATTGATTCAATGAGTGGGATAATCTTCCTCATTGCCATTATGTAGATCCTTGTGAACAGTCAACCATTTGAGTCATTTGGATTCTTCCACTGACATTTCACGATTGAGGCTTTTAGTCGCTGGCTCCATTAGTAAAAGGGGAGGAGGGAGTTGGTGGCCAGGCTCCAGTCTTGATGAGGTGGAGCGGAGTCCTGATGAAGTTTGGGGGTAGGGGTAAAAAGAGGGAAAGTAGTGGGTTTGCTTAATATTCATAGACCGACACAGATATTAAGATGAATGAAATATATGAACAAGTTACTTACCTTCGGTAACGCTTTTTCTGGTAAATACAATATCTGCCTGTGGATTCCTCACCTTTTGAATAACCCCTGCGCCAGCATTCTAAAGAAACCTTTTCTTAGCTCTCCCACGTCGACGAGGATGTCATAATAGCACAGCTTTGCTTGTGACCCCGTATGACGTCACCGGAGCCATAAGAAGACCTTGTTGTTGTGCTGACGTCAGTTCCACCCATTTTTTCCGTGCCTTTAAGGCGAAGGGGCGGACCAACAACACACCAGCATACACAAAATATATGCAAATACATAGTATATGCATAAATAGAAAGGAAAAGCCAACAACAAAAGCATTTCTTAGCAATAAACTGTATGCATGAAAATTACATATAAAAACGGACAAAATGTCAGACAGTCAAAACTTTATTCAGTATTTTCAGGAGGTCAACGGTTAGGTGGGTGGGTCAGTGAGAAATCCACAGGCAGATATTGTATCCACCAGAAAAAGCATAAATGCTCAAAAACAGAGGTTTAGAACTAAGAGCCTGAAGCTAACTTACCCTCCTGGCTGAGGTAATGGCAATCAGAAAGACCTTCTTAAAAGAAAGAAGCCTCAACAGGCAACTATGAAGAGGCTCAAAAGGAGACCCCATCAAAAATGTAAGAACCAAATTCAAATCCCACTAAGGCATTATGAAGGGAGTGGGAGGAAACTCATTCATGAGTCCATTAATGAACCTCATAACAATAGAAGACTTAAATAAAGACGGCTGGTCCGGCAAACAGAGGAAAGACTACAGGGTCGCTAATAAAGCTTTAACAGTAGCCACAGCACAACCCTGCTGGGCAAAGGAAAGTGAAAATCCTAGAATACGAGATAAATGGGCTTTCAATGGATCAATGGACCTCTCTCCACATATTGTCAGTCACAAACTTGGACTAGAGGAATAGACAGATTTGGTGGAGTGTCTACTGGATGATAAAATAACATCCACCACATCTGGCGGTAGAGAGAAATAACTCGGGTAACCCAGTTTAATCTCTAGGCATGAAGGTGCAAGCTCTGGAGGTGGGGGTGAAGAACCTGCCCCTAAAAGGGAGATGGAGCGGATGGTGCGACAAGAGGTGAAGTAGATCTGTGTACCACACCCTTCTTGGCCAATCCGGCGTGATCAAAATGACTTGGGCCTGATCTTGGCAATCTTCTTCAGAACTTGAGGAATCAAGGGTAAGGGAGGAAGCGCGCAAAGGAGTTGCTAGCTCCAATCCAATTGAAAAGCATCCCCCAATGCAACCTGCTTCAGATACTGAAGGCTGCAGAACAACAGGCAGTGCGGGTTCTCCTGAGTAGCAAAAATATCCACCTGAGGAAACCCCACATCCCAAAGATGTGATGGATCACCTACGGATGAAGCCGCCACTCGTGATCGGCTGAGTATTGCCGACTGAGACTGTTGGCACGCACATTAAGCACTGCGGCCAGATGATTTGCAAACACACAAATCTGATGGCCCTGAGCCCAGGACCAGAGTCGCAGAGAGTCTCTGCAGAGACGATACAAGCCTAACCCTCTCTGTTGGTTTATGTACCACATTGCCGTAGTGTTGTCCGTCAGGACTTGAACCAACTGACCGCGAAGGGAGGGAAGGAAGGAAGGCCTTGAGAGACAAACGTATTGCCCGCAATTCCAAAAGTTTGATGTGAAGCAACATTTCTTCTGGAGATCAAAGTTCTTTGGTCTCCAGAAGAAATGTCCTCCATATGAGCACCCCACCCTAGAGTGGAGGCATCTGTGATCACTGTGGCCATTGGCGGAGGAGGTTGAACGGGCTTTTCTTAGCAGATTGCCCTGCATACTCCACCAAGACAGCTCCTCTGCAGTGCCTCTGGAGATTCTGACCTTCTCTCCGACACCTCCATTGTGCTGATGCCACTACTTGCGGAGGCACCACTGGAGTGCCCTCATGTGCCAGCGTGCATGATTGACCAACAAAATGTAGGAAGTGAACAGACCGAGCAGGTGTAGGACCTTCAGAACTGGAACAACCGCCCCATCGTGAAATAAAGGAATCATCTCCTGAATGTCGAGAATCCTGTACGGAGGTGGAAAAGCTCGACAAACAGTAGTGTCCAGTATTGCCCCTATGAACAGGCTGCGCTGGGAGAGCATCAGGTGAGATTTTGGCACATTTATTGAGAAACCCAAGTTGAACAACAATTACGTTGTTGCAAGCAAGTAGCTCAACACCATCTCTGGAGACTTTGGTTTGAGCAGCCAGTCATCCAGGCAGGGGAAGACAGGTATCCCCGACCTTCTGAGATGTGCTGCCACCACCGCCATCACCTTCGTAGTGAGCCGTGGTGCGGAAGTGAGACCGAATGGGAGGGCTGCAAACTGGTAGTGTTTCGACCCTACCGTAAACCAGAGATACTTCCGATGAGACTTCAGGAAGGAGGGAAGATGAAAATATGCATCCTGCAAATCGATTGACACCATCCAGTCTTCCTGTTGGAGCACCAGAAGAACCTGAGCCAAGGTCAACATTTTGAACTTTTCCTGCCAGAGGTGAAAATTCAAAACCGGAGGTCCAGGATCGGTCTCAGCCTACCGTCCTTTTTGGGACTCATGAACTAACGGGAGTAACATCCCTGACCCCTTCCCTGCTCGGAGCCACTTCTATCGCCCCTTTTTGCATCAAGGCAAGAACCTGCTGTTGCAGTGGCAGCAACTGGTCCTTTGAGTACCAATCCTGGTGACTAGGGTAAGGAGGAGGAAACTCCAGGAAGGGGAGGGCGTACCCATTCTCTACGAGATTCAAAACTCAACGTTCTGAGGTAACAGATTACCAATCTTGTAGAAAGTGGGGCACCCGATCCCCTACAGGGCCAGCATGGTCCAAGATGGGGAACCTAGAGCTGCTTTCCTGTGGTGGTAGGGGCAGGGGAGGAAAAAGAGGAGGAGGAGGAGGAGAGCTGACGTGATGCATCTCGCAGACAACCTTTTTTTTTCCGTTTTGTAAGACTTGTACAGAGGGTTCTGCTGAAACTGTTGACGGCCTCGAAAGGAAGCCGCCTTACCAAAACCACAGTATCTCCTATATCCAAAACCTCTGATTTTGGACTGAAGACCCAAAGATTTCTCCATGGCTCTACTGTCTTTAAACCTCTGCAGTGCAGAATCGGCCTTGTCACCAAAAAGCTTGAAAACATCCTGCAGCCTGTTTGGAACAGGAAGCCTGCACCACTAAACTTTCTGGCGAAGGATGTGCAGAAAGAAAAACATGATCACTAGAGACAGGCCTGTACCTCCTTGCTACAGACCTTGATTCAGCAGAATCAGAAAGGGGCTTCCACCACACCTCTAGAATTGGTTCACTCAAAGCTTCATTAAAAGGCAAAAGATGTTTGACCACAGAAGACGTAGAACGTAATACCTCTGTAAGAATATTTGGCCAGAACTCAGCAGTGGGAAACTGAAGGTCTAAAAGCTCAGCAGCCTGTCCTAATCACAGCATGTTATGGTGCCACATCCTGAGAGGGTAAGGCTTTGGTGAAGAAACCTCCCACTCTGCGGAAGTGTCTAGACCACTCGCCTCTTGAAGGCCCTCAAACTCATCAACAGTATCTTCAATTTCACCTTCTTCAGCCTCACCCCACTGAAATTCCTCCTCTTCCAACAGTCTTTGGGCTTCTCTTCTCGACCACACCTTCGGAACCGGCGTAGATGAAAGAGCCTATGATGTAGGCAACTGCACCGATCTAAGTCGAGAGGAAGAAGGACCACCAGATGGCACCGGAGACTGAAAACGGGCACGAAGGGTGCCTGGGCATATTGCAGAGGAACTCCCAAAATGAATGCACGCAGACCCACGGGGCCCGATGGCACACTGGTAGGTAGACTGCTCTAGCAAACATGTAGTACATCGCATTAAGAAAATGCAAAGGATCCGACCAAGGTCAATGACAGGGTGGATAAGGAGCGGAGTCTGAATTCACTCTAAGACGAGTAGGCGCCGGGGACGTCAGATCCAGAACATGAGAGGTCACCAGCACAGGAGAAGACATCCGAGGCTCCTGAGGACCTCTCAGCGCCGGAGATAACCTTGGTGCTGGAGAACCATTTGGCGTCGGTGAATGCGCTGGAAAATGCGTCGGAGAGTGAGCCGGAGACGCTTGAGGAGAAGAAGGCGACCGCAAGATAAAATCTTTAAAGCGACGTTGAGGAGTCGGAGATGGCGACCTCGATGCTCTACCTTTTGATGAATGATGCCAGGAACCGTGCCTTCTCATCTTCTTGGGCTTCTTTGACTTCAAAGCATGCGAGGTCGACAACTTCGATTTCGACCTCTTTCGCCCCCTCTTCTCCTTTCTTGCCCCCGCCATAAAAAGCTTAGCCTAACACTCCTTCAAAGCCTTTGGATTCATTTTCCGACAACCTGGAGCAGCCTTCGACGTCGTGGTCCGATGAAAGACACCACAAACAGTCGTCATGGGGGTCTGTGATAAACATATGGCCTCCACACTCTCTGCATGCTTAAAACCAGACTTCCTTGATGTCGCCGTTGCCTCTCTACACCAAGGGAAACCACATTAACCAATTGAAGAAAATGGAGTCCCAGAAAACAGTTACGCGTCAACGGTGCAGAAAACGGGAAGTGCAGTCAGCACGCCGACAAGGTCTTCTTATGGCTCCTGTGACGTCAGCGGAGCTGTGCTATTGGTACGACCTCGTCAACGTGGGAGAGCTAAGAAAAAGTTTCCGTAGAATGCTGGCACAGGAGTAATTCAAAAGGCGAGGAATCCACAGGCAGATGTATCCATCGGAAAGGGTGCCTCACTTGTACGGAGAAGCATGCAAGGGGGTTGAGGGACAAGGTTGAGAGGTACATGGGAAGCAAACGTGGGGAAGATTAAGTCAGGCAGGATCCACAGCTTGTTAGGTCAGAGTAATCCGGTGTGAGAGGTTGTTTGATCTTAACAGTTCTACAGGCGGTGTTCAAGATGATGCACTTAAGCATTCAGGAGTCATTAATGGGGTGAAAGTGCAACCCACTGGAAGATGCAGTTTCCCAAGAGACTCATTTAAGGTTCTTTGGGTCCTACTGAGATACAGTGTATAATCCATTGGCTAAAGCAGATTTCCAAGATAACAGTAGGACAGTCTGAGGAGCTGACTGTGGCCACCTGACTTGGGACAGCCCCTTAAGAGTTTTGAGTGGTGAGCTCAGGAGATAAGGACTGATGCAATGCAGTCTGTCGGAAAAGAACACACTAGGGCACATGAGACCTGCTAGGTCAGTTCTCCTCAGGATTACCTTAGACTCGAAGGAAGGTGCCACAGTTTCCATACCTTTCCACGTGGACTCACTGTGAGGATGATCCCCCACCCCATACCCCTCCCGGAAATTGGTTGAGAAAACACAGGTCTTCTCTCATAGCAAGTCGGAGTGGTGGGGCATCAGGCAGATGGCACAGCATAGAGAAAAGGCCAAGCTGCCTAATGAGAAATCATTTCTGCCACGTTTATACAGGCATCAAATTGCTATCGATGGACCGGTATGCACTGGACTTTTGCTTGGGCCAAGACATTTACTATAAGAATCTCTAAAATGGATTGAGGGGACCAATCTATGCTTCCTGGTTGGCTGTTCATGGATGGGGTGGAATGTAACTTTCCCCATACTGCATGTATGGTGCCTTGTAAGACCCTATTTAAAAGCAGACTTTATTCTGTATTCTGTTTGACAGAGGATTCCAATGAAAAGATTGCCATTACCCTGAATGGGACTAGATTGATTTTAAGTGACTGTGTAACTTTTAGATCCCAGCAGCAGAAGTGGGGTGTTCTTCCGATGTAGATTTAACAGTAATGCTGGCATTCTGTAAAATAATGAGACAATCCTGATTAGACTGTTCTGCAAGGTGTACCATCTCCATCACTTTACTGTCCTGGTCTTTGCATAAGGAATAGGTTTAAAACCATCAGGCTTAAGAATCAAACCCAAATACTTTGGACAATCAGGCAAACGCCTCCTTCGAAGCGTGGCATTTCCTCTCAATGATGTATGGCTTTTTACTTAGTAGCCACCTGAACAGCTTGACCCCCACATAACACAATAAGACAGTCATTTTATATGCTTCACTCTCATCAGTGCAAATAGCATCATAAACATAGAGGGCAATCATTGGAATGGTCATAAGACAGAACTCTTGTAGTGGTCATGAAGCCAGTTGGAGCCAAGCACACTATGCCAGTTCTAGAAGGCTTGCAAGAGCTTTCCTACCTATTTCCAGTAAGGGTCTCAACTGTTGCTGACAAACCCTGGAGATATGGAAACGGTGCATCGAGGTGAGAAATATACATCACTGTAATCCCAGATTCTGTAACAAAGGGATTGGGTCAGAGAAGGAAGAATTATTACACTTCTCTGTCGTATTTTTAAAGTTTGCTAATGTGCATGCGAAATTGAATAAATCTGCTTGTATTATGCCAGTGCTTAATGCTTAGGGACTTCTTTCCATGGAGTTATAACGGCCTCTGAAAGAAAGCATCAATTTACATTTCAACTGCTAGTACAAGATCATATTGTTTTAGATTCTTTCTTCTTAATGGCCTGAAGGAGAATGATGACAGCGCACAATTTTTACTTCATGGTCGGACATGAAGAATTATGGGCAACATGAGTCCGGGTCAGTTAAATGCATGTCTGTACCAGTAAGTGCAGAGTTTCAGCATAGGATTCTGGGGGAGACCTGGTGAGACACAATAGAATGTATCTGAAGCTAGGAGGCAGTGATGAGTTTATGGATCCACTTTGCACACCTTATATACCATCCTAGAGATACATAACTGGAGTGGAAGCAACACCACATTGGGCTTGTGATTTGATATTGCTATAAATGACAAGATTGTTTTTAAAGTTTCAACAACCCAAGGAGAAATCTGTGGAATAGGCATCCAGCAGAAGTTATTCCTAAAGCAAACACATTTGATGAACCATCTGTACAGTATCAACACAAACTACAGTCAATATTTTATGATATAGGAGTCTCACATTTCCTAACCATCTAAGGGTTCTACGGAGAGAAAATATTAAATGAACACACCACTGCAAAGAATGCAAAGAAACAACCAGTCAATGCAACTAAACACCATTAAAGTCACAACAGGCATTTTCAGTTTTTGTATTTATTTCCAGTTTAACCGATTAAAAACAAGCAAGACAGAAGTATAGAAAATATTAGCTTTATGTATTCACAAGGGCATGCAGTTTGTTGCATTTCAGAGCAAGCCCACATCCACCATTTTACACACAACTTCCATAATGAAACAAAATTATAAAAAAAACACATTCATAAAACCACCAACATTCTTTGGACTATGTTTAGCTAGCATGCAGCAGATTTGAAGGAACTGTTTTTTGAGCAAACATGTCCTAAACAATGCATTACATACGCATTCAGGAATCTTGAACTTTGTAAAACCTTGGATACCTACCATAAAACAATTTTTCCTCCTATTCTGAAAGAATTTATTTGCATAATATAGTCTATGTATTCACAAGTTGATCAAATGTGCAAATTGGTCAAAAATAACTTGACAATTTTATACCTTTCCCTTAACTCTACTCTTAACCTCAAACCAAACATCTTTCCTGCAAGCAAATATTAAGATGACCCAACAGTTACTATTTAAAATGGGTATATTTTGTGTCCCTTGTTTAAAAATAACTAGAGTGCAAAATAAGCTACTTCAATGGACCCGAACAAGAACAGCTTCGCTTGTGTCCTTTAACAGTCTCCACTCTAAAAATGCGCTCTTGATCAGCTGCAAGAAATGTAAACTTAAAACAAAGAAGGAGCATAGTTCACAATCCGACCCTAATATTAAACAATTCTACCTACTAGTGGTTTCAAGGCCAGCAAAAACGATGTACCTTACAAAATGTGATGGGAAGAATCTTCCAAGTACTACTTTGGAATATCTTTAAAATAACCATTTCTTAGTTTTTAGCATACCAGGAAATAAACTATACTGTTAAATAACAGCCCTGCTAATGTCCTAAAGATGTAATGATTTTAATATAAGTAAAGAGAACACTATGATGCCAGTCTTTCAACCCCTTAAACAAGTCTATGTTATCTTCCTCAGCAAATCATTTCATTAACCTAAGTATAGAATACTGTTTTAATTAAAACTCAAGAAGAGATTTGACATTATATTTGGATATTTTCCAGGCAGTTTAAACTGGATTGTATACAGTAAGGATAACAGGTAATAACAGAAACTCAAAGGAAAGTACGTTTTCACAGTGCAGTGCATCCAATATGTAACCGATGCAGAAAATCAGAGCAACATAACCCTTGAAAAGGTGGGTGGACTTAATGCAAAAATAGAACGTGTATGTTTTAAATACTATCCTAAACTTCAGAATCACAGAGTTAAATAATTATCTTCAGTTACTAGTTTTGCCCTTCAAAATGGTGCATAATATTTTGATACAATCCACATGTCCCAGTTATTTCCCGACCAATATATATGGGCAATTTGAACAGTCAAAATATACCTGGGTAAAATTGTGGAGATTATTGCATCCGTGAACTTCACACAATTTATAATTCTGTTCTCTGTAGAAACAGGGCTTTCGCAAAGGGACAGAATTTTCTAGCTTGCATATAATCACAGCCTAGTTGCAGTTTTAGGCAACGGGACGGTCTACTGAACAGATTACTACTTCAGACTTTAACAGACAAAAATTGGGTCCAGGTCATACCTACACTAAGTTCTCATTCTCGGTTACTTAATTTTTAAGTCACATAGTGGACTCTTCACAGACTACCATCTACTTTTGATAAGCAACTATGAGTTGGCAGTAAATTCAGATGCAGAACGTTGCAATACTGTTGAAGAGTAGAACTTAATTTGGCAACTTCATTTCTCTCAAAAGATTTGTGTTGTACCATTTGTCAATCATTCAGTGAACTGTGGCACTAGGGTAAAATGGTTAGGTAACATTTCAGGATAGTAATTTTTGATTAAAGTAATTTAAAAGCTTAATTCATTTAACACTCGGGGGTTTATGGAACCTTTCAATGGGAGGATATCAAATAAAAGAAAAAGAACAAATCCCACTGATAATGAAGAAGTAGTTTAAAATCCAATTTTGCCTCTGGTCATGGAGAATCCCAGTTTGGCTTCATTGTTAATAAAAGACATCAATCCCACGTAGGTTTCAATAAGAAGAGGCCGCTCCAACACAAGCACTCCATTGGGTCTTCCAGGCAGAGGACACTCCTTGTGTGCTTTCTTCACTGCTTGAATGACCTGGGTCCTGAAGCTGTCCAGCTTGAAAATAAAACATGTATTCATTAAATGCTTAAACGTCCAGTGTTACCCCTTAATTTTAACAAACCACTATTAAAAACTAGCTTGTCTTCCCCAACCCTCATTGTGTATTGTCCATTATGGCACAGTGTAAAATAGCTGAGCAAGTATGTCAACCAATAAATGGATAACTCCAAAAACAAATGCCTCAAACATCACATTGCGTGCCATAGGTTTCCTGCTTATCTAAAATATTTGAATATGATTTACACTCAAACTTGGCATAAAGGCTATAAAGCAAACCCAAGGATATGTCCTCCTTGTGTTTGCATAAAGGCTATATTATCCAGCATGATATTATGTTACCAAAAGGAGGAAAAAATAAACAAGTATTGGCACAGTAAGTAGATGTAGGTTTAATGTATTAAGGCATGCAGTGTGTGCACATTAAAGCTAGAAAAATAACTGAAATGCAGAGTATTTGAGGTTCTGATGGCAAGGATCCTTCGCGGTAGTCCTTCTTTAGGTTTTAGAGCATGGGTACTCCCAAATATTTCCAGGGGCGCACAAAGTGCTTTCTGTGGCATGCCCGAGGGCCTCAACGATGCCAGCAGGGCGAGGGTCAGGGTGATGAAAGTTGGGCGCAGGGGGACGTGAAGCAGATACAGGGTGTGGACAACATACCAAGCCTTCACATGACTGTCTACCACCAATGCTCCTTTCTGGATGAACCAAGAAGTAAGGTTAAAGCAATAACTTGTAATGTAAAACATAAGAGGGAAACAGATACTCATCTGGTGGCTGAATTGCAAAATGTGAAACCAGAAAACCTGGTATCAGTCCTGCCTTGCCCACTTGACCAAATATTGTGATCCAAGGTAATTGGCTAGTTTCACTTTGCCTCCTTTTTCTGCATTACCACATGAGAGCCCTTTGAAATACAAGAGTTCGTGATGTGTGCTGTACAAAACCATCTCTTGTGTTTTATTTAATACATTATAATGTTGTTCCAATTTTATAACAACCAATGCTACACACAAGGTACATCTGACCAATGACTTGCCTCACTAATGGAATTGTTTTCACAATGAGGGCAGCATGAATGTTTCCAAAATCATGTTTGAAAACTCTAATTGCTAATAAAGGTCACTCAATGCAGTGATATAATCTGATCTACTAAGGTAAAACGCTCATGCATGTTAATAAAATACTCTTACGTTTGTAGAGTATTATCATGTTTTTACATGTTTAGTGCAAGAGGTCGTTAAAAATAAACATGTTTCTAAAGGTAAGTTATCTAGGACAATGTCTTTGCTTCTTTGCCATGTACTTTAGTCAGTTAAATAGTTTATGCCCGTTTCACAGCTTTCTGAATGTTTCTGCTCAGTGAAGTGAGTGCAGCTGTTAACCCGGGGTATGCAATTAAAAAGGTCAGGAGGGCTGCATGCGGCCCCCTGGCCATACTTCAAGTATTCCTATTTTAGAGCATTACATTGAGTGACTGTATAACTTCTTGCTTCCCAACCTTCTTTTGATAGAGAAAAAAAACAAAACAGCACTGTACTGATGGCAAGAAGGGCTCCTTGTAGCCCATTCCCAGTGGCACTTATGAGAAGCCACCCAGTTGGAGGGGGAAGGAAGGAACATACATGGCAAAGAGGGCGAAACCAGACAGGTAAATACTAAAAGGGTGGCCTTCTTCGGGGACATGGAGCACACAGGGGAAGAGATAGGGATGACTGATAAGAGGATGTCTGAGATCCTAGGAGTGCACAGGAGAAACAGGAAAGGTTGGAGTGAGGAACAAGAGCGAAGGGCTGAACAAAAAGGGAGTAACGGGTGCGGAGGGATGAGGAGCACAAACAGGCATAAAGAGCAAAACATACAAAAAGATGACAGCAAGAGTATACAGTAATAGCTACAGTTGTAAAGTAGTACAACATGCAATTCGAAACAGGGACACATCAAAGGTAGCAAGATAATCCCCAACATGCCAAAAGCCCACTGGGGCGGGATTAAACCTCGTAATAGAGAAGTAAATATTGAACAGACACGGCCAGTATAAAAAGCCCACTGGGGCAGGACTAAGGAGCCTGCAGTGCTGATGGGTGTATCAGTTGAGGTTATGTTTGATTGCATATATTTTTATGATATTGTATCATACTGTTGACTATACGAGATCTTGTATTCCTAAAATATATAATAGTTTGAAAGAAATAATTCTGAAATGTATCTTTTTCTCTGAATGGAGAAACTCGCCGATACAGAATTAGATTCAATCCTTGTAATGTATTTTACATTGAGTATAAAATTGGGATTTTAAACAAGTATGGATTTGAAAAATGAGAGTAAATCAATGCACTCGTATCTAAGCCTGGAAATGAATGGTACCATTACAAAATGGAGCTGCTCAATTTTCTGTTTGTTTTGCATAAGTCCACTTTCTATGTTCTCTCATGAGATTGTTTCACCTCTGTATAAAAACAATGCTTGCCTCACCGTGACCAAGCCGTAAAGGCGAAACGCGTCAGCAAGAGGCTATCTGCAACATAATAAACAACATTTAGCACCTTGGAGTGTCCTGGCTTCCCTTTTTGCATGTGAGTGAGTTGTTGATAATTTAGGATTCCCGGAATCCAGTCAGGACCGCCGTGCAGCAAAGCCCCGTACTACCGAATGAAGGTGATTGGTATATATATATATGAATATATATGAATGTGATCAAGGTCTCCAGAAGCCCGAAACGCTTCGTTGCTGGCTGCGGTATAAGAACAAAGATAAAAACATACCTTGCCTGAACTGCTGTGGTCGGTCCGAGTTCCTGCTTCGCCGCGCGACGGAAGTGGTTGGAATTGCTGATATATATGGAATATGCTACTTACCAGTATGCATCTGTTCTTGGCATAGAGGGCTGCAGAGTGGTACATTATGAATAGATCGCCATCTGGTTTTGGGCTCGGATGATTGCACTTTGTTTTTCTCTTGGAGAGTCTTTTGTATCTTGGTGACTCCTCCTTTGGTTGGTAGTGCGCATGGCCATCGGCTCCATCCTTAGATTGTTTTGCCATAGTAGGGTTAGATGGAGTAGTATGATAGAATACAGATAGGAATGCCCATGTAAGTGTATCTAAATAAGATAATGTTGGAACAGACACAGGTTTCCGGGGAGGCATGTACCACTCTGCAGCCCTCTATGCCAAGAACAGATGCATACTTTTAAGTAGCATATTCCGTTCGAGGCATATGGGCTGCAGATGGTACATTATGAATAGACTATACAGCAGTTCTCTCCCTAGCGGTGGTCACCCGTGTCTGTTGCAACTGTTTGAAATAAAGTCTTTAATACAGCTTGTCCCACTCTAGCTTGTTGTGTTGTGTGCACATCTACACAATAGTGCTTTGTGAAGGTGTGCGGTGTATCCCAGGTAGCTGCTTTGCATATGTCATCTAGTGGAATGTTTCCCAAGAATGCCATAGATGCTCCTAGTTTACGTGTAGAGTGAGCTCTAGGAGGAACAGTTAATGTTCTCTTTGCTTTTAAGTAGCATATTTGAATACATTTTACAATCCATCTGGCAATGCCCGCTTTAGAGATGGGATTGCCCTTATGTGTAGGAGAAAACGCAACAAATAGCTGTTTTGTCTTTCTGAAAGTTTGTGTTCTTTCTATATAATACAATATTGCCCTTCTGACATCCAATGTATGTAGGGCCCTTTCCGCTACCGTCTGTGGTTTTGGAAAGAAGACCGGTAATTCCACTGACTGATTGATGTGGAATGCAGAAATTACTTTTGGTAAGAATTTTGGGTTTGTTCTAAGAACCACTTTGTTTTGGTGTAACTGCATGAATGGTTCTTGAATCGTAAAAGCTTGTAACTCACTTGTTCGAGGCATGTGGGCTGCTGAATTCATATCTGTGCATAGATCGCCGCCTAGTGTTGGGTCCGGATGATTGCACATTGTTGTCCTGGAAGAGTCTTCGAAGTATCACGAGATAGGTGGCTCCTCCCCTGGACTACAGTGCGCATGGGCATCGGCTCCATCCCCAGATTGTTTTTTTCCGCCATTGGGTTCGGATGTGTGTCGGTTCCCTCTGTCGGAACCGATAGTTATTAACTTTCTTCACTCGAGACCAAAAGGTCTTTAGGGTTGGCGCCGGTATAGTTTCCGTTCGGGTTTACTGTTTTCTCCAGCTCCGAACTCTCGCTGCCCTTCCGCGTGCTGTCGGCGCGGACGGGCCTACACGACGCTCCAGACATGGAACGGACTCCGTTTAAACGGTGCCCGGTTTGCAACGCGAAATACTCGCACCTCGACGTGCACCCAGTGTGCAACACTTGTCTGTCGCCGGACCACAATGAGGCCAGGTGCATGGCCTGCTCAAAGTTCCGGTGCAAGAAGACCCTCAAGATTCGTCGGGCTGCGAGACTCCAGGCCAAACTGTCGGCGCCCCCGCCGGACAACATCTTCGAGGAAGAAGTCGGAGACGACGATGTCCAGCAGGTTTCGGACTCTAGCCTTGCGTCCGAGGGGGAGGCCTATGACGCAGGGGACGAGGAGTTTGACGAAGCCGACGACGAGGTAGGGGACGACGATACGGCCATTGCCACCGTGGGGGATAGCTCCGAGGAGGAGCACCCCCGGACTGACTCAGGGGTCGACCCCCATTCTGCGGCCCAGGTCGAGGGATCGCCTTCGGGCCTTACCCAAGACCCTGTTATTAGTCCAGCAGCCCCGCCTACGAGCCCGGCCACGGACATTTTGGAGGTGCCACTCACATTTACAAAAACGAAAGTGAAGCCCTCGGGTTCAACAGCTCCGGCTTCGAAACCCAAAGTGAAAGCCGTACAGAAGGCTCTGGAGGCGTCAAAACCTAAAAAATCCAAAATGGCCGACAGTCCCGCCAACATGGCCGACCCTAAGGCTTCAGGGTAGGTGCCGAAGGCAAAGTCGTCCGACGCGGCAGCGTCGGCGCCGAAGATTGTCGCGGTCGACGACCCGAAGAAGGCTTCGAAGAAGCGTCAAGGCGATCCCAAAGCTCTGGCTTCCCCGGCCCCGGCCGTCGGAGCCAAGGATGGTGCCGCGTCGACTCCGAAGACGGTGCCTCTTGCCGACACCACTCCCAAATCTGGGAAATCAAACGAGACGGTCACTCCCTCTCCAGCCTTTACGAAGAAGGTCCAGGAGTCCCTGCAACGGATTCGAAAGGCCGCAGTGCTTACCGACCCTGAGGCTGGGGTGTCGAAGCCCGCGCAGAAGCCGTCCAAGGCACAGACGCCTATCCGCTTCACCCTACCGCCGAAGTCGACACCGAAGGCCTTCGCTTCGAATCAGGGGGCGGGGGTGCCCTCGAAGGAGGTGTCGACGCCCAAAGCGTCTCAGGTAGTGTCTAAACCTCGGCTCCAACCACTCGCGGAGGAAGAACGTCGTGAGGTCATCATCGACGCCAATACTGGGAAACTGTCCCTCCTCAAAAGAAAAATCACCACAGAGCCGGTGCTGGAACACTTTCGCATTCCTCTAAAGAACAAAAAGGACTCTGCGGGTACTTCAGCGCCTCTGACGCCGGCGTCCCCAAGTGACCTGCCGCGTTCCCCAACTCGCTCTACCGCGGGGGATGACAACGAGGAGGAGGTCGAGTACAACTATCCGGCGTACTCGGATCCGGAGGAGGAACATGAACCTTGGTCGGCCGGAGGCGACCCTGAGGACCCGCAGTCGGGTCAGGAACCGCATCCTTCGCCAACGGAGGACTCTGCTGCCTTCAACGCGCTAATCGAAAGAGCTGCGGCTAACCACGATGTCGAGCTGCACTCCGATCCTGTGGATGTGGACTTTTTATTTGACACTTTCTCTGTGGCCGAAAAGTCAATCAAAACTTTGCCAATGCTCAAGGGAGTGCTCAAGCACGCGCAGGAGGTCTTCAAGGAGCCCACTCGGGCACGTGTCATCAATCCACGCATTGATAAAAAATATAAGGCAGCGCCCTCGGATCCAACATATATCAAGGGACACTTGCCACTAGACTCTTTGGTTGTTTCCAACGCTCGCAAGAGGGCGAACTCACAGACAACTGGTGACGCTCCTCCCCCAGACAAAGAGTCGAAAATATTTGAGGCCTCAGGGAAACGTATTGCTGCACAGGCAGCTAACATTTGACGCGTCTCTAACACACAGGCCCTTCTTGCACGCTACGATAGGGCTCATTATGACACCCTAGAAGCACTACTGCAGCACTTGCCTGACCAGTACAAGGAGGCAGGGGAGATGTTAATTCAAGAGGGAAAGCTCATCACAAACGCTTCCATAAAATGTGCGCTAGATGTGGCTGATACGGCATCCAGGGCGATCAACACTAGTGTGTTGCTCAGAAGGCATGCATGGCTTAGGATTTCAGGGTTTAAACCTGATATACAAACAACCATCCTGAACCAGACGGTTAATCCTGACCATTTGTTCGGCCCTGAGGTGGATGCGACGCTTGAGAAAATGAAAAAAGATACAGACACTGCTAAGTCTATGGGGGCCCTTCAGTCTCAGCAGTTTCGGGGTGGCTCCTTTCGCCGCTCCAATACCAGAGGCACCTCAAGGGGTCAGGCATCGCAATCCACCCAGTACTACAAAGGCAATACCCAAACCTCGTACACCAACAAGGGTAGAGGTGGCTACAGAGGCAACAACATCAAAGGCAGGGGACGTGGAAACAACAGCTCCAGGTCCACCGCCGCCAACAAGCAGTGACGCCTTGTCACTGCCCCCCGACCTCACAACACCGGTCGGGGGGAGACTCCAGCAGTTCCTGCCCGTGTGGAAATCCATCACCACGGACAGGTGGGTCAAGTCTCTTATCCAGTACGGTTACTGTCTGGAACTTACCTCCACTCCACCGAACATACCTCCAAGAAGCTGTCCTATGTCCGGCGAGCACTTGCTCTTGTTGCAGCAGGAAGTTCAGGTCATGCTGCAAAAAGGCGCAATAGAGCTCGTCCCACTGCAGGAAAGGGGTACAGGTGTGTACTCTCTGTACTTTCTAATCCCCAAAAAGGACGGATCCCTCAGGCCCATCCTGGACCTCAGGCCCCTCAACTGGTATATTCTCTCGGAGCACTTCCATATGCTCACGTTACAGCAGGTACTCCCTCTGCTTCAACAGGGGGACTTCCTGGCTACATTGGACCTAAAAGACGCATACTTTCATATCCCCCTGCATCCTTCCCACAGGAAGTATCTCAGATTCACGATCCAAAACCAGCACTACCAGTTCAGGGTTCTGCCGTTCGGGGTCACCACAGCGCCAAGGGTCTTTACGAAGTGCCTGGCGACTGTGGCGGCGCATCTGCGACGCCAGAACGTCCACGTCTATCCTTACCTGGACGACTGGCTCATTCAAGCAAAAACAGAACAACAGTGCGCCGACCACGTGTCCCGCACCATTCATCTCCTGCACGATCTGGGATTCTCTCTGAACTACCCGAAATCCCATCTCCAGCCCGCCCATGTACGACAGTATCTGGGCGCGACTATAAACACTCTGGCAGCCACTGCACAGCCAAATTCAGTGAGAATCGCCAGTATCCAAACGCTGATCCAACGATTCAGACCTCAACACTCGCTTCCAGCGAAGGTGTTCATGCAGTTGATAGGCATGATGGCCTCCTGCATCTCCATTGTTCCGCACGCGAGGCTACATATGCGTCCGCTTCAGGAGTGCCTGGCACGTCAGTGGACTCAGGCTCATGGGCAACTGACAGACCTAGTGTTGGTGAGCGGTTGGGCTTACAACTCTCTGCATTGGTGGAATCCACAAAACCTTTGCAAGGGCCGACCATTCCAAGAGCCTGTGCCGCAGATTATCCTGACAACGGACGCTTCTCTCCAGGGATGGGGAGCGCATGTACTCCACTACACGGTGCAGGGACTATGGACACTACAGCAAAGGAAGATGCACATCAATGTCTTGGAACTGATGGCAATCTTCATGGCCTTAAAGGCGTTCAAAGTACATCTGTGCAGCAAGATCGTGTTGATCCGGACGGACAACATGACAGCCATGTACTACATTCAGAAGCAGGGAGGCGCACACTCTCCGCAGCTGTCTCATCTGGCTCAGAGCATGTGGAAGTGGGCCATTCAGAGGAACATCTTCCTCATGGCGGAGCATCTCCCGGGCAAGGACAACCAGATGGCGGACCTGCTCAGCAGGCACAGCCATCAAATGCACGAGTGGGAGATACATCCATCAGTACTCCAACCGTACTTCCAAAGGTGGGGTCATCCAGAGATAGACCTGTTCGCCACAAAGGAGAACGCAAAATGCCAAAGCTTCGCCGCCAGGTTCCCACACCCGCAATCACAGGGCAATGCGATGTGGATGAACTGGTCAGGCAGATTTGCGTACGCTTTTCCCCCAGCACCTCTGATACCGCTGGTGGCACGCAAGCTCAGGCAGCACTCGATGACTCTCATCCTAGTTGCTCCAACGTGGGCTCGCCAACCGTGGTACACCACGTTTCTGGAACTCTCCGTGGTACCGCATCAAAGGCTTCATCTCACTCCCAGCCTTCTGACGCAGAGCCATGGCGACATTCAGCACCCAGACCCGCAACAGCTCAACCTGGCGATCTGGCTCCTGAAGTCCTAGAGTTTGGCTACCTCAATCTTCCTCCCGATTGCATGAACATCATTAGGGAGGCAAGAAAGCCCACTACTAGAGCTTGTTATGCGGCTAAATGGAAGAGGTTTGTCATTTACTGTGTTAACCACAATATTGACCCGCTAGATGCTTCCATTCAAAACATCATTAGTTACCTGTTCCACTTGTATCAATGCAATTTGGCGTACTCTTCCATCCGCATTCACCTGTCTGCTATGGCAGCATACCTCCAGAATAGGCAACACCTGTCACTTTTTAAGGTCCCTGCTATCAAGGCTTTTCTGGAAGGACTCAAAAGAGTCATTCCGCCAAGGACCCCACCAGCTCCAGAATGGAACCTCAATGTGGTTCTTACAAGACTGATGGGTCCTCCCTTTGAGCCACTGCACTCTTGTGAGCTTCAGTTTCTGACTTGGAAGGTTGCTTTCTTAGTAGCAATTACTTCGCTACGGAGGGTTAGCGAGTTGCAGGCGCTCACCATCCAGGAACCTTTCTTCCAAGTACATGCTAACAGGGTTGTGCTCCGCACTAACCCTAAATTCTTACCCAAGGTTGTGTCTCAATTCCATATAAACCAGACAATCGAGTTGCCGGTGTTTTTCCAAAACCCAGAGACACTGGCGGAGCGGATGCTCCACACCCTTGACGTTAAAAGAGGCTTGATGTACTATGTGGACAGGACAAAAGATTTCCGCAAAACCAAGCAGCTTTTCGTGGCTTTTGCCTCACACCACAAGGGAAACGCTATCTCCAAAGCTGGGATCGCTAGGTGGATTGTGAAATGCATTCAGATCTGTTACGCTAAAGCTAAACGCACTCTCACTATCCCACCAAGAGCCCACTCCACCAGGAAGCTGGGGGCCTCTATGGCTTTCCTAGGTAACATTCCCTTAGAAGATATTTGTAAAGCAGCCACATGGTCTACCACACATACTTTCACTAAACATTACTGCGTAGACGTGCACTCCAAACAGCAGGCAGCTGTTGGTCAGGCTGTTCTCAAGACGCTTTTTCAGACTGCTGCAGCTGGCACAGGCGGCCGCCGCTAATGGAGGGACTGCTATGTATTCTATGCACAGATATGAATTCAGCAGCCCACATGCCTCGAACTGCAAATGCTACTTACCAGTATGCATCTGTTCTTGGCATGTAGGGCTGCTGACATTCATATCGCCCACCCTCCTCCCCGGCGCTTGTAGCAGCTGCAGTCTTCTTATATATATATATATGCTCATAGCATGGTCATCACTCACATTCTTCACTCCATCTCTGCCAATGGCTAAAAACAATCTGGGGATGGAGCCGATGCCCATGCGCACTGTAGTCCAGGGGAGGAGCCACCTATCTCGTGATACTTCGAAGACTCTTCCAGGACAACAATGTGCAATCATCCGGACCCAACACTAGGCGGCGATCTATGCACAGATATGAATGTCAGCAGCCCTACATGCCAAGAACAGATGCATACTGGTAAGTAGCATTTGCAACTCTTCTAAGTGACGTGATAGCTATGAGGAAGGCCACCTTCCATGTGAGGAATTGTATTTCACACCTATGCATAGGTTCAAATGGTGGTCCCATTAGTCTGGTAAGTACTATGTTGAGATTCCAGACTGGGGAAGGTGGTAGTCTTGGTGGAATGACTCTTTTGAGTCCCTCCATGAAAGCTTTAATTGCTGGTACTTTAAACAGGGAAAGATGTTGCCTGTTTTGTAGGTACACCGCTACAGCTGCGAGATGAACCCTGATAGAGGTATATGCTAATTTACATTGCTGCAAGTGTAGTAAATAGCAAATGATCTGTTTAGTGGATGCGTCCAGAGGGTTGATGTGCTTACTGTTACAGTGTATAGCAAACCTCTTCCATTTTGCTGCATAGCATGCTCTGGTGATAGGACGTCTTGCTTGTTTAATGATTTCCAAACATTCTGGTGGTAAATCTAAATATCCAAACTCTATGACCTCAGGAGCCAGATCGCTAGGTTCAATTGTTTGGGATCTGGGTGCATTATTTCTCCATGGTTCTGTGTAAGGTGCATGGGTAATAATCTTAGCTTTTGATGTGGCACCTGTGAGAGTTGTAGTAGCGTGGTGAACCACGGCTGTCTTGCCCATGTGGGTGCCACTAGTATCATTGTCATTGAGTGCTGCTGCAGTTTCCGAACCACTAATGGGATTAGTGGGAGAGGGGGAAAAGCGTAAGCAAATCTGTTGGACCAATTTATCCATAGTGCATTGCCCTGGGACCGGTGGTGTGGGTACCTGGATGCAAAGTTTTGGCATTTTGCGTTCTGATGATTGGCAAACAGATCTATCTCTGGTTGCCCCCATCTTTGGAAGAATGGCTGCAGTATTTGGTCGTGCAGCTCCCATTCGTGTACTTGTTCTGACTCTCTGCTTAGGATGTCTGCTATCTGATTTTGAACTCCAGGTAGGTGTTCTGCTAACAGATAGATCTTTTGAGGAATGGCCCATCTCCAAATGTCCTGTGCTAATTTGGATAGTTGGAGAGAGTGTGTCCCCCCCTGTTTTTGAATATAATACATTGCAGTCATGTTGTCTGTTCTGATCAGGACTGCCTTGTTTGTTATTTGCATTTGGAAAGCTTTTAGTGCTAGAAATACTGCTAATAGTTCCAAGTAGTTGATGTGCAGTTTCTTTTGCTGCACACTCCACTTCCCCTGCACTGTGTATTTGTCCATATGCGCTCCCCATCCGGAGAGCGATGCGTCCGCTGTTAGTATCACTTGTGGAATCGGTTCTAGGAACGACCGTCCGTTGGAAATGTTTGTTGTGTTCCACCACTTCAGAGAGCGATGCGTACGGTCGTCTACCAACACCAGATCTGTAATCTGACCTTGAGTCTGATTCCACTGTGTCGCTAGACACTCCTGTAGTGGACGCATTTGTAGTCTGGCATGTGGTATTAGCAGTATGCAGGAGGACATCATGCCTAACAGCTGCATGAACACTCGTCCTGGTAGTGAGTGTTGTGGTTGAAATCTTTGTATTAACCTGACCATTGTCTGTATCCTGATTGGATTGGGGTATGCTATGGCTCTTTCTGTGTCTATAGTAGCCCCCAGGTATTGCTGAATTTTGTTTGGCTGCAGGTGTGATTTTTTGTAGTTCACCATAAACCCTAGGTGGTGCAGCAATTGAATCGTCTTCTGTGTTGTGAAGACATTCTTCTTGTGACTTGGCCTTTATTAACCAATCGTCCAAGTAAGGGAAGACATGTATTTGTTGCCTTCTTAGGTGTGCTGCCACTACAGCTATTCAGAAAAGGGGGTGGTGATGAACAGAGTGTCTGAATTGAGCAGACCACTCTTACCCAGTCCAAAGATCAGGGCTTGATCCATCACCGTTATTTATCTCACTGCCCCATCCCAGCTCAGAACCTGGCTATATGCAAATAAGTCTGTCCCTGGCCCAGTGCATCATGGGAACAGGGCAGACTAAACTACCAAGCCAATTCTTCACCAGAAAGGAGACAAGCTACCGGGGACCGGTTTATGGCATTTCAGCCGTCTTCGGCCCGGCTTGCTTGAATCCTGATGGAGCAGTGAGAAAGGGACTCATGTCTGAGTATACCCTGCCACACCTATAGTGGCCAGAAACGATTCAGAAAAGGGGGTGGTGATGAACAGAGTGTCTGAATTGAGCAGACCACTCTTACCCAGTCCAAAGATCAGGGCTTGATCCACCACCGTTATTTATCTCACTGCCCCATCCCAGCTCAGAACCTGGCTATATGCAAATCAGTCTGTCCCTGGCCCAGTGCATCATGGGAACAGGGCAGACTAAACTACCAAGCCAATTCTTCACCAGAAAGGAGACAAGCTACCGGGGACCGGTTTCTGGCATTTCAGCCGTCTTCGGCCCGGCTTGCTTAAATCCTGATGGAGCAGTGAGAAAGGGACTCATGTCTGAGTATACCCTGCCACACCTATAGTGGCCAAAAACGATTCAGAAAAGGGGGTGGTGATGAACACTGGGACAGGAACAGACTAATTTGCATACAGCCAGGTTCTGAAACTGGGATGGTGCAGTGAGCTAAAAAACGGTGTTGGATCTAGCCCTGATCTCTTGACTGGGTGAGAGCTTTCTGCTTAATTCAGAGACTCTGTCCCTCACCACCCCTTGTTGTAAATATTTTTGTCCACCCTAAGCGTGGAAGGGTATTCTCAGATGTGAGACCCTTGCTCATTGCACCATCAGGATTCAAGCAAACCGGGCCGAAGACGGCTGTAATGCCAGAAACCGGTCCCCGGGAGCTTGTTTCCTTCCCAGTGTAAGAATTGGCTTTTGTAGTTTGGTTTGCCCTGTTCCCATCATGCACTGGGACAGGAACAGACTAATTTGCATACAGCCAGGTTCTGAAACTGGGATGGTGCAGTGAGCTAAAAAACGGTGTTGGATCTAGCCCTGATCTCTTGACTGGGTGAGAGCTTTCTGCTTAATTCAGAGACTCTGTCCCTCACCACCCCTTGTTGTAAATATTTTTGTCCACCCTAAGCGTGGAAGGGTATTCTCAGATGTGAGACCCTTGCTCATTGCACCATCAGGATTCAAGCAAACCGGGCCGAAGACGGCTGTAATGCCAGAAACCGGTCCCCGGGAGCTTGTTTCCTTCCCAGTGTAAGAATTGGCTTTTGTAGTTTGGTTTGCCCTGTTCCCATCATGCACTGGGACAGGAACAGACTAATTTGCATACAGCCAGGTTCTGAAACTGGGATGGTGCAGTGAGCTAAAAAACGGTGTTGGATCTAGCCCTGATCTCTTGACTGGGTGAGAGCTTTCTGCTTAATTCAGAGACTCTGTCCCTCACCACCCCTTGTTGTAAATATTTTTGTCCACCCAAAGCGTGGAAGGGTATTCTCAGATGTGAGACCCTTGCTCATTGCACCATCAGGATTCAAGCAAACCGGGCCGAAGACGGCTGTAATGCCAGAAACCGGTCCCCGGGAGCTTGTTTCCTTCCCAGTGTAAGAATTGGCTTTTGTAGTTTGGTTTGCCCTGTTCCCATCATGCACTGGGACAGGAACAGACTAATTTGCATACAGCCAGGTTCCGAAACTGGGATGGTGCAGTGAGCTAAAAAACGGTGTTGGATCTAGCCCTGATCTCTTGACTGGGTGAGAGCTTTCTGCTTAATTCAGAGACTCTGTCCCTCACCACCCCTTGTTGCCACTACAGCTAGGCATTTTGTAAACACCCTTGGTGCCGTTGTGACCCCGAACGGAAGGACTTTGAATTGATAATGTTGTCCTTCCACTACAAACCTTAGGTATTTCCTGTGGGCTTTGTGAATTGGGATATGAAAGTAAGCGTCTTTTAGATCCAGTGTAGAAAGAAAGTCCCCTTTCTTCAGTAAAGGAAGTACTTGTTGGAGCGTGACCTTGTGGAAATGTTCCGAATTTATGTATGCATTGAGAGGTCTGAGGTCTAACATTGGTCTTAGAGACCCATCTTTTTGGGGGATTAGGAAGTATAGTATAGTATACTCCTGTCCCTTGTTGATGTTTTGGAACCTTCTCTATGGTATGCTTTTGTAGCAGTGATAGTACTTCTTCTTTTAACAATGTCAGATGATCTTGACTCATTGGACGCTGTTTGGGGGGGATGTTTGGTGGGGTAGCTGTGAGTTCTAGGCAATAACCATGTTGGATAATTTGTCTTACCCACTTGTCTGATGTGATGTTTTCCCAGACAGGTAGGAACTGTGATAGACGTCCCCCGACTGGTGTTATGTGGTCTGGGGGAAGTTGTATTAAGTCACTGTTTTGGGGTTGGGGAGTTGCGGTTGTTATTATTTCCGCGGCCTCTACCCTTGTTGTTGTTACCTCTGTAACTACCTCTTGAATTACCTTTGGGTGACGTAGGTGTGAAAGAGGTGGATTGCTGATTTGTTCCTGTATTTTCTGAGCCTCCTCTATAGGTGGATCTACGAACGGAACCCCTTTGTGTTGGCTGTTGCAATGCTCCCATTGACTTAGCCGTTTCTGTATCTTTCTTCATCTTTTTTAAGGTCTCATCTGTGCTTGAGCCAAAAAGTGTTTTCTGATCAAAGGGTTGGTTCAATAAGGATGTTTGTACTTCTTGTTTGAACCCTGAGACTCTAAGCCATGCATGTCTCCTTAACATGACACTGGTGTTGATGGATCTTGCTGCAGTGTCTGCTGCATCTAGGGCGCACTTAATGGAAGTGTTAGTTATTATCTTTCCTTCCTGTATTAGCTGATCTGCCCTCTTCTGATGTTCTTTGGGGAGATGTGTGATGAGTTTTTCTAATTCATCATAATGTGCCCTGTCATAACGTGCAAGTAGCGCCTGTGTATTGGCTATACGCCAGCTATTTGCCGCTTGTGATGCTACTCTCTTGCCTGATGCATCTATTCATTTTGACTCTTTATCAGGTGGAGGGGCCTCTCCTGTAGATAATGAGTTCGCTCTTTTGCGAGCGTTTGAAACTACAAGCGAGTCCAGAGGTACCTGCCCTTTGATAAATATTGGATCCTTTGGCGCTGCCTTATATTTTTTATCAATTCTTGGGTTTAACACCCTAGCCCTCACTGGGTCTTTGAATATTTCTCCTGTGTGACTGAGAAGACCCTTCAGCATAGGTAGAGTACCTGATGTTCTTTGTGTAGTAGGTAGTGTCTCTAATAGGAAGTCCTCTATTTGAGGTTCTGTATGTAGATCTACCTTATGATATTTTGCTGCCCTATTAATGAGCTGTAAAAACCCTGTGTTATCATCAGGTGGTGAAGGCTTTGAGGGATATAACTCTGGGTCGTTGTCATCATCTGACCCTGCGTTATAATTTTCCCATGGGTCATCCTCATCTGGGATAGTGTCATCATCCCCTTGAGATTCTCCCTCCCCTGTATCACTGTCTACATCAGACTGAGGTGTAGATGGTCTTGGTGTAGAAGGTGCAGGAATATTTGGCATAGTGTGAGGAATAGGAGAAGAGGGTGTGACTTTAGGTCGAGGAGAAGTAGGAGGAGTTGTATTTGTCCCCAGTGTTCTCTTTTTTGAAGGAAGAGATTTGTCTTCTATCTGTTCATTCTTCCTCTTCTTCGTCACTACTTTGCCAGTTTGTGGATCGATAAACAAAATCTTTTGTTTGGGATCTGTCTGCTGCTCCTGTGTGGGTACCGAAGCCTTCGGTTCCGAAAGGTGCCTTTCTTTTCGATCGTCAATGTTCGGTGTTTTCGGCACCGAGTATTTGCTCGATTCCGATTTTTTCGGTGTCGAGTGAGTCTTCGAATCATGTTTCTGTTTCGACATGGAATGTTTCGATGCCGAGCTTTCCCTTGCATGGAGCTTCGGCGTCGAAGTCTATGTCGACCTCTTCTCGGATCCGACATGGTGGGAGACCGAGTGTTTCGGTTTCAGTTTCGGTTTCGTTGCCGGGCCCGAAGGCGGGGCGTCAGAAACTTTTTTGTGCGGTTTGACCGGGCTCGAAGGCGGGGTCATTACCACACGGGGTCGGTTTTTGGGTAAGGGGACGTCGTCACTCACGGTTTGTTGCACGTCGAGTTCTTCGACATCCGACTCGTCCCCTTCCGACCCCGACTGATCCTCATGATCCTCATGATCCTCTTCTTCATCGAGGTGCTGGTCTTCGAACAGCTCCGGGATCGCCTCCGACTGCATTCTGGAAACCTCGTGTCTTCGAGCTCGACGATTTCTAATCGTCGACTTGGAGGAGAATGCTGCGCAGGCTTCGCAGTCCCTGGATTCGTGTTCAGGCGATAGGCAGAGGTTGCACACCTCGTGTAGGAACTTGGCACCACACGTTGGACATTTCTTGAATGGAGTCCTTTCCATGGACTCCGGGCTTGACTACGTCGAGAAAGGCCTCCTGTTCGTCGACGTAGATCAAAGTTTTTTCTTCGATGTTGGAGTTGAAACGCGCCGGAATGGAAATGAAATCGCGTTCGATAACAATACCGTCGAATTGGAAAGGGAATACGCGCCGATAAGTCACTTCTTTTCGAAGTCGATCTGGAGCGTCTCAATCCTCATCCGAACCCGATGGCGGAAAAAAACAATCTAAGGATGGAGCCGATGCCCATGCGCACTACCAACCAAAGGAGGAGTCACCAAGATACAAAAGACTCTCCAAGAGAAAAACAAAGTGCAATCATCCGAGCCCAACACCAGATGGAGATCTATTCATAATGTACCATCTGCAGCCCATATGCCTCGAACATACATACATACATATATATACATATATATATATATATATATATATCTATATCTATATCTCCAATCACGGAATTGCCTAATACGCAAAAGGAGCTACAGGGTATTGACATTGTTCAGAAAGGAGCTGGGGAAAGCCCTTTTAAAGTAACAAGTTCATGTGTCCCTATCATGCCCAAAGAGGCTGTGGATATATTCCACAAATGTGTTATTGATGATTTCAAAAAATTAAACAGGAAGGTGAAATGTCAAAAACGTGTCCACACTTTTAATGACATGCAATATATAAACCTAATGGAGAAACTCAGCAAGAACCAAGAAGTGGTTATTAACAAATCCGACAAGGGCGGAAATATAGTTCTCTGGCAGAAAAAGGCTTGTTACTGAAAGCCATGAGGCACTAAGTGATACAAACTGCTATGTAAGATCCAATGGTTTGGATTATAAAAGAGCAAGGGAGGTTTTGAAAAAATTGTTAACATCTTACAAAAGGTTAAACTTGATATCATCCACAGAGTTTGATATTCTTAATTCTGAAAATCCAGTCATACCTAATCTGTACTGTTGGAACCTAATGTTGTCAGGTCACCTAGGGTAGCCTGGCCTAGGGTAAGACAATATCAATAGAGGCACATGTGTAAAGGTTGCAAACCACCCAGCAGTAACTCAAAGTAATTCCACTCAAAAATGACGCTACACCAGTCTTTATGGAAAAATACGAATTGTTTTATAAAAATAAGTTTGTTTCTCTGTATCACTTTTACACCAGTATTTCTCCTTATTCAATAATTTTACTCCAAGAACCGTATTACCCTTTACAACTTTGTCTATTTCTGCTCAATACATTTACATCAGGATACAATACCAATCTCACCCCACCTTTAACCAAAAAGAAATGTACACAACCAGTGAGGAATGTCAGTGGTTACATTAGATTTACATATGCGCTTGTAACCCCTTTGAGGACCTTACATTTCCTAGTCAAGAGTTACTTTTAGCACTACTTTAACAGTTAGCTCTACCCCCCCGATTCTGGTTCAGTGGCTGTTCTTTCTTGGATCTGAAATTAAAGAGGATTACTTCATCATGTCAATACCCAGCTACCGGAACCCAGTTGGGGGGGGAAAAACGAACAGAAGGTCTGGAATATGTTTTCATGCACAAGGATTAACTTTTCCCCACACAAAAAGACCTTCTATGAAGCACCACTTCTCAGTCCCTTGAGGCGATTAGTCCCTGGGGTTCAGTCTTCCCCCCATTCCACACTCTCCTTACTTTACAGTGGAGACTGCAATGCCAAAGTCTCCAAGTGACTGAGCTGTCAGGAGGGCTCTACAGAAGTTCCAGCAGGCAGTTGCTTGATCCGCTTCCTCCCGCCCAGCCAGCTACTCGATCTCAGTGCTGGCGCGGGGAGGATCGGCGAATGACTCTTCCCCTTACGAGAAACAACTGTTTGCTTCCCGCCTAACCAGCCACTCGATCCCAGAGCTGGTGCGGACAAGGGCTCGCCTCCGCTGACAAGAGCCGCTTCCGAACCGCGTCCTCTTTTCCGGCCGACTCCGCCTCACAGAGTCAGTCAGCTCCACCGGGCATGCGCGGGGGTGAAGTGTCTCCCCGCTGGAGCCTGCGCTCTTTCGACGGCGCTTCCCCTTCCGCTCCACCCACTCCGGGACCGGTGGAAGTCACACCAGGACTGCGCAACCCAGGGGAACAATTCCCTCACTATCCCTCCGCTCCTCTCACTTCAGGACCGGCGGCCACGCTACCAGGCTTGCGCTGTTCACCTCACGCTGGCTCAGGAATAGACAAGATCGCTTTCTCTCCTCTTCTGCTCCCACAGCGACCGCTGCTCCAAACACACGGACCCTGTCTTCTCCACTTAGACAGCTGCTCTTCTCAGCCAGCAGTCTGCCACTACAGGTAGGAGGAGGGATTCCGTTTAGTTATGTCGCCAGGGGTAATCAAGGGCAACCACGAGCAGAATTCATTTGAGGAGCTAATCGAGGGGGCCACAAAGAATAACCCCTCAGCCTTAATCCTCTCTTCTTCTTAGCAACACTCTGCCAGAGTCTTTCTAAGGACTCGCACCCCTTTCTTCCAGGCTAGGGGTTGGTCAGGCACCCAGGGTCTCCAGTAATCCCATGCAGCGGGGACAAGCCAAGTAACCCAAGGGAGGAAGGGTGGTGAATCAATAAGGCAGCGTCCTTAGACTGGGAGGTCAACCCTTTGACTATCCTACCCCCACCTTCTGCTACAGCCTGTCCTCCAGCTGACTCTCTCTGGTAAGACAAAATGGCTGACCAGCATTCCGCCTTATATAGGCTGACCGTCAGAGGTCCAGAAGGGACCAGAAGGTTCTGCAATGCCCTACTCTATCCTATGGGACAGGTCCCAGGTATGACAGTTGGGGCAGTTGGTAGCCACCATTTTGTGACTCCAAGGGAATTCCTGTCAGGAAAGGCATCTAGGCCTGAGGTGAAAAACTATGAGGGTGAAAGAGCACCTATCCCCCAGACCAACACCATAAAAATCTAGTGGACACAAAAATAAATAAAGGCATGAGGGGTAAAAAGGGGACAAAATAAATAATAAATTGGAGGGACTACGCAAAAGGTCAGACAGGTCTAACATGTACCTAATACCCAAAGTACATAAGATGAAAACACCAACTCCCGGCAGACCAATCACATCGCTATTAACAGCATCAGTGAGAACATTTCCCGCTATATTGGTTTCTACTTACAGGACCTAGTAAAAGGTTTGCCTAGTTATCTAAAAGATACTGGTGACTTCCTAAATAAATTGAATCAAATTCAGTGGCAAGATGACTGGTGTATTTTGACGCTAGATATAGAGTCTTTATACACTTGTATCGACCACTTTGATGGAATTAAAGCCATTAAATATCATTTGGGTCGCAGATCCTGTGAATACTATAGCCACAATAAAATGCTTTGTGAATTGGTGAGCTGGTGTCTAAATAATACCTTTTTAATGTTCGGCAAGGACATCTGGAGGCAAGTCAGGGGTGTGGCGATGGGATCCTGCTTCTCCCCCAGCAGCTACGCGTGTTTACACGTGGGCAGGTGGGAGGAGCTGGATCTCATCGTCACGCCAGGTTTTAATCATGTGAAGTATTGGATGTGTTTCATAGATGACGTGTTTTGTGTGGGCAGGAGACTAATCCAGTGCTCGTGAATTTGTTAGTTCACTAAATAAAAATCAGTATAACCTGTTTTTTACTTCCAATATAAACACTAAATCGTCTGAATTTTTGGATGTTTACATTGAAATTGAAAAGAATACCATCATCACATCTCTGTTTCACAAATCCACTGCTGGTAATAGTATTTTACATGCCAGCAGTGGACATCCCAAACACGTGATTGAAAGCAACCCTTATGGGGAGCTTGTGCATCTTAAAAGAATATGCAGCACTCCTGAAAAATACGAGTTGGGAGCTAATGAGATGGTGGCACATTTAAAAGCTAGAGGGTACAGTGATGCCATTTTAAAAAGGGCCCTGTCAAAAAGCAAGGAAAGAACAATGGAATCGTTATTAAGACCTAAGCTCCCTGAGGTGACAGAAGGCAGTGAAGCTCCTCGCTTGATATTGTCTTTTAGCAAGCAGGAGAGGAAAATAAAATCTATTATCAATAAGCACTGGCCTATTGTAATGACCAATGGTGTCCTGTGTGATAGGTTACCTGATACCCTTATTATCACATACAGGAGAGCCAGTAGTATGCACAACAGAATAGTGCTGGCTAGTCCAGAGCTGAGTAGTGGCAGTACCTGGCTAAAATCTAAAGATGGATTTTTCAAATGTTCGACTTGTCGAGCATGCAAATTCGGCACTAACACCACACACTTCAATACCCCTTTCTCGAATGTTTGCACTGCTATAAGAGGCAATTATAATTGTCGCACCGAGTATGCTGTTTATGTCCTGTAGTGCACCTGTGGCCTGCGGTATGTGGGTAGCACGAAGCTGCAGGTGCACGTCAGGATATTGCAGCATCTGAGGGCAATCGTCAACAATGACAGTGCCTATCCGGTAGCTCGCCACTTTAAATCTACACATAATAACGATCTGGCGTGCCTCACCTATTTTGTAATTGATGCAGTGCCCACCTAAGAAGAGGAGGTGATTGGGAAAAATTGAGAAGAAGGGAAACACAATTCATAGTGGAGTTAGATAGCAAATACCCTAATGGGCTTAACACCACGGAAGATTTGCATAATTTCTTATAAAGGTCCACCTTTTGCATACACCCGTATACACACACACACATAGCTCCCGTTCATGCCCCTCTTTCGGTACTAACTTTAAAATTCTCAATGTTTTAGTTCCAAATGATGAGCTTATATAAGTTTAGCTTGATAAAACACACATCGTGGTACGACCAGGCTCATGAAATGTAATATATGATGAAATCGTTTTTTTGTCAAATACCAATTTAGCTGAGACAATCATCCCGACATTTATCAGACTATATGCACATAATTATCAATTTTCTTCTTTGTATTTTAAACACATGTAAATAACTGTATATACACCGTGTACATATTTTTTGTGATGAATGTAAGTGCACATAGGTCTGAAAATTTAAGATAATATAAAGAATTATTCGTTTGACCGCTGTAGATAATTGATTGAAGGGTATCACGTTTTTATGGCACTTATTTTTACATACACATGTTATATCAGTTTCATAGTCCCAGTACAATTAATGTATGACCGTTGGATTCAGCCAGTCATTTTCAGAAGGTGTTGATTTGAAAGAATGAAATACACATTTGGATTGGAGTAAGAATATATTGGTTGTTGCGATATTATGTATAACAACAGCTATTAATTGGTTTTATCCAATTTATTGGGTTGGGATATTTTGAGCGCAAGTGTGGCTTTAAATAATACTGCCTTTACTTGTGCATTCATGTGGTTCAAAATAGATACGTCCCTGTAATTAATTTATTTATAAATTTGTAAAATATACTTTTTTATGATTACTGCTGTCAATATCACAAATCAGTATTGTCTCAATATGTTATCATAGAATCTGCATTTAGGCAGTATAAAATATTACATCTAACACCTTTTGTTGTTTATGTACTACCAGAGGGTGAATATATCTTTCTGTCTTAGTATAAAGGCAATTAGTTTCGCGAAAAGAAACATGGTTACATTTTCGATGTCTTTGCTATTTAAAACCAATGTGGATGATAGTACTTTGTCTATTTCTATGGCGGATTACCATGTGACTCACAAAAGAGGTGGAACACTGATGTTAAAAAAAAGCATATAAAAAAGAAAGTTAACGCGGTTCTTGGTGTGTGAACAAGAGCACTTGATGCTCGAAACGCATCGCTGTTGAAAGGTTATCAATAAATCTTACCATGCCGAGCCGTGGGGTCCGTCTCTTCATTTCGCCGCTGCAGTGGAGGTTTTGAAGATTGCTGATATATATATATATATATATATATATATATATATATATATATATATATATATATATATATATATATATATATACACACATTCAAGGATTCTCCCATACGAAGAAACGTGCAACGACACACGAGGAGTTGCTGTGCTTCAAAGTTTTAATTGGCAGCAAAAAACAAACAACTCGTTTCACCTCACGGCTTGCTCAGATATATATCGTAGCAACTCCTGTTTCCTCGGCGATTCCACACCAACAGAAAGAAGGACCCCAAAGCAGCAGATGAGTTCTCAGTGGGAAGATTTATTTGCTCTCAAAAAATGGTATTCCAGGCATGACGCGTTTCGGTTAACTAGTAACCTTGATCACATAGCGACACTGCAGCTTGTTACATTCTTAAATACTCATTTTTTCAAACATTTCAGTCATGTGATGACAAACAGTGAAAAAATAGGTCTGTTGACGTTATGTCCTTATATATCAATAGCGACCAGCTTGAACATTGGATAGGTTCTGGTTTATGATGTTATATACATATATATTTTCGTGGAATTTCAGATCTTTATTCCAACAGCTATGACGCGTTTCGGTTAACAGAGTAACCTTGCTCACACGCGGAGACGCAGTCCGCTTACTATTTTCATTCCCACAGTGCCCGTGAAAGTGCAATCTCTATGGTCCTCCCATGTCACGTGCTGTAAATAGGCATGGAATACATACTTCTGAAGCGCTATGCTCTGTCTTTGTTTAACAGTACTATTGTGCACATACATATATATATATACACACACACACATCGATCATATAAATATGTAAATGCAGAACTGGTTCAATAAATTTGCAATAAACATGATATTCGTTTTTAGAAAAAAAACTTAAAACATAAGTTAATATCGGCATGAATGCAAGGTAAAAATGATTGCCACATCTCTTTGAATTGGCTTTTGAATGAAAAATGGGTCTATTGCTCTATTTTTATAATGTATATAGAACAATGCATGGCATGATATAAATAGATAAAATCTATAAATTATATAATGCTTAAAACAATAAATAGAATCACATTAAAACCTATTCAATGATATTTGCATGTGCAAAAAAGCAAAAAGTCCCCCAATGGCCATTTAGTTAACATCTTAGTTTATCTGAATAAATTCATGACTCTCCGTGCCAAGCAAAATATAATCATGTTCAGGAACCAATAAACATGGGCATAGTTTAGCAGAGTGTAAACAATTAGATAGCACCCTATTTACCTAGGTATATGAGGCTATGAAGTGCAATGCGCTGCATATAAAGTGCTGTATATATGTGCAAAAGTGCAAAAACATTTATCCATCACCAATGGGTTTTTGTGTTTCAAATTGAAAATGTAAAAGAACGGGAAAGGTATATTTCAGTTGGGGAAAAGTAAAATAAAATAAAATTGTAGTTAAGTGCCTGCAGATATAGTTTGTAAGCATTACAGAAAATTGTGGAGGTCTTCAGTGTGGTTAAGGCCCCTTGGATGTTTACTATCTAGTTCTAGGATCATCTTGGATTCCAGGTGTCTCAATGACCGTTCCCGGTTGCCCCCTCTTTGGGACATGGGAATTGCTGCGATTACAAAAAAGCTTAGGCATTTGAGATTTTTGCCGTGCACCACTTTAAAGTGCCTGGCTACCGGGTATGCTGTATCGTTGTTGACAATAGCACGCAAGTGCTGTAGAATTCTGACATGCACCTGTAGTTTTGTGCTGCCCACATATCTCAGGCCACAGGTGCATGTCAGAACATATACTGCATACTTGGTTTTGCAGTTGTAACTGCCTTTGATCCTGTACTTTTGGGGCTGAAAGGGGTCATGTACTTGGTGGTGGTTATACCAAATCTGCATGCACGGCATGAGGAGCATTTTTAGAAACCTTGTCTTGGTTGTAACCAAGTCGTCTTTTTGGTAATGGTTTCTGGGTTTTTTCTCACTATTTGCATTCTTATAGAGATGCCTTTTCTAAAGGTGATGGTAGGGCATTTGGATAGGTCTGGTGCCAGGACTTCATCCGTTGATACAATTGGCCAATAGCGTTTTATAATGGCCCTAATTTGACGCTCTTGTTGGGTGAATGCGAGGATGAGTCTAGGTGTTCTAGTTTCCTGTATTTGTTCAGCTTCAGTTTTGAAAGGTTCTAACAGGGAATCTCTAGATCTATTGTTTACTTTTGCTACTGCTTGATTGAAGGTAGATGTTTTATACCCTCTCTCTCGAAATCTTTGAAGTGCATCCCTAGTGCAACTTTCTTGATCTTCTCTAGTACTGCATATACTTTATATTCTTAAAAGCTCTCCATAAGGAATGCGTTCTACCAGATGTTGTGGGTGTGCACTTGAGGCATGTAGCGTTGAGTTTCCCGCAGTTGCTTTTCTGTGAAGGGTAGTGTGAATAGTTCCTTCATGTATGTAGACCTTAACATCAAGAAAGTCCACTTCATGTTCACTGATGTATGAGATGAACTTCAAGTTAGCTGAATTATCATTAAGTTGGCACTTTCTTTACTGCCCTCCCATACCACAAAAACATCTTTGATGTATCGGAACCATTGTTTAACCTGTCCAGCGTATTTTTTTAGATGCAATGGCCTTGGGATCTGCTCCTCCGACCAGCCTACAATCAAGCAGGCATAGCTGGGAGAGAAGCAGGATCCCATTGCCACACCTCTTAATTGTTTGTACATTTGTAACCCAAACATAAAGTAGTTATTAACCCCTTAAGTGCTGCTGACGGCCAATGGTCGTCAGCAGCGCTACCTCCCCAGTGCTGCGCACGACCATTGAACGTCCATTCAGCACTAGTTCTAATGGACAGCGCAGCACTGGGGAGAAATGTTTACACGCAGCTAAGGTGTTAAGGGACCAGCTGATACATTTGATTATTGTTTTGTTGTGCTCCTAGCACTCTGCCGGTCTAACATAGGATGGGAGAGTTTTTACTAAGTCTTGCAAAAAATAGTCAACATATTGTGATATGTGTTCTCCCATACTGTTAATCACAGAGATAATGAGGCGTTCGGGGATGGGGCTCACATTTTTATGCATTTTGGGTACAACGTATATGGATGGAATAACTGGATACTCTACCCAGTGAAATTTAAATTCTTCTGTTGATATGGTTCCATCACGCTTAAATTGGTGCAGTTGTTTAACAAACATCTATTTTGCTTTATTGTATTTGTTCATAGTGGTCTGTTTGTAGCAACTCGTCTGCCAATTGTCCCTGCGCTTCTATGATATCATCTTTTTGGGGCCAGAGCACAATGTTGCCTCCTTTGTCCGATTGTTTTATCACTACATCATGATTTTTGCTCAGTTTATTGATAAGTTGTGTATATTCAATTTCTTAGTTGTTTATTCTGGGTGACTCGATGATACAGTTGTTTTATATCCTCTGTGATCCTTTCATGGAAGATATTGATTGTATCTTTTGGCATTTATGGTACAAATGTGGATTTCTTTTTAAAGGGGCTGCTCCCGAAAAATAGATAGATAGATAGATAGATAGATAGATAGATAGATAGATTCACCTTCGTTGTCAGGAGCTGCTGCCAGTCGCGACTTCCCGGAGAGTCGCAAGTACATATTTTGCGTCTCCAGACCTGGCAGCATCGGAGGAGCAGGCTTGGAACTAGGGGACTCGAGGACGTTTATTGCCCTGTATTTTCGCCTAACACTCCCACTGCAGCTTATTTTGACACATCATGGAGCATTCTGGTACTAGCAGTCCGTGGCAGGGGCAGAGCTGGTGCCTATGTGTTAATTATGCTGCAGCTGAGCACTTAATCACTCAGTAGGAGGAGCTCTCATTAAAGACTTGCTGGGGTTGTTTGTGTCGGACAGTGGCATTTGAGGAAGGCACTTGAGGAAGGCTAATCGCGAAACCAGTCTGCTGAATCTTCATTCAATGAATGTCCAAAGTACCCCGCTGTGTCCCTTGCTTCTTCTTATGGGGAGAGGTGCTGTGTGATATATATATATATATATATATATATATATATATATACACACACACACACACAATGAAAAAACCGTAGGTTTTACAGATGTTATAGTTAGGAACTAGCATTTAAAAAACCTTAGAAATTAACACAAAAAAAAACATACGTTTTAGGGACGTTATAGTTAGTTGAACATTTGACTCACATAAAACCAGAGAAATACGCCTGTTATAGTTAGATGAGCTAACTATAACTTGCGCGCCCGCAATGCACTGCTGATGTCGTCGCATATTACATCACTCATGACATGGTCAGTGACATCACTTATGACATCACTCAAGACATCCAGTGAATGTGTTTCTATAAAATGTAAATAGGTTTTATATATATATATGCCAAGGTGTATTGAAGAATTAATGCATTTACAAGTGCCTAAAGGAATTATTTTGTATGTGCGTGACTGACTGTATAAGTGAGTGATTGAATGGGTCTTACTGAATGCACGGGTTAGTGACTAAACTGTGTAAAAGTCTGTATTAGTCTCTCCATTGGTGTGTAAGCAACTTCATGGGTTGCTGAATAGCTACATGAGTGTCTATACAGGTTACTGATTTGTTGTCTGAGTATCTGTATGGGTCCCTGAGTGTCTCTGTGGGAGGGTGGGTGTATGAGTGTGCATAGATGTCTGAATCGGTGATTCAGTGGTTGTATGGATTGAAAAGTGCATCTGGAAAGGGCTGTATGGGTGAGTTAGTGTGTCTATGGGTGTGTTGGTGAATGAATAAATGTCTGAGGGGTATATCTGTGACTAACTACTTGTTTTAAGTCACTATATGTGAGTGTTGGAGTATATAAATGAGTATACGTGAGCCTAAGTTATTTCAAGAGTGGGTGTATAAATAAGTGTCTGCTTCTATCAGTGATTGTATACGGCAGTAAATATGTGTTAGTATGTTCAAGTTCAAGAATTTGTAGAGCGGCACTACTCACCCAGAGGGTCTCAAGGCGCTTGTGGAGGGGGTTCATTATTTATCAAATAGCCATGTTTTAAGTTCTTTTCTGAAGGAGATGTGGTTCTGTGTAAGGCGGAGGTGAGTGGGGAGTGAGTTCCAGGTCTTGGCCGCCAAGTAGGAGAAGGATCTACCTCCCATGGCGGATCTTTGGATACGCGGAACTGCGGCGAGGCCTTGATTGGAGCATCTTAGTTGGGTGTGTAGAAGGATAGTCGAGTGTTGAGGCATTCGGGTCCTAGTTTGTAGAGGGCCTTGTGTGTGTGGGTGAGGAGACGGAATGTTATTCTCTTGTTGACGGGAAGCCAGTGGAGGTCTTTCAGGTGGCCGGTAATGTGATCTTGGCGAGGGATGTCTAAAATGAGTCTTGCTGATGCGTTGGAGTTTTTTCTGTAATTTGGCTGTAATTCGGGCGTAGAGGGTGTTTCCGTAGTCTAGTCGACTCGTAACCAGTGCGTGGGTGACAGTCTTTCTTGTCTCGGTGGGGATCCAATGGAAGATTTTTTTGAGCATACGAAGTACTTTGAAGCAGGAGGATGAGACGGCGTTGACTTGTCTGGTCATCGAGAGGGAGGAGTCCAGGATGAAGCCCAGGTTACGTGCGTGGTCTGTGGGTATGGGTGCTGAGCCCAGATCCGAAGGCCACCATGAGTCGTCCCAGGCAGAGGGGGATGATCCTAGGATGAGCACTTCGGTTTTGTCTGAGTTAAGTTTTAGGCGGCTGTTTTTAATCCATATGGCTACTTCTTTCATGCCTTCGTGAAGATTGGTTTTGGCGGTGTTGGGGTCTTTGGTGAGGGAAAGGATCAGCTGGGTGTCGTCAGCGTAGGAGATGATGTTAAGGTTGTGTTGATGCGCGATGGAAGCGAGTGGACTCATGTAAACGTTGAAGAGGGTGGGACTGAGTGATGATCCTTGTGGTACACCACAGATGACTTCGGTGGCCTCTGATTTGAATGGGGGAAGTTGGACTCTGAGTTCTCCCAGCTAGGAACGAGATGATCCATTCCAAGGCTTTTCCTTTTATGCCGATGTTGCTGAGGCGTTGTATGAGGGTACTGTGACAGAGTCGAAGGCGGCGGAGAGGTCGAGTTGAATGAGGGCCACTGTTTCCCCGTTGTCCAGTAGTGTTTGGATGTGGTCTGTTGCTGCAATGAGGGCGGTTTCGGTGCTGTGCTTGGCTCAAAAGCAGGACTGTGAGGGATCGAGGGAGTTGTTGGATTCGAGGAAGGCGGCGAGTTGGCTATTGACGGCTTTCTCAATGACTTTGGCCGGGAATGGGAGGAGGGATATGGGGCGGTAGTTTTTAAGTTCAGAGGGGTCTGCTGTGGGTTTCTTCAGGAGGGCGCTGACTTCGGCATGTTTCCAACTTTCTGGGAACGTAGCAGAGTTGAAGGAGCAGTTGATGACATCACGGAGATGGGGTGCGATGATGGAGTCTGCTTTGTTGTAGATGTGGTGGGGACATGGGTCGGTTGGCGAGCCAGAGTGGATGGAATTCATTAGGCGGATGGTGTCTTCAGTGGTGATTGGGTTCCAGGCGCTGAGGTTGTTAGAGGGCGGTTTAGGTACTGGGGGGGGGGGGGGGGGGGGGTGGAGAGGATTGTTCGTTGGAGCTGTTTTCGAAGCGGTTATGTATGTCGGCAATTTTGTTGTAGAAGGAGGATAACGAGTCGCAGAGGTCTTGGGAGGGAGTGATGTCGTTTGAGGCTGCGGTGGGGTTGGTGAATTCTTTGACGATGTTGAATAGTTCCTTTCTGTTATGGGCGTTGTTGTCGAGTCGATTCTTGAATGCTGATTTCTTGGTGGATCGAATCAGCTGGTGGTGTTTGCGGGTGGCTAATTTGAAGGTGGTCATGCTGTCGGTGGTTGGGTTTTTTCTCCATGTTTTCTCGAGAGTACGGCATAGCTTCTTGGATTTCTTAAGGTCATCGTTGAACCAGGGGGCCTTTTTGCTGTCTTGTTTGGTGTGATGGTTTTTCAAGGGTGCTAATTCGTCAGCGCTGTGGGTGATCCATTGTTTGAATTTGATGGCAGCTTGGTTTGGGTCCGATGAGAGGGCGGGTGGGTTTTGCTTGAGCGATGTGAGGAGTTGATCGGTGGTGATTTTGTTCCATTTTCTTCGGGGGATAGGTGGTGGCGGGTTGTGGGTCGAGGTGGTTTTGTAGCTGAAGTGAACACAACAGTGGTCCGTCCAATGGAGAGCTGTGGTGTGATCGAAGGAGATGTGTTTGCTGGAGGTGAAGATTGGGTCGAGCGTATGTCCGGCTACATGGGTGGGGGTGTCAACGAGTTGTTTGAGGCCGAGATTGGCCAGGTTGTCAAGAAGGGTGGTGGTGTTGCTGTCGTTTTTCTTTTCCAGGTGGAAGTTGAGGTCTCCTAGTAGAATGTAGTTCTCGGAGGCGAGGGCATGTGGACTGATGAAGTCAGTGATGTCTTCGCTGAATTGTTTACGGGTTCCTGGAGGCCTGTAGATGAGGGTGCCTCTGAGTGTGGTTTAACTTTAAAAATCATGTAATGTTTTATATAATCCCCCCAAAAAATATGTGTATATATATTTTTTGGGGGGGGGGGGGGGGGGAACTGCACTCCCATACCGGTAGTGTACCAAGCTCCATCACCACACTAATCCTATCCGCCATATTGCTAAACTCGTAAATGATGCACATTTCATATCAGACGAGTTATTGGCACCGCGTGGCATGGCTTCCCACGAAACATCATATACGCATGAAGTCACCCCAGGTACTACTTTGGTATCTGACGGTTACGCAGTACTAAGCCACGCATTACGTCTTATACGTATGGTGTCGCGTCTGCTGTGCGTTGCGTATTCGACGAGTACACACTGCCAGGCCTTGTGTTACTGTGATACGTCACAGACTTATAGTATCGCGCGGGGTACGCCATTCCCTTTTTTTAATGTCTCAAAAGTATATCTAAATAACTTTAAACAGTATATGAGAGCACGGGAAAATCTAAATTATTTTAAACATTTATATATTTCTAACCGTAAAAAACATATATATTATGATAAATATATTTTGTCAAAATCGCGTCGGTTGTGGCCTCCTTGCGCGCTCGTTGCACGATTGCAATGTGACCTTAAAAAAAGCATTTGATTCATAACATTTTCCACTGTAACATTTGTACAACCCCACCCATTTTACTCATTCTCTCTACAGCGTTTGAGGAGAAACACCTCTTCTGCTTAGAAAGCTTTTATGAAAAGTGTTTTCCTGTATACACATATCTTATACTACACAAAACATGCAACAATATTCAAGCTATGTACATTAGCCTTCCACATGTGATTGCCATGCATCTCAAACGTTCCATCAAAAAACAAATATGAGTTACACGATGCCCCTGGTGTGTGTGCACATTATTATGTTGCCTTTCGGCCTGGGTATTGGTGGCTCTAAGGATTATCATCAGCCACGGACAGACTGCACATCATAAATCACATGCCATCTCATTAACGATAGTTTCCGCCCTCCCGACATGCTACACTAATCTAAATTGCACACTCTGCGAGGTCAAAACTACAAAAGAAACACACATAAGTACACTTCCTGGCCAGGCAGAACGGAACAACGCCCAAGTCCCCGGAATAATTATTCACACCCCTACTCTGGCCTGGCGTACGCAAGCCCAGCCCACTTTGCGTACGTATAAATAGGATAACCACGGCGCCACACGTCCCTCTTCTTCCACACTACCTCAAATGATATGCCGCATCCACCTCGCATATCACAATGCGCAATAAAAAAAAGAAATGGATTCATTAGGTGTGCACCATCGTGGCAATAAACACGGGCTCTAAATTGTGATCCCTACTGCCAGTCGTCTACGAAAGGGATCCATGAGGTGTACACTCTCCTGCAATCAACACTCCATCTGAATTGTGAGCACTTCTGCCCGTAGTGTTGCTCACACAACAATGACAGCAGGTAAGCAGAGCGGCCTGGGTGCACAGGGCCTCCAATTGAGCGCGGTGCAGCGAGAGGGGTGGGATGCTTCATCCCGGCTGCGCAGGTGCGAACAAACTATATTGCTGTGCGTAATGATGTGATCTCTGACCTCATTCAGTCTCATTTTAAAGACCTGCTGGACCCTACTGTAGGCCTGAGCCAGCTGGCAGCGCTGCCCTACAGACACCTCTTCAGCACGGTGCTGCGGGAGAGGTGGGATGCATCAGCCAGACTGTGCACATGCGAATAAGCGATATTGCTATGTGTTATGATGTGATCTTTGACTTCATTTAGTCACATCTGTCTCATTTTAAAGACCTGCTGTACCATAAGGTATGCCTGAGCCTACGGGCAGCGCTGACCTACAGACACCTGCTGAGGGTGGTTCTGCGGGTGGGGTGCATCACCCCGAGTGTGCACATGCGAAAAAGCGATGTTGCCGTGCGTAATGATGTTATCTCTGACCTCATTCAGTCACATCGGTCTAATTTTAAGGACTTGCTGGACCACACTGTAGGCCTGAGCCAGCGGGCAGCGCCGCCCTACAGTCATGTGGCTTTGGCTTTTAGGACGCTGTAGTGAGCTCCTTACTAAGTGTACATGCACACAGGCTCCCGACATTGCATTACACGCGCACATTATGCTTCTAGCATGGGCTCTGTTCCTTTGTATGTGAACATTGGCATAACATATTATTTAACCTGGTGCATTATCCTGCACTCCAACTCCTCTTTGAACCACGATTACCACTAACAGTTGGTAGATCGTACTTCAAAAACGAAGGATACACTCAACTCCTATTTTCTATGTAGCTTGAAATAAACCTTCATTTACCTCCAGACGTTTCCACCATTAAATTATTTCTACCTTTTCAGACATTCCATTGATTGCTACAAGAAGGGCGGAGCGGGAGCTGACCCCGCAATGACGCCCTGGCATTCGGACACCTTCCATGGGGGTATCAAGACACCGTCACGACCGGAGACCTGGTCTACCGTACAAACGTACCCCGGACTAGGAGCTTTCACCAACACGTCGTGGGACACCAGTGATGGCAGGTGAGCAGTGAAGCTTCGGTGTGCAAGACCTACAATAGAGCACAGTGCGGGGGAAGGGGTAGGGGTGCAGCACCCTGGGTACACAAGTGCTTGCAAGCGATTTTCCCGTAGCTAATAATGTAGGACTATATTATCAAAGAACGGCGATAACATTATCGCCACTTTAGCGACAGGAAACTGCTGCTAAAGCGACGATAAGGGGTTGATAATATGCCCTTGCGAATTCCCATAGAAACCCAGGTTCACACCAGAACATGGGCTTCTATGGGAATTCACAAGGGCATATTATCAACCCCTTATCGCCGCTTTAGCGGCAGTTTCCTGTCGCTAAAGTGGCGATAATGTTATCGCCCTTTCTTCATAATATGGCCCATAATCTCTGACCTCATGTATTTAATTTTAAGGACTTGCTGAACCACATTCTTTCTCGCAGACCCCCAGCCTCCTAGATAAACGGTTGACGGAGGGTAAACACTAAGGGCTGGGTGCAATAGGCCGACGCTCTGTCGCCTCCTCCCTCTCTTCTTTCGACTCTCCTTCCCCTTCTCCCTTCCACCCACTCCCCCTCCCTTCCATTCCTACTATGGTCCTTTCATTCAGACTACCTTTCTTTACCTCTTCCACATAGCACACATACTTATGTTTCATTTTTGTCTTGCAGGTTTCCTACGCTGATTCCACTGGAGTCCAACCCACTTTTTTCATTATACTGTTTTATTAAAGTTACATTTCTATTTATTTCTTTTTTAATAAACGTTACTTTTTTTCAAATAAATAAGTGTATAGGTCTTCTTTTTCTGACAACACTTGTCTATTATTTATTGTGAAAATCATCTGCTTATAGGAGATTTTAAGGACAACATTATTTAATATTAGAGTGCACCTACCAAACATAATGTAACTGACTATTAGACAAATGAAGCCTGAGTAATTGTACAACTACAAGAGTTCTAGGAGGATATCACTTAACACCATAAGTACTGCCCGTCTGATTACAGAACAAATAAGGCACTGCCTAGGATCACAGAGGCTTCAGGGAATACAGAGGCCCACCCTGCATATTTAAATAAAGTCCGGGGATCGCCACACTCCGGGTCTTCAGTTGGCCTCGAACCCCTTGAACAATTAGTAAACAATACCCGGAAGGTGGCGCTCCCCTAGGCAGCAAAACGTCTCTGTGCCCTTCCGCGCCTAATATACATCTGACATTAAGATCCCCAGTCCTACAGAGACCCCGCAATAGAATAATTGGATTGGCCACGGAACATTACCCACCAGGGGCCTCATTTAAAAGAACGGATGAGACCCTGCTTTTTTCTTTCTGTTCTTTTCTCTCCATTTTTACCATCCGCATCCCCTGTATTACAGCGATACAAGGTTTTCCTCCTCTCGCTTCAAGTAGTCGAACAAGTATTTGCTATCACAGGGTGGAAGCCATGCACCACCCTCTAATAGCAAACACAAATGTCCAGCGAATGCACACCCGGGACATTGTATGAGCTGCGCCTGAGAGGTCGCCCTCCCTAGGAGCATGATGCATTTGTTAGTATAAACGCATACTAACACCACTTACACACGTGTAGTACAGCGACCAGAATGTAGTGAAGAAGCAGAGGAAGCGCAAAATCTAAAAATATAAATCCTACCAGAAGTCGGGTGACATAGTTCAATGAGCCGACGACCCTGGCATGAGTAGAAACAGCTACACGAACATAACGGGTCTTCGGCACAACGCAAGCAATTTTGAAATATTGGTGAGTGGTGCCTTCTCCCGCTCGTCGCCAAATTTATGTAGTGAATAGGCAGACAGCAGTGGATCCAATAAGTAGATTTATTACAAGAAAACAAGACACCTGAAACAACCACCAACAGAAGCAGACAGCAAAGCAACCGTCTAATCCAGCACCGTGTACAAACTCCGCAAGGTTCCCCTCATGACAGCCCTACATTCTAACATTACATACGGAGGGCCATATTATCAAGGAACAGAGTTAAAATTATCGCAGCTTTAGCGGCAGGAAACTGCCGCTAAAACGGCGATAATGGGCTTGATAATATGCCGTAGAGAATTCCAATAGAATCCCATGTTCTGGTGGTAACATGGGCTTCTATTGGAATTCTCTACGGCACATTATCAAGCCCATTATCTCTGTTTTAGCGGCAGTTTCCTGCCGCTAAAGCGGCAATAATTTTAAGCCGTTGCTTGATAATATGCCCCTTAGATTCTAGTAGAATTACATACTAACATTCTACTATGACTTACAATGGAATATTACACAGAGCACATGACTTTCACAATGAGCTCATGGTTTCATTCACGAGTCTCGAGACCGGTAGGGGTAAGCGTTTCGCTTCCCACTCCCTGTATTGTATAAACGTAAACTAACACTTCTTCCACAGGTATGCTACAGCGCCCAGAGCACATCACTTTACAGTGATGAGCTCACAATTTAGGCTCGCGGTTTAATCCCAGAGTCTACACACCAGTAGGGATGAGTAGTTCGCTTTCCGCTCCTTATATACTATAAACGCATACTAACACTACTTACACACTTATACTACAGCGGCCAGTATCCTACAGCGCTTAGAGCCCATCACTTTACAGCAATCAGCTTGGTTTCATCCCCAAGTCTTCATGCTGGTAGGTGTAACTACTTTGCTTCCTGCTTCTATACTATCAACACACAGTAGCGGTCAGTAGTTCGCTTCCCACTCCCTGTATGGTATAAATGCCTACTTACACTACTTGCACATGTATGCTACAAACACCAGACCACATCACTTTACAGCAATGACCTCACGGTTTAGACTCTGTTTCATACCAGAGTGTAGCACTATATCATATCACCACCATGCCACTCTGAGCAACACCGCACTTTCGGACCGTTAACAGTGATAACTACCTACTGGCGACCGCCAGTGGGTAATCAAGAACAAAATACAATAGTTCCTTGATTCTTTTAGCTTTCAAAAATTCTCTCTATTACTGTCTTTCTACTTTTCCATATAAATAGTTTTCTTAAATATTAAAGTACACATCGAAGTCAGAAATGCAACTTATTCTATCAACACACTTTCTAGAACATTCTACAACACGTGGAGGTTAAAAGTTCATCAATTTTTTTAAACTGAACGATATTTTTTTGCAACATTTTCTCAAACATTTAACGGCACGTGCTGGTTAAAAGTTCACGATTGTTTTAACTTAGAACAGTGCCTTCCAAATGCAAGTAGCAGGTGTGGTTGATTTGAGCAAATGTTATCCTATAATATGTACTCCACATGCAAACTCCTTTTTTCTTAACCAATCACAAAGATACTTTTCCACAAAACTAATGTGCATCCTACTTTTCAAAAACAATGCTTTTCATTTCCCAATCAGGTACCGTTTTGTATGCTAAAAGAAACTAGTTCCCCATCTTTAAACATATCTCTTATTCTATGAAGGAACTGCATGAGCTACAGACATCTTTCCATACCTTCCAGCCATACCTTCAAAATGCTAGTGTGGATTGTAGGACATAGCTATGTTTTCTGGTGCAAGAGGTATGCAGAACAGAGACGTATTGACTTACACCTAGGTTTACAAAATGTGGACATTAAATGGTTTGGACAGACAGGATTGAAGTGGCACCGATTGTTGCCTTTAGTTAAAACCTGTTTGCATCTCCAACACCCTGACCTCATGATTGTGCACTGTGGTGGAAACGACCTAGGCACATTGACTGAGGTAAGTTTGGAAATGCTTATGAAGGACACCTTTGGACAATTGATGTTACTTTTGCCTCAAACTGTGTTTGTATATTCCAATATATACCAAAGACAGAAGTGGAAAAGGTCCAAACAATTTTGTCCTCAGATTGAAAAATCTCTGAAAAAAGTCAACAAAGCTGTCTCTGCATACCTCGGGGACCACAAAATGGGGTCCATATACAACAACATACGTTTTGATATGGCAGATATATACAGAAGTGATGGAGTACACTTTACAGATCAGGGAAACCGAGTTCTCCTGAATAACTTAAAGCTGTGCATCCGCACTTATATGTAGCTCCAACTAATGAACACAAGGGATCTTTTTAGAGCCACCCTATAACTTACAACTTAGGCCCGCTATTTTAGGGCCATATAATGCCAACTCCCGCACCCTCGCCAAAATGTATTCTCAAAACAGTTGTGGCGCAGCGGACAGACCATTTTACTTTGCAGCACATGTTGAAATTTAAACTACAAATATGAACAACGCCAGCGCCATCTTGCTTAGCGAGAACTTCTGCGTGCGTGTAAGCGGCACCCATTTTAGACATTGCGGCCATTTCGTACTCTGTTGATCACCTATGACTCACCCTGACCTCGCTATCATCCCCAGCTCCCTGACTAAGCATGACCAAGCGTACTGGGGTTGTAAAACCTTGTCCTCATGACAGAGCCCCGGAGCCACTTCCCGCCCTAAACCGGTTTGTCCTTTCATCCTCAGTGCGTGGGCAAGCCCTTCTGATAACCTCCCTCACCGCACCTGACTGCTCAATCCTGTCCCAGGCACTAACCGACCTTTGCGGACATAGTGAGTGGGCAGTGGCAGTGCCCTCAGCTACTGTGCTTGGCGCTACAGTGCATTTTATTTAAGTTGCTGAAAACTTTTTAAATGCTTTTAAACTTGTGTTGGGCTGATTGCGGGACAGCGATTTAGGCTTCCCGTTTGTGACTCGATCTGCGCTAATCACTCCTTCACTGTCTTACCTGATTAGAGGCCGCACACCGGGGGCTGTTCTCGTCATCCCTCCTTCCTGCCCCGGTCCGGCACTGTGACTAGCACCGTTGCGCAGAGGGCGAGGAAGGTAGAGGCAGCTACTTCCGGTGCGCGGGGGCCGGTTAGCAGTCTAGTGCTCCTGAGGCTGACTGGCTGCGGGATATAAATGGCGGATGCCTACCCGGCCGGGGACCGGGGCCACAACCCCCAGACAAAATGGGGTAGGAGTGCAGATCAACTCTGCGAGCTCTGTCCTAAGGCGTGCCGTCACAGCATAAAGGTCGAAGAGGATATGTGCTGCAAAGAGTGTCAGTATACTTGTGGCATCAGAGATAAGTTGAAGCTTGAGAAAACTAGGCTCATATGTGGACTTCTGAATGCTAGGTCCATGCGTAAACATAAGTTGGATATTTTTGAGCTACTTAATGATAGGAAATATGATCATCTATTCCTCACAGAAACCTGGCTGGACTCCGATTCGGAGCCAGATGTAGTAGAGTCACTCCCTGGGGGTACACCATGGTGAGGCTGGATAGAGCCTCTGGTAGAGGGGGCGGAATAGCAATTATATCGAAACAATCGCTATGTTGTCAATTGGAACAGTTAATAGTTGCTGATAGCGAGACACGTGCCTTTACTATTAAGGTTAACCCATGCAATACGGTAAAGGGCTTCCTGGTTTATAGACCTCTGGGCCCTTATACTCGCTTTGCCGCCAGCCTGATGGAAGGCATGACGGAATGTGCTCTACGGAGGGATACATTTTTGCTGTTAGGTGATCTTAACATACATCTTGAGAACATACGTGACAAGGAAGTTACTGATTTTTGTCAGGAATTACAATTACTCCAGCTCAACCTTAAATCTAATGCCCCAACCCATCAGCAGGGCCACTTACTGGACCCTATATTTGCCTACTGGGGGGAAGTTGAAGTAAAGACTCAGACTCCCATAACCTGGTCAGATCATTTCCTGGTGCCCTTTGTGATAAGTATCCCTGCAGAGAAAGTTCAAGAACAGGCTACCCCTAAATATCCCAGTCGTAAGTGGGCGGGCTTCTCCCAGTCCAAGTTTGACATGGCTTTGGCTAAAGGGGGGAGGCCGGGAGGTCAGGATGCAGAATCTGCATCCGGTAAATTGGATAGGCGCATAACAGCTGCCTTGGACTGTACAGCCCCTCTTTTATGAACAAGCCTCAGAGTAGGTCTCAGCAATCAGCTGCCTGGTACACTGATGAGCTCTGCCGAGTTAAGGCGGAGTGCAAACATCTCGAGAGGCAGTGGAGGGTAGCCTTCCTCAACCAGGCCAAACGAGAGTATAAAGTTAAACGGAGAGTATATCATGGATTAATTAGACGATCTAAGGCTACCCATTATGCGGGTAGAATAGGTGAAGCTGTGAATTCCACAAAGGAATTATTTAAGATATACAAGGAAATCTCTTCATGTAAGTCGTCCACTGTGCCGACTGATGTCTCAGAGGAATCGTGCAACTTCTTTTTGGAGAAAGTAGCCGTGATATATTCCTCTTTTGCGGGAGGAGAAAAAAGGGGATCAGAATTTATGGAGGCCAAGGGGGAAGATGGAGGAACACATAGGCTGGAGAATTTTGTCACCCCACCTCCAGAGGCACTGCGGCAGATCTGCAGCTCGATCAAGTCAGGGGCTCCCAGGGACCCCGCCTTGCCGAAACTGCTCCTAGAGAGCATCGACGTCCTTGAACCTATATTAGGCATGTTTTGGATATATCATTCAGGACTCACACGGTGCCGGAAGGATGGAAGCAGGTGGTGGTACTCCCTCTCCAGAAGAAACCTAATGTTAGTTGGGAGAAGTTGGACAATCTCCGTCTCATTTCGCTCCTACCCTACCTGGCAAAAGTGGCAGAGAAGGCCGCTAATTCCCAGTTGATGTCCTATATGGAGGAAGCCAATCTACTCCACCCGACTCAAGTTTGGGTTTCGCTCACGCCACTCAGAGTCAGCATTGTTGATGGTTGTAGAGACCATCAGACAAGGGGTGGATGAGGGACAGACTATGGCCCTTATCCTTCTGGATCTGAGCGCAGCTTTCAACACTGTAGCACATTTCACCTTGCTGCAGTGTCTGAATAGGGGCGGGGTCTCAGGGGCAGCGCTGAAGTGGATCCAATCCTTTCTGTCCAATCGGGGTTTTCGGGTTAGACAGGGTGATTATTACTCTAGAGTGATTAACCTGGATCAGGGGGTGCCGCAGGGTTCGGCCCTGAGCCCGACTATTTAATCTGTATGTCTCCCCAGTGGCTAGCATAGTGGAGGGTTACGGCATGCGAATTGTGTCGTATGCGGACAACACACAGCTGGTCATCTCCCTGTCGCGGGCACCCGACCTTGCGGCGTCCAACTTCAGTGCTTGCATGCCGGAGCTTGCCTCCTGGATGTCCATCAACTGCCTGAAGTTGGATTGCAGCAAGACTGAGGTGCTCGTGGTGGGGGGAGGCCAGTCATTGTGATCCTCTGCATGGTGGCCGTCCTGCCTAGGAACGACTCCCGCACCCTGTCAGCAGGCTAAAAACCTAGGGGTGTTGATCGATTCGGACCTTACTTTTGCACCTCAGATAGGTTGTGTGGTTGGGGTGGGCTTTGGCATCCTTAAAGGTTTGCGGAAGATCTTGGACCTCCTTCCTACTGAGGCAAGGCGGACGCTGGTGCACGCCCTCGTTACCTCGCAACTACACTACGGCAACCTTTTATATTTAGGTGCCACGTTAGGAGTTTGGATCGTCTGCAGGTGCTACAGAATGCCGCGGCCCGGTTGATCTTGAGGCTTCCCAGAAGAGCTGCCTCAAAGGCCGTCTTGGAAGCTATCCACTGGCTTCCAGTTAGGAAAAGGATTATGTTCAAGGCTCTCTGCACATGTCACCGCATTATTGGGGGCAAGGCACCTAGGCCCCTACAGAGCCTTGTTGCACCATATAGGCCTATGCGGTCGCTCAGATCCTCCGGAACTGTCCTGTTAACGATTCCTAATATCAACAAGGCCCGCATTGGGGGGTAGATCCTTTAGGCTCCTAGGTTCTAAGAGCTGGAATAATCTCCCGCTGGAGCTTCGTCTGGAACCCTCAGAGTCCAGGTTCAGAGCTAATCTTAAAATGTTTGTTCCTAGAATAATTCTGTACCTGAGCATAGGGAGGGTACTTGTCACTGACACTCACTATACCGGGGATACACCGGTGTGCGTAACCAGGCGCTCTACAAGCTTCCATATTATTATTATTATTGTATTGCTCCCACATGGCAGGACTTGTTGTACTAACAAAGAAGCCTGCTTTAATCAATGGCGCAAACTTTCAGATCTAACAGATCCCACACATTTTCAGATCCTGTCGGAATGTCCAGCTGCGAAATAGCGATCATCTGTTAGATCTGGATGAGGGACGATTGCTGCTGGGTTTGTGTGGGAACCTGCTTAGGGCGGGAATTCCGAAGATGTTTAACCTACCAATAAACTGATGCAAATGTGTATAAAAGACCAAGCCACGGAGATGTAGTTAGAACACCTCCCGAAGACATTCCGTGTGTCCGAATTTATGTGTTCTCCTCTGGAGCAATAAACCTGTTTCTTGCCTTTCAGTTTCCAGCACCTGCCTCTTTATTTTGATAATACTGAAGTGAATTAGAGGCGTCTTGCGCCGGGCAGCTTTGTTATTCATAAGAGAGTTGCTGCTTTTCACACACAGACCTCTCTCTTTGATCCCCAGCTCTACTCACCCACAGGGGTGAGTAGTTTGCGCTTTACAAATAACATATTGATTTACCTTCGCACTCCCTATACAACACCACCTAAGCACCATACACAAGCTACAATGCTCTAAACAAAAGTTCATCCAAGTAGCTATAACTACATGATGACACTACTTGCACAGATGTGGCACAGCGGCCAGAACCCATGACTTCACAGCATATGACACACAGTTTGGGCTCACGCTTTAATCCCAGACTCCGGCAGCAGCTCAGATTAGCAGCATGAGACTCTAGACAATATCTCACATATATTCCGTACCCCAGGACTTTCATACCAGTACGGGTCAGTAGTTCATCCTAGTAGTTATAAACACATCCGGACAAAACTTCCACAACTGTAGTGCAGCGGCCACGGCACATGACTTCACAGCATAAGACACACAATTTGGGCTCGCACTTTAATCCCAGAGTCCCGCACCAGCTCACCTTACCCGCATCAGACTCTACGCAATACTGCACTTAATTTCCGTAGCCCAACACCTACACACCGGTAGGGGTAAATACTTCGCTTCGCACCCCCTCTATAGCACACCCTTAACACCCCACAGAGGCTACAGTGCTCCTACACTCCTATTTCCCACTTTTCCCCCCACTTTTTTTTACCTTACTCGCTTTAACGGAATCACAAAATGGCAGCCAACACTTCCTAGTTGCAAACGCCTCGTAGCCAATCAGCAACAAGCTCGTGCTCGTAACACCTCAGCCAATCGGATGGCAGAATTCCCAAATATCGATATCTGTAAATTTCAATATTTCTAAGCATGCTTTCTAGACCAAGACCCTTCTCCCTGCCAAATTTGGGGTAATTCCCTTCACCCGTTCGACCTGTAGCCTTGTCTAAAGTTTCCTATGGAAATTAACATCGAGAAATCACGTTTTGGGACCCTCCTTTTTCCTCTGGCCTCCCTTGACAAATCAGCCCCAAACGGTCAACATAGGAGCGGATCTCAACAAAGAATTTGTTTTGAAAATTTTGCGAAGATTCGTCAATCGGCACCAAAGTTATTGGGAATAGAATGTTGCCATTTTCCTATGGTAACAGGTCCTAACTATAACTACCTACTGGCAACCGCCAGTAGGTAATATATACATTATATATATATATATATATATATATATATATATATATATATATATATATATATATATATATATATATGAGAATCAATACCATTTGTATCTATTACGTGTATGTAATGTAGTGTAGTATCTCAAGATGCTCAACCTAAGCTTGTGAGCATTTTATAAACCCGCAGCCCTTGGTACAATGAGACTCTTGCCGAGCTTAAGAGAACCTGCCGGCAAGCTGAGAGGGCCTGGAGGAAATCCTTTGATCCCACGTTAAAATCGCTGTGCTTTGCCCAGCTTAAGATCTACCACAGAGCTATCTGTCAAACCCGGGCTGCTTATTACGCAGCTGAGTTCTCCAATAGCCCTAACCCTTCCAAATTAATCTTCAAGGTACTCAAAGACCTGATGGGGAAACGGGCTACCTCGCTAGAAATCTGCACGGACTCGCACTGTGAAAGTTTGGCATCCTTTTTCGTGGAGAAGGTGCAGGCAATCTACCGAGGATTTATACCATCTGTTCCCGGGGATGCTCCTAGTGTTGTGAAGGTCTCGGTTTCTGAAACTCTGTCCTCCTTGCCGGCCATGTCTAACGAGGTATTTGACACTCTGAGCCTCAAAATTAAATCTGGCTCTCCCTTAGACCCGCTGAAGCCGGAGTTTTTTACTCTTCTCCCGCCCCTCTGTCGTGAGCCCATCTTGGATCTGATTAATCTCTCCCTCAGTGAGGGCGTGGTTCCTTCCTCCTGGAAGCAAGCTGTGGTCAGCCCTATTTTGAAGAAACCCAACCTAGACCCCTTGCTCCCGGAGAATTACCGGCCCATCTCCCTCCTGCCTTGGACCGCTAAGGTCACTGAGGCACACATGAACTCCATCCTGTCTGCCCATCTCTCTCGTAATAATATTCTTGACGAGAGTCAAAATGGGTTTCGCTCACAACACAGCACTGAAACTGCTTTGCTCTTTATGACCGAGCATTTGCGGTCAGTGCTGGATGCGGGGCAGACTGCGGCGCTCCTATTGTTAGACCTGAGCGCCGCGTTCGACACGGTGTCTCATGACATTTTGATGCGGCATTTGGAGGAAGTAGGTATTGTTGGGAAGGCTCTTCAGTGGTTCCGCTCTTTCCTCTCGGACCGTTTTTTTAAAGTAGCCATTCCACCTGGCCAGTCCTCTTTCCACTCTCTGGGTCTGGGAGTCCCTCAGGGCTCTGCCTTAAGCCCCACACTGTTCAACCTGTATGTGAAACCGCTGGCCGCTGTCGTCAGGCAATGTGGCCTTACCATGACATCGTACGCCGACGACACGCAGCTGGCGGTGACACTCAGTGGGGACCCTGAGGTGAATGCGCCCAGATTCCGTGCAGGACTTATAGCTGTGGCCAATTGGATGCGTAGCAACTGCCTACAGCTTAATGCTAAGAAAACCGAGGTCCTGATTTTAGGGAAGCAGGCGGAACTTTGGGGAGACCAGTGGTGGCCTCCCGAATTGGGGGTGTCCCCCATTCCAGCGGCCGAAGTTAAAAATCTGGGGGTCTGGCTGGACTCCAACCTCTCTTTCACCAGTCATACTAAGAAGACAGCAGCTACCTGCTTTGGTATTCTGCGAGGACTGAGACCGGTCCTCAAATTCTTCGACCCTCCCACGCGGCAACTGGTGGTCCAGGCCTCTATCCTTTCTCGGCTGGACTACGGGAGTGCTCTGCTGCTTGGAGTTAATCAGGCTGAGGCTACTAGGCTTCAGAGGGTGCAGAATGCTGCTGCACGGGCCATTGTGGGCCTTCCGAGACGATGTTCTGTCTCCACTGTCCTGACCTCCCTTCATTGGCTTCCGGTCAGACAGAGAATCAAATTTAAGGCTCTCTGTCTGACATTTAAGATCCTGAAGCTTTCCTCCCCTCCTGCCCTCGCGGGCCTTATTTCTCCGTATACTCCCCACGCGGTCCCTCAGGTCTGAATCTCACCATCTGGCGATTAAGCCTAGGTTCAGACTGAGTAGGATGGGAGGACGCTCTTTTCGTATTCTGGCGGTCGATCTATGGAATTCCCTTCCTGTACACATTTGTGCCCTAAATAGCCTAACTCTTTTCAGACGCGCCATTAAAACCCACCTGTTCGCCTCTGTTAATTGATTCCTCTTCTTTTCAGCTTTGACCTGTTATGTTGTGGTACCTGATCAGGCGCCAGGACGCCCCTTCGCTGGGGCAGCTGTGCGCCGAATAAAAGTTATTAACATAACATAACATAACATAACATAACATATGCATTACCTGACAAAGCGATCCAATCTTTTCATCTGCACCTGCCATGGGATGTTCTGTAAAAGTTGTGTATGGCATTTTCACAGACCATGGATTCCATCTATTTAGAAAGGAGGGCTGGCTGCTCTTATCCCACTGAACACGGATCCCCATGCCATCTCGTCTGCAAAGAGAAACAAACACATATGTGCAAATTTGGATCTCAGTGAGTTTACATGCTTAGATAATGTCAGTTTTGTACATGCTGCTTCTCTGTATTCTGGTGGTAATGTGGTCCAAACAGTACAGTTATCCTGAAGAGTTAGAATTGTACATTTTCGCTTACACAAAATGGCTTGCACTGAAATATAATAAATATTCAGATAGGGACCTGAGGCACCATTAGAAGTTTCCCCAAGCAATGTGTTCCCTTAAATTGATGGGGAAAAGTCAAATGAAAATTACCTTTCAGACTGCTCATTTGCTATTCACCTCACTATAACCCTTCGCATTGCAGGCAAAGTCTGAAAATGAAATTCAGAATATCTGCCTGTGGGCTCCACAAGGCAACATGAAAATAGTGTACCTAACCCACTGATATTTCAAGGCCTCCCATGGCAAGTACCCAACCGAAGAGAGGTTCTTATTGCCCCATACAAGGAGTAAACTAGTCTCATCCTCTGCTTCCTCTTGGTGTGTTGAATACTTTGCAATGACACCTTCCGAGATACAAGTTTCAGAAGTCACTGGATATCAGATGTGAGTGAATGGAAAAAACATGTGCCCAGGTGGGCATAGAATTCCAAGCAGGGGATGGATTATTTAAGTGCTGTTGAGGTTTTTAGATTTTTTTAAATTTCAAATAGAAGTGTACTTGACTTTAGAGACTTTTTGAATCATCTATTATTTGGAGCAGGTCTGCTAGACAGTGAGGCAACTTGAAGCAAATGATTAACTAAGAAATAGGAAGCCATTGTAGGTCATGCAGTAAAGGGGAAGTGGTCACATTTCTTTACTGAATTAACAAAACTGTTGGCGGAGTATAAATTGGCTTTAAACAGAGTGATTGAAGAGAGGTGAGCCCAAGTAAGTTCTGAGTTGAAGTACATTTTTGATCTGACTTGCAGTGAACAGATATTTTAAAATAGAGGTTAGGAGGCAAATTTTCTTTGGGAAATGCGGATCCTTTTTTCATCTTGCTTATATGGAGTATGAGTGTAAGTAATTCATCTAGAGGACGATCAAAAGATCTGTCCTATGGGTCTTAGGAAAATGAGAAAATAAGTTACTTACCTGCAACTACAGTTATCCAGTATTGGTATCTTGCATAGATTCACATGCCTGAATCATTCCCCGTCGTCGAGGCGTGAGCCCCACGGTAATAATAAATACAAAAGCAGTGCCTTAGTAAGAAACTGTAGTAGGCTGACAAGACAATAGGCCCAAAGCTTAGTAGCCTATCTACCTCATTGTATGAAAAGAACTGAAAAATAGTTCCAACCAATCAGATGCCAGCACCCTCTAGAACCTTCCCAGCAGAGGCAGTTCTCCTCAGATTTTCTTAGCACAAGTGAGAAGTATGTATCCCCATTAGAGAACTGCCCTGCCGGGGAGGAAGGTGGGTGCATGTGAATCTATGAAAGATACCAATATTGGATAAGGAAAATGCTACTTACCAGTATGCATCTGTTCTTGGCATGTAGAGATGCAGAGTTACACACTATGCATAGATGGCCACCTAGTGTTGGGCCCGGATGTTTGCAGTTTGTTTTCTTGCAGCAAAGTCTTTCGGATTCACGGTATAGGTGACTCCTCCTTAGGATGATACTGCGCATGGGCATCGGCTCCATCCCCAGATTGTTTATTGACATTAGGGAAGTGATGGAGCTGTACAAGAAGTAGTGATGTCCATGTGATTTGTGTCTAATTAAGAGAATACTGGAACAGCTAAAGGTAGCCGGGGAGGCGGGTGGGCGTGTGTAACTCTGCAGCTCTACATGCCAAGAACAGATGCATACTGGTAAGTAGCATTTTCCGTTCGAGGCATACATTGTATAGCAGTACCCACACGAAGCGGCAACCACCAATATCAGTAACCACCCATATCTGTTACAGTTGTTTGAAACCGTGTTTTTAATACAGCCTGGCCCACAGTGGCTTGTTGTTTGGTTTGCACATCTGCACAATAATGTTTTGTGAATGTGTGCGGTGTGAGCCATGTAGCTGCTCTGCATATGTCATCTAAGGAGATGTTCCCTAAGAATGCCATTGAAGCCCCTATCTTTCTTGTTGAGTGGGCTTTTGGAGGAATTGTTAACGTGCCTTTTGCTTTTTGGTAACAAATTTGTATGCATTCAACTATCCATCTGGCGATCCCCGATTTTGATATAGGGCTGCCTTTGTGTGGCGGCGAAAAAGACACAAAAAGTTTTGTTTTACGAAACGATTGTGTTCTTTCGATATAGTACAGCGGAGCTCTTTTAACGTCTAAAGTGTGTAGAGCCCTTTTGAGGCTGCGAGAAGAATACGGGCAGCTCAACGGATTGGTTTAGATGGAATGGTGGACTGACTTTAGGCAGGAATTCTGGATTAGTACGAAGAACCACTTGGTTATGATGCATTTGCAAAAAGGGTTCTTGAATGGTAAATGCTTGTAGTTCACTAACCCTTCTAAGAGAAGTAATTGCTACTAGGAAAGCTACTTTCCAAGTTAGGAATTGCAATTCACATTTATCTAATGGTTCAAAGGGAGGACCCATTAACCTTGTAAGAACAATGTTCAGGTTCCACACTGGTGCTGGTGGCGTTCTGGGAGGAATTATTGTTTTGAGTCCTTCCATGAAAGCTTTAATAGCTGGTACTCTAAAAAGAGACAGTTGTTGCGATGGCAGCGAGGTGCAGCATGATAGACGTATAGGCTAGGTTACACTTATGAAGGTGTAATAGATATCCTATGATGTGTTTGATAGACACGTCTAAGGGATCTATTTAGTTATTTTGGCAGTAGTTAAAGCGTTTCTACTTAGCAGCATAACATGCTCTGGTAGTGGGACGTCTAGCTTCTTTAATGATGTTCATGCATTCCGTAGGAAGGTTGAGGTAACCAAACTCTATGACCTCAGGAGCCAGATCGCTAGGTTGAGCTGAGCTGGGTCCGGGTGTCTTATCTCTCCATGGTTCTGCGTTAATAGGCGTGGAGATAGATTTAGTTTTTGATGTGGCACTACAGACATTTGCAGCAGCATGGTGTACCACGGTTGTCTGGCCCAAGTTGGAGCGACTAGTATGAGTGTCAGGGAATGATTTTGTAGTTTGCACACCACTAACGGAAGTAGTGGGAGAGGAGAAAAAGCGTATGCAAATAGCCTTGACCAGTTCATCCATATCGCATTGCCCTTGGACAATGGTTGTGGGTATCTGGCGGCAAAGTTTGGGCATTTTGCGTTTTCGTGGGTGGCGAAGAGGTCTATCTGAGGTTGTCCCCACATTTGGAAGAACGGATGAAGAACTTGCGGATGAAGTTCCCACTCGTGGATCTTCTATGTTTGTCGACTTAGCAGATCTGCGATAGTGTTTTGTACTCCTGGGACGTGTTGGGCTAAGAGGAAGATTTTTAGCGGTATAGCCCATCTCCATATCTGCTGTGCTGACTGAGAGAGCTGCATAGAGTGTGTCCCTCCCTTGTTTGTTTATGTAGTACATAGCTGTCATATTGTCTGTGCGGACTAAAAAAGCTTTGCCTGACACTTGAGTTTGAAATGCTTTCAGAGCTAGAAGCACGGCTAGCAACTCCAAATGATTGATATGGAGTAACTTTTGTTGCGGTGTCCACCTGCCCTGCATGGTGTGATGCAGTAGATGGGCTCCCCAGCCGGAGAGAGATGCGTCCGCTGTCATGGCTACTTGGGGAACTGGCTCTAGAACCTTGGAAAGGTTTTTGGTGTTCCACCATTGCAGAGAACGAGGAGTCCGACCGTCTACCAACACTAGGTCTTAAGTGACCTTGAGCCTGGTTCCATTGGCGTGCTAGGCACTCTTGAAGTGGACGCATTTGCAATCTTGCGTGAGGCACTACAGACATGCAAGATACCATCATTCCTAAGAGTTGCATGAACACTCGAGCTGGTAGCGAGTGTTGTGGTTTGAATTTTGTTAGGAGATTTTGTACACTTGTTATCCTGGCTGGAGAGGGATAAGCTAGTGTTAATTGGGTGTTTATTGTAGCGCCGAGATAATGTTGTATGTGCGAGGAGTGCAGATGGGATTTGACGTGATTTACCGTGAATCCCAAGTTGTGAAGCAGTTGAACAGTAACTTGAGTGTTTTGCACACACTGTCTGTGGAGCTGGCTTTTATGAGCCAATCGTCCAGATATGGGAAGACGTGAATGTGCTGTCTTCTTAGGTGTGCTGCTACTACTGCTAGGCATTTGGTAAACATCCATGGCGCTGTTGTGACCTCGAATGGGAGCACTTTGAACTGGTAGTGTTGTCAGTCTAGCACAAATCTGAGATATTTTCTGTGTGCTGTGTGGATGGGAATATGGAAGTAGGCGTCCTTGAGATCTAGAGTGACAAGGAAGTCGTTGTAGTGTGACCATATGAAAATGATCTGACTGTATGTAAAGGTTTAGAGGTCTGAGGTGTAGGATGGGTCTTAGAGATACGTCCTTCTTTGGTATTAAGAAATATAGGGAATATACTCCTTTGTTTTTCTGATGCTCTGGAACTATTTCTATTGCATTTTTCTGCAAGAGAGATAGTACCTCCTGTCTGAGCAATGTTAAATGTTCCTGTGACATTGGACGTTGCTTGGGTGGTATGTTTGGGGGGGTAGATGTTAGTTCCAGACAATAACCTGATTGAATTATTTGGAGCACCCACCTGTCTGATGTGATGTTTTCCCAGGCTGCCAGGTACTGTTGAAGTCTTCCCCCGACAGGAGTAGAATGAGGCGGGCGAAGGGAGTCATTGGGCAGGGGTAGAGGCCGAGCGCGAGTTGTTATTTTTGCCTCTGCCTTTGTTATTGTTACCACTGTACCCACCCCTTTGGTAGCCTTTACTGTAGGTAGACTGTGTAGGGGCTTTGTACGAGGTAGTAGCGGTGTCTGAAGTGTATCCCCCTGGTGGCACTTCGATAGTTTGAGCGACAAAATAAACGTCTGGGAGCCTGCGACTGCAGGGCTCCCATAGATTTGTCGGAGTCTGTATCTTTCTTCATTTTCTCTAATGATACATCTACCTCGGGTCCGAATAGGTGGTGTTCGTCAAAGGGTTGGTTAAGAATGGTGCTTTGTACCTCGGGTTTGAACCCAGATATGCGCAGCCAGGCGTGTATGCGTAGCAAGACGCTGGTGTTAACTGCCCTAGAGACAGTGTCCGCTGCATCAAGGGCACACCTAATAAGAGGTGTTTGTGATGTTTTTCCCCTTCTGAATGAGCTTGTTTGCTCTATCCTTGTACTTGTCAGGGAGATGCCTCATTAGTGACTCTAGCTCAACGTAATGTGCCCTGTCATATCTGGCTAGCAGTGCCTGTGTATTGGCGATACGCCACATGTTTGCTGCTTGAGACGCTGTTCTTTTGCCTGATGCATCAAGTAGCTTAGACTCTTTATCTGGTGGTGCAGCCTCACCAGATGTTTGTGAGTTTGCTCTCTTGCGTGCGTTGGAAACTACAAGTGAGTCTAGTGGTACTGGGCCTTTAATATATGCTGGGTCTGATTGGGCAGCTTTATATTTTTTCTCTATCCTAGGGTTAATGACCAGAGTTCTGACTGGGTCTTTGAAGACTTCAGGAGCATGCTTGATAACTCCTTTGAGCATGGGCAAGATGGATGAAGATCTTTGTGCATGATCAAATGTATCCATCAGGAAGTCTTCCTCAACAGGGTCTGTATAAATATCTACCCCATGATAATGTGCAGCCCTGTGGATTAATTCATTAAACCCTATAGTGTCTTCTGGTGGGGAAGGTCTTGAGGGGTAAATGTCATCCTGAGGGACATTTGGGACATCTGGGGTGGTATAATCGTCCCACGGGTCTAGGGATCCTCTGGGTATGTAGGATCTGGTGTGTTACTCCCCATATCATCAGAGGTATTATCCCTATGTGGTGTGATAGGGGATGCTGGAGAATGGTGTGATGGTGGTGATGGTACAGGCGAGAGAGAAGGGGAAGGTGGTCTTAAGGGAGAGTTAGCCATGTCCTTCTTCTTTGAATGCGGAGCTGGTGTGTCCAGTGGTCGCTTTTTTGGAGCCAAAACTAGGTGTCCAGTGACTGGGTCTTTAGCCAGAGTCTTTTGAGCAGGGTCTGGGTAGGATAAATCCACTGCCGGGGGTTGATCTTTTGGTGCGGAGGAAGTCTTGTGCACCGAGATGGCCTGTTTTGTTTTTTTGGCAATGTCTTTCACTGGGGAGGCAGCCGCCTTTTTCCGCTCCGAAGCTTTTTTCGGTTCCGAGTGTTTTTTCGGTTCCGGTACCGTTTTTGGATCAGATGACTTTTTCGGATCCGATGACTTTTTCGGTTCCGGGGGTGTCTTGGAATCCGAAGCAAGCTTGCTTGGTTCCGTTCTGGGTTTCGGAGCCGAAGGAGTAGTTGGGTGCTTCGGCCTCGATGGCTTGGATGCCGGGGCAGTTGTCTTTTTCTGTGCCGATTAGTGTGCGCCGGCACCGTGTGAAGGTCGACTAGAGCTCGAGTCGCCTGAAGGCTTGGTTAGCTTCTTAGCCGGGCTGAAGGTGGGGCAGTAGAAGCAGTTTGCCGGTGTGCACCTGAGCTGGAGAGCGAGGGTGTGACCGGGGCCTTCTGTGTCGAGGAGGGGTCGGGGTCGACAGTCTTACATACGACGCGCTGTGCTGGAGTGATGTCCTCGATGTGGGAATCTTCTGCTTCTGCCTCGGAGCTGCTGTCGACGTTGTGCTATTCCGGGACGTTGACGCCCTCCTCGAAGATGTCGTCCGGAATCAGAGCTGAAGATCTTTGAGCCATTGTTCTCCTCGCTCTTCGGTCCCGGATAGTCTTTTTGGCTCCGGAGAGAGACAGAGGTTACACAGCTCGTGCAGGTCGGTGTGAGGAAACTTCAACCCACATTGAGGACACTTCTTAAATGGCGTCCTTTCCATGAGCTGGAGTTGAGGCCTAGGTAGGCCCGAAGGCCGTCGACGACCACCGGAATAGAGATCCTCGATGTTTGAAGATTAGCGTCGACTGGAAAGCGTTCGAAACTAAGTTTTGTAGTTGGGTGAGGATTGCGCACCGAAGTAAATCGGTTCAAACACGGAGCGCTGGAAACACATCCGAGCCCGGTGGCGGAAAAAAATCTGGGGATGGAGCCGATGCCCATGCGCAGTATCATCATAAGGAGGAGTCACCTATACAGTGACTCCGAAAGACTTTTCTACAACAAAACTGCAAACATCCGGGCCCAACACTAGGTGGCCATCTATGCATAGTGTGTAATCTGCAGCTCATATGCCTCGAACCATAGTAGTTACAGGTAAGTAACTTATTTTCGTATCCAGTATTGGGGTATCTTTCATAGATTCAAATGCCTGAATCAGAATAGCAAGCAGTAAACCTAATAATATTGTTTGCGGAAGGTGGGAGACAAGGCGTAAATCTACATATCCCCCACACATCAGGAAGGTTATAGAGCACTAGAATATGTAAATACATACCCATGCAGAAACCCTCTGAAATTAAATAGTTATAGCCATTTAACATACTGCATATTAAAAAACAATATGCGATAACCAGAAACATTACAGTGAATATGATCATTATTATACATCATAAATGCAATATGAGAGATATTTAAAAGTCTAACCTTAATGAAGGAGATGTTGAAGATCAGCTTGTCCCACTGCTGCATCGTCCTGCGACGCAGACTGTAAGCAGTAGTGTTTCGTGAACGTGTGGACATTCTTCCATGTCGCAGCACGACAAATACTCTCCAATGTGACCCCAGCAAATAAGGCTGTGGAAGCTGACATAGTTCTGGTGGAATGGGCTTTGACCTTTCTGTGCAAAGGTTTGTTGGCTTTTTCATGGCAAAATTGTATAACAGAAGACAGCCATCTGGCTACAGTTGCTTTTGTCACGGCCTGTCCTAATGTGGCTTGACCATAAGCAATCAACAACTGATTAGATAGTCTGATATCCTTAGTCTTTTGAAGGTAGAACTTCAAGCAACGTTTTACGTCAAGAGTACCAAGCTTTTTCCGCCGGTGTAACTGGATCTGGGAAGAAAGTTTTCAGCTTTACAGGTTGGTTTAGATGGAATTGAGATGGTACTTTAGGAATGAATTTTGGATTTGTTCGTAACGTGACGTAATCTTTAGTGAAATGCAGAAAAGGTTCTGAAATTGTGAAAGCCTTGATTTCACTAACCTCCGGGCTGAAGTGAGAGCTAATAAAATGCCACCTTCCAGGTTAAGAACTTGAGCTCTGCCTTGTGAATGGGCTCAAATGGCCTCCTCATTAATTGAGATAAAACTGTATTGAGATCCCATTCCGGAGGTGGAGGTCGAATTGGAGCAAAAACTCGAAAACGCCCTTTTAAAAATTGTTTGATAAGTGACGAAAAACAGAGTGATGGTCTGTTAGGACTCTTTCTGAATCTAGAAATCGCAGCGAGATGGACTTTGATAGATGAGAAAACTAGACCTGCTTTAGCTAAGGATAGTAAGTACAGAAGGATATCCTCTGGTGGAGCTTGGAGTGGATGGACATTGTTTCACACCAATGACAAAAACGCTTCCATTTAAAAAGATATGTCTTGATAGTACTTTGAGCATGGGCTTTAGATAGAATATCTCTACAGTCCTGAGAAATTTTGAAATCCTTGAATTCTAAGAAGTCAGGAGCCAGGCGTGCAAGTGAAGCGACTGTGGATCCGGGTGTAGAATCTGACCTCTCTCACTCGTCAGCATCGTGAGTGTTGGCTTTAAACGAACAGGACGCTGTTGTGACAACAGGAATAACTCTTGGAACCAATACTGCCTCAGCCAGCGAGGAGCAATTAGGATGAGACTGCAATGTTCCCTCTTCATTTTTTGCAGAACCCTCGGTATTAATGGTATTGTGAGAAAAGCGTACGCATAAATCCCTGACCATCGCATGGACAGGGCATTCCCTCTTGTTACCCGTTGAGGAAATCTGCTGGCGTAATAAAGGCATTTGCTGTTGTTGCAAACAGATCCAGGGTTGGCGTGCCCCACAACCGGAAGATCCTGTTCACCTGTTCTTGTTCCAACTCCCACTCGTGACATCCTGTGAGAGATCTGCTGAGGTTGTCGGCCAGAGAATTCTGAATTCCCTTGACATGCTCTGCTCTGAGTGTTATGCCATGTTTTATAACCCATTCCCACAATTCCCGAGCTTCCTGCGATAGGGAGAGAGACCTCGTTCCCCCCTACTCGTTGATATAATACATGCTGGTGGTATTGTCCGTACGCACCAGCACTGAGGAGTTTGCGATTCTCGGAAGGAATGCCTGAAAAGAAAGAAAGATGGCTCGTAGTTCGAAATTGTTGATGTGCTTCTGCTGGTATTGTTGAGACCATCGTCCTTGAATTTGAAGGTCTTGGAGATGTCCTCCCCAACCTTCCATGGATGCATCAGTGGTCAGGACAAACTCTGGAGAAGTGGTCAGCAACGTGAGACCCGGAGATAGTTTGCTTCTTTTTGACCACCAGTGAAGCGAATGTATCATTCGCGAGGTTACCTTTATGGAATCGTCGAATAACCCTCTGGCCTGTTGCAATTGCAGCTCTTCCTGCAGAGGTCTCATCCTGAGCCTTGCAAGCAGGACTAAGCTGATCGCCGAAGAGCACATCCCCAGAAAAGAAGCAAATGTTCGGACTGAAACAGACTTTCTTCTTGAAATTACCTTTGCCAGGTTTTGTAACTTGTTCTGACGATCTTCTGACATGAACGCCTTGCACTGTTTGGTGTCTAGCGTTGCTCCCAGAAAAGTTAGAACCTGGAGATGTTGCAACCTTGACTTGTTTGCATTGAGAGTGGTTAGAAATGGGATTTCTGGTTGGCTAAGGCTTGCTCCAAAGCCAGGCAGAAACCACCACTCTAGTCAGGGCAAGGGAGTTACACGCCAAAGACAACCCCTGATCACCCCCTTGGTAGCTTGGCACGAGCAGTCAGGCTTATCCCGGAGGAAATGTGTAAAGCATTTGCACACGCACCCACCAGCAACAACATCCCAGGCCCCCCACACAAGGAAATCCACGCAAGGTTATATCAAAAATAGCCTTTGTAGTATCAAAACACATCAGATAGTAATCACACCAAATACATTGTGCCAACTGGCACTGGCACGGGCAATATTTACAAGGGATTATGTACACCTGACAGGGCCACATGGACCACGGTCAGGATCATCACAAAGTGAACTTGGTAAAGGTGAACTAAAACATTTAAGTAAAATAGGTCATAGAACTTACAGTCAGTAAACACTGATAATCACTGCACTTGCAACAGTCTGTGCCATGATATCCATCATACACAGTATCTCACTGCATTTGCAACAGTCTGTGCCATGAAATCCATCATACACAGTATCCCATCAGTCTAACTACATTAGACCCTCACCACCTAAGTAAAATCTTACACTAGGGGCGTAAATCACACAGGGAAGTACAATCTCCCTAACATAAACCTAAACAGGTAAAACAACCTCCTATGCAGAAATCTTATAGAGAGGCATCAAACACAGGGTGCGCAAAACATACTACACACAGTACATTTCCTAACACCAAAGCATTAGCACATAATTCACATCAAGGTCCTGGTTGCGCCACTGCGCCAAAACCTAAATGTTGCAGCGGCCCACTACTTGCTGGGCAGCTGAGGACAAGAACAGGGCCTAAACGCTGCAGCTGGCACTAAGTGCTGCGCAGCTGTGGAAGGCCAAGGTAGGGGCGAAGGAGTGCGACTCACTCCTGAGTCCAAAGACATGTCCCTAGAAAGGAAAACCCAAACGGTGCAGCTGCCCACTACTTGCTGGGCAGCTGTGAATCAAAAACTGCGAATTACACACATCGCAAAATGTGGGAGCCATCTGGTTCTGGAAATAGCATGTGGTGGGGAGCACACTGGCTCCTAAAGTGTTTATGCCCACTAGCCCCTCATGGGGACTCTAAATTAAACGGGGCCTTGTCGGAGCCACGGAGGCTCTGGATGAATGGGGCCCAACAACATCGGGGTGGGCCCCTAAACAATACAGCATGAGCCCCTCTGGGCCCGAATCAACAATTGGGGCCCGGTAGAGCCACACATAGGCTCTTGAAAGGACTGGGGCTGAACCAGTGAAGCGGCCCTCTGCCAAGTGGGGCCGCTCGTGAAAACAACAATGGTGCCCTCACTAGCACAAAAACTAAGCCGGCCCAGGAGGGAGCGGCCCGCTCAAGGGTAAACAATAAAATGGGGGCAGACATCCTCAGAGGCCCCTCGGTGAAGCGCCTGCACGTTAACTGAAGGAGACACCCTCGAGCCCCTTTCTTACCGGCTCTCTACGGCGTCTCTCCGGCTCGGGCAGCACTTCTCTTCCGGGGCTCCCTCTAGCACATGGGAGCCCTGCAACACTCTGGCTGCTTCCTGCTGGCGGCCCCGGGGCTCTCACCAACTCACGGGAGCCCCGGGCAGCGGGAGGAGAGTACTCGGACCCTTCTCTCGTCTCCTGGGCAGCTCCTCCGCCTCTTCCGGAGGCGGGCGTGGGACTTCCTTTCTGAAACCGTAAGTCCCGCCCGCCGTCAGGCACTATGGTGCCTGACTTCCTGTGAGCCCGCGGCTGTGATCCTCGGGGCACAGAGAGGGGTAGGCTCCCTCTATCATAAAACTAAATAGGTAGGCACCCACTTTGGAGCACATCAAAACGGGGTGGGCACCCGTAATAATAATGAAATAAGCGGGGTGAGCACCTGCAATGGCCACCAAAGGGCAGGAGCGCTTCCTTGCCCCCCCCCCCCCCCCGGGAAAACGACAGCGCGCTGCCCATAAATGCAAAATAAAGCGCTCACAAGGCCACAAAAAGAAGGATCCCCCAGAGCAAAGGGTCCCAGCAGTCCTGGGCATCAGGAGGGGCAATGCAGGGCCCAGGGGCCAGCACACAGGGCACTCCAGCAAGGAAACAGCCCCCATGGCGGTCCCTCCTGGGCCCCACTAGCAGCAAGCCCCCTCCTGTTAGGATCCGAGCAGGAACTCCAGGTATCCAGGCATCCAGGGGCAGGGCAGAGCCCAGGGAGGCAAGCCTTCCCCTGGGCCCAGCAGCAGCACACCCTTGGTAGATTCAAGTCAGGAACAAGAACATTTTTTATACACACAAATCCTTTGTCTAAAAAGGTGCAGGCAAGGGGCGAACCAGATGTAACTGGTTCTGGACACACAAATCCTTTGTCTAAAAAGGTGCAGGCAAGGGGCGAACCAGATGTAACTGGTTCTGGAGCACTTTGTTTTGCTCAGCCCCTCTGCCTATTCACAGGGTGGGTCAGGGACATCAGACAAACCACAGGGGGTGGAGCCAGCATTGTGTAGGGAAGGCCCAGCCCTATTCAGGTCCCAGGTGCACTCCTCCCTGCCACCAACATGCAGATCTCTCCATTTACCGCTGGGGCAGACCCATCCTGACTCCTGGAGCCAGGCACACCAGCCAGCTCCAGCCAATCACAAGCCACAGTCAATTCACATTTACTGCACAGACAGGCCAACTTCTAGAAGTGGCACTTCCACACTAGACACAATAAATCTGCACACATCATCGCGCAGCATTCAATCTCACGAGTCCGTACATACCAAACTCGACCCTGCACTCCCCACACATCAGGAACTACCATGGACACACATATTCCCCATGCATTTCTATGGGAGGGCAGGCCAATCTCACACACGCACTCAGAGAGCGCACGCACTTTACACTGGGACACAGTGTCAAAGTGCGCCAAGACCAGAAATCACTATACTGATGTAATATTAAAAGGCAAAAAGTAGGCAAAAAGTTCAGGGGTGAACCTGCCAGAAGGGCCAAGTCCAACAAGATTGAGCTCCAGGTTTGAGAATAGATGAAGGCAACTTTTGACGGCCTGTCTCATAGCCTGCTTTGATGGTCCTTTGAGCAGCCAGTCGTCGAGGTATGGGAAGACTTGAATCCCCAGAGACCTCAGAGTGGCAGAGACTGGAGCTAGGCATTTTGTGAATATTCTCTGTGCCGATTTCAGTCTGAATGGAAGCACCTTGAATTGAAAGAGGACGCCAGCCACTGTGAATCTCAGGTATTTGCGATGTTTGGGATATGGAAGTAAGCGTCTTCCATGTCCAGAGATGCCATAAAGTCCCCTTCGTTGAGACAGCTCAACACATCTGCCAGCATCACCATTCGAAAACTCTGCTTCTTCAGAAACTTGTTGAGCATGCACAAGTTGATTTTTCCTTATGAGAAAGAAACAAGAGTAGAATCCTTTCCCTTTTTGCGAGATTGGAACTTTTTCTATCGCATTCTTGCCGAACATGTTTAAAGCTTTCCTGAACAGTAAGTGAAGACAAGGGGGAGGAGGACCCTTGGGAGGGGTCGTAGGTGGCTTCCTTAAGAACTCTAGAGTGTGACCTCCTTGAACAAGGTCGAGGACCCACTGATCTGATGTGATGTGCTGCCATTGTTGAAAAAAGGCTGAGATCTTTGCGTCCACAGGGAGGGTAAAAGATTTAACTGGCGTCCGGCAAAGCTCATTGTCTTTTATTTGAGTCACAGCCTTGATTATTTGACCGTCGTCGTCCGCCCTGACGAGAGAAATTACTTGAAGATGATTGCCTGTAAGAAGACTGGTAATAAGGCTGCTTATATTGAGATTAGTCTGTACCTCAGGTCTAAAAGAGGTTGCTTTGAGCAATTCCCTGGCGTCTAAGAACAGCAGCCCCCGCTAGCTGCCGAAAATTAGTATTAGAAATGTCTAAGGCGCAGTCAATAATTTCTGATACCGCCCGTTCCCCTTAGAGCGCTATTCTCCGTGCTTCCTGCTGGAGATCTTCAGGTATAAGTTCTAAGAACTCAGATAACTCTGACCACATCTGGCTGTCATAACGAGCTAAGATTGCCAGAGAGTTTGCTGCCTTGATGGATGACACAGCATTGATGGAAAACATTTTGCCCATCAAATCGAATTGTCTACCTTCTTTATCTGGTGGGTTGAGATTGAGGTGGATGGACTCTTTGACCTCTGCTGTGCAGCCTGCGAAATTACAGAGTTCGGACGCTGGTGTCCCACAAGGCAAGATGGAGTCTCTGGTGGTGCTCGATATTTCTTTTCAAATCGAGGAAGGACCGCGGGTATAGAGGCAGGTGTCTTCATTATCTTAAGGCCTTCCTTCCAAATAAAATCTATGATCAGTATTGCTCGGGTAATTTTTCTATAACCTTCTTTGAAGTCGTGAAGAAAACAATCAGATTGTTCGATAGTGACCGGAAGTTCGAACCTTGCTGCTGCCTGTTGCATAATGTTATGAAAGCCGCCAATATCCTCAGGTGGTGAATCAGAGGGTTGCGGCATAGGAGGCGAAGGCATGGGGATTATATATTCATCCCAAGGATCCCCAGATACATTATCATTAGGCAATTCACCTTCCTCTCTTTCATCCTCATCTGATGATGAAGTATCTTGACCCCCTTGCGGTATAGCTTCTACAGGGTGTCTCGGAGAAGTAGGATCTTCTATTGGTGGCGTAGGTGTAACCGCCGGCATGGTAGGTAAAATTGGAGTAGTCGATGTAGGTGGAAACCTCTGCTGATAATCAGCCAACATGGCCTGCAAATCTTGGATCAGAGAAGGAGGAAGATGACTTGACTCGTACGAATGTGGAACCTTATGTGACTGCCCATGATATGGCGTAGATAAGTCTTCTTGATAAAAATGTTCCTGGTAGTCTTCCTCTTCATCTTGACATTTTATATGTGTATCTGACGGATGGCGTGCAATCCCAAAAGGACCTTCTTCCTCCCAGTCATCCTCATCGGATTCCTCTTCTTCTACATATGTCTCTGAGATGTGTGATGGCAACAACGGAGATATATTAGGATAGTCTTGCCTATGGTACGTTTTTAGTTGAAAGTGGGTGTACGTAACAGGCGATGCTTGAGATACCTGTGGAATCGCTGACCAAGTTCTCGCAGGTGGACTTCTGGTCATTAAGGGACTCTTCATCGACAGGGGCGTCTTGACCAAAGGTGTAATAGACAATTGAGCAGTTGACAATGATGTCGTTGTTGGAATCTTCGTCGACGGGCTCGTTGTCGATGGGCTCGTCGTCAATGGGATCTTCGTCGACGGGCTCGTCGTCGATGGGCTCGTCGTCGATGGGATCTTCGTCGACAGGGCTGCCGTTGACAGTCTTATCGTCGACAGGCTCTTCGTCGTCGGGCCTAACGTCGACGGGCTTGTCTTCGACGATATCTTTGACGTCAACGGGCCATTCGTCGACTATGACTTCGACTGGGTTTTTGTCGACTATGACTTTGTAGATGTAGAACCCGTTGTCGATGGGGCTGACGTTGACGCTGCCGTTGTCGGCGACTTAGATGAAGAAGTGACAGAAGAGGATTCATTAGTCCCAGAAGACTTCTTTGTAGTAGAAAATTTTGAATACACAATAGGAGAGGTTATAGCTCTTGTAGAGACCGTAGATAAAGTACTTGAAGTAGAAGAGGTCAAAGAAACTGTGTGAGAAGACACCAGAGAAAGTCTTGATCTGGGCTTTACTCACTGTTTTTGTAGCTGAAGATTTGGAAGACTCTGAAGGCAGAGATAAAGGTGATTTAGAAGGAGGAGAAGATGACCTCCTTGTGTGCTCTGAAGCTCTATGAGAGGATTTGTGATGTTTCCTCCCCTCAGGAGAAGAGCTGTCCCTGGATCTGGCTCTTTTACTGGAAGTAGAGGCCCTGTCCTCCTCATCTGTAGAAGATGATTTGAGCCATAAAAGAACCCTTGCCTCCCTGTCCCTGATGGTTTTGGCAGGGAAGGTTCTACAAATCCTACAATCCCTAACAATATGGTTACTTTGTAGACAGTAGATGCAGTCTTTATGCTGATCATCTACATGGACCCGCTTTTTATCACAGGTCCTGCAACCTTGAAGAGAGCTTTCTTTTCAGACATCCTGAAGAGAAAAAGAAGAAAACTGAGGAGGCACTCGGGGAGACTCCCACAGGACATGCAGTGAAAATCTGAGGAGAACTGCCTATGCTGGGAAGGTTCTAGAGGGGGCTGGCATCTGATTGGCTGGAACTATTTGTCAGTTCTTTTCATACAATGAGGTAGATAGGCTACTAAGCTTTGGGCCTTTTTGGGCCTATTGTCTCGTCAGCCTACTACAGTTTCTTACTAAGGTACTGCTTTTGTATTTATTATTACCGTGGGACACCCGCCTAGACGTCGGGGAATGATTCAGGCATGTGAATCTATGAAAGATACCCCAATACTGGATAAAGAAGCATTCCAGTTTCAACTAAGCTAGAGGGCTTGGGATTCAAATGTACTCTTTGTAGCTACAGATATGCCAACACGTCTGAAAATGTAAGAGTATTCCATAAAAGTTTTTCAAAAAAGATCTATGTGCGAGTTTGTGCTTTACCATAAATGGTAAAGCACAATATTGAGTAGAAGACCTCTCCCTATGAAGGGAGGGCCTTCTACTTGAATGGAACACTTCCTCTATTGCCAACCAGAAATTGTTCCTCAAACACAAACCTTTTGAGTGTCCTAAAATGTCTGCGCCAATTTGGAGTAGTTTTAGAAATTTAAAGAGTAAAGCTGTTAAAGAGTCTTCCTGAGCTTTCAGGAAGTATGAGACTTGTTCAGCCAACCGTTTGTAACAGATAAAGGCTACTGTCAAGAATTTGAATTTGGTTTACAATGTAGAGTTGGGCCCAAAATGGCAGGAACTTGTAGGGGTAATAGACATTGCTCACCATGAACTTGGAATAGTTTCTTGCAATTGTAAAAACATGCAACCTGTAGCTTGAATATGGTCATACATCGATCTACTTCCATTTTCAGCTCGAGTGGGGTGTGGGGGGGGGGGGGAAGGTTGGTAAAGGGCAAGCATGCTCACTTTACATATCAATTTGTTCACCGTTGGAAGTTGAAGATGGGTTTGTTTTCCTGCCCTTGATTGATTTTTTGAAACCACAAAGTAGGCAGAATACATTCATTTTCTTTAGTGGAATCACAAACATACTGTATGGCATATATTGTTAACAGTTGTTGGAATTCTATTTTGCCCATATGTTGGTAGTCATGGCAAAAAAAGTCAGTGAAATGGTAGGAAAACACCATGCAAAACATTCAGCACAGATTTATCTGTGTTGACTCTGGTCATTCTTTCTCAGGCATAGATAAGAGAAGGGTGGAAGGAAGGCTTTCAATATTTTCTACCTTTTTGCTGTTTATCTGAAGGATTCGGCTTCATCTGCTGCGATTGCCAGTAAGCCTTTCAGAAAAGGTTTTCCTACAGACTGGGGAGTAGGAGTAATTAAGCGAGAAATGAGGAAGAATTAAACAAACCACAATCTTAAGAAGAGAACAATCTTTTGAATAGACTGAAACAGATGCTGATGAAACACACCATCAAGAGAATCAGTGATGCGGTCTGCTACATGGATGGTGATCTTAACGTACAAGAATCATTTGAAAGCAGAGTCCTGGATGTCAATAAGGCTTTCAGTGACATATGTTTGATGAAAGGCATGTTAAGAGTTCTGTGTCACCAAACGGAGTGTAGACTCATGGTGTAAATTATGTTCCATAAAAATGCTATTTTTTGCATCTCATTTAGGGACAAAGTTCAGTAGACTATTCTGAGGAGTATTTCTCTAGGGAGTTTGGCAAAACAAGCAACGGAACCATTAAGCTTTGTTGTTTTTTTTTATCCTACAAGAGCCCTCACATTTCCACAAAAAAGTTTCTCAAAAGTGAGCAAGTTACACCAACACCATGCAGAGACCATTAGGATCTTTGATATATTTATTTCCCACATCTCATAAAAAGTAAGGTCAAGATGGATTAGTTACTTACCTGTAATCCTAGTTCTCTTCCAGGGGTATACTCATTAAAGTCATAAGCACTGAATTATCTCCGCCCATGAGCGGGGACCCGGAACACATAAACAATATACATATATATGTGTAAATATAACCAAAAGTACAAAGTACTAAGTAATTATACACATATACATGTATAATAACCACAATATGCAGCCTACCATTAACACTTAGGCTAATCAAACCAAAACCTTACACGTTCTGAAGCATGAAAATCTGCTGTATATAAATGCAATAAACAGGCATGAGCCTAAAATGCATTTCATAGCCATGAAAAACCTTTTATTTTCATCAAAGAACCTGTAGTAAACAGTTATTAGCCTAAAAGGGCTGCATATGAAAAAATGTCTGTGTACAGAAAATCAGACTGGCACCCTGCCTTTAAGGCTCCAGAGAATCTGCACACTTTGCCTTTAAGGCCTCCAGGAGAACTCTGTTCCCATCATGCCCCACAGGTGACAGTTAGGTCAGTTCTTTTGTACGGTACAGTAAACTTTAGCAGGAAGCTGCACTTAAACATATTGAAAACTTTAAACCTTAATGCTACTGCTCGCCCGGGGAGGCGGGAGGGTGCTTATGACTTTAATGAGTATACCCCTGGAAGAGAACTAGGATTACAGGTAAGTAACTAATCCTTCTCTTCCAGGGGATACTCATTAATAGTCATAAGCACTGAATAGAGTAGCAAGCTCATACCCACAGCAGCGGGCGAACAGATAAAAGCCTAGTCATACTTTAAAATCACAGTGTTTAACTAGTATTAGCAAACAAATTTCTGAGTGATGCTTGTCCCACTTGAGCATCAGTCTGAGCATCAGAATCCAAACAGTAATGGCGTGTAAACGTATGTACTGAACGCCAAGTAGCTGCTTTACATATCTCTGACATAGCTACATTCCTAAGGAGAGCTGTGGTAGAAGCTTTTCCCCTCGTAGAATGAGCCCTAGGTCTACCTGATAAAGACTTGTGGGCTAGCTGATAAGCCAGTAAGATACATGACACTATCCACCTAGAAATGGATCTCTTGGATGCTGCCAATCCAGTATTTGTAGGACCATAGTTCACAAACAGACAGTCCGTCTGTCTCAAAGACTTTGTTTTATCCAAGTAAAATTTCAAAACCCTTTTTAGATCTAATGAATGTAAAGTCCGTTCTGCTGGACTTGAAGGGTTCGGAAAGAAAGTAGGCAATGTTATGGATTGGTTAATATGAAAATCCGACACCACCTTAGGTAGGAAAGCAGGATGAGTCCTGAGCACCACTCTGTTTCCATGAAAAACTGTGTATGGTTCATTGCAACACAAAGCCTGGATTTCGCTCACCCTACGAGCAGAAGTGATGGCCACCAGGAACGCTACTTTCCAAGACAGGTGTTGCAAAGACGCTTTATGTATCGGCTCAAATGGGGGACCCATTAATTTAGTCAATACCACATTAAGCTCCCAAGGAGGAGACGGAGACCTGACTGGAGGATAAACCTTTCTTAACCCCTCCAGAAAATCCTTCACCACAGGATTTTGAAAGAAAGATATCTGTGTTGGCGATTTTCTATAAGCAGTTATTGCAGCAAGATGGACTTTGATGGAATTAAACTGCAAACCAGATTCAGCAAGGTAAAGAAGATAAGGCAAGACCACCTTTTCTTGACCATGAATAGGGTCCAGACCCTTACTCTGACACCAAAGGTAAAAGCGTTTCCACTTAAATCCGTAGGATTGTCTCGTAGAAGGCCGCTTTGCTTCCTTAACCACATCGCCGCTGCACCAATTCCCCCCCGGTGCTGAACTTTTCAGATTTACAGCATTTTATGACGAGCTGGGCTCGTCATCAGTGTGCGAGGAGGCTACACCATGACGAGCCCAGCTCGTCATGAGTGTGGAAGGGGTTAAGGATGTTCATACACTCCGGATTCAGCTGTAAGTGCCCGTACTGGATGACTTCAGGAGCCATGCTGCCAAGCGCAGGGAGGGTAGATTGGGATGAAACACTTGCCCCTTCTGCTTGGACAGAAGATCCGGGCGACACGGCAATCTCCTGTGCGGTGTTATTGACAACTGGAGGAGATCTGGGAACCACCACTGGCGTGGCCACTCTGGGCAAATCAGTATCATTCTGGAGTGAGTCTTGTACAGCCGATTGATCACTGCTGGTATCAACGGTGTCGGTGGAAAGGCGTACAGCAAATTTTGACACCAATCTATCAAAAGGGCATTCCCTTGAGATCCTTTCTGGTAGAACCTGGACGCGAAGACTGGGCATTTTGCGTTTGCCGCGTCTGCGAACAGATCTACATCTGGTGTTCCCCAATCCTGGAAAATGCTGTGCGCGACGTCTTCGTTGAGAACCCAGTCGTGCGCTTCGACGAAGTCTCTGCTGAGGTCGTCCGCCTGTATGTTGAGACTCCCCGGCAGGTGAATTGCTGTTATGGACAGGTCTCTCGCCAGTAACCAATGCCAGATGGTCTGGGCTTCTATGGAAAGAGTCCTGGATCTGGTACCCCCCTGCTTGTTTAAGTAATACATTGTAGTTGTATTGTCGGTTTGTACCAGGAGGGACCGAGTCTGTAGCGATGGCGCCAGGGATTTGAGAGCAAGATGGACCGCTCTGAGCTCGAGAAGATTGATGTGATATCCTTTCTCGAAGTCTGACCATTGCCCTTGTACCTGCAGAGGGCCCATATGCGCCCCCCAGCCTTGGAGAGAAGCATCTGTTATCAGAGTCTGCGTTGGTGGGTCCTGATGAAAAGGGACTCCCTTCATCACGTGCACCTTCATCCACCACCGGATGGAATCTTTTGCAGACTGTTGGGAGATAAATCCGGTCCTCCCAGCATCCCGTCCTCTGTTTCCATTGATCTTCCAGACACTGTTGTAGAGGACGCATCTGCAAACGTGCGTTTGGCACGATGAAAATGCACGACGCCATTGAGCCCAGGAGAGAGGACACTTGCCGAACTGTCGGACGTGCAGTTTGAAGGAGAAGCAGACACTTCGCTCTGATGGATGACCACCTCTCCTCCGAAGGACACACGTTTTCTACTTCTGTATCCAGCCGAGCACCCAGGTAGTGGATCTTCTGGGTGGGATTCATTATCGACTTCTTGTAGTTGACTTGCAGACCCAACTTGTACATGAGCTGAAGACAAAATCGACAGATGTTCTTCTAGAAGCGACGGGGATGAACTCTTCAGAAGCCAGTCGTCTAAGTACGGATATATGAAAATCCGACTCTTTCGAAGACAAGCCGCCACTACAGCCATACATTTTGAAAATGTCCTGGGGGCTGATCTCAGGCCAAAAGGAAGCACTGCGTACTGATAATGACGAGCCGCCACTTGAAACCTGAGAAATTTGCGATGTTTTCTGGATACCGGAATATGAAAATAAGCGTCCTTTAGATCGATGGAGCAAATCCAATCCCCTTGGTGTAATTGAGGGAAGATCTGGTGAAGAGCTAGCATTCGGAATCTCTCCTTCCGAATGAATTTGTTCAGTCGCCTCAAATCCAGAATGGGTCTGAACTCTGTGACTGGACCTTTTTTCTGCACAAGAAAGAATCGAGAGTACAGGCCTTGACCTCTCTGCTGGAAAGGGACTGGTTCTATGGCCTTCTTCTTCAGTAAGACGTTCGCCTCCTGTTGTAAGCGCTTTATATTCCACTGTACCATCTTTAGAGGGCGCATGACAGGGGGTGCCTTCTTGAATCTCAAAAGGTACCCGTTCTGAATGACATCCAGCACCCATCTGTCCTTCGTGATCTGTTTCCACTCGTCCAGATAACGCACAATACTTCCTCCAACCGGAGTGGGACACGGTTGTAGAGGAAGCATCCATTCATTGTTTCTGAGGCTGCTTGGCAGCTGATGACTGCTGCCTATTTCCATTGCCTCTGCCCCGTCCAGGCCGCCTCTGCTGGAATTGCGATCTTTGTTGATTCTGGCCTTGATTTTGCGAAGACCAATTCGTTTGTTGACTCCTTTGTTGAAAAGATCTCTTGTCATAGGGACGAAAAGTACCCCGACGTTTTAATTCTTTTTTCTTCTCAAGGCCTACGGCCTTAAGAGTGTCCAACTCCACCTTCATCTTAGACATCTCGTCGTCTGCATGAGATCCAAACAGAGTTGATCCATTAAAAGGTAAATTGACCATTTTCCTCTGTGCCTCCGGCTTTAGCCCCGTAAGGCGAAGCCAGGCTGTACGTCTTGCGCAAACACCGTGTGCATAGCCATGAGCCGACAAGTCCGCAGCATCAGCCGCCGCGCTAATGCTCTGGTTAGCCACCAAACCTCCTTCCTCCACTATTTCCAGGAAGTCTTTCTGATCCTCTTTAGGGAGTTTATCTGCAAAACGAGCCACTGAGTCCCAGAGCAGACGGTCATAGCGGCCCAATAGAGCAGACGCACTGGCCACTCGCATGACCGATCCTGAGGTATTGCACATCCTTCGCCCCAAGGAATCCATACTCTTACTGTCCTTTTCAGGTGGAGCAGAAGAGGTAGATGCTGCCGAATGCGCCTTTCTGACTGCTGCTACAATCAGGGAGTCTGGTGGTGGGTCAGACCGCAAAAACATTGGGTCTTCATCTGGAGCCTTGTATTTCTTCGCAATCCTAGAAGGACCTGAACCCACCGTGGCCGGAGTTAGGAATGTCCTCATTGCTGGTTCAATCAATCCGGGCACTAACGGTAGGAGAGGCCTGCCAGTCGTCTTGTGATGTAAGGTTTCGAAGATGACTGAGGTTGCTACCTGGGGAACTGCCATTTTGATACTGAATTTACTCGCTCCACGACATAATACATCATTAAATGTGCTTAAATCGTCTACTGGAGACACCCTGGAAGGAGGAGTAGAAGATATAGTCGGAGAATAGTCCCTATATGAAGATCTTGAAGAGGACGAAGACGATGTAGAAGATGGAGTAGGAGTTCTACGTCTTCTTTGAGGAGTTGCCGATCGTTGCCTCCTACGCTCCCTTGAACGAGATTTCTCTCACTAAGGATCTTGAGCGTGATCTTCTATGCAGTTCCTTCCGAGGGACCGGAGTTCTCTCCCCCATTATCGGACGCATCTTCCAATGCCTTAAACTTTCCAACCACCTCTGTGACAAGTTAATAGGCCGCTCTGTATGCTCAGGTGAAGCTTCAGGTGACACCTGCACAATATTCAGCTCTGCGGAAGACTTAGAAGCTCTCGACGCTGCACTGTGTTCAGAGACCAATGAACCAGACGGGGTCCGCTGTCTGGGCACCAACTGTCTCATCTGACACCTGCCCTGAGGTTGAGCCCGAATGAGCCACCACAGAAGAGTCCTGGTGCACTATCCCTTGCCCCACTGCAGATCTGTTGTCTTGCTGATCATGCGGGGAACCTTCCACTCTAGGTCCGGGACTTATTTCTGACCTCGACAAAGACCTAATTGAGGTCCGAGAGGCTGGTCTTGATAGTCTCGACTCCGACCTATGATCAGGTGGGGGAGACCTAGACACTCCATGCTTCGAGCCCGAAGCATGCTTCGACGTCGACTTACGTCGCGATGGAGACCTTGACCTTCTCTTTTTAGGTCTCGACGTCGAATCCTTCGACGTCATCCTTTCTCTCGACGTCGATCTTTTCCTCGACGACGTATGTCTCCCTCTCGACGTCGACCGATGACTCTTCCTCGACGTCGACCCTTTATCCTTAGACGTCGACCCTTTATCCTTCGACGGCGAACCTTTATTCTTCGACGGCGAACCTTTTTCCTTCGACGTCGAACCTTTTTCCTTCGACGTCGACACACGATCCTTGAACGTCGGACATCTCTTGTCCCTCGATGTCGACCTCATACGATCCTTCGACGTCGAGCGTTGTACTCCCGACGTCGTCCTCACTGCAATCGACACCAATTGCCTCGACGTCGACAAGGATTTCGACGGAGACTGCCTCACCGGCGATGTCCTCGACGTCGATGGAGCTCTCTTCGACAGCGATCTTCTCTACGTCGAGCGCACCTTTTTTGACGGTGACGCTCCCTGGAGTCGATGCTTCTTAGTTCTACCTTCTGGAGACGCTGATCTTCGACGTTTGGGCTGAGAAGATGGCCTGGCAGATGATAATAGGCCTTTACTCTTCTCACCACGGTTTTCTCTCTCCAGAAGGCCCAGCAACCTCATTTTCTCTCTTTCTTTTAAAGTTCTATTTGAAAGGTTGAGGCAGTGATAACATTCTTCCACCTTATGAGAAGCTGGAAGACACACCACACAAACAGAGTGTGGGTCAGTTTTCGACATCTTCTTCCCACAGGAAGGACATTTGTAAAATAAAGGTGGCATTCTGACTAAAAAACACCAACAGCTTAGTCAGAAAAGGGTAACAACCCACCACCAAAGATATATTTTGTCAAGAAAAGGCAAGAAAAACCAATTTCTGACAGAAAATACTTCAAAAGAGCAGAGCTCAAGTTCCAGGTTCCTCACAGAACAAGCCGGAAAAAAGAACTGACCTAACTGTCACCTGTGGGGCATGATGGGAACAGAGTTCTCCTGGAGGCCTTAAAGGCAAAGTGTGCAGATTCTCTGGAGCCTTAAAGGCAGGGTGCCAGTCTGATTTTCTGTACACAGACATTTTTTCATATGCAGCCCTTTTAGGCTAATAACTGTTTACTACAGGTTCTTTGATGAAAATAAAAGGTTTTTCATGGCTATGAAATGCATTTTAGGCTCATGCCTGTTTATTGCATTTATATACAGCAGATTTTCATGCTTCAGAACGTGTAAGGTTTTGGTTTGATTAGCCTAAGTGTTAATGGTAGGCTGCATATTGAGGTTATTATACATGTATATGTGTATAATTACTTAGTACTTTTGGTTATATTTACACATTTATATGTATATTGTTTATGTGTTCCGGGTCCCCGCTCATGGGCGGAGATAATTCAGTGCTTATGACTATTAATGAGTATCCCCTGGAAGAGAAAGAGGACTTCCAGAGAAAAAAAATAAGTTGCCAAAATTTCAGCCACAAAAACAACACATTTAAAATTACTTGATCTAATGAAACATCAAGTAATGGATAGGTGGGTGGGGGAGGGAGGTGGGAGTCAAACTTTCTCATAGGAAGGTTACCAGAGCAGGATTCTTTCCTCAAGGACAGAAACAATGAGAACTAAGAACCCAGCATTTGCAAAATAACAATGTTGTATAGTGGAGCCACAGCATTACCTGTACACTATCTCCTTATATAAAGATCACTGAAGTATGGTCCAGTAATGTAATGTGGAATTGTAGAGCACTGCTGGTCACCCATGAGAGTGTCCAGGCACAGAGTAGGTAAGTCTAGAGGTGTGGTGAGGCTGGGCCGGAGTACAGGCAGTCTTGATGGTCCTGCAAGAAGACTAATTGAAAAGCCAGGTCTTCAGCTTGTTGTCAAATTCAAGAAGTAAGGAGAAGGCAATGATGTGTTGGGGAGGTCGTTCCAGGATGTGGCGGCTTGGTAGGAGAATGATCGACCTCCCATTCTGCTTCTGTGGATGCGGGTATATGTGGAAGTTAGAGTGATGCTCAGCGAAGTTTCTTAGTGGGTTAGTGGAACTCAAGCCAATGAGTGAGGTACGCGGGTCAGGGTTCTGTGGTGATTAAATGCATGTTTGAGAAGTTTCAACTGGTAGTATTCTGGATGGGGAGCAAGTGGAACTCTGAGGAGTGGTTTGGGCTTGGCGTGGGAGGATGAGTTTGGCGGAGGCATTTTGAAGTGTGTGGAGAAGACTGGTTGGGATTCCGGTAGGAGAGCGCGTTTCCATAGTCCAGTCTGCTTGTGGTAGGCCCTGCGTGATGGTACGTCTGGTGTCCAGTGGGAGCCACTTGAACATTTTACATGACACAAAGAGGATGTGGAATCAGGAGTATGTGACGGCATTGACCTGGGACTTCAAGGTGAGGTTGGTGTCCCAAATAGTTTACAACTTTAACTAGATTTGTTCTAAAAGTAAAGAACAATTCTATAAAGAAGGGATGGCCCATACAAAAGACAATCTAATAACCGATTTGCTGCGGCCAGAATTCCTTGCTGTGTGGGAGAATTCCACGTGTGTGTGATTCAGACGGCCCCTGGCCGTCCTCCGCACACGCCCACTTTGACGTCAGACGGCCAGGGGCTGTCCTACGTATGGAAGCAGTTAATGTTCCACCTGCAACAAGCTATGTTCTAAAAGAAAAAAAAGCAAACGCATACCTACAAAAACGAAAGTTCTCTTAGCTGGATACTACCTCCCATAAAGTGTTGGGAGATTGTTCCACAGCCTGAGAGAACTGGAGAAACGTCAGTCTCCACTGCATTTGCACCTGGGATAACGGATCTTGAAGATAGTTTTGTACAGAAGGCAGGTTCCTTAATGGGCAATGGTGTATAATCCATTTTATGCATTCTGACATACTGTAACCATTGGAGAGTGGCAAAGTATGTTGGGACTTTTCCCCCCCAATGACAATTCAAGTTAAGAGAGACCTTTTAGAAATCTACAGATTTGCTAACAAGTAGACCTGCATAGAGGGCTTTATCATAGTGAAGATAAAAGGCAGTATTTATTTAGAAATCTGAGGTGAGAGCGGATTTCACCACTTATGTCCTTTGGGTCTGGACACCCGGGTTGTGATCTTAGAGCATATGCACTTCTTTATGGATCCTTGCTTTATTTATTTTATTTATTTATAACATTTTATATAGCGTGAACAAGATCCCAAAGGATATCAGAGCGCTTACAAAAGGATGGAAGGAAGGACATAAATGCAATATCGACATCAAGTAAGAATGAGAAAACAGGAATAATCACATACAAGATAAATGAGTCAAGGAGAGTAATAAAATAAACCGGTATATAGTGGGTTACGAAGGGGGGCACACTATGAGGTGAAGAAGAGCAGCATCAACATGATGGTAAAATGCTTGTAGGAACAATGGCTTCGAGCAGGTGTGCCTAGCCCAATTAAGGTAAGAATTTATTCATTAGGAATATTTTAGCTTCCAGGTTGAAAGCAGTCCTTGAGAAGATTCTGCGGACTTCCGGTGGAAGAGTTCCATATCCTTAGGGCAGCGCTGGAGAAGGCTCGGTGACAAGTTCTCTTTTTGCTAAGGATGAGTGGTTTCATGAGGAAAGTTTTAGCGCTTCTTGAGCCTCTACCACCACAGGATAATTCAAGCTTTGTGCAAGGTACCTGGGAGTTTTGAGATGCAGGGCTTTGTGCGTCAGAACGGAAACCTTTAACTGAATTCGAGCTTCGTAGGGCAACCATTTAAGAGATTTTAGGACATGTGAAATGTGCTCATTTCGTTTGGTCCCTGTAACCAGTCTAGCTGCAGCATTCAGTGATGCCCTTAGTGGAGCCAAGGTGTATTTAGGAAGGCCACAGAGCGTAGCGCTGCCATAGTCTAGCCTCGGCAAAACAAGCGCTTAGATCACCTGCTTGAAATCAGATTGTGGAAGGAATGGTTTGATGTAATGTAATGTAAATGCCATTTGTAAAGCGCAGCGCTACCTCCAACGGAGGTGTCCCAGCGCTGCCCGTATACTGCTTAGGAACCCTTCCTGGTTTTTCCCTGTGGAATGTCCACTCCTGGGCACCCCCAAGGTGAAGCCAGGCATCCCAGCACTGTTGGGGCCGTTGTGGAGACTAATCAAGCTGCTGCACAGAGTTGCAGAGTGGGACCCATGATTAGAATTGGCACCGAGGCGAGAATTATCAGGTCCGAGGAAATTGAGACCATGACCCGCCAATGTGGGTATTGAACCCTGGTCCCGGACCAGACCTCTGCATCAGGGTCTGCCGCTCTAACCATTTGAGCCACACTTCTCCACACTTGATATTTCTAAGAGTCCACATCAAGTGATTAGCTCCCTTACACACACACACACTATGATGGTAGGGGTGCCGTTGAAAGTAGTGAGGTGATTCAGCCGAGGTCAGGATTGGGGATGTGCTTTGGAAAAGAGATGAGAAGGAATTCAGTTTTGGAGGTGTTGAGCAGGAGATGGTTCTCATTTAACCAATTTTGAGTAGACGTTAGGGTAGTGTTGAGTGAGATGATGTTATCTGGAGATGCGATTTTCAAGTAAAGTTGCGTATCGTCCGCATACATATGGAAGAGAATATTCATGGAATTAAGTGAGTTAGCTAATGGTTCCAAGAAAAGGTTAAAGAGGATAGGAGATCTGGCCGACTTTTGGAGGACACCCATGAGTACTAGATAGGGATTGGAGAGCGAGTGGTTTGCCTCAATTCTTTATGACCTGTGGTGGAGGAAGGACAAGTCTACTTTTCAAATATATTTACCCTGTCCTAGGAATTGTTTTTATCAATTTTGTCAGGGGGTCCTTGCTATTCACATCTGGAGGAAGGACGAGAAGGATTAGTTACTTACCTGTAATCCTAGTTCTCTTCCAGGGGTATACTCATCAAAGTCCTAAGCACTGAATAGTCCCGCCCTCGTGCGGGACCCCGGAGCAATAGCCAATAATATGCATATATATATTCACTGAAAAAACCATAGGTTTCACACCAGTTATAGTTAGGAATTAGCATTTAAAAAACCTATGAAATTCACTGAAAAAACCATAGGTTTCACACCAGTTATAGTTAGCTGGAAATTTTACTGATATAAAACCATTGAAATTCCCACGTTATAGTTAGTCGGACTCACTATAACTTGCGCGTGCAATGCACTGCTGATGACATCACATATTACATCACTCATGACATGGTCAGTGACATCACTCATGACATCACTGATGACACCATCCTTGTGACACAGTGACAGACCTCCTCTCAGTGTAAAGTAACCCTTCAGACACATATTCAAAAATAGAAACTGAAATTTTTAAAAAAATGGAGATACCTATATCAGTTACAACAAGCAATTCTGTAATTCCACTATCTATATACACACCCACTCATTCACCAACAGTTCTATATAGTCACTCATACATATACTCACTCATCATATGAAGAGATACACCTATACATCCTGTTACACACCGACATTCATCCAAAAGTTACTCACACACATATTCACACGTGCAAATAAACTATTGAACAACCATTTATTTGAATATAGAGTTATACACACACTTCCACCTTACTTCTATTGAAAATTACACATATTTATTCTCTTAAACAATCACTTATAGAAACACATACTTATTTAAACAGGAAATCTTACAATCTCTTACTCTCACATATACTCACTTATATACATCAATATTCATATATACTAGATTAAAACATATGTAGTTACTGATAAAGACACTAGTGAGACAGTCATTCACTCACTAACAAACACATATAGACACTCATCCACCCATACAGTCCTGTACATATGCTGTCTTCAAAACACATACAAACAAAGAGTCAGTCACTCATGCATCTATGTGCTAAGTAATACCCCCACCAAACCATATAGACACTCATACTGATACTAATAAAAATATCAAATAAGTAGCTACATGCGTATGTATATGGGTTATCAACACATGTAGCCACTTATACACAAAGTGAAACACTAATATATGTATTTAAATATTTAAACATAACTGACTAATATTTATTTTTCAGAAAGACACATATTCACTGGATGGTGTCATCAGTGATGTCATGAGTGATGTCACTCACCATGTCATGAGTGATGTAATATGTGATGTCATCAGCAGTGCATTGCACGCGCAAGTTATAGTGAGTCCGACTAACTATAACGTGGGAATTTCAATGGTTTTATATCAGTAAAATTTCCAGCTAACTATAACTGGTGTGAAACCTATGGTTTTTTCAGTGAATTTAATAGGTTTTTTAAATGCTAATTCCTAACTATAACCGGTGTGAAACCTATGGTTTTTTCAGTGAATTTCATAGGTTTTTTAAATGCTAATTCCTAACTATAACTGGTGTGAAACCTATGGTTTTTTCAGTGAATTTCATAGGTTTTTTTAATGCTAATTCCTAACTATAAGTTTCACTTTATAAATAAGACTGTTAGCACTCTAGTTGTTCTTTAGAACACTCTGGTACATTCTGTCATTGGGCTACAGTTGGGCTACATCTAGTTGAAATTTGGGCTACATTTACATTTTTTGGTCTCTGGTGGCCATCTTTGGGCTACATTTTGGCTACATTTTGGCTCTAACATATATTAAGCCCAATGTAGCACAATACATATTTTTCTAAAGTTAATTTTTTTACAAACCACTTCAGAATAGGGCTACCTGTCCCTACAATTATCCCATTTTTTTTTTTTAATTTTTTTGGGGAGCGCTCCCGGAGCGCGCCCCGGGGAGCGCCCCGAAAAGCGTACTTCTGAAAAGCGCCCCGGGGCGCGCTCCGGGGAGCGTCCCGTGAGCGCCAATATCGCAAACGAAAACATGATCGTGACGTTTCGCGTAGCCGCGACCGCGTGATACGCACGGCGTAAGCGCACCCGGAAGTACTCGAGCGAATACGATCGTACAACGTAAACATCCGACGCGCTTACGCTGCGCGACCCGGGGCGCGCCCCCGGGCGCGCCCCGGGCGCGTAGCGTAAGCGCGTCGGGTCATGTGAGCAGAAAATAACACTTTTCATTGGTTCATAACAGTTTTAGTTTCATAATGATGAAGCCCCTGGTCTTGTGACCTGAAAATAACACTTCTCATTGGTTCAGGACAGTTTTTTTTTCTAAATGATGAAAGACCCCACCTTTTTTCCTTATTCTGACTTTGTCCTTTGACTGAGGAAGACCTGTTTGTTGCTCTCTCTACTTTTTTGCTCCAAATAATGGCTTCAGTAGTAGCATCAGCTGGTGCATCTGCCCCACCACCACCACCACAACCACCAAGAGGACCAGCTCCAAATTATATTGGTGGTCAAGAACAGGAGGAGGAGGAAGAGGAAGAGGAGGAGGGGAGAAGAAGATGGCTGCCAGAAGAAAATACCCCATACAAACCCAAACCACACATTGTATGGGAGTTTTTTTCAAAAAGGTGAATGCGCCCAAGGTGACTTGCCTCATCTGCAATGATGAACTTTCACGGGGCAACCCAAACAAAAAATATTCATTTGGTAACTATACCATGATTCGGCACATGACCAGAAAGCACCCAATCAACTACTCTCGTGCAGAGTTCAGGGAACTGGCCAGTAACCTCCCCCAGTCATCAAGGACCCCCTCCCAAAGAAACCAACCCACTCCATCGGAACCAGAAACATCCGAGGTGATGCCTTGCATTCAGCCGAGATTTGCTGATTTTAAAATCACTTGTTCTGCATGTGGCAAGCTTATCGCCTATGGCGAAAAAAGCGTTAAGCTCATCGTCCTTGCAGGTGACAACCACAAGTGCCCCAAAAAGAAGTAATTTTTTGGGTTTTTTGTTTTTTTGCTCCAGTTGAGCCAGTTTCAATTCCCTTTTTTTGTTTCTCCCCCTAAAAAAATACAAAAAAAAAATATAAAACTGTTTTGAAAAGCCAAAAAAAGTTCAAAAAGTTCAAAAAACACAAAAAAAATATAAAACAACAAAAAGAAGAAAAAAAAAGTTCTTTTTAGAACTACCTCCAATTTCTAAATCAAAACTTCATTTTTTAAAAACTCTGTCACCTTTTTTCATCATAGTACGCTCCCCGGGCCGCTCCCCGGTGCGCGCACCGGGCGCTTCCCCCGCGCAAAACGAAAAAAAAAAAATATTTTAAATGCCCCGCGGGGCCCTTTTATAGCCCCCACATCAAACCTAGGGGGTCAAAGGGGTCTATCCCTGACGCCTTATGGTCATTTCCCCCTTTTTTTTAGCCACCTCTTATGTCTCGATTTTACCGAGACACAAGATGGCGGCCGCTCTGGACTGTTTCGAATGTTTACAGACACCCGAGAGCCAATCAGCTTTCCATGCGCACCTCGCGTCACGCGCCCGGAGCGCTCCCCGGTGCGCACACCGGTGCGCTGCTATAGATATATATATTTTTTTGAACCTAAATTACTCAAAATCCACTAGAGCACATATCTTGAGACATAGCAAAGGCACATCGGGCTACCAGTCCCTACAATTTTGCCAAATTTGGTGGAAATCCATTCAGCCGTTCGGGTTAAAAGTGAAATCGACCGCCCTATGGAAATTAACATGGGGAAAACGCGTTTTGGGACCCCCCTTTTATCTCGGCCCCCGCTTGACGTATCCCCCCCAAACTTTCAAGGAAGGACCGGAGCTCAACGAGGCCATTTTCAGGAAATTTTCAGGCAGATTCGTCAACCGGTGCCAAAGTTATTCCAAATAGAATTTTGAGATTTAACATTGAAAAAAATCCTAACTATAACTACGTACTGGCGACCGCCAGTAGGTATATATATATATATATATATATATATATATATATATATTACCTACTGGCGGTCGCCAGTAGGTAGTTATAGTTAGGATTTTTTTCAATGTTAAATCTGAAAATTCTATTTGGAATAACTTTGGCGCCGGTTGACGAATCTGCCTGAAAATTTCCTCAAAATGGCCTCGCGGCATTCCGGTCCTTCCCTGAAAGTTTGGGGGGGATTCGTCAAGCGGGGGCCGAGATAAAAGGGGGGTCCCAAAACGCGTTTTCCCCATGTTAATTTCCATAGGGCGGTCGATTTCACTTTTAGCCCGAACGGCTGAATGGATTTCCACCAAACTTGGCAAAATTGTAGGGACTGGTAGCCCGATGTGCCTTTGCTATGTCTCAAGATATGTGCTCCAGTGGATTTTGAGTAATTAAGGTTCAAAAAAATATATATATCTATAGCCGCGCTCCGGTACGCGCACCGGTACGCGCACCGGGCGCTTACCGCGACTTGCGCGCAGAAAGCTGATTGGCTCTGGGGTGTCTGTAAACATTCTAAACAGTCCGGAGCGGCCGCCATCTTGTGTCTCGGTAGGATCGAGACACGAGAGGTGGCCAAAACAAAGAGGGAAATGACCATAAGGGGGCAGAGTAGACCCCCCTTGACCCCCTAGGTTTGATGTGGGGGCCATAAAAGGGCCCCGCGGAGCAAAAAAAAAAATTTAAAAAAATTTTGATTTTCGCGGGGTGAGCGCCCGGTACGCGCACCGGTACGCGCACCGGTAAGCGTACCGGGGAGCGTACCATGGGGAAAAAGAATGACAGTTTTAAAAGTAGCTGTTTAAAAAAAAAAAATGTTTTGTTGTTTTTTTTTATACATACACATACATATATATATAAATGCATATGCATATATATATATGCATATATGTGTATATGTGTGCGTGTAGAGAGAGGTAAAGAGGTAGAGGTGTAGAGGTAGAGAGGTAGAGAGGTAGCGGTAGAGAGGTAGAGATTAGTAGAGAGAGAAGAAGAGAGAGGTAGAGAGGTAGAGAGTAGAGAGTGAGTAATAGAGAGTAGAGAGTGAGTAGTAGAGAGTAGTAGAGAGCAGTAGAGAGAGTAGCAGAGAGTGAGTAGTAGAGAGTAGTAGAGTGAATAGTAGAGTGAGTAGTAGAGAGTAGTAGAGAGTGAGTAGTAGAGAGTGAGTAGTAGACAGTAGTAGAGAGTAAGTAGTAGAGTGAGTAGTAGAGAGCAGTAGAAAGTGAGTAGTAGAGAGTAGTAAAGAGTGAGTAGTAGAGAGTGAGTAGTAGAGAGTGAGTAGTAGAGAGTGAGTAGTAGAGAGTAGTAGAGAATGAGTAGCCGAGAGAATAGTAGTGAGTAGTAGAGAGTGAGTAGTAGAGTGAGTAGTAGAGACTAGTAGAGAGAGAGTAGTAGAGAGTGAGTAGTAGACAGTAGTAGAGAGTGAGAAGTAGAGAGTGAGTAGTAGAGAGTAGTAGTGAGTAGTAAAGAGTGAGTAGTAGAGAGAGAGTAGTAGAGAGTGAGTAGTAGAGAGTAGTAGATAGTGAGTAGTAGGGAGTAGTGAGTAGCGAGTAGTAGGGAGTGAGTAGTAGAGAGAGAGTAGTAGAGAGTAGTAGAGTAGTAGAGAATGAGTAGTAGACAGTGAGTATTTGAGAGTAGTGGAGTAGGAGAGAGTAAGTAGTAGAGAGTAGTGGAGAATATTCCAAAGTTTGGCACAGCACCACTTTCACAATGAGTCCAATCAAATCATATCACTTAGAGTCCTTATTGAAGCGCTGAATCTTGGTGTATATTCAAATGCTTTTATTTTCCTTAAGTTTATGTACCACAGCCAGCCGAAAGGTTTCGTTCTGTACAACAGAACTTCTTCAGGGCGTTCTTATTTCCTTCAAGTTATGTCGGTATCCAGTTGTCATATAACTAGATATTTCTTCCAAATGTTAGACGAGACATAAGTATATTCTTATTCAAAGTGACTAGGTATCAATTTTACCCACACAATTTGGGCAGACTTGAGTAATTTATAGCATCCTCAAAGTCAGTCTTTCAAAAATTCCAAAGTATAGGACATGATAATCCAAATCCAAATGTTTCTCAAGAAAAGTAATTTACAATCGTTCGGAATATCGGTGTTTGGGCAGATATGATCCAGGGACCCCCAGTATGCAAGGGGAATTAGTCCCCCCTCTACAAACGCGCCAGTGGCGTGCATTGCAGAGAGGTGTAACAAGGGTGTGGCCTCATTACACTTCTCTGCAATGCAGCTCCCTCGCGCATACTGGAGGCTCCTGGTGGACCAGTTGACCCCAGGGACCCCCAGTATGCAAGGGGAATTAGTTCCCCCTCTGCAAACGCGGCAGTGGGCTGCGTTGCAGAGAGGTGTAACAAGGGGCATAGTCTCATTACACCTCTGCAATGCAGCCCCTGGCGCATACTGGAGGTTCCAGGTGGGCTAATTGGCCCCCAGGGGCCCCCAGTATGCAAGGGGAATTAGTTCCCCCTCTTCAAACATGCACGGGGGCTGCGTTGCAGAGAGGTGTAAAAAGGGTTGTGGCTTCATTACACCTCCCTGCAATGCAGTCCCCTGGCGCATACTGGAGATTCCTGGTGGGCTTTCAGGTGTTATATAGTTAGGAATTAGCATTAAAAAAACCTTTGAAATTCACTGAAAAAACCATAGGTTTCACACCAGTTATAGTTAGGAATTAGCATTTAAAAAACCTTTGAAATTCACTGAAAAAACCATAGGTTTCACACCAGTTATAGTTAGGAATTAGCATTTAAAAAACCTATTAAATTCACTGACAAAACCATAGATTTCACACCATTTATAGTTAGCTGGAAATTTTACTGACATAAAACCATTGAAATTCCCACGTTATAGTTAGTTGGACTCACTATAACTTGCGCGCCTGTAATGCACTGCTGATGACGTCACATATTACATCACTCATGACATGGTCAGTGACATCACTCATGACATCACTGATGACACCATCCTTGTGACAGAGTGACAGACCTAATTTCAGTGTAATGTAACGCTTGAAACACATATTCAAAAATAGAAACAAACATTTTCAAAAAAATGGAGATACCCAAACCAGTAACAACAACCAATTCAGTAATTCCACCATCTATATACACATCCACTCATTCACCAACAGTTCTATATAGTCACTCATATATATACTCACTCATCATATGTAGTGATACACCTATACATCCTGTTACACATCAGCAGTCATCCAAAAGTTACTCACACACATACTCACACATGCAAAGAAACTATTGAACATCCATTTATTTGCATATACATTTATACACACACTACCACCTTACTTCTAAGGAAACTTACCCATACTTACTCTCTTAAACAATCACTTATAGAAACACATACTTATTTAAACAGGAACTCCTACAATCTCTCACTATATATACTATACTCACTTATATACATCAATACTCACATATACTAGATTAAAACATATGTCGTTACTAATGAAGACACTAGTGAGACAGTCATTCACTCACTAACACACACATATACACACTCATCCACCCATACAGTCCTGCACATATGCTGTCTTCAAAACACATACAAACAGTGAGTCAGTCACCAACCCCTGCAGCCACTTATACACAAAGAGAAACACTGATACAAACATTTAAATATTTAAACAATACTCGCTAATATATGTATTCACTAAGATACACGTAATAAGCCAGTTACCCAACCAATTTTTTTTAAAAAAAACATCCATTTACACACTTATTTAAACATTTATTCTTCCATCGACCTTTACAAATACATACATAAAACAAATTTATTTTTCAGAAAGACACACATTCACTGGATGGTGTCATCAGTGATGTCATGAGTGATGTCACTGACCATGTCATGAGTGATGTAATATGTGACGTCATCAGCAGTGCATTACAGGCGCGCAAGTTATAGTGAGTCCAACTAACTATAACGTGGGAATTTCAATGGTTTTATGTCAGTAAAATTTCCAGCTAACTATAAATGGTGTGAAATCTATGGTTTTGTCAGTGAATTTAATAGGTTTTTTAAATGCTAATTCCTAACTATAACTGGTGTGAAACCTATGGTTTTTTCAGTGAATATATATATATACATACATATACATATACATATACATATATACATATACATATACATATATACACATACATACATACATGCATATAAATACACATATAATAACTATATATATATATAGATAATATGCATTATACATATGCAGCCCAAAATAACCATACTAGGCTCAAAAGACTGCCCCCAAATGCCTGAAACAAATCTTTACATTTGTTAAATAAAGACATATAAATGACATTATATGAAAATGCAAAGAAGAAAGCACTGCCTTGGTTGTCTTTGAAACACACCACCTTTATTTTCAAAGGTAAAACAGGCAGGACCAGAGAGGCAGCTTTAGCCTAGATAGGCTGCATTGTAACAATAGGAAAAAAACTGGCGCCGTGCCTTTAAGACCTCTATGAGCCTCCAGGCTCCCATCATGCACCACAGGTGACAGTTAGGTCAGTTCTTTTTGGACGGCGTATAACAGTGTAAACACAGCATGGGTAATGCGTAAAATAGCCAGTTCTGGTATTCGTCCAGGGAGGAGGGTGGGTGTGCTTATGACTTTGAGGAGTATACCCCTGGAAGAGAGCTAGGATTACAGGTAAGTAACTAATCCTGCTCTTCCAGGGGATACTCATCAATAGTCATAAGCACTGAAGGAGCTCCCCGAAGGAGCTCCCCGTGCTTGGGATCCCTTAACCGGGTATATCCCTGTTAGCAGCAGCCATCGACCTCCCCAGGAACAAGAGTAACAGGAGTAATGTTTTGGACACCGCTGTGACCCGCCAGCGTCACAACAGAGAAGTCCCTGCAGGAACGGAGTGCTGTGAAAGCCTTGGGACGCGAAACAATGTTGGAAACGGCCCGCACCACAGCAGAGGAACCCAAGGGACATCGTTAGGCGGAGTGAGGCTCGGGTCGGTGGTAATCGACACCCGATATCCTCCACAGCCAACACCGAGGACAGAACAGAACGCACACCGAGGACAGAACAGAACGCACACCGGACCCTCCCCCCCCACCCCCGAACAGAAGGCAGACGCTGAGATCGGGAGCCAGGGGGTCGCGTCTCAGCGGACACCCCGGGACCGAAGGGGGCTGAGGCTGAGGCAACAACAACGGAACACCCGCCCGACTGCAGCAGAGGTCGCTGGTCGCAGCACCGGGATCGGCAGGAGGATCACCGAGATCAGCGGGAGCAAGACGACAACGGACCCCCCCTCCCCCCACCCCCTTGCACCTACCGCCGCAGCAGAGGAATCAGAGCGGGGCAGCGGGCACCAGGACCAAAGCGGGAGGAGCACCGGACCCCTTTCATTCCCTTTGGTCCCGACGGCAGCAAAGGCAGCACCGGGACATGACGACGCAACCCCCCCCCTCTCCCCCACACACCGCAGCAGAGAAATACTAGCGGTCTGGAGAGCCGGGAGGGACGCTGGACGCCGGTTCCTAGCTAACACGGCGGGTGTCACAAGCTCTCGAAGCGGACCCGCGAGAGCTAAACACAGCTCAACTTCAAAAAGAACCTTTCTTTTAATAAGAGCGAGCGAGGAGCTGTAGGGGCGACAGAACAGCGAAGCCTGCCCCCATTGACATCGGTAGATTCCTGGCAAATGGATGGGATGCTTTTCAATATAATACAGGCTGAGCTCTGACGTGAGATCAAGTATATACAGCCACATACATCTACGAAGAGGAAGGAAGCCAATCATGGATTAATGTAGTGCTTCTGTAAAACTCTACTGGCAATATTTACTGAAACACAGAAACTCAGGTATTTACTTCTCCCACCCGCCGGCTCTCTTTTGAAAAATCGAACTCTTTTGAAAAATCTAACTCCTTTGTACAAAATGGCTGGGGCCATAAAACTGTAACAATAAATCCCCCCATACCTCTGTCGTCCACGTGGCCCTTCAGCTCAACTCCCCCACACAGAGATAAGATTCCTCCCAGCTAGCCTTGAGCTCTGTTTGCTTAAACAGAAAGTGGAATCTCTTCCCCTGTGCTCAGAGTAATAGCAGCAAACAGAGGACTATTCTCTCTTTCTCCCAGCCTGCACAGCAACAAACAGAGGACTACTGGCTTGATCTGAACTATTTGGCGGCCATTTTAGTCTAGTTTCTAGTTTTTATTGGATTATAGTATTTTAGACTAGTAGAACAGAATGCCGGCCTATGCCTGTAGTATTATACTTTTACTTATAGTTTTATCATTTGTTTAGGGCAGATTACTACCTCATATATGAAAGATTGTCTGCCTATTATTGTATTATTGCAGTATTGCTCTCCTAGCCTATTCTGAATTTTTGTATTACACAGACTGCTACCTCATATATGAAAGAGTGTTTGCCATCATTGCATTAGTACACTCTAGCTTTATTTTAAACATTTGTATTGCACAGATTACTACCTTAAATATGACAGAGTGTTTGCATACCATTGCAGTACTATACCTATATCGGTATTTTGAACACCTGTAAGCACAGATTATTACCTCATATATTAGGATTCCTCACTAGTGCCACTTTTACTTGTATTTTGAACATTTGTAAATGCAGATTGCTACCTCACACTATTTGGGTTAACAACCAATGTCACCTTCGATTTTTGAGTTTTGACTCGTGTAAATTGTTGTATCTGGATCCTTCCTCTATATTCTATCAATATTATCAACTATAGTGCATTAGTGCACTCTCCCATTGTACCCTACCCTTATATATTATCATCAGTATTATGCCTATTCTTACACCTTGTACCTTACAATTTACCGTATGTATTTGCCCTACTGCTCACTCTTATATCCTGGATATGCTGGTTGATTACTAGTGTCACTTTGGTAATTTATAACTTATTACTGTGTATCCTACTGTATGCACCTGTTTTTCTGCACACATGTTTTTCTGCACATTGGTACCACTATAGTGCACTACTGCATCCTCCCATACCCACCTAATCCTTCAACGCAACATGGACCCCATCGGCAAACACACATACAAAATCAACTTCCCACCATCACTCACCAAAAAAGCCGCCAAACGCTTTAAACACAACTTCCTTAGGTCACACTCGGAAACGCCCTTTGCTGACACCTACTTCTCACCGGTCAATGGATCCCTGAACACCGATATCATCTTCCACACCACACGCAGATCTCAATGGAGAAAAGCGTTCTTCACCCTACTCACCGTCTCCTCCACTAGAAAATCCGCTCACAGCCTAACTCTCTCCATCACACCATCCCAAGTCTTTCCAGGCAGAGCCACCATCACTATTTACAATAACGGGATTGTCCTATCACAATCCACAGGCAGGATCCTGGAACTGCTAGACAACATGTTCCCCACCTTCAAAGAACACCTCTCCAATTCACGGACAAACACTCATATCTCCCCCAGTTCCACCAACCATGACCTCACAGCTACATACTCTTCAATCAGGGACACACCTACCCCCCCTGACCTCCCATCCCCTACCCACAACCCCACTATCCCAATTCAGCACTCCATCACAGACACAGATCGCTCCCCCTCATACACCGCTCTTTCCCCCGCCCCTTCTACCAACTTGCGGACCGCCACACATACCCTCAACACTCCCATCACACCTACAGCGGGCATTAACACCCCGCTCGCCGCTGACAGCACAGTTCCCACCCATAACACACCTAACTTAGTCCAGCACCAGAACAACACGCATTCCGACAATTCCCCCCCTTTATCCCCCCCCATACTCAGTCCTCATTACCCTCTAACCAACTTCGCAGCACATACCCCCTCTCCTAATTTAACTCCCCCTCCCCTCAACAGGGCCATCTCCAATCCCACTTCCCCTCCTACTCTCAGCCCCCATTACCCTCCTTACACCCCCACCACGGCTACCAGTCTCCCAGCCTACACCTTGACCCCCCCGCCTACCACCAATGCCCTCACCCATAACACTAACTTCCTCCCTACCTCATCCACACCCCTCCCGTCCAAAACCTCTCGCCTCCCTAACCCCATCCCGCACACCAACACAACGCAGACCTGCTCGAACACCAGCCCTCCCTCCCACCTGCACACGAATTCCCTGGTCAGCCATTCACCCCGACTGCAACTCCCACCCCCACCACCTACCCTACAATGGAATACATCACGGCCACCCTCACTCAGATCAAAGAAGACATTCACGCCATCAAAGAACTACTCTCCACACACCCCATACACCGCCCACCCACCTCCACCCCCCTCCCAACTTGTCTCCTACTCCGCCGGCGGACCCCCACCCTCATCACGCCCCACACCAGGCGTCAATCCCTGCTCATAGGCGCAGCAACTGCCCTCGTCCCCCGCATCGCCCCTGCAACCCCTCACACATCTACACCTCCCCGCCAAACTTGTCCCCCACCCCTCCGACTAACTCTCGCACTCAGCTATCCCCCAATCTGACATCAATCCCAGCTCTTAATCGCAACAACCGCCCTCGCCGCACCCACAACTCTTCTTCTGACCTCGACACACTCACCCTTCTCCGCTCCTATGACCCAGCCCCCCAAACTCACACAAGCACCCCACACCGCAACATTCCCACGATACACCCAAATCCCCTTAGACCACCCATACTAAACAGCAGATTCTCCATCCCCAATAACCTTAGAAAAGTCCCTCTCTCGCTAGAACGATCTAACACCCTCTACACACCCCGTCTCAAATGCACTCTTCTCAACTGCAGATCGGCCACTAAACACTCAGCAGCCATTGCTGAGCTCCTCTTATCGCGGGACCTTGACCTAATCATCCTGACTGAAACGTGGCTAACTGAATCTTCGACACCCATAATGGACATTCTGGTTCCTCCCAACTACCACATTATCAGGCTCGACAGAACAGGCCAAATAGGTGGTGGAATCGCATGCATCTACAGGAACAACCTCTCTGTTCAGAAAGTCAATTCCACATACCTACCATCCCCAACATCCTGGGAATGCATCTGCCTCGACATTATTAGTGAGGGCAAACCGATATGCTCTCTTCACAGCATTTACCACCCACCCAGGGACAACCTCACCTTTTCCCAACAAATCATGGATATGATCTCAACCAATTCCGGACGCCAGCTCACCCAAATATACCTTGGTGACTTCAACCTCCACTGGAATGACCGCAACGACGCGGTGGTAAATAGTCTTCCTCGATGCCCTTAACCTCACCCAAATATGCAACAGCCCGACCCACGAGAAAGGCTCTACCATCGACCTGATCATCTCCAAAGAGGACTCTATCCAACTCGAATCCATCCAACCCTGTGACTGGTCAGATCATCATATTATCACATTCTTTATCAACGAAAAAGTCAAAGTCAACCCGGCGCAACTCTCCAAGCCCAAAGTCTGGAAAAGAGACTCGAAAAAGCTCAACCCAGGCTCTCTGCCCCCTAACAGTTGCAATCTCCTACTCCCACCTACAGGCGCCACGGACGTCCAAACTCTGACTGACCACTATCTCAACGCTATGACCTCTATAATTAATGAGGCTGCACCTATGCAGCTAAAAAGATTCTCTACTAAAATCTCCAAACCATGGTACGACGGGAGTCTCAACGAAGATAGAAGAGACATGCGAATGGCAGAACGGACCTGGAGATCAGCCCCCTCCGCAATGCACCTAAAAGATCTGAAGAAAAAGAGAAACGCCTACTTCAGGAAAATAAAACGCTCAAAATCGGACTTCTTCAGCCTCCAACTTGACCAAGCAAAAAACCGCCCGAGAAAACGGTTTGAGCTAATCAAGTCACAATCCAAGGAGCAACCACAACCACTCAACACTGGGCGTGAGGCACCCTCCTGTGAAGACTTCGCTGCTTTCTTTATCCAAAAAACTGACAAAATAAAAAGCGATCTCCTCATTGACGCAAGCCTCTACTCCAAACCCTAATGCCTAGCACCCGCTGAACCAAAAAACAATGCTACATGGTCAACTTTTGGCACATACTCGGAAGAAGAAATTGGCAAATTACTCAGCACCCTGAAACCATCCAATCACCTCACCTCACGGACCCCCTCCCTGCCTTCGCAGTAAAAGACTTTACCCCTTTGCTTCTCCCTCTCTGGACTAAAATCATCAACAGCTCTCTCCAACAAGGAAGCATACCTGACTCCCTCAAAGTTGGTCAGGTCACACCTCTACTAAAGAAACCAACAGCCGACCCCTCTGATCTCAACAATTACTGTCCCATCACCAATATCCCCACTCTCGCCAAACTGCTGGAAAAATGCGCACAACTACAATTGACTAAACACATTGAGCAATTCGATCTCCTCAACCCTCACCAGTCAGGCTTCCGAGCAGGACACAGCACAGAAACTGCTATGACTCACATAATTGACGACGCACTTCAAATGCTAGACCAAAACGACACCTGCCTCCTCATCCTTCTTGATCTCTCCTCAGCATTCGACACCGTTAAACATGAGAATCTACTAGAACTACTAAACACAAGAATGGGCTTATCTGGAACTGTCCTCAAATGGTTCACTTCCTTTCTTCACAATAGGTCGCAGAAATTCAAGAGCAACAACCTGATGTCCTCGCCAATACCTGTAACGCTAGGCGTCCCCCAAGGATCCTCTCTATCCCCAACTTTGTTCAACCTAGTCATGGAACCTCTCACCACCTTGCTACAAGCATCCAATTTACACTTCCACATGTACGCCGATGACACCCAACTTTACCTCAAATTACAATCACCCAATGACATCCTGCTCCTGAACTCAACGATCAGATGCACCCAATCCTGGCTTGCCGACAATCACCTCAAACTCAATGCCCTGAAAACAGAGTTCCTTCTGATCTCACCTCCAGCGAAGATATCCACCACTCAACATTGGCTTAAACTCCTAACCGCACTCAATGTCCAGCCCACGATCGTGGACTCAACAAAATCTTTAGGCATAACACTCGACACCAATCTCAACATGCAGCAACATATCAGCAAGGCAACAAAGGGAGCGAACTTCCAGATCAATACTCTGAGGAAACTTAAACCCTACCTCCCAGCCAAAGACTTCCAAACTGCAGTACAAGCACTAGTCATCCCACAAATTGAATACGGCAGCACCGCCCTCTGCGGACTCCCACTAACTACAACCGCACCACTAAAAGCGTCTCTAAATGCTGCAGCGAGACTCATCACTGGATTAAAAAAGCACTCCCACATTACCCCTGACTTGAAGTCCCTGAATTGGCTGCCTTTTGAAGCCAGAATACATCTGTAAATCGCCTGCATGACACACAAGGCGGTACACCTAAACTCACCCGGCTACCTTGCTCAGAAATTGACAATCTCTGGGGGAATCAGAAACACGAGAGGCACAAACAATCTTCTGCTGAAACCTCGAAGATTCCGGAAGGAAAAAACATACAAGCGCTCCTTCTCAGGAATGGCGCCTAGGATTTGGAACTCACTCCCTCCCGAAACCAGGCTTATCTCCTCCACTACACTCTTTAAAAAAGAAGTAAAAGCTATCCTCATGGCTAAATACACTTGAACTACTATCTCGAACCCTATTAACACCCTGCACCGATCTGTATTACATGCTTGACCCCTTTACTTATTTGTATGAGTTGTCTTATTACTCACATGATTGGCTTTGCAGTCACCTATTTGTATTATTTGTACTGTGTGATCTATTGATTTACTTATTTGACTTTGTTCCCTCATGTACCCTTCTATATAAAACTTTGAAAATAAATAAATAAAATCCCATACCCTGCGGACGAACACCAGGCCTTCTAGACAGCACACTCTTATGTGAATTACCCAAACAAATTTCTCAGTGATGCCTGACCAACTTGGGCATCAGCCTGAGCATCAGAATCAAGGCAGTAATGGCGGGCAAATGTATGAACCGACCGCCACGTAGCTGCCTTACAAATTTCATGTACAGGAACATTTTTAAGCATTGCTATAGTAGCAGCCTTTCCTCAAGTGGAATGAGCTCTAGGTCTACCTGGGAGCTGCTTTCGTGCCAACTGATAACATAACAAAATGCATGACACAATCCATCTAGAAATGGGCCTCTTAGTAGCAGGAAAACCCGTATTTAGAGGACCGTAGTTCACAAATAAATGATCAGTCTTTCTGACACTCTTAGTTTTATCAAGGTAAAACTTCAAAACTCTTTTCAAATCCAAAGAGTGCAGAGCTCTTATTGCAGAAGATTTCGGAGTGGCAAAAAACGTAGTTAGTGTCACTGATTGATTTATGTGAAAATCCGAGATTACTTTAGGGAGAAATCTCGGATGAGTCCGAAGTACCACTCTATTCGCATGGAAAACGAGATAGGGTTCTGTTGCCCAAAACGCCTGAATCTCGCTCACCCTGCGCGCAGAAGTGATAGCTACAAGGAAAGACACCTTCCACGACAGATGTTGAAGAGAAGCTTTATGTATAGGTGCGAATGGGGGACCCATCAATTTAGACAAAACCACATTAAGCTCCCAAGGAGGTGAGGGGGCCCTCACGGGAGGATACACCTTCCTGAGACCCTCCAGGAAATCCTTCACAACTGGCATTTGAAAGAAAAAAAACCTGAGTAGGGGACTTTCGATAAGCTGTTATTGCTGCCAGATGGACCTTAATAGATGAATACTGTAAACCTGCTTTGGCCAAAGAAAGTAAGTATGGTAACAGTACCTGTTCCTGACCTCGAATGGGGTCATGACCTTCAGCAGCACACCACGTGAAAAATCGCTTCCACTTGAAAGCATATGTCTTTCTTGTAGAAGCTCTCCTTGCCTCCTTTAAGATGAACATACAGTCCTGAGAGAGACCTAGGTGACCATACTGGACGAACTCAGGTACCATACTGCTAGCTTCAGGGAAGGCAGGTTGGGGTGGAACACCCTGCCGTTCTCTCTCGTCAGCAGATCCAGAAAGCAAGGAAGTCTCTTGTGCGGTATCTTGGAGAGATGCAGGAGATCTGGGTACCACCACTGGCGAGGCCAATCCAGAGCCACCAGAATCATGTCTGTCTTGGAATAGTACAGTTTCTTGATCACCAAGGGAATGAGTGGAATCGGTGGAAAAGCGTAGAGTAACGTCTCTGTCCAGTCTATCCACAGAGCATTCCCCTTGGATCCTCGTTGTGGGTACCTGGATGCGAAGACGCGGCATTTTGCGTTTTCGGCGTCTGCAAAGAGATCGATCTCTGGTAACCCCCAGGTTTGAAAAACATCTGTTATTACTTCGTCTTTTAAGACCCAGTCGTGCGCTTCTGCGAAGTGTCTGCTTAGTTCGTCTGCTTGGACGTTGAGGACACCGGGCAGATGGACAGCTGAAATTTTCATACCCCGAGCCAGAAGCCACTTCCAGATTGCTTGCGCTTCCAGCGACAGAGGTCTGGATCTCGTTCCGCCCTGCTTGTTCAGATAGTACATTGTTGTTGTATTGTCCGTCTGAACAAGCAGAGAGGATGTCTTGAGCACAGGAAAGAAAGCCTTGAGAGCTAGATGGACAGCTCTGAGCTCCAACATGTTGATGTGATACAACTTTTCTTTCTCCGACCACACTCCTTGAACTTGAAGTGACTCTAGATGAGCGCCCCAACCCTGCAGGGACGCATCTGTCACCAGGGATCGTTTGGGCATGTCCTCCTGAAAAGGTACTCCCACAACCAGATGGTTCAGCTGCATCCACCATTGAATGGAGATTCGCACCGACAGAGGCAGTGACAGTTTGTCTTCCCATCGGTTTGAAAACTGGGACCACTGATCCTCCTGCGACTGTTGCAGAGGTCTCATGTGTAGCCTGGCATTTGGAACAAGGAAAATGCAAGACGCCATGGATCCTAGCAGAGACGAGATCTGTCTGGCCGTTGGTCGAAGAGTCTTTAACATTGTTTGGCACTTGAGGAGAATGGATGATAGTCTCTCCACCGAAGGATACGCTTTTGCGTCCTTTGAATCCAGAAGTGCGCCCAGATAGTGGATCCTCGTGTGGGATTGAGGATAGACTTCTTGAAGTTCACGTGCAGACCTAGTCTTCGCAGCTGATGAATACAGAACGTGAGATGTTGCTGAAGTAGAACTGGAGAGGCACTCTTTATCAGCCAATCGTCTAGATAGGGATAGACGAAAATATGCCTCTTTCTTAGGAAAGCCGCTACGACTGCCATGCACTTTGAAAAGGTGCGAGGAGCTGACTTTAGCCCGAAGGGCAAGACTGCGAACTGGTAATGATTGGTTTGGATGCAGAACCTTAGAAACTTCCGATGTTTTGGGGCAACGAGGATGTGAAAATACGCATCTTGAAGATCTATGGAGCACATCCAGTCCTTTTGATGCAAGAGTGGAATTATTTGGTGTAACGCCAGCATTCTGAACTTTTCTCGCCGAATGAACTGATTGAGGCGCCTGAGATCTAGTATGGGCCTGAACTCCCTGCTTGGACCTTTCTTTTGAACTAGAAAGTAACAGGAGTAAATTCCTTTTCGACGTTGTGTCCTTGGGACCTCTTCGATGGCTTTCTTTAGGAGTAACACTGACACTTCCTTTTTTAAAAGGTGAAGACGATGGAATACAGTCTTTTGAGAAAGAATTGAAGGTGGAGGAAACTTGAACCTGATTGCATATCCATTTTGCACAATATTCAGCACCCATGCGTCGTTTGTGATGTTTTTCCACTCCTCCAGGTAAAAACGCACACTCCCCCCCCCCCCCCCCCCCCCCCCCCCACCGGAGTGGTCAACGGGCTCAGGGGAAGCAAACACTCACTGCTTTTGCTGTTGCTGCTTGTTTCCAGGAGCAGACTGTCTGGAAATACCGCCTCTTCCTCTACCAGGACGACGCTGGGAGAACTGAGATCTTCCTTGATTCTGTTGTGAAGACCATTGAGGGGTTTGAACCCTCTGCTGGCCCTGTCTCCGATCATAAGGACGGTATTTTTTCTTAAAATTGTCCTTCCTCTTTTCGAGACCTACAGCTCTCACAGTATCCAGCTCTGTCTTCATTTTTGACATTTCGTCGTCAGCATGAGACCCAAAGAGCGTTTTCCCATTAAAAGGCAGGTTCAAAATGCGGTGCTGGGCTTCAGGTTTAAGTCCCGTAAGTCTTAGCCAAGCTGAACGTCTCGCGCAAAGACCATGAGCATAGCCATGCGTGGATAGATCGGAAGCATCCGCAGCTGCGCTAATCACCTGATTAGACACTAGCCCACCTTCATGAAGTATTTCCAGGAAGTCATTCTTGTCTTCTTTGGGAAGTTTTTCAGCGAACCGGGATAAGGAATCCCAAAGAGAACGGTCATAGCGACCCAACAAAGCGGAGGCGCTGGCAACCTTCATGTAGGAAGCAGAAGTGGCACACATTTTCTTTCCTACCGAATCCATAGTCTTGCTGTCCTTGTCTGGGGGAACAGACGAGGACGTCGATCCATTCTGATTTTTGCGTGCCGCTGAGACGATGACCGAATCAGGTTGCGGCTCTGCTCTTAAAAATAACGGGTCAATGTCCGGAGCCCTGTACTTCTTTGCGATCCGTGAGGGAACCGCTCCCAAAGAAGCCGGTGTCAAGAACTTATGTTCGGCAGGCTCCAAGAGACCTGGAACCAGAGGAAGTAAAGGTCTCGATGATAATCTTTGATGTAAAGTTTCGAAGATAACTGTAGTCTTCGCAGTAGAGACAGGCATCTCTATATTAAGTTTCGCTGCTCCACGGCAAAGAACCTCATTAAATGTGATTACGTCATCAATCAGCGATATCCTGCTTGGAGGAGTCGAAGATAACGTCGGTGAGTAATATCTCTTCGAATTCGTAGATCTTGTCGAGGATCTCGTATCACGTCTCTTGGATGATCGGTGATGTGAAGACCTCGGAGAAGGTGAAGTCCGCCTTCTCACGGATGGAGACTTCCTCTGCGGAGTACGCTGCCGCCTTCCAGGAGACTGGGTCACTCGTAAAAGAGGTGACCTTGATCTTGACACGGTCTTTCCAACACCGGCGACCTGGACCTAGTCTTTGGAAGATTGATTCTCCTTATCTTCCAGTCTCTAAGTTCTCCCAACCATCGTGGGGAGATGTTAGCCCCTGTAGGCGATGGCGCTCTTGAAGGCTCTGGAGAGATCTGTACTATATTCAGCCCAGGGGATGAAGATGAACTCCCAGAAACAGCCACAGAAACCTGAGATCGGTCTTTAGAAACCGTTCTAGGTCGTTTAGCCGCAGGAGACCTGGAACGTGGTCTCTTCGACGTCGATCTTTCCAAAGGTGATCTTCTTGACGTCGACCTCTTCGGCGGCGTCCTCCTCGGCGGCGTCCTCCTCGGCGGCGTCCTCCTCGGCGGCGGCGTCCTCTGCGGCGGCGAACTGCTCGGCGTCGACTTTCTCGACGATGGTCTCCTCGACGTCGAGTGTCTCTTAGGTGATGGAGTCAAGCGCCTCGACGACGACGCTTTTTTAGGCGTCGTGTGCCTCGACGCCAACTGGTCAGGGCTCTTCGGCGTCGAAACCTCCAATGCCCGGTTCGACGTCTGTGTCATAGCGCCTCTCTACGGCGGCCTTGACTGTTCTTTTGAGCCTCTCGACGGTGAACGTCAACGTCGGTGAGACGACATCGAGTCCCGTCCTCTCGTAGTCGTAGGGGAGCCAGACTCGGATGGCCTACGCTCATGGCGTCTCTCACCTCATCGACGGCGAATCCTTCTTCGACGGCGACTTCGACGTCGACGGAAGACGTGACGCTGATTTCGACGATTTCGAACATACCGGAACTCTAGAAGAAGATCTGTCCCTTGAAGTCGACGGGGAACGATGTTTTCTCTTCTCCCCTCTTTCCTTATGTTCTTTCCGCTGAGAAGAAGGTTTCCTGGAGTGAAGTTCTTCTCTTCCACTCACGGTTTCACCTCGGTCATGCAGGAACTGAAGCCTACTCTTCTCCCTCTCTCTTAAAGTTCTGTTTGATAACTTGCTGCAATGGTAGCAAAGTTCTGGCTTGTGTGTAGATGGAAGACAAGCCACACAGACCGAATGAGGGTCTGATTTGGACATTTTTTTTCCACAGGCCGGGCACTTAGTAAATAAGGCAGGCATTGTGACTGGGAAAAAAGGTCCAAAAACCACAAAAATTGTTGAATTAGTCAGATAAAGACTAAAGATGTCGAGTAAAGACAAAAAATTGAAAGAACTACCAGAAAAAAGTGAAATAAAATCACCAACTGGCGAGCTCAATGCTCCAGGATCCTCACAGAAGGAGCCGGAAAAAAGAACTAACCTAACTGTCACCTGTGGTGCATGATGGGGTGATAGAGGTCTTAAAGGCACGGCGCCAGTTTTTTTCCTATTGTTACAATGCAGCCTATCTAGGCTAAAGCTGCCTCTATGGTTTACCTTTGAAAATAAAGGTGGTGTGTTTCAAAGACAACAAAGGCAGTGCTTTCTTCTTTGCATTTTCATATAATGTCATTTATATGTCTTTATTTAACAAATGTAAATATTTGTTTCAGGCATTTGGGGGCAGTCTTTTGAGCCTAGTATGCTTATTTTTGGCTGCATATGTATAATGCATATTATCTATATAAATATATAGTTATATGTGTATTTATATATATATATATATATATATATATATATATTCATATTATTGGCTATTGCTCCGGGGACCCGCACGAGGGCGGGACTATTCAGTGCTTATGACTATTGATGAGTATCCCCTGGAAGAGAACCATTGTAGCATCAGACTAGAGAACTCCATCCTGTTTATCAGAATGGATAGGAGGTTGTCATGGTCAACTGTGTCGAATGCAGAGGAAAGGTCCAGGAGGATTAGGAAGCAGGAATAATTTTGGTCAAGCATTTTTAAAATGTCATCCATAGCGTGAGTGTGAGCCGATTCAGTACCGTGCCCCTTCCGAAAGCCGGATTGATGCTGGTGTAGTAGTTGAAAGTTCTCTATGTGAGCACAAAGTTGAGATTGTATGCATTTTTCTAGGAGTTTGGCTAGGGTGGGGGTGTTGGAGATAGGGCGGAAGTTATTGAGGTCAGCTTTATCCGCTTTAGTTTTTTTTTTTTAGAGTAGGTGACACCTGACATACTTTTAGGCAGTAAGGGATCGTGCCTGGTGATAGAGAAGCGTTTACAATCCTTGTCCAGGTGGTGATGAGTACATTCTTGATTTCTTTGAAGATGGCCGGGGGCAACGGGTCACTGAAGTGGTTAGAAGGGTTGATATTCTGAAGAATCTTGTCAAAGTCTTTTTCACTGAATGAGGTAACGGATGCCCCATGACGCATTGTTCTTAGTGTTCAGGCGGATAGGATTGCACTTTTCTAATCAGTCACGGGGAGGTGTGGACCCAGAGGATGGCAGGAGAGCCTTCTTAGTGGCGAGATCAATGGTGATGTGTCTTGCTTTCTCAGTGAAGAAAGCAGCAAGTTTGTTGCAGGAGGGTGGGCTGCCTCCAGAGTCAGAGTGGTTTGGACCTACCACTGATTGCTGTTTGACCAATTCAAAAAGTTTCTTGGGGCAGTTAGCAGCTTGATTAAGTCGGTGTCTGACGTAATCAGCTTTAGCGCCCTTGAATTGTTTGGCTTCGAACATCTCTAAAGAGTTTTAGTTGGCCCAAGGTGGGTTTGGATTTCCAGGGACGTTCAGCTGCCCTGAAGTTGCTGTGTTCCGTGTTTAAATAGTTTTTGTACCACGATTTGGATATTTTTGTTAAGCCATTTTTTTTGTTGGAGTGGTGCAATGTCATCCATTATGTTGGAGATGGTAGAGTTGCAGGAGTCGGTGAGTAACTGAACCTCAACCAAGTCAGCTTGGGATGAGAGGGCAGATAGTGGGCTGTTAGTACTTCTGAGTTTATTGATCGGGGTTCACTTTTCCAGATGTACGATTTCGTTGGTTGACCCTTCCTCATCGATACCTCCCTGTTAATAAAAAAGAGGATGCAGTGGTGGTCGGACACATCGCAAGGGGTAATAGTATCCAAATTGATGGGCTGCCCTTTCAAGATAATGAGGTCTAGAGTTTCTCCTTTATTATGAGTAGATTGGTCACAGTGTTAAATCAGTTTTTGATCATTTAAGAATGATTTAAGGCAAGTTACTGCATGGTCATTAGGGTTAGACCAGTGAAGGTTAAAATCACCAAGGAAGATTTGGGACACGGCTGAGTCGACATTGCCAGACTTTATTTCCATTAGCTGCTCGATGAAGGGGAGATTGTCTCCCGGGGGTGATAAAAAGTGTGAAGTTTGCAAACCGGCAGGTTATTACTTGAGATGCTGAGACAGAGGTATTCACAGGAGGAAGGCAAATTGGACTCCATGTGAGAAATCGAGAGTGTTCCTATGAATACAGGCTTGGCCACCACCCAGCTTCCGAGCTCTGTCTAGCCTAATTGTCGTGAGTAGGAGGTACTAGGAGTTCTAAGATAGGAGTGGAGGCGGGATTTAGCCAAGTTTCAGTGAGGATGATAATGTCTAAGTCATTGTGTTGGATGAGGTCGAAGATATCGGAGGTGTGTTTATTGGCTGACCTGCAATTTAGTAGTACACATTTAGGATGTAATGGATTTAAGGGGGAGGGAGTCTTGATGACATTGACTCTCGTGAAGTTGTCATTATCGATTACTCTAAGATTGTGAGGAGGTTCTCTGTACGGGTTAGAATAGATGGCTTGCATTTGTCTCGGCAGAATCATGTTTGAGTTGGACCTAGTAGAGCAAGAGTTGTGAAGGTTGTGGAGATCACTGGACGCCAGGTAGGTCTCAAATCGTCTGGGGCGGGAGGGAGCGTTAGGTAGGGGTATGGTTTTCGATAAGGAGGGGGCTAAAGGCTGGCCCATACGATCACTAGCCCTAGGCTCTGGGCAGATTCGCAGAGGCGAGGAATGAGCTGATCACTTGCTCATCAAAGTTTGTGGAAAGAGGGCAGTGGTCAATTCTTTGCACAATATATTTCTGGCCTCGAACCACTATTCTAGCTTTGTAATTCTTGAGACCAAAGCGGTTCTGTTCCACCAACAGCTATTGCATTGGCTATCCAGGAAATGGTTGAACTGGTTGGTGGCGCCTGACTCAGGGTAGAGAACTGCATATCTGATAGAGACTTCTAGCCACAGATTCCTCACCTTAGAATATTTCCCCAGGTGTCAGACTAGATCCGGACATTTTTTGTGAGCAGTTGCCCTGAATGCTGGTAGGTGGCGTTGTTCGACTCTGCATGGCATTGTTGGCACTCTCCACGCAGAAAGTGATGTTCGCTGTGTTTATATAGGCACCAGCCAGGGACACAGACGTCAGTTCTTTACTTTCTGCGCCAGCCAGAGCACATTCAAGAAGAGCTACCCCTTAATCACTGCCTGACTACGTTTTTTTGTGATGTTTTGTCCAAGTTGGTTTTTAGGTTTACCTCCTGGGGAGGCAGGAGGTCTTCGAGGGAAAGCTGACTTCAAGCCCTGTGGCACCTGACACCGACAGATGTTGGTAATGGACCTGAACCATGTATGCCTTTGGTACCTTGAGTGTAAACTTTACCTGAAGGACTGCCCAGACTATCACGCCATCCACATGAAGGCCTTTAGGGAGAGATCCAGCAGCTGATGGCGGCTCGACATGCGATACTGCAAAGTTGATGGTCCTGGTCGAGAGGAAGGTCCCAGCGGCGATCGCGGAGCAGAGGTAGTCGTTGCATTCGAAGTTATAGAGCTATTCGGGTGAGTCCAAGTCCCATAAAAGAAGTTGAAGCGTGCTTCGACTTGTCCACTGGCCAACGAGACGAGGGAGCGTCACCTCTCGAGGTCTGGCTCCGCAGTTGAGCTAGAGTCTGGGTCGGCTCTGCACAGCCCAGAGTTTACAGGAGCAACCCCAGCCCATTGGCATTCATTTTATGAAGCCATGCACATCATCTTTGGGCAGGCTGTTCCCTGCAGCACGCCTGTGGGTGCACTGGGTTCAGGAGGGGCCCCTTCTGGATTCACCCCAGCGGCTCTGGTGCCAGTAGGGCTCAACATATGGATACGGATTGGTGCTGGTCATGTCACCTTGACCTTCCCCAATACCAATCCCGAGGCCAAAGATCCCGGTGCCGCCGTCCCCATTCTCATCCCAGACTCTGACACAGAGCCGGAGGGGGTATCTTCAGACGACTGCTCCAGAGTCCTTGTGTTACGGGCTAGGACTCTGGGGGGATTGGGAGGGGTCACTGGACCCTGAAGAAAACCAACCTTTTTAAGAACAATTGGACTGTGTTGAGGATCTGGGTGAAGTCAGTGGACTGGATACTTCTCCATATAGCGCCATGCTTTCTTTCACTACTGTGACCAAAGAGGAGAGAGCTTCTTTCCCAATGGTGGTGCGAAGGGCAGGTGAGGTCCAGAACAATAACTTGCCCTCAGTGGCAGTCAAGACTAATGTCTTGATGGAAGCGCTTCACCCGGGAGTGCCCCCTCCAGAACCGCTTCTCGCTTTCAATGAGGCACTGAGTAACATCCTGCTTGGGACTTGGTCCAAGCCCAACATAGGGGCTCCTGTGAACAGGACGACTGCCAGCCACCACCGCTCTACTCTAGGGCACTCATTTCCTCACCTAACCTCAGAGAGGTGGGAGGTCCAAGCCTCCATGTTCCAACTAAATCCTGGCACATTCCCTTCCACACCTCTGGATAGAGATTCCAAAAGGATGGACAATCTTGAAAAGAAGATGTTTTCTTCCACCTGCCTGCCACTGCGGTCTGAACAATGCGTGCCTTTTGGCCGCTATACCCATGCACTGTGGGATACGGTTGCGCAGGTGCTTCAAACAGTGCCGAAGGAGGCTCGGGCTGTGATCTCACCGGCTATTGCCGATTAGAGAAATGCAGCAAAGTTCACCATCCACTTTGGACTTGAAACCAACCACTAACTAGGCAGAGCAGTTTTATCAACATTGGCCATGCAACGCCACACTTGGTTGAGGATGACTGGCTTTTCTGGAGATGTCGAGTCCTCACTCATGGACATGCCCTTTATTGGCTCCCGTCTCTTCAGATACGAGGTGGATTTGGCGCTGGAGTGCTTTAAAAAGGAAAGTAGGGTTATGGCCAGGTCCTTGGGGCGTACTATGGCCCCTAGTCACCCTCAATCGGGCTTTCATTCCTACCGGCTTCATGGGTCGGGTGGCCAGTGGTCGGGTCACCATCACCCCCTACAGCCACAGTCTTGAAACCCATCTAGTCTTCCCACATATCATCATGGGCACCCAGTCGGTGGCAGGAGTTGCTCAATTTCTTCCTTAAGGAGAAATTAAAGATGCTCATTCTTAGGTCTTGTCTGCTCTAGATCTTGGAAACTGGATGGTAGTGTTGGACTTGCAGGATGTCTATTTTCACATTCCCTTCCTGCATGCCCACAGGCGCTAATGGCGATTCACGGTGGGCCACAAGCATTTTCAGTTTGCTGTGCTCCATTTTGGCTTAATCAGCATCCCTCAGGTGTTCACCAAGGTGATGGAAGTGGTTGCAGCTGATCTGAAGAGATCAGGAGTGCCAGTCTTCCCCTATCTCGATGACTGGTTGTTGAAGGCAGGCTCGTCCAGGCTGTCTTCTCCCACCTCCAGACTACGGCGGACCTCCTGCATTTGCTGGAGTTCACTATCAACGTGCAGAAGTCACACTTGACTCCCTCCCAGACGCTCCCTCTCATTTGTCCTGGACACGGTACAGTTTCCGACCTACCCTCCTGAATGGCGAGCCCAGGATATTAGAGTTATGATGCCAATGTTTCAGCCTCTAGCCTGAATTTTTCTTGAGATGGACTCGGAGGCTGCTGGGCCTCTTGATCTCCTGCTTGCGACGAATGCCTGTTGGCATATGCAGGCTCAGCAGTGGGATCTGTAGTTCCAGTGGGTGCAACATCAGGGAACTCTCCCCAACATGGTCCAGAATTCGGAGGAAACTGCAGAGGGCCTGCAATGGTGGCTTACAAACGGTGTTTGGGGCAGTGGCAGACCCTTCTCCCTTCCCGCACAAAATCTCAGTGGTTACAGATGGTCACGCCTGGGATGGGGTAGCCACCAGGGAGAGGTGAAGATCAGAGGAATTTGGTCTCTGGACACCACATCAATCTATGGAGTGATCTAATTGGCATGGACAGCCTTTCTACCCTCCATCCAGGGAAAGCTAGTGCAGGTTTTCACGTATAACACCGCCACCATGTGGTACTGCAACAAGCGGGGCAGGGTGGGGTTTGGGTAGTGGACCCGTTGTCAAGAGGCTTTGCATCTCTGGACAGGCTGGAACAGTACAGCATATCCCTGGTGGTTCAACATCTTGTTCTCTGAATTCCAGAGCAGACAAACACAGCCGAGGATGCCTAGAGGATCACAAATGGCATCTCCATCAGGAGGCGGTGCAATGTCTCTTTCAGCAATGGAGAGAGCTTTGGTTAGATCTGTTTGCCACCACTGAAAACGTGCAATGTCAGCATTTCTGAGTGCTGGAGTTTCCAAGGCAACTCTTGCTCGGAGATGCTTTTTGTCTCGAGTGGAGCTTCGGCCTCCTCTACACCTTTCCGCCCATACCACTCCTACCCAGAGTACTCAAGAAGATCAGGAACAACTGGGCCCAAGTCATCCCGTGGCTCCAGACTTGGCACGAAGAGTCTGGACACCACGCTGTTCAGCATGTCCTTCGGTCTTCTGATCAGGCTGTGCCTACAGGAGGATCTTCTGTTACTGCAGCAAGGGAGGGTTCTCGACCAGACCCAGTCAACGCTCCTCCTTCTTGCGTGGAGATTGAGCAGCGACAGTTGAAAGCTTTTGAACTTCCGCTCGAAGTCTGTGATGCTATCCTGACAGCCAGGTGTCCCTCTACCAAGATGGTTTACGCTTGCCAAATTTGTGGCATGGTGTTCAGAAAGGCACATTGATCCCCTTTCCGCTCCCTCACCCAACCCAGTCTCAGATTCTCCGCTTTGTTCATTTCCTTGCCCAGAGGGGCTCTGTTCTGGGCACTGTTAAGTAATATTGAGCTGCAATTTCTGCTTTTCTTCGGGTGTCTGAGCAACCTTCATTTTTCCAATCCCCCATTGTACATAGGTTTTTCAATGGCTTGCAACATATGTTACCTCCCACTCCCTTCGTTATACCCCCGGTGGAATCTCAATATCAACCTCGTCCTTGCCTTTCTTGTGTGTGCTCATTTTGAGCTCTGCACAGTTGTCCACTCAGGCTCCTTACCATCAAGACGGCCTTTCTCATGGTGGTAACATCTGCCCGGAGGGTCAATGTGTTTCAGGCCTTGTCATCCAAGCTTCCTGATCTTATCTACCCAGACAATCTGGTGCTTCATACAAAAGCTTCCTTTCTTCCGAAACTGGTCTCGGTTTCACGTGGGCCAAACAATCACTCTGACACGAGGAGGTCCTGCAGGACCGAACAGGCAAAAGTAGGCAAATTTGTAGTCTGACCCACCTCAGGAGGGTATTGTTTGGGTATCTATACTAAGGTAAGAAATCTGCGGCTAGAAGTCGAAGTCTGTATCAGATGAACAAGTTACTTACCTTGGGTCACGCCTTACCCAATAGAGACCATCTAGCCACAGATTCTTTGCCGAATGCTCCGTGAACAGATATCCCGGAAATTTCAATCCCCCTTCAGGGCTCTAGTCCTCAGGAGTGGAAAGTCGTGAAGTAACTGATATCGACACACCTAGGTGGCGCCTATATGGGCACCACAAATGCCATTTCCGGTGCGGACGATGCCAACGATGCCAAGGGAAGCTAAACAACGCCACCTACTGGTGCACAGGGGTCCCAAAAAAATTACTGGATCCAGTCTGAAACCTAGAGAATATTCTATGGTAAAGAATCTGCAGCTAGAAGCTCTAGCAGGTAAGACTTTAACAAAGGTAAGTAACTTGTTCATCACCAGTATAGGAGTGCAGCAAGAAATGGTGTAATTCAGGAGATCAATTAGGAGTGAGGTTACATTTTGGAGAGGAAAATAAGAAGGTTATCTGTGGGACACTTTAGGATGATAATTTGTATGGAAACACTTGACCCAGCCCGTGGCACTGGAGAATTATGGAATCAAGGTATTTTAACAGTATATTGATGTCAAAGTATGAAGAAAATCAAGAATCACACAGAAGCAATGAAAACTCTAAAAACAGGAGTGTAAAAACCTGTCTGGGTCAGGACAGAAGTAGTTTCCTCCTATGTTACGTTTTTACAGGGCTTATAGATGTTAAAACCAAGCTTATGTAGAACCATGTGGTTTTTACTCTGAGTATTTGCAAGTAATAGTTAAATCAACTATGGAGGATAACCGAGCAAGACTTACCTGTTCAGCGAATTGTGAGGAAACTGAAATTCTCCTGTGGAAATAGTGTCCACCGCATTTAGAGATACTCTCATCACCTGCTGGCACTGTAGGTTGATAAAATCGTATTTACAAATGAGGAGGGATTTATCTGTGATCAGTACCAGACGCTCCTTATCATTGTTCCAGTGGTCAACCCTGTTAAGACAATAACCAAAAAACAAAAACAAGAAATCTGATTAGTGAAGAATGTTTGAGAATGCAAGAAAACGAACTGGTTACTTACCCGTAAGAATAGTTTTGCAGCTGTGAGAATTTTATATATTCCAAAGCTGTAAATTATTTGCCATCCATTGTCTGGGTCCAGCATTGTCTAAAGAAATTTCTCTTTTTAGGTTTCACCTGCACAGTGTTTGCACTGCGATTGTGAAATCTTTTGTAAGTTAAAAAAAAAAAAAAAATCTTAAGAAGAGTCTTACAGCCCATACTTACCATTTGTTTTCCTGCTTGTTACTCCGAGTTTCCTTGCTTTTTATTGGTTTTGGCGTGTTATTTTCTTTCAGTTTCTGGTGGGTTCTGCTTCTTTTCTAGAGTTTATCTTTTCTGTGGAGCCTGGCCCAAGTACTCCTTTCTTTGTAAGTTTTCATCAGCCTTACGGGAGCAATTTTTTTCTTTGTAATCCAGCTCGATTGTGGTGGACTGTATGTATTTTTGGGAGCAGTGTCTTTTTCAGAACACATCTATTGTTTTTTTTAATGCCTACTGACTTTTTTTTTCGATCGAGGCTGTTTTTTTGTTGTTTTCTTCCATTCCAACTCACTCTTGCGCTGCCCTTCCAGGGAGCACTAAAAACACACAACCCCGGGCAGCATTTTTTTTTAAATTTAGAAAGCCTTCAGGTCCTCCCCAACCCCCACTGTGTTTTTAGAGCCCTGTCTGGAGAGATGTCCCAAAATCCGTTAGAATCCTTTTTCTGCATTTGTACACCAGCCCTAAAGGCTGCTACCTCTGGCAAGTACTCGGAAAACTGCAAGTGGATTCCCCGTCTAGCTTTAGGCATCCGAGAAAGGGAGTCAGTTCCTCGCCTCCTCACTTGAAAAGTTTACAACAGACAGTTTGGTCTTCACAAGCAGCTCCGTGAATTCCCCCCCTCCTCACCCCCGCTGTTTATTCTGAAGGACAATAATAGCCATTTATTATTGATGGAAGTTATTAAAATGTACAAACTAATAATGGGGATCTCCGGTTTCCCATCTATACCCGATTAGCCTGTCAAAGCCAGATTTTGTAATCGTCTTTGCATTTCTGTATTTGTAGCTCTAATTAGATCATTATTCAATCAATTAATGTAATTACACTATTTTTATATCAACTGTTTCTGCTCCTAAGATCTGTAAATAATGGTTTAATGGGACTCGATTTACCATCCTCAGAAGACTGAGTTTGCCTTGCCAGGGTCCAAACTCTAACCTTCACATCACTGCATATGTGTGAGAGGAGTGTTAGATCACTGAGCCATCTGCCTCGTCTAACATTGTAAAGCCTGGCATAGAAGAGCCACCCATGCATGGGATCCAGGAAACACGGGAGCGAAGAAATAAGATGCATTTGCCTGGTTCACTGTTGTGTCATATGCTTTATCTAGAATCTGAACAAATATTACATAGATTTAATGTTGTGATAAACTTGTATTTATAATAGATAAAGTAAAACTACAAATCCCAGAATGCAAAGTAAACATAAGGTTCCATTATCAGCGGCCCAGAAAATGGCCTGGTATGGTCTACCTCTGCCCCTGTCCCAAAGGAGTCGCCAATATTGCAGGCACTGGTAATTCTATATGGCAATAATCCTCCGAATACATGTTCTTTGAGAATACATTGAGAATTGCACTGATTTATGCATGTTTTTCGCCATTTTTCACGTGTCACCGGGACACCGAACCTGCTTTCAGCAGGAGAAATGTGTGACAGAAAAACACTGGGCCCAAAATGTTACTGTGCATCTTTCAACTCGAGGCACTTGTAATGAGGGCCTAAGTGAACCATTCTATCCTGGAAAGCGGCACTTTATGATCTTCCATTTAATTACTCACATATTTGATACTCACAGTATCGAGTGCTGGAAAGATTAGCTGGATGACTCCAAGTCACTCACATCTCAGCGCTTCAGTCCTGGCTTTTTCTATCTGACCCCAGTGTACTCTGGTACTTGAATACATTTGACATGAGCCAAGACTACAACTCTCAGAATGCCGGAGGCTAAATCACAGCTCACAACTGAGGAGGAGGCATGGTCTATTGATTAAGTAGCAGACTTTGGAATCTGGTTGTAATCTGGCTTTAGCTACACTTGTCAATTAGGGTAAATAATGTTACATCTCAGCCGGACACCCTCTCCTATCTAGAAAGAGATCTGCAATCAAAATTTGTGTACTGTGGTGTCTTTGTATTATTTCAGGAGTCCTCAAGTCAGTTCTGTAAACAATAAAAGAGCACTCTAATGGATCTCCTCCAATTTTATACGATGAAATAACCGTTTCTAAAATCAATACTTTCATCAATTTTATACTGTTAACTTATTAATGTGAAATTATTAAGTGTATTATTTATTGCCACTCCATCATGGACTGCCACGTTCACTCACACACGCTCACCTATTTACACACTTGCACATAAACACTCCCTCTCTCTCACAAACACACTCTACCCCGCTGGAACGCACATAACATACATTTTGTTTTACTTAAATGATGCTCTAGTTTTTATTACACTGAAAGTGAATAATATACAATTATTTACTGTCTGAATAATTTAAAAGTGAGCTCAAACCAAGGAAGGCGAAGCTGCCCCTGTCTTCCTGGCACTGATTTAACCAACTTTTAGGGGTCACACAGGCAGTGCCGAGGGCTGCAGCTGCAGGCCAGGCAACCCCTAAAGGACATCCATGGCTCCCTTCTCTCCCACGCCTTCCATTTGTTACTTGTCTCCCCCACCCTTAAAGAAAAAAAAAAAAAAAAAAAAAAAAAAGGGCTAGGACGCCCCTTTTTCTTTACCTTAAGCCATGTTGCACAGCAGCCACCACTGCTGTGTAACATGTCTCAATAAACTGCCAAAGCCAATAGATCTTGCATAGGAGCAACCTATTTGCTCTGCCAATGCTTGATTTGTTGTGTGCGTTTTCGACCACTTAGTCCATGTCTCTCCACGCAGAACATAAGACGAAGGCCACAGAAGTCTCTGGCCGTAGTCGCCATCTTCACATCTTATTTCTCCCCCTTGGTGAAACCTATTGTAGGGATGGCTTCCTTTTCTCCTATATGTATTCCAACCTCTCTCCGTTACAATTCACCTCATTCTGGGGCTGCATTTGAATCCAGCAAATTCTTCAAGCTACAAAACTACTCATACTGGTTAGTAACCATTTATTTTTGCTGCGTGAATATTTTCTGGATTGACATGCTTTGCATTAATTTTGTAGCAGTATTTGCCACCCCTGGGTGCTGGGTTGAAATGTGCTTGCTCAAGCAAACGGTATATAAGAACTTTATTGCGTGATTAAAAAACCATTGCAAATACAACATTTTTAAAACTTATCAGAAATTCATTTAAAAAGGGGAGTAAAGTAAGTCCAAAATGGGTTGAGATGACGGTGGAGCTTGCCGGAACGTTATGCCAAATAAGGATCACAAACTGTAGGCCCCTCACAAAGTTTTTTTGCTGCGTGATCCATGAACCTTACTAGGGCACAGTTTAATTTAGTGTTCCTAGGGTCGAAGCAGGCCAGGACTGCTGCTCTACACGTTCTGATCATTTTTGTGTTCCAGAGATGTTTGAAGAGGGCCCGTCTTTCCGTCACCAGTTTTGGGCAAAGACATATGATGTGTATTATGTCTTCTTTGTATTTCCCACAAAGTCGACATAGATCTCGTCCGTGCTCTCTTTTCCATTTTGGCAAATGAACCACCAAGTTAATGACTCCCAGTCTCAATTTTAAAAAGCTTAGTTTCGTTCGGGCGGTAAAGGATACGGTTAGATACTGCTGTGGGATCAACAAAGCATAGGATTACAGGGTCAACCACCCATGACTTCTTTTTGCTAGGCGAGCCTTGTCTTCCACTATCGAAAGTTGTTGTGTGCTTATATTCGCTAGCTGTTTGAATTCCTTCTGACTTACGTGCATACTCCAAAGATCCTTTAGGCATAGGGTTGTCAAACCTTTTACCCAATAGTCGTGTCCTGCTCTCCATGAGTTCGTATCGAGACTGGCCCACAGGTGGTATCCTAGGCTGCTTCCTTCGATTACCTCAATTTGTGGCAGCATACAAGAAAAGTCATGGCTCTGGCTAGTGGTTGATGGCAGATTCCCAGTGCCAACCTAATTTGTGCTGGTGAGGTTTCGGTTGGTAGCTTGAACACTGATCTGTAGATCTTTGTGATGATTTTATCTAATTGGCCGCTGTCCAGACCTTTTAGGACTTCGCTACCATAAGTTAGGGTAGGAATGATTTTTGCCTGAGCAACTTGTATTGTTGGTGCGAAGGTTGGACCTTGTAGTTTCTTTTGGATTGATCCAATTGCGAAAGCAAGGGCAGCACCCTTCCTTTTTTGTTCTTCTAAGTGGGATTTGTATTTGTCATTGTTGTTGAAAATAACTCCGAGGTACTTATGACAGTTGGATTCAGCAACGCTTTCCTTGTTCAGAGTCCAAGACAAATTCTTAGCTTTCCCTGGACGGACCACCAAGATTTTAGTTTTCTTGTTGTTGATCTGAAGCTCGTTCTTATTGGAGTATTCAGAGGTCGCGTCCAGGAGCCTTTGCATCCCGATCTTTGTTTTACTAAGGAGGACCACATCGTCAGCATATAGAAGGTTTGAAACAACAGACCCGTTACTTTGGGAGCGTGGGAATTAACCTTATTTAAGGCTTCAGGGAGGTCAGATAAAAACAGGTTAAAAAGTATCGGGCCAGGACGCAACCCTGTTTAAGACCCTTTGTCGTCGAAATTGGACGCGATAGTCTTGAGCCGTCCCCGATCTTAATCCTAACCCATGTATCTTGATGGAGTTGTATGGCTCTTAGGAGGTCAGTTGGAATGTTGAGTCTAGACAGCTTCCGCCAGAGCTTTGCTCTATTCACGTTGTCAAAGGCCGCTTGGAATTCGATGAATCCCATGTAGAGTGGGCACAAACTGAACTTCGCTTGATGAATCAGGCAGGAGAGGGTCATGAGGTTAACTGAGGTGCCAGTGTTTCTTGTGAAGCCAGTTTGATTCAGAGAAATAACTGAGTTGTCATCCGCCCATGCCCTAAGTGAGTTAAGCAACACTCCCGCAAAGTACTTTGCTTCATTGTCGATGAGGGCAATGAGGCGGTAATTCCTCGGGGATTTTTTGTCTCTGCCTTTGAAGATTGGTGCGAGGATTGATCCCCCCAAGAGGGCGGTATTGTGTAATGCTGCAGGATTGAATTAAATAATGTGCATAGCTTCACAGCCCAGAAAGTTACATCTTCCTTGTACAAGGCTTGAGGGATTCTACCTGGACCTGGGGCCCGTCCTTCCAACCCTTTTTGATCGGATTTTCAATTTCTGCCTTCTGGATTATTGTAAATTCATTGCTGCTTTGAGTCGAGGGACACTCATTTGGTAATTCCACTTTTTGATCATCATTAAGGCGTACCTTCATTGAGGAATTTATGATGTTCGGATCAGGCGCCCGATCAGCCACTATTTGTGCCACATTGTCTTCGGAGGGAAAAATCTGGTATAAAATATTTGCTTTCCGATCGTTGAAGTGAAGCTAGAGGAAATCAACCCACTCCGACTCCAGTATGCATGAGGAGGCGACTTTAGATGCGCGCCCAGATACGCTGTTAATTGTGCGCCAAAACCTAGCAGAGTTATTTGTTTTGATGTCTTACTGTAATTTGGCCCAGAACAAGTTCCATTGGTTTCTGCGTAGCTCACTTTTCGCTTTCTTGAGGTGGCTGCGGGCCTCTCTCAATTTTGTTATTTTTATAGGATCCGTTGGATCAGTTTTTAACGCCCGCCATATCCGATTCATGGTTCTTGTTGCGGATTTTATCACGAGATTCGAGCAGGGCGTCTGCTTTTGCCCGGTCTGGGTTGTGTACTTTATTGGTTTTGCGTATTTGTCGATAAGTTCAGTTACAAATAATGACCAGTTGGTGATTATGTCGTCCGGGCACCTACTGTGGCGCTCGATTATTTGTTTGGCCTCTGTTGCTACTTGTTGGAAGTTACTGAAGGAGCATTTGATTCGTTTTAGATTGATTGGTAGGCTCTCGGATGGCAATGCCCTTTCTTCTTCATGTTGAGTGAGACTGGTCCTTAGCGATATTTCTTGTGGACAATGGTCACTTTCTGTTCTGCTCCCCAGACGATAACCTGTTATTTGGTGGAGGAATGAAAGGCTGACGAAAGTGTCGTCAATTAATGAAGTACCTTTTTTCGATAGGTAGGAGATACGGGGAGGCTTGTCTAAGGGAAAACGGCCGTTGAGGGCCCTGAGGCCTAAGTTTTCAAGGTTGCCTTGTAGGGAACGTCCCTTTGGGTCGTCCTTGTGCCATCCTGGCTGGTCCTGCGGTGGTATCTCCCAGGTGCTGTCGTGTGATTTGGTGACCTCATTTTTTTGTAAGTCTGACATTAACCACATGCTAAAGTCGCCAGTTAGTAAAATTTCTGAATTGGGAGGTCCCGTTTTCACTCTCACTGCTGTCGCAGTAACTTCTTCTATGAAGGATTGCCTTGATGCTGTGTTTGGACGGACGTACGCGTTCATTAAAATCAAGGTCCAGCGTTGCCCTATACTAGAAGTGTAAGAAATTCCCACAAACTGGAGACTGTGTGCTGAGCCCAAAATGTCCCAGGAGGCGACTGCGTTTTTTGTAGATATGTAGATTACTAGGCCACCGCTCCCTCGTCCTGAATGATTCCGTTTATGAGCTGGAATGTGATGAGTTTTGAAACCTTCTATATGCTGCGGTTCGAAGAGCCATGTCTCTTGTAATAACAGTATCTCAAATTTCTGAAAGTAAGATATTGTTTCATTGTCCTCCAGTTTACTTCTTAGGCCGTTGATATTAAATGAACAGATCTTTAGGGGAGGGGTTTTGTGTCGATATTCCCTATTGGACTGTCATCGTAAGAGTCGAGTTGTATTCAGTGTGCCTGCCAGCCATGACCATGAACCAGCCTCTTCCCAATCCCTGATTGGTGTGGGCCCGTCTTCTCTTGATTTCCTCTGTTTGTGGTCAAGGGTAGGAGTTTTGTTGCATGCACCCCTAAGGACTGAGTACACAGCTCCCCTCTCTGCTCGCCTGTGTCCGTCAACTTGGCTTGCCTGCAAAACGTGTGGGTAACCCGCTTCCCTGCCTGGTTGTATCTGTATGCCCCATTGCTTAAAAGTATCGGTTTGCCCTAGGATGTTATTCATTGCCTCTACGGAACTCCAGGTGACCTTTGTGGTTTTGTTTGTTTGGCCTTGGCACGGTCTGATGAATTCTATCGAAGTAATATCTTGTGAGGTTATTTCGTTTAACAGCCCTTTTGCATGAATCAGCTTTATGATGTTCCCCCGGTTTAGGACGTCGTGGCTGCCTTTAGACTTATATTCTGGGTAAAAATAAGTGAAGAGGGCATCCCCACTCGACGCTGTACTGAGCGGCCTTGGAGTTACCTCTGACGTTTGCACACTAGACATGTAAGCTACTTTTGTCATAGGGCCCATGGAATGGACGTCGTTCAGCACACTGTCGAGCCTTTCATTTTTCCTTGTCCCACAGCCCCTTTAGCACTCGCTAGAATTGCGCCCTGTCGATTGTTAATACAGCTTGCGGTGTATGCCTGATTTGAGGTCATGGTCCCTATAGGTTGGTTTGTCATAAGGCAGGAGGTTGGACTCTGGACCTTTACGTTCAGCGTAATAGGTGTGTCTGGGGGAGCCATGTGGAAGGTTGGGATTTGCTCTTTTGACCCACTGTGCACCCTTTTTCCTAGAGGTGCCATTGCAGGATTCCATCCTGAACGGCCGCTCCCCCACGCTCCCTTGCTCAATTTACTTGCAGCACCCACACCGCAGCTGAAGCCCCTTGCACCCGCGACCTCCAGACTGCACCTGGTATTGTAGCGCCAAACAGATTAATCGCGCTTTGAAGCTATTGCTCGTGTAGCACATTGGATACTTTGTTTCTTACTCATTTGCATCGCGCTTTGAAGCTCTTGCTAGTGTAGCGCATTGGATACTTTGTTTCTTACTCATTTGCATCGCGCTTTGAAGCTCTTGCTCGTGTAGCGCATTGGATACTTTGTTTCTTACTCATTTGCATCGCGCTTTGAAGCTCTTGCTCGTGTAGCGCATTGGATACTTTGTTTCTTACTCATTTGCATCGCGCTTTGTGCTTGAAGACTTGGGAAAACAACAGCGTGTATAATAGCTTGTTGCACTTTAATTGCGCTTAGAAGCTGTTCATCGTGTAGCGCTTTGGAAACCTTAGGGTGCTCATTTGCTTAGCGCTCTGTATTTACCGCTCTAACATCATTATTGTGTTACGCTTTTAAGGCTGGTTGTTTGGTGAATAGCGCTTTAAGTGGAATTATTTTGTTATATCTAGGAGCCTTAGACTGCTTGCTGGCGTGCATTGTGCTGTTTTCACTTTCATTTCTGCCCTCCATTTTGTTGTTGTGATATCCCCTGGCCCGCCTCCACGATCCCGCCTCCCAGCTGACCCTTCCACGCTCCGCCCCCTCAACCTTCCATTTAATACAGATGGTCCCACGCGCAGCGTCCACGCGCTACGGCCGCGCCAAAGGTAAGCCCGTCTACGCCCGTCCGCGTCTGGACCGCGCCCAGCGCCAGACCCCCTGGTTCCCGTAATGCCCAGCCCTCTCGCATCTCTTACGATGCCACCACCCTCCTAGCCCTTAATCCCGGCCGTTCCCCCACCTGCGTCCAAGCCGCTCCTGGACATACCCATGGACCCTTCTCATGCAACTCCTGCAAGTTCGATGGCACTAATACCAACTCCTCATCCTCCAACATCAATCAGAGAACTGACACCAACCACCTAAAATGCATCCTGCTCAACACCCGCTCGGTCCACAGACACGCTATCGACCTCTGGAATCTACTCGACACCATCTCTCCGGACGTCGCCTTCCTAACAGAAACATGGATGAACGCCTCCTCAGCCCCAGACATCACCATTGCCATCCCGGAAGGATACAAGATCATCCGTAAGGACCGCATCCAGCAAACAGGAGGAGGCATCGCCATCGTCCATAAGAACTCCATCCGCATCTCTACCAGCTCAGACGTCAACCTTACTAGCGCCGAACACCTCCACTTCCAGATCCACACCGACCCCAAGACCACACTCAGAGGCACCCTCCTCTACCGGCCTCCAGGACCCCGTGCACAATTCAGTGACGACATCACTGACTTTATCACTCCACACGCCCTCCCCTCCGAGGACTACATTCTATTGGGAGACCTCAATTTTCACTTGGAAAAGAGCAACGAAAGCAACGCCACCGCCCTTCTGGACAATCTTGCCAACCTCGGACTCAAACAACTTGTCACTACCCCCACCCACATTGCAGGTCACACACTCGACCCCATCTTCACCTCCAGCAAACATGTCTCATTCAGTCACATCACAGCTCTTCATTGGACGGACCACAGCTGCGTTCACTTTACCTACAATAAGTCCACAATCCATAACCATCCTCAACCCACCCTGCGAAGAAACTGGAACAAAATCACCATCGACCAGATCTCCTCATCGCTTCTTCTAAATCCTCCCGCCCACTCCTCAAACCCCGACCAAGCAGCCATTAACCTCACCCAATGGCTATCCAACAGCGCCGACATCCTAGCACCATTGAAAAAACGCCAAAGCAAACTAGGCAGCAAAAACGCCTCCTGGTTCAACGATGATCTTAAGAAATCGAAGAAACTCTGTCGCTCCCTCGAAAAGGCCTGGAAAGAAGACCCAAACACCAACACCAGGGACGCCTTCAAAAACGCCACCCGCATACACCACCAACTTATCCGGTCTGCCAAGAAAGCCGCACTCAAAGACCGCCTAGATAACAACGCCCACAACAGCAAGGAATTATTCAACATCGTCAAAGAATTTACCAACCCATCAGCCAACTCCAACGACATCTCCCCCTCTCAAGCCCTTTGCGACTCCCTAGCTTCCTTCTTCCACAACAAAATCGCAGACATCCACAACAGTTTCGACAACCAACCCGGACACCAACCCACCCAACCTTCTGCAGGACCTTCACCCCCCTTGAACATCCTTAACGACTGGAACCCAATCTCCACTGAGGACACCATCCGCCTGATGAACTCCATCCACTCAGGATCCCCAACGGACCCATGCCCTCACCACATCTTCAACAAAGCAGACTCCATCATAGCACCACACCTCCGAGATGTCATCAACTGCTCCTTCAACTCCGCCACCTTCCCGGAAAGATGGAAACACGCAGAACTCAGCACCCTTCTGAAAAAACCCACAGCTGACCCAACCGAACTCAAAAACTACCGCCCCATCTCGCTCCTTCCATTCGCGGCCAAAGTCATTGAGAAAGCTGTCAACAACCAGCTCGCCGCCTTCCTCGAAAGCAACAAATCCCTCGACTCCTCACAGTCCGGCTTCCGAGCCAAACACAGCACTGAGACCGCACTGATCGCAGCAACAGACGAAATTCGAACTCTACTGGACAATGGAGACACAGTCGCCCTCATCCTCCTTGACCTCTCCGCAGCATTCGACACAGTCTGTCATAGCACCCTTCTACAGCGCCTCAGAAATATCGGAATCCAAGGGAAAGCACTGGAATGGATCACCTCGTTCCTCACCGGAAGAACCCAGAGAATCCGCCTCCCACCATTCATGTCAGAGGCCTCTGAAGTCATCTGCGGCGTACCACAAGGATCGTCACTCAGCCCCACCCTCTTCAACGTATACATGAGCCCCCTTGCGGCCATCGCCAGCCAACACAATCTCAACATCATCTCCTACGCTGATGACACTCAACTGATCCTCTCACTCACCAAAGACCCTAACACCGCCAAAACCAACTTACACGAAGGAATGAAAGAAGTAGCCGAGTGGATGAAGCACAGCCGTCTGAAATTGAACTCAGACAAAACAGAAGTCCTCATCTTAGGCACCTCCCCCTCCGCCTGGGATGACTCTTGGTGGCCAGAGGCCCTTGGAAAAGCACCCATCCCGACTGACCACGCACGGAACCTGGGCGTCATCCTGGACTCCTCACTCTCGATGACCAGACAAGTCAACGCCGTTTCATCATCTTGCTTCAACATTCTTCGCATGCTCAAAAAAACATTTCGCTGGATCCCCACCGAAACTAGAAAAACGGTCACCCACGCACTGGTCACAAGCCGCCTGGACTACGGAAACACCCTATACGCCGGTATCACAGCAAAACTCCAGAAAAAACTCCAACGCATCCAGAACGCTTCAGCCAGGCTCATACTAGACATCCCGCGTAAAGAACACATCTCTTGTCACCTGAAAAACCTCCACTGGCTCCCCGTAAATAAGAGGATTACTTTCCGTCTCCTAACCCACGCACACAAAGCACTTCACGAACTTGGACCCGAATGCCTCAACACACGACTGTCCTTCTACACCCCCTCCCGTCAGCTACGATCCTCCAACCAAGCACTTGCCACTGTACCTCGCATCAACAAAACCACCATGGGAGGTAGATCCTTCTCCTACCTGGCAGCTAAAACCTGGAACTCACTTCCCACTCACCTTCGCCTTACTCAGAACCACCTAACATTCAGAAAGCAACTTAAAACTTGGATATTCGACAAGTAATTCCACACCCTTCCTCAAGCGCCTTGAGACCCTATGGGTATGTAGCACGCTATATAAATCTCTTGACTTGACTTTTCCTTCTTTCACTATCCTGCGTGATCAGTTTTTCTTCCCTTATGGTTGTTGGCTCAGAGGGGTTTTTTGGATCCTCATCCTCTGTGGGTGCTGGACGTCTCATGGTGTTGAACATCGGGTAGAGGCTTAGATCTGGTTTACCCCTTCTCATTTTATTACATCCTTTCAGCTTCCTTTGTATTTTCGCCTTTCCCATGGGGTCTCCCAGCTCTTGTTCGATTACGGAAGGGAGGGTGGAATTTGCTCTGTTGGTAGCTGGAGAAGATTGCTGTTCGCTCGTTCGGCTAGCTTGCCCAGGTGGATCTTGGGGTTGCGAGCAGTTGGACCCTTCGGCTCCTCTTTGCTTTGAGTTAGTGGCTATTTTTACTTGCGGATCTTCACTTAAGTCTCCTAAAAGCTCGTCACTGCCATTTCCAAGGATAGGTTTTACTTTTGCTATTTGTTTTAGGTCTACCACAAGCTTTTCCATTATCCCTGGGAGTGAGCTGAGTTTATCCACTATCTCTTTGTGTACTTTCTCTGTGATAGCATCTAGATCCTTCTAACTCCTGACGGCCTGTGACCATTGTCGCTGCAGCCACTCATGATTGATTTCATGAGAAGACTGGCTTGGGATGCTAGCAGTAAGCAAGATACCACTATGCCCATTAGATTCCACACGGCCACTACTGTCGGGGTTGACCCTTCTGAAAAAGGAGAGTTTGCTCCATCAATGCATGGCTCCCCTTTTCACTGAAAAGGCTCTTGAGTTACCTGGAATTTATTCTCGCTCCCAGAAATATCATCTTCCTCTATGGAACCCAGGAGGATTCTCTGGGTTCAGAAACAACCCTAGCCTGGGGCGGCACCTTTATCATCGTATCTATGATGTCCTGTCCCTTCTTGAACACTTCGCCTTTACCAGTACATCATCCATGTATGGGTATATATTGATCCAGTCTCCTCAGTTATGCTGCCACTACAGCAAAGCAAATTCCTTGGCTGGTTTAATCCCAAAGGGGAAGCATCCTAAACTGGCATAGGAACTGGCCTACCACAAATCTCAGGAACTTCTTCTTGTGTCATCTTAAACTTTAGTGTCTTGATAATATGGGTTATCGACCGTAGATGTAGGATGGGTTGGAGGGTCTTCTCTGGTTTTGGCACCAGGGAGTCTTTCCTTGTCACTTTCCATGTTGCGTTTTTCTTTAAGAAATCTATGGCATTATGTCGATGATACAGTTCTTCCTTGCTGCTGGTCTTTGGCGGATCACAGGGGGTTTTCATAACTATTTGATACAACACCCTTGTCAGATAATGTTTGGTAACAACTTGTCAGAGGTGCTATCTTCCACTTCTGAAAGAATCCTCCGATCCTGTCCCCTGCTGATATAGGTTTGGGAATGAGCCTCTAGCGGCAAGTCACCTGGTCATTGTTCCCACTCAAAATGGGGTAATTCTTCTCCTCTGGCACTCTTAACAAAAAGAGTACTGTCATTGTCCTGGGGTGCTCTGTGTGCCAATCTGCAATCTAAATGTAGCATGAGGAGTGCATCCTTTGACCTTTCCCTTGTGGTTACTCTCTTCCATGGTAAGACTCCTCCTCAGAATAGCTCTCTGAATTGTAAGGCATCCATCACCGTTGCAGTCTGGTTGTCCTTAATTTTTTGCAGCGATTTGTCCATTGCATTTCCAAAGAGGATCACCCCTGTGAAGGGCATGTTTAGGAATGCTGCTTGCAACTCCTGCTTGAAGTCAAACACTCAGCTTCTTATGATGGTAGCTGGGCATGACTGTTTGTGTCAGCTGCGCCAAAAGCGGATTTTAGGCATCCGTTGGTAATGGTTCTACCCCCTAAATGAAACTTTTCCCCTCTTTTTCAACTGCTCTGGAAAGTGTTGCATCAATTCCTCCATCACCTTCCATTGCTGATGGCAGAGTTTTTTTATTTATTTTTTTAACTACAGATTTTATTGATTTTCTGTATTACCAAGTAGGTAGAGCCCGGCAAGCATTGTACATGTAAATGACAGATTGTAAAGATTTTAGGTACTGAAAAGTTTCCACCCAGGAGGTCTGAGGAACAATGGCCAAGTCTTTTGACACAGAAACGGTGATGAAGAAATGGGAGGATGCTTGCAGAAAGTCGAACCATTGGCAATCACTTGGGATAGCATTTCAATCCACCATTTGCCCACCTTGCCAGCCCAGTCTGGACCAACCATATGCAAATCAGTCTTGACCCTGCTGCAATCTGAACAGTTCACCATATACTGCCAGGCCCTCTCTGAACCAGAACACAAGCAACCGAAGCCCAGTTTGGTCCCAATTGGCGCTGGTCCACCATAAGTAGCTTGGTTCCAGCTGCACAGAACTCAGATCTAGGCGCACCCTAGCCACTTATGGTGGCACATCAAAAACACAAAAGGTGATGGGAGGAATGTTTGCAATAAGCCTAACTGCTGGCAATCGCTCAGAGTAGCATTCCAACCTACTGTGTTGTGCAAAATATCAATTGACCGGGATGCAGCCCCAAGTAATTACCAGTGGCTGAGTTTAATTCATATATTACACCCATCAATTGTTTGAATACTCCAATTAGGAGTAGTGAGTAAGAGTTGGTGATCTGCCATAGAGTGGCTGCTGACCTTTCCACCCTGCATCCCCACCACTACCAGTCTTACTCTCTCTGCCAGGTTGAGGAACCTTTGCAGTTGGATCTCTTTTGTGTGCCGTGGGGACTATAACAGATCAACCATCACATTACCCTTGAAACATGGGGGATCTTGGAAAGAGTGCCTAGATTTCTTTTCCTCTCAGAGTCAGTGCCTTGGCTGTAGCTGGCTCCCTGAAAGCCCCTTGTCCCTAATCTAGGACACCAGGCAGCTTTGAGGGGAACTGGTTCCTCCTTTATGAGGGACTTTAGAAGGAGAAATAATCTGCCTGCTTCTCTAACAAGTGCACTACATATGGATCAATTGCTATTTTGTCAAGGGTGTTGTACACTGCCATGTCATGTCATGAGGGGTATTTTGAAATGTAAATGTCCACCTCATCTTCGGGGGAATCTTGCCACCCCTCCTCGGTTTAGGCCATGGAATGGTTCTTGCTCAAACCGACCCTCTTCTGATTCCCCATCATTTTAGATTGCCTTCTCTTGGGAATCTAGGGTGGTGAGAGTCTAGAGGCTCTGTGTGCTCTTCCTCCCTGGCTTTATCCCTTTGAGGTTTTAGAGGAATTTCAACCTCAAAGCAGCATTTCTTTTGACATGGAGGGTTTTTGTCACGTCAAAGCCTTCCTTTTGGGCATCAAAACCTCTGTCTCATGACACTCCTTGTCCCTCCTACACTCTCTAAAGACTTTCAGTGGCTAAGCCGGTTCCAAGGTTTTAACGCCAGTGGCTTTCAAATTAGACACATAGGGTTCTTTATGTTTGTGCCCGTCCAAGATTACAGGGTGTTTTCAGCATTGAGGTAGCCTTTGAGGACTTAAAGTCGGAGTATTTCGGCTTAGCTCTACTGCTCCCCTTCTTTGGGATCGGGCATTTTGTGTCACTTTCCCTGGACTTCCCCTTGCACCAGCTCAGTTTCTTCAGGGTCTCCCTTAACGCTCGACTGCCACCACTCTGATCAAGACATGTTTGTGCTGAGACTAACATTGCATAGTGTGCACACCCCTGCTGCTCTCTGTTCATCAGAATCATGGGCTGAAATTTGGAGCACGTGTTAGCTCCCTCCAATCTGTGGTCCTCTGGCAGACACATGTTACACAGCTCATGGTTCTCTTAAGTTGGGGTAAACTTGTGGTGACACACAAGTCAGAATCTAAAAGTGGTAAGCCCCATACCAGATCATTCTCTGACCCACACGATCGAGAGCCTCACATGTAAAAACTTCTAACTTGGGTGTTTTTCTGGTCTTCCTAGAAAGCTACGTTAATTTCTCCTTATTCTCTGGTGCTTTTTTCAGTTCTTTGTTGGAAAAAGACTGGTCTTCTCCTCTCAGCTGTTTTTCCAGACCCAGCCAAAAAAAAAAAAAAAAAAATCAAAAAAAAAATCGAAGATGGCTTCTGGGAAGTATTTTTATAACATGTTTAACATCGGTCAAGGAGGGATACAGCACCAGCTGGTCGACAAGGCAAACAGATCCTCTCTTTAAAAAAAGAAAAATGTTGTTTTAGAGACAATTGCAGACTCGGAGCACAGCATGTGAATGCAGAAAAGATTCACACTGCAATATTTGCCTTTTCAGATCATCCTGCTGCAAAAAGACACTATGGATATAAAAGGAAATGTGTCATAGCAAGGTGGAGTATTAGCTACATGCTGGGGATCTTTTAATCTTTGTAACAGATTTGTCTTATGTACGGAGTTAAACCAAATTGATCAGTTTGGGGAACCAACAAGATCTAGAGTAACAATAATAAGTGTGATATTCTTAGGTTGCATGGATCTTTTCACAGCAGTTTTACAATTGGAACATCAAATGGACAAACAAGTAAACAGGTACTAAGGGATATAGTTAACCGATAACCTTTTACAAGTAGTCCACGTCAATTTTGGTCCAATACAAGGAAGAGATTAAAAGGAGCAAGTTAGAGAAATATATTTGGGTATGGGATTGGAGAGGAATCATTAACAAATTAAGCAGCCCTTCAAATGCTCATCCTACAACCATAGACTTAGTATGCTGTACACAAATGAACCAGGTTAAGGACTTTTAGGGACGTCCCCATCTTATGAGCTGCTCCTTAAAGTCTGCACCAGTGACATTGTATATCCGTCTAGTGTCCGTTTCCCAAGCGACATCTTCAAGAACAAAATTAATGAATTTGTCATCCATGCAGTGCTAGAAAAAGGGAGAAAGCATATTTTTCCATTTTCAAATAAAGTGCTTGACATAGTATTGACCAGAGGAGAAACCGGCAAAGGCATTTTACTGTTCCACACACAATACTTACTACAGCTCTAAATTGATGCAGAACTACCCAAGTAAATCCCAAATAAGTAAAGGCAGCTGGTCACATATTTAACTTTTATTTGAGCTCACCAGAAAAAAACAGCTTTGTAGGATCCAAGAGGGAAGCCAGTACAAGCTAAACCCATTTCTGAGTTTTGCCTCAGATAAAACTGGGTTCGAACAAAGGTGGTAGGACTGTAGTACAGGAATGTTGCTCTGCAATATGTTGGTGAGTGAGCAGGATAAGCCTATGCAGTTCTCTTACTACACCATTTAAATTCACAGGTGATGGCTTTTGGTCACAATGTTGGATTCAGAGAGGGCAGTCCGAGGGTTTAAATTGTTAGTGGCTTCATTTGAAGATCCATCATCTCCTTGTGTTTGCTTTCTTTACCCTAAGTTGGCAGTGTATGCCCAGACGGGAGTCCCTTGCTCACTTTGCCACTAGATTCCAGCTAGCCAGGCTGATGAAGGGTGTTACCCAGAAACTGGTCCCAGGATGCTTGTTTCCGAGTCAGGTAAGACCTGGCTTGGCTTGGCAGTTTGCGAAGTGAGCTAAATATTGATGATGTATTGAACGCAGATCTGTGACTGGGGGTGAGTATCTGAAAAGTTTCACTACTCCCTCCATCATCTCCTTGTGTTTACTTCATTTGAAGATCTTCATTGTAGTAGAATATCAAATTGCACCTGGGGGTGGTGGAGGGTGATGGTGGCAGCAGTCACACAATGCCCTTTTTTTCCTTTAAGTATGCGAACTCTCAGAGGCAACAGGTTTCAGGTGGAACAGGTGGCTCCCAGGTTTAATACCGCTTCCAGACAACTCATCTCAAGGGAAGTAACAGAGGATGCATGTTTTGGAACGGCATCCATGTTCTTGGTACACATTCAGAGAACATGCTTTTTTCAAATGCTACTTTGTCAGGCTGACCTACTGTAACTGGCTTAGGTCAGGCACAGTACACAACAAAACAACCTTCCTTATCTATTCATGGAGTATTAAACCCAGCCACGTGCAGTGCAGGGGGGCGAATATGCAATGAGACAGCAGCACAGACTTAATCTAAACTATATGGCGCTCCCTACAACCCTAGGGGTTGAATATGAATATATATATATATATATATATATATATATATATACACACACACATACATAAATCAATCGGGGTGCCCTACTCCTCGCAATCAGGTGGAATTGGGAGCTTCAGTCATAACATACTACAAGTACTGAATATCATTATGCACTAATTACATTCAGGGTTTTGTTCAAATGTGAAATTACATTAAGTTTTAATTTCATTTCTTGGTGGCTTCCGAAGGCTGGTCTGTTGGTGGTCATTTCCTATTTTAGGCTTACACTGACCTCCACTAGCAGGTGCAGAATCCTTTTAGGCTCCTTTCTTTGTATAAGTGACAAAAATCCCACCCAAAATGCACTGAACTTCCTTAACATCATGCAACTGATACAAACGATTATATATGGATTGAGAACATCTAACCTTTGTGCACAATTGAATATGAAGGACAATATTCGAAGACAACATGTTTTGAATATGAGAAACCATACATTAACTGAACTACCATGATGTATGGTTAAACTCACTTCTTGTACACAAACAAGTTGGAAAAACACTGGCACAACAAGCAGAACCTTAAGGAATGCTGCCTGTTTAAGCACAGGCAGTATATTACGAAGTATTTTTATTCAGGAGACAATAGGTTTGTCCCCAACTACAATAATCTATCACCAACTGTTGAACGTTTTGTGGCATGGCAAGGGTGCCTCAGACATCCATGTGAAAATGAGTACCACTTTGGGGGGTGTACCTCATAACTAGAGGATTCTAGCACGCTGTTGACCATAATCATACAAAATCAACATAGAGCACTTGTCCTGCAGCCTCCGGTGCAACGCCTGTAGCCTGTCTGGCAAACCGAGTTTCTCCATTGAAGAGCATTGGGTGCCCGACCCAGTATTTGCACCCATCCACCCTTGTGCTGCTGGTGGTGCAGACTGTGTGCTTACCTGAACCATACCCCCTACTGACCTTAACCCCTGAAGACTGAACTGTAAGTTGGGTGTTTACCCGTACAACTGTACTGTTGTTTTCTTCCATAGGATAACATTCTACAAGAGAACTTTGGGTTTGCATTGATCCTTGTACTGTTCTGGGGAATCTCTAGACTCGGTATAACCACCTAGTGGTATGCCATATACAGAGCTAGATTCCTATAAATAGGAAAAAGAGAAGCAGGTTATTATGTTGGTATTGTACCAGGGACTTTCAACTGTACAATGCTTAGATGGAAGTGCAGGATTTTGTTTGGTATCCTAAACTGATATATTCGGTAGAAGCTCAATATAGTACCTGTCAATATATGTTTTTCTTGCATATTACATGTGCCCTTTATAAACTGCGGTTGTGGTAGTTTTGGCAACAGCAGTTCAGCATTTTATGGTAAGTGTCACCACTCTTGAAGTATATGTGCACATTGCACAGCAGTGTAAAGAATGATCTTAGCAACGTTGAGAGCAGGGGCAACGGTCATAAAAAAAAATTCCCCCACTGCTTACTTGCAAAACCTCGTCACTGTGGAAGCCAATGAGTAGGTAGCTATATTCAAAGGAAAAAAAATAGGGAATGAACAAAAATGTGAATGACCTAGTGAAGGAATTGAAATTCTTTATATTGCAATGATAAAGCAGATGTTGACCCCGAGGAACCCCCCCCCCGCCCAATTAGTGTTGATAAACCCTTAGGGCGCTGTGAAGGGGGATCCTCTCACAATGCTGAAAACATAGTGATCTATAGCAATCAAGGTTGCCAGCGTGAATGTTTGGGTTTATGTCAAACTGTTCCAATGAGGTTGCCCTTACTCTTTTTAGGAGTCTCACTTCAACCACTGTTTGAAGACTTGAGTCGTTTGATTGGAAATTCAAAACTACTGGAGGATGAGCTCTTCTACATCACGTAGGTACTAGGTGATCACACCAGGTATCACTGTGCCAGCCTTATATATCCATCAGTAAAGCAGTCCTGTAAAGTAGGCGGTCTCGTCCAAACTGGTGGGGTTGGTGCGGGCACATGGATGCAGGCCCGTATTAAAATTGCACAAAAGTCCTGGGAAGCGTAAATCTCAGGAAGGCTTGAACTTTCAAAAAAGCTTTTTTGGCAAAGCGTTTCACCCATGCCCGGGCATCCTCGCGGCCACGGGACTACGAGGAAGCCCGGAATCGAGTGAAATACGTCGTCAATATAGATTTTTGAAAATTCAAACTGTGATCATGGCCAGGCTTGACCGAAATGAGTCATGGCGATTTGTAGTCTGTGTTCTCTGCATCAAATCAACACACATACATAAACATACATACATATTCCAAAGCTCTTCAACAGCAACAACCCCAGGATCAGAGGGCTTCGAAGAAAGCAGCACAGCCATTCACCAGCAAGTTCTTTTTTATTTAAATGTCATAGCCACCAACAGTGCACCAAAGAGACCGGAGCTTTTAGGCTGGAGCCTTCAACAAGGCCATAGAGTTTAGGTGTGTAGAAAAGTCATTTAAAGGGAAAATTCCCTCCAAAATCACCTCCACAATTAAAAGGGCCAAACACGTTATTGCATATTGAATACTACACAGACAAGTTAGTTAAATAAATGCAATCGTTTATCAAAATACCCCACGTACTGTCCCATAATATATGTACAATTCACCATATTATTTTCCTTTTTATAATTTTCTAAACACAGTAAAGTAACTCACAGGATGGCTATAGTAAGCTTAGATGGTGATAAGGTATTCAATGAGATGTGGCCAGGGTGGCTGACTCCAGAGCGTGGGCCTCACGGCTTAATCCCCAGTGCCAGACGCAGATCAGCTCAGCATCGTGTTTCTCTGGGCAATAGCGCACTTAATCTCCTCAATGGCCCCCAGCGCCTTGAGACTCTTACGGGCAATTAGTTAGCGCTTTACAAATACCGGGTTAAACGTCCTACATCCTCCATACAATTGAGAATGATTTTAGTGGGCTAGTGGGGGATTACAATTAGTCTATGTTTGAACATAAGAAAGGAGACAAGGGTCATACCCGATAAAATAGGGAAATGTCACTATAGACTGCTTCCCAAGTAGTGGACTCTATAATGGATTTGGTAGTAATATGCAGAAAAAGGGACTGAGTCAATGACCAGTGCTATAGCCAAGTTCATACCATATGGGTAATAAGCTGGTGTATTGCTATTATGGCATGAACCATCGAGCAGAATAGGTGTTGCCTAGTACAAAAGGTGTATTCCGTTAATGGCATAGCTGCTCTGGTTCGATTGAAGAACCAGTGCTAAGTAATCACAGTGGTACCGGACAGAACTTGAATGTTAATAGGTGCACTAACTCAAACTACTAAATCGGACTGTAGATGCTCTATACTGGAGATTTTCCAGCATCAATTGAATGCACACAATAAATAAGAATCATGTAAGTAGACAAACTCTATAAACAGTATCCTGATTTTAAAGTGCTATGTGATGCAAACAGTTTAAAGATTCAGTATACTAGATTGGGCTCATGAATACAGATCTCCGATGCAATACTCAGATCTTAGAGTTGTATCCGTAAGGTATAAAGAACTAAAACCCATATACAATACTCAATCCTAAAGTGCTATAAACAATGTAGGGTTACTCAACTCACAAGTTCAAATGATTTTACATGTTCGAAGGGTCTCCCATACAGTACTCGTATCTTATAATATAAACAGTTTATACAATTGATAAAGGATGAACATAGATTAAAAGATGGTGTTCTAAAAATGTGAATGATACTGCAAGTAAAAGTTACCCATAAAAAATATACGGGTCCGAGTAGATTTCAGAGTACTGATCAACAGTATAAAAAGCTTTTGTTGAACCAATATCAAAAGGTTATTAAAGTTCATTAAGTGGTTTAATTTCAAAAGTACAACTGCTAGCTGTCTGAGATAATCAAAAGTCAGGATAAGTAAGTGTAGAACTTGTTATAGTCCTACTACACCTTGTCCATCAATAGGTTTCAATAATATAAGTCAATAGAACATACTAGCATACCAACAATATTTATCACAGTTTTAAAACATAACAAAATAAAAAAGGTGAATGCGGCGCACTTTAAAACGATCTTAACACCATAACATGTACAGAGTTTCTTTGATGGCCCATCGACCCGTCGTAGTTGTATTGATGGTTCTAAATGTCTATGGTCTCAGGGAAATTAGGGTACGGGCTGTACGCGGAGATTCAGAGACTCCAAGAAACTCCAGAAACCATTTACTCAAATAATTAAATGTGAATGTACAGTTTAGCATCCGTATTCAGACCACTGGGGGTCTCTGACCCCAGCAATAGAATCTTCTTGTATTCTTCATGGTGTAGCTCTAACTCCGTATTATCTCGTTTTTTTTCCCGTGTACATGCCTGATGCCATATTTCACGTGGTCTGTTTTCCCATCATATACCTACAATATGTGTCTCGCCATGGCATATTGATAGTCCTCATTTGTTATGGCACTCAGATGTTGCAGTATGCAGAGCTTGTTTGTTGACGGTGCTGCCCACATATTTAGTTCTGCATTGACATTCTAGGACATTAACCACTGACTCTGTTTCACATGCGATCTTCTCCTGTATTTTGTTCATTGTGCCATAGATGGTTTTATACTCTTTTGTTTATGCCATGTTTGCAGGCCTTACACTGGACACATTTAAAAAAAGCCATTCATGAGAGCTGGGAGCCATGTAATTATGTTGGTTTGAGGATCAGTCGGTTTCACATAAGTGCTAGTCAAAAGATCCCCCAATGTTGGTTCTTTGCTGTAGGTGATGTTCCGTGTTTCTGGCAGTGTCTTTTTAAGATCTTCGTCCATAAGCAAGATCCTTAGGTTTCTTACTTTACCACTAGATGTGTTGTAGTTAGTTATGAAACTCACATCTTGGGCTTTCCTTCCTTTTACTAAATTTGACACTTCACTTGGTATGAGCAAGGCTTCTTGTTTCTTAGCACCGTCTCTATTTAGAGCATCATATAAGACTATTTTCGGGTCTCTCTCCGACTGGGCAAAACATACCTGCATGGATGGTTTTGATAAAAATCCCAAATGATGAAGGGCGGTTCCGAGTGGTGACTGATGGGTATCTCTGACCATCTATTCAGGTTGTCATTGTATACCACGTTTTACAGGTCAGATGTAGAGGTCCCCTGTTTTCTGTCTGTTCCACATACACTGTAAATCCTCACTTCTTCTCTTTTTTATAGACCCTCTGGTATTTCTTTGTTGTTCTATTTTCGGGTAACCTCATATCAAGAATCTTAGAAACATTTCTTTAGCCTGGTGTTTGAAATCATCTTCCTCTGAGCAGCAACGCCTTACTCTCAGAAACTCCCCATATGGGACACTCCATTTCAAAGGTAGGGGATGGCCACTACTGGTATGGAGTATGCTGTTTGTACTTGTTGGTTTCCTGTACATTTTACTGCAGACCCGATCATTCTTGATGTAGACTGTAGTATCTAGGAAATTGATTTCTTTGTCCTGGATATCAAATGTGAGATTCAATGTGTTCTGATGCAACAACCTCAAAAAACATTTCAAGCCCGACTTTTCCCCTTCCCATATTACGAAGCGGTTGTCAATAAAATGAACCCATAACACCATCTGCTCCATCTTTCCCTTGTTCTGTTTTCTCCAGGCTATTTCTGATTCCCAGCGCCTCATGAATAGATTAGTGTATGTTGGGGCAAAAGATGTCCCCATGGCGGTTCCCTGGAGTTTTAGATAATGCTTGTTGTTGAATATAAAAACATTGTGATGAAGACAAAAGTCTATTGTTTCAGTAAGCATGTCTAAGTGTTCCATACGGGAGACTGAACGGGTTCACAGAGAGTATTTACAGGCTTCTATACCATCATGATGTTGAATTGAGGTGTACAGTGAAACTACGTCTACAGTAGCCATCAGAGAATTATATTTCCATGGGAGCTTGTTAATTCTACTATGAAAATCCTGTGAATCTCGTAGGTAGGATGGAAGGTCTTTGACGTAAAGACAGAGGAATATGTCCACAAATCTTGAAGTGTTTTCCAGCAGGGTACCAATTGAGCTAACTATTTGTCTGCCCGGCGGATTGTTCAGATCTTTAAGCACCTTTGGCTGGAAATAAATAGTTTGTGTCATCGGATGGGACTTGTTAAGATAGTTCTATTCTTCTAAATCTAGGAAGCCTTTCTCTTGCCACTCTTTAAGCTTTTGGGAGATTTGATCCATGAGTTCTTTGATTGGGTTATTAGGGAGTCTTCTGTAATGTTTTTTTATTGCCCAGTTGTCCATTTGCTTCGGCAAATATTTATGCATGCTCATGATAGCAATATTCCCACCTTTGTCGATGGGTTTAATAATATTTTATATATATATATATTAGTCATGTGATCAAGGCTCATCCGAGCCGAAACGTGTAATGCTGACCGAGCAATAAAGGAACTTTAGCACAATTCAGTGGTCGGTCTCAGTCTGTGGCGTAACTGCGGTGACGTGACGGAGTAATTGGGGAGATATATATATATATATATATCACCTTTGACCTTAGTTTCTGTAGCAATTATCCTCTCCGTAGAAAAAAACGAATGCGAACTCCAAAGTCCTGGTGCAATAAGGTGTTTAATTTGGTACACAGTCAAAATGTCGAGTATGAAATATCGACCTACCAAAATATTGTGCTAGAAATTTCGAAGGTGCAGAATATCGATGACAAGAATATCGTTGGACAGAATATCGACCCTAAGGTAAGTAATATTGAAATACTTTATATCTATGTAAGTAATATCGAAGTTAGTAATATCGATAGCATATATATCGATGTTACTAATTTCGATTACACTAAATATCGATATTTGTATTATTTATTTTGTTTTTTATTATGTATGTGTTATATGTTAAAATAATTAATATTATATGTGTATTAAATTTATATATTAATAAATGTATTTATAAGCAAATTATATGTTTTAGTACCGGAGCGGGTTGTGGGTTTATAGGGGAATAGGGTGGGAAGTAATTTAATTATGTTAAATTGATAATTAATTAGTAGGATTTATTAATAAATTGTAATTAATTGGAAAATAATTTTAATTAATTGATAAATGTTCTGTAGCGGGTTATGGGTTTATAGGGAAATAGGGTGGGAAGTCATATAAATAGGTTAAATTAATTAATTAGTAGTTAATATTAATTAATTATAAATAATTGGCATTACATTTAATTAATTGGTAAATCATTTTAATTAATTGATAAATATGTTCTATAGCGGGTTGTGGGTTTATAGGGGAATAGGGTGGGTAGTAATTTAATTATGTTAAATTAAAAAATAATTAGTAGTTATTAAATAATTTTAAATAATTGGTAAATAAATTTAATTGATTGTTATTTCATTTTAATTAATTGATTAATTGATATATATGTTCTGTAGCGGGTTGTGGGTTTAAAGGGGAATAGGGTGGGAAGTTATTTAATTAATAATTAGTAGGAATTATAAATTAATTTTAATTAATTGACAAAGAATTTTAATTAATTGGTAATTAATTTTATTTGATTGGTAAATAATGTTCATTAATTCATAAATAGATAAATGTGTTCTGTTGTGGGTAGTGGGTTTATAGGGGAATATGGTGGGAAGTAATTTAAATGTAATTAAGTAATGTTTTTAAAATGATTGTTTTGTAAATAATATAATTGTTAATTAATTATTAATTGGCAATTAAATATTATAAAATGGTATTTTTTAATATTTATTTTTGGTTAAATATATTTAGCTAATCATGTTTTTTATAATTATGTATAGGTATTGTATATGGTTTATATTTTTTTAATAGTTTATATTATTTTTTTTTAAAAAGTTTTTATTTATAAGTATGTTATTTTAACCCCTACGCTATCCAACACTTTCCCTACTGTTGCACTCTCTGGTGTGGGAATAGTAATTTTTATTCCTACGCTATCCAAAGCTTTCCTGTTAGGCTCCTGCCCAACCCACACACTGCAGGAAAGATTCGTGTCCCAACCACTTCCCCGACTCACCGGTCACTCACTAGATGGTACAGATGAGTAAACCGATGAACCAGAAAAGGGGGTGGAAATAAAGGCACCAACCCTTCCACCCCTGTAGAGCGTAGATCAAAATAACACCCTCCTCCTCGCTTCCGCACCTGCATAGACAGGGAAACAAAAAGATACACCACACAATAACTTTCAGTCCCCAATCCTACCTTTGTAACAAAAGACCATATCCAGCAGTTCACCACACATACACTTACCAGAAACAAATGCAGCGTTTGCTCCGAGGGGGTTTATCTTGCAAAAACAAGACTAGTTATTTGGGTGTTTAGGTTTGGACGTGAAGGGATTTCACAGGGTAAAAAACATGCCAAAATAACGTGCATGAACAAAAACCCCTGTGTCTCAAAAAAGGGAAGTGAGGGGGATAACCTAGGGTGTTGAGAAACGATAACAACTCATTTCTCTGGAAAATGACCGAAAGGCAATCCCAGCCGGGATACGGCTCAAACGTCATATCCGCCCATAACGAGGCGGAACTGTTACCACAAGACTTGTATACAACGTAAACGCCTAGCGTCTGTTACTTTCTGGTCTTACCACGTCTCGGGTACAAAAGAAAAAAGACACCAAATAGTGTCTGACAAACAGGAGCCCCTGGATGTCGTTGGCGAATCTCCAATAAGAGACGGGGGAAACAAAAACAAGTAAACTAACTAACTAACTACAGGGACACGGGAAGGGGAACAGGAGGGAGGAAACAGGTAGTTAACAACAGCGGGACTTAGGGCAAGGGGTAGGGAAAAAAGGCAATACTCCAACGATTCTCACGAGCCCGTGAGAATCAGCAACAACCAACAGCTTCACAGGAACCAAGATAGCGGGAACCCACAGGTTAGCAATAACAAGCAACGACACTATGATAGGACTCCCTTTTATACAGCTGGCGTGTCATGTGACGGCGAAGATATGGTCATCAAAAGAGGACTGGGGACCGAATCCTAACATTTCCCTACTGTTGCACTCTCTGGAGTAGGAATAGTAATTTATACTCCTACGCTATCCAAAGCTTTCCCTATTGTTGCGCTCTCTGGAGTGGGAATAGTAATTTTTACCCCTACGCTATCCAACGCTTTCCCTACTGTTGCACTCTCTGGAGTGGGAATAGTAATTTTTACTCCTACGCTATCCAACGCTTTCCCTACTGATGCACTCTGGACTGGGAATAATAATTTTTACTCCTACGCTATCCAACGCTTTCCCTCCTGTTGCACTCTCTGGAGTGGGAATAGTAATTTTTACTCCTACGCTATCCAAAGCTTTCCCTACTGTTGCCCTCTCTGGAGTGGGAATAGTAATTTTTACCCCTACGCTATCCAACATTTTATATAATTAATTGTAAAAATATTAAAAGTATATTTAATGTTTTATGTTTTTTACATTTTATGTATGTTATTGTTTTATGTTTGTAAATGTATTTGTAAATTAGAATATATTTTATTAATTTATAAATTAGTAAAATAATTACTACAACTTATTGTTCAGAACATATATATTATATATTTACAGTATATATTTAATTAATGTATTATTATTATATATGTATTTATTAATTTTAAACATTAGATACTTTTAACTATGTATATCATATTTATTAGTGTTATTTACTTTATTTTACATTTATATTTTAAAAGAAAAAAAAACGATATTTTTAACATCGATATTTTTAACATCTATATTATATTTTCGATATTTTTGTACTTACCATGTTGTAGATAGGATGTCGATATTCTTGCCCTCGATATTTTAGACTCGATATTACTGTAGGTCGATTTTTTGGAGGTCGATATTTTGTCAGTGATCCGTTTAATTTCGCCCTTACACCCCCATGACACGTTTCGGCCTGAGCAGGCCTTGATCACATTAAGCGACTGCAGAGAACGTCTACAAATTTAAAGTGCTAGGTGCATTCACACAGGATTTGAGATTTTCATAGAAAGAGAAGGCATACTTTTCAGAGCGAATGCTTCATTTACATCTCTATGCCAAGAAATAAAGTGCATGATCACATTTGATACACAAATAATTAAATTGCAAAACAACTGAATGCATATATAAATATATGTTTGCATACCTACATGCACGGCAAGCTGTGCATAGAACAAACCCCTTCCTTGATGACAACCAATTGGTAGTTGTTTTGACCTCTGGGCTACTACTCACTAGGGCATCCTTAATGGCACTCTCCTTCCTGAAAGTGATGTTTGGGTTTTTAGCCAGTTACTCTCCAAGAACTTGGTCACTCAAGACTATGGGCCAATTGTTATTAATAATCTTACGTAACAAATGTTGTCGTTTGTTAAATGTAAGAATTAATCTAGTCTTTTGCTCTGGATGATGTGTAGCTTATTTTTTGGGTATGTTGGGGGCAGACCGGACTAGTAGATCTGACCTGTTTAGTGCTCTAGCTCTTCTAATTGCACTATGTATTATTTTTTCTGAGTATCCTCCGGTCATAAATCTACTTTTACTGTCTGTGCTTGCATTAGGTCTGTGTCATTGCTACAAATCCTTCTAATTCTCAGTACTTCCCCATAGGGGCTGCAGTGTATTAGATGTGTGGGGTGGTAGCTTGTAGCGTGCAGTAGGGTGTTCCCTGCTGTCTTTTTCCGATATAGTTTGGTTTCAATTTTGCAGTCTGCTATGTATATCTCTACACCTAGAAAACCCACTGATTGCGGATGGTGGCGGTGAAGTGCAAACTCGGCGTATTCATGTTAATTTCTTCAATAAATGTGTGTGCACTTTCATCCGTAACCCCGCCAAATCACAAACAAATTGTCAATGTACCTCAGCCAAATAAGATGTTTCTCCAGTATGCCGTCATACTTTGCTCTTAAAACCAATTCTTCCCACCATCCTATATGGAGGCAGGCATAGCTTGGTGCAACGAACGCTCCCATTGCTACACCGCACGTTTGCAGGAATACTTTATTTTGAAATAGGAAGTAGTTATTCTCTAAACAAAATTAGGTCATGTTAACAAGCATTTTGTTGTGTTGGTACAAGTACATTGGCCTAGAACCTAAATAATGTTCTATGACTTTAATGCCATCCTGGTGGTGAATGCTCGTGTATAATGATGTCACGTAGCATTGTCATAGTCAATAGGTCTCGCTTTTGGGACCTTATAAGTATTTAGTTATGCAGCACAATATCCTTGGAGCAACAACATCAACTGTTGCATGGCTAAACACATAAGGTCCAAAAGGCGAGACATATTGGCTATGCCAATGCTGGTTTAGATATTTAAGTTCATCCATGCCCAGGAGGCCAGCGCTCTTCCACGCAAGTAATTTGGCATAGAAGTCTTTCCAAGAAGCCCTCACTGTTTAGTAGTTATTCCTTTTGTAACATTCTCAATCATACAACTTCTTTTGTTGCTTCTTCCATATAATAATTGTTTTTGACAAATTACTACGTTTCCTCCATGGTCAGAATTGCGTATGAGGATTTGATCATTTGTTTGTAGTTTCTTTATTCGTTGGTAATACTTATCATTCTGATGATTATAGTTTTTGCGAGCATGTAATATTCGGTAATAGAGTTTTTTATTACTGAAGTGACATGATCGTTAAATATATCTAGTGAGTCCCGCAACATGATAGGTTGGAATGTAGACTTGGGTTTGAACTCAGTTTGCACAGTCCCAAAGTTATTAGGCAATTGATTCACACACGCACCTACACCCACACACACACCTACACACACACACACCTACACACACACACACCTACACACCTACACACACACACACACACATCCAAAATCTGGATCCGAAAGGATACACTGTGTCACAAAGAAATGAAATATTTAAGAAAGAAGTTAATCACACAAATGGACTCACCAAGGCTCTGTAGCAATGAGGCTAGAGCAGTTCTGTTCTATAATATAGCTGCATTGTACTTGATATTACTCCAGTTGTAGGGCAATGTATTCTCAGGATGTTGTGTGTTGGTGTCCTATAGGAGGTGGCATGGATGTGTAACTCTTGTGTGCATCCACCTCATGTCTGGCTGACAGTGTGGGGTATCATTAGGTGTATCGTATGGTCAGGGATATCGAATAATGGGCGTGTCTAGACCTCCAAATTAATACATTCAATATCTTAACATGCATGGCAGTTGAACCTGCCATATTAACTCCCAAACTAGTTCCAATCGGGGACAAGGGGCCCGACAGGGCAATCAACCGTGAAAATAATAAAACGGATGTTTCAAGTGCCACTAAACGTTCCCCGAGTGAGACGAGGAAGGAAAAAAATGTATGCAAAAAGAACAAGGGGGGGGGGGGGGGGGGGGGGGGGGGTCAGGCGGAGTATTGTGCCGTGTCGTGCATCAGTGGACAGTCGTGTGAGTGAGCGCCCGGACCCGTGGCCAGTATGGCAGAGGTATATTACAATCATTACTCAATGGAGCAGGGGAGGCCAAGCCCCCATCAACCTGGAGGCCCCACATCGCCAGCTCCCGAGTCTTGCAGGTGTCAGGGGGATAATACAGTCTATTCCCGTGGTGGCATCATATCACCTCAACATGTGTCTCTTCTAGTGCATCAGCATCTAAGTGAGCCCCCTAGCCGCACCCTCCCACTGGAAGGAACCCAAGCTGTTATCCCAGAGTTGTGCAATTGGGAATTTCCTCAAGCCTGCTGTTTCTTCTCGATGTAATGTGGTGCTTTCAGCCCTAGCCCAGTTAAGAAAGGAAATGTACCAGTACTTAGTGAGCGGAGGTTCCTTCTTTTTCCAGTGTTTAGTAAGCATTCGCTTGGCAGTAATAAGCCCTATGTCCCAGAACCTGCCCGGTACTTTATTCAATTTAGTCCTCTTGTATAGCCCCAAAATGCATGCCTCCCATGTGTGGGGCAGGCCTGTGCCAGCGATGTGCGTCAAAAGGGATGTCACCTCGTTCCAGTACGTGGCAAGAGTGGGGCAATGCCAGAGCATGTGTAATATGTCCGCGCCGGTCAGGTCACATCTGGGGCAGCTAGCGGTAGTGGTCGTAAAATACCTATTAATCTTATCTGGCGATAAATATGCCTGATGTAATATATAAAACTATTATTTTGAAACGGGAGTTGCGTGGGTGGGATATTTACGGAGCTGGCTAACACCATTGTCCATTCCTTGTCTGTCCATTCCCTCCCTCAGGGGGCCACCCACTTGTCTCGTAGTGGTTGCGTGGATCGCTGCGTATGCATGAGGGCCTGCGCCAGCCAATGTATGATATGGGAGCCATTACCCATGACAAGCAGGTATTGCACGAGGTGGTGTATCGGCAGTTCCTCGCGTATATCACCCCAGGATTCCGTGTATGCGCGCATTATGGATGCATGGAGAAGGAATTGTCCGGCTGGCAAGCCTGCGCTCTCTGCCAGATCTACAAAAGGGAGTATAGTTCCATCTGCGTAGAGGTCGCCCGCGGTTTCCACACCAGCCGCACTCCAACTCTCCAGCATGTGCGATGTCACCATTTCACCCCTCCTGGGGGTACCCAGCAAGGGGAGCGCAAGGTTTGACTTCTCGGGTCAGTTTCAGGCTGCGTAGGAAGCATTTGCAAGCCACTGCTACATGTAATGGTAACGGGCGGGGTCCCTTGGTCAGAGGGTGGAACAGCGTGCATATTTGCGCATGGGTCCATATAGTGGCATCAGTGACGGTATCATCCAGGTTTGTGCCACTCAGCCAATGTGTCACTCATTGCAGCTGTGCCGCAAGATAATATAATTCTAAATTGGGGACCGCCAACCCCCCAGCCTCAGTGGGCGAGTAGAGTTTCGCCAATGCAACTTGAGGTCGCCCAGCGTTCCAGATCAGGTTCCGAATCATATTTTCTAGGTCGCGGAACACTCGGGCAGGGACATACAGCGGAATGTTGGCGAAGTGGTATAACAGACTCGGCAACACTATCATTTTGGATAGCGATATCCGGCTGGGCACATTTAGGGGTAGTGTCTTCCAGAAGGCCATTTGTGCACGCAATGAAGTTACCTTCCATTATGTCTGGCGGGTCTCTATAGATGTGCATCCCGAGGTATTTGAATGTAGTGGGATACCAAGCGAGCCCAACACCCCCAAGGCGAACATCGCACTCCTGTGTGTCAGGACTAAACGAGTACACTCCGGACTTGGCCCAGTTGACCTTAAGACCCGACACTTCCTCAAACGTCCAGAATATTTCCGACAATAAGCACGGCACGCAGGCGAGGTCACGCACATATAGAAGCAGGTCGTCTGCATAAAGCGAGACCACATGTAAGCCATCAGCCTTTGGGATCCCCATCCCGCTCCTCACGTCCGCAGTATCGCCGCAAGGGGCTCTATGGCCAGGGAGAAGAGGAGTGGCGACAGGGGGGCAACCTTGTCGAGTTCCTCTACGCACCGCCACTTTATCCGCAAGCAATCCGCCTCTTCGCACTCGCACACTGGGTCTCTGGTAGAGCAATCCAACCATGTCGACATATGCGTCACCCAGGTTGAATTTTTCTAGCACTGCCTTGAGGTAGGGCCATTCTACAGAAGCAAAGGCTTTCTCAAGGTCCAGCACCAGGCACCCTGATCTCGGCCAGTGCAGTGTGGCAGTTTCCTGTATCCGGAAGAGGCGGCGGATGTTGTGTGAGGTGCTTCGCGTAGGTACAAAGCCATTCTGATCACGATGAACCAGGGTCGAGACTACGGCGGCTAGGCGCCGGGCTAATAGAGGTGAAGATTTTATAATCGGTGTTTAACAGGGCTAAAGGTCTGTATGAGCCCATGTGCGTTTCGTCCCTGCTGGGTTTCAGGAGCGAGACAAGAGTGGCTTCATTAAGTGTGGCAGGGAGCGCCGAGTCATCTATTGCAGCAGTGTACACTTTAAGTAACTCCGGGATTATGGTTTCTGAGCAAGTTTTAAAAAATTCGGCGGGCAGCCCATCCGGGCCAGGCAATTTGCCATTGGAAAGAGCAAAAATAGCTTCGCGCATTTTCTCCGGCGTAAACGGCGCCTCCAGGTCTCCCTGCTGTGCAGCTGTGAGGGATGGCAGCTGTAAATCTGTGAGATAATCTGTGAGAGTCTCAGTTGTGACTCTCAGCTGTGATCGGTATAGGGCCTGGTAGTGTTGCACGAAAGCTCAATGTATTTTGCTCTGAGTGTACACCACCCCTTCCTCGGCCGTATGAATGGCAGACACTGGTGTAGTGCGGCCTTCCTGTCTGACAAGCCAGGCCAATAGTTTCCCGGGTTTGTCGCTATGGTGATGTACACGCGCCGAGTGGGCTGCGTAGTTAAGGTGACATAGCCGTTCCAACAGTTTTGTATGTTCCTCGCGGGCCGCAAGCAGCGGCACATCAGCTCCTGCCACCGCTTCCTGCTCTCGGCGGAGTAGGTCAGCCTCTACCCGGCGCAGGTCTGCTTCCAGTTTTTTCTGCATATGCCCCTGTGTGCCCAGGCAGTGTCCCCAGATCACAACCTTGAAGGCGTCCCATTTGATCTGCGGGGAGGACGCTGTGCCAGAATTATCTGCGAAGTATTGCGCTACGCAAGCTTGTAGGGAATCTCGGAAGGGGGCATCTAGTAATAGGGCGGGCTGTAATCGCCAAGTAGGAATGGGCGGGTGCGGGCGTTCCCATGCTATGTCTAGTGTATGTGGATTATGGTCTGAATGTGTTCGGCCAAGGTATTGTGTGTCTGTGATAAGGGGCAGCAGTTCCGATGATACCATGTATCTGTCCAGGCGCACATGTAAAGCGTCTGCCCCATAATAGTAGGAGTACACCCTAGTGCTGGGATTGCGGGTACGCCAGGCATCTTGCAGGTACCATTGTGTTGCCCACTGAATGAGTGCCCTCATTGTTCCACAAGACGGTGCATCAGGTCGGGGTGGAGCGGAACGGTCTAGTGTTGTGTCCAGTATGCCATTGTAATCGCCCCGAGTACCCAGGGGACCAGGGGACTCTATGCCAGGGTGCCAGTTTCTCTGAGAGGTGTGCAAGAAAGCCCCCCCCCCCGATCTATATTGGGAGAGTAGATGGATGCTAGAACCACGGGTTGCCCATCAAGATGGCCGTGCACAAGCACATATCTGCCCTCCGGGTCAGCGTGGGAATGAGTCATCGCAAAGGGAGTACCCGGTCTTACCCACAGTAGTGCTCCACGGGCATATGAGGAGTACTCTGTAGCATACAATTGCCCCCTCCATCGACGGCGCAGCGCTATTGCTTCCGCCTTGTTCAAATATGTTTCCTGCAAAAGTGCAATTTGGATCTGGTGTCTTTTGAGGTATGAGAATATTTGATAGCGACGTGATGGCGTGTGCATGCCTCCGATGTTCCAGGTACAGATTTTTATCGCAGACATAGTATCAATTTAGGCAGTCTCCCCTCCTCCCCATATACATTGGTTGACCCCGGGTCCGCCACATCCCCCCACCGAGCACGTCCACAGCTATCTCCACTGACACAAGTATCATAACCCAGGAATTCACAAAAAGGGTAGTGAGCAAATAACAAAGTTAACCAAAGGGGGGTGAACCATATGTGAATGCCAAAAGGGCAGTAGCGAAACAGGAGCAGTGGTCTCGGGTTGGAGCCTGTGGGAAGTGGCCTCGTCGGCACTCGGTGCGCCCGTTCCACCACGAAGTAGGGCGAAAGCATGCCCTCCGGCAGTATGGTCCTCAGCCAGTCCTCTACATGGTGGGCTGGGTTGTTGCCCTCCCATTTTTCCGGAATTCCCACGAGCCTGATGTTATTCCGCCGTGCCTGTCCTTCCGCATCCTCGGCATGGTCTTCCAAAAATTCGACCCGGTTCAGAAGGTCTTGCACCTGTTTGTCCGTCTGGCTGACTCTGGGCCCAAGGTCCGCCACTGTCCCTTCCAGGGCCTTGGTGCGATCTGCTAGTTTTTTATGATCGTCCCTTAGGTGGGCGAGGTCTATGGCGACGCTGTCTATTTTCGCTTCCAGTGAAGTTCGACTGGAGCGTCTCTTCCAGGCGTTCCATGGCAGCGAGCACGCTATCCAGCCTCGTGGTCACCTGGTCGGTATCCATTTTCTTCGAGGTCTTGTCAGTCTTCCCTTTCGGTGGGGCACCCCCAATTCCGGTGCGTGTCCTTACCCCTCCGGACATGGGCAGAGCGACGTGGCTATCAGTCTGATAGAGTTCACAGGAGGTTTTAGTAGAGGGGCGCTCCTCAGCACATGGTCTTTAAGAGGCCTGGTGGTTCCCAAAAATCAGAGAGGTATTACAGTGTGCGACAGCCCCAGCGCAGCTAACAGGGTGTTGTCGTGTGTGTTGGCGACGGTGGTCCTCGGACCAGGCAGGTGTGTCTGCGCTATTCAGCAGGTGCCAGTCTTCACCCTCGTCTCAGCGTGGGCAATAGGTGGCTTGCGTCCTTACCAGTTGCGGGTCAGCTGTTGCAGACGGGAGGTCCGTGGGGGGTCCCCGGCGGACCAGAGGGTCAGCGACTTCAGCATCACGGTTCCGCAGTTAATCGCGGGGGGCCAGGTGTCTGCTGGTGCTGAAATCGGCGTCACAGGACCGCTCAGGTTACGCAGGGTCCTCTCTCCCCTATCAGCTCCAAGGCCTCCGTCCACCGGCCTGCGCGTTTCCAGCGGCCCCAATTCTCCACCGGAGGTGCGGTAGGGCACCCCCTTCAGTTTCCCCAGGGTCAGCCGGTCGTAAGGGGCTCAGGGGAGTCTTATGGTAACCAGAGCAGGCGTCGTCTTCGCCAGCCGGGTGCCCCGAGTGCGTGTCCCACTTCAGGGTGGTGGCTCCAGCTGGCTTCCAGTGTCTCCTCTACGCGGGCCCTGGCTCCCAATTCAGGCTCCCAGCGAGGTCTTCTGCTCGCTGATATATCACGCACGAGTTAGGAGGGGCCCCATCGCACATCAGTAACTGTATGGTAATCCCCGGGGGCAGGCCCTCTCTTCTGGTGTCTCAGCCCTGCCGAGGCGTTGACGGTAGGCTCTCGGGGGGTCGCGGCGCCTCAGACCACGGCACTGCCGGGCGGTAGCGCTCGCGTTTCGGGACCTCACCGGTATAGCAGGCAATGCAGGTGGGCTAGGTCTTCGTTCCCCTCAGGCTCGGGTCCCCTGCAAATCTTCAGGAGCACCTCCTCTCTCGGGTCGGAGCGGCAAGGGGGTCCTCTGATCCAGTCTCCGGCAGGCAGGGAGGCCGCTCACACCAGTTCGTAGGCCGCATGCGCAGGCCCGGTAGTCAGTCCTGAGCCACGGCCTCTCGTAGGCTCTCTGGCCGGCCAGGCAGCAAGGAGCCCCGCAGGATATCCTCGGGAAGGCCCGGTGCGGTAGGGGTCGACTCCACAATTCAAAAATCAGCCTGCAGGTAGGCTCTCAGGGGGTCGCAGCGCCTCCGACCACAGCACTCAGCAGCCGGGCGGTAGCGCCCGCGTTTCAGGCCCTCACCGGTATAGCAGGCAATGCAGGTGAGTTAGGTCTCCGTTCCCTCAGGCTCGGGTCCCCTGCAAATCTTCAGGAGCGCCGGTGCTCTCGGATCGGAGCGGCAAGGGGGTCCTCTGATCCCGTCTCCGGCAGGCAGGGAGGCCGCTCACTCCAGTTCGCAGGCCCGGTAGTCAGTCCTGAGCCACGGCCTCTCGTAGTCTCTCCGGCCGGCCAGGCAGCAAGGAGCCCCGCAGGATATCCTTGGGAAGGCCCGGTGCGGTCAGGGTCGACTCTGCAATTCAAAAATCAACCTGCAGATCGACGTGGTCTCTGCAATGGTCCAATCTTAGTTTCGGGCAGCTGCAGGGAAAATTAGCGGAGAAACGCCCCAGGGAAGGGGAGCTCGGCTCGGAGCTCTACCAGAGTGCGACCGTCGCCATTGCGTGCCTAGCCACACCCCCCAAAGCTGAGTAGCATCATAACACCACAATTCCAAATACACATTTGAAAGTGCATTTCTTCATGTTCTTGTTTCAATGCAGATAGCCACGTACTTTGCATGTTAAAAGTATATACAAAATCACAGTCCATATTGCTGCTCCTCATTAGCCTATCTTGCAAAGACAGTTCAGAATCTCCAAAGGGAGGCAGATGCTTCCCTCATCTCCCTTTCTCACCTTCCAGTGCCACTAATATCATGGAAAATCCATTTCTTTGGAATGAAGGCGAGCGATATATATTCATATATATATCTCCCCCTCTCCCCCCAAAAAGGTTACAGGAGAGTTTTAGTTAGGCTCAGATTACACTCATGCAAAACCATAGAAATTCAGCAGTTATAGTTACCCGAGCTAACTAGAACTTACGCCCCAGCAATGCACTGCTTATGACCTGGATTTACACAATGCTTACTTCCACATTCCCATCCATCCCAAGCATCGCAAGTATCTCCGCTTCACTGTGGCGAGTACCCACTTCCTGTTCAAGGTCCTTCCCTTTGGTCTCCAGTCTGCTCCAAGATTTTTCACGAAATACTTGGCTCTGAAGCAGCCACACTTCACAAACAAGGTCCTCAGGTATTCCCCTACCTAGACGACTGGCTGCTAAAAGCTTCGACACAACAGCAGGCTTCCATGACTATCACGGCCTGCCTTTCATTATTACGTAAACTTGGTCTCACAGTCAACTACCTAAAATCTTCAATCATCGCAAGTCAGACAAGGATTTTCTTAGGTGCCAACCTCGATACCATCAGCAATGTGGCCTATCTGTCTCTGGACAAACAACTAAGATGGTCATGCCTAACCTTAAAAGATTACTGAAGAAAGTCAGTTTCGGTGCAGATGTTCATTTCGATCCTGGGCACGATGTCTTCAGCCATAAACTTGGTCCTGCTTGGTAGTCTGAAAATCAGACCTTTGTGGGAAGAGCTCCAGTTGCAATGGGTCTAATTGACAGGCTCCTTCGACATGCAGGAAACACTAACTTGGTGGTCCCAAGTATCCAATCTTTCACACAGTCTGACTTTTCTGACGCCAACACCGGATGACATAGTCACACCCAATGCCTCTCTGGAAGGCTGGGGTGACCATTTACAGGATTACAAGATTCAGGGGAAAGGGTCGCAATCCTAAAAATCACTGAACATTAATCGCCCAAAGCTAAAGGCTATATTCCTAACTCTGCAAACCTCCTCCCACGTATTGCAGAAGGGACCACACAGACAGCACGACCAGCCTGTATTACAACAATTAAGGGGGCACAAAGTCTCTATCTTTCTCAAGAGACTCAAAAAAGTGGAATTGGCTTGAAACGCACAGAATCACCCTGAAGGCAGTCCAAGTGCCTGGGGTGAACAATACCCTGCCAGACACTCAGGAGAACAATGGACAGTTGCCACCAGTGGGAACTAGATCAACAAACGTTGGTAGGGATCTTCTCACGCTGGGGCATACCAGCACTGGATCTTTTTGCGACCAACAAGAACACCAAATGCCTCTTTTACGCCAGTCAATACACTATCCGGGTCATGGGGAAATGCCCTTTCAATTAGATGATCAGGGATTTATATATACTATTTACCCCCCATCGCTCTCATTCCGAGAATTCTCACCACATTAAAGATGGACGGATGTCGCCTCATTCGGATAGCTCTCAGATGACCCAAGCAGCACTGGTTTACCATGCACCTGCTTTTATCAGAATCCAAACACATCAGTCTACACAGGATCCACAACCTCCTCACGAGGAAAGCAGCCAGGTCCTGCATCCAGATCCAGGTTCTCTTAAACTACATGCATGGCTCCAAAATACCAGGAGTACAATAATCTAAATCTCTCTCAAGAACATATTGACATTCTAGCCAAAGCTAGAGTCGACTCAACAACGAAGACACACACATTAAAATGGAAAAGATTATGCTTATGGTGTGAAGCTTTGAATCTCATACCTTTGGAAGCATCACTGGAGCAGATTCTACCATATCTGCTATCTCTAGCTCATTCAGAATTGGTGCATTCAGCAGTGAAGGTTCACCTTGCAGCAATATAATGTTTCAGGCGCACGTCTCATTCACCTTTCCTCTGTTCACCTAGGATTGTCAAGCAATTCACGAAGGGGTTGTTCAGAGCCTTCCCTCCAGTAAAAGCTCCTCCACCAAAATGGCATCTCAATGTGATTCTCTTGCAGCTTATGAAGCCACCTTCCAACCCCATGCACAGGTCAAATCTCAAATTTGTCACTTGGAAAATCACTTGGTTGGCTCTCACTATAACCAGAAGGGTCAGTGAGCATCAGGCCTTTACTATTCAAGAGCCTTTCTTGCGGTTCACGGAGGACTATATGCTCTTAAGAATAAACCCAAAGTTTATTCCCAAGGTTCCGTCGCAGTTTCATCTCAATTAACCAATCCTTCTGCGTACCTTATTTCCACATCCAGAATCACCAGCTGAAAAGTCTCTCCACACCCTGCACGTTAAAAGCCTCAAAGTCTATCTCCAGCATTCGTAACAATTCAGAAAATCTGATCAGCTTTTGGTCTCCTACGGTCTCTCTCAAAAAGGTGTCACGGTCGCCAAGGCTACCATTTAAAGATGGATTTCTGCCACTATTCAGCATTGTCACAACAATGCTCAGAAGCCACTGTCAGCTAGACCAAAAGCACATTCCAGGAGGGCAGTATCAACCTCAGCAGCCCGGTTTGCCAGTATACTGCTGGACAGGATATGCTGCGCTGCACTGTGGAAGAGCACTCACGCGTTCATGCAGCACTACTGCTTGGAATCTGCACAGAGACGTGATGCTGCTGTAAGACAGGTGGTCTTACGTCATTTGTTCCAATGAGGTGAGCCTCTGGAAGTCTAAGTAATGTACATAAATGTGTCTATAATTATATATTGGTATACTTTATAACTGTACTCTGGTTACACAAGTTTTACTTTCATGCTTGTAGAGGTTTATAAATCTTTGTTACACACTCCCCACAAGGGTATTTTCTATAACTAATGTATGTATATTTACATATTACAGACTGATTGCTATTCAAGCATGAGAATCTATGAAAGATCCAATACTGGATAAGAAAATAAGTTACTTACCTGTAACAGCAGTTATCCAGTATTGGTCGCCTTCTTAGATTAATGTACAACCCACCCTCCTCCCCATAGAGGCTCCCCTCACAGACTGAGATATTTGTTTTCCCACTTGTGCTCGAATATTTGAAAGTCTCAGACTCTGGAGTGTTCTAGAGGGTGTGGTCGCCTGATTGGTTGTAATTCAAGTTTGATCCTTTCTTAAAGAGACATAGGTTATTAATGTGACTACATTACTATTATCGGCTATAGTACAATTGCATACTGCTTTCTATGACACCGTGGGACATGACCTTCGACAACAGGCAATAATTCAAGCATGTGAATGTATGAAAGACGCCAATACTGGATAACTTCAGTTACAGGCAAGTAACTTATTTTGTTACTTAAGGTACTTTGGGCATTGGTTCTCCCAGCCCTGCTGGTGACACCCCTCTACAACGGGTCCCATTTTTCCCTCAACTAACTGCCTCATTGGTTTCCTTCATATTTTAATATGTATTCCCAACTGCTCCCTAGCTTTGAAGCCAGAAATAACTTGAATCAATCTGATAAGAGTTTGATAGATTCAAGATCTGAAGTACTAAAATGTTCAAACGACGTGAAATTCATGCTCATAGACTCGTGAAAGGATGCATTACCCAAGTTTCAAATGTATGTTGTCTAGGCTCTTGCAATCCTGTACACTCCAGTCTCGCCTGTCAAAAGACATTCAATAAATGAATTTGGGAAAGAATGACAACCAGATCTTGTGAATTATAACAGGGGCCTGGAAGGGATTACCTAGGGGGGAAAGGACTTGTGATTTATGTGGAGATTGGGTTCAAGATTTGAAACATGTATTATTTGTTTGTCCCACATTGCAACCCCAACTACATTTGTTAAGACCTGTATTTTTAAAGTATAATATTACTACCGCAGAGGAGGTTCGGAATTATTTATTTGCCCCACCCCCCGAATTAGTATGTGCAAAAACGTTTATATCTTTTTTAGATAGGAGCTTAAGATTCGGTAGGCCAAATACGATTTTGAGTGGTTGATCATTTTTGTAAATTAAAATCTGAAATCTATGGCAGGATGTATTTTTAAATCAACTACTATTCGGCCACATCTCACATTTTGTGGAAGATCTGATAGGAAAAGGGACATAGCTGCGTAACATGTCGTTCTTTTATTGTAAATAGTTTTTAAAGCTATTTGAAATGTATAAAAGAGCATGTTTGGAAATTCAAAAGGGACTAAGTCTTATGGAGTTTTGCACATTATATGGAGTCACTTTTGTTTTTAACCCCATTTGTTCAGTGAAATTAAAATAGTTATGTTATCTAGAATATCATGATATAATACATTGTAAATTCCTTTCTCTTTTTTTGTACATTTTTATGTGGAACTTATTGGCTTTCCGAATCATAAATAAACATATTGATATTGACAACTAGATTTTGAAAGCTAGCTATTTTATGCCATGTGTTTAACAAATGTTCACCTCTTACTTTTGGGGGTGCAAGTTATACATTAAAGTACCCATGCCTTTATACTCCTATATTTCTACCCAGATTTTGAAAGATTTTTTATAATAAATTTACGAATATTGGCAGCAGTTGCTCCGGTACCAATCAGTGAGAGTTAAGTTGCTGGCATTTACAGACAATTCTTATTTATCCACTCCAACAGCAGATGCTAAAGAACACTACTAGCAGTGTGAAACTTAGCATAACCCTAAAGTCTACCCTTATCTGATGGGATAGAAACCTCTCCATTTAGAATAGTTAAATCGATTTTTCAGCAGAGAAGCAAATGACGGAATGGACCATTCCCAACACACATGGTCACCCCCACTGATGTCGCACTATTGTTATGATGTGGCCTTATAAATAATGCCTAAGACGCCCAATAACTTTTGCTCTGCTTTCTAAACAAGTGTGCTAATTTGCAGGGTGGTTTAGTCTTAGACATGAAAACATTAAGCGAAAAAAACACCCAACAAACATTGTGTACAGCATAGTTGTTCCATACAATATAAGCATGTATGATCTTATTCGAAAACTGGATTTTAATTCACCACTGGTACCACACAAAACTGGCATCTTTTGTAGGTCATTTTCTTGAAAGCTATTAACATTTGTTTTACATAGTTCATTATAAATATTGCTATGGTCCGAGAAAATTGTGATGGCAAAGTAATTCCCCTCAATCTAAATGCAGGAAAGACTAGGTTCAACTGCCACACTTTTGATGGAAGGTAAATAAAGCAGAAAACTAAATCATTCTACTTTATTGGCAAAGCAGAATATAAAATAGTTCCAACTGACTTACTGAGCAGAAGACAAAAGACGTTAAGTAGGAACGCCCCACTTACTCTGTTAGCAGCCATACACTTTGTACTTCTCCATCTTCGGTAGGCATAACAATGGAACGGATCTCATTTACTGCTTGCTCAATAGTTCCCGGCTGAAAGAAGGTAAATAAAAAATGTAGCATGAAATTTATAAGAACCACATTTCTAGGCCAAAGTCACAAAGTGAGCCAAAAAGATGACGATGTGGTTAAAATAAGTAACTTTCCCAACGCCATTGAACGATATACCTGTGTTAAAAGCGGTTATTTACGACTGACCTTCAGATAAAGAAGCATCCCATTAACTGCAAATATTCAATAGGCTCAGAAAAAAAAACACAGGTCAAATCCCTGCCCTGCTGCATTAACGCAACTACGTAGGCACCATATGTAATCTAATTAATCAGTGCTTATAAGACATCCTTAAGTAGTAGTGCAACTTTCTCCCGGAATTCAAAATAGAGGCTTTGGTACCAATCTACTTCTAAAGGCCTACATCACAGTAAATGACATCACCGTTCAGAATGCTACTATTAATGCACCTTCAAACTGCATTATCTTTCCACTTTTTAGGTCGAAGTCTACCAGACAGAGCAGCTGTCTGGTTTGTGAACTACATTTTGGGGTCGTTCGTAAAGCTTCCCTAGGAATTGTATTCCACTTGGTGTTTACCATTGGTGGTGTGTTTTGTAACTCACATTTGCTTGCGGTCTATAAGCTGGCTCCATTTGTTTTAAACTGTCGAGCTAGAGTGCGTCCCTTCCCTTGCCCAAAATCTATTTACTATATTTGTCCACCAGTGCTCAATTTCTGTAAACAGACCTTTAAATCTTGTTTTCATCTTCTCACATTTGCTGTGCATTCAAAGACATAGGTGAAACGTTAGCCTTCATCTTCAAGGGAGCATAGGGCGTACTTTTCTTTTTTTTACTTCAAAGTGAGAGGATTTAAGTGACAATCATACTGGCTCTAGAGTAGTGCTTGAGGAAGGCTGTCCAGATATTTTTTTTATTAGCCCACAACAAAATTGAAATGTCTGTAAGGGAACAGTGCAGGTAATTCAGAATTATTTAAAAAAAGTTTAATTTGAGCTTTTTGATTCTGAAGTGTGGTGGAAACATGTTAAGCGATCAAAAGAAATCAATACACTAGGTGATGACATTTCCACACATTTCTGTATGTGCGCTGTATAATTTTATCAGTAAAACTGTAGGTCTGTGCAAATGTAATGGTGATTTAGATTGAAGATGTTTTGTCTGTAATGGAAGTGTGCTACCACACCATGCCTATTTCACTCTACACCACTCTACATCTCGGTATCACTCCACTCTACCCCATCCCACTCTACTATGCACCACTGCTTTGCTACTACACTCTACTCTGTACTACTCCACATCAGTGCACTCTATACCAATCCATTCTAATCTACTCTGCACTCTATGTAGTGTAGTTCCTATATTCCGGATACGCTCTGCGCATTGGAATAATATATCCTGTAGTTTAGACGTAGGAATGAGGTCTACTAGGTCTCTACCGGCTATATTAGACTTAATTGTGAGTGCCAGCTAACTCAGAGGTCACTAGAAACTCTCTCGAATAAACAAGAAGGGATTCGTTTCGGACAACCGCATAAAACATGACCACTTTATTTCCCAAGAATAAGAAATCAAATCTCTAGAGTCGCGGAAACAATAGATAACTATTTCACTCAGTCAATCGTGCATGTTTAGTTTTACCAGAGGTGCAAGAGAAATAGAGAGACGGGCGTTTTCAATAAAAAGGTATTTATTGAACAGTCTTCTTTCTCAAGCATTGAAAATGAACTGCTACAATAGTAAAGCTTACTAGGAAGTACAATGCATATAATACGAACAGTATTATAAAGTAGTACTCTAAAAGCATGATATGGTTTCTAAGCCATAAAGTGCATAAAATGTATAAAACACAAAGTACACAGTGATAAACGGATGACTAAAATACTTAACTGGTGCTTCTAGAATACGCCTACCCCAGTGTACCTAACCTAAGTCTGGTAAGAGGGAGGGAGTATAAGAGGAGGAGTTTAAGTCTAGGAGTTCTCTGCCAGGAATCTGATTCCAATAATTCTCTAGGAGGTCTAATCAGCTCCGTACCTTTGTTCTAGAATGAAGGAGGTCTTGTATCTCGTTCTCGGGACTCGATTTCCCAGATACCCGCAAGGGTAGCCTGGAAACACTGGAGCTGGATTTCTCGGCAGGAGAAATGTCAGAGTCTCACAGTGCCTCTGCTGGAGGGTCGGCTTCCTTCGGCACTTGCTGCTGCAGGGCGTTGGGCAAGTAGATAGTCGATCTGCTACACACCACCATGTGTTTGTTTAGGCAAATCAAGGCTTATTTATACTTTGAAGATGCCGAGTTTGACGCATGTTTGGACTTAATAACGTCACTCAAAGGCTCATTTCTTGGAAAACGCCGGGAGTTCTAGGAGAACTTAATGTTCAAGCAGGGGGAAGTCCTGAGCTGCTGAAGGCGGGTTTTTCCAAGAAAACGTTGTTAATTCTTGGAGCTTAGTGGAAGTATCCATGCCGTATTTGGGCTGTATGGTTTAGGCCAAATATGGTAATGATTTCTATGCCTATATATGGGAATGATAAAGTATACCTATATAAGGGCATGAATCGGGAAATGTATACTAGGGTCCTAGATTCATTTACCACACCCACTCCACAGGTATTAAGTTCAATAAAGCTAGTCTAGCAAGCAATGAATATATCTAAAGCTAGTGTTTACAATCCCACCCCAAAACAAAGAATGCATTTGAACTGGGTAAGAAGAAAAAATATTTTTAGCATTTCTAGCGTACACAATATACTTAAGGGAAAAATTTCTAACCACAGTCTTTTAGTCTAATTTATGCAATTTGAAAAGAATCATGAGATTACATTTATAAAAACGTCTCTTAAATACAGAGTAAAAAGTCGCGATCATTTCATAACATAACATGGCATAGCAATCTTTCTATTAATAGGGATGAGGCCTAATTAGTTCTTTTAGTCAGTCTTCAAAAAATGACTTGTTCTCTAGGAATAGTTCTACTTTAAGCAGATTAGTCTGTGCCAAAAGTTCAATGTTTTGGAAAGAGAGAAAAACTACAACTTTCTTGTGAAAATAGAGTTCTAAATGTTAGAAGTCATTGTTTTGAAAAAACGAAGGTCGAATTTCAGAGTTCAGAGAACACTGTGTGCATGACTCAAATGTTATTCTCGGTGTCAGGAGAAAACATTAAGTCGTCTAGGCTGGCAAAGAAATCAACTACCACAGTAAGTGAAAGTGGAACCATTTGATCCAGCAGATCAAATGTGCATAGATGAGAAGCATTGCCGTCAGCGCTTGTTGCTGCGTTAGCAATGGTCATATCAGATGGTACCGGTGTGCCTGGTGTTTCTCATACCTCTCCCTCAGTTAGACTTACTGGTGAGATCTCAATGAATGCAGTCATCAGGATCTGTAGCCGTTGGGGGCAACACAATGCATGAGCTGTTACAGGACCTAGCAAGGCGTCGACATCCGATGGCAGGACTGATGGAAGTGTAAGACAAATGTCTAACACGCATTCCTCTCTGCAAAGCAGGCATCGTAGAACAGGTAAGATGCAATCTTGCCAGATTGGTCTGAACGATAGACGTCATGTCGTATTCAGATCTCTTAAACGAGCCAAGCCGAGAATCTGTGTTATTCTCTCACGATATCTCTGGGCACGGACCGTCTGTTCCATGAGGTTCTGGGTATCGCCGGTTACGGTACTTGCCATATCGGAGCAGAAGAAATAAAAATAGTATTCCTGCTATGAGTCCCAAGATGAGAGGCAGGCCGTCGAACACAGAGTGCACGAAATTTGTTAAAATGCCGAGGATGGCTTCAAATGGTGCTAACAGTCCCGAAAAAATCGTCCTAAATACATGTGCGATGCCATTGGTATCAGACATGTTTAAGAATTGACTTAACATTTCTGCGAAATGTACAGGGCAGTTTGTTGATAATAATGCATGTATCTCTGCAGATGTCCTTGCAACTTGCAGATCATACGTTTCTTTTGATGATGTCAGTGGCACAGATTTTTGCAAAAGAATAGACTTTAGTCTGCTTAAAGTATCAATTTGTATAGAAGAGACATTCAATGAAGGCCACATTGCCGTCTGACTGTCTGACTTGTGAGTTGGATACATACTTGCATACAACAAGTGACCATGGACGACACACAACCAGATAAACTTTTCCTGGCACCATTCCACAGCAGCTGTGATCATTTAACATAACGTAACTGCCATTGGATAGCTGCCTGAAAACGGGTTCTATCAGTGTGGAGGGAGTGCCGTGCAGATGGCATGAAAGGTTATTCGCAGAACCATCGCAGGTTCCGTGTAAATTAATACCCTGGCACAGAAGTGTACCACTTAGTGAATTTTTACAATTTTTACCACTAAGGAATACTTCTTTCCCCTTATTCCAACAACTGTGTGTATATGGTAAAGTCCATGTTGACTTAATGTATTCTTTACCCAACCTTTCATACAGACCTTCTGGTATATGCTGTAGACAATACTGAAACTTGAAAATAGTCACTGGAATCATGATGGTGCCATGAATTATCCATTCTATGACAGGTTTCTCAGAAACTGTCAAAGGTAATTATTTCCAGTTTTCAATGCTCAGCACCGTATAGTCTGCTCCTCTTTGTGCCAAAGAGATTTGTTTATCTGTAAGGTTAAACCCAGTAAACAATGACGTTGTGTTGATAAGCCTCCATGACACGTAGCCTGAACGCAGATTTAGCAAAGTTCAGCCTAGCTGCATTATAGAACGTAATTGAGACTGGCCATGTTGTAACATTAGCAAGTCTTGTTCTATTATGTCAATTGCAGAGGATACAATGCTGTCCAATGAATACATGCTGGAGGACAGAGTAGTTAACCCATTGTCCACTACAGAGAGAGCTTTCTCCAAGTTAATACAATCAATTTCTCATATTCTTTCTGCAATTTCTAATTGTGTTATTTTCCAAGCCCCGTTGTACGCAGCATATATACCGGTGTATATGAAACGTTTTTGCCGTGGTTTGCGAGGTCCCAATAAGAAATCTCACAAATCATTGCTTTCTTTAAGTAAAGTCAAGTGTTGTTTAAATTCTGGAAGAGTAGAAGTTTTCAGCCATTCAAGGTATAGTTTCCCTACACTATATGTTGTTACTATCCCTGGATGTTGTCTCTGGGAGTATCTTGGATCTGGCCTGTTAAGAATTAAACCCTGTGTTTTGTTCAGGAATCTATCTTGACAGTTATTGGTGTCTGGGGGCCAGATTAACCATTTTTTCCAATTAGGACCAATTCTGTTCAATTTGAAAACATATTGTAAGTCTATCTCCCCTTCTGTAGTTTTGTTATTTTCAGGTATGGGCTTTGGTATAGACGGTTTATTTATATCATTTATTTTTGCTATGCCAAGACAAGAGGTTTGTTGCACAGTATCATTTAAAAACATTATTTGTTCAGGTATAATGCAGGCTCTGAATAAAGCTTCCAGACCTTGCACCTGCCATGTTTTGTGCCCCAGACAGTGTATATCGATGTCTTTCCAGAAGTCGTAACCCAGTGTGGACAACTTAGCATAAAAGTTTGCAGAATAAATTTGTTTGGTATTGGTCAACATTGTTTTCAATCCTGTCTTATTTACATTTTTTAAATAAAACGTTTCTTGATCTGTAACATTAAACCCTGAGAAGTAAGGAAACATTTCATAAAATGTTTTAGAGCTGCCTTTTTGTGGTGTTGGACAATGTTCCCATTGATTATACATAAAAGCATTTCTCGGGCTTGCAGATTTGTGCAAATAGTGATGACCAAAATGGTTAAAACAATACATTTGTTCATAGTCTGATGACCCTTCTAAATAGTCATGTTCAGTATATTTCGCAGACATTTCAAATTCTGACATCATATTAATTGTCTCAAAGGCCCAATCATCAGAGAATCTGCTGGGTGTTACAAAGTCATTCACAGAAACCTTGAACTGATGTGGAATCCTCAGCATCTCTACCGGGCCATAGATATCATAATCAGTTCTATCCCATACTATACCTCCTGGTATAGGGATGGCTGTGATGTTTACTGATGACAGTTCTCTTTTTTTCAACATGTGATGATTTGTGTGGTTTTAGGACCAAGTTGATTTTCTGACTTGCTGTGTCCATTGTACTGTATTTTCCATCTATCATTTGCCCCAGGCTTAAAACCAATATTAGCCAGAGCAGGAGGAAAAATGCACCTAAACCAATCCAAAATTCAGTCCATGGTGAAACCAGATATATTTTTTCAAGTTCATGAAAAAGTTCTGTTGTTTTTTCTTTGAGAGATTTCTTTGTTGTTGTATCTTCAGGTTCAATTGGATCCTCCAAAAAGTTATCAAAGTTGATGAAATATGCAGATGCAGTTCTGTCAATTGTTTGAATGGCATCGAGGTTTGTTGAAATTGCTGGAACTGATTTCTCCTTTGTCATGTTAGTGTATTCAGCTGCTACATCATAGTAGACTGGTGTTTATGGTCGAATAGATATTTGGGTCTCAAGAGGCACGATTTCCATTGCTTTGTTGCATAGTCCTTTTCTTTCTGCAGGTTTATCAAAGGTGATAAGTCTTTCAGATTGAACCTCTTGGATTGTAGCAAGATTTGGCTGTCTGCTACATCTTGGGAGTCCACTTGGCCTACTACTTATTATTGGCCACATGTTGTGGTTTTACCAGGTTGATGGACACAACTCTGTTCTCCTTTTTACCAGCAAGGGGCGGTAGTACTACTGATCTCGTTCCTCGGATTGCTAAGACAGGTACTGCTTTTCTGTAAACAGGCCCAAATTCCTTCTTTACCGCTATCTTTTCCCTGACTAGATCCCCAATCTTTGGAATCCAGACAGGTCTTGCTGGGACAGGTGGTTTATCTTCAGTGGCTGTTGGCTTTTGTGTTACTCAGGCTTCTTCTTGTTTCATTTAAGCCCTGTAAGACAGCCAAACGATCTTTGACATCAAAGGGTTTCTGTTTTACCACTGAAGTCTGACAATCGAGATCCTAGATTATCATTCTAGTACCAAATAGTAGCTCATAAGGAGTGATTCCCCCCAGAGAATTTATTGGCAGATTGTTAAGACTATGTTGGACACTTATTAGATGTTTGACCCACCCATCACCCGAACCTAATACCTTTGCTGTTATGGATTGCTTTATGCCACGGTTTTTCTTTCCTCTACCGCATTAGCCTAAGGATGGAAGGGACTAGAATACCGCAATGCAACGCCCAAACTAAACATAGCCTCTTTACAAGCTCGAGAGCTAAACGCAGGACCCTGATCAGAATGTAGCGTGCCTATTGCGTATGTGCCGATAAAGACTCGCAAATCCTTTATAACAGTTCTGGCGTCAGCCGAGCGCTGGTGCCATAACCAAATAAATCTCGTCCTAGTAGTTGTGGGACCGCATTTGTCTGTAGAGACGCCTGCGGGTAGATAGCCTAATGCCGTCTAACAGAGGTGTCTGTATCTGGCTTGTTACTCTGTAGTCAGGTGTCTGGGGCTGTTCATTACTGCGATCTCTGTTGCAGTCTGGGCAATTATTTGCGAAATTGTATACATCAACTCCCAGTCTCTGCCACCAGTAAATTTTTTCTAACTCTATTAATGATTTCAAGATCCTTTGATGTCTCAGACCCTCTCCCATGTGTGCTTCTTGAATCAAGAAAACTCTCCGCTTCCTGTTTGGAATTACTCTGTCCCCCACTCCAGGGATTTGAGCAAAAGGAACAGAGTTTGCATCAATTATGTATGTATTTCTGAGTGGATAGTTTAGAAGTAACGCTGCTTGATTGCCATCCTTTGAGGCTTTTACTGCTAATAGCGTTTCACCATCTATCGATCTTTTTGAGCGTTTAATTGCAGCTACGGAAGTCGCTTGCACAGCTGACTTTGCGGCTTCATCAGCCAATGAATTCCCTGCAACGTGAACGCCATCACGCTGATGACTCAGTGTATGTATCATGTGAGTTTTTTGTAGTTCTTTCTGCAAAAGAACTACTTGTTCCCAAAGCAACTTATGCTTGATTGTGCCTCCTTTAGCGTCTTTGAATCCGTTTGGAACCCAGTTATGCAGATAGTCATTGTAAGATTGGACGCAGTAACACGAATCGCACACTATAAGTGTGGGGAATTCGAGATCGGTATTTTCAAGCGCCATCTTGAAACCCTGTAGTTCAGCTCGCTGGACTGTACAGTCTCCGAGTGATTGAGTTTTGTGACCATAGGTCTAAATTTGCCTTCGCGCCAGCGACCTTAAACAATCGCGCAAGCAGCACTATAGGCTTGTTTACCCCCAATTGCGGGCTGGCTGATCCATCTGTATATATTATACAGCCATAATGTTCAAGAGGAAGAATTTCGGTCGGCAGAGGACATTCGTGTTCATATTGGAGAAATTCTTGGGTCTTTAGACTAGGGTCAAAAAAGTATTGAATGTCTGTTGCAGCAAGAGAGTTAACCCATTGTATCCATCTCAGATGTAGAGCTTTTGAATTAGGAATGCTTGCTCTTGTCACTGCCTCTAAGGCAGGTACCGGTGTAACGATCATTATGCGTTTACCCTGCGCGAGAGCTCTCTCTTTTGCGACAGCAGTTTGAACCGCTGTCAGAATTTTCCTTGGAAGAAGTGAACTTCATTTCTGCTTGTGTGTACAAGTGTGATTTGTAAGCTATTGGTACAGTTTCTCCTTCATTAAAGTTTAGGTACGTAAATCTGCATCTTCCTAGGATGCTTCGGATTACAAGGTTACGCACGTTTTCGCTTGTGTCCCGTTTAGTTTTTGCTAACATGTCTGTTTGGACTGAAAGCAAAATTTCTGTGTGTGTTTGAGTCCAATGTGCTGGTTAAAAATCAGGCTTGAATAATTCGTAGAGAGGTTTAACCCTCTCTGCGTAATTCAGAACCTAAGTTCTTCCAAAATTCAGGAAACCTAGAATTGATTGTAAATTGTTCTGCGTTTTTGGGGGTTGGAGCAGCGCACATTTCTCTAGAACGTTTGCTGCTAGGCTTCTGCCTTCACTTGACAACTCATATCCCAAGAATATGACATTGAGGTGGGCAATTCTTGATTTTTAAAAATTGAATTTATACCCATCAGAAGCGAACCCAAGTATTATGGTGTTCACTCTTTTCAAGTGCTTGTCCAAGGCGTCATCCGTAAGATAGATGTCATCGACATAAGATAATGCCTCACCATCGTACGTTTGGAGTAACTCCGTTACTCTTTCTGAAAATAACCCTGGGCTATTCTTGAATTCTTGGGGGAGACGACAAAATTGTCGCTGTGTCCCCAATATTGAGAAAGGGGTCAAATGCCTGCTTTCTGGTGCAATATTTTGACAGAAAAATCAATTTGAAATATCTAATGTCGTTTTATATTTTTTGCACACAATGTTATTCATCAGTGCTGCACTGTGTGAGTTTTGTACTGCAAATGTTTTGCAACAAGAGTTTAAGTGTCTGTAATCCATTACTAGACGATATGAATTGTCTGGTTTGGATACAGGAAACAAAGGATTGTTCATAGATGAGGTGCATGTTTCAATCACCCCTTGGTATTCAAGTGGATTTAAAATCTCCCTGACCTGTTTTTTAGCTTCTTGCTTAACTGGGTACTGCCTTTGTGCAGGGGGCTGGTTTTTTAACTGGATTTTATGGTGAGGAGAATCCTCATCCCATCCTCCGTGATTTTTATATAATGCTGGAGCTTGGGCTACTGCCCATTTTCTGGCATATGTATATTTTTTATGAATTGGAATGTGATTAGAGAAGGCTGGCATAATCATCTCTTCGCCATGTGAGCACTCCCTGACAAATTCAGGTGGCCAGCCTTGTTCAGCTAGAAGAATGTCATAGCCCTTAGAGAGCTTCTCTCAAAAGAGTGCTCTTATTTTTCTAGTTATGTCCCCCTCCATCCGGAGTGTTACTTCATATAACTTATGGGGTATACTAACCCTGGTGTCTGCAGTTTCAACCTGAATGCATTCATTCAAGTCCATTGTCTCCAGATGATCCTTCAGGATCTTGCGAACTATGGTTACTTCTACTGCGTTGTCTAGCATTGTCTGAGCCCATTCCCGAGTTGTGTCCTCAAGATCCTCGGCATGTCTGACTTTTATGCTTGCTACCTTCTTTTTGGAAAACTGAGCTTTTTTATTTTGGTGAACGGGTTCCGTGTCTTTGGACTTGACGCGTTCTTCCTTGTGTTCTGACCGTCCTCTCCTTTCCGATTTCTGCTAGGAAGTCTGAAAAGATCGAGAGGGACGTGTATCGTTATCTTGATATCTATTTTTCAAATTATCCCTAATTCGAAGATTATATCTCTTTCCAGAGAGCTCCCTTCGGGGAGACTTGTCTCTCTGTTGGGGAGATCTTCCTCTGGGTTGAGAATATTTTTCTCTAGGAAGAGTTTGTTTATTACTCTCCCACTTCTTTTATGAGTAGCAAGATTATTCCTAATCAATGTTTTTTCAGGATTTTCAGTTAGTTGGGGCTTCAATGGTTTTCCACCCAAACTATCTCTAATTCTTCATATGATTTTTCAATAATTCTGGCAAGCTCATAAGGTTGGTCTGCTATATCTGTTTCTTTTAACTTCTGGCGGCAGGTTGGACTGTCAATTGCCAATTGAACTAATTGTCTATATGTTTTTGTTAATTGTTTTAGCTGAGCTAAAAGTTCTCTATCTGAAATTTCTTCAATGTCAGGATGTGGTGTATAGCTGGCTAGAACCGGCCATGTAGCTCCTGGTCTACCTAGTGGACCGAGCCTGGTGATGTGATTCTGATGTTTTAGGGCGCCTTTAAACCAGAGCTGATGCTCTTGGTAAGTTAGTGGAATTTCAACGTCCTCAATAGGAACGTATTCCGCTGGAGGTTCCTCTGCTTTGTAGTAGTGGAACTCCCGTGTTAATGGATTTGCTTGTGGAAAAGTAATCCATGAATAGAATACCTCTGTCTGCCTATATTCATGTGCTTCTATCACAAATATAACTTTACCACCTCTCGATAATACCCCATTTTCTATAAGTTTTTTTAATTATGGTTTTCCTTATCTTTGCCGGGATGAATATAGCATCGGGGTCATTTTGTTGGAGAGCTGTGTCATCTAAGAATGTTTGAGCTGCTATTCTAGCTCTCTCCCTTTCGTCGTCACTCTCCGACATTTTTATTTACTAAAAGTTCTGCAGAACAATTTTCAAGGAAACAAAGATTAGGTGCACAATATTTTGGAACACTGTATTCTTCAACGTTGACTAAACTAAAAACTAATACATAGGATTCTCGACCTACTAAGTTTTGGCGGATATTAAGCCCTTTCACCCACTCCAGACGTCCATTGGAGTTTTTACGGGAAAGAGCGTTCTGTGTGAAAAGCACAACTGAGTTACTCTAGTATCTAGCGTTAAATTATCACCTTACCAAACGTTGGGCGCCATGTAGTGTAGTTCCTATATTCCCAATAGGCTCTGCGCATTGTTATAATATATCCTGTAGTTTAGACGTAGGTCTTAGGTCTACTAGGTCTCTACCGGCTATATTAGACTTAATTGTGAGTGCCAGCTAGCTCAGAGGTCACTAGAAACGTTCTCGAATAAACAAGAAGGGATTCGTTTCTGACAACCACATAAAACATGACAACTTTGTTTCCCAAGAATAAAAAAATCAAATCTCTAGAGTCGCGGAAACAATAGATAACTATTTCACTCAGTCAATTGTGCATGCTTAGTTTCACCAGGAGGTGCAAGAGAAATAGAGAGACGAGCGTTTTCAATAAAAAGGTATTTATTGAACAGTCTTCTTTCTCAAGGATTGAAAATGAACTGCTACAATAGTAAAGCTTACTAAGAAGTACAATGCATATAATACGAACAGTATTATAAAGTAGTACTGTAAAAGCATGATATGGTTTCTAAGCCATAAAGTGCATAAAATATATAAAATACATAGTGATAAAAGGATGACTAAAATACTCAACTGGTGCTTCTAAAATACACCTACACCGGTGTACCTAACCTAAGTCTTGTAAGAGGGAGGGAGTATAAGAGGAGGAGTTTAAGTCTAGGAGTTCTCTGCCAGGAATCAGATTCCAATAATTCTCTAGGAGGTCTAATCAGCTCCGTACCTTTTTTCTGAAATGAAGGAGGTCTTGTATCTCGTTCTCGGGACTCGATGTCCCAGATACCCGGAAGGGTAGCCTGGAAACACTGGAGCTGGATTTCTTAGCAGGAGAAATGACAGTCTCACAGTGCGTCTGCTGGAGGGTCGGCTTCCTTCGGCACTTGCTGCTGCAGGGCGTTGGGCAAGTAGATAGTCGATCTGCTACACACCACCTTGTGTTTGTTTAGGCAAATCAAGGCATATTTATACTTTGAAGGTGCAGAGTTTGACGCATGTTTGGACTTAATAACGTCACTCAAAGGCTCATTTCTTGGAAAACGCCGGGAGTTCTAGGAGAACTTAATATTCAAGCAGGGGGAAGTCCCGAGCTGCTGAAGGTGGGGTTTTTCCAAGAAAACGTTAATTCTTGGAGCTTAGTGGAAGTATTCATGCCGTATTTGGGCTGTATGGTTTAGGCCAAATATGGTAATGATTTCTATGCCTATATAAGGGAATGATAAAGTATACCTATATAAGCATACCTATATAAGGGCATGATTCAGGAAATTTATACTAGGGTCCGAGATTCATTTACAACACTGTATTCTAGCGTGCACCACTCAACTCTACTCTGAATCAATGTACTCTAAGTCACCGCATTCGGGGGACCAAACTCTATGCCAGTGCATTTGCAGGACTTCACTGTACACCACACCAATCTTTGCCACATTACTCAAAACCAATGCACTCTACACCAACTACTCTGCACCAGGTGCCACTATACTCTTCTATGCAACATCTTACACAACTACACTATACGCAATTGTACTCTAAGTCACTCTATTCTACGCCACTCACCTCCACAACACTCTTCCATACACCACTGCACTCTATGCAACCGCACTTTACACCTCTGCAACTCTGCACCATTCTATGCCACTGCACTCTATTCTGCATCACAATATGCTAATGGACACTACACCAATGCACTGCACTCTGACAGCACTCTACAACACTGCACTCTGCCCTACTCTAGTATAAGCCAATGAATTCTACTCTAGATTAGAGTTTACTGGCATATACTAGAGTAGAGTTCACTGGCATATACTAGAGTAGAATTCACTAGATTAGAGTTCACTGGCATATACTAGTGAACTCTACTCTAGTATATGCCAGTGAACTCTACTCTAGTATATGCCAGGGAACTCTGCGCCACTCCACGCTGAAACAACCTACTCTAAGCCACTTCACTCTATGCCACTCTACTCCATTCTTTGCCACTGCACTCTACTCTGCACCATAGTACTTTATACCACTTCACTCTAGGCCACTGAGAGGCTCCACTCTATGACAATCTACTCCTCGATGCTATACGAGACTCCCTCTATGTCACTTTGCTGCACCCTATTTTACGACACACTAGTCCACACCTCCACTACACTCTATGCAACTCCAATGTATGACACTATGCCACTCCACTCTACAACAGTACTCAAAGCAACATCCTCTACGCCACTCTGCTCTACACCACTCCACGATACAATGCCACTACACTACTCTGAAACTCTACGTCCTTCCACTCTACTCCCTTTGTGGCACTCCACAACACTCTACACCACTCCATGCAACTCCATGACACCAGTTTACTCCACTCAACTCTGAGCCACTCCCCTTTACGACACTCCATGCCACTCTCCTTTGCTCCACTAACTTTTAGTCATCTGAACAGCAGTCACGCTGGTGTACAACATGGCTAAAATATATTGGCAAAGCAAATAGCATGGGAAAGATCTATTGGCTTTGCCACTGTTTGTTACCACCTTCAACCAAATATTAAGACTGTTTGTAACTGTTAACCATACTAAACATACAAAGAACAGATCAGGTTAAACAGTCAATTATTTATTCTGCTTATAACAGATCTCAGCCGATTAAACAACACTTGTAAGGTAGTGTCAGCTTTGCCAGAAAATATTTCCTTAGGATATATTCTTCATGGTGTAATCTCTGTTGCATTCTAAGCACACAACTGTGCAACTTAGCAGTTGTGAGTCTAGTACAGCAAGAATCTACCACAAATGCACTTTCGACAGTGGACTGTTCCACACCGAGTGAAGAGGACATTTTGGTTTGCTGTCATTCTGTGATTATCTAATAAAAGGTTTGTGCTTAGTTAGACCTGTGAATTATAATTACCTTTCAAGAGAGTGTTGGAGGAAGGAATGTAGTCTTGAAATGATCTAAAGTGGATGGACGTATGCTGGGAGTGGCGGACCTATGTCTTTGAGCTAAACATCACACTATGGAATTAACCCAACAAAAAAAAACAAAAAATAAACATCCCAGGCAATATATATCCTCTCTCCAAACAAGACCCAGCACTCTTCCTGCTCCTCTTGCCCTAAACATAGAGATCACCGTCTAATGTCAAATACTGGACCAAACCTCCAAACTGTTGCCAAATGCCGACTCCCATACCTAGCTGTCTTGCCTATCTTTCCAATACTAAACAGTCTTATGAATCAAAAAATCCTGATAACCTGGCTTGCTTTCCTGCTCACAAACAGCACATGCCATATCCTTCAACAACCACAATCATATCTCCAGTCATTCTTGAAACAGCAGTGCCCAAAACTCGGAGCTCTTCCACAAACCCCTACTCACCAAATACCCCATAGTTTATTACTGCTGTGCCCTGAAAATAGGGACCCACAAATATAAGAAAGGGGCCACTGAGTGAAGAGCAGAGCAACGGATGTATGACGTTACAACGCATACTTTTACCACGCATACCATTACAACGCGGTATTTACAACGCATACCGTTACAACGCATAGCGCTTTGAGGTGCTGGATAGTGGAAAGTATAATTTTATATTCCAACTCCAGTCCCCGTGGACACTAGGGAAGGTGATGGATATAAAATTAAACTTATTCCCTATCCTAGAGCGCCCCCCCAGAGCAATGCGTTGTAATGGTATGCGTGGTAAAAAATGCGTGCTAAACGCTGTATACCGCAGAGCAACATGGAAGCTTACCCCATTGAATGCTGTTAGATTGAAGTAAGCCAATGAAGCGTTTTAAAACCAGATTCAAGTTTATTATGGTGATCAAAACGAATGTGTAGTAATAGAGAAGGCTTTAAAATGTATTTAAATATCCCTTCCTTTCTTAAGGCACTTAAAATGTGAATTCAAGCCCACATGCAAAGATATTAACAATCTCAGGCTATATTAATATAACTGAATTGAAGGTATGATACAGAAAAACAAAACCTAGAATATATCTTCCATGCCTAGAAGTATTGGGTCTAAAAATATGGCCACTTTAACTCTACAATGCACACACCAGACATCAGCTCATTTTCTGCCTACATCAGTTAAAGGAATAGGATCGGAGTATATAAATATATTTTGCTTTTCGTGGTAAATGAAAAATTAGTAAAGAATTGGCATGTTGTGCCTGTGAAAGATACGGGAACATCATTATGTACAAGGACACATTAGTGACTGTTTCACAGTTGCCTGGCTCCCCTTGTGGTCTTATTTCAAGTGGTGCATTTTCTTTTTATATGACTAACAAGCAGACAAAAAAATACTTCGACAACATTGATGGCAAAGTAGAATTGGTAAGGATGATAAAGAATTAAATGTAACCACTCATTGATTTGAAAGGTTTTGGAGCAACCAATCTTACAACACAGATCAACCTAGATTCTATCTAGACCAACCTATAAATGATTTTTCAGATCACTCCACAATGATAATGATTTCTTCTTCTCCATTCACCAACCAAATGTACTCTGCCTATGGTGCAGCACCCACCGCAGCCTCAAAAACATGCCCAGGGCCTCAGCCTGAAAACAATGTACAGTGTGTCAAAAATATATAAAGGTGGTGCCGAAGGTGAAGAGTCTGTGCCTGCATGTTTGTGCATGCCGGCTTGTGTCTGTGTGTGGGAGAGTTGCTGTGTGCAACTGCATGGCTGGGAGAACTGTTTGGGGGTCACCTTGTTATATGCCGAATCCCCACTCTACCCGAAGGTGTCTCATCTATGACAAACAAAGCAATCATGAGAGTACTTTGCCTATCCCTGACATAATAGTGCCGCGTCCTGCACATTATGGAATTTATTTATTTATTTTGAAGGTTTTATATAGCGCGAACAAGACTTGCGAGTAACAAAGCGCTTCACAGGTCGGTCATACGTGGAAAGAACGAAATAACATCACACAATCTAAGAGAAAACAGTAATACACAGCTAATAATCGTACAGACTAAGCTGACTGAAGGTGGACTATGGAGCGTAGAAAACAGCATACGAATACAGTAAACAGTTATAGAGTTCATGTGAATTTAGCCATGAGGATCGCTTTCACTTCTTTTATGAATGAGACAGAGGAAGGGTTCATTCTTGTTCCACTGGGCAAAGCATTCCAGATCCTAGGAGCCATACCAGAAAAGGATCGGTTATAGTTTTTTTTCTTGGCAAATCGTTGGGGTTTTAGAAGAAGAGTCTTGGCACTCCTGGAGGCTCTGCTGCCCACAGAGAGCACTAGTTTCCGAGCTGGGTAGAGTGGGGTGTTGTGGTAGAGGGCCTTGTGCGTCATACATGCGATTTTCAGATGGATTCTGACTTCAAATGGAAGCCAGTTGAGGGCTCTCAAGTCTGAGAATATGTGAGAGTTTCTCTTAGAGCCCGTGAGGAGTCTTGCAGCTGAGTTGATTGCGGCTCTAAGCGGTGCAGTCGACGACCTTGGGAGGCCGCATAAGGTTCCGCCCTATATTCCACGCGTAGGAGTACTAGGGCATGAACTGCTTGTTTGAAATTGTATGCGGGCAGAAATGGTTTCAGTTTTCACAGGGTCTTCAGTTGGAAGTTCGATCCTTTGGTTGAGGCGCGGATATGTTTCTGCATAGTTAGGTTACTGTCAAGCGTTACCCTTAGCAATTTTGCTGAGTCCACAACAAGAGGTTGACCATTAAGGGCTGTGAAGTGTTTCATCCACTCCAGGATAGTGGGAGTTTTGTTAAGGGGAGCGATTAAGAGGAATTCCGTTTTGAGGGAGTTTAGTTTCAAATGGGTTTCGGACAATTCTCGATGTAGCTTTGGATATTCCTGGATAATGTTACTTATAATGTTGTGGCCGTTCCGAACTTAACTAGGACTGTCACTGGCCTAAAGGTGGGCACGGCCAAATGGTGTCTGATATGTCATTCCATGGACATTCTTGACATAATAGTGGCCACGAAGTAATGGTGCACATTCCTTACATAGTATGGATCTTCTCAACATAGCAGTGGCCATCCTAGGACATGAATGTCCATAGTTTTTCAAGGTTTGGAATCCTGGTCTTAACCGTGCCAATTCTGGACATGCTAATGCCCATCGTTGGCATAATGTAGATGTCCTTGGCAAAACTGTGCTAGAGAAAACTGGATGGAGATAGGCCATTGTAAAAGCCTTTCAGAAAGGAGCATTACTCATAAGCATGCAGAAAAGAACTCCACGAGTTGAACATAGTTAGTGTCCGAGGAGCTTGAATGAAATTAAACGGACAGGTAATTTGGAGTCTTGGCAATCACCTGGTAGAGAGAAAGGTTGTGCCACAGTCATCTACTGCTGTGCCAAGTCATTAACAGATAATTAACCACATGGCATGCACCCAGGAATTATTTCAACGCAGTGTCTGTTTGCTTATTTCTGCTTGGAGCAATATATGTACAGGGAATTCAAGGACTAAAAGACTGCAAGCAACGTTTACTACTACTAGGGCCACTGTAATTACACAACTGTGCAGCCGTGGCGATTTGCACATAATTATAGGTGTGCCACATAAGGCATCAACTGCAGATTTTAGCCCCCCTCCCCCCAATTATTCTTTTATCTCAAGCTTCAAAGAAGCAATGATGTGTTGCAGAGCAGTTCTGGACACCTTGCGGTTGCTTATTGATATATTTAGATGTTAAACTGGTACTAATGATGTGCAACCAATACCCAGAGAGTATTGCCAAGTGTAAAAATGATAAAATAATTAAGTAAAACTATTGTACAATGTGCCACATCATCTGATTTTCCTTGCCACATAATTTACTCAACCCTGCCACTTAATTTGGCTCTCTTCTGCTGCATAATACCAGTGTCCCTGACTACTGCAAACAGCTTAGGTCAGACATAGACATGGGAAAAGGTCCTATTAACTGCTTCAGGCCAATGAGGTTAAACAAAAAGTCATGTAATGCTTAATACAGAAGCACACTTCAAAAGTGTAAACATCATACATACGGGGGCTCGGAGGGGCTGGAATAGAAAATAGGGCGGGACACAAAAATAAAAGTGCCTCCATTTCGAATCGGAAATCAAATTTAAAAATAAAAAATAAAAGTGGTCTACGTTTACAAATGAGGGTCGTTTTTAACTTGTAAATACAAGCTGTATTTGCGTTTTATAAGATATGGTAGTCTTCATGCATTTGTCCTTGCTGTAGGCAATGTTTGTGGCAACACTGGAGACAAAACACAAATCGACTCATTGACCATAAACAGGCCCACACACAGCCCCAAAACGACCCGAACAGTGGCCTGTCAGACCAGCCCTTCGGCCGCTGCAAGGTAGACCTTTAAACCAGTCCGTTCCAGCGCAGGCTGACAACTAGCCAGCCTACCTAGGCTTCGTTACTCAAGGCAGACAATTCCCCATGACCTAACGATTAACGTTTTACACACTTTAGGTCATCTATCCTTCACTCTACATAAGTATTAATGTTTTCCATTGAATGATGCCATATCACACGCAGAACGTCACTAATAGTTCTAATGAGAATATTTCAGGGAGCAAACATTTCAAACGTGTTTTCCTTCGTCAGTCCTTTCACCTAAACTCATCCCCGGAATCCGGACTCCCTGAAGGTACTAAAGCACCTTGGATGCAGCAATACAGTGCCACCCCATCTCGGTGGTTCCGGTTTTCCTCTTACCACTCATATCCAGTAGGTTCTGAACCCTTATAAGTCCCCTCTTTCTTCACAAGGCTGTCTTATAAGTCACCTCTCCCACACAGTAGACTACTCTACACATCAGTTGATAGTTCGCCCACAGCATAACCTCCCTAGCTTTCCCATCAGTATGTCATACCACGCCCACAGGTTTCACACTTCTCGGTTCAGCAGATCTTGTAGTACCAGCAGGTCATCTACACCCTTCCCTCTTCTGCTCCTGCACATCTCAGGATCTTCATAGCTTTCGTCCCTCTCACGACAGCACCTAAACGTGCTTTTAATTTAATGTGCTAAAAGCTGCGCCTTTGCAGGTCGTAATACACGTAGCTGACCATTACTCTCCCAAGCAAATGCGTTCCATCACATCATACCCGAGGCATCATTTGATTACCCACCGCACGTGAATGCCCTCCCTTCGCTCCATTATGTTCTACCACCCTCACGAAGAAGCACCCCGTGCCGTTCAGCAGGACCACCACCCCTCTCAGCCTCTGGCCTCGTCGGATCCCTCACCCTGAAAACGAAGTAGTCCCGCACGCGAGCCTTCATGGTGGGGTCGAGCACGGTTATTGGCCGCAGGGTCCGTAGAGAGCTTTGCGTGGAGGTTCCGGGAGGAGTGAAGGGCACCTCCACACCCTCCTCCGCTCCCAGCGCAGTGGGGCTACTGTCCGAATCGGCCGAGTCTTTCAGGGCTAACATGGCGGACACAGCACAACCACCAACTGCACCAACCTAAGTCTCAACGATTGTTTACAATTGTAACTTCCGGTCTGCAGTGTAAGCCCTTTAGGGCGGGTCAATACCGTGACGTTATCAAACGTACGTCCAAAGACTAGAACGGCACTTTACGTTCTGGCAGGCCAGATGGCATATGTTCCCAAAGGAAACTGAAATTCTGCCAAGCATAGGCGGGGCATATTTAGCTAGCTAATACAGCAGCGTAGGTATATTACAATTTTTACTTTTTTATGTATGCGGGTGAAACGTTATACCTTATTAAACTAGGCGTCAAATCATGATGTTCGAAACAAGCACTGGTAAATGCAATTTGTTTCGCCTATATCATAGAAGCCAACATCTGAAAAAATATTCTAGGGACATTTTGCAGCACAGCTATCAATTACTTGAGCATTTACCACACCTACTGCACAAAGCCCCACCTACTCCGCCAACCCAAATAATTAGCATAATGTAACTTTCACTTTTGGCTCTTGTGATACCAGGATTAAGAAAAGTAGAGAAAGATATTTGATAACATTTCAAAACAAATACAAGAGTGCCATCTGCTGGATCGGTGAGGAAGATTCTCCACCAAACGTTTTGGATACACACAGGACAGATATCACGTTTTATTAGGTCTCGCCTCTCAATGCGCATGCACATTGAGCGGAGCGAGACTATAGGGACTTAAATAGACTTTACGCAACTGGCGATTTGGTGCTCTGCCCGTTCGCTTTTAGGTCAATGCGCTTGCGCATTGACCTAAAATGCGCGTGCACAGCATCAAATTGTCAGCCATCTGTTGCCCAGCACACAGCATGTTTCCTTTCATCAACCGGGCGCCTGCTGTGTTTTATCTTTCCAAATGGCAGCCGCGCATTTTCTCACAGCTCTCGCCAGTGCAGGAGTGGAGTTGTGCCCTTCACCCTCCTAGCTGTGTCTCTTCCGGGAACCCAACTGCCTCGCGGCGCACCGCAGCTCCCCTTCTCACTTGCTTTTTAAAGTTTCTTGTTTGTTGCACGGGCATTTTATTCTACCCCACCCCCTTTTCACTTTCTTCTGCTCGCACTCTATCTCTTGTTTAAATGTATGTTAGGCTGGGATTACAGTGTGTAAATAAAACATTGATGTCCATTGAGACCCCTTTGCGATTTTATTTTAGGTCTCCGCCAACCCCCTCTCCCCTCCCCGATTCCTTCAAAGTTGTCCTTTTCTCTCTGCCTTTATTTCCACCACATGCTCTAAGCTCCCAACCTCTCCTCATTTTCAACATTCCTTAGTCTGCCCCCCCATTGTCTTCGTCTCCTGTTTATTCCCCTCTTCCTCTCAATCTCTTTTTCTTTCTCTTCTTCACTGTCGCTATCGGCCTTTCCTCCTGTCTACTTTTAATTCAATTGTGCATCTTTACCGCTCTCGGGCCGTCTCATCCTTGCTTCTGTGTCCCGCCACATCCCTCCTCACTCACTTTGTTTTCCATCTCGCTGCTGCTTTCAAACATCTCCAAAATTCACCAACACTTCTCGTTTTTTTTCTTTTTTCACCCACCCATTCTCACCTGCCCTCTGCAGCACACAGCATGTTTCCTTTCATCAACCGGGCGCCTGCTGTGTTTTATCTTTTCAAATGGCAGCCGCGCATTTTCTCACAGCTCACGCCAATGCAGGAGTGGATTTGTGCCCTTCACCCTCCTAGCTGTGTCTCTTCCGGGAACCCAACTGCCTCGTGGCGCACCGCAGCTCCCCTTCCCACTTGCTTTTTAAAGTTTCTTGTTTGTTGCACGGGCATTAAATATGTAGGCACAAAGAAAATTCAACGCTGGCTATGTGGAGCTTACACCGGGAAGGCTTTGGCAAGGGGCTGGGAAGATGGTTAAACTGACTTTCATGCCGGACAAACATGGGGGCACCATAACAGGGAAGTTTCCAGCAACTGATAAAAGACGCAATAACATGGCTATCAAGTCAAGCACAAATACCTCATAAATCATATGCTTGTCTCCAGAAAGTGCATACCTTAGCTGCCCTCGAACCAAGGACTGGTTAGAAAGGTGCAAATAAAAAAAGGTTGAGAGATTTTTTTTAAACGCTTTTTGAAAAGTGAAAAATAACTCTCCCCCTCCCATCTTCCCATCTTCCCTCTCTCCTCAACCTCTCCTCCCCCCTCTCTTCTCACTCACCCCTCATTCTCTCCCCTTTCTCCCCTCGCCTCTCCCCTCTCACCAATCTCCCCTCCCTCTCTCAAATCCCACTCTCTCCTCACTCACTCCTCTCTCCCCTCTCCTCACTCACCCCTCTCCTCACCCACCCCTCTCCCCATCTCCCCTCTCACCACTCACCTCTACACTCCCTCTCCAATCCCTCTCTCTCTCCTCACTCACCCCTCTCTTGCCTCTCTCCCCTCTCCTCACTCACCCCTCTCCTCACTCTCTCCAGGCCTGACTCTCTCCTCCCCTCTCACCACTCTCCCCCTTCACCACCACTCTCCCCTCTCAACACCACTCTCCTCACCACTCTCACCACCACTCTCCCCTCTCACCACCACTCTCCCCTCTCACCACCACTCTCATCTCACCACCACTCTCATCTCACCACCACTCTCCCCTCTCCTCACCACTCTCCCCTCTCCTCACCACTCTGCCCTCTCACCACTCTGCCCTCTCACCCCTCTCACCACTCTACCCTTTCACCACTCTCCCCTCTCACCACTCTCCCCTCACCACTCTCCCCTATAGCAACTATCTTCTCCCCATCTCCCCTCTCACCACTCACCACTACACTCCCTCTCCAATCCCTCTCTCTCTCCTCACTCACCCCTCTCTTGCCTCTCTCCCCTCTCCTCACTCACCCCTCTCCTCACTCTCTCCAGGCCTGACTCTCTCCTCCCCTCTCACCACTCTCCCCCTTCACCACCACTCTCCCCTCTCAACACCACTCTCCTCACCACTCTCACCACCACTCTCCCCTCTCACCACCACTCTACCCTCTCACCACCACTCTCATCTCACCACCACTCTCCCCTCTCCTCACCACTCTCCCCTCTCCTCACCACTCTCCCCTCTCCTCACCACTCTGCCCTCTCACCACTCTGCCCTCTCACCCCTCTCACCACTCTACCCTTTCACCACTCTCCCCTCTCACCACTCTCCCCTCACCACTCTCCCCTATAACAACCATCTTCTCTCATCCCACCTCACCAGTATGCACTCTCACCACTCTCCCCTCTCACCATCACTCTCCCCTCCCTTCTCTTTTTCCCCTCACTCCTCACTCTCCCATCACTTTTCCCTCCCCCTCTATCCCCACCCTACCCTCCCTCTCACCACTCTCCACCCTCTCACCACTCTCCCCTCTCACAACTCTCCTCTCTCCTGTCTCCTCTCTCTCTTCCCCCTCTCCTCACTCTCCCCCCCTCTACCATCTCCCATCTCTCTCCACAGTCTTCCTTCTCACTCCTCTACCCTCTCTCCTCTCTCTCCACACTCTCCTCCCTTTCTCCCCTCTTTCCTCACTCTCCCTTCTCTCCCCTCCCCTCTCCCATCTCTCCTCAAGGTACACACGATTGTCAATGAGCACTAACACAGCATCATTTATACCATTTCGGCATTAGTCAACACCACTAGTTTTTCCCTGTTGTTCTCATCTTCATCTCCCCCATGGTTACTCCTTTCCCAGGTCTATCTCCATTGCTCTACCTTCCACCTCTCATGCCTCTCTCCCAAACTCATCTTCTCCCTTTCTACACTCAACTCTCTCCCTTTCTATAATCTCAGACTCCCTCTCCTGCTTCTCTCTCTTGCTTCGCTCTTGGGCTCCCTGTCTGTACTTCTCGCCCCTGATACACTCTGTCTCCCTCTCCATGCTTCTGTCCCCTGCTGCACTCTCAGGCTCCCTGTCCGTGCATCTCACCCTTGCTTCACTCTTGGGCTCCCTCTCCGTGCTTCTCTTCCTTGCTGCACTCTCTGCTCCCTCTCTGTGCTTCTCTCCCCTGCTGCACTCTCGTGCTCTCTAGAGATGTGGCCTAACAACCAGAGCTGCCATCTAAGTCAAGTAAATAAAAAACATGTTGCATTCCAAATGCTATAGGTGTCACATTCGCGAAAGTTATAACTATTGGCATTGTAAATGACAAAGCTATCCATTTAGCTATTTTAAAAACCAACACATAAATAAAATATTTGTCATTTACAAGACCAATAGCTCCAACTTTTCTAATGCGAGACCTATTGCATTTCCAATGCTTGTTTTAACATATTAAAGTGAGCAATCTGCAGATCGTGCAAAACTAAGTGATTTGCCAATTATGCGCCAATGCTGGCATGCTGGGACTGCCCCGGGATAGTGAATTACCCGGGACAGTCTCCAACGGGACAGTTGGCAGCTATGCTATGTGATTAATAATAAGCAGATTTTTGTTGTAAATTGTACCTTGGTGAGCAGTTGTGCACTATTTATTTATTTATGCATTTTTATAAAGCGCAGACTTTACCTGAAGGTGTCAGAGCGCTGTACAGTAGAACCAGTTACGTTACATGAGAGAAATGTTACAAAATAGAGCGTACAAAAATAGCAAGACAAAGAATCCAACACAGCAGGCAAGAGGAACACAATATCCAAAACAGCAAGCAAGGAATTTACAAAAATAAATAAATATTACAAATTTACAATGACTAGCGGACTTCCTGGCGGGGTCTGAGAATGAAGGACTTAGATCTGAAAGTGTCTTTGGAATAGAAGAGATTTGAGGTCCGCTTTGAAGATCCGGATGGAGCTGGTGATACGGAGCGATGGAGGAAGTGAGTTCCAGATTCTCACCGCATTACCTGAGAACAATTGGGCCATCAATTTTTTTCCCTCTTGAAGGAGGGGGACCCAAGCAGAAACTTTTCAGCATTCCTAGAAGGTCTCAAACCTCCAGACAATTTCAGTTTATTAGTCAGATAGCGAGGGGAGGAAGAGTGCAAGGTTTTGTGGGTGATGCAAGCCGTTTTGTAAATAGCTCTAGCCTTGATGGGAAGCCATCGGAAAGAAGACAGGATGGGAGTGATGTGGTCACTTGTTTGGACCCTGAAATGAAGTGAGCTGCTGAATGGAGGACGGATTTGAGGGGTGAGAGGTGAGATTTGGGAAGGCCAGTCAGAAGAGAGTTACAATAATCCAGTCTAGAGAGAACTAGCGATTGGACCAAGGTTTTTAGGTCTTCCTCCGGGAAGAACCGACGAATCCTCTACAGAAGGCGCAGCTGATAACGTGCACTCTTGGCAATGGAGTTGATGTGGGAGATTAGGTTGAGTTTTTTGTCAAGTATGACACCTAAGGATTTAGCGCAGTCGACAATGATGGGTTTACTTTTGAGTAGCTTCAGCTGATCCATCCAGGATTGAACAGGAGGCGGGGAGAGAGAAGTAGATAGGAGGAGGAATTCTTTGCTGAAACTCTGTTTAAGTGTTGTTACTTCTTTCTTGATAAAGTCAATATTTAAATGATAAAATGCAGCAATAATTATTAGCCTCCAACTAACAGAGGCACTGTTGTTAGTTTGTTTTGTGAAAGTTAGGGTGTAGTAATGAAGAGCAGCCTCCCTGCTGCTCAGCCAATCTTCAACTCTCAACACTCACACCAGGCACCCAAGCATTCCACTTATGTCCATCACACCAATATTCCACACAGAACACTCACACTGGCAGAGCAGCGAGGAACCAGGTAACAAGGGAACATTACAAACACAACAGGAAGATACTACATAGGGAAACTGATTTTCTTTTAGAAAACATAAATCACACTGAAGGGACAACACTTGGGTTTGTTTTGATCATACATTTTAGCATTTTGAACAAGGCATACAAAGAAAAGAGCAAGTATGGTTAATTGAGTTATTTCTGCAGCCTGCAATGATCTTCCTGCAACAGCCATCATTTGGGTTAATAAAAGCCTGGTACCATCTAACTGTAAAATGTTATGGTTTTTTGTACTTGTAAAAACTGCAGTAAACTTACATCTCTGTCCCTGTTATAAAATTAGTGTGCTAGTTCTAATATTTCTACTATGCTCTACTGTGTCTTTTAATGTGGAAAGTTTACAGCAAAACGATAAATAGATGAAGAGAGCCCTTGATTGTGGGGTTATTAATATTGTTTTTAGTGCCATACTTTGGGATATATATATATGTGATCTTTGATAGTTGTTTGCACAACTCCTGTAGTGACAGGTCTACTGGGCCCCACTGAGGCTCAAGCATGACATGTCTGGAATAATTAGGAGATCACAAAACAGCCCAGTGTCTAGAAAGCTGGTGTTGTAAAGTCACAAGTCAAGAGAGACCCCGTGAATATTAAACACATGCCACATGTTATTTCTTCCGCTGAAAGACTGGGGCAGGATGTCACAGTTTTCATACCTCTTTATAGTTGGTGGGGCTGGGGCAGACTCTTCACATTTCACTCATCTCAGTGGAAGGCTAATGTAAAAGTTATAAAGTAGCCATTTGACATTGAAAACTTCATATGGTTTGAGCTGAGTAATACAGATATCATTATATGTTGGCCTCATCTCTTAAAAGCTGGTGGGGCGGTGGTAGTCTTCACATGTCGCTCATCCTTGTCTCCGAATGACTTATAGGCAAGCCTGTCGCTCTTGTTAGCTGTGTCACAGAAAGCATTAGCAGTCCTGGTATTGCGAAGTGGTGGGGCGGGGGAAGGGGGAATACAAACTAAAGACAAAATAATTATAAATAATAAAATTACACTTACCTGCTCCAACGGCCTCTGCCTTCCTCCCGATCCTTGCGTCCTGGACGTCCAGGAACTTCTGCACACTGCTTAGGTTCCCAGCTTCCAATCCCAGCGCTGCTCATATGCTGGGAATGCTATTCCCAGCATGTGAGCACCACTGGTATTGGTCTGAGCGCCTCGGTGGTCAGACATGGATTGGGAGCCTGTGTTGGTTTCTCCACCTAACTGTACAACACAGCTCGGTGGAGAAAGGCTAATTGCGCATTACGGTTTGGCCGGCCCCTGAGGGCCAGCCAAACCGACATGCCCACTTGGCAGTGCCCACCACTTCCCCCTGGTGCGCCATTGTTAGAATGACTGGCCCGCCTCTCCCTAGGGGAGGGGTGGGCCTTTGTTTGTAGGACAACAAATAAAATGATTATAACAATGTTTTATCATCATTTTATTTTTGTTGGTACTGGCTTTCATCAGGGTGGTGACGCTCCTCAGCCATAATGGAGGAGCCACCCCTGCAGCACCCAACTGGGGCAGAGTTTGTAGCATGGTGGCCTCTACTGTAAACAGACAGTAGGGGAGAAATAGTCTAGATTATATATTTAGAAGAGAGCAAGTCACATTGCAGGCAGAAACAAGATGCAGAGGGGATCAGGAAAGAAAGATGCATGGGAGCAAGAGAAAGAGTTTTGGAGACCAGGGGAGAGGGGGCCAGGGAGTGGGAGGTAGAGGGTAAGAGACAGAGGGATGGAGTAGGGAGCAAGAGACAGGGGTACTGAGCAAGAGACAGAAGAGCAGGAAACAGGAGAGATGATAGGTGCAGAGAGTCAGGGTAGCAAAGCACAAAAGAGAGCAGGAAATGAAACTAGAGAGAGAGAAGTGTAGGCAAGAGGCAGAGGGTCGAGGTGGAGTGCAAGAGACAGAGAGGTACAGAGCATGAATCAAGAGACAGCAGTGTATGGAGTACGAGACAGTGGGGTAGGAGCAAGAGACTGGGGTATATAGCAAGATACTGAGGGTATGGTATAAGAGACATAGTGTTAGGGGAAAGAGATAGAGATCCAGAGATGGGGAAGAGGGTGTAGGGCGGTGGATACCTGACTATGGTTAACCCAGATTTTTTTTGCCTAGTGTTTAGCTGGTTTTCGACTTAGTTGGCCTGGGATCCTGCTAATCAGGAACCCAGGCTATCTGCTCTCTCTATAAAATGGACTCCATGTACTTTAAGTACATCTCCAATTGGATATTGGGTCACCTTATGAGCCCTTGTACAGTGTACTATAGGTACCCAGGGCATAGGTGCATCCAAGGCCTACCAGGGGCTGCAGCATGTATTATGCCACCCCTGGCTGGCCACTCACATTGACACAACTGGCTGATCACTCAGCTGGGGCAAGGTCGTGTAATCACCCCTTGCTTAGATATAGTATTCCTATATCTAACCTTATATATAGACACATAAACACCTGTAAGCCACTCCTATGGTAGGCCTTAACAATCCTGGAGGCAGAGTGCTTGGTTTTATGTGATATGGTGCTCTAGCATGAGCTGAGCCTGTCTGCAGCTTTCGGAACCATGTCCTTATAGCTGTTCTAGGATATTGCCATACCATATACTCTTAAGTGCATTATGAACCTCTCGGTTAAATGCTAACTCTGGTTTGGCTTTATCAAAACATGTCGAGTAAGGTGTCATACTTTTTGGAATACTATCCCCTCGCCAGTTCTGGTGACGGGGGTAGCATTCCACCCTTCTAGAGGGAGAAGACATGTTGTTCCTACTAATCCCGGTTAAAGTTAACCAGAGCCTCAGCATCACAAAATGGATGCTGCTGCCACAGACACAAGTCTGACCTCCTGCTGCTGGGAGTCCTTCCAGCGAGGGAGGCTTGGGCAATAGGTTTCCTGCCTTGGGAGGTGCTAGCACCACCCCAGACAGGCTTTTGTGCATTGGGGCAGGGAGGGCTGAAAGAAATGAGACACTGCCTGGGGCACACAAGGTGTCCCATGCATAGTCCAGTTCAAACCGGTGCTGGGGCTTCCCAGCCCCAGCTCTGGCGCGAAACTGGACAAAGGAAAAGGGGTATAACCACCCCCTTCCCTGGTCCCACCCATAGAAAGGACCTAGCAGGTAATCCAGCCCCTAGATTTGGTATATAGGTAGGAGCTGAGTCCCAAGACTTTAGATTTTATCCTGACTGAAACTTGAAACAAAACTCTGGACCTTCGACATTCTACCTGAAGATAGAAGACTGAAGAATCTCCCTTGTGGTCAAGGAGTGACCACCCTGTGCAAGCAGGCACCATCCAGCGATCAACGGCTTGATTTGTGGATGCTCCCGCTGGAGCCCGAGCACAGAGCCTGACAAGAACCGGACTTCCAGACTTCCAACAGCCCGATCCACAGTCCCAGCAGAGCTGAGACCCGTGGAGGCGACGAGAGACGTGGGACCGGCCATCTTAAAAAGTCGGTGACTTGCTTTTTGTGCAGCATCCGAGGCACCCTCGAAGCTGTGCATTGGGGATTGAGAAGCCCCAGCCCGAGCATCATTTGCACCGAAGATCAGCCCTGCACCCTCCACGAGTTCTGCGTGGGGCCCTTCTGCATTTTCCCGCTCGACGCGTCTGTCCGGTAACTTGCCCGTTGGCTAGTGGCCATATTGACGACGAATCTTTGAATTTCCACCACTGGTCTGGTTGCTCAAGACTGGCCCTTGCTTCCCTGAAAAGAAGCAGTCCATCAGACCTTGCTGGTCTGATTAAGAAGCCAACTTCGTTTCCTGCGGGGTTGCCTTTGTCAAGGTTTGTTGACTCCTATCCGGAAGCCGACACCGCCGACAGGTAGAGCTTTCGTGGGACAGTCCGTGCTTGACTCCTGGTCGTCGTCGTCGACGCCTCCTGGTCCATGTGGCTGCAGAGACAAGCTTCACGACATCACCTGATTGCTTCACGACATCGCCTGGTTCCTTCCTGGCTCCTTCCTGGTCACTGGCTAGTGACCCAGACTCTGTCCCCTCTGCTTTCAGGTCCTCTTCATCCTCGATCCGCCCTTGGATCCAACCGGACACTTCTCTCCTGGTCGCCTGCAGCATCTTTCTTCAAGGCTCCATAGGATTCAGCGACGAAACCCGACACACTTTGACACCTATGCACCCGCTTCCTGTGGGTGAGGTAACGTGAGTGCTCCGGTGCTCCTGTGGGTATTGACTATCCAACTGTCTAGGTTTCAAGTAACTTTCATCGAGACCAGTCAGAAGTGCCCTAAAAGAACTAGTTTCTATCTTTTACGTTCCCATTCTTTCTCTATGGTAACTCGCGTGTGTGTTTGGACACTGAACACGCATCCTGTGGACCACCTGCTTCCTAACTCTTGGTAGTTCAGCATAGCCCCAGCGATTCCCTAGGCCCTAGGCCTATTCACTTTCCGTGTAGTGGTCCTTTTACCACTATTTTAATATATGGTTTAGCGTGCCCCTAGGGCCGTACTGTATTTTGTGCAACTTATTGTATTTTAATTAAGAATCTTGTATTGTGCTTGTGCCTCTGACCTCATAAAGAGTTCATAGGGATTGTCTAGAAATAAATAACATATCTATTTTATATATATCCTGTGTGGTATCCTTTCATTTGGTATTAAAGGGGTTACATATGGTAAAACAGCTGGCTTCACATGCCCTATTGAGTTTAGCCTAAGACTGCTTTGTCCATGCTACCCCTAGGATAGCTGGTCTATAAGGATGACTTTACAACCATCACCATAAGGGTTGTTTGGACTGGTGCAAGGTGCTCACTAGAATAGTGAACATCATATACCAGGCCAACTTCTCACATTGGTGTGCAGCGGTTGGGATTTGAGCTTGCTGTTGTTTTACCAATTGTAATCTTTGCAATATCATTTGAAAGATCACATAGGTACCTATAGGTGCATATAAAACAAGATTAGAATACTTAAGTTCTACTGAACTTAGTTGTTGTAGAGCAAAGTGCCTAGCACACCCTGACTACAACTCCTAGAGAGGTTTAGTAGGAAAACACTTAGGGTAGGTAGCTGCACACACCCACACCTCACTAGAGAAATGTCTGGCACAGGTGAGTCCAGTGGACCTCTACCTGTGGTGAGTGACCCTCCCAGGGCACCCTCCAAATTAGCTATCCTCAGTTTTAAGGAACTGAGGCACTTGTGTACCACAAGAAAGCGGAAACAAGGGGCTAGCCCTACCCTTCAGCAACTCCTAAAGCTCTTAGATGAGTCTGAAGCTCCAAAAGCCTCTGGTTCAGGCCCTACAGGGAATGCAGATGAGGTCCTACCATCTTCAGATGATACCACCGACCCCCCTTAGATGATGAGGAGAATGAGGTTGAGGAAGAGTCTGGGGATGAGGTAGGTAGCCAGGTCGAAGTTAGGAGACTTAGCCAGGCTAACCTAAGCCTACCTGGGGCTGCAGATGGGCTAGCCCCATACAGACCTATTAGTAGACTTAACCAGAGGTATAGGAGGGATAGATCTCGCTCAGGAGACTCTATTCACTCCAATGCTTCTAAGGGTTCTCAGAGGGGAATGACTTCTCCTCAGAGAAGAGAACACCAGGCTAGGATGAGGGAAGTCAATCTCAGAATTGAGAGAGAGGAACTTGCCCTAGCCAAGGAAAAACTTGCTTTTGACAGAGAAAGGAAGTTAGGTGGGTTAGAGCCCATTGGTGACAGCAATATCCCTCAGGATAAAGACAGGTCCTATGACAATAGACACCTGAGTAAGATTGTACCCCCCTACAAAGATGGGGATGACATCCACAAATGGATAACTGTTTTGGAGAGGTCCTGCAAAATACAGCAGGTACCCCAAAGTCAGTGGGCAGCAATCCTGCGGCTCATCTTTTCAGAAAAAGGTAGAGATAAGCTCCTCACAGTTAGTGATGAGGATGTTGATAACTACAAAGTCCTGAAGAGTGCTCCGATTGATGGGTTTGGCTTATCCACTGAACAGTACAGGTTGATGTTCAGGGATACCCAGAAGACACAGACTCAGGACTGGACTGATTTTGTAGATTGTGCTACTAAGGCTCTGGAGGGCTGGTTATTGGGCAGCAAAGTACATGACTATAAAGGATTGTATAATTTGATTATGAGGAAGCAGATCTTTAGTAATTGTCAAAACCAGCTTCTACACCAGCACATGGTGGACTCAGATCTGACCTCTCCTCAAGAATTGGGTAAGAGGGCAGACAAATGGGTCAGAACCAGGATTAGGCCTAGAAATCAGGGTGGTGACCAGAAGAAAGATTCCACCAAGCCTCAAGAGAAAGGTGGGGATAAATCTAAAGACAAGATGTCCCCAGGGCCCCAAAACTCCAATGATGGGGGTGGGTCCCAGAACACTTCCTCTAACCAAAAGAATCCTTATTGCCATGACTGTAAAAAGCCTGGCCACTGGAAGACTGACGTTTGAAAAGAACAGGGGTCCTAAACTTTTTCAATAAAATTAGAAGTAATAAACATAGACTTAAATCCGGACTGTTTAAACAATACTGTACTTGTGAATTGTCTAACTGTTGTTGCAGTAGTTGTTGGTTTGAGCTTACACAAGATTGCATTGTATTGTAAGCCACCTCTCTCTCCACTCTGTTTGCCTGTTATTTTTTCCCCTGTATTGTCTTCTTGTCACTTGGTACAGGCTTGTGCCCAGTTGTTTGATTCTTTTCGTGCCCCACGTTATTTGTCAACCTTTACTTAATCCTGGCAATAAACATTCCTCTATCCGGCTGGACATTGGACCAAAAAAGCAACATAGTCCTTATTTAAGTCTATGTTTATTACTTCTAATTTTATTGAAAAAGTTTAGGACCCCTGTTCTTTTCAAACATTAATTTACCCAAGCTCCTCAACTACCTAAACGGGTTCCCTTGCTGCTGATACTACCACTGGAAGACTGACAGCAGTTGCCCAAAGGCCAACAATAAGGAAAACATTCCCCCAAGTAATACTCCCAGACCTCCTGTTACTATTAGTAGTAATCCCCCAGGTGGTGGGAGTGCCCCCAAGAATGTGGCTGGGTTTACTTTGGAAACCCATGGGGACTCTGGCCTAACCAGGTCCCCTACCATAGCTACTCTTGTCTGTGAAAATGGCATGGGGTTTGCCAAATTCACTGCTTGTCCCAACACGTTGGGCAAGTACAGACAGGAGCCCCACATCAATGGCCAGAAAGTTAAAGCCTACAGAGATACAGGGGCTAGCATCACTATGGTGACTGACAGTCTAGTCCCCTCAAGACAACTTTTACCTGGGTTCACCTATCCGGTGATCAACATTGATGGAGTGCAGAAAGATCATCCCATGGCAGTAGTTAATCTCAGCTCGGGAGGTGTCACTGGCCCCAAGAGAGTGGCAGTGTCTACAAACTTGCCTGTGGATTGTCTACTGGGGAATGATCTAGAGATCTCAGCCTGGGCTGGGGTAGAACAAGAAACCCATTCTAAAATGGTAGGCCTTCCCGAAATGGTTAGTGGGGCTGTGATGGCCACAGCCCCAGCCCAAGCAGACTTCCTTCCTAAAGAGGTTGGAAGGGCTGTGAGGGTCACAGCCCAAGCTCAGGCAGACTTCCCTGAAAAGGTTGGCAGGGCTGTGATGGTCACAGCCCACACCCAAACAGAGTTCCTTCCTGAAAAGGTTGGTAGGGCTGTGATGGTCAAAGTCCAAACTCAAACAGATTTTAGTGTTGTGAAGCCTGAAACTATGGATCACTCCACTCAGACAGAGAGCATTGGGGAGTAAGAAAAGTCTCCCTCACACCAGACATTAGGTGAGAGTCAGCCTCCTCAGGGAACTGACCCTACCCCTTGTGAAGGAACTGCCCCAGAGGTAGTCAGGCCTAGCCTGGCAGAGCCTCTGATGTCAGTGGACCCTTCCAAGGTGGGACCCAGTCTGGAACAGGTAACCTGCCCCTCCCTACCCTGCCTCAGTCATCCCAGGGCTGCAGAGATAATGGAGGCCAGTGGTGAACCCCAAAGGGCCCCCTGTCCACAAGAACCACCCCATCAGCAGATTAGCGGCACCAAAGCTAGCTGCCCTAGCAAGGCGAAAATGTCAAAAACTCCTAAGGGATCTCCCTTACACTTAGTTAGGAACCACCCCCAGATGGATTCTGTTGGGAAGGCCCCAAACCTGACCTGTCCCTCCAGTAAGCCAACAAAAGGGACCCATCCTCTGGCTGTAGGCAGCCAGAGGTTGACCCTGAGAGCACAGTGCAACTCAGTCCTGGAAAGAAAGGCATACATGGTGGAAAATGATTGGAGGAAGCTGAGGCCTAAATTAGAGGAGTCTAACTTCAGTACTCCATCTCAACACCAGCCTTTTACTTTGCCAAAACACACCACAGGTAGAGATTCCCTATGGTGGAGACCCTATGATACCCTTAGGGTAAGGGATTGCTTAGTGGACCATAAGACAGGGGGTAACCATGCTAGTGCAGGTACTTCCTTATATGGCTACTTAGGCAATATAGGCTTACCTGGTCAAGAATAGCCTTATCTCCTTTCGTTTGGGGGGGGGGGGGGGTTGTGTAGGAAGGTGGATACGGGACTATGGTTACCCCAGATTTTTTGCCTAGTGTTTAGCTGGTTTTCGACTTAGTTGGCCTGGAATCCTGCTAATCAGGGCCCCAGGGTATCTGCTCTCTCTGTAAAATGGACTCCATGTACTTTAGGTACATCTCCAATTGGATATTGGGTCACATTATGAGCCCCTGTACAGTGTATTTAGATACCCAGGGCATAGGTGTATCCAAGGCCTACCAGGGGCTGCAGCATGTATTATGCCACCCCTGGCTGGCCACTCACATTGACACAACTGGCTGATCACTCAGCTGAGGCAAGGTTGTGTAATCACCCCTTGCTTAGATATAGTATTCCTATATCTAACCTTATATCTAGACACATATACACCTATAAGCCACTTCTATGGCAGGCCTTAACAATCCTGGAGGCAGAGTGCTTGGTTTTATGTGAGATGGTGCTCTAGCATGAGCTGAGCCTGTCTCCAGCTTTTGGAACCATGTCCCTATAGCTGTTCTAGGATATTGCCATACCATATACTCTTAAGTGCATTATGAACCTCGCGGTTAAATGCTAACTCTGGTTTGGCTTTATCAAAACATGTCGAGTAAGGTGTCATACTTTTTGGAATACTATCCCCTCACCAGTTCTGGCGACGGGGGTAGCATTTCACCCTTCTAGAGGGAGAAGACATGTTGTTCCTACTAATCCCGGTTAAAGTTAACCAGAGCCTCAGCATCACAAAATGGATGCTGCTGCCACAGACACAAGTCTGACCTCCTGCTGCTGGGAGTCCTTCCAGCGAGGGAGGCTTGGGCAATAGGTTGCCTGCCTTGGGAGGTGCTAGCACCACCCCAGATAGGTTTTTGTGTATTGGGGCAGGGAGGGCTGAAAGAAATGAGACACTGCCTGCGGTACAAAAGGTGTCCCTTGCATAGTCCAGTTCAAACCGGTGCTGGGGCTTCCCAGCCCCAGCTCTGGCGCGAAACTGGACAAAGGGAAAGGGGTGTAACCACCCCCTTCCCTGGTCCCACCCATAGGAAGGACCTAGCAGGTAATCCAACCCCTAGATTTGGTATATAGGTATGAGCTGAGTCCCAAGACTTTAGATTTTATCCTGACTGAAACTTGAAACGAAACTCTGGACCTTCGACATTCTACCTGAAGATAGACGACTGAAGAATCTCCCTTGTGGTCAAGGAGTGACCACCCTGTGCAAGCAGGCACGGGGAAACAGCGGCCCTCATCCTCCTGGACCTCTCTGATGCGTTTGACACTGTCTGCCACCGCACCCTAGTGAAGCGCCTCAGCAACATCGGAATCTGAGAGAAAGCACTGGAGTGGATCATCTCGTTCCTCGCCGGAAGAACCCAGAGAGTCCGCCTCCCTCCGTTCAGATCCGAGGCCACCGAAGTCATCTGCGGTGTACCACAATGATCTTCACTCAGTCCAACCCTCTTCAACGTCTACATGAGCCCCCTCGCAGCCATCACACGCCAACACAACCTCAACATCATCTCCTACGCTGACGACACCCAGCTGATCCTCTCCCTCACCAACGACCCCACCACCGCCAGAGCCAACCTACACGAAGGGATGAAAGACGTCGCCGACTGGATGAGGAACAGCCACCTTAAACTGAACTCAGACAAGACGGAAGTCCTCATCCTGGGATCATCACCCTCCGCCAGGGACGACTCCTGGTGGCCCCCGGCCCTGGGCACCGCTCCCAAACCAACGGACCACGCACGCAACCTGGGCTTCATCCTGGACTCCTCCCTGTCGATGACCAGACAAGTCAACGCCGCCTCATCTTCATGCTTCAACACCCTGCGCATGCTCCGCAAGATCTTCAGATGGATCCTCACTGAAACGAGGGAGACCGTCACCCAGGCACTCGTCACCAGCCGACAGGACTACGGGAACACCCTCTACGCCGGAAACACAGCCAAACTTCAAAAAAGACTCCAACGCATCCAGAACGCCTCCGCACGACTCATACTGGACATCCCCCGACACAGCCACATCACCGGACACCTGAGAGACAGGCACTGGCTACCCGTCAGCAAGAGAATCACGTTCAGACTCCTCACCCACGCACACAAGGCTCTCCACGACCTGGGCCCCAAGTACCTCAATGACCGCATGACCTTCTACACGCCCACCCGCCAGCTACGATCGACCAGCCACGCCCTCGCCACCGTACCACGCATCCGCAGAGCCACCGCCGGAGGAAGATCCTTCTCCTACCTGGCAGCCAGACTTGGAACTCCCTCCCCACCCAACTTCGGCGAACCCAAGACCATCTCTCCTTCAGGAAGCAGCTCAAGACCTGGCTGTTCGAGCAGTAGCATACCCCTCTCCCCCAGCGCCTTGAGACCCTCCCGGGTGAGTAGCGCGCTTTACAAATGCCGTGATTGATTGATTGATTGATTGATCCCGCGATCAACGGCTTGCTTTGTCGACGCTCCCGCTGGAGCCCGAGCACAGACCCTGACAAGAACCGGACTTCCAGACTTCCAACAGCCCGATCCACAGTCCCAGCAGAGCTGAGACCCGTGGAGGCGACGAGAGACGTGGGACCGGCCATCTTGAAAAAGTCTGTGACTTGCTTTTTGTGCAGCACCCGAGGCACCCTCGAAGCTGTGCATTGGGGATTGAGAAGCCCCAGCCCGGAGCATCATTTGCACTGAAGATCAGCCCTGCACCCTCCACGAGTTCTGCGTGGGGCTCTTCTGCATTTTTCTGCTCGACGCGTCTGTCCGGTAACTTGCCCGTTGGCTAGTGGCCATCTTGACGATGAATCTTTGAATTTCCACCGCTGGTCTGGTTGCTCCAGACTGGCCCTTGCTTTCCTGTAAAGAAGCAGCCCATCAGACCTTGCTGGTCTGATTAAGAAGCCAACTTCGTTTCCTGCGGGGTTGCCTTTGTCAAGGTTTGTTGACTCCTATCCGGAAGCCGACACCGCCGACAGCGAGAGCCTTCGTAGGACAGTCCGTGCCTGACTCCTGGTCATCGTCGACGCCTCCTGGTCCACGTGGCTGCAGAGACAAGCTTCACGACATCACCTGTTTGCTTCCCGACATCGCCTGGTTCCTTCCTGGTTCCTTCCTGGTCACTGGCTAGTGACCCAGACTCTGTCCCCTCTGATTTCAGGTCCTCTTCATCCTCGATCCGCCCTTGGATCCAACCGGACACTTCTCTCCTGGTCGCCTGCAGCATCTTTCTTCAAGGCTCCATAGGATTCAGCAACAAAACCCGACACACTTTGACACCTATGCACCCGCTTCCTGTGGGTGAGGTAACGTGAGTACTCCAGTTCTCCTGTGGATATTGACTATCCAACTGTCTAGGTTTCAAGTAACTTTCATCGAGTCGAGTCAGAAGTGCCCTAAAAGAACTAGTTTCCATCTTTTACGTTCCCATTCATTCTCTATGGTACCTCGCGTGTGTATTTAGACACTGCACACGCATCCCGTGGACCTCTTGCTTCCTAACTCTTGGTAGTTCAGCGTAGCCCCAGCAATTCCCTAGGCCCTAGGCCTATTCACTTTCCGTGTAGTGGTCCTTATACCACTATTTTAGTATGTGGTTTAGCATGCCCCTAGGGCCCTACAGTATTTTGTGCAACTTATTGTATTTTAATTAAGAATCTTGTATTGTGCTTGTGCCTCTTACTTCATAAAGAGTTCAGAGGAATTGTCTAGAAATAAATAACATATCTATTTTATATATATCCTATGTGGTGTCCTTTCATTTGGTATTAAAGGGGTTACATATGGTAAAACAGCTGGCTTCACATGCCCTCTTGAGTTTAGCCTAAGACTGCTTTGTCCATGCTACCCCTAGGATAGCTGGTCTATAAGGTTGACTTTACAACCATAACCATTAGGGTTGTTTGGACTGGTGCAAGGTGCTCACTAGAATAGTGAACATCATATACCAGGCCAACTTCTCACATTGGTGTGAAGTGGTTGGGATTTGAGCTTGCTGCTATTTTACCTATTGTAATCTTTGCAATATCATTTGAAAGATCACATAGGTACCTATAGGTACATATAAAACAAGATTAGAATACTTAAGTTCTACTGAACTTAGTTGTTGTAGAGCAAAGGGCCTAGCACACCCTAACTACAACTCCTAGAGAGGTTTAGTAGGAAAACACTTAGTGTAGGTAGGTGCACATACCCACACCTCACTAGAGAAATGTCTGGCACAGGTGAGTCCAGTGGACATCTACCTGTGGTGAGTGACCCTCCCACCCTCCAAATTTGCAATCCTCAGTTTTAAGGAACTGAGGCACTTGTGTACCACAAGAAAGCGGAAACAAGGGGTTAACCCTACCCTTCAGCAACTCCTAGAGCTCTTAGATGAGTCTGAAGCTCTGAAGGCCTCTGGTTCAGGCCCTACAGGGAATGCGGATGAGGTCCTACCATCTTCAGATGATACCACTGCCCCCCCTTAGATGATGAGGAGGATGAGGTTGAGGAAGAGTCTGGAGATGAGGTAGGTAGCCAGGTCGAAGTTAGGAGACTTAGCCAGGCTAACCTAAGCCTACATGGGGCTGCAGATGGGCTAGCCCCATACAGACCTATTAGTAGACTTAACCAGAGGTATAGGAGGGATAAATCTCTCTCAGGAGACTCTATTCACTTCAATGCTTCTAAGGGTTCTCAGAGGGGAATGACTTCTCCTCAGAGAAGAGAACATCAGGCTAGAATGAGGGAAGTTAATCTCAGAATTGAGAGAGAGGAACTTGCCCTAGCCAAGGAAAAACTTGCTTTTGACAGAGAAAGGAAGTTAGGTGGGCTAGAGCCCATTGGTGGCGGCAATATCCCTAAGGATAAAGACAGGTCCTATGACAATAGACACCTGAGTAAGATTGTGCCCCCCTACAAAGATGGGGATGACATCCACAAATGGATAACTGCTTTGTAGAGGTCCTGCAAAGTACAGCGGGTACCCCAAAGTCAGTGGGCAGCAATCTTGGGGCTCTCCTTTTCAGAAAAAGGTAGAGATAAGCTCCTCACAGTTAGTGATGAGGATGCTGATAACTACAAAGTCTTGAAGAGTGCTCTGATTGATGGGTTTGACTTACCCACTGAACAGTACAGGTTGATGTTCAGGGATACCCAGAAGACACAGACTCAGGACTGGACTGATTTTGTAGATTGTGCTACTAAGGCTCTGGAGGGCTGGTTATTGGGCAGCAAAGTACATGACTATAAAGGATTATATAATTTGATTATGAGGGAGCAGATCCTTAGTAATTGTCAAAACCAGCTTCTACACCAGCACCTGGTGGACTCAGATCTGACCTCTCCACAAGAATTGGGTAAGAGGGCAGACAAATGGGTCAAAACCAGGATTAGGCCTAGAAATCAGGGTGGTGACCAGAAGAAAGATTCTACCAAGCCTCAAGAGAAAGGTGGGGATAAATCTAAAGACAAGACGTCCCCAGGGCCCCAAAACTCCAATGATGGGGGTGGGTCCCAGAACACTTCCTCTAGCCAAAAGAAACCTTATTGCCATGACTGTAAAAAGCCTGGCCACTGGAAGACTGACAGCAGTTGCCCAAAGGCCAACAATAAGGAAAACATTCCCCCAAGTAATACTCCCAGACCTCCTGTTACTATTAGTAGTAATCCCCCAGGTGGTGGGAGTGCCCCCAAGAATTTGGCTGGGTTTACTTTGGGAACCCATGGGGTCTCTGGCCTAACCAGGTCCCCTACCTTAGCTACTCTTGTCTGTGAAAATGGCATGGGGTTTGCCAACTTCACGGCTTGCCCCAACACTTTGGGCAAGTACAGACAGGAGCCCCACGTCAATGGCCAGAAAGTTGAAGCCTACAGAGATACAGGGGCTAGCATCACTATGGTGACTGACAGTCTAGTCCCCTCACGATAACTTTTACCTGGGTTCACCTGTCAGGTGATCAACATTGATGGAGTGCAGAAAGATCATCCCATGACAGTAGTTAATCTCAGCTGGGGAGGTGTCACTGGCCCCAAGAGAGTGGCAGTGTCTACAAACTTGCCTGTGGATTGTCTACTGGGGAATGATCTAGAGATCTCAGCCTGGGCTGGGGTAGAACAAGAAACCCATTCTAAAATGGTAGGCCTTCCTGAAAAGGTTAGTGGGGCTGTGATGGCCAGAGCCCCAGCCCAAGCAGAATTCCTTCCTAAAGAGGTTGGAAGGGCTGTGATGGTCACAGCCCAAGCTCAGGCAGACTTCCCTGAAACGGTTGGCAGGGCTGTGATGGTCACAGCCCACACCCAAACAGATTTTAGTGTTGTGAAGCCTGAAACTATGGATCACTCCACTCAGACAGAGAGCATTGGAGAGGAAGAAAAGTCTCCCTCCCACCAGACATTAGGTGAGAGACAGCCTCCTCAGGGAACTGACCCTACCCCTTGTGAAGGAACTGCCCCAGAGGTAGTCAGCCTAGCCTGGCAGAGCCTCTGATGTCAGTGGACCCTTCCAAGGTGGGACCCAGTCTGGAGCAGGTAACCTGCCCCTCCCTACCCTGCATCAGCCATCCCAGGGCTGCAGAGGTAATGGAGGCCAGTGGTGAACCCCAAAGGGCCCCCTGTCCACAAGAACCACCCCATCAGCAGATTAGCGGCACCAAAGCTAGCTGCCCTAGCAAGGTGAAAATTTCAAACACTCCTGAGGGATCTCCCTTACACTTAGTTAGGAACCACCCCCAGATGGATTCTGTTGGGCACAGCACAAACCTGGGACCTAAAGGCCCCAAACCTGACCTGTCCCTCCAGTAAGCCAACAAAAGGGACCCATCCTCCGCCTGTAGGCAGCCAGAGGTTGACCCTGAGAGCACAGTGCAACTCAGTCCTGGAAAGAAAGGCATACATGGTGGAAAATGATTGGAGGAAGCTGAGCCCTAAATTAGAGGAGTCTCACTTCAGTACTCCATCTCAACACCAGCCTTTTACTTTGCCAAAACACACCACAGGTAGAGATTCCCTATGGAGGAGACCCTATGATACCCTTAGGGTAAGGGATTGCTTAGTGGACCATGAGACAGGGGGTAACCATGCTAGTGCAGGTACTTCCTTATATGGCCACTTAGGCACTATAGGCTTACCTGGTCAAGAATAGCCTTATCTCCTTTCGTTGGGGGGGGGGGGAGGGGGGGGTTGTGTAGGAAGGTGGATACCGGACTATGGTTACCCCAGATTCTTTGATTAGTGTTCAGCTGGTTTTCAACTTAGTTGGCCTGGGATCCTGCTAATCAGGGCCCCAGGCTATCTGCTCTCTCTGTAAAATGGACTCCATGTACTTTAGGTACATCTCTAATTGGATATTGGCTCACATTATGAGCCCCTGTACAGTGTATTTAGGTACCCAGGGCATAGGTGTATCCAAGGCCTACCAGGGGCTGCAGCATGTATTATGCCACCCCTGGCTGGTCACTCACATTGACACAACTGGCTTATTACTCAGCTGGGGCAAAGTCGTGTAATCACCCCTTGCTTAGATATAGTATTCCTATATCTAACCTTATATCTAGACACATATACACCTATAAGCCACTCCCATGGCAGGCCTTAAGAATCCTGGAGGCAGAGTGCTTGGTTTTATGTGAGATGGTGCTCTAGCATGAGCTGAGCGTGTCTGCAGCTTTCGGAACCATGTCCTTATAGCTGTTTTAGGATATTGCCATACCATATATTCTTAAGTGCATTATGAACCTCGCGGTTAAATGCTAACTCTGGTTTGGCTTTATCAAAACATGTCGAGTAAGGTGTCATACTTTTTGGAATACTATCCCCTCGCCAGTTCTGGCGACAGGGGTAGCATTCCACCCTTCTAGAGGGAGAAGACATGTTGTTCCTACTAATCCCGGTTAAAATTAACCAGAGCCTCAGCATCACAAAATGGATGCTGCTGCCACAGACACAAGTCTGACCTCCTGCTGCTGGGAGTCCTTCCAGCGAGGGAGGCTTGGACAATAGGTTTCCTGCCTTGGGAGGTGCTAGCACCACCCCAGACAGGCTTTTGTGTATTGGGGCAGGGAGGGCTAAATGAAATGAGACACTGCCTGGGGCACACAAGGTGTCCCATGCATAGTCCAGTTCAAACCGGTGCTGGGGCTTCCCAGCCCCAGCTCTGGCACGAAACTCTGGACCTTCGACATTCTACCTGAAGATAGAAGACTGAAGAATCTCCCTTGTGGTCAAGGAGTGACCACCCTGTGCAACAGGCACCATCCAGCGATCAACGGCTTGCTTTGTCAACGCTCCCGCTCCCGCCCGAGCCAGAGCACAGAGCCTGACAAGAACCGGACTTCCAGACTTCCAACAGCCCGATCCACAGTCCCAGCAGAGCTGAGACCCGTGGAGGCGACGAGAGACGTGGGACCGGCCATCTTGAAAAGTCTGGGACTTGCTTTTTGTGCAGCACCGAGGCACCCTCGAAGCTGTGCATTGGGGATTGAGAAGCCCCAGCCCCGAGCATCATTTGCACCGAAGATCAGCCCTGCACCCTCCACGTGTTCTGCGTGGGGTCCTTCTGCATTTTCCTGCTCAACGCGTCTGTCCGGTCACTTGCTCGTTGGCAAGTGGCCATCTTGACGACGAATCTTTGAATTTCCACCGCTGGTCTGGTTGCTCCAGACTGGCCCTTGCTTCCCTGAAAAGAAGCAGCCCATCAGACCTGCTGGTCTGATTAAGAAGCCAATTTCGTTTCCTGCGTGGGTTGCATTTGTCAAGGCTTGTTGACTTCAATCCGGAAGCCGACACCGCCGACAGCAAGAGCTTTCGTGGGACAGCCCGTACCTGACTACTGGTCGTCGTCGATGCCTCCGGGTCCACGTGGCTGCAGAGACAAGCTTCACGACATCACCTGATCGCTTCACGACATCGCCTGGTTTCTTCCTGGTCACTGGCTAGTGACCCAGACTCTGTCCCCTCTGCTTTCAGGTCCTCTTCATCCTCGATCCAACCGGACACTTCTCTCCTGGATTCAGCGACAAAACCCGACACACTTTGATACCTATGCACCCACTACCTGTGGGTGAGGTAACGTGAGTACTCCGGTGCTCCTGTGGGTATTGACTATCCAACTGTCTAGGCTTTCAAGTAACTTTCACAGAGTCCAGTCAGACGTGCCCTAAAAGAACTAGTTTCCATCTTTTACGTTCCCATTCATTCTCTATGGTAACTCGCGTGTGTGTTTAGACACAGCACACGCATCCTGTGAGCCTCCTGCTTCCTAACTCTTGGTAGTTCAGCGTAGCCCCAGCGATTCCCTAGGCCCTAGGCCTATTCACTTTCCTTGTAGTGGTCCTTATACCACTATTTTAGTATATGGTTTAGCGTGCCCCTAGGGCCCTACTGTATTTTGTGCAACTTATTGTATTTTAATTAAGAATCTTGTATTGTGCTTGTGCCTCTGACCTCATAAAGAGTTCAGAGGGATTGTCTAGAAATAAATAACATATATATTTTATATATATCCTGTGTGGTGTCCTTTCATTTGGTATTAAAGGGGTTACATATGGTAAAACAGCTGGCTTCACATGCCCTCCGGAGTTTAGCCTAAGACTGCTTTGTCCATGCTACCCCTAGGATAGCTGGTCTATAAGGGTGACTTTACAACCATCACCATAAGGGTTGTTTGGACTGGTGCAAGGTGCTCACTAGAAGAGTGAACATCATATACCAGGCCAACTTCCCACAGAGAGCAAGAGACAGACCTCTAGGGATGGATGGCCAAAGGGTTGTTGAGGAAGAGACAGTGTGGTAGGGAAAAGTGGAGAGACAGCGAGACAAGGGCTGATGTCTGGAATGCAAGTGAGAGGTCTAGAGGAGATAGATGGAAGTATGGTGTAATACGGGGCAGGCAGCAAGGCATACCTTTGTAGCAAGAACTATTGGCTAATGTTCTGTAGCCCCACACCTGTGATATGGATGCTCAATAGGATTTTCTTAATATAGTGTTGTGAGGCCACACTGAAGAGTATGCGCTACATAGAAAACTGTCAAATAACGTAATGTGAATGATTTAGAGGTTGTTGGATGGGCAGCATCGATCATATTTGTTAAAACCGGATATGCATTTTTAGCCTAGAAGCCTGCCTGAAAAATGTGGCAGACACTCTGAGCTGAGGCAGCCACATTATATGGCACTAAACACCCCCTCCTTCTTTACTGTGATTTGAAAACCCTGCAGCAAAAGGCACCCGCCTTGAATTCCATGGCAACAGCAATATTTCACTGTCCTGACCCCAGTCCGAAGTGCAGCTGTAGGGTTATTTCTGGGACGAGTGCCTGGGGAGCCAGTTGCATACCCATAAGCTTTTAGCAAATGTTTCTCTGTGGCTTGTTATCATGGCAGGCTGGACAGCTGACCGGAGGTTAAAAAGGCCCAGGCAGCAAAAGGGGAAGTGCCCCTAAATGGATATATATTATAAAAAGTGAAACACATGTAGCCCAAGGAATCCAGAAACAGAATGCACAGTCTAAAAATATTTAGAAGCATATATGTGTCTGTATGGTAAGGCGACTGTGTATGTGCCCATATGGTATGGGACTGTGTTATAATGTCAACTTAAATGTAATTCCCCTTCTCTGGTTATTATTGACTATCACTCACAATGGATCGTCACACGTGTGGTACCCACTATAACCACCAAAGTGATGAAAGATTTCTTTAGAGACACAATTTCTGTGGAAGGAGTTCCTAGTGTTATTATTACAGATAATGGGGTGCAATTCAATTCCCAAGTGATGGAAGACTTCCTAAACCACCTGTCCATTATCCATCTCACCACAGCATTATACTTTCCTAGAGCTAATGGGTTGGTAGAAAGAGTAAACAGAATGATTAAAGAAAACTTACAGCTCACCTCCAGTTTGGGTATACCATTGCAAAATTCTCTAAGAGATTTATTGTGGTCTTACCACACTACTTCTAATGCGGTCACAGGAGTATCACCTTTTGTACTACTCTAGGGAAAAATACCAGGCACCAAACTGAAACCCAATTGGTTAGGTGGGAGACAACCGGTTTGGGTACAAAGAGAGAATATTGAGGATGGGTTACAGCTGCCCAAGAGAGGATGCATGAGATGATATAATTCTCATCACTACTCTGAGATAAAAAACATGGAGAGTAGGGGACAAGGTCATGGTACATCTTCCTGTAGCATGCAGGAATACTCACAACAAGGGTTCTGTGCCAAGGGTCATAACAGAAGTACGGAAAAATGTTGTTGGTTTGAATGATGGCAAGGTGTGGAAATTGGACAGAATTGTAAGGTGTTGTGAAACCAAACACAAGGATGTTTGTGTCTAGAAAACATGGAAGGTAAAGAGATGGATGTATCCACGTTCTATTCCACTAGAATGAGACATGAACTTCAATACCTTGAAGATTATGTCACACCATAACTTTCATTACCTTGTTGTCAGGTCCTCTTCTTTATTATATCCATGCTATAATTTGTAGCGGGTAATACAGTATCCAAACCTTCTGTGCATTGTTCTTTTTATTAGTTAGGAGGGACGTGTGTTATAATGTCAACTTAAATGTAATTCCCATTCCCTAGTTATTTTCTTTACACTGCCTTTTATCCTTCCTTGTGACCCCCCACTTTTTTCCTCATTGTTGTGGCCGGGAGTGCACCTTAGAATGTTCAGGTGACACTCCTGCATTCTGCTGAAGTGACATGGAGGTGTCAGTAGAATAATGAATGTTCTCCTTCATGAGTGTTCTTGTCTTAATTACAACAGACTGTATGTGTGTCCGTGGTGGGATGGGGAGACTGCAGACACATGCACTCTTAGGGCCCCCTTAGGATGCCGGGCGGAAAACCACCCCGACCGCCATGGAGGCGGTAAACAACCGCGCACCGGGACCGTGGAGAAACCGGCGGTCAGATTAGGAACAACTGCCAAAAAAGACAGACCGCTGCAGTAGCGTGCCAACAAAAAACGCCCGACGTGGGCGGTGACGTACAAAAACTGACCGCGGCGGTCGGAAAAGCAGCGGAAAAACTACAACCCGCCGCAAGCAAAGCGGAGACACCGCACGGGAAATTATCCCGATGGTCCCTTGGTAAGAACCGCTGTTACCGAGCATCGTGGTCGCACACTGCAGTGAATGGGAGAGCCAACGGGATTGCTGCAGCATGGCCACCGCTGCGCACAATCCTCATAAAACATGGCGGACGATGCAAAAACACCACAACAAAGGCAAACAGTGCACACAAAAAATTTAGCCATGCCCCCCAAATACACAAAACACTTCCAAATGATAGAAATCTCTAAATGCCAAACGAAAACATACAAATTCCAGGACAACTCCCACAACACACCTGACAGCAATACCCCATTATGACACACCCACACAGCTGAGTATAAAACCAGCCCCTTTACTGACCACAATCCTTTGCAACACTCCAGAAGCGAAGGGCACACACCAGACCTGATAGGAGAGGCAAGACAACACAGAACACCCACCACCACCACCTCCACCACCACCATCACACCAGCACCAACAACCCCGTAGCACATAACACACCTCACACAAAAACACAACACCCACCACCTACACCCTTCCACCCACAAACACTTCAAACACCACACACAACCTCCTAAAGTAAGCCACCATAGTTTTGTCCCGACTAGGGAAGGCCAGGGTACCCACTCAAGACCGGGCTCTCATATGGGAAATGCCCCCTTCGAGAAATCTCTCCCCACAATCTATATGACCAAGGTTCCAAAACTCACGAGCGATCAAAGCTATGAAAGCCGCAAATCCCTTCAAAATAAAGTTATTCATTGGGTGAGACATATAAGGGGATGTAGGTCAGTAATAAGGGAGGATGTGGCAAATGTAAGGAGGGTGACAGTGGGAAGTTCGCAGACTGACTGTATTGAGATACAGATATTTAATCCCGTAATTGCTGAGAACCTAGTGGCACTAGAGTTCCGCACCTCTCCACCAGGGCACTCTGCAATACAGATACGCTCCTCTCCACTATGGTCATTAGAGAGGGAGGGGAGAGAGTCTGGATTAGGCATAGTTGATTGACTGGATGAGGCCCGGATATTGGATCCCAGTAAGGCCCAGGGAAGACAAGCCTGCAATTTCCAGTAGTTTAGAGAATAGCAGAGAGGAGGGGAGGAGTACTAGTGACAGGTGCATTAGGACAGTAAGGGAATCTGGGGTAATCAGCCTTCTCTCTTGGAACATAGCAGGACTACAAAAAAAACTGCTGATCCCAGAGTTGAATGATTTTATTGACACCCAAGACATCTGCTTATTCCAAGAGACATGGAGCTTGGTCCCCTTATATAAACCTGGGTTTGCTACTTACTTTATCCCAGCAGTAAGCCAGGGGAGGGGTCGTCCATCGGTCGTCCATCGGGGGGGTCTCCATTTGGCTAAGCATTTCTCTAAACTGGAAAACCACCATGCTTATTACTCCATCAAACAACATTTTACACCTGTCAGTGAAAGGTCCTCCTAATAGTCCCAATGTGGAAATTTTTAATGTGTATGCCAGAGGGTCACCCGGGAACCAACCATCAGCTACCATAGCAGAATTGGAGTCCGTACTGTCTACCATCCCTCCCAACTCTGTCATCATCGTGGTGGGAGATCTTAACTGTACCTTCGAACCGCTGAGTGGGGAGTATGTTTTGGGTATTGGGGAGCAGGATAGCAAATTAGCTATTCCGCCGCTCAGTTTAGCCCCAATTAAAAAGTAGACTCAAAGGGCCATCCAATTGAACGCCCTAACCGAGGAGTACTATCTAAGAGCGGTGAATGGTAGGACACGTTCTGATCTAAAAGGGTCTAATACATACAATAGGTCTTGCTGCCCCTCACAGATTGATTACATCTTGCTGGACATTCGGCTGTGGGGTGACCTTTTGGATTTGGAAGTGAAGGCAACCCTGGATAGTGACCACAATCCCCTTTGTAGGCAAATAAGAAACAACTGGGCTGTGTCTAAGTCCTCCAATTCAGTGAGGATGCCAACAAAAGAGGTAGTACCCTCTAATTGTAACCACCTTCTTAAATGGCATAAGGTTGCATGTCAGGAGGATAAATTGAATAGTATAAGAGAACTCATTGAGCATAAGACCATAGAGTTGGTGTCAATTAGGGATGCCGTAGAGGATATAGAGAATTCCCTACTGCCTGAATTCTATCAAAAGATGATAGACGGATTGGGAATGTTCTTTGCCATTCCAGACCCTAGCAATCAGAGTACCAAAAAAAACCATCTCCCCAGGCCTTCTAACCTGTGGTACTCAGACGTTTGCAGGGAAAAAAGGCGTAGTCTTTCTTTGGCACTACAAAGTAACAACCCCTCTAAAATAGCTAGGAAAGAGTACTCTCGGGCAGTAGAGCTAGCTAAGCGCAATTGGGAAGAACTGCATTGGCAATTGAAAGACACCGCTGTGTTTTGGGAAATACTCAACAAGGCATCCGGAAGGGATCCGATCCGATCCCTAACCACATATCAGAACATGAATGGTATGCCCATTTTCTTGGTCTATATTGGGATGTTGGAACTATCTCACCAATCTATAATGAGAACCTCTCACTACCAGCTGGGGGACTTACATCAGATGATGCACATGAGGACTCTAAAGTATTTGAACCTTTTAACCTCAAAGAAGTTGCTTCTGCTATAGCCGGGCTAGCCGCAGGAAAGGCGGCGGGTCCAGATGGTCTCCCTGGCGACCTCTTGCTACGCGAAGCAAAAGTGTGGGCTGACTTCATTCTGCTTTTAATGAACCTGATAGCTAGAGGCCATCCAGTCCCGGACTCTTGGAAGGGTGCAGAGGTAGTGGCAATATATAACAAGCATTGGAAATGCAATAGGTCTCGCATTAGGAAAGTTTGAGCAATTGGTATTGTAAATGACACTTTTTTTATTTATGTGTTGGTTTTGAAACTAGCAAAAGTAATAGCTTTGTCAGTTACAATGTCAATAGTTTTAACTTTCGCAAATGTGACACCTATAGCATTTGTAATGCAATGTGTGTTGTCTTTACGTGACTTAGATGTATTGATATTGCAAATAACAATGGCTTTCAATTTTGTAAATAATTAATACTTAAATAAAATTTATTGTAATTTATAAATGGCAATAGCTTAAACGTTTGTAATTTAATTTTGTGAAGATTATGTTCAGTGTATTTTATTGTGACGAAAATCCAAGAACATTGCATTTGCACCTGGTGGTGGATGTGGTGGTGGATGTGGTGGCGGTGGTGGATGTGGTGGTGGTGGATGTGGCGGTGGATTTCATGGTGGATGTGGAGGTGATGGTGGATGTGGTGGTGGATGTGGTGGTGGATGTGGTGGTGGATGTGATGGTGGATGTGATGGTGGATGTGGTGGTGATGGTGGATGTGGTGGTGGATGCGGTGGTGGATGCGGTGGATGGGGTGGTGGTTGTAGTGGATGTGGTGGTGGATGAAGTGGTGGTGGGTGTGGTGGTGGTGGTGCATGCGGTGGTGGTGGATGCGGTGGTGGTGGATGTGGTGGTGGTGGATGTGGTGGATGTGGTGGTGGTGGATGTGGCGGTGGATGTCACGGTGGATGTGGAGGTGGATGTCGTGGTGGATGTGGAGGTGATGGTGGAGATGATGATGGATGTGGTGGACAGTGCACACAGTCAGAGCAGCGTGCACCAAAAACAAACACAGCCCATACAAAACCGAAACAGCATGTATCAAATGCAGAGACGGTTCACACAGAACATGAGCACCGTGCACCTAAAGAACACACAGCCTATGCACAACTGAAGCAGCATGAGAGGAGAGGGCATTGGAAGTCGTGGGAGTGGGACATCTGTACGCATATGCCCTCTGCACAGCAACCCCACACAGGACAACAAGACAGTAAAACCGAGGGACTCTGCAGTGGCACCTACGCCTCTTAATCACTTCACGAGTGCTTACCTGAAACTGATTTGGAGGCAGGTTTGGGAGTTTGTTCAACCGCTGTGTAAGAGATGGGTCTGCACTGTAAGAATGTCAGCTGTATCTGACCGTATACGTAATTACACTAATGATTTGGAAAGTAACTTACCAATTTATTTTTGTATTTATTTAATAGCGCAGCGCTAGTACTAGTCCCACTGGAGTGTGTTGGAGTGGTGGCACTATGCATCAAACACACAGACATAGAGAATGAATCATGCAACCAAACGTGGTTGCCGTGATAAAAAATAAAGCGCCGTCCGTTTTTTAAATATGAATGCGTGCGGCAATATCAACCCTCTGAAGCATATGGCAGGCTGGAAGTGCTTGGCAGCCTATAATAATGAGCATGACTGGAAAAGAAGAAAGTTTACCGACTAGAATGCTCTGAATTTCCAGCGGCTCACAAAGGCAGGTGATTGTCATCACAGCACGGTCCTGCAAAGCTGGCAACTGATCCCTTGTTGTCTTCTGCGGAAAATACGGGCAAGCCTTTTTAAGGTGTGCATGCATGCAATGGCAGGGTGTAATGGAAATAAGCGGCGCCATGCTCAAATACAGCACGGACCCCGTGTTTAACAAGTATGAAAACAAGAATATTGAGAAAAGGAGAGGGGAGGACGGAGAGATGGGAAAAGAACGGAGAGAGAGGGATAGAGAGGAGGCGGCGAGGTAGCGAGACTTGGAAGTGTAGTTAGGACACTAATGGGGGTGGGGCAGTGGGGAGATTAAGTGACAGCAGCCTGGCGGCAGTGAAAGAAGTGTAATTAGGGGGAGGAGAAGTGAGGCCGGGTGTGCTGGAGAAGCAAGACGGAGGGAAGAGAGAGAAGGGGAGGAGAAATGCGACACGGCGGGCAGGGGAGGGGGCGGAGTGGGGAGAGGGAACAGACGGAGGGAAGGCAGATAAGGGGAGGGGGGAGGAGAAATGCGACACGGCGGGCAGGGGAGGGGGCGGAGCGGGGAGAGGGTGTGAAAGCAGCAGGGGCCTGGAGTGCGGCTGAGGGAACTGATGTGCACGCGCTTTTAAGCTCAATGCGCATGCGCATTGAGCTTAAAAGTCACGGGCACTGCAAGGAATCGCCACGATTCCTTGCAAGTTAGTTAAAGAGTGGTTAAGCCCCCATAGTCTCGCAAGCTCGATGCGCAAGCGCATCGACAGGCGAGACCTAAAAAGGGCAATAGGGAGGATCCTGCCAACTACAGACCGATTAGTTCAATCGACGTAACACAGAAGGTGGTTGGCAGGGTCCTCCTAATGAGGATAAGGTCATGGATGGATGACGGCAACGTCCTTTCGCACTTCCAAGCCGGGTTTAGACAGAAAGTCGGCACAATGGACCAAGTGTTTAGATTTTGCATGTTACATTGGAAAGTAGTGACCATCGGGAAAGCCAGTTTATATCTAGCCTTTATCGACCTCAAGACCGCATTCGATCTGGTCCCTCGAGCCAAGCTTTGGCAGGTGTTGTCTGATTTGGGCATCCCACCTATGATTCTCGATTTTACCAAGCGCCTCCATAAGGGGAATTACGCTAGAATCAGGTGGGGTAACCAAGGACAGCTGACTGGAAGGGTGGCGGTGAATAGGGGGGTTCGCCAGGTTTGCGTGCTGGCTCCAACTCTCTTCTCTCTCTTTGTAAATGAGGTGGTAGACCATTTGAGAGATGTTACAACTGACGCGCCTACCCTTGCGGGGGAGAAATACCCCACCCTCCTATTCGCCGACGACACCCTATTGGTGTCAAAAAGCCCTAGTTGTCTACAAAAATTGTTAGACAGGTTCAGTCAGTTTTGCGATTTACGGGGACTTTCCATTAATACTAGTAGAACGAAATTAATGACACTCTCCCCGTCTAAATGTTTTAAGAATGGCATCACTTTGAATGGCACTCCCCTAGAAACCGTAGAGTCTTTTGACTATCTGGGCATTCGGATGAACAACTTGATGAAGTGGAATGCCCATCTGGCCAAGATGCTCCTTAATCACAAGCGGGTAGCGGGGGCAATCTTGAGAGAACAGCAGCTTTCATCTAGCAGACAAATAGGCCCGGCTCTTGTGGTCTACGATGGTAAAGCTTTGCACTCAGCACTCTACGGGTCGGAATTATGGGGATTCAAGAATGTCAGCGACTTAGAGAAATCAGAAAACACGTTTTACAGAGGTCTGGTTTCTCTTCCACTTTCTACCCCTCTAACGCCACTCCGAAAGGATTTTGGGAAGCACTCCATTTCAGAGATTGTAAGATTACGCCCGCTACTTATTTGGGTGCGCCTAAGATGGACCCCAGAACTGGCCAACTATGCTGCTGCACTGAGCGAGATTATCAGTTTAGACACAGGGAGCAAGATCAAATGGATCTGCAAATTAAAACAGTTAGTAACAGCGATAGGGTATGGAGATTCATGGGCAAGTCAGACCCCACCAGCGAAGCAAATAATCAAGAAGGCATACTGGGAGAGGGTAAAAGGGGAGGAGACACGAAAATCCAACTGGGAGACTCTCACAGAACAGTTTCTGGAGCATAAGCCCAATGCTAGATTTGAATACTATCTCGATTATATACAATCTCCACCAGATAGAACGCTATACATGAAGCTCAGGTTAGGAATTCTCCCTGTTAATGAGTTGGTAGCAGGCTGGAGAAGCAAAAGTTTATTTTCTGTGAAATGCCCCGGTTGTTAGGCGCCCTCAGAATCTATCTCCCATTTCCTCTTTGCTTGTCCCGCATATAGGGCTGCCAGGAGGAAATGGCTTAAACCCACTTGTAAAAATCTGGGGTTTATGGATTACAGGGTAGCATTACGCATATTTAAAACAGATCCTTCTTCTCTCAGTATGACCTGTACGGTAGCCAAATACTTGGGCAGTGCCTGGTTGATACGTACTAAGCTGCTAAAAACACAACAAGAGTTAGTGATTCAAGGGTCCCAAATCTGTATTATTGCACCCATTATATGACATGTGTTTTTTTATTGTATATACTGTATTAATTTTTTTACTGACTTTTTAGATAAATTATTATTGTCATTAGTTGTATGTAATGATGGTTTTCTTTGATTGCTAAATCACATATGTACATGCTTCTATGATATTTTTATATCGAATAAAGTACATACAACACACAACATGGCATCACAGAAAATGGCCAAATTCACAGAGAGTGAGTTGACAGTCATGGTAAATGAGATAGTCAGAGTGGAACCACAACTGTTTGGTAGCCTGGTCCAACAGACACCATTAGCAACAAGGACACAAATGTGGGAAAGGATAGTACAAAGGGTCAATGCAGTAGGGACCAGCCCGCGATCCAAGAAGGAGATCATGAAGCAGTGGCATGATCTGAAGAGGGTTGTCAAAGTGAGGAGGAGCAAAAACTGGGAGCTGGCTAACCGGACTGTCAATGACCCTCCCATCCCACAGAAAACATTCACACCATGGGAGGAGAAGGTGCTTGCCATACTGTATCCTGAGAGTCTCACAGGAGTATCCCGGGGAGTGGAGGCTGGTAAGTACAAACAAATGTTAACCAACACACCAATATGTACTGTCTTGCACAAACAAAAACCCACACCACCCAAGACAAATCCCACCACACACCCACCAAAAACCTGTCTCACAGATCCAACCTTCAATCACTCCCATTTACCCTAAACATAGCCACCAATATTACCATGGGAGCATGAGCACAGGCAGCCTGTACCACTACTCCCACCATACTCTCTGGCCCACACCCCAGCAGGAAAGAGCACTCCCCCACGCACAAGCAGTTGGAAGCCATTGCATTGTCCACCCTCACCTTACAGGTAGGTAGCCATCTTGCTTGGGAGGCTTGTATGTGGGAGGGAGGCCTGTACCACTACTCTCACCATGCCCTCTGTCCCACACCCGAGTAGGATGGAGCTCTCCTAACACACCACCCAGGAGCCCATGGAAGCCATTGCATTGTTCACCAAACAAACTTACAGGTAGGTAGCCATCTTCCCTGGGAGGTCTGTTTGGGGGAGGGAGTCCTGCACTACTACTCCCACTCTGCCCTCTGTCCCACACCTGAGTAGGATGGAGCCCTTCTCCCACACCACCCAGGAGCACATGGAAGCCATTGCATTGTTCACCAAACAAACTTACAGGTAGGTAGCCATCTTCCCTGGGAGGCCTGTTTGGGGAGGGATGCCTGCACTACTCCTCACACCATGCCCTCTGTCCCACACCTGAGTAGGATGGAGCCCTCTTCCCACACCACCTAGGAGCACATGGAATCCATTGCATTGTTCACCAAACAAACTTACAGGTAGGTAGCCATCTTCCCTGGGAGGCCTGTTTGGGGGGAGGGAGGCCTGTACTACTACTCCCACCATGCCCTCTGTCCCACACCTGAGTAGGATGGAGCCATCCTCCCACACCACCCAGGAGCACATGGAAGCCATTGCGTTGTTCACCAAACAAACTTACAGGTAGGTAGCCATCTTCCCTGGGAGGGGCCTGTTTGGGGGAGGGAGGCCTGCACTACTACTCCCACCATGCCCTCTGTCCCACACCTGAGTAGGATGGAGCCCTCCTCCCACACCACACAGGAGCACATGGAAGCCATTGCACTGTTCACCAAACAAACTAACAGGTAGGTAGTCATCTTCTCTGGGAGGCCTTTTGGGGGAGGAAGGCCTGCACTACTACTCCCACCATGCCCTCTGTCTCACTCCCCAGCAAGATGGAACCCTCCTCCCACACCACCTAGGAACACTTGGAAGCAATTGCATTGTTCACCAAACAAACTTACAGGTAGGTAGCCATCTTCACTGGGCTGGCTGTTTGTGGGTGGGAGACCTGCATCACTACACACAGCACCAATTGCATGCAATGCATTGATACCTGACATGTACGAGTAATTGATGTTCCTCTGCACCATGTAATGATGCACAGTATTGCACTTAATAATAATAGTGAAGATCTCTCAATTGTGTAGTGTACAGACAGTGGATGACACGCACTTAACAGAATACTTGCACAGTGCCCAACACTGACCATTCCCCATCTAATCCACAGGTGATGAAGAACTCACTGCTGAGGACAACAACGACCAGCAGAGCCAGTCTCCACCCCCAGTACATGGACTCTTGGATGTTGACTCCCAGGATAGTTTGGACGATGAGCTCCAGGCCGCCCCATCTGGTGTGCCAGGGACCAACAGGTCCCAGGACCCCATCCTCCCCACCACCACGTCTGCTGCAACAACAACAGCACATCAGACCCCTGCAGTCACGGCCTGTGCCTCCACCGCTGCCACCTCCACCACCACCACCAATACCACCTGCAGCACCCCCCCTGTCCCAGGGGATGACCAGGCCACACCAACAGCTGTGGGCGGCAGGGAGAGTGTGCGGGGACCCACAGTGGTGAGGCAAAAGGTCCGTGGCAGCAGGACAGGTGGGAGGGCCAGGGTCACCCCTCCTGAGGGTCAGTCGCCACACAAACTGGAGCCAGCCCTGATGGCAACCCTCTTCCCCACTGCATTGACTGTTTGGACTGTCCTTCCCCACACTGCCTTGTGAAGACACCTGTCTGTTGGACTGGGTCACATCGATGTGGTGTCTACTCTTGCATCTCATTTACCATGACTGTCATCTCACTGCTCCATCACCATCTTCATGTAAATATGCCCGCACCCCTCACATGTCAACTTAGTAAATAAAATACCTTACACGCTTCAATTGGTGCAGCTTTGTCTTTAGTGCAATATTTACAGTGTTCAAAATGTCCATGATGTATCCAAAAGATGTACAGTATGTAGGCCTGGATAATTTTGAGGCACCTATGGAGACACAACAGAACAACAGTCACTGGCGTTAGTGTGGCATCACAGACATAACACAACACCAAACATCCACATACTTCTACAGGCAGACAACACAATGTGCAACAAGTGTCAACAAACAGAGTTCTGTATATGTTCACATGTGAAATATCACTGCCACATTTCTACACACAGGTGACTCAACATATGCCTGTCTGTACCATCCGCACATAGCCCTTCACAACAACAGCATTCACACCAGACAATGTACAAGTCGTATCTCGTCACCCACCTTCAAGTGAAGTAGCGGATGATGAGCTGTTGACGCATGTCAACTCCTTCCTCCTCTCCACTGTCCTCATCACTGGACTCAGGGCCCTGAACAGGCGGGGGCCTTGGGTCCTCACCATCATCCAGGAGCAGGGGAATCCCCTTGTGAATGGCCATGTTGTGGAGCATACAGCATGCCACAATGATCTTGCAGACCTTCCCAGGCAAGTATGACAGTGCACCTCCAGTCCTGTCAAGGCAGCAGAATCTTGACTTGAGCAGGCCAAAAGTCCTCTCAATGACACGACGTGTCCTGCCATGGGCCTCATTGTACTTGACGTCAGCCGGGGTCCTGGGATTCCATAGTGGGCTCAGCAGCCATGGGCGGCTGGGATATGCAGAGTCACCTGTGAATGACAAACACACATTGCAACATTGCACAGGCAGAGGGCAGCAGGTCACACACAGCACGCCATATCACTAGGCATACTCACCCACAATCCAAGCACGTTCGTGAAGCAGAATAGTCATCAGCCTGGGCACAATGCTGTTCCTCAGGATGTAGTATGGGCTGAGCCAGGGAATCTGGCACACACATGCGCTACAGTCATGTCCTCAAGGCACACCACCTGCACATTGATAGAGTGATAATGTTTTTGATTCCTACAAAATGTGCTCAGTCGCCTGTGGTGGCACCAGACCAACATGGGTGCAATTGATGGCATCAACAACATTGGGGATGTTCCCAAGCGGATAGAAGTTTCCCTTCACAACTGCCAATTCTGCCCCCCTGGGGAAATGTATGTATCTATCCTTATAGATCATCATGGCTGCAAGTACATCCCTCAGCACCAGGCTGAACATGAGTTGCGACATCCCTGCAGCGCTGGCCACAGTCTCCTGGAAGGAACCAGTTGCAAATAAATGGAGGGCTGCCATCACTTTGTACGTTGGTGTGAAAGCAGTTGGGTAGTGGCGACGAGGCTGCAGGTGGGGCTCCAACAGATCACAAAGAGTGGGTCTGTCGAGGCGGAATTTTTGAATGATCGCAACATCCTCCATGTCCTCCAGCAGTGTCAAGTGACATAGGAGATTAGGCCTCCTCCTAGTTGAGAAGAACATGGACAAATGTCAATGACAACCTTCATGAGATGCCCACAGCACATCCCGTCAAGGATGTCACAGAAAAAGAAAGACTGCCATGTGAAATGCGTGACACTCCAGGTTACATGGGGGGTACATTTGTGACACACAGAGGGGACACCATGCACAAGTCCCGCAAACAACAAATAGGTCAATGTGAATGCACACATACTGAACCCCACATTTCACATGTGCACGCCTTGTAGCGTGCCATCCAGCCAATGTGTGTAAAATTAACATGACTGTCTCATATTCATCTGCTGTACCTGTCACACCTCAATGCATCATGTAAACTTGGCACACATCCACAATGATCACAGTAGGCGGCGAACTGTCATTTGTGTGCATGATCAGATATGAAAGCACAAGTAAGTAACAACACCATACAGTGAGACAAGCCTTGCCAAGGTCAGCAATGACACACAACACATTGATTTGTTACACATTGTTGAGTCCACTACAACACTGTCACGCATCATCAACCATCAAACGCATAATTGACATGGCAGGGACCACAGACCAATGTACGTCACACATAGCCAACCATGGCACGTGCGTCAACCTGTGGATTTGATGGAATAATGGCATTATGTGCACAATGATTTGCCCTTAACCATGTCTCCGCTGTGTACTGTAGAAGTGTTCACGATGGACATTGCCATTGCACATGACCCAAATCGCGGTAGCTACCGCCTGGCCCCGGCGGTGTGACACCAGCACCACCACCCCCTTCACAAGTGCGGTAGTCATTGGCATGAAGACATGGGTAGATGGTGGTGGGCATGCTCCGTCACCTAAATCGCGGTAGCTACTGCCTGGCCACGGTGGTGTGACACCGCAATGGAGCATTGCCTACAGCTAATGGGAGTGATGATTGCGGTGGCAGGATGCAGTTTTGAAATCGCGAAAGGCGTGCACTGCCACTGCGGAGGCTGTCATTTTATGGGTTTGAAAAAGGCAGACTTGGACAACCAATTGTTGCAGCTTGGCACCTAAGAAACCCATCCCAGGGGGCTATAAATCTGTGGGAGTGAGCCTCACATTTCCACTGCTCACAGAGCGTGCTGCCTGGGACCCTCTCCTGCTGCTGCGTCCAGAGCCTGCTGCCTTGGACCCTCTCCTGCTGCTGCCTCCAGGGCGTGCTGCCTGGGACCCTCTCCTGCTGCTGCCTCCAGACCGTGCTGCATGGGACTTTCTCCTGCTGCTGCCTCCAGACCGTGCTGCCTGGGACCCTCTCCTGCTGCTGCCTCCAGTGCCTGCTGGCTGGGACCCCTCACCACTCACTTCCACCACAGGTATTCCATGACCACAGGGATGGCAAGGACAGAGAAGATCTGTGCCAGTCCATTCACAAGCGAGGAGCTGGAGGTCCTTGTGGACGAGGTGCAGGCACAGTACCCAAGGCTGTATGGGGCACCCAATGTTGTGGTAAGTCATCGTAAAGGGAGTAGTATGGGGTGGGGTCAGAGATGCAGTTGTACTGCTGCAGTATAAGCCTGAGGGTGTGGGGTTGTGTCGTACACTGACAAACATGCTGTCTCCAGGGTGAGGGAGTGTGTGTGTCCCAAAGTCACCGTTTACCCTGCCTGCAGTTGTATGTCTGAGTCGAGTGTGTTACATTGTCAGCCATACAGAGCCACAGGATGTTGGACATGCAGGTGCCAGGACAGTAATTGCTTGGGTGATCATCTCTGTGTGCCCCTGTTGTCCAACTCAGCGGGTACCCAGAGACTATGCCCAGTGCCCACCAACCAAGACGAGATGACATCACTGCACTTACTGTGTCCTTACTCTTGTTCATTCACACTGAAATAAAGATATGCACCATTGCAGCCCTGTATAATTGCACACGACCACACTTGTATAGATGGCTGTTTTGTTGGTGAGTCGATGTACCCCGATGCCACACACATTACATACACATATGTTCACAGGCCATGCTCATTGAATGCTGCCCAGTCATGCACACAGTGATTATACACACAGACACAGGTAGATATGTGACGTTTGTAGTGGCCAGACGTGCATAGGACTGGAGATGTGTGCAAGCCACTTAGGGGGTTCAGTGCAGTCATCCTGCATGTGTGTGAGATTATCAGGGACCCTGTACGCCCTCATAAATGCATACAATCACATTTGTTTGGACCATGCAGAGTGCCCTTGTGAGGTGTACCCCAGTTTGGGATGGTAGGAGATTACAATTGGTAATGAGTCTGTGTCTTGCTACTGTACTGATAGATGTTGGTCCATGACACTGTCTCCCTGTTCATGTCCCCTTCTCTTCTCCCATGCCTGCAGCTCACGGTACACCAGTGTAAGGCCGTGTGGAGGGCCATTGCAGCAAAGGTGCAAGCCCTGGGGGTATCCAACCGATGACCACCCACTGCCACAAGAGGTGGGACGACATCAGCCGGCTGGCTATGAACGTGGCAGAGATGAACGCAGTTCGCGGTGTTGCAATTCGTATAACCTCTCATTTCCCAGGTGAAGGAATCATTCAGCTTGATGATTTTATGTGTGGTCGTGAAGGCACAGGCGCTGCACATCCCACAAGGGTAGTGTCCCTTAACTGCGGGCAATTGCCACAGGGTTGTTTGGTGGTCCACTGCCTTTCTCTTTGGCCTAGTTTGGATAAGAATATCCTTGATGTTCTTAGATCTCTTGAACGCGAACCGTTGTGGCTGAAACTCAAGGAGTCCTGTGTTCAGGATATCCTAGTGTTTCATCAGGATTTTCTTGAGTTTGTCAGAGGCTGGTGTGAAGGTGGTCACACATGTCATCAGTTCGTTATCCTTAGGTTCCTCTGTTTTTCGTTCCAGGAGGCTTTCCCTGTGGTTGTTTTGAGCTCGTTTCCTTGCTAGAGAAACATTCCTGCGGGGATAGCCCCTGTCTGTGAGGACACTAGTGAGGATTTTGGATTCGGACTTGTATCTTTCAGTGCTGCTACAGTTTCTCCTCACCCTTAAAAATTGCCCAAAAGGCAAGTTTTCTCTCAGTGCTTTCGGGTGGTGGCTCCTGAAATGTAGGAGGCTGTTGCGGTGAGTACTCTTTTCGTACATTGTAGTGGTGAGGTTGTCCCCTTCAATGATGATGGCCAAGTCCAGAAAGGCTATTTGGGATAGGGATGCCGTGATTGTGAAGTTCAGATATGGATTCAAGGTGTTAATCCATTGAAAGAATGTGTTATATGACTCGCTGTTGCCTGCTCAGAAGATCAGGATATCGTCTATAAAACGTCTCCATAAACTGATGTTAGTCTGGTATTGGTTGGTGTCATGGAAAATGTGTTTACCTTCGAACTCTGCCATGTACAGGCAGGCCACACTAGGGGTGAAGGTACTCCCCATTGACGTACCTCGGTCTGGTGATAAAACTGTCCCTTGAACTCAAAGAAATTTTCGGTTAAGGCTAATGTTGCACATTCCATGACAAATGCAGGTGGTGTCGGTGACTCCCAAGGAGAAGCGTTGAGTACTTCCGTGATCACCCCCTGTGTGGCCCTCTGTGGGATGTACGTGTAGAGGGCCTCCAGGTCTAGGGTGATGAGGAAGTCAATCTGGTCAGTGCTCTGAAACTGGTTAAACAGACGTAGAACATCTGTTGTGTCCTTGATGTATGAGGGGATGTGCTTAACCAGCGGTTGCAAAAAATGATCGCAAAATTGCAATTATGGTTCTAGGACCGAGTCTATCCCTGATACTATAGGGTGGCCTGGCACTGGTGTGACCCCCTTGTGAATCTTGGGGAGTACGTAGAAGTACGGGGTTCTTGGGTCCTTTTTATCTAGGAAGGCTGCTTCCTTTTTGCTTATCCATACTTGACACTCCGCTGACTCAACCAGTCCCACGATGGGTTTTTTGAGACGTTCATTAGGGTTAGCAGGAATCAGAGTGTAGTAGTGTCTGTCTCCCCATTGTCTGAGACATTCTGTCTCATAATCTGTTGTAGCCATTATGACAGTGGCGCCCCCTTTATCTGCTTGTTTGACTGTGATGGTGTGGTCATTGGCTAGGGATTCTAATGATAGCATCTCCTTCTTTGATATGTTGTTAAAGTGATTCATTCCTGTCAGGGCTTTGACGTCTTTTAGTACTGCCTGTTCATAGGTAAGCTCTTCGTTGGGGACCATTCCACTGTGGGGTGTGATGTTGATGGATTGTGTAGCCCTGAGTCTTCAATTGGTTCAAAGGTTTAACCCTCAAAGAGCGCTTTGAGCCTTATCTTGCTAAACTGTCAATTTTGGGAGTGGGGACGAACTAGAGTCCTTTTTGAAGGACTTCCTCTTCAGTGTCTGTTAGCTGGCATGTAGATAAATTCACTACCAGGCTCATTTCTTGCTGGTTTTGCTCCTGGTATCCATACCCTGTGCTGGGGATTCTTCCCACTGCACTCTTTTCTCTTGTTGGCTGCCTCTTTTTCGCCCGCGCCCTCTGCCCCAGCCTCTGCCTAAAAAAGCAGGCTTGCGCCTTGGGGGACAAACTGTGGTGGGTACTGAGGTCCAAATTGGGGTGGGGCCTGAGAAAACATTGGATATTGCCAAAAGGGGGGACCTTGTTAGTGGGGTGGTGGGTACCTGTTCCGGCCCTGTCTTCCACCTCTTCCCCTTTGTTGGTTGGGCATCCAGTCATCTCCACTGGAGTCACTGTTGCTTTTGGAGCCTCTCCTTGAGGATGTTGTGCTCGAGTCTGACAGGTAGCTCGTCCCAGGCGGGACATATCCGCTTTAAGGTAGGGATAGACCTATTCCTTTTCAAAGCGCTTGATGTCTTTTTGCAACTTAGTGATTTTTTGCTTCATTAAGTATTCCTTGTGTTCTGCCAGCTCGTTATTCAATTCGAAGACTTTAGCTTTAAAGCTTGGACTCAGGAGTGTATTTTTAAGGGCACTTTCAGCAATTTGAATGCGGGCTAGTAGTTCATCTGCTAGTTTCTTGGCTGTGTTTACAATGAGGATTAATAGGTCGCATGCACATTTCCAGGAGATTTGTGACCATTCCACCTTGAACTGTCCGTCCTCCCAGAATATCCTAGGGACATTTTTACTACTAACCCATTAGGTGAAATGTTTGCCCCGAAGTATTCTGCCATTAATGCCCCCTGTAGGGTAATTTTGACCCATTCTCTTTTCATATCAGATAGGGTTTGCCAATCTGCTGAGTGGCTTCCAGTCGCTCCATCACTTTCCATACCAAGGATGGAAGGAGTCCTAAGAATTGCTGCTGCTTCATCCTCCCCATAACTTAGACCTTGACCTTGCATGTTATGGTGGCCCAGGATCTATTAGGGCAGGGGGGTAAACAGACACCCTAATGTGGAGGGTGTGTTAACACTTGGGGTGAATGAAAGTCAAAGTCGGGGGATAGAACAGATCTTATCTGCCTGAGGGAACTCCCACAGGGGTTAGCCGTGCATAAGTCTGTGTTCAACAAGGGCGAGAGAGAAGGGGGCAATTTCCACTACTCAGGAGTGGGAGGTCCAGCACCAGCGTGTGCCCCAATAGAGTTATCAAAAAAGGATTGCTGTGCCGTTCCTCAGGGGAAGGAAGTACGAGTCACACTTTTTTTATCTGGATGCCACTGGTCTCACTGAAACTTACATCCAACAAAATGGATGCCCAACTGTAGGTTTCAGTGAGACCAGTGGCATCCAGATAATAGTGTGACTCGTACTTCCTTCCGCTGAGGGAGGGCACAGCAATAGTTTTTTGATAACTCTATTGGGGTACACGCTGGTGCTGGACCTCTAACTCCTGAGTAGTGAAAATTGCCCCCCTTCTCTCTCCCCCTTGTTGAACACGTACTCTCACCTGTGCCATGGACACTGGCCCTGTTGCTCTGCTGTGTCGGACTCTCACCTGTGCAGCCTCTCATGTACCTGCTGTGCCACCTGCCCTAGACACTGGCCTTCCTGTTTGGAGTTCGCCTGTGCAGATTATCTTGCATATGATTAGCATTTTGTGCCTTGCTCTTGTCTACGGTTGATCTACTGTCACATCTGTGCAATATGTGAATAAAGACAGTTACTCCTGTTGTCTGTTTTGTCAGTGTCCTTGCTGATTAAAGTTATTTTGGTGTGTGCATTTGGTTGCCTGTGCCCCATGCTCTATGTGTTACTTCAACATTGCCAAGATCTTTACCTGCATCAAATTTGTATACAGTGTTGAAAAGGGTGTGTGACTTGCACATCAGTGTTGTGTTTGTTTGATCATCAATGTGTCTTGAGTGTGTTTGTGTGGACGGTGTGGGCCTGCTGCTCCACACTGCCATTGTGGTTGTGTTTCTCATGCATTGCATGCACCCAGTGCCTTTTCTCCTCCTGTGTGGCATGGTGTGTGTGGTGTGATGCCATCCCCTATGTGTGCCGCTTATGGCTCCCCATTGTGGCTCAGCACTCCCTCTTTTTGTGTATGGTAAACTCCTTCCATGTCTACTACTGACAAGCAAGTGAGTTCACTTTGATGTCAGCTGTCCCCTTGGTTTACATGTGTGTGTGCCTCCCCATCACTTCATTTGTGACACTGTGCGTTGTGGTGCAGTTCTTGGGCCAGGGCAAATGTTCAACTCTGGACATTGCCCCAATGGTTTATGTGTGGTGTTCTTGTGCTATTAATCAGTGAGGATTGCTCATGTGCACTTCAGCTGTGTGTGCTGCCCAGTGCTCTGGTCAAGATGGTTCTGCTCTTGTGTCCCGGAGTGGTGTATCTGTTGTTGTTGTGTTGGATGTATGTGTGTTGGCTGTGGTATTGCTTCACTTCCTGGGTGTGCGGTTGTGCTTGTGCTGTGCTGATTAGTGTTGTGTGTGTTGATTTGTGTAAGTCATGTCTGTGTGTGACTATTCTGCTTGTTTTGCACACACTGCTTGTTGTGCATACAGTGCTGTGTGTACGTGACCTTGGCATTGCCTGATGTGCATCCCCTGATGTCCTGTGGTGTTTGTTCATTTTTGATTTGATGTGCATCTGTGGTTGGTTTCATGTGGCAGTGTAGTTCTGTGCTGGTGCTCTTCTTGTGTGATTTGTGGTATGTTGTGTGTGTTTTGTTCCTGTGTGATGAGGTTATGCACTCCTGTTGTGTCTGTGCTCCCATTGCCTTTCCACAGTTTGGCTGACGGGGTATGTCTGTTTCTGATGTGGATCTGTGTTTGTTCCTGTAGTGTTTGTGTGTAGTTTTTGGGCAGGCATCCCTGTGGGTGTGTTCTGTGTATGGCTACACCCAGGGTGTGTGTTTGTTTGTGTGTGTATGTGCTGGCAAGTATTGGCAGCCTTCAGTGTGTGAGGCACTGGTGTTGGGTGTTCCTTGTCAGCCACTCCTACAGTGGCTGTCTCCATGGTTGTTTGTTGTGTGGTGCAGGGTATGTATTGTGCTTGCTTGTTGCTGTGCATGGGGGTGCACAGGATGGGCACCTGTCCTGTGACTTGATGGGGTGTGTTGATGTGTGGTTGGGTGAGGTGTGTCCCTGTGGTGTTTGTGCCCTGCCCATGCCTTGGACTGGCCCTGCCTTGTGCATTGTGCGCATGTGTTGACCGCTGAGATGACGGGACCGGGACGTTGCTGCATGGTCGTGGTCGATGTGTGTCAAGGATGCAGTGGGGTGACTTGGTGGCAGGAGGGTCATGTGTGGGTGCCCTTGGGGATGTGTTGTTGCCCCCAGCAGGGTGTCTGTTATGGTTTTGGACCCAGCGCCAGCCCGTGTGTTGTGTGTTGTATATTTGTGTATTTGCCTACCTGCGGCGGCGTCCGCGGCGGCCCATTAGATGATAGTGATGTAGCAGGTACAGCACCGGAAACACATGTAGAGCTGGGTCCATGGTGGTCGTGACCGAGTGTTGTGGACCGGGTCTCTGCTCTCGTGCTCCGCTGTCAAGTTTCCGCCGTCTGTGGTTGGGCGGTTTCTCCGCTGCGGTGCGTCTGCCTGTTTGGGCCATCCTAATTTGTGGAGCGAGGCGGACGTCATTCCGCACGGCGGAGATTATCCATTGGCTCCCACCGCCGCGGTGGCGGGCGCACTTTGATGGCGGTGCATGGCGCTCCGCGGCGAACAGGAAATGACCTATGTTTTGCTATACTAATATAGCGGAATGAGTACCGCTGCTCGCTGGCAAAAAAAGGCATTTTTCCGCCCGCCAGCACCACAGTGGTGCCATCCCCCAACATCCTAATGGAACCCCTAGTGTTTATTTAAAAGTAAAACAAACAAGCATTTCATTCATCATATTTTTGTATACTTTCTCAAACAAGGCTTCCGGACTCCAAAACCTCGTGAGCAACAGCAAAGTATCAACTGGCACGATGAGCACGCAAATCTGTTTACCTAATTTGGGATTTATTTATTTAGGCTCACGCTCTCTCATACCTCAGTTAATGACTGTGAAAACAACCTTGCTGAACCCAGATGAACAAAACATACTCAGTGCTTCGTGGTCCTACTTTCTCCTCTTATTTTAAATTAGTAAGAGGCAGAGAAATGGACGAAGGACTCAAGAGCCCATTATGAGCCCGAGAGAGAGCGGGCACCATCTTAAAACTAGCGCAATGGGCCAGAGGCAGAGCAGCAGCACCCGCAGTAGTCGCCGCCCAGAAATAGAGAGCCTTATGTAGCACAGGGCTAGAGTGGCCGACCTTTAATTGGTGCTCGTGTAAATCGGTCCAATAAGGATTGCAATACACAAATAACATTACCTGTGCGGTACTCAGCATGTCCCCTTCCTGCGGGTCCTTGTCCGAGGAAAAGCTTTGGGGCCTAGGGCGCAGGATGGGCAGCTTGGTGAGCACAGAGCCCCCATGATGAGAGCGTGAGGGGAGGTCAAGCTGCTGCACCTGGGTAAGAGGTTGGGGGAGGAGGGGATAAGCAGAAAAGCTGACATGCTTGCTCACATGGGAGAGAGTTAATTAAAGAAATGCGTGCAGACAAAGAAGGTTGATTAAAATCCCAATGAAATTAAAGTTTTCGAAGAAACAAAAAAATGTAGACGTGCAAGCTGCAACAAAAAGATTTCTTCAAAAATGCAAGGTAAAGGGAATCAGATGCCAGCCTTAATGTAATAAAAGTAGTTCCAGACATAAAATCAGATACATGAGAATGAGTATGAGTAATTGGGCAACGGGATACTGAATACACAAGCGCCCCCTAAAAAAAGCTACAGACAATAGAAATAAAGACAAGCATTTGCAATGCAATAGGTCTCGCATTTGCGAGAGTTTGAGCTATTGGCATTGTAATGACAATGCCTTCGATTTATGTGTCGGTTTTCAAAGCAGATAAATAAAAAGCATCGTCATTTACAATGCCAATAACTCAAATTCTCGTAAATGTGAGATCTATTGAATTGCAAATGCTTGTTTGAGGTGTGTAATAAGAGCCAAGTCTAGAATTTGCCAGTAATCCCCTTCAGCGGGAACTGACCAGGACCCGACGTTGCAGAATTTCCTTTCCTTGTTATGGTGACAAAAGTGAAAGAGGTAGAGGTGAAAGGCAGGATGGAACAATGGAAGAAAGAGTGCACGGAAGGATGGAAGGGAGAATAGATGGAAGAGTGAAAGGATGAATGAGTGAAAGGATGGATGGATAGATAAAGGGATGGGTGGATGAAAAATGTAAGGTCTAGAGTGATAGAGCGTATGAATAGACGAAGGGTTAAAGAATGGAATGGGTGAAAAGAAGCATAGATGGAAGCGTGTAAGAAAGAATGGAAGAGTGAAAGGATCAATAAGTGAAAGGGTTAATAGATGAAGACTTGACAGATGGGTGACAGGAATGAGGAAAAAAGAGAGAAAGGATAGACGGGTGAATGGTGAATGGATAGGTACATGGATGGATGAATGAGAAGGTGAAGGTGTAGAGAAATGGGTGCATGACTAGATGGAAGTTTGAAAGGATGGATGCATGGATGGATGGAAGGAGGATGGAAGTTGAGAGGTACTATTAGCTTTACTCGCTTCACATGCGCGAGTGATTAGAGGCAAGGTTCAAATAGAGTTATTTTCATTAGTTACATTTTCTGGCTACTTCTATGGAAGGGTAACACCGTCCACCTCTAGCTTGTGCCAGAGCGACGACGAGGCCCAGGTGGGAGAGCTGTGATTGGTCAAATACATGATCACATCGACAACTCCACTCAATCAATTCTGGGAATCCAATGAGGAGGACATGGATCTAGTCAAGTGTCCACCCCCGATTTACTACAGCAAAATTACTCAGGGGGGGGCCGAAGTAAAGGAAAGACAGGTATACCACAAGTTATCCCATAAAAGCAGTGGACCACTGAATATACAGTGCAGATTGCGTTAACAAATAAACAAAACCATAAGAAATAAAAAATAAAAAAATTGGTCACTTTACAAAGCTTACCGTTAAGGCTTTTTCTTTTTTTACTCAAAGCAAGTTATGTCTTTATAGACCTCAAATGGCTGAGTGATGAGAACTGGTAACTATAAGCAATCACGGGACAGCCACATCTTTATCGTGGTTCGACCCACTGAACTAACTTGTCTTGATTGACATCTATGTGGGAGGAAACTCTGGTCTAGCCATTGAGTTACACTGAACTGAAATGAGGATCTTTAAAACAGGAAGTGTTGCACCCATTTAAAGCCATGCCGGGTGCTGGTCTAAACAAGTGTTTCTGCAGCTTTCTAATGACTCCCCACGGCTGTTTCACCTGCTCTTCTACATGTAAACACAATTTCGTAATATGGGTGTTTTTGTATCGTGTTAACTTCCTCATGTAGTGTTTGTTCTCAGTGGTTTGCTGTATGTTGTTAAGGATCCTGGACCCGAAATATACCCGATTCTTTAGGTTTGATTACGTAGACAGTTTAGCGCACCATTGGGAGTGTTCCAACCAACAGCAATACAAAACTGAGGGACAATATAATGACCTAAGGCCTATTCAAATAAGAACCACAGCAAACCTCCAGTCCCCCACACTCTTCGTGCCTCGCTTTTGATCGTCCTCATGGGGTCTCCGTAACGGGCAGGAGAGGCTCGAGCCTGAGATGCAACGAAGAAGTCTGAAAGCATTTACCTTAAATTTGTCACGGACGCCTCTTAGCCTCATCCCGCCAGCGCACGATGCCTCGTTTAGCGAGCACAGCTCCGTGTCCCCTGGAGGTGAATATGACACGACGCTGGCAGCAGTCTGGTTTAATATACTAAAGCGGTTATCCCATCAATAACTGTTGCTCCTCGGGCCCACATCTCATACCACCAAGGGATCGGCATTCCCAGTAAATCCCAAAGACACCAAATCATTTTTCGATCAATGTTCCCGTGGGTTTCATCAACAGTGACGTTTTGACTGATTTTCTCCAACTGTGATACCAAGTTTTATGTTGATTTTTAATCACAACTCAACCTGCAGCTAATGGTAACACCAGTACGGCAGCAGTACCACGGAGTGAGGAGTTTTTTTTTAGCATATTCTCCCTTCCTTTATTTTTGATGTACATTTTCTCAGTACTGGTACTGATTTATCTTGGTAGGAAACGTGCACAGTAAGTAAAGTGTTGTTCTACTTTTTCAGTAAGTTTCAGCCTGAGACCTGTAGCACTGGAAGGTTCATGACGCATATATGGGCATACTGCTCACGTTGGGGTTGTTCAGTGAGTAGGCTACAAAATGATGGATGAAAGGATTGAATTCGTTTTACTCATGGTTAATAACTCTGGGCCACAATTTTAGTCAGTGTTTTTATTCACTGGTCCTCTGCAAACAGAAGATCCACCAGATGCAAATAAGTCACACTAAAAAGAGACAGTGCGATTTGAAATGCTAGGGCTCGTTCCATCTGTATTGGAAACAATCAGTGACTAACACTTCTTGGTGGTGTTGAGGCTCTCTAGTGAGGTGACGCTTTAGTGCTATGGCAAAGCAGTCCCCCTTAAGGTTATTTACTAAAAAGATCAAAATTGATGTGTGTGTGCGTGGATGTGCGTGTTTTGGAGGGAGGGAGGGAGGAATGTGGTGCACCCTATAATTGGTGACGTAGACAACCTTTTCCTTATTAAAAAAACAGATATTTCTTGGCATCGTGGGAGAAACAAGCAATTGCAGCAAGAAGGTGAAATCATCTCTTCGCAGGCATTGCAAGAGCGACTCCGGGGGCGGGCGAAAGTCACAATGTGTGGGAAGCAGGGGGGCGGCGAGCGGAAAAGGAGGTTCGGTTAGCTGAGTAATGGAGGTGGAAAGCCGGAACCCATGACCCAAACCACGAAGTTCCTATGAAAATAGAAACTTCCAAAGCCTACTAACAACACTTCCTTTCCCCGAGACTTCTAAGCTTTTTTTCTGCAGCCTGTTCTGTGGCCGCTCACAGACGATTGTTCCTGCCCTACATAACACGGCTGTGTGATCCTGCGCAGAACAATGGCGATTATCTGACGCTGAGGGCACCACTCAAAGGTGTTTCAGTGGTGCGCACAGCCGGAAGTCCATGTATGGCGGTTTCACCTCGCTGGAGCAGCACAATAATTACTAACAGATGGCACAGCTGCTGGCTCCCGCGAGGTAAACACCATACATGCACGAGTACTAATAGGAAACAGTGCAAAACATGCACGAGTTTCAACTAAAGCCTGAAGCGATTCCAAGAGGTCCTTCCTAGCAGTGCTTGCGCACTGCCTAGGCGAGACCTAAAAAACGAAAGTGACACGCACAAGGGAAAATAACAAGAGAAGGGGGACTGTAAGACCCTGATCCTTTTAAGATATATTGAATACAATAGATTTCACAAGCACAGTGCAAGTGCTGGGCAGGCAAAACCTAAAAGGCTGCAATGAGCATCGAAGAGATCCCATTCCCAAACACTCTATACGTTTGATCCATTTTCTGATAACCCTGTTGGGGTGCAGGATTAGGTATTGAGTAGGAAGTGTGTGGGGTTAATAAAATTGCTAGCTATCACAACAAGAATTTCCAATTCTTTTAAGGACATGGAGGTGAGGATTATTCTCTCCATTTTTACTATAAAACAGAGAGCAGCTACATACATGCCAACATTTTAGACGCGAAAAGGGGGCGATTTGAACAAAAATGAATGGGAGAATGTATTTTTCCCATTGACTTCCATTGAGGCCTGAATCAGTTCAGTTGTTATGTGTGGGACTTGTAAATGTGCTGTTGAAGGATAGGGCGGATTCCAGAAATGCAAATATAAATATTTTTCTTGCAGGTTCCTGGCAGTGCATACTCCCAGTCACAGAAGACCAGTCCCTGTCGGCAGAAGAACAGGAGGAATCAGGCCTTTACATTCAGGAATCGGGAGAAGAGAGACTAGCCTTGAAATTGGTGGTTTCCATTCTGAATCAGGAGAGTTGGCATGTATGGCCGCTAATCAAAATACAGTCAATTTAAACTACACATCATTGAACAATGTGTATACTTGTCACAGATCACGTGCCAATCACCTTATGACTATCTCTTTCAGTACTTAACTCACCCTCTTTCTTGCACATAGAACAGTTAGCTTACAAGATTACACTTTTGAGCACACAACAACCTTTACGGCTGTTAGACCTGGCACCATTGGCATGGGTCTCCCTTCCATTTTTGCTGTTGCCTCATGTGTTTTTGCTGGTGTTAGATGCTTTGGGCACTGTGCCACTGCTGTCCAGTGCCACAGTGCCAGTGCTCCCTACTGTAAATTAATGAATGGATTAGTGATTCCATGATTGGCTTGTTTGGTTTACTTGTCAGGCCCTAGTATAGAGCACTGAGTGTGCCCAGGGCTTGTAAATCAAATGCTGCTGGTGGGCTTGCAGCACTGGTTGTGCCACCCACAGAAGCAGCCTTGTAAACTGTGTCTAAGGTCTGCCATTGCAGAGCCTGTGTGCAGTCTGGTACTGTCATGCTGACTGGGCAAGTGCATCCACTTGCCAGTCCCTAAACCTTCCCTTTTCTTCATATCAGACACCCCTATGGTAGGCCCACGGGCAGGGTGCATTGTAAGTATAAGGTAGGACATGCCCTGGTGTGTGTGGCATGTCCTAATAGTGAATTATAGCCATTTTTGTGTTTCACTATTGCAAGGCTACCTGTTCTCTATAGGCCAGAATGGGCAGTTAGATTATTACATTCTTATAATCCTAACTGACTCAGGGAACATGGTAGAAATTCGAGTTTAGTATGCCTGAATTCAGAATGATAAAATACATCTTTTAGCAAAGTTGTGTTTAACATTCTGTGTTTGAAAATACCACTTTTAGAAAGTAGGTATTTTCTTGTCTAACAATCCAAAGCCTGCCTCTGCTAGATTGTGTATTCCTTATCTGGAGTTTGAGTGACAGGGCTGGGGGATTCCAAGAGACAGAATGAGTCAGACCAGTGGTGAATCGAGAGATCTGCATCTAGATGAGTGGGAAGAGTTGCACCTGAACCTTGAATAGGGCTGTGCCTGCCTTCCACAATGCTGGCTTCACCTCCCGGGGTGCAGCTGATGCCTCTGCCCTGTACAGTGAAAGAAGAGAAGGAATCCTGTCAACAAAGTGCTCCAGGGCTGTGCCTTTCCTCCACAATTCTGGCTCCACCTCTTGTGGGGCGTCTGATGTTTCTGCCCTACACTGCGAAAGGAAAGAAGGAGTCTTGTAAACAGAGTGCTTCAGAACTGGTTTGGACTGGGCAAAGGCCCCTCTCCCCTCAGAGAACAAAGGATTTTGGGGTATAAATATTGGAACCCTGATCCCATGAAATCAGATCACTTTTGGACAAACAAGAAGAAACCTCTGCTGAGGTGAGGAACCTGAAGAAACTGAGAAGAGACTATTCCTAAGCTGAAGTGCTACTTAGGGGATTGGCCTGCAGTGGTTGTCTGACAGCCAAAGAAAGGAGAAAGAACTTTGCGTGCTTTACTTTCAACTTGTGAAGGATTTCCAAGGGCTTGGAAAAGAGCTTGCCTCCTGCTGAAGACTTCGGGACAACAGACTTCACCTCCCAGCTCCCCAGAGTTCTTTAGAAGTGCCTGCTGCTGTTTTGGGCCTTCTGAGGGACTGTGTGTTGCAAGGAGATGGAAGCGCACCTCAACGAGGAAGAAGCGTCTCGCTGTCGCTGCTGCTGCCGTCGCTTCTCTGAACAAGGGTGTCGCCGCTAGAGCTGCCGTATTGCACCGTATCGAGAGAAGCGTCTCGCAACGAAGAGGAAGCATGTCGCCATCGCTGCTGCTGCTATCGCACTTCTGAACAAGGGTGTTGCCGCTGGAGCTGTTGTATTGCACCGCATGGAGAGACGTTTCTCACAATGAGGAAGAAGTGTGTTGCCTTCGCTGCTGCTGCCGTCGCATTTCTGAACAAGGGTGCCGCCGCTGTAGCTGTCGCATTGCACCGCATCGAGGAAGAGGGCCTTGCAACACGGGGGGCGTGGCTTGCAGCGAGCATGGCGGCAGCCTAAAAGGCAAGCTCAGTGGATAGAGCGGCCTCTCCAACTATCCGACCATCAATCCATGTAAATTACGAACTCCAGAGGAGGGACCTGAGGCCCAGGACCAGGCGGAACAGACGGCAGCGACTCCGGTCACGATCCGACACCGGAGGGTGAAGCTGTGGTCGGCGGTACTGGTGGCCTGGGCAGCACAACGGATCCGGGAGCTATCCTGTGGATGTAGCCGGCCGGAAGTGCAGCTCAGTCGGAGGCCCTGAACAGGAAGTTTCCGGTCGGGAGGCACGGAACAGAAATACATCGGCAATCAGCCGGATTGGAGGACCGGAGTATGCGGAGGATGCGGGGGCACTGAAGTAAGGCGAAGTGTGGCACCGTAACACCGATGGAGAGTCGGGCCCCGGCCTGTGGCTGCGGCAGGCAGGGAACGTACGAGGTGTCGAGCCGCCATATTTACCGGAGCCAACGAGCCCCTGGCATGGGAAAATCCCGGCGCACGCATAATTGGGTGGAACAGTGGTGAGTGGCCAGAACAAGGCGCCCAGGACTAACGCGCACAGGGTTCAAAGGCGCCTTAACCCTAGACTACGCAGGGAGCACAGAGGAAGCTCGGGGCACCGGGGAATATCCTCAGACTCTGAGCGACCGGCCGCTTGTTACCCTGATAATACCTTAGTGCGACCCAAGACTAAGTGGTGGAAGACGCGGGAGAGGTGGCAATTTGAGAAAGTACCGGTGGGGGAGAGCTGTCCCGTGGACGTAGCCGACCGGAAGTGCAGCGAAGTCGGACACCCTGCACAGGAAATGCCCGGTCGATAGCAAAGGAACTAAAGTGCATGGGTAACCAGCCGGACTGAAGGACCGGAATATATAGAGGCTGCGGAGACTCTGATGTGAGGCACGGGGTGGCACCGTAACACCGGTGGAGAGTCAGACTTCAGGCTGTGGCTGCGGCAGGCAGGAAATGAACGGGATGGCGAGCAGCCATATTGATCGAAGTTAACGAGCCCCAGACACGTACAGATCCCGGCGCTCGCAAAGTGGGGTATAACAGCGGTGAGTGGCCCGAGCAAGACACCCAGGACTAACCCGCAAAGGGATTGAGTGCCCCATACCCTCAAATGACACCGGGACCACGGGGGGAACTCAGGATACCGGGAAATACCCTTAGGCATGAAGCACGCGGCTGCTTACTACCCTGCATATTTTCGGGAGACCCAAGAATAAGAAGACACAGAATAAGTGACACACTGAGAAATTACCGGTGAGAGAGAGAAACCGTATCGAGTCAGGAGCCCCGGGGGTACCAGAAGCACGATCGGAGTAGGTGAGCTGCCTGGGCGAAACAGTGCCCGGAGTAGCACCCCGAAAAAACACTGAAACATACCGGCACTCCTCCAACAAGTGCCCTCACGAACAAGGTCCCATCATTGAACACGGGAACAAGTCATCATGGCGGGCAAGGCCGGGAAAGTTAGCACCATGCAAACCCGGATTGACAGATTCGCCTGCGACAAGAGCACACCGCCCTCGACTGACGGGAAATCACCGGCTGGTAAAGCGGCGGAGGGCGCAAATGGAAAGAAAGCAACACTGGACGATGTGATGAAGGCTTTGGCGCAGGTCCAGGCAACAGTAGGCACGATCTCCACCGAAATCACACTCATTAGGGCGGACTTCCACAAAATGTCCGAGAAGGTGAGCTCCATGGAGGTGGTAACGAAGTCTAGGGTGGAGGACGTTTCAGAGCTCCAAACTGCGATGGAAAAGATGTCGGCGGAAAATAAGGTGTTGCGAGAAAGACTTGACGACCAGGAAGGACGCTCTCGAAGGAACACCGTGAGAATCCTTGGGGTTCCGGAATCTGAAGGCACGAGAGCGATGGACCTATACGTGGAGGACTTGATCAAGAACGAACTCAAACCCAAGGGCCTGTCCACTTTCTTCTCAGTAGAAAGAGCACATCGAGTCCCAGGGGGTCAGCCGAAACCCGGCGCAGCTCCGCGACCGATCCTGGCCAGACTATTCAATTTTAGGGATCACAATGCTATTTTGCAAACGGCACGAGTGGCACCACCAATTAAAATCCAGAACTCAACGCTGGCCTTCTTTCCGGACTACACAGCAGAGGTTGCTCGTCGCAGGAGAACGTTTTTGGATGCTAAAAAGGAACTCGGGACACAAGAGATTCCGTACTCAATGCTGTTTCCAGCCAGGTTGCGGGTGGTGGCAGACAATAAAACCTGGTTTTTCGACAATCCTGAGATTGCCCGAGACTGGTTGGACGGCTGGAGACCAGCAAGTAATCCACGTAGTTCACAAAGGTTGCAGAAGAACCGAGACAGGACGCTCTCCAAACTCCCAATCGTCTGGGCATGAAATGGGGGAAAACTCGCTGCTGGAAAGAACTGAGGCGGAAGATGATGAAGAAGAGCAGTAGCTGCCCGGCGCACACAGAACGTTATATTGTTTCACCTAGCTGCCCGATGGACTGCCTCTGGACACTGGGCTGAGGGCATCCAAGGAGAGGGAGAGAGGCCGTCGTCTCTGGAATGTCCTTTACGCCAGCGAGCAAGTATTGTTGAAAGTGGGGTTGGGGTTAAGCACTCTGCTAAGTTGGGGGGGCGGGCAGTTCATGGTCCGTATAGCAGGGAGGCAGGGAGGGGGGGGAGGAAGGGAGTGGGTTGCGTTTGTTTTATTGTATTGTTTTGGTTTTCTGACTCAAAGTGATAGGATGTGGCACATTACTCACAAGAATAGAGCATGCAGTCGTCGGACCTTGCTGCCGCACGCCCCTCACTCGGTTCAGGCTAGACACACCGCACAGAGGTCAGCTACACTGGCACCAGACGACCCCATCAACACATAGTAAGGAGGGGTCCCCCCGAATCCCAAATGGCTAGTCAAATGCAGACTAACACACAAAATGGAAATTCTCCAGGAACTCCGGTGTCACCACTGCATATCATGTCCTGGAATGTCAGGGGATTGGGCGATAAGATCAAGCGGGGACTGGTGCTGCAGGGTATAAGAAGAGTGGGGCCCACTTTAGTCCTTCTTCAGGAGACACAACTTACGGGCGCGGCCAGGCAGTCCCTTGACAGGCGGGGATATTACATGGTAGCGCACTCGGAATTCACCTCTGGATTGCGGGGGGTGGGTATTCTGTTGCGTAAATCTTCACAGTTCATAGTCCAGACGACCAAAGTGGATGAGCAGGGCCGCTTCGCGGCCGTACATGGGCAGTGGGAGGGTACTCGGTTAAACATAGTATCGGTGTACGTTCCTCCGGCGTTACATGCGGTAGCCTTACCTGACCTGGGAAAGTTCCTTCTGGAGCTTCCGGAAGGCGATCTGATCATTGGAGGGGACTATAATGCAGTCATTGACAACACGCAAGACAGATACCCACATCGAACACACCCACCTGGCACCTCACGCTTTGGTGCTTTCCTGGAAGCACAGGGGCTAATCGATATCTGGCGCCACATGCACCCAAATGAACGACAATACACCTACTACTCAGCTACACATAATAGCCTATCCAGAATCGACTACTTCTTCACCTTAGGCACCGGCCGTCTAACGATACAGGAGGTACAAATTAGACCGAGAGGCATCTCAGACCACTCACCGTTGACGCTAACCTTGTCCAGTAAGGAAAAGGCTCGCAAAAGAATATACCCAATACACCCGGGATACCTCAGGATACCATCCGTGGGCAAAGATATGACGAGGGCCACACGAAACTACTTCGCGGAAAACCAGGCCTCGGTTGAGTCCCTCTCGATATTGTGGGAGGCCTACAAGGCGGTCCTAAGAGGACAGGCTATATCTAGCATTGCAAGCCACAAACGTATTCAAAGGAGGGAGTTGGTGGAGCTCGAGATGGAACTCGGCAGAGCGAATGAGGCCCACATGGCTGACCCGTCAGACGACACACTGCATGCTCTTCAGCTGCGTCAGCGTCTCCATGATGACCATCTAAAACGCCAGACGATGGCAGACGTAGCGGCCCCCGCCCACAAGGTATACGACATAGGGGACAAGGCCAGTAAGCTTCTGGCTTGGCTAGATAAGAAAAAAGGGGGTACCAAGACTATCCTACAGATAGCAGATGTGAACGGGGTAATGCACACTCATCCTGAGAAAATTGTAGATATATTGGCGGATCACTTCCAAGGGGTATATTCCCCGATGGTGGAGGTCTCGGCAGACATGGTGGTAGCGGCGCTCTGCGGTGGAGGCGGCTGCGGAGCTGGATGCCGACTTGACGACTGAAGAGATTCAGTTGGCTATAAATGCAATACGGTCAGGCAAAGCCCTAGGGCCCAACGGGATACCAATCGAATGGTACAAAAAAATGTCGGAATCCTTGTGTGAACCCTTGTTGGCAATGTACGAGGAAAGCCGGGAGACAGGTATCTTGCCCTTCGATCAACGAATGGTGACTATTGTGGTGATCCCGAAACCGGGCAAACCACCTGGAGACTGCGCGTCCTACAGACCGATATCGCTTCTTAACGCGGAGGCCAAAATCCTAGCGAAAGTATTAGCGAATAGGTTAATACCCCATTTGGCACACCTGATCCACCCTGACCAGTCGGGCTTCATGCTGCACAGAAGCACGGCACTCAACTTACGTAGAGTGCATGGAGTACTGGCGCGTGCCCCGTTATTAAAGGAGCCGGCCGTTATACTGTCCCTAGATGCCAAAATGGCGTTTGATATGGTGGAGTGGCAGTACCTCTTCGCGGTTCTGGCCCACATGGGGTTCGGCGCCACATTCAACTCCTGGGTGAGGCTGCTCTACACGAGTCCGGCTGCACGTGTGGTGGCAAACGGACATATCTCCCGTGAAATACCGCTGGCGAGGGGAACCAGACAGGGATGCCCGCTCTCCCCACTGCTATTCGCGCTCGTTCTGGAGCCATTGGCCGTGACAATTAGGAAGACCCCACTGCTAAGGGGGATTTGTTGGACCAAGGCCTGGAAAGACAGAGTCTCTCTGTATGCCGATGACATGCTGATTTATCTGACAGACCCAGTGAGTGGAGTCCCGAACTTGTTGGAAGTGTGCGACACGCACGGGCGTGCATCGGGATACACCATAAATTGGGCAAAGTCAGTCATCTATGGCTTAAACGGCTCCGCTCCTACTCTTCCGGAGGTATGCCCATTGACGGTGGCAACCACCTCCTTTAAATACCTAGGGATCTACGTTACTCAGGACCCCAACGAATTCTTTCTGAATAATTTGCAACCCCTGCTTGTCAGGCTGCGGAATGATGTCCAACACTGGAAGGCCCTTCCGCTGACGTTGCTGGGTAGAGCGGCACTATTTAAAATGATGGCGCTGCCGCGCTTCCTTTATGTGCTTGAGAACACACCAACATTGATACCTACAAGTTACTTCCAAAAGGTCACCGGGATAATGACAGATTCGTTGGGGGGGGGCAGCCCGTATAATGCACGTAAAACTGAATAGAAGCTGGTATGATGGTGGCGGCATCGCTCTGCCCAATGTGCAGTTGTATTATTGGGGAGCACAACTCAAGATTATTAACCAATGGTTACATGCCCCACAGGACGATCCGGCCTATCTTGCAGACAGGACCCAGCTGGGCCCACACAGCTTACTGGCACCACTATATCACAAGGGAGCAGTGGCTAAATTAATAGGACCCACCAGACACACGGCAACATTGTGGCACAAGGCACAGGCGAGGTTGAAGTGGGAGGGAGTCATAAGAAAGCTAACACCGTTATGGGACACAAGGGCTCTGGGATTCCTACGCCGCTCCAAAGGATTCACCCAATGGGACAATATAGGGATCTCTACAGTAGGAGATTTGTGGTCAAGGGAGGGAGTAGTCCCATTCTAACACCTTCAACTACATTACAACCTAGGTCCAAAGGAAACATATAGGTATGTGCAAATTAGGCACGCCCTAATGGCAGTCATCCCAGCAGGTACTGCAGGGCTGGAGGCCTCACCGCTTGAGGATCGCCTGCTCACTGACTTCATGCAGGATGGTGCGACATCCCTTACATATCGTAAAATCATAAATAACCTACCTGACCCATTAATAAAGCTGCGAGAAAAATGGGTGGACGAGATAGGTGACTTGGATGAATCAAACTAGAATGTAATGTATGTAATGTATAGGCATTTATATAGCACACTACTTACCCGGAGGGTCCCAAGGCGCTTCGACCGCTGCGAAACCCTTCCTGGCTTCCCTGAGAGATGGTCTCTTAATGGGTATCTCCAGGGTGAGACCAGGCATCCCCAGCGGTCTGGTGGGGCCGTTAGTGAAGATGAGGCAAGCTAATGCCCAGAGTTGCCGAGTGTGATCACTGATCAGAGTGGGCACCGAGGCGAGAGAATTATCGAGTCCGCTGACCCTGGTCCAGAAACCTGCCGCGCCGGGAATCGAACCCTGGTCCGGGCCGTCCCCTGCTCTCGGGTCTGCCGCCTCTAACCAGTGATGCGGCATTAGCGTCTCCGCGCAAGGCGGGTATCTCAGCTAGATTCCGCCTGGTACAATTGAAAATACTGCATAGAATATACTACCCCAGAACGACCCTATTCAAACTTTGCAGAGCAGTACACCCACTCTGCCTCAGGGGCTATGGAATGGAGGGTACCTTTCTACACACACTTTGGGATTGCCCAGCTTTGATAAGATACTGGCAGCAGGTGATGCGTACCATTTCGCAGACACTGGGACTGTCCCTGGTGCCCGACCCGCGGATATGCCTGCTGAATATATGGGGCCCGAATGACTTAACGTTCCAAAGTAGATTATGGGTCACGATAGGTACAATGACAGCAAAGGGGGATATAGCACAGAGATGGGGGGCGGCGGAGTTACCAACTCTGTCACAATGGTGTAGAAATATGGATGCAATTATGGTGACAGAGTGGGCGGTGTATCAACTGAGAGCAAACCCCCCGCAAATGGAACAAAGTATGGCTGCCGTGGAACGCATACAGGGGTGATCTATGTGAACCCTTGGAGGAGGAAGATATTGACAGCTCGGGGGATGAGATGGAAGATATTTAGCACATGGAGTGACAGATTACTGGACTCATTAGACGGAAGGGGAAGATCGGGTCGTAGACCACTCTAGTAGTTTAGAGCCGGGGCTGGGGGGGGAAATGCGGGGTGGTTGTGAGGGGTGTAGTAATTGCCGTATGGTAGAGCAGATGATGAATAGCACACAATGTCACTTATATAACTATTGAGTCAAAAGTTTTGTTATGTTATTAAAAATACAAAAAGCGGGGGAGGAGCTACAACACCAACCAAGATGGCCGCATAGTCTCCCGGCTCCGCTGACCCCGTCCTACGCTCGCTTATCCTGTCGAATATCCTGATCTCCTGCCCCGGATTCGTGTGGGTGAACTAGTCGGCACCCCGATGGTGTGATCACAGAATTTTTCTGATGTTCTGGGGCTAAGTAACATCGAAAATGTTTTGAGGCCTAACTCAGACTGGAAGCCGGGGTCTCGATTGCTGGTCTACCCGGGTCCAAAGTGAACAACAACGGACTGCTGAGGGTGGTCGGGTCCGGTCCCTGGAACTTTTGAGATTTTTCTGGACTGCTTTGCAACCATCTGCCGCCTGGCGCTATACCTGAGGTGAGGTGACGGGTGGCGCGCGGCGCTGAGTCGCGGGGGGCCCCGGCCCGGAGGCCCGGCACTAGCACCGCTGGCGCCCCGGGGTGGGGATCCCGCCGTGTGTTGCTGCGTGCTGCTGGCCCGTCCCTCACGGCTTGTTTCTGCTCCGGCGTATCCTGCCCCGGAGAGGGTGCCCCTCCGTGGGGATCGTTATACCTGTGGTGGCTGTATGGAACCTGGCGGAACGGACTCAATGTGGCCCTTCTTTGCGGATGGTAATGGCAGAACTTGCGGCGCTTCACGCGATGGTGAGGGCCCAGGTTAATCATTGGCTGTCGGCGACAAATGGGATCATAGAACCGGGAGCAAGCCCTGATCTGATTTTTGAGACCCGGCAGCCGACTTGCCCCCCGTTGGAAGCCTTACCTGCGCATCTGGACCCGGTGTTGGAAGCTATGTATGCCCCCGAAGGAATGGAACTCATCGTGCGTGCTGTGATTGGTGACTCTCTCACGTTCTCGGAAACATCAGTCCTACAGTTACCGGAGCATTTCTCTGCTTCCCCCATCCTGGACACTGTTGACCCATACTTTGATCTGTATCGGAACGAGTCGCCTTCCCTCCCCAATCGGTCTCCCAACATGGTGGATGGAACGATGCTTGGCCTCGGAGACGGGGAGGGACATCATTGGTGCAAGCCATGTGCGTCGGGATCTGCTATTCCTCTCCCATTTGCTGACTCAAGCTCCGGCTGCTTCTGTGTGACTTTTGATTTTCTGGGGATGGGGCTTTTCTTATCCGAGGGACTCTGCAACTTTGTTAGACGGGGCCAAGGCTGAGATTGTGGGTTGAATTGTTTACGATGGATCTATTGGTAACGGGACTGCTTCATTATCAGACGGATTCCGGGACCGGGGTTTGTGGTTCCCCCCGGGGTATTTATGTAAGGTGGGCGACTCTAATCGTGTTGGCTTAGGGTGGCCCCTTTGTTAGGGCGGGGGGGGAGAGACCGGGAGCGCATAGACTATTGCCCTCCTCCACTTCCCCGTTAGGTAGGGTTTCCTTTCTTTTTACTTTTCCCTGTTTCTTCTATATTTCGGGTTTGGTTCTCGGGCGACAGGCACACTGCCGGGGGGGGCGTAGTCATCTGCAGGGGTGCAGGGTGGGGGGTTGGGGGAGGGGATTTTTTGCTTTTCGTTTGTTTCTATGGCCTTTTTTCACTTCTCTTCTCTTTCTTTGTCTTTTTCTTTTCCGGGTCAGTGCAGTGGGTTTCCTATGGTATCAAACACTGCTTTTTCATCTGTGCCTCAATTTTAGTGCTGTTCTCTGGGTCTTAGGGCAGGTGACTGCAGGCGCGAATTGACCGTAATATTCCTTCATATCCTGTACCTCCTGTTTCTGCGCCATTGATTTGATCGATTACTGTTTACTGTGGACATGCTTACTATTCTGCCTGCCATTTTTCGCTGCTAGGAAATTGTTTGGCACCTGATCCTACCATCCTATACAATAAAATGAAAACCTTTTATATCCTGTTTTCCTAATTGTGTTGCTTAGTGACCAAGAGTACGCTAGCATGGAGATTCTGCTCCCCGAGGTGCTGCATGTGATTGCAAATTGCTCTCTGCTACTCTAACTGTTTAGCGGCCGGCCCGGGGGTTGTAGGCCCATACTTGTATTTGGTTGAAATGTCAATAAAGGTTTAAAAAAAAAAAAAAATACAAAAAGCAAGATGATACTTATTTATGCATACAATAGTTATGACACAATTGCAATGTATATTAAAAGATATTCTGCCGGACCGATGGTTGTCGGCTAAATAGCTGTGTAATTCTTGCCTAGACTAAATAAGGTTGATTGTAGCCGGCCCCAGGGTTGTAGGCTTGATACGGTACTCTATTGAGATGTCAATAAAATCTTGCAATAAAAAAAAAAAAAGAAAAGCGCCTTGCATCCCCCAGAGAAGCGCGCCGCCGTCGGAGCTGCTGTTGTCGCATTTTTGAACATACGATGTCGCCGCTGTAGTTGTCGCATCGTGCGGAAGCTTCTTGCAAACGTCGGAGAAGAGTGTTGCAGCTGAAGCTGTTGCAGTCGCATCGCTGAGCAAGGTTGCCGCCGCTACAGTTGACACATCGACCTAAGACTTCTCGCATCATCGAAGAAGCGCGCCGCATCTGGAAGATCTTCACGTCTTTATTTCTTTGCACCGGAACTTTCCTGCATTTCCATCGCTGCAACATTGCTTGTTGTAGAAGCGCAACACATCGTAAGGTTACATTGACGCAAAGTGTCGCATCTTAAGTACTGAACTAAGCTAAAACTACTATCTTAAGTATAGTATTGTGTATTTTTGTCGCTTATGGTCTTGTGTTAAATCTACATAAAGAATATTTATTTTTATTATACAACTGTGTGGTGTCCATCTGTAGTGTTGTCACTGGGTTACTGTATGTGGTGACAAATGCTTTACACACTGCCTCTGAGATAAGCCTGTCTGCTCGTGCCAAGCTACCAAGGGGGTGAGCAGGGGTTGTTTTAGGAGTGTATCCCCTTTACCCTGACTAGAGGCAAGGGTCCTTATTTGTCACAAGTACCTACCTGTGCCAGCTAGAGACCCCCAAATCTAACAAAGGCCAATACTTTATAACTCAAACTGTCTGTCAAAAATATGCTCTACTCCGACACTCATTTTCACAAACTTTGACAAAGGAAGTGTAGTGTCTTGTGATTTAGAGATGACAGGACCATTTTGGTTACTGACTAGTCTGTAGATCAGTGACATAAGTGCTTGGGTGTGGTTGATAGACTTTGTGATGAAGAATTAATCATACCCGATTTGTAAAGCGCTGCTTATCATCCGTGAGGGTATCCAGATGCTGGCGTGTTGAGGAGGAATGTTCACGGTTAGAAGCTTAGATATAAAGATGTGTTATACCAAGCTCTATGTGTGATGTGATTATTTACATGCTTCAAGCCTGGGGAGGACAATACAGCTGGCTACGAGGTAGGAGGTAGGTAACCCGAAGAACCAACAGTGCACTCCAGAGAGTTTGCCATGGTCCAGCAAGCTGCTTGTGCATGCCACACTTGTCTCAGTCGAAGTGAAGATTGACAGGTTGGTGTATGTAGAGTCAAAGCGTTACTCCAGCTAGTGCAGAGATTTCGAAGAAGATGAAGGCCTTACAGAGAATTTTTTTTATTATCGGTCCAGAACCTGCTGGTGAAGCTGTTAAACGGGTACTGCCACACAAAAAAAGAAGGAGCTGCTCATCTGATAAATGGGCTAAATAACCTGAGTTCAAGTACTGAGCCAGCACTTCCAGAAGGTACAAAAGTAGGCGGCTCATAAGCGCTGTCCGAACAGTACATACGCCAAGTGTCAACAAGTTCCATAACTGGTTACAATCCACTGCTTTCCTGAAACCACAGATTTCATTCGATACTGCCAAAAAGCAGAATATTGGCACCAGATGGACAGCCTTGTTTGAAAATGTTGATGACCTCATTGATACATTGAAAGAAGCAGCTAAGAAAAAGATAATCAAATATCTCAAGAATCTTGTAGGTGAAGGCATAAAGGAAGCAATAAAGAAAATACCACACACTGATGACATCTCATACCATGAAATCAAAGAGGCGTTAAATATCAAGCTCAATCCAATGCCATATTTGGATTATGAGAGATACATTTTCAACCAAGAAAGGTAGAAAGCTAGTGAAACGATATACAAGTTTGTCAAAAGACTTGATATGCTCTTCAAACATTGCAAGTTCAGTGAATTCAATAATGAAGATCAAAGTCATATATGCTTGCCTTTTTGATTCCTTCAGATGACAAATTGATGATAGAAATGCTTCCTCTGAAATGAGTACTCATAGCTGCAAGAGCCGAAGAACGTGCAGACCTGCAAGCTACTGACAAGGAGGCCAGAGGAGCCCAGATCGAATCAGCACTGAAAATGAAAAGTAAGCAGAGACACAAGATCGATAGCCACACAGGGATGTCCCCAAAGAAAAAGAAACTATGTTTCAGATGCAGTTTTTTATTTCCACACAAAGGTAAAGATCCCGCCATTGGTCGGGGATTTAAATCTCTGGTTTGATAACATCCTATCAGACCCCCAAGCAGCAGAGACTAGGGACCTTCTGAGTGATCTGAATTTAATACAACATATAGATACTCAGACCCATCAAAAGGGCCACAGTCTCGATCAACTTTGGTCATTGAATTTAGCCATTGATTTTATTGATATTAAACCTTGTAGCTGGTCTGATCATTTTATTATTAATTTCTCATTTTGTGTTGAGAAAGCTCTTCAATTTAAGCTGAAGGCTACCAGTCTGACTCGGAAATGGTCCTCGCTGGACTTGTCTGCTTTCTTAAATCTGTTAAAGTCTACTCTGCCAGAGCAGAGCTCAGATGTGGAGATAGCCAAAGGTAGGCTTCAAGACTGGCTAAATTCAGCCATTAATGTTTGTGTTCCCCTCACTCGTTTTGATAACTCGCGTGGCGCGGATGCGCATAAATGGTTTACACCGGAGTTGAGGAAACTAAAACTTGAAGTGAGGCAGCAAGAGAGAACATGGCGCTCCAATTATTGTCCTCAAGCAAGGATCGCTTATTGTTCTACCCGTAAAGCCTACCAAAAAACATTGCACACTCACAAAACTGCTTATTTCTCTTCTAAAATACTTAATGCCACCAACAAGTCGAAAGAAATTTTCAGGATTGTGACGGAGTTGTGCAATGATGAGAGAACTTCTCCCCCGGTTGTCCCTTCACAATTGCTCTGCAATTCGCTGAATGACTATTTTAATGATAAAATAGTGCTGATTAAGGACACTTTATCCAAACTTCCAGTTTGTGCCCCGATAGACGACACTTTTTTAAACCCTCTTACCCTGCATTCTTTTCCCTTAATCACTCACCAAACCCTTCAAGACTTACTCACTAGAGTTAAATCAGGATCTCCTCAGGATGCCTGCCCTCCCCAAGTAATGAGAGAAATTGGTCGGGCGCTCCCAAATAGCCTGATTCCACTGCTTAATAACTCCCTCGTGTCAGGAAGTGTCCCTAATAGTTTTAAACAGGCCTTATTGATTCCTCTGAAAAAAAAACCTGGCATTGATTCCTCAGACCTCTCTAATTACAGACCAATATCGTTACTGCCTTACTTATCCAAAATATTGGAGGCGCATGTAACCAACTGCCTATCAAGTTTTGTGGAGGCTTCCGGGTATTTACAACCCAACCAGGCAGGCTTCCGGCCTGGTCACTCCACTGAGGCAGTGATATTGGCCGTTCAGAATACTCTAAGGTCTAATGCAGACAGGGACTTACACCAGGCTTTGGTGTTACTGGATCTGTCTGCGGCGTTCGACACGGTTGACTATACCATCTTGGTCAACCGTGTCGAACAGGCCGGTCTTCGAGACTCGGCCTTGGCCTGGCTCAAGTCTTTTATTTCTGGACGTACTCAATCGGTTCGACTAGGTTCCTTCACAGCCCCTAAAAAAATCTCCTTCTGTGGGGTCCCTCAAGGATCCTCCTTGTCCCCTTTATTATTTAATTTGTACATGCGCCCACTGTTATTCTCTCTACGAGAGTTCAAGGTCGATGTCTATAACTATGCAGACGACCTGCAGTTGGTTTTTGTGCTAAACTCCCACAATGCTGCCGAGGAATTTCGAGCCACCATGTCTTTTATCCAGAGGTGGATGTCTCTAAACCACCTTAAGTTAAATCCGGGAAAAACGGAGCTCATTCTACCTGGGAAGAGTGAGATCAGCTGGAGTCCTAGTTTCTGGCCATCGGACATGGGCTCGCCCCCAAAAAAATCCCGTACAGTGAAAAGTCTGGGAGTGACTCTTAGTGAGGACCTTACCTTGGTGAGCCAAGTTGGAACTGTGGTCTCCTCGGGGTTTTTTCAATTGAGGAAGATCAGAAAAATAGCACATCTTCTTACAGGCCTGGCTTTAATTCAGACAGTCAGTGCTCTAGTCCTGTCTCATATTGATTTCTCCAATGGCCTCTACTTGGGGGCGCCTATTGGCCAACTCAAAAGATTGCAGTACTTGCAAAATCAAGCTGCGAGACTTATCTGCAAAGTACCTAAGTGGGAGTCAATCAGACATGGACTAGAGACCTTGCACTGGCTGCCTGTGGAACAGAGAGCCACTTTCAAGGTGGGTTGTATTGTGTTCAAGGCTCTGGAGGGCAAGGGCCCTATGTTCCTTAGATCACTACTGCGCAAATATACACCTTCGCGCAGTCTGAGATCAATCCACAAAGATCTACTCGAGGTCCCTCGTTTCAAAAAGAAACGTCAAGGAGGCAGCAGTTTTCAATTTTTAGCCTCCTCATTGTGGAATTCCCTCCCCTTGACCCTGCGACATAGCAAGGATCTCCTTGCTTTTAGGAAGGCATTTAAAACTCTTCTTTTTTCCCAGGCCTACTGTAAAAAATAATTGTATTTCTTTTATGTATTGTTATGTTTGATTCTCTCACCAGCGGCAAGAAGCCCCAGGGCGTATGCGCGCTTAACAAATAATAAATAACATAACATAACATAACATTGGACAAGTATGCAAGGGCTATGGGAAAGAGAACCATTTTGTAGGGGTCTGCAAAGTGAAGAAAAAAACGAAGTGTGCCCCGTTGAGAGAACAAAAATGACACCCGAACGTTTCAGAAGCGAAGTTCTACTCACGCTCACAAGGCCAAGTGGTGATATCAGTTGAGGCACATGGAAACTAAACTAAATTAATGAGGACATTCGTCCTGTTGCTCAGCGACATTGTCGAATTGCATTTCATTTACAAGAAACTGCTGAAAAAGAATTTGAGACATTACTAAAGCATATTGTCAATGAACAATCTACTGGTCTGACTCCATGGGTTTTGCCATAGTGATAGTGCCTAAAAAGGACAGTAAAGGAGCTGTGCGCATTTGTGTTGATATGTGTCAAGCTAACAAGGCAATTGAAAGAGAACGACATTCAGGTTCACACATTGCCGAAATGATAACCCAGCTAAATTGTGCCAAATCCTTTTCTTGCTTTGATTTGAACAAAGAATACCATCTGTTGGAACTAGAAGAATATTGCAGGCACATTATTACCTTTTCTACCCATATTGGTTTGTTCAGATATAAGAGGTTACGTTTTGGCGTTTCATCAGCTGCAGAACTGTTTTAAGATGTCTTTCGCTGCATAAACAGCCTATCAGTCATGCTTTCAATTACAGTGATACAATATGTTTGTATTTGGGATCACATAAAAAGAATATGATAAAGTTCTTATACAAGTGTGTCTTTGACTTGCTGATGCAGAACTCACTTTGAAAGCAGAGTAGTATAAGTTCCACAAAAGGAAACTCAAATTATTTGGCCATTCTCTGTTGGGAAATAACTCCAGAACCGGATAAAGTCCAGGCTTTGTCTGCCACCTGTCCCTCGCAAGATGTTCCATTGTTATACTCTTTTCTTGGCATGGCTGGCTACTGTTCTTGGTACATCCATTGTTTTGCCTTAGTAAGAGCCCCATTAAGAGACTTAACAAAAAGATATGCTTAATTTCAATGGTCACATGAATGCAAACAAAACTTCAAGAAAATCAAACATACACTAGAGAACGCCACTGAAATGGACTACTTTGATCCAAAGCTAAATACTAAAATTGTTGCTGGTGCAGGCCTGCTAGGGTTGGACGTGATTCTTTCCCAACACACTGGAAATACAAATGCTCTAAGCCATATTGTGGCTTATGCTAGCAGACGTTTGCCACAAACTGAATGTGTGTATTTACAACATGAAAAAGAAAGCCTAGCTGTGTGTGGGCTTGTGAATATTTTCAGGTGTTTCTATATGGAAAACATTTCACTCTTCTCACAGATCATCAAGCAGTGCTTACCTTCTTTGGCAATCCTAAAGCCAAGTAGCCTCCTCGCATTGAGAGGGAGGGGTTGCGACTGCAGGAATAGGACTACACTATTGTGCACTGACCAGGGAAAGATCGATACTCTGCTGACTACTTTTCACAAGTGCCAGTGCAGTGTCTATGTTGCTAAATCCTACATTGACTTCATCATAAAGTCCGATACACCTGCCTCTATATCAGTGGAACAAATCATTGCTGCCATGAGCACAGACAGTGATATGCTAATACTTGAAGACATTATTGCTCAAGCCAGGAAACAGCACACATGACCTCTTACAAATGGCAGTGAATATCACAAGTTAAAAAATGTCAAAGATGAACTTTCCTTTACCTAAGAAGGCATCATCTTGCGAGGTTTGAGAATTATCATACCAGAGAGACTGAGACAGCAATTCATTGAAGTGGTACATGAGGGACATTATGGAAGTGTTGCCACTAAGCGAGCTCTCTGTGACTGAGTTTGGTTGCTCATCTTGATGAAAGAGTTGAAAGGGAATTAAAGGCCTGTCATTTGTGCAACGATTTATCTCCCAAAACAACCCAGCATCCATTGAACATGTCTGATCTTCCAAAATGTGTGTGAGAAAAGAAAATCATTGTAGAAGTCTTTGGGCCCCTGGCCAATGGGCATCATTTAATGGTAGTCATTGATGAGGATTCTTGTTTTCCCTTAGTAGAAAACCTCTCGTCTATCACTCAGGAAAAAGTCATATAGAGGCTAGATGGTATTTTTGCACCAAAAAAAAGACTGTTCAGCATGCTGCATTGGAAAAGCTTAAATCAAATTAGCTCTCCGTTCTGCTCTTCGTGCTTACCGGTAACCTCCCCATTCAACTACAGGTAAAAGTCATTCAATCCTGATATTTGTGAGAGCCATGATGACCAAGTTGCCACAATGGACCACTGCAAGATTGATTGAAGATTGTGAACTTCGTCAAACAGATTCATATCACAAGCACAAAATGAAGACCTATGCAGACAAACGTCACTCTGCGAGGATCACTGTCTTTACAGGAGACCGAGTCTTGCCGGACAGAAACTAAAATGCAAGTTTGATGCTCCTTTTGATGCTGACCCACTGAGGACTGTGTCTAGTAAAGGACACATGGTGACTGCTCCTCATCCTGGAAAAACAATTACATTGGATTCTTCACAATTCAAGCACCTTACTTGACATTCACCAGGTCCAGATGTCAGGAGCGAGACTTTTCACCTGATAATCCTCACAGCTCAATGACTGTACCTGTGTCTCTTACATCAGTGCCAGTCATGGACACTCCTCCTATATCTCCGCAGGCTCACATGACAAGATCTGGACACTTGATTCAAGCACCAAAACGACTTATTGAAGAGTTATAATGTATATATGTATTATTTATATATTTGGGATATGTAGTGTCTTGTAAGTTAGAGATGACAGAACTCTTTTGGTTCCTGATGGGCTCCATAGAACAGTGACGTAAGTGCTTGGGTGTGGTTGATAGAATTCATGATTTAGAATGTTCAGTTAATGGTTACACACTGAGAAAAAAAGATGTCTAATACCAAACTCTGTGTGTGGAGTGATCATTTACATGCTTTGAGGCTAAGGAGTAAGCAACAGGAAATACCTCATGGCTTCATGTCATCACTTTCCATTGAATAGGGTTGCCACCTGCAGCCCTGTCAAGTGCCACACATTTCATGTTAGACTAACACATTATAGGCAAGGCCACTAAATTTATGTGATTGTGCAGCCGCTGCTATTTTTCATAATTGTAGATTTGCCACGTAATCTGTCATCTGCCACATAATCTGCAGATTTTAACCCCCCCCCCCCCAAAATTGTTTCTAGCTCCAGTTAACACGTTTAAAAATAACTAAATTATGAGGTACTACTATCATAAAATGTGCAGCACAATTTGGCTTTTCTTTCCCCATAATTCACTCAGCCCTGCTGCATAATGTAACCCTCTGCTGTCACATAATTCCAATGGCTCTGATTATAAATTTTGTTACAGCATCCCCTCCAGACATGCTTACTGTCACACAATGTATGGCACTTGGCAGGGCTGCAATCAATTGAGCTAACGCCTCTGCTTGTCCCTGTACAGTAATATGAATTGCCGAAATTTACAGTGCCAGAGAAGAGCTGCTTTAATGCGTGTGCAGAAATGTGGATATGTTTTTTTAAACACTAGTACATTGCAGAGCATACAGCTCCCTACTTTCACAGCATGCTACATTGTATGCACCTGCTTGCAAAAACCAAAGCAACTGAGATCACTATGAGTAAGTAGCCGTATTTTCTATTACCTCAAACCTCGAAGGCTCCATTCTAACGGCATACTGTTCAGCCGGTTCATAAAAAAAAGACTATCAATTTGATAAAAAAAGAAAAATATGAAATATCATCAAATTTCTTTGACAGATTATGCAGCCTTTCTGTGGTCCACTTAGGTAGAAGTTTTGAAACTGGAGCCTAACTAAGCTAAGCGTGAAAGAACATTTTAGCCCATATATTTTTTTCTAGATAGGAATCTGTTACACCTAGTTCATCTGGTTTATCAGTAACGCATACATATATTCTTTGACACTCTTATATTGTTATTTGTAAACATGCTCTAATTCCATCAATTTATGCCACTGTCATATGTTGCCAACTTGGTACATTCCACTCCCCTGCCCTGCGCTTCTAGTTGGCACTTTCCAGTTCTGAGGAGGCTGCTTTAGAATGTTGTGATGTGGTGCTTGACTGGTGGAGAGAGGAGCAGTAGAGAATAAAGACTACTCAACAATTCTTCTTCTTGGAGTCTTTTTATCAGTGGCGACGATCTGTGAAAGGGGACAGATGGTTCCTGCTCCTCCCCTTCTGATTGAACTCCATCATCAACTCTATTTCTTCATACTACTTTGACAAGTTGTGGAATATTTCCTTCCACGTCTCCAAGCAAGCTTATTGAGAACCTGATTTCATCTTCTTCTTCTTCAAACTTGGCGATGAGGTCTTGTTTAAGTACTTTTGGGATTTGGCTGGTGAACCTCTTCACGTCTCCCTTCGTCATCGTGGAATATCCTGGATGATTCTAACATTAATTATTCGCCATTCATTTATAAGAGCACCTCTTATGACTTTATCGAATCTCCTCTTAATTGCCTCTTTGTAACATCCTTGCCACACTGCATTTCATCGACCAGCCGCGTTGCCCTCTTAGCAGCATCAACGTTTAAGAGTACAATAGGCTAGAACTCAACCCACTCCGTTAGTGTCACCTCAGCTTGCCACCTCCGTCACGCTGCCTTCTCATGCGGCCAGCCGCAGTGACTCCAGAGCTGCTTCCCTGTCTAGGCTGTATTTCCGGCTCTTCACCTCAGCTTGCCACCTCTGCATCACATCAGTCACGCTGTTTTCATAGCGATCAGCCGTTTCTACAAAGCGACTTCCCTGTCTCATACGAGCCTCTGGCTCCTTGGCGGGATTCTCCTCAGGGCAGGACATATCAAAGCAGCTAGGCTGCGCCTCGCTCCTTCAAAGGAGCTCAGGCGCACCAGACCTCGACAAATCCTCAGCGGCAGCCTTTCTTTCATGGGCCAGTCCAAGTACGTGTGGTGTTTCCTCACGGCAGCTGCGCAGTGCGGTCCCTAACTAAACTGCCGTGTTTGACATTACCTCCGGCGCCCCAGCCGCATTAGAACCTATGTTAATCCCTTGTTGTAGCGTTGTTCGGAGATACACACACCTCTTGCGTGTCAATATCTGGAAGCTGGCGCATTTATTGCGGTGACACTCGCATTTCCCGACCTATTTAAAAGTCATTATATCTTTCAGGAAGCTACCATCGGAGATACGCACTCCATATGCGTGTCAGTAACTTTTACTTGCTCATCTACTGCGGTGACACGCACACCTGATTCGCACAAGCAATTTCAAAGTATTTGTCTGGCAATCTTCCCGGTGGCACGCTCACCTAGTTTCTCAGCGTGTCAGTTGATTTATTATTCATTTGTGCATAGAGGTTATACTGAATGAAGCTTTATTTACCACACAGTATAATCTCAATTGTTTGATTATTCATTTGTGCATAGATGTTATACTGATTGAATCTTTATTTTATACACAGTGTAAATTCAAGTTATAATGCAAGTGAATAATTTCAAGTTATAATAGTTATTTGAAGTACACTAAAATTTCTTTCAATTGGTGATACAATTCAATTTTGGCCATGCGAGCTCTGTATTAAGTCCTTAGCTATAATTACAGCCTACCTGAAAGGAAACTTATCTTGTTTTTCTCCTTTAATGTGCTCCTGCTTTAAGGCACAGTAAATTCCTCCTTCCATTTTGGGCATCCCTTCCCTGGATCACCTTTCTCCTCTTCTTTCTGGGTATTCACCATGGCAGCTGCCAGCATGTCACAACCAGCGCCTTTTCTAAATGAATTTGGGGAACGCAGTGTTCCATGGGAAGACTGGGAGAAAGTTTTTGAGTCCTACCTGGTGGCCATTGGAGGGAAGAAATTTAGTGCGTTCAGGAAGTAACATATTTTATTGCACAACTTAGGCCCCACTGGTAGGAAAGTGTTTGAGTCACTCCCAGAACCAGAATTAGAGGATGAAGACTACGACGTATACAACCTTTCGCTAATTAAGTTACGTTTTCATTTTGGAGACAAGGTGAATGTGGTGCTAGAAAGACATAAATTCTTTAGTCGCATTCAGGGAAAACAGGAAAGCATTTCCACTTACGTTGCAATACTCAGGGGTCTCAGTAAGCTGTGCGAGTTCCAGGACTTAAATGATTCTTTAATAAGGGACCAATTAGTAAGTTGCACAAACAACAAAGAAATTCAAAAGAAGTTGTTACAAAAGCAACCGGATCTCCAGGTAGCTATTAAAATAGCTAAATCAATTGAACATACAAACATTTGTATTAATGAAATAAACACTGACCCCAGTGAAAAAGTAGCAGAAGTAGTCAACATAGAAGAGGAATCTGAAATCTGCAAAATAAGAAACGATCACTACAAATCAAAGAAAGACCACGGGCAAAACCATGCTGGGGACCAGGAGAGTATAAAAGTAAAATGTTATCGTTGTGGGAGCAACAATCACTTGGCTAATGAGCCTAATTGTCAAGCAATATCCGCATGGTGCAGGAAATGCATCAAGAGAGGGCACCTATCCAGGGTGTGTGGATGCTTCCCAAGGAAAACTTGGAGCAATAAACCAAGTGATGATAGAACGCAAGTGAAAACCTGGAGCAACAAATCAAGTGATGATAGACCGCAGGTGAAGAGATCATTCTGCAAGTCAACGAAATAGGAGCTGATGAAAGGAAATATCCGGAATGCGATGTAAACATTGAATCGAAAAACTTCAAAATGTTTGCAGATTCTTGCTCTCCTTTCACCCTGGTGAATTACTCGGACTTTAAATCTTTAACAGATCATGATCAAAATAAACTCTCCAAGGCTGATATAGCCCCCAGTGGTTACAACAGGAACCCCATTCCCATGAATGGAATGTTCAAGCCAATCATTTCTTTCAAGAACAGTTCCACAGTTGGCAAAGTCTATGTGGTGGAAAAGGGTTCTAACTTGTTGGGGTGGCAACCAAAAAGAGTTAGAAATCAAGCTCGACCCCAACGATCCAGAGCAAGTGTTATTCACCAACCCTGCAAATAATAGTGAACACATTGTCAAGGAATTCCCTGAAGTGTTCTCTGAAAAGTTAGGGCTACTTAGAAAGTTCCAACATAAAATTCAATTGAAGCACAATGCCTGTCCTATGGTTCACAAAACTAGACCGATTCCTCACCTGATGTGGGAACCATTAAAGAAAGAGATAACCAGGCTGAAGAAGTTGAACATCCTTCAACCAGTGGATTGCTCAGAATGGGTGGCCCCCATTGTGATCGCGAAGAAGAACCATAGTCAAGACATCAGGATGTGCATTGACTTACGAGATTTAAACAGCAGCATTTTAGTGGAAAGACATCCCTTACCCCGCATCCACGAGATGTTGAGCACTATGGGGAAGGCTACGCACTTCAGCGTTCTGGATCTCTCCATTGCCTATCATCAGGTGGAGTTACACCCTGATTCAAGGAAACTCCCGGCGTTTAACACCCCTCTAGAAACTTTCATGTTCTGTCGCATGCCGTTTGGGCTAGCTTCGGCGGCAGCCATCTTTCAGAAAATTATACAGCACATTCTCGAGGGAGTACAAAAAACGCTATGTTTTCAGGATGATGTTCTAATTTATGGTGCAAGTGTTGAAGAACATGACAGAACATGACAAGATCTTGAGACAAGCACTGCAGAAGTTCAAGGAGGCCGGTCTCACACTAAAAAAAAGAGAAATGTCTGTTAGGATTGGAGTCAGTGGAATGCCTGGCACACTGCATTTCAAGAAATGGATTCAAACCAAAGCTCTGTCTTGTTGAAGCGGTCAAAGAAGCCCCAGCACTCACCAATAAAGAAGAACTTAAATCCTTCCTGGGGCTGGCTGAATACATGGCGAAGTATGTCAGTCACTTTGCAGAACTCACTGCCAATCTAAGAGATCTCACAAAGAAAAATGTTCATTTCAATTGGTTGGAAGAACACCAAACGTCATTTTCAAGAGTAAAAGAAAGCATACATTCGGCACCATATCTTTGTAATTTCGAACACAACCGCAAAACTATTCTCACCACAGACGCTAGCGGGAAAGGCTTGGGAGCTACCCTGTCACAAAAGATTGATGGAAAGGAAAGAATTGTAGCATTCGCCTGACGTTCTTTGACCAAAGCGGAACTGAACTACTCAGTAGTAGAAAGGGAAGCATTAGCTTGTTTCTGGGGGGTGAAACACTTCAAGTTTTTTCTGTTGGGTTACAATTCTGCATACGCACCGATCATAAACCATTAGTATTTATGTTCAACCCGAAAAACAATTCTTGCAACACACCCCGCATAGCAAAACTAGGTGGTTGGTTAACAGGTATCAATGTGAATGACTAAGAAGGACTTTACAATTTAATCATGAAAGAGCATCTGTTGAGTGACTGTTACAATGGGAAGTTACCTCAATATCTGAAAGACGCAGGTCTACCTTTTTCTCTAGAATTGGGGAAGAAGGCAGACCACTGGGTCAAAACAAGGGTAACCAAAACTACCACTGGTGGGGGTGACCAAAAGAAAGAGGCCAGTAAGACCTCCAAGGGATAGATGGTGATGAAAAAGAGAAAAACAAAACTTCGTCTACAGGTCCTCGAAAAATTGGACAGGAGGGTGGACCCAGAATCTCTTCACAGCCCAAGGGTGGGTACCAGGGTAAGAACTCGGATTCCTAAAAAGGCTTTGTGTCATGAATGTAAGGCCCGTGGACACTGAACTGGAGGCCCTAGCTGTATAATCAAAAACAATGCCTCTAGCAAATCAGCAGTAAATCCAGTAGTGAGTCTCCAGATGTAAGCTTAGGTGAGCCCCGGCCATGTCAAGGTGCTCACTGAGGCAACTCTAATCTCAGAGGATGTAGCTACCCTGGCTGTCTAGCCTAGTAATCAGGAGAGGTACAGACAAGAGCCAAATATCAATGGGGTTAGAGTGGAAACCCTGAGAGACACTGATGCCACTATCACCATGGTGACTAAGCAACTGATGTCCCCAGGCCAATATTTGTTTGGAGAGACCTATAAAGGCCTCAACACTGACAAACAGGCTACAGTCAATCCACTGGCATTGGTGTCAGATTGGGGAGGGGTTACTGGCCTCAAAAAGGTAGTGGTATCTTCTGCTATCCTTTACAGTGTCTGCTTGGCAATGATTTGGAGTACTCAGTATGGGCTGAGGTAGAAAAGAAAACCCATGCAGCAATGTTGGGAATCCCTGAATGGGCGTGTGTGAAAACCAGAGCACAGTGTAGAACCCAGAGTGAAAAAGAGGTGTTGGAGCCTAAAAGTATGGACCAACCTTCCAAGAGAAAGGGCAAGAAATCTGGGAAGCCAGCTTCTATTATGACACAGGATCAAGTCCTCTCTCCTCAAGGAGAAGGCTTGTCAGTCCTAGAGGGAACTGAGACCCTGGAGCCTTTCACAACAGAGCTTTTTGGCTCAGGGAGACCCTCTAGGGAAGATCTGTGCTAGGGGCATAGAACCTGTCCCACTCTTGAAAGCCTGAGGCAGCAAGCTGCTGAACAGGAAGTGTCAGTGGTTCCCACAGGACCTATTGGGAAGAGGTACTATTAAACACTGAGACCAGAGACCCCAAACCTGGATCCATTAGGAGAGTGGTAGTGTCTCCTAAAATCGGCCCATGACATTCGCTAGCTGAGCATCTTAACCAGACCAAAACATGGCGTAGGTTGGTGAACCACTTCTACTGGCCAGGAATGTCTCAAAAGGTAAAATCCCATTTTTTATGAAAATCGATGACCTCAGACCTTACAAGACTTCTCAAACTGGGCAAAAGTTGTGATGTTTTTTAAATTTTTCATGTTTTGACTGTACATGGCTTTTTTATATGAATCGTCACGTTTGGAACTAAAATAGGCATGTTTAGGGTCTATTTAATGTTGAAAATAGACCAAAACACAAGTTTCTGAGTAGGAGGAAAAGTCTATGAAATGGCATATTTGTTGAGTTTGTAGCCTTAAATTGTCTTTACTCCCTACGGGGTGTCTTATAAATGAAATTTGGCGTAATTTTCTGTTCATGAATAAAAAACAATTTTTGGATGAATATTGATGACCCCGGACCTTAAGAAACTTCTCAAACTTGCAAAAAATGTAGATTTTTTAAATGTTTCATATTCTGACTGTATATGACGTTTGGGTGTGCATCATCACTTTTGGACCTAAAAGAAGCGTGTTTAGAGTTATTTTTATGCTCGAATTATGGTATCACACAACCTTCTGAGAAGGGGAAAAATCTATAAAAATGACACATTTGGTTACTTTGAGGCCTTAAAAAGCTGTTATTCAACATGAGGCATGATACACAAGACATTTGGAATAATTTTTTGTTCATGCCCAAAAATCCAATTTATGATTGAAAATAGTTGATCCTGGAACTTACAAAACTTCTCAAAATGACTAAAAATTGTGATTTTTCAAATGTTTCATCTTTTGACAGTATATGACTTTTGGATGTGAATTGTCACTTTTAGAACTACAACACGCATGCTTAGAGTCTTGTTTGAAATAGACCAAAACACATGTTTCTGATTAGGAGGAAAATTCTATGGGGCCGATTACGATGGCAGGAAATCCACGACTGCCGGGTCGGCGGTGAGGACCGCTGGCCCGGCGGTCGCGGATTTCCCGCCATCACCCTGAAAATTCCCACAATTCCCACAATGTGAAAGGTACTGCGGCGGACGGAAAGACTGTGTGCCGTGGTCCGCAAGGCGGGCCTTTTCCACCCGCCTTGCGGGACCCGGTACCATGGGCATTATGATGCCTGTCTTTTGCCGCCGCAAAAAGACAGGCGGAGAATGCCCTTGGGGGCCCGTTGCTCAGAAGTTAGGAGTCCTAACTTTAGGACTCCTAAATGCCTTCTGTGAATACCAAAAGTCTTAAAGTTAGGATTTTTCTCAGTTTAGGAGTAGTAAAGTTAAGACTCCTAACATTAGGACTCCTAAATGCCTTCTGCGAATACCGAAAGTCTTAAAGTTAGGTTTTTCTCAGTTTAGGAGTAGTAAAGTTAAGACTCCTAACATTAGGACTCCTAAATGCCTTCTGCGAATGCCAAAAGTCTTAAAGTTAGGATTTTTCTCAGTTTAGGAGTGGTAAAGTTAGGACTCCTAAACTAAGAAAAATCCTAACTTTAAGACTTTCGGTATTCACAGAAGGCATTTAGGAGTCCTAAAGTTAGGAGTCCTAACTTCTGTGAATACCGAAATGAGTAAGTGCCTTCTGTGAATACCGAAATGAGTAAGGGCTTTCTGTGAATACCAAAATGGTAGTAAGTTTAGGATTTTGTCTTAGGTTAGTTGAGTTAGTTCTGTGAATCGGGCCCTCTATGTCATAAACTAGGCATTCTCAGAGCTTCTTGGCCTTCTGGTCTCCATCCACATTTCAATGACCACAAAGAAATTAAATAAAACCCTTGAAAAGTTTTTAAGGTGTTACATTTTTCCCACTCAAGACAATTAGAAATCCTCCTATACTACATCTGAATTTGCTTACAAGATTTACAGAATGCTCTCCCATTTTCACCTTAAATTAGTTATATGCCCAAACCTTTCCACATCTCTCAGAAACTGGGGATTCTGTACCTGCCATATGAAATTCTTTAGAGAAATTAAACATTTTCAAGAAAAACTACTCAATAATATACAAATTGCTTTAAACAAACAAATGTCTTATGCGAATAAACATAGAATCCAGCTCCTATTTACAACGTGGATGACAAAGTCTGGTTGACCTCTATGAATCTACTACACTTTATTACTGGTTTAAATCCTCTCCAAGACATTATGGTTGTTAGATCTGACATCCTCGGTGTGGTGTTCTCCCAAAACTTTTTGCCTTCACCCCTGCTCTTTCCTGAATTCATTGTTGTTGCATTGGAATTCTGTCCACTTTACCACTGCTAATCAGTGCTAATGTGCTTGTGATCTCTCCCTAAAACATGTTAAAATTGGCCTACACCTGCTTGGCACATGTAATGTACTTGTAAGGAAATAGTTTATGGTACTACATGTACCTGGGACCTGTAATTTAAATGCTACATGTGAGCCTCCAGCAATAATTGCGCCACCCACAGGGGCGTGACCTGCAGGGGCAACATGGCGGACATGCTCTGGTGCGACTCCGCCATGGATCCCCATAATCCGTTAAATGTCTACACTGCTGCACAAAATCAACCACCAGACACTCTGGTGGAGATCCCTACTCACCCTTGGGGGGGCTGTCCTGTAGCGGTGGAGGCAGGGGGCTGTTACCCAAGGCTATGGCTGGCCCCGGAGAAGTTTTTGTCAGCTGGCAGGAGTGCAGAAGTGCAGTGGAGAGCTATGTGAAGAGGCTACGGCAGCTGGCCTCGGAGAGCGGGCCGCCTAAACAGTTGGAGACTGAAAAGGGGAGCTGTGGGAGTTGAGTGGACCGTGCTCCACAGTTAAGGAATAGCACAGAAGGCGGCTGTTGAAATGTGGGAGGAGCGGCAGCTGAGAAATGCAGAGGCGCATCACGCCACAGGCATCGGTGTTGGGTGTACAACAGCCTGGCCATGGGACAGGGAGCGGGCGAAAAAGACTAAACTTAAGACACAGCAGGCGGGCACCTGGGAGGTGGAGGAGGGCGCCCGGCCCTGCCGAGATCGTGAACACCCACTTTGAACACACCATTAAGATCAATGGGGTCACCCTGTCTCACTCGGAACCTGGCTCACTTTGAAAACACAGCAGGGGAGGTGTGGGCCTCCAACAAGCCGGGAGGTGACTCATTGTGCTCAGGCCTGGATATAACGGCCCAGGACCCTGCGAGCATGGACCCTATCAGTCAATGAGGGCGAGACACAGCCGGACTCAATAGACTGCCAGCAACAGCATGCGCCCGTTGGGATGGACCGTGGCTGCACACTGAGGCCCAGTACATAACACAGTGCTCCCTGCCAGGCGTGCGCCGGACTCACGATGTCCAGCTGGAACCTGTGAGATGCTTGGAATTTAGCCCTCTACCTCAGGTGCGAAATGAAGTAAGTGCCCCTTGGCACCAGGGTGTGACGTGGACACCGAAAATCTAAATATTAGTGTCACATTGACTCTGCAACATAACACCAAGGCCTGCTAATAGGCGCATACATATGTGGCCTTAGCTATCATTGCTCATCTGCTTAGTTGCACCCACCTGCACAGAACCCACAACAAATTCATTGTGACCATCAGAGAGAGGCGATAGCGCTGAGCCCTGGTGGGCTAGGACACAGGTTCTCCCTCTCTGCACTGCTGCCATCGGAGCTGCACAGACCGGTGTGCTGGGTGCCCTGGCAGACAGCGCTCACCCCATCCTCTGCTGCACCGGGTGGGCCAGCGGAACGCCGCGTGACTGTCAGGACCAATTATTAATGAAACTACAAAGATGGAGCCTCACAAGGGGAGCTGGTGCTCGCAAACTTCACGCACAACAGACATGGAACAAATACTGCACACTGACCAGCCTCACCCCCCGGTGGATAGACTGGATGCAATTCTGAATGCCATTGAGAGATCCAGAGAATCACTAGAATCCAAAGTCCATAAAGTAGCAGCGGACCTGACGCTACTACACACAGACCACAGGAAGCTGAAAGACTGAGTAACATCCACGGAGCAGGACTTGGCTGATCTCAAGCCGGCCACAGACTTCATTAAAAACAGCAAAACGCACATGAGGCCAGAATATGCTACCTGGAGGACCGGGTGGAGGATGCGGTGGGCCGCTACAGGCAGAACAATAGGCGATTGATTGGATTACCGGAAGAGGCTGCGGGCCAAGACTCAGTCGCATTTGTAGAACAATGAGTTAAAGATTTGCTACACTCTACCGCTGTATCCCCATTCTTCACGGTAGAATGGGCGCATCGCATCCTCTCTAGAAGACCGACGCCTGGTAGGAGCGCCCTCCCACTCATCTTCAAGGTGCTGCACTAAAGGGGCAGGGATGCGATGCTGAGAGAAAGGAGGAAACTCCCAGCAATTCAAATAGAGAATGTGAAAGCCCTTTTTTTCTCCAGAATATACATTGAGAGTGCAATGCCAGAGGTGCTCCTTTTTACAAATAAAACAGAAACTTCAGCAACTGGACATTCAATACTGGCTGTTATACCCAGCAAGGCTTTGTGTAGTGGCAGACGGTAAGGCAAGATTTTTCGACACGCCACAAGACACATGGGATTGGTTGGAAACCACAGACTAGTTTTGAGGACCTCATCAGGTATGACCAGAATTTGGAACAATGCAGCAGTAGTACCCAGGACTTGCAGCCGACGTACCAAGAAACTCCCATTCAGCCTGGCAGCGATGCCGGACCTGGAACAAATCATGCAGGAACTGCATAAGCCTGCACGAGAAGCAGAGCATATTGCTTTGATCCTGGAGGCGACTGGCAAAGATGCAATACCAATCCCTTCTTTTGGTGATGAGGGCTTATCAGTGACAGGCCCATCAGACACTGCCTCACTAAATTTATTTATATATTTAAAGAGTTTTATATAGCGCTGGCTAGACCCGGAGGTATCAGAGTGCTTTACATGAGAATCAACAATGTAACAGAAAAAGTTCAACAATTACACAATAAATCCCCAAAAATAGGCAATACAATTAGGAGAGGAGAGAAAGGAGAGAGAAAAGTAGTGGAGGGGGCAGAGGAGGTGACAGAGGGAGAATAAGGGAAGAGACAATAAGGAGAAATGAAAAGAAGTCTGTCTAAAGACCGACTGGGTAGGTGAAGACCAAGGAGGGAATCCAAGGCCCATCTCACCTATAGCTAAACCAGGTAGCTCCATCGGGTATCAGACAAAAAAGTTCAGTCTCAATACAATGAGAGAGGGGAGAAGGAGAGACATAAATAGAGGGAGGATGTGGTAGGAGACGACAGGAGGGACGAAAGGAAGTGCAACAATGTGGTTTAACAGTATAACAGAAAAAGATCAACAATTACACATTACATTAAACCATCAGTAATACATTAGGAGAGGAGAGGAAGGAGAGAGAAAAGAAGTGGGGGGTAGGTGAGGTGAGAACGTGAGAATAAGGGAAGAGACAACCGTAGAGACGAGAGGAAGTCCGTCTAAAGATCGACTGGGTAGGTGATGACCAAGGAGGGAATCCACGGTCCATCTCCCCTATAGCTAAACCAGGTAGCTCCATCGGGTATCAGACAAAGTAGTTCGGTTTCAGGTGTCGAGGGAAGAGGTTCGCAGAAAAACAGTATGGGAGGGAGAAACGGCAGAAAGACGAAGGAAAGCCTGCCCAAAGACCGGCTGGGTAGGTGACGGTCGAGGGGGAAGTCCCAAAACCCATCTCCTCTATAGCTATCGGGTAGCTCCACCGGGCTATGGCCAAATAGCTAGGTCTCAATGGGAAACATTTAAATAACATGAAGGGCAAAATAAATGGAGTGTAGAGGGGAGGGAACAGGGAAGGTGAGAAAGGGAGGATAGGGGAAGAGACAACAAGGAGAAACAAAATGAAATCTGTCTAAAGGCCGACTGGGTAGGCGACGACCAAGGAGGGAATCCAAGGCCCATCTCCTCTATAGCTAAACCAGGTAGCTCCATCGGGCATCAGACAAAATAGCTTGATCTCAAATGACAAGGGAAAATTCACAGGTAAACAGGGTGGGGACTAGGGATAGGACACGGTGAGGGCAGATGTCAGTAACAGGCAAGGGGAGAGGAGTAGAGCAGGGAGAAAAGAAAGAATTACAGATGTTCTCAAAAGGGTAGGCGCAGTCCTAGACGGGTAGAGTAAGTCAAAGTTCAGCAGGGGGGGGGACGAAGTCATCTTTAAAGGCCATGATGGGGTCAGGCATCCTTGGACCCTGTTCCATATAAAAGAGTGTCGAGAGCGGCGGATCTTTGCAGGGTTAGGGGCAGCCATTAGTTGTAAGACAGCCAACAAAGAACACCCCTGGCGTCCCTGGGCGCCCTGCCCTGTTGGTGCGCTGGGACACAGTGGGGGCCACCATTTTGCTTCGCGTATGGGTGAGGGGAGGAGGGGGTCGCTCACCTCGCTTCTTCAGCAACCGGAGGCTCAGGGCAGACAAGCTGGCATGTCCGCATGGCGGCGATCGGTGCTTTGCTGTGAAGAGGTCCCTTAAAGCTTGCGCGGGATCCTTGGGTTTGGATGCTGCGCTGGACCCGGAGGGGATCCGGAGCAGAGTATGTGGAGGTCCAGCAGAGCTGAGCTGGCCACGGCAGCAGCTCGTCTCCCCCACCGTGAACCAGAGAGCCTCAGGCGGTGTTCATGCGTTAGGCTGCCTTGGTGCTCACCGCAGGGCCCAGCTCTGTCTGTGACGGTTGTGTCTCACCCTTATTATAATTCGCTGAAAACTGCTGGGTAGACAAAGATATGTAACCCCACAGACGTCAGATGATATAATTTGACACACACTTTGTCATTTCAAGTCTGAGCCTTTTTGGGGATCCTTACCCACATGTACACTGCTATACTACTTACTTGAGATCTCACTTTTACACTAAGTGCACAGGTACGACACTCTGCATCGAAGTTAGGGGATTCCATCACTATTAACTCTGCAAGGTCCCGCTCCCCCTTTCTCCCTTTTTCGCACAGGGAATTGACTGGCATTGCGGGAGGTTTTCTTTTCTCAGGTTTAGGCAACTCCTTCTATTCGTGGAGCCCGCCCTTTTGGTATTTCTATGTTGCCACATTGGCTCTTTTGTTCTAAACCTAGTAATGTTGGCATCTTGGAGGGGTGTGGCTGGGGACAGTCGGGGTCATCAACATACATACATACCAGCACACCTTGACCTGGAAATGCTCCCAACTCCCCCTATTTTTGTGCTATGACAGACCAAAAGATCCTCACTTGGAATGTTCAAAGCCTCCGCACACCTTGCCGCCGTTAGGCGGTGTATTCCTACCTTAAGAGACACAATGTACGTATTGCCTTTCTACAGGAAATGCACCTAACTTGGATTGACACAGCTAGATTGCAGCGGAAATGGAGGGGCCGAGTGTTTGCCACAGACTTTTCCTCTAATGCCCCAGGGGTGCTGATCTGGATCCGTCCAGGCACCCCTTTTATGGAAGAGGAGGTTGTATTGGACAAAGAAGGCAGATATGTGTTTATAAAGGGTAGGCTGGATGGACGTCACCTCTTACTGGGCAATATCTATGCCCCAAACACAAATCAGGGATTCTTCCTGAGATCACACTCCTTTTACTCTGCATTACACACTGTACATGTCCGCTTAGACAAATTCCTGAGCAAACCCTCCCTGCTTTACTATGTAGTAGACACAGAAAACCTAGGTCGCACACATTGATCCCACAATATATCACACTAGCTAGGGAAAATAAGAACCCCCTGATTCCCACATGAGGTTACAGCTGGCAATGCTGGAAGATTCTGTAGTCCAAGAATCACTTGGTAATGCTATCAGGGAATACTTTGAACACAACACAGGTACAGCCTCATGAGCCCTGGTGGAATGGGATGCTCTAAAAGCCACGCGTTGGACGTGCCTGGGAATGGGGAGCGGTATGCAGTGACAAATAGAGTAAGAACTACTGTAAGTAGAAAAGGGCCCGCTTCCATTTGAGACATGAACGGTAACAGTACCCCCTTACTCCACCACATTATTAGAAGCGCAAAATAAGCGTTCAGCACTATTGGAACATTTGAGATGCCTGAACTACGAGGCACACTCAGTGAAAACTCATGAAAAGGCTGACTGCTCCAGGCCTCTCCTTGCCTGGCTAATCAAACAGGATCAGCCGTCAGGCCCTATCACATCGCTCAGCTCACATAATGGAGGGTTGAAATACACACAACACAAAATACATATCGTGTTGACCATGCACTTTAAAGAGCTACACCAGTCAGTGCTGGAGGTATGAAAGCCAGACATACACTCTTTCTTAGACAGCCTTAACTTTTCCACCCTCACACCAGAACAACGCACTGAACTAGAAGCCCCCATTACGCCAGAAAAAATACGTGGTGCAATGCATGCCCTAGCTTCTGGGAAAGTCCCAGGTCCAAGTGGCTTCCCACCTGAGTTCTATAAAACAAATGCCGAACTCTTAACACCACAGCCACACCGAGTGTACGCAGAGTTATTGCAGTTTGAGAGCCTCCCAGTCTCCCTCACAGAAGCCATGTTAATCACGGAATGTAGACTATAAAATACTGGCGTGAGTTCAGACAGGACGGTTGGCACCACTTTCTCCACACCTCATACATGTGGACCAGAATGAGTTTTTTCCTGCACGTAACACTTTTCTGAACATATGCAGGCTCTTTCGAGTAATGAGATACGCTGCGTGTGACTGACCAGAAACGGGCTGTCTGGTTTTAGACTTGGAAAAAACCTTTGACACCATCGAGTGTCCCGGAAGCTTGTTTCCTTCCCAGTATAAGAATTGGCTTGGTAGTTTGGTTTGCCCTGTTCCCATCATGCACTGGGACAGGAACAGACTAATTTGCATGTAGCCAGGTTCTGAGCTGGGATGGTGCAGTGAGCTAAAAAACGGTGATGGATCATGCCCTGATCTCTTGACTGGGTAGGAGTATTCTGCATCATTCAGAAACTCTGTCCATCACCACCCCCTTTTCCAAAATCGATTTTGTCCACACTAAGGGGCCCATTAGGATGGCGGGCGGATTGACCCCGCCAGGCTGGCGGTAGCCACCGCCAGCCTGGCAGGGGAAATCTGCCCGCCATCCTTCCCTGTATTCCCCCCCGCCATATTAGAATGGCGGGGGGGACCACGGCGGTGCAAAACACCGCCCGCCACCTTTCCGCCCCGCTCGCCTTGCGGCCGGGGCGGAAAACGAGTTACATGCAGGCGGTGTCTGTCAGACACCGCCCGCAGTATTACTATAGGCATTTCACAATGCCTTTCCGTGGCGGCATTGCCGCCACGGAAAGGCATGCGGTGTTCACTCTGGGGGCCCCCTGTGGGCCCCCAGAGTGAAGTACAGGTGGGGGGTGTACATGGGGGGGTACCTATGGTACCCCCCTTCATTTGCATATACAAAGCGGCAGGCACCGCGCGGTGCCTGCCGCTTTGTATATGCAAATGCTGAAAAGCATTTCTAGCATTGTGGCGGGCGGTGCTGAGCGCTCCGCCCGCCACAATGCTAGAAATGCAGGATGTGCCCGCCACAGTGGCGGGCACATCCTAATGCCACCCCCGGGACCCCCGCCCTTATGGCGGGCGGTCCCATTCCCCGCTAGGATGACGGGCGGACAAAGTCCGCCCGTCATCCAAATAGGCCCCTTAGTGTGGAAGGGTATACTCAGACGTGAGTCCCTTGCTCATTGCACCATCAGGATTCAAGCAAGCCGGGCCGACGACGGCTGAAATGCCAGAAACCGGTCCCCGGAAGCTTGTTTCCTTCCCAGTATAAGAATTGGCTTGGTAGTTTGGTTTGCCCTGTTCCCATCATGCACTGGGACAGGAACAGACTAATTTGCATGTAGCCAGGTTCTGAGCTGGGATGGTGCAGTGAGCTAAAAAACGGTGATGGATCATGCCCTGATCTCTTGACTGGGTAGGAGTATTCAGCATCATTCAGAAACTCTGTCCATCACCACCCCCTTTTCCAAAAACCATCGAGTGGCCATACATGTTTGCTGTAGTCCAGAAGTACGGATTTGGACCATACTTTTGAAGCCTGATTAAACTGTTATATGGAGCGCCAACTGTGCGATTTCACACAGTCTCCTTGCTTTCACGACCCATAAAGATCTGCAGAGGCACCAGGCAGGGATGCCCCCTTTCACCACAAATTTTTTCCCTAGCTATCGAACCACTAGCATTGGCAATGCGGGTATCCGATGGGCACTGGGGTATCCAACTGGGCATGGAGATGCATGCCATATCGCTATACCCAGATGACATTCTGTTATATATCAGGGATATCTGGGCAGTCCCACCAGTAATACCCAACAACCTTAAACTCTGCAAGACTGTCGGGGATTATGAGTTAACTGTGCGAAATCATGCTTGTTTCCCTATGTCCCCTGCATGACAGCCTCCCTCCTCACTGTTGATGGCACTACCGTGATATGGCAGCCGGACATGTTCCATTATTTGGGGATACGGATATACCACACGGACCGGAACATATTAGATGGCAACCTCACTAGAGAGATCACGGCTCGGACTTCACAAATAGAGCTCTGGAAAACTCTTAATCTCTCAATGGCGAGAAGGTAGCGCTCATTAAAATGGCATACCAGTATCCTTTTTCCATTGTTTGGAGGGCACACTCCAAGACCTTATCTGGAATTAAACACACTGCAGGGTAGCACTTGCTAAACTATATCTACCTCCGACTCAGGGAGGTCTGACCTTACTAAACATGGAACACTACTATCTGGCCTCCCAGCTGCAATGGGTAGCAGGCTGTATGGCGGAATTACACCTTGCAGACACAGCAGGAAATGGCCCCCTCGTATGTCATAGATGTGCGCTTGCACATTTTTCACCCATGTACAAAACCGCCCAGGTCCCTTCCTATACTGGTACAGGTGGCCCAGAAATGTTTTCACCGAGGCCTGTTTCTAACCAAGCAAATCATGCCATATGCGCCAGCTCTTCCAATACTAGCTCTGCCAGGGGGAGAAGGTAGGGCTAGAATAGCTGAATTTACAGCCTGGCATGAGGCAGTGATTTACACGTTAGCTGATCTTTATAACAACACCACGTTACAGACATATGAGCATCTGATATGCGAGGCGGGAGTCCCACCAGGACTCTAATTCATGCCTGGTGGGTGGGCATGCTGAGGTGCCAGTGGGGTGACATCGCACAAGAGCCACAGACACACTTATTGATGCAATACATACAAGAGATGGGAACATGCTGACATCTTACTAAATGGTTCGCGGTGGCAGTTTGTGTGCACTCTGCAATAGATTTGACACCCTTGCAGAGCGGAAGGGAAGCAACCTTGGGTCACCCATGCATACCCAAAGAATGGAATACGATGTTGGAGAGCCCCAGATTGATCCCCAGGAATCCCAGGTTCCACCTGATTCAGCTGTATATAGTATACTGGGCATACCTTTCCCCAGACAGAATCAAGAGATACTTACACAAGACAGATGCATGCTGTCCACGCTGTAAGTTAACTTACAACGTTTTTACACATGCTATGGTCTTGCCCTAAATTACGTACCTATTGGGAGGGAGTGACAGAGTGCTTGTCCACCTGCATCGATGGAGAACTTCCCAATACATGGGAGGCCTACATTACGGGAGTATTTGCTAGGGACAAAAAGCATAGAGCCTTTGACTAATTTAGTTCTAAGCTACCAGAGGGTTAAGCACAAGTTCATTTAGTGACTGCTGTGGTTAACCTTGACAGGGATTGTAGTGGTTTCCTGAACAGGGCTTCCTTCCCTGTCACCAACCAATAACCCAATTTCTTACAATGGTCCTTTTGAAATCTCTAAGATGATAAACCCTGTTTAGTTTAGTATATTTTTATACCAAACTGACATGTAAGATTTTACACCTTTGTGTGATTGTCAAATTAATCTGAAACATGGCCTATTTAAAATTGTATATTTTAAATTGCTGTCTCCTTTCCTACCATATTTTATATATCTATATCATAACAAATTATTATCAATTTGATAAATTAGACAGTATTGTATGATTTTTAAAAGGAAAATGTTCTTATTTTTTTAAAGAACTTTGTTGCTAAGGTTTTAATCAACTGTACAATGTATTTTGACTTGAATTGCCCCTTGCTAAGCCTTAAATGTCCCATTTAAGTCAACCCTAAGATAGAACGTAGGTAGCCCATAGGGCAGGGTGCTTTTTAATTAAAAGGTTGGACATGTACTTTTAGGTTTTACAAGTCCTTGTACTGAAAATGTCCAAATTTATTTTTCACTTCTATGAGGCCTGACTGTCCCATAGTATAACACTGGTTTCCCTTTTTACACCTAATAACTGCTAATTTATGACTAAGGACAGATAGGCATTTCATGTTTGGTATCTATGATATTGTAATTAAAAATCCTCTTTATTGGTGAAATCAGATTTTCCTGCCCTTTGCCATTTGGGACCTGCATCATGTCCTAGGTCGCATGACTGAGTGTAGTTGGCAGTTACACTTGTGAATTCCTCCCAGACAGTCACACAATAGAGGGATTAGGTGTGTCTGAATATGCCATCTACTGCCAGGATGTGGAGCAGAGCAGGGTACAGCCTCACTTGCAATTGAATAGCTTGTGTTCTGACTTCACACATATGGCTTGTCACCACTGAATGTCCTTGCAACCAACCTGGAGCCAGGCAGGAGAGTCAGGAAATTTCAAGCACTTAAATGAGGAACCTATAGAAACTTCTCTTACTTCAAAGAACACACCAGGTATAAAAATAAGAACCTTAGACCCACTCTTCAGTTCACTTTTTGGACCAGCAGAACGTCTCTCAGAGGACTACCCCCTGCTGAGGTCTGCTGCATACTCCACAAAACTTTTTTGCTGCACCTGGAAGGACTGTTTTTTTATTTTTTTACGGAGTTTTATGTAGTGCGAACTTGATCGGGTAGCAGAGCGCTTTACATAGCACCAGTTGCATTACATGAGGACACATTCATTTTTGTTCGGCAGGGGGAGATTAAGTGATTTGCCCAGAATCACAGGATGTTCAGTGTCATTGCCGAGACTCGAACCAGGTTCCCCAGATTTGAGGTTGACCGCCCTAGCCGTTAGGCCAACAGACCACTTTGAACCCTCCTGGGCCTGCTCTGCTGCTTGACCCATGCATCCTCACTGGTACCAAAGACTACCAGAGTTACTCCAAGGGATAGTTTGCTGGCCTTCTGTTCAGTGCTTCACGTGAAGAAAAGGTACCCACCATCTTGAATCTGCACCTGGACCCAGCCAGTCCTAACCCCCAAGTGGTGTCCCTCCAGTTCTGCACCCTTGGTGGTGGTGCTAAAGGTGACCAGATAGCATAATACAAAGCTTGGGATTTCTATAATATTTGGCTAACAATTACTCGGAGATCCGAGGTAAGAACATGACCAACCAGCTCATCTATCCATCTAAGGTGCACTGCTGTTCAGCCTAACTTCACGGCAGCTCCCGCTTTGCTCTTCTATGCTGCTGCAAATACTGTTTAGTAGTTCTTTGCTAAGGGGTATCCAGCCTCGTTGGATTTCCATTAGCTGCTGCCTTCCTCCTCTTCCCGCTGGACATTTTTTACTTCAATGAGCTGACTAGGTCCAAACACAGCAATAACCATGGTGACTATGTCTAGCACATTCCTGAAAATGACACTTCCTCCTTTGACACCATCTGCAGCCTTGCCCTGCTAAGCTTTACCTTATCAGAACATTTTTCTTAGAATGTCTTCTAAGTTTGAAGATAAGCGCAGATCGGACCCAATCTACTTTATGTATCAATTCTGCACTCCATTGCAGTCTGCCATAGTTTTCGACTATGACCTGGTCTCGCATAACTAGATATCTGTGGTTGATGCTTTGATTTTTTAGGCACTCGTTTTACCTTAAACTTCAGGTGCTGCTAATTGAAATTTTGCCATTTTGGTTTTAAATAATGTATTTCATTGTACTCTATTGTTCTAAATTGGTGTGGGATTTTTCTTGTGTTGCAATTTCACTTTATTGCTGTTTGTGTGCTTCATAAATACTTCACTCATTGTCTCTAATTTAAACCAGACTGCTTTTTGAGCAAAGCTACCCAGAGTTAAGCATAGGTTAATTTATTGACTTTTGTGGTTTACCTTGACAGAAAGTGTGGCTGCAGTTTGAATAGGGGTCACCCATCCGTACAATTAGCAACCCAGTTTCTCATAAACCCTGTCACAGTGCGGTTGAAACTTCCCCTTTTTTTTTTTAGATGAGATTTGAGAAGTATTCAGTGATCTTATTAATGATGACATTTAACATGTCATGAATGATGTCATTGAACTTTCAATAGAAAATCCAGATACGGTGAAGAAAAACATTGCATATTTTTTCACACCAGCCTAGGGATGTATGTTTCTGACAATCATAAAAATGAAAGGCAGTGATTGGCATGAAGATTACCACATGTAAGAGCCACTTAATTTGTGGAACTCCTGCCACAGAGACTAGTGTGCTCCCTATTTGCTCTATTGATTAAGTCTGGGTGGTGAACTCTGCTCGGGGAGTTTACAGAATTTTTGCACTCCATGTTATGGTGAGCTTGCGGAGTTCTGAAAAACGTTTCCTCGCTCGCGTTCATCAACGTTAAGGTGGTGAGCGGGAGCGTCAAAAATTCACCTCCCGGAGAGATTTTTCCTTGTTTGTGATCGTTAACATCAAGTTATCGAGCGAGAGTGGGGAAAATCTACCTCCCGGTCAGATTTCTCATTGTGAGAGGTTGTGTTTTCTCGTGACCGCTGGCATTGAGAAACTGTCCGTTCGCGTAGGGAAAGCTTCTGCTCGAGTAAAAATCTACTCGAGCAGAAGGAAGCAGCGACCGCCTCAATGTGCATGGTGTCATTCGTGATGATTGCACAGTGCGGACAAGCACCTAGCACTGAAAATCACATTGTATGGTATTTATCTAACACACTCCGCCGCTTGTGGAGCTCCGCGTAGCACGGAGGAGTTTTTTTGTACTTTGCTGAGTTCTGCGGAGCGGAACTCCACAAACTCCGCCCTGGCTTACTATTGATAAAAGAGCGTACAATAGTTTGAGGTCAAATTATAAGTACTAAACACAGTAGACTTATTTATTAGCTGCCATGGCACTTTATTCATTTTAAATGTTTGTAATGTCCAATTCAATTGTTTTATTGCTCACTTCGGAGCCTGCTCTTGATGGAAAAGATTGAAATCTTCCTTTAAATGATAGAGGGCAGATGAAATATTTGTTGAAATTGTCTATATTAATTTTGAGACTCTTTGAAAAACATTATCAATAAGGATTAGTTTCTTACCTGTAACTCCAGTTCTGTAGTAGGGGTATCTCTGTTATAGTCATAATCTGTGAATAGTCCCGCCCATCTCTTCAGTTGTCTTCTCCTGCAGTCCTGCATAGACATTGAACAGAAAATCAAAGACAATAATGAAGCCCATCATTAACCAGGCTACAATGGCCAGCACTTCATCCTGAAGTGAAAAAGGATAGCCAAATAATATATAAATGTACATATTTTACAGAGTTTTACACCTAGAGAACACTCCCCTTCACAAAAATCCTTTGTCATGATAGACAAGCCTCATAGGCTGCCATGTGTCTGGAAAAAGGATAATATGCCTTTAAGGAACACTCCAGAGACCCTCGGTATCCCATGATGCACAGCCCCAGGCAAGTTAGTTTCAGTTCTTTTTGAAGGTGTATAAAGCCAGGCCTGTAGCATTCAGGTAATCATTGTTTCTTCCACCGGGGAGGTGGGCGGGTCGCTTATGACTATAACAGAGATACCCCTACTACAGAACTGGAGTTACAGGTAAGAAACTACTCCTTCTGTAGTAGGGGATCTCTGTGTATAGTCATAATCTGTGAATAGAATGGCAAGCCCATCCCAAAACCAATCCAGCGGTGGAAGAAAACTAATGACTAATTACTGAGCAAATAAATTCCTCAGCGAAGCCTGCCCAACTTGCGCATCTGCCCTGGCATCACAATCCAGGCAGTAATGCTTCGCAAATGTGTGGACAGACTTCCACGTAGCTGCCCTACAGATGTTTGCAATGGTAACATTACGTAGCAAGGCTGTAGTAGTCGCTTTGCCACTAGTTGAATGAGCCTTAGGCTTACCCCCTAGAGTCTTGTTAGCCTTCTGGTAGCATAGTTGTATACAGGACGTAATCCACCAAGATATGGACTGTTTGGAGGTGGCAAGGCCATTCCTGACTGAACCGTAATTCAAAAACAATTGATCTGACCTATGAATGTCCTTGGTCTTATCTAAGTAAAATTTCAACACCCGCCTCACATCCAGTGAATGAAGGGACCTCTTCGCCGGAGAGGAGGGAGGTTGAAAAAACGTTTGTAAAGTGATGGTCTGGTTGACATGGAAATCAGATATCACCTTAGGGAGAAATTTAGGGTGAGTCCTCATGACAACTTTGGAAGCATGAAATACTGTATAGGGCTCTTGACAACACAAAGCCTGAATCTCACTCACCCTGCGCGCTGATGTTATATCCACAAGGAAAAGGACCAATGCTGTAGAGAAGCCATATGAATAGGCTCAAAAGGCTCCTTTATCAACCTGGACAGTACCACATTCAGCTCCCATGAAGGCGAAGGATGCCTAATGGGGGGAAACACCTTCTTCAAACCCTCCAAAAAATCTTTAATAACCGGTATCTGGAAAAAGGTATGCAACTGTTACAACGCATTTTTTACAACGCAATACCATAACCACGCATCTTTTACAATGCAAATACTTTTACCACGCATACATTTACAACGTATACTGTTACAACGCAAGTACTTTTACAACGCAGGTACTTTTACAACGCATTTTTTATTGATATGAGTTTATTTGAATTAGTTTGCTTTCAAAGTTTTTATTTTATTTATTTTAAAGGGTACTAGAGTATTAATTTATTTTATCAAATATATATATGAAAATTATAGTTTAAAAAAAAATTAATTTAATACTTGTTTTTAATACTTGAGTATTTATTTTTTATTATTAAAAGTAATTTATATTATTTGTTGTTTTTGTTTTAGCTTCTTAGTAGTACTTGAGAATTAATTATAAATAATGTTATTTATTTTCTTGCTTTCTTGTAATTTTTTGGGATGAGTACTTTAGAGTACTTGAGTATTTTATATTTTTTAAATATGATTTAATTGATTTAGCTTGTTAGTATTATTTGAGAATTAATTAAAAGTAATTTTTTTTTTCTTTATTATAAAAAATATATTAATATTTGTTTGATTATTATTGTTATTTGTTGGTGATAATTTTGTTTTTATTTTGGATTCAATTGTAATTTTTGGGGATGAGTACTTTAGAGTACTTGAGTATTTTATATTTTTTAAATATGTTAAAAATAAGTATTTTGAATGTAGATTTATATTATTTTTTATAGTATAGAATTTAAAAGATAGGTATGTAAAAATTATTGACATGTATAAGTTAATTATAACTGATAAATAGTATTTTAAAAATATTTTTAAGATTATTAATATAATTTACATTTTATAATTGTTTTTATTTATTAAAAAAATAGTTATTTACTAAAATAATATAATGACTTAATTTAATTTTTAAAAGTATTATTGTTTTATATTTATTTACTAGTAATTTGAAAGGATTTTTTTATCTGTGTTAAGTAAGTATTAAATTTAGTTTTAAAAAAAATTATTAATTCTTTACATATATAAAAAAATTTTTTTTAAATATTATATATATTTATAAAAAAATAGTTTGGTATTAAATATAGTAAAGAAAAAATATAAGTGAATTTATAACTTACATTTATTTTTTTGTTCCCACGGTTTTACATTGTTTGCTATGGGTTATTTTGTCCTTCTTTTATTTTCACTATTATGGATATGTGTTCCGCGGTTCGGAAATAGAATGAAGTAAAGAAGAAGAAAGAAAAGCAAAATTAGGGAGATGAAAGTAGAAAACAGGTAAGTTGAGAAAGTAGATAATTTAGAAGTGAAATGTAATTTTTTAAATTTAATGCTTATGAGAATGAAAACAATGTACATATGATAAGTTGAAAATAGTACATATTTTATTTTTCAAAAAAACATAGAAATAATGGTGTCATTTTAAATGTTTTATTGCATATTTTTGCAAATTTTTATTAATAAAGTAATATGTTTAAAAAAATAAGTTTTAAATAATATAATATATATATACACAAAAACAATAGTCCTTTCTTTATCGTTGCAGCATTCTTTGACGTCATGACGTTAACGTGAGCGTAAGCAGCCATTTTGAGGAGCATCGTAGCAGGAAGCAGCTGGAAGCTGATCTGCGTCCAGGTAGGAAACACTTTATTTAAAGCAAATATTGTTAAAAAGATTATCATTTATTGTAAGGAAAGGATAAGTAGAGGTTGCTCAAATAGTAAATAATGTTAAATACGAACACATGTCGCTACTCGTATAACTAGAATATGCCTATGTTGGGTCTGTGGTGGGGGAGGATCGGAAACTTTAATGTTTTGGGAAATAGTTGTTTTGCATGCTAAAGAAGAGATTTTCTGTTAATGTTTCATAAATATGTAATCGTTTTGAAAGCAATGTTTAAAAATGCATTTTAGAAAGTTTCGATAGTTTTAAGAAAAAAAGAAAGTGAAAAAGGTGGTTACATAATTGTTGAAAAAAGCTTAAACGATTGAAAACTTTGATATTTCCATTGTTGTTGTTATTGCTGTTGTCAAAGGTATTGGTTTTTTAGCTTGGATGTCTTGTACAATACGGTAAAAATAGATTACGAAGGCTGAAATGTTTTTTACCGATTTCTTGATAATAGGGTGCAGGTTAAATTTATGGTGTATTATTGTGTTCTTAAATTTCGAAAAATATTTAGTGATTTTGAAATTTGATTGTACAGAGGAATACGTTGTGTAGTATATTAAGTTGCAAATACGTTGTACTTGAAAAATATTATACTACATAAAACAAGAACATTATTTATTATACACCAGTATTGATCTTGTAAAAATGTACTTGTTTTTTAAGGTAAATCAAAAAGCAATGTATTTGTGAATTCAAAAATTTGTATTTATTTATGTATTAAAAATACATTGGATGTGTTTTCTTCACCATTAAGAAAATGAAGATCAATTTATGAAAAATTGACAATTTTGAAAAAAAAAATGATTTAGTTAAAAAAGGTATAAATTAACAATTTTTGGAAAACTTAGAGTATATGTCAATGCAGATTGTAGATTTTTTGTTAGTATGTTTTGCAAAATAATGGATAATTAGATGACAGCTTTGGAAATATTTATTAAAAATAAGCTTACTTATTTGTAAAAACTTTTCACAACAATTTTTTGGGAAAGAGTGAAAAGAGGAAGAGATTTTTATTTCTAAAATGCATTTTCAGAATTTTGTAACATTTTGTGCAAATGTTTTGGAGAACAAATATATATTTATTCAATCATTATTGAAAAAAAATTATCTTTCCTATTTAGGATTTAAGGAATTTTTTGGTAACTAAGGGGTTTGTTAAAAAGTTACACAATCTAGTTTTTAAAAAAAAATATAATAAAAAAATAGGTAAGGTGACCCAACATAATTTATAGACAATTTTGAAAAATAAAAAAATATATTTAGCCAATTAAATTTAGAGAGGATTTAAATTTAGAGCAAAGCAGGAAAGTAATGTGAAATAGAATTTTAAAAAGATAGAATGTTAGCTAGATTTTGAAGGTAATCTAGAGCTACACACAACGAAAACTGTTGAATTAGTGCCAATAGTCGTTCAGACATTTCTTTAGTTTTTGGAGTAATCCGTGAGTTTAGACTACCTGTTAGAGTTTGAGATATTCTTATTTCTTGGAAACTTTGCTCCTTCTTCAAAGTTTCCAAAAATGAGTAGAAACTCGGGTGGGGTTTTCTAATTACATGGTTGAAGGAGTTATGCCATCCCTCAATGGCATTATTTGTTTTAGCCTCTCCCTGTAGGCAACTCGAATAACAGTTCCACCACTCCACATGGAAACGTGGCTTCCTCCTGCGACCCGATCTGCCTAGGTGTCCAATCCATGTGTCTTCCATATAATTTAGAATAGGTGCCAATTTATCCTCATTTGTTAAATAATAATCTGATTCTGTAATGGCAGTGTAGTACTCGTCTACACTTTCGGGAGGGACAAAACAAAGAGCAGTTAATTTTTTTAATTCGACTTGAAGTTTGCTGTCTGTTAAGTATTCTGTAACTAGGGATGTTTTCTGTAACTTACGCCAGAATGCCTGGGAAAAATGGAAAAAACACCCCTGAATTTGGGTATCCGTGTACATTTTGTTGATCACATTGATCATGCTCAATTCAAAATCCATTATTATTTTCCTAGGGCTTTGGTTAGTTTTTGATTTAATCACAGTTAAAAATTCTGTGTATGTTGCAGAAGTCTTATCAGGCAGCAAACTATATACTAGGGGAATTACACTATTGTTAATTTTCGTGTGTATAGTATAAATTTGGCTGAATGGATGGGGCGTGCTTTTAAACGTCCCATCCATCATCCAAATTTCACTACTTTCAAGTTTTAAAAGGTTGCGGGGTGTACTAAAAATTAATATACGCTTTTGAGGGTTTTCATTATCATGCAGAAGGAAAGGTTCATTAGCGAAAGAAATAGTAAGTTTGTGTGGTATAATTATGTCAGAAAAGGTATGCTGTGTATTAGTTTGAGTATTACTTGCCTGCTTTTGTCGTTGAATAATTCTACGCAAATTATGGATGGTAGGCATATTACTAGCTACATGAGTAGGGACATGCTGAGCAACCTCTCTCAAAATGGATCCTGTGGAATCATTGGAGGTGCTTGCAATTACTTTCATTTCATTCACTGTTTCTCTAACATCAACTTCCATTGCAGAGGCACAGTGGTTATGGTCTGTTGTTCTTACAATAATGTCATCGACCGTTACCGCTCTGCCGCTGCAACGGGTTGTAAAGTATTGCACGCACCTCCAATGATTCCTTGGAAAACTTATCCTTGCCTTATAATAAATGTAACCTGCATGATTAAGTAGTCGGTTTCCTTTCCTGGACTTGATATATTTGGCAGTAGGATGTGTAGACATTTCCTGCAAAGACAAAAAGTTGGTCTTTTAGTTTCTTGTACCTTTCTTTATTTAATTTTTTGCAAAAAAACTAACATTTTGTGTACAGCATAAGTTTCTTGGTGTTAGAATTTAGAAATATACCCCTACACTATCTTGAGTTTTCTGTACTGCACCACTTTCCAGGATTTAGAATAGCAAGTAATACCCCTACACTATCCTGCACTTTTCCACCTGCAGCACTTACATGGAGTTACTATATTAAATAATACCCCTATATTATCATGCACTTTCTCTACTGCAGCACTTTGCTGGATTTATAATAGCAGTTATCTTGAGTTAGAATAGTAAGTAATACTCCTATACTATCCAGCATTTTCTTAATTTCAGCACTTTTCTGGAGTAAGATTAGAATGTTATACCTTTATACTATCCAGCACTTTCCCTACTGCAGCACTTACCTTGAGTTGGAATACTAATTTATACCTCTATACTATTCAGCACTTTTCCGACTGCTGCACTATCTTGGAGATGGAATAGTAATTTATACCTCTATACTATCCAGCACTTTCCCTACTGTGTCACTTACCTGGAGTTAGAATAGCAAGTAATACCCTCACATTATCCAGCACTTTCCCTATTCCAGCATTTACCCGGAGTTACAATAGCAAGTCATACCCCTACACTATCCAGCACTTTCATTATTGCAGCACTTTCCTGGAGTTTGAATAGTGTTTTATACCTCTGTACTATCCGGCACTTTCCCTACTGCAGAATTTACCCGAAGTTGGAATAGTAAATTATACCTCTATACTATCCAGCACTTTCCATACTGCACCACTTACCTGGAGTTGGAATAGTAATTTATACCTCTGTACTATTCAGCACTTTCACTACTGCACCACTTACCTGGAGTTGGAATAGTAATTTTTACCTCTAAACTATCCAACACTTTTCCTACTGCACCACTTAACTCGATTTATAATATTTTGAATATTCTCTATATTATTGAGCACTTTCTGCACAGCAGCACTTATTTACAGTTACTTTAGCAAATAATTTTTGTTTTTGATCCACTTTTATAATGTGTGTCAAGTTTAATCGATTTTATTTACCTCAAAGATTGCAGATTCTATTAGTGGAAAGGTTGTTTTTGATTGATTGTTTCTTTGGCTGTTGATTGTCAAGAGTTGGAAAGTTTTTGATACGATTCTGGAAAAAAAATATGCAAATAAAAATGTTTACTATGAATCTCGTTCAATATGAGACATTTTTAAATGAAAATGTTATAATGTATAGCTATTTATTATTGCTTTTATTGGTGAACAGTAATAGAGTTAGAAAAAATGGTAGACACTTTTAAATTTCACCACAAGTTCACTATTGTAGCACTTCCATGGAGTTTGAATAGTAATTTATACCTCTATTCTATCCAGCACTTTCCCTACTGTATCACTTACTTGGAGTTAGAATAGCAAGTAATACCCTCACACTATCCAGCACTTTCCATATTCCAGCACTTACCCAGATTTAGAATAGCAAGTCATACCCCTACACTATCCAGCACTTTCATTATTGCAGCACTTTCCTGGAGTTTGAATAGTGTTTTATACCTCTATACTATCCAGCACTTTTCCTACTGCAGCATTTACCCGGAGTTGGAATAGTAAATTATACCTCCATACTATCCAGCACTTTCCCTACTGCACCACTTACCCGGAGTTGGAATAGTAAATTATACCTCTATACTATCCAGCAGTTTCCCTACTGCACCACTTACCTGGAGTTGGAATAGTGATTTATACCTCTGTACTATCCAGCACTTTCCCTACTGCACCACTTACCTGGAGTTGGAATAGTAATTTATACCTCTGTACTATCCAGCACTTTCCCTACTGTAGCACTTACTTGGAGTTGGAATAGTAATTTTTACCTCTATACTATCCAACACTTTTCCTACTGCACCACTTAACTCGACTTATAATATTTGGAATAATCTGTATATTATTGATTACTTTCTGCACAGTAGTACTTATTTACAGTTACTTTTGCAAATAATTTTTGTTTTTGATCCACTTTTATAATGTGTTTCAAGTTTAATGGAATTTATTTACCTCAAAGATTGCAGATTCTATTATTTGAAAAGGTTGTTTTTTGATTGATGGTTTCTTTGGCTGTTGATTGTCAAGATGTGGAAAGTTTTTGGTATGATTCTGGAAAAAAAATATGCAAATAAAAATGTTTACTATGATTTTCGTTCTATGTGAGACCTTTTTAAATGAAAATGTTATAATGTATAGCTATTTATTATTGCTTTTATTGGTGACCAGTAATAGAGTTAGAAAAAATGGTAGACACTTTTAAATTTCACCACAAGTTCACTATTGTAGCACTTCCATGGAGTTTGAATAGTAATTTATACCTCTATTCTATCCAGCACTTTCCCTACTGTATCACTTACTTGGAGTTAGAATAGCAAGTAATACCCTCACACTATCCAGCACTTTCCATATTCCAGCACTTACCCAGATTTAGAATAGCAAGTCATACCCCTACACTATCCAGCACTTTCATTATTGCAGCACTTTCCTGGAGTTTGAATAGTGTTTTATACCTCTATACTATCCAGCACTTTTCCTACTGCAGCATTTACCCGGAGTTGGAATAGTAAATTATACCTCCATACTATCCAGCACTTTCCCTACTGCACCACTTACCCGGAGTTGGAATAGTAAATTAGACCTCTATACTATCCAGCAGTTTCCCTACTGCACCACTTACCTGGAGTTGGAATAGTGATTTATACCTCTGTACTATCCAGCACTTTCCCTACTGCACCACTTACCTGGAGTTGGAATAGTAATTTATACCTCTGTACTATCCAGCACTTTCCCTACTGTAGCACTTACTTGGAGGTGGAATAGTAATTTTTACCTCTATACTATCCAACACTTTTCCTACTGCACCACTTAACTCGACTTATAATATTTGGAATAATCTGTATATTATTGATTACTTTCTGCACAGTAGTACTTATTTACAGTTACTTTTGCAAATAATTTTTGTTTTTGATCCACTTTTATAATGTGTTTCAAGTTTAATGGAATTTATTTACCTCAAAGATTGCAGATTCTATTATTTGAAAAGGTTGTTTTTTGATTGATGGTTTCTTTGGCTGTTGATTGTCAAGATGTGGAAAGTTTTTGGTATGATTCTGGAAAAAAAATATGCAAACAAAAAGGTTTATTATGATTTTCGTTCAATGTGAGAGCTTTTAAAATGAAAATTATTATAATGTATACCTATTTATTATTGCTTTTATTGGTGAACAGTAATAGAGTTAGAAAAAATGGTTGACACTTTTAAATTTCACCACAAGTTCACTATTGTAGCACTTCCATGGAGTTGGAATAGTAATTTATACCTCTATTCTATCCAGCACTTTCCCTACTGTATCACTTACCTGGAGTTAGAATAGCAAGAAATACCCTCACACTATCCTGCACTTTCCCTATTCCAGCACTTACCCAGAGTTAGAATAGCAAGTCATACCCCTACACTATCCAGCACTTTCATTATTGCAGCACTTTCATGGAGTTTGAATAGTGTTTTATACCTCTATACTATCCAGCACTTTCCCTACTGCAGCACTTACTCGGAGTTGGAATAGTAAATTATACCTCTATACTATCCAGCACTTTCCCTACTGCACCACTTACCTGGAGTTGGAATAGTAATTTTTACCTCTGTACTATCCAGCACTTTCTCTACTGCACCACTTACCTGGAGTTGGAATAGTAATTTATACCTTTGTACTATCCAGCACTTTCCCTAATGTAGCACTTACCTGGAGTTGGAATAGTAATTTTTACCTCTAAACTATCCAACACTTTTCCTACTGCACCACTTAACTCGACCTATAATATTTGGAATAATCTCTATATGATTGAGCACTTTCTGCACAGCAGCACTTATTTACAGTTACTTTAGCAAATAATTTTTGTTTTTGATCCATCTTTTATAATGTGTGTCAAGTTTAATGGAATTTATTTACCTCAAAGATTGCAGATTCTATTAGTGGAAAGGTTGTTTTTGGATAGATGGTTTCTTTGGCTGTTGATTGTCAAGATGTGGAAAGTTTTTGGTAAGATTCTGGAAAACAAAATGCAAATAAAAATGTTTATTATGATTTTCGTTCAATGTGAGAGCTTTTTAAATGAAAATGTTATAATGTATACATATTGATTATTGCTTTAATTGATTAACAGTAATAGAGTTAGAAAAAAATGGTAGACACTTTTAAATTTCACCACAAGTTCACTATTGTAGCACTTCCATGGAGTTGGAATAGTAATTTATACCTCTATTCTATCCAGCACTTTCCCTACTGTAGCACTTACCTAGAGTTAGAATAGCAAGTAATACCCTCACACTATCCAGCACTTTCCCTATTCCAGCACTTACCCAGAGTTAGAATAGCAAGTCATACCCTTACACTATCCAGCACTTTCATTATTGCAGCACTTTCCAGGAGTTTGAATAGTGTTTTATATCTCTATACTATCCAGCACTTTCCCTACTGCAGCACTTACCTGGAGTTGGAATAGTAATTTATACCTCTATTCTATCCAGCACTTTCCCTACTGCACCACTTACCTGGAGGTGGAATAGTAATTTATACCTCTGTACTATCCAGCACTTTCTCTACTGCACCACTTACCTGGAGTTGGAATAGTAATTTATACCTCTGTACTATCCAGCATTTTCCCTACTGTAGTACTTACCTGGAGTTGGAATAGTAATTTTTACCTCTATACTATCCAACACTTTCTCTACTACAGCACCTAACTCGACTTATAATATTTGGAATAATCTCTATATTATTGAGCACTTTCTGCACAGCAGCACTTATTTACAGTTTGTTTTGCAATTTTTTTTATTTTTGATCCAGTTTTATAATGTGTGTCGAGTTTAATGGATTTTATTTACCTCAAAGATTGCAGATTCTATTCTTGGAAATGTTGTTTTTGGATAGATGGTTTCTTTGGCTGTTGATTGTCAAGATGTGGGAAGTTTTTGGTAAGATTCTGGAAAAAAAATATGCAAATAAAAATGTTTATTATGATTTTCGATCAAAGTGAGAGCATTTGAAATGAAAAAATTATATAATGTATACCTATTTATTATTGCATTCATTGTTGTACAGTAATAGAGTTAGAAAAAATGGTAGACAGTTTTAAATTTCACCACAAGTTCACTATTGTAGCACTTCCATGTAGTTGGAATAGTAATTAATACCTCTATACTATCCAACACTTTCCCTACTGTACAACTTACCTGGAGTTAGAATAGCAAGTAATACCCTCACACTATCCAGCACTTTCCATATTCCAGCACTTACATAGAGTTAGATTAGCAAATCATACTCCTACAATATCCAGCACTTTCATTATTGCAGCACTTTCCTGGAGTTTGAATAGTGTTTTATACCTCTATACTATCCAGCACTTTCTGTACTGCAGCACTTAATTTGAGTTGGAATTGTAATTTATACCTCTATACTATCCAGCACTTTCCCTACTGTAGCACTTACCTGGAGTTGGAATAGTAATTTATACCCCTATACTATCCAGCCCTTTTTACTGCAGCACTTTGTAGGAGTTAGAATAGTAAGTAATACCTCTACACTATCCAGCACTTTCCCTATTTTAGCACTTACCTGAAGTTAGAATAGTAATTTATATATCTATACTATCCTGCACTTTCTCTACTGCATTAGTTACCTGAAGTTGGGATAGTATTTTATAACTCTGTACTATTAAGCACTTTCCCTACTGCACCACTTACCTTTATTTGGAATAGAAATTAATACCTCTTTATTAATAAATTTTTAATCTATTCCAAAAATTTGATGGACTTTAAATAGTAAATAATATTTCTATATTATCAAGCACTTTCTGTCCTGCAGCATTTACCTCGAGTTAAAATACTAATTAATACCATTACACACTTCAGCATTTTATCATTTGCACCACTTAATTTGAGTTACATATACTATTGATTGATACTTCATTATTATCATGTATATTTTCTTCTGATGCATTTACCTGGTTTTTAATTAGTAATTAATTTTTTTCTGTTCTACTTCTGTGGGTTATATTTCCTTGAAATATCCTTAAAAACACTTGTAATTACTATACTCTACACAAATTGACATACATTGCTGAAAAATGTCATTAATCTGCTTTTCAATTTATTTACCTTTTGAAACGAAGCTTGGCTTTCAGATTTTCGTTTAAATGGCTGGTTTTTGCTTTATTGTTTCCAAAGCTCTGTTTACGTATCTAAATCAAGGAAATAAATAACATTAGTTTTCATGTTTTTAGTTTATATGTTTTTTTCTATTGGTAATGTTCACGATAATATTTTTTATTATTTTACAAAAAAAGTTATTTAAAAAAAAATATATATAAATATTTTACTGTTATTATTTACTACACTTTGGATATGGTTGCCACATTTGATAATATGGGTTAGTAATTTCACTAGGAATGTTCGATCTAATTTTCGCACAAGTTCTTATTAAAAATAAATTTAATTACCTTTTGGTTAAGATGTCGGTTCACTTTATTCAGTCAGAAATATTATTGTATTTATTTATGAAGTGATGTTTGCTGTGAAAGTAATAAAAAACAGGGATGTATTAAGTAATTTATTTCGGCTTGTTTATTTTAGAGTACTCAAAATAAATGTGAAAATGTACCTTCTATTTATTTAAGCACAGTACTGTTGGCAGTTTATTAAAGTATATTGTCTGCGGATACACGTCTTTTTCCTCCAAGTCGTGAGTTCTTCGACTAATAAATTAAATAAAATTTTAGCACATGTTATAGTAAAATATATATTTGCTTTCTTAATTTCTTGTTTCGTTAAATAATCGCATTATGAAAAAATGTATTTTTCGTTAAAAAAAATATCGGCTTTTCAGTACGTTTATATGTTTATTTTATTCTAAAATATGTGTTTTTAAGTAATTACATTTATAAGTAATAATATTAATAATGTTAAACATTTTTGTAAATTTGTTATAAATAAAATAATTTATTTAATATGTCGTCAACTAATAACGTTACTCACTTGTAAATCGATTAATACTTCTTCTCAGTTGTGATAACGAATTAGAAAAGGTGAAAAGGTCAGAGAGTCAGGTTTGGCGTCTGGTCACTCTGGTAGTTGAGGATCAACTGGTTCAAAAATGGTGTCTGCCTCGTATTTATAAGTTTGGGTTACTGACTCAGTTTTTAATTTTAAAATAAGCGTTAGTATTGTTATTTTTTGCATGTTTAATTTCTCTGTAAACGTTTATTTTAAAACTTAGTTAAAAGATATGTTCTTTGCGTTTATAATGCCGTTTTGGCATCCATTTTAAATGTTGTGTTGTGGTATTAATTGATAAAAATAGTAGTAGGACTATTTTATGAGATGCTGTTTCAAAATGGCGGCTACTTTTAATTCCATATATGTATGAATTTCATGTGTTTTAAATATGATGTAAATTATTTAAATATATAAGTATATGTTTCATTTTTTTCGATTTCGGAATGTTGTTTTGTGAAATATGAGAATTTTTAGCAGTTAGAGTATTAATTTAAGTACCAGAGTATTAATTTTCATACTCGAGTAGTAATTTTTTTTTATCGCTGATTTGTTTATAATGTTGTCGTTTTTTTCACATTTTTTAATACACTTCCCCACCCAAAACCCCTATTTTCCCTGCATCCCGTCCCAGGTTTTATTATTCAAATAAAAAAAAATTATAATTATATATTTTGCGTTGTAATGGTATGCAATGTTATTTGTTTCGTTGTAATGGTATTTTTACATTTATTTTACTATATTGCGTTGTTATAGTACTCGTTGTAAAAACATGCGTTGTAATAGTTTTTGTGTTGTAAAAAATGCGTTGTAATGGTATGCGTTGTAATAGTACGCGTTGTAACGTCATATATCCCTGGAAAAAGGATGTTTGTGAAGGGCATTTCCTATATGCAGTTAATGCTGCGAGGTGAACCTTAATGGAATGGAAATAAGGCCAGATTGAGTCAGTCAAATGCAAGAGGTATGGAAGGATGACATCTTCCTTACAGGTGGTAGGGTCAGCGTTCTTGGATGTGCACCAAACAAAGAACCTCTTCCACTTGTAGGCATAGGAAGTCCTGGTGGATGGCCTTTTCGCCTCCTTAAGTATTTCCATACAGTTGTCAGGCAAGTTCAAGTGTCCATATTGTACTATCTCAGGAGCCATGCCGCAAACCTCAACAATGAGAGGTTGTGGTGCACCATGTGCCCCCTGAACTTCGTTAGAAGGTCCGGCCGGCATGGAAGCTGCAAATAGGGTTGGAGAGACCGGTGGAGCAGGTCTGTGAACCACCACTGTCGAGGCCACTCCGGAGCAATGAGGATCATTCGCACTCTGGACTGAGACAGTTTGATGAGCACTGCCGGCATCAGGGAAATGGGTGGAAAAACGTACAGAAAGCTGTTCGACCAGCTGATCCATAGCGAATTCCCCAGAGTCAACGGTTGGTAAAACCTGGAGGCGAAGTCTCGGCATTTGCTGTTTTCAGTGGTGGCAAACAGATCTATGTCTGGAGTGCCCCATCTTTCGAAGATGTTTCCTAGCACCTCGACGTTTAGAACCCACTCGTGGTTCTCCTGAACGAGCCTGCTGAGTGCGTCCGCCTGAGCATTCTGCACACCTGGCAAATGGGTTGCTGTTATCGTCAGTCCTCTGGCTAGCAGCCAGTGCCAGATCGCCTGTGCTTCCTGAGACAGTGTGCGCGATCTCGAGCCTCCCTGCTTGTTGAGGTAATACATCGGGGTCGTATTGTCCATCTGTACCAGCAGGGAGTTGGTCTGGAAGGACGGATGAAAGGCCTTCAGTGCCAAGTGACTGCTCTGAGTTCCAGAAAATGTATATGGTACGTGGACTCTGCCTGGAACCACGTTCCTTGGATCTGCAGATGGTCTGAATGCGCTCCCCAGCCCTGGAGAGAAGCATCCGTCACAATGGTCTGTACTGGAATGTCCTTGTGGAATGGAACCCCCTTGAGGAGATTCCCCGCTGAACACCACCACTGAGCGTGCTGGGACAGTGTGATCTTGTCCTCCCAGCTCCCTCGTTTCTGGTCCAACTGATCCTCCAGACTTTCCTGCAGCAGTCTCATGTGGAGGCGTGCATGTGGTGTAAGGAATATGCAAGAAGCCATCGACCCCAGGAGAGACAACACAGTCCTTACTGTCGTTGATGAAACAGACATGAGAGTCTGCAGTACGGCAGCCACGTCTATGAAAGCTGCGAGTTCGATAGCACTTCTGGGTCGGTATGACCGACTATCATGCCCTCATTCACCGGTACCGTTTCCGGGCCTGTTCTTGACTGGGGAGCCCCCCCAGAGGCCGATGCACGGGCAGAGGATGAGGATAGAGTCCCTCCACGCCCAGAGGTCCCACCTGCTTCTTGATGTCTCCTCTGCTCCAGGCCTTGGAGGCAAATCTCCCTGTCACGCAGGGTCCTCCTGGAGAAAGAATGGCAAATATCACAGGAGTCAGGCACATGAGTAGCAGGCAGACAGAGTATGCCCAGTCTGTAGGGGTCAGACTTGGCCTTCTTCCTACCACACTCAGGGCACTTGTCGAATAAAGCTGGCATTTTGACAAGATAGAGGTGGTAAAACTGGCCAAAGAAGACAGCAACTGGAAGAGGAAGACCTTGACGTCGAGAGAAACACAAACCTCACTCAAAAATATCCCAAAATTGAAGATATACCCAAAAAGGTAGAGCTCAGTGCTCCAGGGTCCTGCTAGCAGGAGCCGGAAAAAAGAACTGAAAGTAACTTGCCAGGGGCTGTGTATCATGTGATACTGAGGGTCTCTGGAGTGTTCCTTAAAGGTACGGTATCCCTTTTCCAGACACATAATGGCAGCCTATGAGGCTGGTCTTTCCAACCCTTCCTCTCTATCATGACAAAGGATGTTTGTGAAGGGGAGTTTTCTCTAGGTGTAAAACTCTGTAAAATGTGTACATTTATATATTATTTGGCTATCCTTTTTCACTACAGGATGAAGTGCTGGCCAATGTAGCCTGGCTAATGTTAGGCTGCATTATTATCTTAGATTTTCTCTTAAGTGTCTATGCAGGACTGCAGAAGAAGACAACTTAAGAGACTATTTTGATTGGTCCGGGGTCCACGCACATGGGCGGGACTATTCACAGATTATGACTATACACAGAGATCCCCTACTACAGAAATGTAAATATTCTTTGTAGTATTTCTGTGCCAGTCTTTCTAATTCTTTCTGCACATTCTCTTTCAGAATATGCTTGCTCATCTTTTATAACAGCATACTTGTGGGTATATGCAAGTCATTTATTTTTTACAGGATAGGAACTCTGGAGAAACTCACTTTAAATCAATGTCTTCACCAAGATTTGACAGGTGTTTCTTCATAGCAGTAAACCTGGAATAGGATTACTATCATTGGCATAACTTGCCAACATGCCATGGGGGAATATATATATTATGTCAGGGATCTGGTCTGCTTACTAATGGACCATTAGCTTTAGGAAGAAATCTGTTCATACACACAAAAGTATCTATTGACCGGAAGGCAATTCCATCCGAGTTTAACAGAATTTATTATATGTTCATTCTGCACCATTTCAGTTAATTTACAATCATTAAAAAACGCAAGGCTTGTCCATGTTTGCATAATGTTTTGCTAAGAAATATAGGGGGAGATGTACAAGGAAGTGGCGAAGAGAGGCGTTAGCCTTCCTGACTTAAGGCCTCTCTCCACCACTTCTGAAATGCAAAACTGCACCATATTTACAAGAATGTGGTGCAGCCGTGCATTTCCCCCTGCGATGGCGCTAAGTTTAGCAACTTAGTGCCAATGCAGGCACCCTTGCACCATAGTGCAAGGGAGTCTGCCTGCAGGGGAGGATTGTTTATGTGCAGGAAGGTGTCCCTTCCTGCACATAAACAATCCTAAAATGCCATTTTGTCACTACCATGTGTGCTGCTTCATTCAGCACACATGAAAGTCACAAAATTATATATTTTTTAAAGGAATGTTTATGTACAGGAAGGGATACCTTCCTGTACATAAACAATCTATGGTATTTTGCCTTTTCCATGTGTGCTGCACAAGGCAGCACACATGGAAAAAGCAAAAACGAGGAGAAATAATTCAGTTCTCCTCATTTCACCAACTTCATACTAGGTTTTCCATGGTCTTAATTTTGGTGCTTCCTCCTTTATACGCCACCCTTCTACATAGGGGGCAGCGTGAACATCAATGGGTGTTGCAGTGGAACACCCAACGCAAACCCCACTGCCCACACTAACCATAGCGTGAAAGGGGGCCTTGTTTACAAGGCAGCGTTAAGCCACGTTAAGTGGCTTAACTCTGCCTTGTTAATAAGGCTAAGCCCCTGCCGCCACCACAACGTCTGTAAAAGTGACGTTGTGGTGGCGATAGGGGCTTGTACATATGCCCCACAAATAGGGTATCAGTGCCCGTAAAATTTGCCACCCACACATTTTTTTATTTATATCTTCCTTCCAATATACATAATCTTGCTGTGCAAATGATTCAATAAATGATGTGAAATAGATAAATCTGTGATCAGGAACTTTTCCAATATTCTCTGGCTCTTCACTGTAATAAAAGGCAGATGGTTTAGACCCGTCATCCCTTTTAGAATAAGGAAATCCCTTCTGGAAACTTCTATGACTAATTATGGAAGGGCCCAAGAATGCTCCCACCATGGGCCTCATTTATGGGGATTTGGCATAGGGCAACACAGTAAGTCACCTTACTGCACAGTTGTATGTCAAAGTGAAAGTGCAGGAATGCACCGCATTTTTCCAATATAGTACATTCCTGTCCTTTCTCCCTGCACTGGCACCGTTTCAGCAGCCTTACCCCAATGAAGGCACCCTAGCACCGTGGTGCAAGTGTGCCTTTTGTTGTCTTTTGTTGCCTTTTTGTGCAGGAAGGGGCATCTTCATGAATAAAAACAATCCTAAGAGGTTTTTTCAGTCAGTCAGTCAAAAAAACTTTATTTCGGCAATTGCTGCCATAAAAGCACAATAATATAACAATTATATATGCAACATCATAAAATAACATACTAAAAATTTGAAAAAAAAGCAATTAATAATACTATTAACATTTAAACCCCAGGTGACAAGAAGGTGACAATATGGAGAGGGTCACACCCCCTTGTGTTAATAACCCATAAAGTGCATTAGGCATATGCAGATATATCAATTAAGGGCAATTTTTAGCAGCATATTGGATAATGTCATCATATGGCACAATCCATTTAAAAATATAAATAAAATAAAAAACAAGGTTAAAAAAAGTAAGCATCAATTAATACCATTTAAAATCAGGGAAATTGATCGTAGATAAAACAACACCATCTCAAGTCTCAACCCTAACTTTTCACTGAACATCTGCGTTTGCACAACATTGCAAATAGAAATTTTGTTATAGCAGTGACAAAAAATGGATGTGTATCCTACTTTAGTAACCTAAAGACCTCTCTATGGTTTCTTATTCCTACGTTCCTGCAAAGTTGGAGAACCCATTTGGATCTAGCCACCTTATATGCAGCCAAAAAAAGATCACATGGGTCTCCGTCTCTTCTGTCTCATTGCACCCAGGACATAATAGTTTATTGGCACCCACCCAATTGTTTGTAAATGCGTAAAGGGGGAGTGTCCCATGTCGAAATTGAAGAAACAATTTCTTGGCTGCAAGAGGTTGAATAAGATCGAAGGCCGGCTCAAAGCTATAGTGCAATTTTACTTCTAAGAACCTGGAGGTTAGACTGGATGACTCAGTAGACCGAATGATACATATCAGTCGGTGATCTTTCAAAGCAGAGGTTAGTGACTGTTTGGAAGTAACAAGACATGACTCCTCAGGTGAAGACAACAAGTCATTTCTCCCTATTTTACGAAATGCATCCTGAATATAGGACAACCAAGGGATTTTCCCCGCCCCCAGAATAGACATAACTGATTTTAATTCCTCTCTATAGTTTACCAGCTCTGGGGGAATGTATGTCATTACATCGCATACTAATACCACTCATGCCATTACAGCGTGGGTATTAGTACGCAATGTCAATGACATCGCATGCCATATCATCGCATACTTTTACCACGAGTATGCTTTTACCACCCATGCCATTACAACGCAAAGGCATGCGTGGTAAAGCTATACTTGTGGTAAAAGTATGCAAGGTAAGTAACATCCCTATTCCTACACCTACACAACAGACTACTCCCACCCCTACACTGCCCCAACCCAAAAACACTGCCACACTACTACACTACCCACACTACTCCAACCCTTACACTACCCTAAACCCTAAAACACTACTACGCAACCCACACTACTCCCACCCATAACACAACCAAAACCCTAAAACACTACTACGCTACCCACACTACTCCCACCCCTAAACCCTAAAACAGTACTACGCTACCCATACTACTCCCACCCGTACACTACTCTAAACCCTAAAACACTGCCACGCTACCCACACTATTCCCACCCCTACACTACCCTAAACCACTACTACACTACCCACACTACTCCCACCCTTACACTACCCTAAACCTTAAAACACTACTACGCTACCCACACTACTCCCACCCTTACACTACCCTAAACCCTAAAACACTACTACGCTACCCACACTACTCCCACCCCTTACACAACCAAAACCCTAAAATACTACTACGCTACCCACACTACTCCCACACTTACACTACCCTAAACCCTAAAACACTACTACGCTACCCACACTACTTCCACCCCTACACTACCCTAAAACACTACTACGCTACCCACTACTCCTACCCTTACACTACCCTAAACCCTAAAACACTACTACACTACCCACACTACTCCCACCCCTACACTACCCTAAACCACTACTACGCTACCCACACTACTCCTACCCTTACACTACTCTAAACCCTAAAACACTACTACGCTACCCACACTACTTCCACCCCTACACTACCCTATACCCTAAAACACTACTACGCTACCCACGCTACTCCTACCCTTACACTACCCTAAACCCTAAACCACTACTACACTACAACACTACCCACACTACTCCCAACCCTACACTACCCTAAACCCTAAAACACTACTACGCTACCCACACTACTCCCACACCTACACTACCCTAAACCCTAAAACACTACTATGCTACCCACACTACTCCCACCCCTACACTACCCTAAACCCTAAAACACTACTACGCTACCCACACTACTCCCACTCCTAAACCCTAAAACAGTACTACGCTACCCATACTACTCCCACCCTTACACTGCCCTAAACCCTAAAACACTGCCACGCTACCCACACTATTCCCACCCCTACACTACCCTAAACCACTACTGCACTACCCCCACTACTCCCACCCTTACACTACCCTAAACCTTAAAACACTACTACGCTACCCACACTACTCCCACCCTTACACTACCCTAAACCCTAAAACACTACTACGCTACCCACACTACTTCCACCCCTACACTACCCTAAAACACTACTACGCTACCCACTACTCCCACCCTTACACTACCCTAAACACTACTACGCTACCCACACTACACCCACCCCTACACTACCCTAAAACACTACTAGGCTACCCACACTACTCCCACCCCTACACTACCCTAAAACACTACTAGGCTACCCACACTACTCCCACCCCTACACTACCCTAAAACACTACTAGGCTACCCACACTACTCCCACCCCTACACTACCCTAAACCCTAAAACGCTACTATGCTACCCACACTACTCCAACCTCTACACTACCCTTAACCCTAAAACACTATTACACTACCCACACTACTCCCACCCCTACACTACCCTAAAACCTAATACGCTACAATAAACAAACACTGCAACACTACACTACCCTAAAACCTAAAACACTACTACGCTACCCACACTACTCCCACCCTTACAGTACCCTAAACCCTAAAACACTACTACGCTACCCACACTGCCACCCTTACACTACCCTAAACCCTAAAACACTACTACACTACCCACACTACTCCCACCCCTACACTACCCTAAACCCTAAAACACTACTACGCTACCCACACTACTCCTACCCTTACACTACCCTAAACCCTAAAACACTACTACGCTACCCACACAACTCCCACCCCAACCCTACTCTAAACCCTAAAACACTACTACGCTACCCACACTACTTCCACCCCTACACTACCCTATACCCTAAAACACTACTACGCTACCCACACTACTCCTACCCTTACACTACCCTAAACCCTAAACCACTACTACACTACAACACTACCCACACTACTCCCAACCCTACACTACTCCTACCCCTACACTAACCTAAACCCTAAAACACTACTACGCTACCCACACTACTCCCACACCTACACTACCCTAAACCCTAAAACACTACTACACTAACCACACTACTCCCACCCCTACACTACCCTAAACCCTAATACGCTACAATAAACAAACACTACTACACTACCCTAAAACTTAAATCACTACATAAACACTACCCTCCCCAATACACTACAATAAACAAACACGACGACACAACACACACTAAAACGTTTTTAAAAAACACACACAACACAAACATTACCACACTACTTTTAAACTACCCTAAACCCTATAAAAGTAACCCCCACCACATGCACAAAGCCCCTTGCCTCTCCTATCCAGCATCGCCGTCGGATCCTGCTTCCTCCTTCCTGCTTGCTTCACATCGTTGTGAGGAAACGGCCTAAGTTTCCTCACAACGATGTGAATAGCCGCCCCCGCCATTACACATTACATCGTAAAAGCGCAGGCGATGTAATGGTATACGTGGTTTTACCACGTGTTGTAACATCGCATGCGTTGTAATGCATGCGATGTAAAAGCAACGCGTGGTAAAACCCGCGTTGTAATGGCTGTTCCCCCTCTGGGGTGCACCATAGCCGTCGCCAGTAGAGGAGTGGGCTAAAGGCGATCAAATCGGCAATGGGAATTATGCCCAAGTCCATCCTTAAGGGGATTAAAGGGGTGCTTTGAGGGAGACCCAAGAGTTGCCTTAAAAATTGTTTTCAGTCACTGTTAAGCGTTTTAATTGGACAGTGGCCCCAAAGTTCAGCTCCGTACAAGGTGGCTCCCCTTGCTTGAACCTTATAAATTTCTGCAGGAGGGCCAATAACCTTTACGGCGCAACTACTATGGACTTTTAAAATCCCCCCACTTGCCCGAGTTAATTTTAAGCTTGGCTTGGTAATCTGCGGCCCCCATTCCATTTTGTCATTTAGGGTAAGGCCCAAGTAATCAAAAACAGGCACCCTCTCTAAGGGCCTAAGATCCATTTTAGGGTGTGGGCAGTTTGTAGAATCAACATGGAAGACCATATACTTTGCTTTCTTTATATTGACCTCCAGATTCCTTTTCTTACAAAACGAGTTAAATTCCTCTAGGACACGCTGCCTCCCCATAGGTGTTTTAGATAGGAGCAGCGTGTCATCCGCAAACATTAATGCTGGTATTTTGCGAGTTAGCAAGTTCAGGGGAATCTATATCCTTACCTGCTAGGAGTTCCTCGATTAGCCAGTCTAGGAAGAGGGAGAAAAGAGTTGGTGCAAGCACGCAACATTGTCTCACACCCTTCTCTACGGGAAACAGAGCTGAAAGTTCCCCGCTATTCCCGAATCTTATTTTAGCAATGGTACCTTCATGGAGGGATTTAAACTGTTGACAGAGGTAAACTGGAGCCCCCATCTCAAGCAATAGGCCTCACAACTGGTCTCGATCTACCATATCAAACGCGGATTTGAGGTCCACGAATGTTAGGTAGAGAGAACCTCCCTTCAACAATATAGTTTTCCAATAGATTAGTTGAAGTCTAAACAACTGATCTATAGTTGAGAATTTGGACCTAAAACCTGCTTGTAAGGGAGTGAGTATGTTATGATCATCCATCCAGGTCTTCCCAAAAGAACACGTGCAAAAATATTTTGTGTTCCATCGATTAGGCTAATAGGCCTATAATTTGCAGGTTCTAGAGGGGAACCTTTTTTGTAAATGGGAATGATCTCGGCACCCGCCCATGTTTGAGGGGGTGTCAAGCCATGAAGGATTGCATTAAAAAGGAACTGCAGATATGGAGCCCAAACTAACTGTTCAGTTTTGAACAGGTCTCCTGGAACCCTATCCAATCCAGGTGCCTTTTTGGCAGAACTTTGGTCAGGGCCGCTGTTACCTCAGCCAGAGAACAGGGGGAATATCGACGAGAGAAACATGAATAGAATCGATGACGGGCGGCCCCATCTCAACGGGTCCTATTTGGAACTTAGTATATAACAAGTTAAAATGGAATCACCAAACTTCCTCCCCAAGGTTTGGCTCAATTGCATTCCTGCCCTCGGGTTTTCATGTCTTCACCAGATTCCAAAACCCTCTTGGATCTCTATCGTCTAGGGCTTTCTTAATGGCCTGCCATCTATCAATATCTCATTCAGATTTTGCTTCTAAGATAATTTTCTTAAAAGATGCCCTTGCCTCCCTAATACGTACAATGTCACCCTCTCTGAGTTTAATCAACAGAGCATTCTTTGATTCTCTGCATGCCCTGTTGTACCAGGAGTTATTACTTCTTCATTCCTTTCTTTTATGGGTTGAGTTGCTATAAAAGAACTCTGCCAGGGTTCCAACCATATCCAAGTGGTTTTCCCCCAATGCCTCTAAAGAGTCAGTGACAACGCTATTATCTATAATAGAGCTTGCCTTTACCAGAAAGGGTATGATGGATTTATACAGGGAAGCCATTGCCTCAGATGATTGTGAAAATGTTCCCCAGCGGATTCTTCTGCCACCATCAATTGCAATTAGATCAGAAGGAGGCGGGATAGTCACAGCCTGTCCTGCTGCCAGTTGGCACCAATCCAAGGTAACAGCCAGCGGATTGTGATCACTCTAATGCAGGACTGTACCAGAAAGTTCGCAATCCTATGCCAGATATCCACCTTCACCAAAATATAATCAATTGTGGAGGCCTGGCCATTTCTTTCAAAGGTATGTTTCCCTGGGTTATCCGCAAACAATCGACCATTACATGCCCTCAGTGAGTAACTGAGGGTAAATGAAGTCAGCTGCAGAGCTAGAGGGGTCCAACCCCTCATCGGGTAATGATTACACATTGGGATTCCCCACGTTGAATCCTCATCGCTCGTAATAGGGTGAGGTAAACCATTTAGAGGTTCGAAGTGGCAGTTGAAATCCCCACCGATGATAGGAAAGACTTGTTCAGGCAGCAACGAGAGAAAGGCGGACAAACAATCTAGCGTCTGCGAGGTCTGCCCATACCTAACAGGGCGAGAATAAACATTAATAATAGCCACCTTTGGGAATTTGTTAAGAGAGAATAATACAGAAAATATCAGAGGAATGGGTATATATCGTCTTAACTGAACAACCAAGGTGTGTACCGACCCAGATACCAAACCCCCCGATGGTCTGCCCCTAGGCCCCTGAACAGCCGCTTTACAGTAAGTGGCAAACCCAACTCTATGCAAAGATTTCAAGGCCTAGATCTCCTGGAATAGACACATCTCAGGGTATCAATGAATTCACCCCAATCGGGAAGGTTCATTTTAGCATTTAACCCAGATATATTTCAAGAAAACATCCTTAGCCCTTGTGGTGTAGCTGCCTTAATACTCTGCGAAACTATAACGGGCACCCCTCTCTCATGGGCCACAGACGGAATCTCCTCCTCATGGCCACCGGTGGTTTCAACAGTGGCCTCAAAGTGACTAACTACTTTCACTTTACCATTCTCTACTAGTGCCAAATCGTTGCTCGTCAACGGAGGATAATCAAGAACCACTACTCCCTGAGGCCTTTGAGCTTCTATGGCCGGGGATAGAGAAGTAGGCTCTCCCCGTTCAATTGCATTGGGCAAACTCACCACCCTACCAGGCGGAATACTATCTATAACCTCCTCGGTGTCATCGATGGTTCCCCTAGAAATTTCTTCTCTCACCAATTCCCTGCTCAGTGTCTGATCATGGGCCACAACTCCCTCAACAATTGGGGGTAAGCCTAGCTGTTGGCCCTTGAGAGAAAAAAATTGACTACTAGAGATCAGTCAATCTACCTGATCTAGGATGCTGAATCTATTACTTAGAGGGAAGGCAGGTGGTAGGAAAGTATCATATTTACAGCATCTGTTTTCACTTCCTACCTGTGCTCTTAATTCCCTACTTTCCCTCGATAGCCAATACTATCAAATGGGAGGTAGGGAGGATAAGGAGGGTAAAAGTAGGTTAAAGAGAGGGACTGTATCCCAGTGGCCGCCCGCATCTGATGCCAATCACATATGTGTTCGACCGCCCACCTATCTCTAAAGTTAATCAAAATGCAATTGCCCTCAATATGTTTTTTTCTTTGTCCCACCGAGCTTACTCTACGGGCAAATAACATTTCACCACATACCTGCGGTGGAAGTGGTCTAATAATATTTAACGAGTGGGTATACATATTTTTTAGGTCAGAATACGACTCATCTTTACCTTGTTCCAACACAGGGTCACCAGCCAATACAACAAAGTATGGAATTGATGCAGGTGGTAAGTCTATGCATGGCAGGCTAGAGTTCATTACACCACGACTGAGAGTGCCTACGAGAATCATAAGCTTTATCTTTTCTCATCGATTCAGGCGCTGAACCACCCCCCTGAGTAGATATCGCTAAATTTGTATTCTCGTTAGATTCTCCCCCACCATGTGTCACATTGCCAAAATTCCCGATGGTAACCAGCCTCAACATACCCACTCGAAGGGGCTAATGTTATATTAGGCGGCAATGGGATAGGTGGACTAATAGGGGCAGGGGGGGTTGCACATTGTATTTGATGCTGTTACAGATAACCCAGTGTGACCCCCTGTGGGTTGTTGTTATTAGCATGGTTAAGTGCAGAACATGATTCAAGATGCAAAAGTTTTTCCTCTATTGAAGAGAGTCTTTCAAGAATTAGTAAAAGGGATGTAGTAAATAAGGCTCCCATATTCGCCCAAAAATACTCTCCAACTTGAGGTAAATGGGCATCCGCCATGTCCGAATCGAATGTGCCCATTAAAGGAGCCGGTAACCAAGTCTCCAATATAGGTGGCGTTGCTGTGGACTCCGCCACACCAGTCCTAGTAGATTTTTTAATTTTAGCATTTTTATGCCTCTGGGGGCCCCAGCCCCGCTTTCTCTTTGTTGCAGGTTCCGGCAATTGGACTGTGGCTTGCAATGCGGCGCTAAGTGCAGACCTCGTTGAAGGTCGAGGAGGTGTGCTGCGAACAGACTCTTTTGTTACCGGGGCAACAAGCGAGGTGGTAGATAAGGGTTCCAATGATGAAGAAATGTTAACTGGGCTCACCGAGTCCTGCGAAGACTGGTTGCTGCCTTCTGCCACGGCGGGAGGATCGGTAGCCGAATCTGTAGATTGCTCAGGTGACCTTGCATACAATAGCCCAACCAGAGATGATCGTTTTGATAGCATGGGGTCCAGCGATAAACGCCGTTCAGTCAGGGCTATTTCGTGGGCCAAAACCGATGTTGCTGTAATTAAGAACTGTTCCAGTGTCCCCACCACTGTCCCACCCGTAGCAGAGTTCCTCCCCTTTCCTCCTCTGGTGGCCATCAAGGTGTTCAAACCAACACAACAACTGATCCAGGAGTCAAAGTGCCGGGTAAGGATAATAACACGTGTCTACGAATCAACTAATAGAAACTGACCTTATAGTACTGGTTAGGTCAGAGGGGGGGCCCGGCCCGACCTCTTCCGATCTCAAACAGGCTTAAACAGGACCGCCCTTTGGACCGGGATTCGCCGTGCCCGCGCGCGTTCAGCGCAGCGGGTGCCGCAAGGCGTTAAGTAGCGGCTGGTGGGAGGGGCTGATTCGCCTCAGGTGGTGTGGGCGTAGGGCTCCTGGAGTCCATTTCCAATCCGGCAAGTCTCCCCCTACAAAGTCACCTTCAGCGATGCGGCACCCGTGCAGTGGTTCCGCGAGGCTTTAAGTAGCGGCTGGTGGGAGGGGCTGATGCGCCTCAGGTGGTGTTGGCGTAGGGCTCCTGGGACCTGGAGTCCGTTTCCAATCCGGCAAGTCTCCCCCTACAAAGTCACCTCCAGCGATGCAGCACCTCTTTCTATGTGTGCACACATGGGAAGAAGGAAAAACAAGGAGAAATAAAGTTATTTCTCCTCTTTGCAGCCCTCGCCCAGGGGAGAAATAAGGCTTTGGCCGATACCCAGGTTTACATTTCTTTGTAAATCTGGGGAAACGCCAAATTCCATGGTTGTTGCGTTGAACGCCTTTCTACTGAAGAGTAAAGCAATGCAGTGACTTGCTCTGCCTTGCCTTACTCCATACCTGAGGCCATTCAAATGCATGCAAAGTGACGTTGTGTGGCCACATAGATGTGGCATAAAATGTTATGCAGCACCGTTGTGTCACTAAAAGTGTCCCAATGGTGGCACAAGCCTCTCATAAATATGCCCCTACATGTATAAATATTAAGCATGGGCGAATTTTGCGACTCTGGCGTTCGCGAATGTTGCGAATTTGCGAACTCGCAATCCGCAAAATCCGCGAATTTGCGTTTTTTTTGTGTTCGCAAGGATTTCTGCCAGTTCGCAAGGATTTCTGCCAGTTCGCAAGGGTTTTGTACCAGTTCGCAATTGCGAACTTACATGTCGGCTCGCAACGGTCACGATTATGTTGTTTCTACGTCTGGTTCATCATCACAGGTTCCCAGCACCCTCTGTTTCACCCCTGCCACCCTCTGTTTCACCCATGCCACCCTCTGGTACATCAATGCCACCCTCTGGTTCATCATCACTGTAGATTATGGGGGGAAAAAGAAGCACACCTGCCTGCTTCAACTGACATGAATTAATTTGGGGTTGCTTTATTAATGTGTCACTGTTTTAAAATTCCAGTCTGGCACCTGCTTCCTTATCTGTAATTTGCTTTCTGTTGCAGTGCAATTTTTTTTTCCAGGACCTTTGTGGCCTACTTGTAGCTATTCTATGAGCCTGCTGTGAGGGTCAGAGCAGGGTCATACAATTGTTGCAACTAGCAACTGAACTCTGGAGGGGCCCTTGTCAGGAAGCACTACAGGGAATGGTTACTAATGATGAGTTTGAACTTTTGAACCTGCTGAATGCTTTTGTGTTCGCAAGGATTTCTGCCAGTTCGCAAGGATTTCTGCCAGTTCGCAAGGGTTTTGTACCAGTTCGCAATTGCGAACTTACACCGCACACCGCAAAATTGTATCACCAAGAAAAAAAATCCGCTGCGTGCGAATTTGCGGATTTTCGGTAAATTCGCGAGCGTTCGCGGATTGCGAATTTACTGAAAATCCGCAAAATCCGCGAGCGTAACGGATTTTCCGCCCATGCTTAATAAATATATATTTATCTTGGCTGCTTGATTTGTGAATGTAATGGTGTGCGTAATGATGAAAACAAAACAGCACCTGATGATTTCCTGCATGTAAATCGTTATAAATTCACTTTCTATAGAGGCATACAAACTTGGATGAATCATTAGCTGCTTAACAGCATTTATAGCCCATGAATTTGAAAAAGGTGCAATAGTTATGTCATCAATGAAAGTTTTAACACATAGGGAAATTGAATATTTTTTTTCTGACCCATTATTTCATAATCACCATCCAGCATAGGATACACAATGATGTGTACAGCATGATAATCCTGCTGTGCAATGTGAGAAGACGACTGCGGTTGTGATTTTTGAACCACAGGAAATGGCACTGCCTTATCAAGAATGTAATTCTTGTGTTCTAAAAGCAAAATGATAATCAAAACTATATTCCCTATTACAATGGGTAAGACTCCAGTAACAATCTAGATGTATGACCACGGTGGAAAAAAGTATTTGTCACTGAACCAACAGCAAGCCAATAGCTATCTGTGGTACTGACTGACTGGAGGAGGGTTAATAATTTTTTTTTCAAAATCGGATTCAGAGTCCTTTTTGCATAACACAATTTATTTTAATTATATCATTTTAATTTGTGTGGGTTCTGTTGGTGGTCATAATAAGCCAAAGTGCTGCAATTATTGATTATGCAGCATCAGGTTTTCTAACTCAAAGTGGCACTTTTTGCAAAGCTGTAGACATAGCAGTCTCATCAGACTCTGGAAAGGGGATGAACATTTCAATGTGGGTGTACTCTTCTAATGGTAATTCCTCCACAGCAGGATTAGGATCTGTTGATCTATTCTGGAGACACTTTCATATCAACGAGGGGTCTGCTGAGCATAATTGGCCACACAGTGTTTTTTATTGTGCTCGATCAACATCTCCCTATTCTTCTTGGTACCCGGAAGTGGCAGCAAATTTACTGTCTTGTTGCCTTTTATGACAAGAACAGATGGTAATTATGATGATCCAAGGACGTGCTTGTCAGGGGTCTTTAACTTAACTGACTCTCCTAGTTGGGGAGTCACCTGTCAACAGCTTTAGTGACTTTATCTTTAGTTCTAGTTTCTTGAACAGTCAACAACAGATTTTAGCAGGAGACAAAATAAGGTGTTTTCAACTATGTCATCTTTCCAGGGACATCAAGATCAGGCACATACATTGTCACTCCAAAGAATAATTTGAATAGGGTGTGACCACGTAATACTACTACACAAACTATTTAGCGTTCTCTGAACCTCATAAAGGCAATGCAGCCAGGTCACTGTTGTATCCAATAGCTTAGCAGTCAAGGCTTTTTTAAGCATATAGTAAGCTTGTTCTATTATGAACAGACAATTCCTCCCCGAGCACTTCCTCTAGTAAATAATAAAGTTAGTTAATAGTGTTTAAGAAAAATTAAGCATATGGTATTAGGTACAACAAAGAAAAGACGATATTTGTCACAATTTGCATATCTCAAAATAAATCTTGTGCTTCGCCAGTCAGTCCTTATTATTGCCCAGACGGTGAATTCCTCCAAATTTGTAAAGATGGTCCAGCAGTAAAGGCATCAAATGTCTTATTTCAGAACAAATATCAGTAATTCCAAAATTCAAGCTAATTTCATCATCAATTGCAATCGGCAGCCAACACGTGTTTCGTCATGCACACATTTGTGCCAATTGACTTCGTCAGGGCTTTAAACTCAAATTCCAAAATGTCCAATATTAAACCTCCCGAGATATTTAATAACTTTGACCACTGAATACTTTAGCCAGTTCGACAATAGTATATATCCAGTAATCATCAACAATAGAAATCAATCCAAAAGTATCTTGTAACTAATTCATAATAAACATGAGGATGCTTCTGTACTCTACAATGTCTGAAAAATTATCCCATTCCTCAAATATCTTATGGTCGAGCATTCACGAGTACGTGACCAAAGCAACGTGTCTATCCCTCCTATAGTTTGTTTGCGTACAAACTATAGGAGGGATAGACACGTTGCTTTGGTCTGGACCATCTTTACAAATTTGGAGGAATTCACCGTCTGGGCAATAATAAGGACTGATTGGCGAAGCACGAGATTTATTTTGAGATATGCAAATTGTGACAAATATCGTCTTTTCTTTGTTGTACCTAATACCATATGCTTAGTTTTTCTTAACCACTATTAACTAACTTTATTATTTACTAGAGTATGTGCTCAGGGAGGAATTGTCTGTTTATTAGTTGAATACCCACTTTGTGGTTGCTGTGGGGTTGTCTGGTAACCAACCTCCTTCTACCCTTAGAAGCACTGTTAAGTACGTATACTTTATTTACTACACCCTGACTGACGGTAGTGCGCCCTGTCTAAACCTGGTTGCCAGGACTTTTGTTTTGTTCTACTATGAGATTCAATTCCGGGCAGAACAGGTGTTAATATAGCAGTCATACTCCCAGAGCAGACATAGCACCCTTAAATGACTTAGCAGTAAATGCAAGACCATTACCTGAATGAAACATATGAGCTGCTCCCATTGCTACTAGGCACTGCAAGTCTTTTGTGCTTGCTCAAGCAGAGGCAATTTTTTGTGATCAACCCCAAAGGAGTTTAAAGCATAAATAGGCTGCAAACAATATGTATTTATATTGATTGACACGAGTGGCCCGATATGGTTGAGGAAAATTACCCCAAATGGTTTATCAGCGATAACAAGGGGAATCTGTGCTGGTCTTACAATAGCATATTTTTGTTAGCTTTGATAAATATGTTCACTGTTATCGTTACTGTAGCATTGATACTATATCACTGATTCCAGCATTAGCCAAAGCTAACCCCTCATGAGCTGGTCTAGAGTACACACATTGGGAATACTAGCTTTTGATGTTTCTTCCAGTTTAACTATGGGAGAAACTACTGTTTGTTTTTCCTGTGCTGGAGGTCACACTTTCAGTATACCTGTCTCTACTTCAGCGATCATTTTCTCAGTAGGAGTAAAACACTCCTCAGCAGAGGAATACACGTGTGATCTTCAGGCTATGAGATATATCTGTCCCTCATTATTAACTACATTTGTGTAGCCAGAAGTGCTGGGGTAAACCCAAATTACAAGGTTTGCTTTGTTGTCCCGTGTCTGCAACTATTTAGTCTCTAACATGTCTGCTTGCAGCTCAGGTAAGATAGGTGTGTGTTTTATTAAATTCTTTTTTCAGAAACAATGGATTGATTTATTCATACACGTACATAAACCGCTAACCTGGCTGTTTGCTGGATAATCTGTCTCCTCCTTTAGGTCCCTGTTCTGTTATCGTTATGTTTTCTAGCTCTTTTCTATGGTCTGGAGCTCAAAGCGCCGGGACACTCCTCTGGAGTAGCCGTTGCGCTATAAAAGTCCCATTTTAACATTTTTTTTTTTTAAGCATCTAGTGTCATTTAAGCTCTTCCAAAGTTAAGAAACCCATAAGGGCTTGAAAAGTCTTTAGAGAATTCGCAGGTTGTAAACCAGCACAAGCATGCAGGAAAGCAGGTGGCAATTATTTATACTTCTATGACAATTTCACGTCTAAGGAGAATCACAGCAAGCTAGCTATCCAATTTTGGATTCTTTTATAATTGATTTTATGCCCATGTCAGACTAAAACCTTCACTATTCTATTCACCCTAGCCAGGTGTTCAGTGAAGACATATCTGTAGTACATAAATCTCATCTATCTATTCTTCTTGTATGATCACCATGAACTTTCCTGCAAAGAGTCCAGGGCAGTTCTTATACACTAAGGGCTGTCTTATGCAGGCATATTGAAAACTGCAGAATGGAAAAGTGGTTAGATACTGGGAATTAGGTGCTATTTTGAATTATTTCACTAGATCTAACATTGTTTTGTATTTTTCCCTGACAAATCATTATTAATTCAGTACTGAGAGAGTTGTGTAGCACATGAATGCCATTTAGAATTCGATAATCCAGAACTATTCTATATGAATTGTCACGTTTTAACACCAGAAAAAGTAGTGTTCATGGCAGAATGACAATTAATTTTGTACCTTGATATTGTAACTGATTTCGAATTGCTTTCATTGCGGTATTAGAGTCTGGCTTCAAACTATATTGAGCCTGAACTTGGGCTTCACTCCTTAAGAGTATCACAGGTGAAACCGTTTTTTGTCTAACCCTGCTTGGTTTGAATATAGTGCAACAGCCTGCCTTATGGACATCCTTATGCATATTTTTTTCCTACGTCTTAAGGTACTAAGGAGGAAAAAACTTGCATTATTATCTACTTACATTGACGTGCATCCTTACCGCTGGCCAGTCATACTCTGCAAGAATGATGCCATGAGCATCCGAAAAAAGAGACCAGAATATAGTTTGGATTTTGAGCAATCTATAATCCAAAATTCATTTTCTACATCATAAACCCTGTCTGGAGAGTTTACATGTCTAGCTGGTGTCTCAATCGATATATATTCTTTAGTTGAAGTCACTAGCAGATGTTCTTAGAGAGTTTGGTGAAATATTGTCAATTCACCTGCACTCTTCATGAGCGCCACTGGTCCATTCACGTTCCACAGAATTGTCCATAGTGCATAGGGCATGCTTTCATACTAAACCCACACCTTCTTTTCCTTAAAGTGAGTCTTCGAGTCTGGACCTGTCTCTTCGTTCCGTGTATGAAAATGTCAAATTCCCGTCGGTTCACTTTTCTGTTTGACGCACTCATATTTTCTGAAACACTCATTACGTCCACTCCTTTCTATCCTGTGACCTTCGAAAGAGTCCTGTACAGTACGGTAAGAACAACTACCAAAATGCTAATTTTGGTACCCCTTTCAGATTTGATCATGGTCTCTTAAATTATATTAACCTCCACTAGACGGCATCCAGCTTTTGTTTTTTTGCCTACTCTTTTTTTCTTAGCCACCTGTGCAACTTTCTCCTTAGTGGAGACCTCATTCTCATTTGTAGGTCGAGCCTAAACGCAAGCAATGCGAAGCATTGCTTAGTCTGCTCGACATCTATTGTCACCCGTTTCTGGGAATGTGGACACGAGAGCAGATTTCACCTCGTGGGCGCGCACGGAGCCGTGCCCATCTCCTGCCTCAGATTCCCATGCTCAAACACACACACAGCCACACTCACGCATGCGCACATACACAGCCACACGCATACACAGGCACACACACACTGCATACACACACGCAATCCCCCCTTAAACAGACATGCGCACACAGACAAACACACGCACAGACACACTCGAACACGCACAGACACACTCGAACACACACAGACACACACGCGTACACCCCCCACCCCCCTCTCCAGGCTCTTTCCGCGTGTCCCTCGGCAGCCAGCATTCAGCGTGCAGGGTTCCAGGACGTTCTGCCGGCAGTGCTTTCCTGTTTCTTTGCAGACCCCGCCCACATCCCAACGAAGGCTGCCTGACTTCCGCTAGCACTCTGTGGCATCACGTTTAACTTGGCTTTCGGTCACGAAGTAGACAATGCCGGACAAGGGTGAGTGACGACAATGGTACCCTACAGAGGTGTGGGGGTGTTGCTTGTTTTGTTTGTTTGACTTCTATTTAATATTCTTATGTGTTTAGCAGAAAATATTGATACTCATTGGCTAAGTTAGCTACGTGAATTATATGAAGATTCCCATAGAGATGTTAAGTGGATACTCCATTTGTTCCAGTTTGAATTATTTGGTTTTCATACATGATTGAACAGGTGTAGACTGGAGAACAGACGAGATGACATAAATCCTGGAAATGTAGAAGGTTTGAAGATGCTCGCTTGAACTCGATTTGGGCTATCCATGCGTGTATATTTTTTGGGGGGCTGGTGGGGCGGACATAGGCGTAGTTAAGTAACAAATGTAAATCTTTCACTTTGCTATTTTCATATGAAAACCGTGACTTTAGCAATTCTAACACAAACTGAATGGCTGTACATAACGTATACACTTTGCAGAAACTCTGCGCTTATTGTTTGCAGTGCCATGGTGCCTAGAAAACGCTGCAAAGGGGTAACTTGCACGTATATTCTGCCACCATTGTGCATAGAAGAGCTTTGTAAAAGATGAACTTGCAGACCAGTGATTACTTGTCTGCAAGTTCAGTATTGGCACAACTTTTCCTCCTTTGCCGCGCTTGACTGGATTTCAAACTATCTCACCATGTGTACAAATCTTTGCTCTGGCAAAGATATTTCGGGAAAAGTAGCACATTTCACGAAGGGTGAACATCTTAAACTACGTAAAAAGTTACTCCATAGAAAAACGTTGCACATTTGCTTTTCTCCCTTAAGATTTAACAGATAATTGCATAGCACCTTTTTGTGTTTCGCAGTCCTATAAATATAGAAACGTGCTGTAAATGTCTTGCAGTTTAATAAACCAGCGTGCACAAGCGTCTGATTTGTCCGAGCCTAAGTCACACACGCTTGCAGCATTGGAGCCAGACGAACATATCCTTGTTGCAGTTCACAAAATCAATTACTGTGCAAGTCGACCACAGAAGAAGTCATGAGTTTTTCCACCGATTTATCAGGTGGTACAATTCTCACCCAGTAAAGACTTTTTGAGGCTTCACCAGCAGATTTTGGAGTTTACTACCCCAATATCAGCATGTTGTGGTAAATGCCGGACATTTTTCTACTGATACATGTCGACAAGTATGGCCTGTTGATATTTAGCACAAACCCCATAATTACAATTGGCGAGGTAACCGGCGTTGCCGCATATACCTCAGTTAACCCGTTCATAACAAGGGCCTACGGTAAACAGTTTCTGTGCAAGCAAGTTTACCCAAGAACAGTTGTTCCGTCTGTTGATTTTGAGGATACCAAATTCAACTTTTGTTACATGTTCTCAGTGTCACAATTTGCCAATTCTAATTTGTCCCAACAGTCGGCCTTTCGGAGTCCAACCTTCAAATGAGAATGCAGTGATATTGTTTTAATGACCTTATCAGCAGAGTTGGGAAGTTGTAAAATACCCAATTTGGCTTGGTTCAGTATTCCACAGGTGCTCAAGGACTTTAAGCACTGCCACCCCCTCAGTGAGTTGCATTGGTGCTGCTCAGCATTCCTTTGCAGGATATACCAGAATAGCGCTCTGCTGAGCTGTCACCACCACAGCATCACTCAGCGCCACCCCACCACCACTCAGCGCCACCCCAGCATCACTCAGCGCCACCCCAGCATCACTCAGCGCCACCCCAGCATCACTCAGCGCCACCCCAGCATCACTCAGCACCACTCAGCATCACAACATCATCACTCAGCGCTACCCCAGCATCACTCAGCACCACCACAGCACCACTCAGCACCACCACAGCACCACTCAGCACCACCACAGCATCACTCAGCACCACCACAGCATCACTCAGCACCACCACAGCATCACTCAGCACCACCACAGTATCACTCAGCACCACCACATGTTATAGGTGTCACATTTGCGAAAGTTATAACTATTGGCATTGTAAATGACAAAGCTATTAATTTAGCTATTTTCAAAACCAACACATAAATAAAAAAATTGTAATTTACAAGACCAATAGCTCAAACTTTCCTAATGCGAGACCTATTGCATTGCAAATGCTTGTTTACTTTGAGTTGCGGTTTGCAGCATGAGAATCCAAGGTTGATTGGTGCACAGAAGTGTAAAGTTCTAAAATATTCTTAGGATGTCTTTTGCAAGGAACAAATGCTCCCATAGCAGTTGATTGTAGAATATGCTGTTGAAGTTACCTATAAATTGCCACTGTTTGTAATGTGTCTTACTTCTGCAGTTGTCAAGTTTGCTATCTCAGGATACAGTGTATACCCAGAAAATGCAGGCCAGCTATACCATTCATTGCTCAGAAGACCCAGTCTAACATTTAGAACTGCATTGCGGAGTTGACTACCAAACCAGGCTCAATGTTGTTAATATCCTAACAGGACTTCAAAGTCGTGATAAGCTTCACAATTGGCTGGAGTTGCAGCAGCTCTATAAACATGAAAGTTTCCTGTGTTGGAATCTACAGCATCAAACTCCACCCATGGATAAAATATTTCAAAAGGGTATGCAGCATGTGCATTTACCACAAATGTTACTTGATCACAGTCTTAGTGAATCCCTAAGAAATAGATAGTGTAACTGGTGCGCTAAATGTTATCCACATTGGAATAAGGGGTTTGATATTATAAAACAGATTCAATGAGACTCAAAACCAAAATCAAAAGGGGGAATAAAGAACCCTTTAAAAATCAAGTGTCTGACAAACCCACATTAGAAAAGAAACACCTATCTGAACTTAAGAAGGTAATCAATATTAGCGAAGACAATGGGTTGTCTCCCCTAATAGTAATTGTTGGTAATTTGAGTTTGTTATCCAAATGACTCCAGGATGTGGAAGATTGAGTACTACGCTGGGCACCAGTGATATGTTTTCTGGATTCCTTTCCAGAACACAAACCAGTTATAGGCTTTATAGATCATATGGCATGAGTATATTGTCAACGTGTCAATCTGAAACAGAAAGCCATTTGGACTGCAACCCCCACCACCCACTAAGCATTCCTTGTGAGAGATGCACTCTAGAGACACCACATGGATAGTTAGAGGCACACTAATTCTCTTTCATCATGGAAAGGCACACTCCACTCAAGGACACTGGGAAACCAAGATTATATTTTCAAGATTTTATTTTAAAATCAAAATCCTATTCTAGTACACACAATATGAATAGTAACTGTTATAAAAATCTGCAAAATAGTGGAAACAATACTTCTCAGGAGGGTGAACAATAAAACATATTGTAACACTGTGGTGATATCATAAAGCATTCTCTATACTAACATCTCCCATCCCACCTACCTTTCTCTTGGCTAACTAAATTAAACATAGCACAGAAAAAGGTACCTTGGTAGTTTGTACAGTAATTGCAGTAATGTGCACATACAATAATAGCAGTCCAGCTATAACCAAGCACCCCTGCCCTATCATGAATTATACATTCTGACGTTGTGAAGACATATTCAAAATGTGAGCTTAAATTAATGATTTATCAGACCTAATAAAGTGCTTCTTTTCAAGTATTCTGTGGTGAATATTTGATCATTATTATGTATTGTCCAATTTATATCCTACAACATGTGTACTATTGGTGTATATTGCTTTGGAAAGAAATTCTGCTAAGGTTGGGTCTGTGCAACTGCTCCCTGTAGGAGTTTGCTGCTGACCTCAAAGTGCAAATGAGGCAATCTGGCTGGCCTCTTGAGGATAATTTGTGAACTTTGCCGAGAGTACTTTAGTGTTTATGGAGGTGTACTCGTTACTTTGTAAAAATAATAAACGAATAAATAAATAGAGTACTGTTAAATGGGTTATTTTAGAAGCCAGTTGCCCGCACGACTAATGCCTTTGTTGCCGAATACAAAGACTGTTTGCTCTTGATTCTACCTTTCTTCCACCTCCTGACACTCAAGCCATTATTGCAGGTTCCCTTTTCATCTCTGCTTTCTCCCTTTGTCCTTGTTTTCATTTAGTTTTCTTCCTCCTTGTTTTATTTCTGCCATTTTCTTCATTGCTTGGGTCAAAGTCTGATGATAAAATATATGTTTCGGTTCCCAACAAAGGTGCATTCCTGTATTTTCACATTGGCGTAGGGCAGGGCCGCAAGAAGACGTGTGGTGCTGCCCTAGGCAAATTCCTCATAAAAGAGGTCCTCAGTGTTTAAATACTTATACACGTATTTATACATTACAAACACAGTGGCAGTGTTTTTCACTTCATAGCAAAAAACCCACCATATCATGGAGCCATTGTAGCACTAGCTACATTTTTATCAAAGAGCATTTGTATTCATAATGTAAAGTTCTAGAATAACATTATTACAACATTGTCAATGAAACCATTGTCATATCAATTTATGCACACAATGCAGCATTTTCCAAGTTTGGGTGTAATGGTAACTTTTTTGAACTCCTATTATTGTTGCTGTCCCAGCATGGGAGAGCCGCCAGCAACAGAAGAAACCCACCCAGCAAAACACAGATCCCACTGAAGTAGAAAGCAATGCTGTACGTCTGGGTCCAGTCGTAAAACCAACCTGCAATAAAAACAGAACATACATCAGTGATTTTCATTTAATTTCATTTACATGAGCACCCTAGCATGCTGCTCACACCTCATGAGAATTTTATCACTTCAACCCTCCTTTGCATTTTCTCATCCTACTTAGAGGATAGGCAGATGATGGCTATATCAGAGTATTCAATCCACCACCATTGCCGGGAGAGAAACCTCAGTGCTAAATCTTCTGTATCCAATGGCATTCTTACACCAATTTCATTTTCCTGGTGTGAAAACCCTCAGCAAATCAGATATATTTCAAATGTAGACAATGCAATTGTACCTCCATGTTGGAGAAAGATTTCCATGCTCCATATTTGTGAAAGTAGTACTACCATGCCACCTGGTTACAATGCTTTTTTCACCCACAGCAGCTTTCGCCATGCCGGTGGGTGAAGCTTTAGGTAAAAAGGACCACTATATGCGCAGCAGTCTCAAGATAGCTTAGATGTTCAAACGCAGGTGTGGTGGAGGTGTTTCCTGCACTGCACAAGCAGTTTGATGGGCTGTTCAACAGTCCTTAAATCAGGTATTTTGCATAAATTAGCATACAAGTCAACAAGCAAAATTAATATTGGGATGAGATATTTAGAAAACAATATGATATTTAAGATTTTAGGCATAGTGATGAATGTGAACTGCAGTAGAACTAACAAGATAATGTAGACTATGGTGGACCAGCTGACAGCCTGCCCGGTCACCGAAGGCGGTGGCCTCTGCTCCTCTGGCAAAAGATGGCCCACTGTAGATAGAGATATGCAGGATCTAACTGCCTTCTGTGTGCACTGAAGATAAAGACCTTTGTCAAGTGTGTGGCATGTTTGTTTAAAGCCAGGAAATTGTTTTTGAAAAACAGAAATTCCATGGAGCTGATGCACTGAGTGTTGTAATGCAGCATGTGGGGTTATTTGTGTTTTTTGTATTCAGTACTGTAATCCTTTCTTGGCAGTCCTGAAAGAAAGAATGTCCCGAACAAGAAATTTGTATAGCAAAATGACTAATCTTATTAGTGTGGGCCTTCTGAGATACACTAAGCAACGTAACTGTGATACACAGATAATCAGTCAAAGGTTTCCAACAGCAAAGTGAGCTGTAGCTCTGCCAGCAGAACACTTACATTTCACCCACCTCTAAATTATGGATGCCCTTCTTCTGCCAAACACTGATGACAGACTAAATTATACTTTATATAAAACACAAATTAACAAAGCTAGCTCGAAGGTTGTAGGATGTATATTCTTCCCCTTAAAAAAGGCTAGAATGTAGCTTTATTATTAGCTCCATGTGCAGGGCGCAGGAGGTATTTGGGTGCAAGGAGTGTCCTCTTATGGAGATTCAATACAACATTGAGAAAGCCACAAAAGTGATGGGTGCAATGGTTTGGCTCAACCCCAAAAGTGACAGTTACCCTGTGCAGATGAACAAAAGCAACTGCAGATGTTTTCTGCATTGTTAGGCCTCACCAGTAAGTTGCAACCTGTGTTTAATAGTTCAGCAAGCTTTGAGATCAGCTTTTGGCATACTAGTTAAACTTAAGACTCCTGGTATTGATGTGAATTCAAATGAATTCCAACAAAATAAAGGCCTGATATGGTGGATGTTTAACACACAAGACCTGTGAGTGATGAATGTAAATGACCAACACAAGTGTACAATGTAAGCATGTTGTCCAGTATCTTAGCCTGCGGTCTTTGGCATCCTACATGTCATTATTAAAATCTTGCATATCGAGACAAAGTGTGATGTTCACCCTATTCCTGACCCTATACATACAGATATACTATATGTTATTATCAGTGATATTTATGCCATTACGAATTATATCTAATTGATTTTACAACAGCTTTGTGATACTAATGCTGTTCTTTAATAGTCTGTCCTCGATACAAGAAGCCACTTAATCTTTTGCATACTACGTTAACTGGCACTAACTTTACTTGTTCAATCATTAGTTTGACAATCTTTATAAAACTGTAAACTACATTTGTGGTAGCTTTTTTTCTGCTACACAAAGCCAGCACAATCAGTAGATTTTGACCATTTCCTTGATGGAAACTATTTACTCAACTATATTAAATTTCAGAGCTCAGTTTAAGCCACCAAAAATATAAAGAATGAATTCCCAAAATGTATAATGACAGTGTATTTGAAGTGCACTGCTAAAAAAACACAGATTTCATAGGACAAGTAAGGCCGTGCTGAGAATATGGTTTTGCATATCTTACCAATTATTGGTGGTCCAAGGCAATTTCCAGTTCCAGCGAAGAACATTAGAATCCCATAGGAATGGGTGAGCTTTTCCAGTCCAACTGTTTTGGTTGTAACGTATGGAAATATTGACCAGTTCCCAGACAGAAATCCTAAAATTCCTGCTACTATGGCTAAAGTAATGTAGCTATTGGCAAATGGGACCACTAGGAGAGCCAACCCAGTTCCCAATAATGTACTGACATACAGGTATATTGAATTTATGAACTCGAAATCTGCCAACAGTCCTAAAACAAATTTTCCAATTACGGCTGAAATTCCAATTATCGAAACAAGTGGTACAACATATGTTTCTTCGTTGATTCCAGCACTTTTTGCTATGTCCTCAAGAAGTAGTGTTGGGGGAAATCCACCAATGTCAAAAAGAAAAATGGCCACAAAAAGAGCTGAAAATACTTTGTTTTCAAAAAGAACTACAGTGTCTTTCCAATAGTTTACAATCATATGCCACTTGCTTTTGGCAATCTGTTTGCAAACACACTTCTTCTGTCTAGCTTTAGTCTGATGTGAACTTCTTTCTTTTGAGTGCATTGAAGGTAACATATCCTTGACGCTGATCTTTTCATGTTTACAGTGACCAGTACACAAAAGCGCTGCATTGTTTTCCATAATAGAGTTTTTTTCAAGGATGGTTAGCATTTCTTTGTTTCTTGGTTCCCTTTCATGGTAAATGAAATATTGATCTGGGATTCTTTCCATGCAATCTGTTTCTGCCAATGAGGTATCAAATGATTTCAGGGGTCTCATAAGGATACCAAATGCTAATATGTTCAGAGATAATGCACCGACTATCTGCAAGCATCCTTCTACCTTGTAGAGTTCAATAAGTTCCCTTTGTAGAGCTGCATAAACAAAAAGTCCAAGACTTGAACCTAGGTAAACAGAACATGAATAAGACTTTAGTTAATATTGCTGCATATTATAATTATTTTACACATATTGTACTGCTTACATTTCCGGACACTGGGTGGCCTATCCACGAACTACATTTTGTAGTATGTATAGTAGTACCACAGACTGCACAATGTATTCACCAACTTAGAAGCCTACATGAAGAGATCTCCACCTCTGCTATCTTTTCCTTGCAGAGATCTCTGCCCGGCCACAGAAATGTCTGGACATGTGCACCTGCATTTTAGTAGTAAATATGGGAGGGGCATGGGAGTGGGAGTTAGCATGAGGAATACTTACAACTAAATAAGAGGGTGTTTAAAGGAGTAAAAAGGATTAAAGAAGGGCTCCAGGTTGTGTAGGAACGGATACACACTCACTCATAAAAAAAAAGATTAAGGCCATTCCTATTCGCAAACTACACTCCAAAAGTGAGTACATCCAAAAATGACCAACACCAGTAGTAAATGTGCTCTAGCTCAGACCTGGATTAAGTGCAGAAGCACAGGTGAGATGGTCAATAACTGGTATTGCAACACACTCTCATAGAAAACAATAGAAGTAGGGACCTGAAGTAACACCCTACGGGAAAATCGGGTTAAATGACTTTAAGACTCCCTAAAAAAATAAAATTATTATATATATATATATATATATATATATAGAGAGAGAGAGCGAAAGACCACCTTTACTTTCTACCTTTTTAAAGGACAACTAGAACACGCAATTTTAATCTTTTTGTCAAGTACTCTCTACTTTTCTATTTTAACAGTCAATGTAAAGTACACAATTATTGTTTTTTTAAAATCATTTTTCCGTGACATTATCTCCTGAACTATGCAGTATTATGTATCAATCACAGTGAAGTACTCTTTGCTCTAATGTTCCTCAAAAAGAAGACCATTATAAAATACAATTACTTATTTCATTGATCTCCCAAGCTCAATATTTGACAAAAACACTACGGAAAAACAACATACAGCTTTCACTAATTCAGTGAAGGTTAAAGTGCATTCATAGTTCTCCTGTGCACAATTAACTTGGTCGGACAGCACATGATTGTATTTTTAAGATGCAGAACTTCAATAACTTATACTATGTTACATATACATTTAATGATTATTTTTTTACCAAAACTTTTTATTCAAAAATTGCATATAAATATGGTTGCATAAAAAACAAATATAAAAATAATAATAATACATACTTGAATTGTAAAGTACACATATTCCAACAATTGTTTTTATATACCAGGCAACAATATACCAAAAACATAATATTCATATAAAGTGCAAGTGCTTACTTAGCTATTAATGCCTAAAATAATTGAATAGCCATGTTGTACATATTAATACATGAGAGATGGAGCAGCTTGTTTAGATGGAAAGTACAATTAAAAAAATTATCCTCAGCTGCATATTAAAATGTAAGGCACATAAGGTGCATAGATGTGAGCAGCTAATTAATTTCTCATGGGGAGCGTAACCACAATTTTTGCAAGAACTTGCCTGTATACTTGCATATTAAATATAAGGTTCAACTTTCTCAATAGCTCTTTTGTACTTAATCTTTTGGCAGCGTTTGTCAAAAAAAAATGCTATTGCATTAAAATAGAATAGCTTGTTTAAATGCTAAATGCAATTCTAAAAATAACCATCTACAGCATAGTAAAATGTAAAGCGCATAAAGTGTGTAAGTTTGAATAGCTAATTAATTTACCATAAAGGGATTGTCCACAATAATGCATATTTAAATATAAGGTGCAACTTTCTAAATTGTTCGTTTATACTTAGTTTTTCAGCAGCATCTATTATATAAAGTGCTAGTGCCTACATAGCTATTGATGTCTTTAGCTATTTAGTAACCATATCATGCAAATGTATTCAGAAAGAGATGGAGCAAGTTGTTTAAATATTAAGTGCAATTTGAGTTAGCTCTCAGCAGCATATTAAGATGAGCAGTTCATAAAGTGCATAAATATGAACAGCTGCCAAAATGTTATAAATGTACGTGTAATTCAGCATCCAAGTTGTGTCCCATGGGTGACTCAGTCCCCATTTGTATGATACGCCTCGACCCCATTCTTCTCAGTAGAAACTGTCGATCCGCTCCGCTTTCAGTCTTCTTTATGTGTTTGATCCCAAAATACTGTAGTTCTTTCACATTACCTTGATGTCTTCCCAAAAATGCTTTGCGATAGGATAAGAATAATATCTATTTATCTCAGCTCGAATATGTTGCAGGCTTCTTTATCGTACTTTATTTATGGTACTCTCCAAACAGGACTTTATGCATGGACACACTTAAACATATACTACAAAGTCTGTGTTGCACGGCGCCATGGAAGGAGTCTTGATGCGTATCAAGGTGTCAATCTTTAGCCTTTGGAGGTTACCTCTACCATAAGGAGAAATTGTGATAGATTACAACTTAAAAAAGCCCTGATGAAGTTCCACAAATTTTGCTTTGGGAACAAAACGCGTTGGCTGTTTTTATGAATGAATATGAATTTTGGAATAAAGAAAGAATTTGGAGAAATCATAATGGACTAAATTCATTTTCTTCTGGGCGCCTCCTTTTGTTTACTTTATATTGTCCATGTAACCATAGCTTTTTCAGGGAATTTCTAAGGTTTTTAAATTCTATTTCCTAACTATAACGGCCCTGTAACCTTTGATTGTTTTAGTGAATGTCTAAGGTTTTTTAAAATGTATTTGCTAACAGTAACCTGTGACATTTGAGAGTAGGTGTGTGAGTGGTTGTGTAGGTCAATTAGTGTGTGGGTGGCTGTATTTCTCTATGAGTAGATGCTGGAGTAGTCATATGGGTCTGTAAGTGGGTTGTGTAACTGGTTTGGCGGATGTGTGTGTGTGAGTTCTGTATGTATCGGCCAGTGGATATTAGTGGCTGTATGGACTTGTGAGTGGATGTGATCATGTAATCATGGTGTAATCAAATATCAGAGTAACCCCAAGTCCAGGTAGTGTATTGTCCTCCATGGTGGGGATAGCAGAGGTGCTTTTAGCGCTGGTGGGGCCCCGACAGGGCCAAAAGCATTGGGTTTTTGTTGCAGCAAAATCGTGACATTTGCTACAAAATTCTAAAATAACATCTCACCCCCCAGGTAGCCAGGTCCTGGAGATGTGCCTGCACCTCCAGATAATAATAAAACTACTTATTATATGTATGATGTCATAAAATGTAAGAAGATTGGTGAAAGATAGATTATAAGATCAACTGTTGACCAGCTGCAGCAATACATTTAATGTGATCTTTCTGGTTGATGTTGAAATTAAAAGAAGTGGTACCGAAACTGGGGAAATAATGGTCCATGTCTCCGTAAGTGAGAAAGTGTAGATCACCTATAGACCTGCTAATAGTTTAGGGTAACCCTGGGTGATGAACTTCACTCCGCTCGCGGAGTTTGCGGAGCTTCCTGCACTCTGCGTTACACAGAGCTCATGGAGTTCAGAAAAGCTCTGCTTCGTGGAGCTGAGTTTTTTTCCTCGTTCGCGTTCACCAATGCCAAGTTGGTGAGCGCGATAGAGGAAAATCCACCTCCCGGCGAGATTTTTCCTCGTTCACGATCGTCAGCATCAAGTTGGCGAGCGGGAGCGTGGAATATAAACCTCCTGGACAGATTTCTCAACGGGGGTGGTCAGGTTTCTCATTGCGAGTGGTCGCGGATGCTCGCGACCGCTCTACTCAAGCGGCATTAAAGGAAAGCTTGCGCTGTGCATGGTGCACAAGCATCCGGCCCTGTGCAATCACAGTGAACAGCATTTTTCTATCGCACTCCGCCGCTTACGGAGCTGTGCGTAGTGCGGCAGAGTTTTTTTCCCACTTTCCCGGTTAGGGTTAGTTTAAAGTCTATACTTCAGGTCAACATGTTTCATGCCCTGTGTAGTCGTGGAGAGATCAGTTGGCATTGCGTCAGGTCCAAAAAACTGAAAAACATGTTAATGTGACCTAATCTTCTCCACAGTGTAAGGAGCTCAGTAATAACTGAAAGCCCAAACCATGCATAGGTGATAAGGTGCCTACTGATATCGTACCACCACTGTAGAGCACTATCTAACAGAGTGCTCTAGAAACGGTAACCTCCATTTAGAAATAACGGGAACCTCCATTTAGAAATAATAGAACATATATATTTATACACACATAATTAGAACCTTGTCATTAATAAATGTTTAAAACAGTGATGATGGCACCCACACCCACATATACTGCACACTTGACATGAAGTGCTGCTCCGAATGGGGCCCATGCTGCCATGTAATGTGTGCAGACACCCCTGTGAACATGCCTACGAGTGATCACACTACAAGAGAAGGACTTGTAAATGGGAGTAATAACCCAATAAGGCGAGGGCAAGCCAGTCCCATCCTAGTTTGAAAAAAGACATTCTTTGACTTTGAAAGGAAAAGGAACACTGAAATCCCCTAGACTTGTGAGAGTCAAGAAGTGAAAAATCATATCCCAAATTGGGAATCCCGAAGGGGTGTAAATAATGGCTCTCACCCACTCAATGAGTGTCATGCTTCATCATAGGGCCACTAAGACTCCCTGGTGCAGAGCAACATCCTGAGGAGCACTGAGAAAGCCATTCACTCCTTTTGAGGGCAAATAATGCCTTTTTTTTAAATTAGGATGGGACTGACTGGCCCTCGCCTAATAGAGTGAATCATATAACTAATAAAATATATTTTGAGTTATTACCCCTATTTACAAGTCTTTCTCGTCTAGTGAGTTGCATAGTTGGTGAGGGAAGGAGGGCAGGCTCAATCTTTCTTCCCTTTATTTTTGTGGATCTACTATGTGATCACAAATAGTGGATCCCAGTGTAAGGATCTTAAAAAGGTACAGCATACCAAAATCAAATCCTTACCCTCCTAAAAATCTGGGAAAATAGAGCTATCCAATAGTGAGGATGTAATGTCAAAGATCAACCTGCATCAGAAAAGTAAATACGGAAAGAAGTCACAATATCAGTAATCCTGAAATGTGCACTGGGCAAATTGCAGTATCAAAGTCTAGTAGAGCCCCCCTGGAGCGAGCGCGCTTGCTAACTGAACAGTACTTTTGGATGCCCCCACTTACTTGCCAGTTCCGACAAGTGCTTGATAGCACCTACCACGCCCTCACTTCCGTAGGTATCCAAAGGTGCTGGTGGTGGGGTTATGAATATCGTGGCTAGGTAGCAGTGGCCAATGGGAGGAGTCCACTCCGACATGTCTTCTGTCGTATGCGAGGTCCAAGCAGATCGGACCCACGTAAGGAAGGCCTCACAGGCGTGTGTCGTGTGATCGGATTGCTACAGCTCAGAACACACGGAGGTGCGCCAGGTGAGAAACTAGTGAGAGAAAGGCTATTGAATAGACACTGCTGTGTCCTAGGTCATCTATATTAGATGCCAGGAGTTAGGATTCTAAGGAGAAGTGAATGATTGTGTCTCACAGAGATGAGACTATGGTGATCTTGTTCTGATACAAGGCAGTGAATCTCAGATAATCACATGCTCAGTATATCAATCACCATAGTGTCAAATAACCCACAGGCACTTACCCTCATAACGTGGCCACAAGCTTTATTACAACAAAAGGGACTCATGTCCCATATGAATTAGGTACATGTCACATAGATGGCTAGTAGGTGGAAGCCTTACATGAATATGAGTGTCAGTGAGACCCACTTGTTTGTCCACAGGATGTCGTCATTTAATCCTGAGGAATCGGTCTGGAGACGGAACACCCATCATTGTTCCTTCTTATACAGTCTCCTCGTGATGTATTGGCCAGTCACAGTTTCAATTAATGTCCATCTGAGATCAGTGGTGGTGTGGTTTGTAGTGGCAAAGTGTGTACTTAGTTTGGTGGTTAATCTTTTAAACCTAATATTGCACTGATGTTCATTGATCATGGTCTTTATGGCACTTGTGGTCATCCCCAAATATCTGAGGCTGAACAGACCGGTTATGAGATACACATAATTTTTGGATTGGCAGTTGGTGTGCTTCACTTGTCGCTTTCCTCACTGAGACCTAGTTGCAGAGTCTTGGTAGCTAGAGTAAAGGGACACTCATTGCACCTCCCACAGTAGAAATGACCAGTGACTGGAACTAACCCCTATGCAGTAGTGAGGTTTGTCTGCCTCTTTGTGATTTAGAGTCCAGTGTGGACCACCAAGTCCCAGATGTTATTTGTGCGCTTGTAGGCAAAAAGAGGTTTATCTGAGTTCCACCACATTAAGGATCGATCATCGTTTGCTAATTCCCTTTATGATTTTGTTAGAAGCTAGTGTAAATGTGGTCACCCATGTAAGCTGTGAGTTTTGGGGGTCTGTCCATCAGGGCTAGGATGGCCGTGTGATGTTTATAATTAAGCACTGGTGATAATATCTTGCCAATAGCTTTCGCTCTAGTTCATCAGCTTGTTTTTCAAAATTGCCAAACTCACTGCAATTCCGCTGGAGTCTCTGGAATTGTCCCTAAGGTAGGTTGGATCTCAGGGAGCAAGGCTGGTGACTCCCGAACAGTAAAAGGCTGTTTCAATCTGTTAGTTTATCAAATGTCCTGGTGAAATTCTGGCAGCTAATCAGGGCTATGCATTTTCCTGCACAAGCTTGTTATTATTTGCAAATTAGCTGCAATCGCAAATGTAAATACTTGGATTTCCTTAAATTTCTCAACAACTCCTAAACAGATTTACACCAACTACTGGAAAGCCTGACTTAAGAACCAAAAGCTACCTTTCTGGCAAATTTGGTGTCATTCCATCCAGCAGTTTCGGGCTGCAGTCGTGTCTAAAGCTCCTAAAGGAATTAACAATGGGAACACACTTGGACTTCCCTTTTTTCTTGGGTCCTGCTTGACAGATCACCCAAAAACTTTCCATCCTCATCAAGAATCAATGTGGCACTTTTTTGGACAATTTCATGAAGATTCCGCAAATGGAGCTAAAGATATAGGCAAGTCAAAAAACGCTTTCCTATGGAAAAATGGGCATATATAAAATATATGTAATATATACATATATATTCACTGAAAAAAAAAACAAGGTTACAGGGACGTTATAGTTAGGCTAAGATTTCACTCATATAAGACCAGTGAAATTCAGCAGTTATAGTTACCTGAGCTAACCATAACTTACGCCTCTGCAATGACCCGATTATGATCTCACATATGCATCAGTCATGACATGGTCAGTGACATCACTCATGACATCTCAAATAACATAACTCATGACATCACTGATGACATCATCCAAAAAAATCACTAACATACCCACTCATTCTCCCATAGAACCTTTTCATACCCCGACTTCCACACAACCATTCATAAACCCATTCGCAGATCCACACCAGTACTTACACAGCCACTCGCTGATTCATTGATCTACACACACACACATCTAATCACTCCCCCATACAGCCACTCAAACTCCCACTCACTCAGTAATACAGCCACTGACATATCCACTCATACACCCATACACCCATACAGCTACTCACACACTGAGTTACCCATGGAGCCACTCACACACCTCCTCACTCACTGATACAGTCAATCACACAGCCACTTACTCATCCAAAATTACACAAACGCCCACTTACTTACTCATACCTATACTAACACGTACTAACACACAGCCACTGACACAAGCAAACACCTATACAGCCACTCTCACATTACTCATTCCCTCATACATCACTCACCTATACTGCCTTTCACATTCCTAGTTATTCACTAATATTCCACTGCACATTCACTCACTCACCCACACAGCCCTCACACACAAACTCACTACCTCAAACAGCCATTGACTCACCCACTCACTCATCCATAAAGGCAGTCTCACACCCCATCACTCACCCACACAGACAGGTACTCAAACAACCAATAGCCACTCATGTACCCACTCACACCCCATATAGCCACTTAGGCACCAACTGATAGACTGATACAGACATTCACACAACCAGTCATTCACCCATACATTCACTGAGACACCTAATCACCCACTTATACAGTCAGTCTCGTACCCATTGCATTATCCATACAGGCATTCATACACCCACTGATTCACCAATGCACCTTGGTATATATATTTAACACTCAAACTGTTTAAACACTCACAGTCACTGGATGATGTCATCAGCGATGTCATTTGAGATTTCACCAGTGATGTCACTGACCAGGTCATGAGTGATATAATATGTAAGGTCATAAGTAGTGCAATGTGGGTGCGAGTTATAGTTAACACAGCTAACTATAACTGCTGAATTTCACTGGTTTTGTGTGAAACCTGAGCCTAACTATAACGTACTTGTAACCTTTGGTTTTTCATTGAATGTCTAAGGTTTTTTAAATACTATTTCCTAACTCTAAAATACCTGTATATAATCTACTTACACTCACCAGTAATAGTTCAGACCTAGTTTCCATAGGCAAAGCGTTTTCCGACTTACCTATATCTTTGGCATCATTTAACAAATCTTCACATAATTTTCACCCAAAAAGTGCCCTGGTGATTCTTGTGGTACATGGAAAGTTTCAGGGTGGTATGGCAGGCTGGGGCTGAGAAGAAGTGGGGTAAAAATAGGTGTGTTTCCCATGTTAATTCCATTAGGACAGTTAGACATGGCTACAGCGTGAACTGAACAGAATTACGCCTAATGTGGCAGAAAGATAGAAGTTCGTCCAGGGAAGTGCGTTTTTGTGTTTTGGTGCAACTGCGTTCAGTAGTTCCAGAGCTTTTAAATGAAATTCAAGTTTGTATATATATAGGGATGAAGAATCCGCGACACCTCCCGATCTTGTGTTGAGATCTCGTTTGCTTGGGACTCAGCTTGCGAAAAATATTAAAGAAAAGAGAAGGGGACAGAGTAGAAATACCCTGACCCCCTAGGCTTCTTGGGAGTGCCCCACAGGGCCAATAAAGCATACAAAAAAAAAAATTGCACTGGATCCACGAATCCCACCAAAACGTTTAAATAAAACCAAAGTGAGCTTTTTCTTAATAATGGAGGCGAGGCACATGGGCCACACCTCCTGGGGCCTATTATTGCCCCAGGGACCACCATCTCCCTTGGATTTTTTTTAAAGCAGGCCTCTCAGGCCCCCCCCCCCCCCAGTCCCTGAGCGGCCACCACCTCCCCAGAGACACATGCAAAAAAGAAACTTCGACCCCCAGTGCACCATGAGCCACCTCTTCCCCGGTGCTAAATCATTGCTATGAGTGCCTCTAGGACCTCCCCTGAACCCAGGGACCACCACCTCCATGGGACCATAATCATTTTGTAGTGGGGGGCCTCAGGGACCACCCAATCCTTGGGAACCACCACCTCCACAGGGCCATCTTTTTTTAAAATGGGCGATGGACCCCCCTACCTGGCCGTTCTAGGCCCCGGGGAATACCACCTCCCTGGAACAGACCTTACAAATAATAAAATGCAGGGGCTTTAGAGCCTTAGATGGCCACAGGGACCATCACCCCCCAGGGCTGGCTCAGCTATGTCCCAGGGTGCCCACCCCCGGGACATAGCTGTTTGCTGTGGCTTGGCGGGAGCTTTACCGCTCCCACCAAGCCACAACAAATGCTCTGCTTCCTGTATACAAGAGGATTGAAAATGCTCCCTCTTGATTGAAGCGGAGCAGAATTGCTTTTAGATAGAGGTAGATGTATGTTTAGCCGCTCCCTACATCTAAAAGCAATGCTGGCTCCTGCAAGAGGTGGGGAGCCGACAGGGACTGCGGGGACCTTAAGGCTGCCCCTGCGGACCAATGGAGAGTAGGTGCCTTGGAGACACCCACTTTAAGAAGACCAGGCCCCAGTGGAGGGGGTCCCCGAGGCAAAATTCGGTCGGGGGAGGGGCCGTGCGACCCCCTCTTATTGCAACTAGGCCTGCGCCCTGGGGATGGGCTCCCCGGAGCCAAAATCATCCCAGGACAAGGGCTGCGTGGCCCCCTCCTCTATGACAAATATTTTTTTAAAATTTTTTTTTTTTTTTAAAGGCCAGGCCCTGGGGATGCGATAACTGGGGCAAAAATCAGCCCAGGGAGGGAGTTCCGTGCCCTCCTCCCCCATTCAATAAAGGCCTGACCCCGGGAATGGGATCCCCGGGCCGAAATCAGCCGAGGGAAACGGGCCACACGCCCCCCACTCCCTTAACAAAAAAAAATCCAAATTAATAAACTGACCGGCAAGTCGCAGAGGCCTACCCCCTTTTACCACTAAAAACATGCCTCCTGGTGCACTACTACTTGGAGGATGAAGTCTTCTTGGCTTTTCAGGGTCCTTGGGGGCCAACTACCCCTCCTATTACATCTAGTAAGTCCCAAACAGCGGGATTGCTGAGAGGTCATAGGAGGCCACGTGCCCTTTCTCCAACACTCTGCAAATGCGCCTCCGGGAGCATTACTGGGTTGTGGAAAATTCCCTTTGGCTGCTGAGGGTCCTTGGGGGCCAACAAGCCCTCATGATACCTTCAGTAAATCTGAAAAATCTGGATTGCTGAGAGGTAATTAGTCCCCGCCCCCTTTCACCACCATTCGGCAAATGCGCCTCTTGGCACAGAACTAGTTGGCAGATGAAGTCCCCTTGGCTCTTGAGGGTCCATAAGGTGTCCCTATGTACACAAAAGTAATCCTGCATGCGACACAGGCACCCTAGCACCATGGTGCAAGGGTGCCTGCATTGGCATTAAAGCAAAAGACACACAGATGGACAAAATGCAGAGCAAATCAAAAATTCTCCCTCAGACAATAGGTCTGGGTTAAATACATTGTTCTTTCTCAACATGTAACACCAGTTTAGAACCAGCCATAGGCAAATCAGTCTTGACCCTGTGCTTTATGGGAACAGTCCAGACAGAACTGCCAAATTGGGTGTTCCCTGGGCCGGAAACAAGCATCCAGGGACTGGTTTTGGGGCATCAGCCTTCATAAGCCAGGCTAGCTTGAATCAAGTGGCACAGTGAGCCTGGGACCAACGTCCGGGCATACCCGGCACACTAAAGGCGAGAAAGCAAAAGACACACAGATGATGGACGGAATGCAGAACAAATCAAACATTCTCCCTCAGTCAATAGATCTGGGATAATTCAATCATCTCTCTTCTGCTCACTATGCCACCCTAGTTTAGACCCAGCCATATGCAAATCAGTCTTCACCCTCTGCTTCATGGGAACAGTCCAGACAGAACTGCCAAGCCGGGTCCTCCCTGGACCGGAATCAAGCATCCAGGGACCGGTTTCAGGCATCACCATTCATTAGCCTGGAATCCAGGGGCACAGTGAGCCCGGGACCCACGTCTGGGCATACCCGGCGCACTTAAGGCGAGCGAGCAAAAGACACTCAGATGATTGGCATTAGACATCCCATTGTGCACCAGCACTGGGTAAAGGACAGGTATGCACAGTATTGCAATAAATACTACACATTCGTTCCCTTTCCCTGTAATACAGCACATCAAGGTGACATGCTGTGCTGCGCTGTGCTGCATCACAATTTGCTAAATACGGCCCTTAGGTTCTATGACATAGAATCTTTGCCCTGTTGGAAACCTTTTCTGCAGAACCAAACAAACGTGTGTTGAACATACTAGACACAAGTCATTGGCTGTAATCTGCACAGAGTTACTCTTCAATACAAAGATTTATAATGTCTTCAATATCACTACACACCTATGATGCATTAGCACATGCGTTTTGTACATACTTACACCCATTAGATGGACACAAGCTATAGAAAATTAGGTAGAAATGTAATATGGTAGTTACTCACCACTATGTACACTATAAAACAAAATGGATGATATCAATGATGTGATTTTTGATGTCATAAATTAGGTCATAGTACACGTCATGAGTGATGTAGTATGGGAAGTCAAAAGTAGTACATGAGGGGGAGCAAGTTATGGTTAGCTCTGCTAACAAAAGGTGAATTTCTATGAATTCTTTCTAGGTCAAAACATTACTGTGGTCACTCACAAATTAACTATAACGTTATTTTAACCGTTAGGTTTAAAAAAAAAAAAGCTCTTTTTATCAAATCTAACTATAACGTTGATGTAAGCTTTGGTTTTTTCAGTGACCTTCCAGGGTGTTTTTCAACATAAAGTAATATTAAATTACCATACGTAAATGCAACCTTTGCCTATGTGTGGCAGGGACTTGGCTGCAGGGACCCCACATGCAGTCAACCCCACGCTGTGCATGACCTTCAGCAATTTGCTTTAGCCACAAGGCCTGGCTTGTAGGTGGGCTCTTCTGGAGGCTTGAGGAGGGGTTCTATGCTGCACCCGGTTGCTGAGACTGTTCCATGGTTGAAACGGTGTGGTGGCTGATTTACTATTCCCACTCCAATCTGTACCAACAGTAGAGAAAGTGTTAGACTTCAAGGGGTAAAATGTGCTAATCCTACTGCAGTCTGTGCAACAGTAAAGAAAGTGTTGGACTTCAAAAGGATACAATGTACTATTGCCACTCCAGTCTTTGCAAAAGTCGGGAAAGTACTTCACTTACCATATATGAGCAACCCTTTTAATTAATCTACAACAAATATAAAACTCTTAATATGTACATTATTAATTAACCACATAATATATTATATATATATGTATGAAAAACAATGACACAATTTAAATGATTACTAAACAATGTAATAATCAAATGTCAATTAAATCATTTATTACTTAATTAACTTTCCACCCTAAACCTCCACAAACCAAGAAGCATATTCTTACAAAATAAAATAAGTATAACATAATTAACATGATAAGAAACTCAATATGTTTTCATTAATTAATAATTAATTACTACTTAATTAACTTCGACCTATATTCCTATAAACGCAGCAATCTGCACCTAATATATAAATATATAATATATAAATATAAGTGTTACACAATTTACTAAATTAATAATCAATTAATGAATGAATAATGAATTCATAATTTTGTATGAATTATTGCTTAAATAACTTCCCATACCCGTACAAACCCAACAGCTTGCACCTATTATATAACAAAAAAGTATAATTATTACACATTTTATATAATTAATAATCCATTAAATAATTAGCAATTCATTAATACTTATTTTTGTTTTATTTATTACTCAATTAACTTCACACCCTATACCCCTACAAACTCAGCAGCCCACACCTAATATATAAATAAAAATAATTATTACACAATTCACATAATTAATAATCAATAAATAATTAAAAATACAAGAATAATTTATTGTTAATTAATTATACTTACTAACTTCTCACCCTATACCCATGCGAAGCGAGTAACCCACTACGACAATAAATTACTATAAGCAATTCAATGAAAAATTATAAATCACTTAAAATTACTAACTATATATAAAATTATTAACAATTATACAAACAATAATAACACATAAAATGAATATATCAACTAAAACACAAAGATAATTAAAAGAAATATTTTTGGTGGCACAACCAGGAAGATGGCCGATTAGCTGCGCTTTTAGCCAGTTCTGCCTTTCTGATACAGATCCTGCAATAATCCTGCCATCCGTCAGCAAATTGTTCTGCTCAGTTAGGACTCTTAAACTGAGAAAAATCCTAACTTTAAGACTTTCGGTATTCAGAGAAGGCATTTAGGAGTCCTAAAGTTAGGAGTCCTAACTTTACTACTCCTAAACTGAGAAAAATCCTAACCTTAAGACTCGGTATTCACAGAAGGCATTTAGGAGTCCTAAAGTTAGGACTCCTAACTTCTGTGAATACCGAAATGAGTAAGTGCCTTCTGTGAATACCAAAAGGGTAGTAGGTTTAGGATTTTGTCTTAAGTTAGTTCTGTGAATCGGGCCCCAACAGTTTATCAATTTTACAGACATAATGCTCTTTGAAAATAATGTTGATACTGCCGCCTTTTTTGTTTTCTCTGTCCATTCTCAAGATTCGGTAAGAAGAGGACAGAGCTATAAACACATCCAGCCCGAGACAGAATTTAACCAAGTCTCTGTAAGAAAGACCACATATCAATCAATAAATCAGGGGATTGTGAAGCGGGGCATCTGGCCCATGGTATGTAAGCAATGAATGAGGTGGTCTGCACACCATGTTTCTTAGGATATTCAATTGAGTCCAAATTTATTTAAACTGCTTTGTCCTTTGCGTGCAAACTGGATTGTGCCTTGCCATCATGCACTTTACGTAAGCATAAACTGTGGGGAACGCGAAAATCACGCTCCACTCCAAGATGCACTGCATGTATAGGATACTAGATCCAACTTCTATTAATCCATTTGTCCATGTTAAATGTTAATCCATATTTTAACCAAAATGTTTTGTCTTATTTTCACCTTTACTTTCACTTTTATCCACATATGCAACAAATTGCGTTTTAGGAAACTTTGCGTATCAACATGCGCCAATCCAGGCTTCCTTGTAAATACGAATACTCCTCGTACCACGCCATTGATTTATAGGGGCCAATCAGGATTCATGCCCTGTAGGTCGACACGTCTTAATCTTAGACACACACACAATTGGTTGGCTACAGTACGGGATTAACACTTTCCACATATTTTCCTCTCCCGAGTCGCAGAAAAAGTGGTTGACATGGTACATTGGCCATTCCTTGAGCAGACAGTACAAACCAATCAATCAGGATTGATAAAGCGCAACTACTCACCCCTTAGGGTCTCAAGGTGCTGGGGGGGTATTGGCTCCATTGATTGCTGGGGTCATCTGAAGAGCTAGGTCTTTAGGTCCTTCCTGAATGGGGGCAATGTGGGAGCTTGCTGGAGGTGGAGGGGGAGGGGGAGGTCATTCCAGTCCTTGGCTCTGAGGTTGGAGAAGGATTTTCCTCCCGTTCTGGTCTTGTATATGCATGGGACGGAAACCAGAGAGAGCTCGACTGATTGGAGGTTTGTTTTGGGTGCGTGGAAGGAGGCTGTTGTCAGGTATGTGGGTCGGTGTTGAGAAGGGCCTTGTATAAGTGGGTGAGGAGTTTGAAGGTTATTCTTCTTTCGTCTGGGAGCCAATAGAGATCGCTGAGGGATTGGGAGATGTGACTGCAACGGGAATATCGAGGATCAGTTTGGCTGCGGCGTTGTGGACAGTATGGAGTTTGTGAAGAGGTTTCTTGTTGGTTCCGGAATAGAGAGCGTTGCTGTAGTCTAATCTGCTGCTCATGAGGTTGTGCGTGACAGTTTTTTTGGATTCAGATAAACTCTATCTGAACGTCTTTCAAAGCATGAGGAGGGTGTTTAAGCAGGTCGAGGATACGGCGTTGATCTGGCGGCTCATTGTGAGCCATGAGTAGTCTAGTATGATGCCAAGATTTTGTGCATGGTCAGTCAGGGTGCGGGATTTCCAAGGGGTGGGGGGGGGGCACCAGAAGTAGTCCCATGCAAAGGTGGTGGAGCCAAGGATGAGGACTTCTGTTTTCTCCGAGTTGATTTTCAGTCAGCTGTTCTTTATCCAGGTGGCACTGGCTTTCATCTCTACTTAGAAGTTGGGTTTGGTGATGTTGGGTTAGTTGGTGAAGGAGAGGATCAGCTTGGTGTCATCAGTGTAGGAGATAATGCTGAGCCCGTGGTCCCTGGCGATGGTTGCAAGGGGGGCCATGTAGGCATTGAAGAGGGTGGGGCTGAGGAAGTAGCCCTGGAGCACTCCACAGTTGGTCTCTGTTGGTTCAGAGAAGCAGGGAGGGAGTCTGACCCACTGAGTTCTGTAGCTGAGTAAGGAGCATAACCAATTGAGGGCCTTGCTGCAGATGCCGGAGTCATGGGGTCTAGAGGCTAAGACTGCCGTTTGTCCCTGGTCGCGGAGGGAATGGACGTTATTGGTGGCGGCAAGTAGGGAAGTCTTGGTGCGGTGCTGTGGTTGCTGCGGATTCCAGATTGGGAGGTGTCTAGGTCGTTGTTAGGTTCAATGAAGTTTGTTAGCTGGGTGTTAACGGCCTTTTTGATTACTTTGGATGCGAATGGAAGCAGGGAGATGAGCCTGAAGTTCTTGAGGTCCGTTGGTTCTGCGGAGGGTTTCTTCAGGAGTGTGTTAACTTTGGAATGTTTCCAGTCATCGGGGAAGGTGGCAGTCTCGAAAGAGCAGTTGATCGTCCAACGTAGTTCTGGTCGGATGGCAGACGTGGCTTTGTGGAAGATGTGGTGTGGGCAGGGGTCTAGGGGTGAACCGGAGAGGGATGCTTTTCATAGCCTTCAATGTGTCTTCAGTTGTGACCGGGGTCCATTTGAGCAGGGTCTGTTTGGTGGCGTCGCATGGAAGGGGGGAGCTGGAGTGGAAAGGAAGTCTTGGTTGTCAAAGTTGCCGTATATCATCTTAGTCTTAAGGTGGAAGAAGGTGTGGAGTCTGTTGTAGAGGTCTTGGGAATGGTGAGACATCTGTTTCACTGCAGGGTTTGGCAAATTCTTTGATGAAGAGTTATTTGGTGCTGTGAGCGTTGGTGAGGATTCTGTCTTGAAGGGATTTCTTCCTTTTGGATTTGATGAGATGGTGATGTGCGGTGGTGGGTGCTCTCTAGGTGGCACAAGTTTCCGGGGTTTTGTTGTTCCTCCATGAGTTTGAGTCTACAAGAGCATCTGGATTCTCTGATTGCAGGAGTGAACCAGCTTGCTTTCTTGATGAGGGTTCTGGTGGCTTTGAGGGGGGAGAGTGACGGCACAGTTTGTGATCCTGTGATGGAGGTTGCGCGCTGGAGTGTTTGAATCTGGCATAGTCACTGGTGGAGTGCTGAAGAGGGCATAGGTGAACTGGTCTTCGGTACTTTGTTTCAGCTTCTGCGGGGGAGGTGGTGGGCATGCTTGTGTACGGTATTTTTTTAAGGAGAAGTGGATGCAGTGGTGATCTGTCCAGAGGTGTTCCGTGGTGCAGCTGTAAGAGACACTGTTTTCTTCGGCAAAGACGGGGTCGTGTGTGTGTGTCCTACTGTGTGCATGGGGGTGTTGATAGTTGCTTCAAATCTGCGTTGGCGAGGTTCTCTATGAGGGAGGTGGTGTTTGAGTCATCATGGTTGTCCAGGTCGAAGTTTAGGTCTCAGAGTAGGATGTAGTCTGTGGAGGGGTGGGCGTGGGGTGCGATGAGGTCAGTGATGGAATCGGTAAAGAGAGCTTGTGGCCAGTTGGCTTGTAGATGAGGGTTCGCTGAGTGATTTTAGGGTTGGTCTGGAACTGGATGTGGAGGTGCTCCATGGGAGTCGTTGTCCGGGAGGGTGGTCATGCAGAAAGTGCTTTTGTAAATGATGGTGATGCCTCCACCTGGACAGATGGGTCGGTCCTTGCGCAAGGTCTTTTATCCATTGGGAATGGCAGTGGCGATGTCCTGTGTAGAGTTGGCGTTGGTCTAGGTTTCTGTGAGGAAGGGAACTTCAGGCGAGTAGGTGTTGAGGAGGTCCCAGATTTCTGTATTGAGCTTGTGTGGGGAACGTACGTTGACGAGGATGCAGTTAAGTGGTTTGTGAGTGGGGATGTCTGGGTGACTGGAAGATGCTACTGGGGTGCGGAGGTGGGGGAAGGTGCGGTGGCAGTGTAAACAGGAGAGAGGGTGTTGTTCAGCATCAAAAGTTGACTGTTGTCGTGTCCGGGGTTGAGATCGTGGAGGGTGATGGAGTTGTAGTGGGCAGGTCGGAGGATCAGAGTCCCTGGCACTGGTTGCGGTCGGGTCTCGGATTGCCACACAAGGGCTTGCCTTTGGCGCGCCTTCTGCGTGCCAGCGGCGCAGCCACCATTAAGTAGGGATCGGGAGACCCAAACGTTTAGGTTTGGCCCCTAGTATAGAAAGTGGGTGGCCCTGCTGCATTGGGATCCCCTGGTAGCCATCAGAGTGAACCTGGTGTTGTCCTCCGAGTTTGATTGGGATGTTCCTTGGCCCAGCTATTAATTGCCCTCACAGTCGAATCTCTTGCATGCATGGTTAGAGCATGTCCAGATATCCGGGGGTTTAGTATTATAGCACTGCTGCAGAGGAAAAAAAGATATCACTTTAGGTGGATGATATCCGTCTCTATATCACTAAGTCGGAAACTACAATCCTGGAGATATTTGAGATCTTTGGGACCTCTGGGGTGCACTCAGGTTACAAGATGAATTGGGACAAATCCGTGCTGTACTTACCAAGGGGACTGCTGGATCCTTCACTACTCCAACAGGACTGGATGTGGCTTCTGATCTGTTTTTTCCGCAATCTTGAAAGGGTTGTATTACATTTTCAGGCTGATTTTAGGCAGTGAAGGGGGCTCCACCTTTCCCTGCTAGGATGGCTGGCCTTATTTAAGATGATCACACTCCCTAAACTGTTGTATGTACTCCAGAACACCTATTATCGGGTTTCACATGCTGTGTTCACCATGATAGAGGGGAAGGTGCATTCTCTTATTTAGAACGGTGTACACGCTGGAGTGCCACTCAGAACTCCACAGCGAAATACGTATAATGGTGCGATTGCTTTCCCCGATATAGAGGCATATTATTGGGCGGCACACTTGATCAATATAAATGATTGGGTGTTCACACCTTACGATCACCCTGCCTTTCGATTAGAATGAGCTATGGTAGAGCATAGACCTAATTTCCATAACCTTTATGGCAAAGGGGCCCAGCATTTGCCACCAGTGACCCAGGTGGCCTTGGTTGGATGGCATACGGCCAGGACGATTGGTTGAGCACGTACATTTACACAAGAAGACACCCCTCTTTGAAGGCCTTCGGTTAGGAAAATTGACACAACTTTGAGGCTTTGTGGCCTCAGACAAGATCGCTATCTCTACCATTGGGGACATACTGGAAAATAGGGACATCATGCCACTTCTCAGTGTCAGTAATATCATCTCCATCCAACCCAGTTTCTGAAATACATGCAGTTGTGCCATATCTGGCAGGCTTAAGGGTTGGCTGGGACAGAGATCCCAGATATGCCCCTTTAGAGGGGCCCTCTTACTGGAAGAGCTGTGGAAGGATGCACTCTCCCTAACATATAAGACATTAAATAACAACATTTTTGGTAATCTAGGTTCACTCACAGAGAGATGGTCACGAGATGCAGGGGAGCTTGAGGATATCGACAGGGAGGCGGTACTGATGCAACCATGGAGGTGGCCATCAAATCGCGTCTGGTAAATACAGTTCAAAATGCTCCATAAGGTTTATTAAGACCGACACAGACTGCATGCTGTGGAAAGGGCCATCTCACCAGGATCTATACGCTGTGCAGAGGCAAGTGGCTCCTTTATACACACTATTTAGGAATGCCCCAACCTTCAGGCTAACTGGACTGTCATCATTAAGGAACTTAATGCTATTCTAGAAGTTACTCTTCCACAAGACCGGAAATGTGTTCTGTTGGGATCCCGATTGATGCAGACGTCCCACACTTTAAGTTCCCCTTTAGGGCTTTGGGGTTAGTAGAGGCAAAAAGAGATGTGGCCAGGTTATGGGGGTTGCGGACGTTACAACCATTCATGAATGGAGGAGGGGGATAGATTTATACATGGCAGCTGAAAAGGTCATCTATCACAGCAGGGAATGCCCCCATAAGTTCCATAAGGTAAATGAAGCAGGGTGGAGTACTATGGTCTTGAGAAAGCAGCTCTGGTCCTGCCTTATCCAGACTTCGACCGTCACCTACTACCTACAGGGAGACTTGTGATCTTCTTATGTAATGCCTTTCTACTGTTGCATTTGAGGGGGGGAGGGCTCTGTGCACTTATACATACACTGTAGTAACTGTTGTGTACTCCTATTGTTTTTTCCGCATTTTCTGGTGCATGTTTGTTCTATACTGTACTCTGTTTCCATTTTCTTTGGCATAAAATAAATACATTGTTTTTCAAAATTATATCTTTACACCTATATTATTGAAAGCGATATTGACAATGACGATATTCTTGTCAATGATATTACTTACCTAAAAAAATCAATATTCTTGACAACGACATTCCTGCACCACAATATTTTTAGATCACAATATTTTTATTTCAAAATTCTGTAACTTGATATTTAAAACAAAATATTTTGTCCAGATACCTTTAGTACCCAGAGCCCAAGATAACTATGTAACACAGCACAGAGGTATTGTGAGGGTGTATCACTGGTTGTCAACACTTCAAACTCCCATCTGGTTTTGAAAACTCAGTGGGAACAAGACCTAATGGCCAACAATAATGAAGAATGGGTGAAGGTCAAAATGGCATCTAGGTTTCTGGCGATCTCATTGCAGCTCAGACTAATACATTAAAAAATATAAATAGACTGGTAGGATCCTGAAAGGTTCTGGCTCAAGGAAAGGAGACACAATCCAAAATGCTTGGGGTGTGGTGGAGTTGTGGGTAACTTTCTCATGAGACTGCCCCACTATGACACTGATCTGGATACAAATACACAACACACTGTGTACGATAGTTGGTCAATGGATATCCCCAACCCCAATCATTTGATCTTTGGAATGAAGTACGACTGACCGGGTTCACACAGGTCCAGTACATGGGTTGCTTTAGGAATGATGGTGATTATATGTGCGATTGCATGCCAGTGGATCATCAAGGAAGCCCCACCGTATGAATAGTGGCTGAGATGTATGGATTACTGTGAAAGTGTCAAAGGAATGTATAGAGAATGTGTCCAGAAACAGAACAGGATCTTAGGGCCATGGTGGCAGCATTTTCAAAATATATTGCCCAACATGTGATTTCCAGGTGCAGATGTCAAATGAAAATATTTTTATTTTACACCTTGAGGGGTTGTGGGGTTGATATTCTTTTGCAGTGAAGCCTATGAGTTATAATAATTGCAAAGGTCTTAATAAAAATTGTTCATAAAAAACTATAAATAACCACCTCAGTTTTTTGTCAACTTCATGGCAACCACTTTTGTATGCAGTTAAAAATATAAGGTAGTTTGAAGAGGTGTGCTTTCAGTAGTTTTTTTAAATGCACATAGATCGACTTTCAGGTGCGAGCTCCCAGCATTTCAAAATGTAGAATCGGAATCTCTTAAGATTTATCCCCAGGCATCAATTGCTTGAAGGTGCATTGGGGTATGATGTTTGCAGCTAGGAGTAAAGAAAAATCCTAGTTGGTATATACTAGGGTACAATGGTCTGTAGACAATATAGCTCTTTCTCCACAGTACACTTTATTAACTTAATCATTGCTGGAAGAGGGTATATCGGCTTTCAGAGCTGGATTGACTTGGCCATGTTTGCGACGTACAGGTACTTTCTGGCTCTGTTTTTGCAGCCTTTGTAGCCTATAAAGGAGGTACTTTGGGGTCCAGAGCATATTATATTCCAGTTACTGAGGTGTGCCATGATCACTTCCCAAGTAAGCTCTACCTGGTGCGCGGTGATTGATTTAGAGGAGCAAAAGGATTTTCCATAGGATACACAACTGTATAATGATCTCTTTAGACATGATGTTAACTTGAGTATAAAGGAAAGCTCCGCTTTGAACAAGATTGTCCGCTTTTTTACTTTTGGTGGCTAGGAGGGTGTGTTCTGATGGTCTGTGTCCAGAGAAATGTTTTAAAATTGGTTCTGTTGTACTCAAAACCAGGATTAATGTTTCAGCATAGGAGAGGATGTTGATGATGTTGTGAGCCAGAGGGATCATGTAAGCGAAGAGGGCGGGGTGAGGATGAACCTTGAGGCACTCTGCAGAAGAGTTTACAGGCTTCAGAGGAGTAAGGTGCCAGGATGGTGGCTTGCATTCAATCCGTTAAGAAGGAGCAGATCCAGCGGAGAGCTGGTCCTTGAATGCCAGTCTCCTGCAGGCGCCTGATGAGGATGGGGTGTGAGACTGTCAATGCCGCAGAGAGGTCCATGAGAATGAAGGCTGCAGTGTCTCCTCTGTTAGAGATCATGTGGATATCGTCTCTTGCGGCAATGAGTGCTGTTTCTATATTGTAGTTCAGCCTGACTTCTGACTGCTTGGCATTGAAAAGCTTGTGGCTGCTGAAGTGGTTGGTGAGGCATCAGTTGAGTAGTTTCTCTATGACCTTTGCCGAGTATTGTATGAGGGAGATGTTTATGTAGTCGGAAAGTGTGGCTGAGTCAGTGGATGGTGTTTTGAACAGGGGCACAATGATGGTATGTTTCCAGGTGCCTGGGAATGTGGCTGAGTCTATAGAGGTGTTGAGGATGGGTGTGAATGATTGCTAGGAGTCCGTTGGTGATGGTGTGGCAGGGGCAAGAGTCATATGGGGTTCCCGAGTGGATGGTCTTCATGGTTAAAGTGATTTTGACAGTGGTAAAGGCAGGCCATGAGGTCAGGGTTAATTTTTACTGTCATAAAGGGAAGTTGAGTTGCGACAGGGATGGGGTGTGGTGTGGTTGAGAGTAGAAACTGCTGTTTATTGAGGTGGTTTCATTACAGAAGAATTACGAGAGCTCTTTGAAAAAGTCTCTTGATGGGTTGATGTTACTGACAGCAGCAGGAGTCGCAGAGAAATTATTGATGGTAAAGATTTCTTTGCTTTTGTTTAAATGTGATCTGCAAGAGCAGAGCGCTCAGTTTTTTGTATCTGCTGGTGCTAGGGCTGATTGGAAGGTCTTTATCTGTGGTGTCTTGACTTGTTCTTCATTTGCGCTCCAGTTGCTTGCAGTGGTGTTTCGTTAGCCTGAGTTCCTCTGCGTACCAACTGGCCTGTGGTTGTGCTATTGGCATTGGGTTGCACTTGAGAGGAGTCAGTGATCCAGCTGTTTAGATTCTTGATTGCTCTTGGCAAGTTGCTGGTGTGATTGGGCTGGCGGATGGAGAGAGCAGAAGCTCACTCCTCTTCTGGGATGTTTTGGAAGGGTACATTTGGAAGCTCACTGTGAGGTATTCCAGGGACTGCTATATCCCAGACTGGTTTTGTTGCCTATTCATCTGGGTTAGGTGGTCCACCTAGCCATCACTGAACAGCAGTCAAGGAATATTAAGTCAGATTTTTTGTTCTCATCCAGAAAGAAGATGAAGATTTGTCTATTGTTTGTAAAGGTCAATTCTAGAGGAAGCAGTTCTTTCAACATCATCCAAAATATGTTTAGTAATCTCCTTTCCCAGGATTTTTCTGAGGCATGGTAAGTTAAAGACTGGGAAGTATTTGACCAAAATCTTCGGGTCTCCTAGTAATTTTTTTATAAGTGGGGTAAAGATTTCATGTTTTATAGGGTAAGAATTACTCCCTTCTGCAGTGAGATGTCTTACGTTGAGGAGAAACAATTAAGAAATTGATAAACCCACCATGCTCAAAAAGCATTTCAAACCCTCACAGTGCATGTGCTATCACACACAAGTAGAAGTTGTCCCTGTATCAACTATAACACTGAGACGTGGGTTAACACCGCAATGAACTCTATTCACTCTGAGGTTATCATTTGGCAAACAAATAAATATAATAAGCGAGATCAGTTCTTCTAGAACTACGCCCACTAGCATCATTGTATTCCTGTTATGGGACATGACATTAACTACAGATATAAATATTAAAACTAACAACATGTTCCCTGGGAAAATGCTTAAATGTGATACCTTGCTTCAAATTTGAAAGTACTGTAACCTGGCCCCAGTTTATCATCATATGCAGAAACATGTACTCTTGGAAACAGAAACTCAGGTTTGCTCATGTTAAAAAAATGCGGTAAGAAATATATGCTTAATAATCTCCTATTTCCGAATTTGTGAGGAATGGAAACTTTACCATCTCTCCTACATTGTTTCACACGTTCTCATCTAAACTGCATATTTTTTCAGATTCTAAATCACATCAGGGCAAGCATAAACATCACAAAAGTGAAACAGTGATATATGCCAGCGGCAATTTTGAAGAAGCTGGCCATGGTAGTACCTTGTAGTAAATGGGCTTGATTATTTAAATAAAATGAATGTGGTGATTCACAAAGGTAAATTTACACTTGTGTACATATTGATTGTTTACTATTTACATAGTTATTTTACAAGTGGTATATTTATGACTGCAGAGTGTCCACACATATAAAGATAGGACCGGAGTTGCATGAGTGCGCAAAACAAGATGGCTGCCTCTCCTGGTCCTCCATGAATACCAAATAACCGACGATCTTTATTCAGACTAAAGGCTGGTATTACATCATCATTGTCGAGTTTCGCAAACGTTTTGCTCAGCTATTAACACCCTGTAAAGCTATTCTTGTCAAGAATTGGAGTAAATTCCTCTCAACCTGCAAAAGGGAAGAGTATGCCTTATTATTTCATGAGAATGTAGTAAAAGGAGGATCTGCTCAGAAAAGTGCTTAATCAAAGGACAGAAACCAAGTTTAAAAAAAGCAAGATGAGCTATTTCACATTCTGCCATGTGCATTCCAGTGGAGTAGTGATGTGCTCACTGCAAGTCTGGGCAACTCATACAATGTATATTTAAGAACATTTTAATGTTATCCAACTATGCATAGAATTGTTCATCTCCTGTGACTCAAGCTTTAGAGTTTAGGGGTACACCGATTCCAAAAGTCCTATTTTAAAAACAGTCAGTTCCTGAAATTAAGTAGTAGGAAAGTTTAGGAGGACTGCACAAGGCCACAATATCTGATAAGGGATAGAACCGGAGTGTGCCTTCTCGCTGGTTTGGAGGACAGAATTGAGTTTTACTTAGTCACTATAAAAAACTGTTGTTTGAGACCCAATTAGATATAGATTTTCAGCTGAAATAATGAAGTGGCCTAGGATGTATCCTCACGTTGACCATTTATTTCAACCACTTTCACAGTCTGTAGTACTTTACTTTAGCTTGTATTAGCATTTCATATTTCACTCGGAACAAAATGAAGGTAATTTAAATTACATCTGATTTTACTAGTTTAAGTTGTTCAATAGAATAGTCAATAATTCCATAGAGTTTAGACATTTTGGTTGCTTAACAATTACTTTAAAACAATACCTGTTGAAATCAAGCCAAGTGCAAGACCTCTGCGCCTGTCGAAATACTGGCAAGTAACGGTTACTGTTGCGGTATATGCCAGGCCACACCCAAGACCTAAAACCAGAAGAACAGCATTTTACGTCATCCTAGAAATCAATCATCAAATACATTTGTTATATTTCATTCAGCATAGTTAGTTGTTGTTGTGCTAGCGTAAGAAAGAATGGTGTGCAAAGTCTCTTCTCAAATGGAAGCCTTACGTGAACATGAAGCTAATAAACTAACCAAATACTTGGAAACATATGAAGGAACCAATTCCTAAAGCTTTGTTGCTTCTAGAATGTCCAAATCTGTCGGGCAAGGTAAAATAAGCCAACTTATAGGCTTAGGAGAGAGTTTTTGTATGTCTGCCAGTCAGTCAAAAGATGTACCTGATGATTACTAAAAATAATTAAACATCTTCAACACCATATAAAGCCATAATAAATCATGTTAAAACAAAATGTTTTTTTATTTCTATCGCAATTCCAGCAAAAAGTCACAACATAACATTTACAATTAGGGGCCAGTTATAATCTTGGTCAGAAAGCCTCCAACCTTAGGTGGCAGGCTTTCCAACCGAGGTCGACGGTTTCACTTCCGACTGCCTAATTACAATTTAGGCAGTCGGAAGTGAAACCGGCTGGTCATTCCGGCTGGATTCCGATAGGCTCATGGAGCCCGTCGGCCAGTCGGAGACCAGCACGTAATCCATATGGGTTTTACCCCGTCTGGATTACGATGCTCCGTTTCTGGCAGGCTTTCCATGCCGGACTTTCTGACATGGAAAGCCTGTCGGAAAGTGAGCCTGGGGGACCATAGCAGGGCCCCTTGTGTTTGTGGCCTCTCGTTTGAGGCAGAGGAGACACCACAGGATCCCTGCAGCGTGTGGCAGGCACCCTGAGGTGCCAGCCACGCGGTGCAGGGATGAACACAACCTCCCATTTCCCTATGGGAGCTTGTGCTACGACCGGTTTATGGCCGTAGCACATGCTCCCATAAGGAAATGGAGTATGCGACTGCACCATGTGCAGTCGCATCGTAATTAGGCGGTCAGGAACGCTGACTGGAGGTCAGTAGGACTTGTATCTGCGACGGTGTTGGGCGGACGACATTGTAATAAGCCCCTTAATATCTGAAAGGAGATATACATGTAGTAAAAAGTTGATGTTACTTCTAAGTAATGCAGTTAGTTCTGGTCCACTCTTTATCACATTCACTCATTCCAAGCTAAAATTACTTTATTTTCGAGCACCATTTATATGGCAAACCAATAGTGATCTAACTATTTAGCACTTTAAAGTTGGCACAGGACTGGTGGCTCACATATACTTTGATGCTTCCGAGTTAATTTATCCTTAGCTGTGGTGTGTTAGACCTGGCATATTTGGTGTGATTCTCTCCTAAATATTTGACTTTAACCCTCCTGTTTTGCTTACTTTGATTTGATGGCTTTTGGACTCTGAACACTTTACCACTGCCAATCAGTGATAAAGTGCTCTCTCCTTAAAACAAGGTAGAATTGGCTTATACTAAATTGATCTGTTAAATTTGCTTGTAAGTCTCTCATAAAATGGTACTCCACGTCACCGGGGCTTATAAATTAAAAAAACACTGGTGGGCCTGCAGCAATGATTGTGCCTCCCACTTAAGTAGCTCTTTAAACATGCCACATCCCTTCCAATACAACCTGTGTGTGCAGTTTCAAACTGCTACTTTGACCTGGCAAAAGAAACCTCTGCCAAGCCCAAAACCCAATTTTTAATACATACAGGTCACCCCTATTGTAGGCCCTACACAGCCCAGATGGCAGGGCGCAGTGTATTTAAAAAATTGGACATGTGTGTTTAGGGTTTACATGTCCGGGTAGAGTAAACCCTTACTGTTAGAAGGGGCGGCCCCAGAGGTCAGGTTATGTCTACCCGACCGCTCCGTGACCCACCTCTCCTGTCAATAATGCCGAGCCTTGACGAGAGGTCCCCACCTGGGAGGACTTCGAGTAATGAATCGTACACACTGAGACCACATCACACTTACGAACGGACACCACACTGTAGGTTTTCAGTAACACGTTCTTTATGAACAGGAAAAAGGAATCAGCACTCTTATTTACAGGCGATCGAGGGATCGTAAAGTCTCAGAGATTCGGGTAACAGGGAAGCGGGACAGTCTTAGTTGTTGGGCCAGTACGATGCGTACCCTGCGCACAGCTCTCAATCCTCGAGCCGGGGGGACATGGGAGATGATGATCGTACTGGATGTCCTACTCACTTCGGGTTACTCAGTTCGTGTTGGTAGCGTCGATGGCCTAGCCAGACCAGAGTATTCCTCGAGCCGCGACCACGTCAGCAGGGCTCGGGAAGTTCGATGAAGATCTTTAAGGTTCAAGATCGAGCCGCGACAGCGTCAGCAGGGCTCGAAGAGTTCCAAAGTTCAGTTTACCCCAAGGGTCACCCGCGATCAGATCAGCAGGGCTTTCTTGTCCAGGATACAACTGCCCGCTAGTTCTTGGGCGAGCCTTGATATAGTCCAGTGGCTCTTTGATGTCTGGACCCTCGCAGGCGGAGGTCTTAGGCCTTGGGGGCTGGTCGTTGGTGAGGTCCGGCGGTTGGCCCTTTGATCTCTTTGAGGATGCGTCTGGGTATTCCCAGACGCCCAGCAGGGTTTGGAGCCAGCACTCGGGGAGGCCAGAGGTGCGATCGAAACCGGCTCCCAGGGGATGGCCAGAGGTGTGACAGAAACCAGTCTCTCAGGGGAGGCCGGATGTGTAATCGAAACTCCCGGTCTTCTCTCACTCGGGAAGCTCTCACCCTCCCAGCGGGGGCTGGCGTGTCTGGAGTCTGAGTGTTGCTGGGGCTGGGGGTCATGCTAGGTCCAGGGAAAAGGGAACTCGGGAAGGGAAAATGGCTGCCGGTGGGCCTATGGGGCCATGCAGGGTCTGGCGCGCAGGGCCAGGGAAGGGTACGGGGGTAAGCCGGGGCTGGTCGTCGGCGTTTGGGCGGACATGGATGGGACGATCAGGGATTTCTGGGTGCGGGGCTGAGCTAATGGGGCGCTGAGGATCGGGGAGGAACCACGCCACGAGGCCAGGTCCAACACTTGCATTCATTATTCACTCCTGTGTGGCATAACTCTCCCTTAGGATAACATTGGGTTACCTTATTACATTTATTAAGTGATAACCTTCAAGAGGTTTCAGGTGGACAGGTCGATTTTGGTGCCTAAAGAATTGTAATTAAAAGTCATCTTTAATGGTAAAGTCGGAATTTTAATCAAAATTCTGAAAATGCAGCTTTAAGTTGGCATTTTCTTCTCATAACTATTTGGTGCCTGCAACCTGATTCTGGTGCACAGGACTAGATGTAGCTGGCAGTCGGTCTTTATATATTACTCCCAGACAGTGAGACAAAGAATCTAGGTGTTTACAGGGGGTCTACTGACCAGGTTTAAATACTATCAGCATTCTGCATGGTGGAGGTGTCAAGAATGGAAGGAAGTGGAGGAAGATTCCTGGTTAGACCAAGCAGTCAGAACGGGTGCAGTTAAGAAGGAGGTAGCGTTGTGGTACAATACCCTGATCCAGGCAGAAGATGATATAGACAGTGATATACAGAGTCTTTGGGGGGGGTTCTACCGAATGTAAATCTGTGGGAAACTTGGAAAGTCTCCTTTACTTTACTTGGGGAAACAGTTAAACCTGCCTACTTGAAACGCAACCTTCTTTTTATTGCATACAGTGTATACTGGTCTCCTGCAAAATTAGAAAAAATTTGCTGGGACAAAGTACGAATGCCCAAAATGTAGGAACATAGCTGTTGATGATTTGCATATGTTTTTAACATGTCCTTATATTGAAAAATTTTGGTTTGAGGTGTGTGAATTTATCACTGAAGTTATTGATACTTTAGTGAGGGTAAGCTTAGCCCTGGTCTTTTTTTAAGTTTGGCAAAACAATGATATAGTGATCAGCAAGTTGGACGCAAGATTCATCTTTTATGTAATTCTTTTAGGGAGACGAGAGATATGCAAACTATGGAAGTCTGATTCTCCACCCCTTTCGCTGGTATGTAAAAAAAGTGTTATATATGTAAGCAAACAAGACTTGTGTGATACTAGTGTGGGCTAAGTTGATGGACTGGTCTCAGAAGTATGAAATCCAATGATTAAGGCAAGGATTAGCCGTCGGTTCTGTTTTCTTTCCGTGCTACAGGCACACCGGGGAAGGGTGGAAATGGAAATGGCTCTCTTGTATGGAAAGACACCAACCTGGCCTGCATCACCAGTGAAGGAAGGGAGGATTGCCAATGAGTGAAATGGCAGAATGAGGACATCACAAAAGAAAAAAAGAAAAAAGCCCATCTGTGGATCCAGGAGACCCAACACATCTCTTCAGCAGTGAGGTGCATCTACCACAGAACCGGCGCATCACCTCTGCTGCTTGACGCATTGTCCTCAGATCCGATGCATTGCCTCTGCTGTGAGGACTTCCCAGATGCAAGGACTTTGCATCGCCCATCGCAGACCTTCGGAACCGTCCCTGCTCAATGCATCTCCATGCAAGGACATCACCTTGCACTTCCTAGTTCTTCAGAACCACCACTGCATGACGCATCTCCACCCAAGGACATTGCAGCACCCCACACAGCACACTGGAACCACCACTGCACTTTGCATTTTCTCGCCAGGGCCTCACATCACTACTGCTGAGCAATGCATCCTCAACGCGGGACTCCACATCTCTTTGCAACCAGGATTAAGGTACTGTCTTCAGCTGGCCCAAATGGGTCCCTGTAGCCGCTTCTTATGATTTTGTCACGGTCCAGTGTGACCAGATAACCACAGTTGCCACTCTGTGCTTCTTGTCGCTATTTTCACTGAACTCTTTAAACTTGCATATCTCTGACTCTGCTGATTGGATTCTCGTTGTTTTGGTCTTGGTTTATTTTAGAACATTTACTCTAATTTACTAAATCATTACCTGGATCAATAAGGAATAATATTGTTTGGCATGTTTTTATTCAAGCATGTGTTGTAGAAATGATTTACATTGTGTCTTATGACAATTGTTTTATGTCTTTAATTCCGTTATGCAGTGTATTGTTTTTTCTAAGGATATGTTATATTCTAATGTAGATTATTGGTAGCAACCTGTTCCAGAGGTAATGGGTTTCCAGAACAGAGTGCGGATCTGATGAGAGAGAACTGGGAGAAGGAGCTGGTGCTGCCAAGGGGTGTCACAATCTCACTTGAATAATAAACCTTCACAAACTGATCTGCTCAAGTGTGGTCTTTAAAACATCGGACCTTGGGAATGTGGAATGTGGCAACGTGCGATCACCAAACAGAAGGATGTCATTCATTCATCATCTTTATTCAGTCAAAATATATTTAGACCATAAAAGGATGGCTGTCTGTTTTCTGACCACTGAGTCATGACCATTAGATGTCCTTAAATCTTTTAGTCACAATACATGTGCTGACTTGTCTTTTTCTACTGATCATCAATCAGTTCAAAATAAATGTGGTTGTCCTCAACATACCTTGGAAAACAGAGCCTTAAGACCCTGACGAAATATGCAAACAGAATCAAAAAATGAGAAAGAGGTCTTCTTCATTCGTCTTTTTGCAGGTCTATCTCTCACCATAATGTGCAAGCCTTTTGCAGATTTAGCTTTGTTTACATACTTTGGATTTTGGGGTTTTAAAGTGCAGTGAGAGGCCAATGTCTGCCTCATTATCTTTGCCTGTAGCTTTCATGACCGAGCCATTTTTGTCACTCCTAGCCTCAATTCCAGGGTCTTGATTTCATGTGTCTTTGGGGCACCTGGGACCTGAGAATGGTTGTCACCTAAAAACCATCATCATGAAATCAATGTATTTGGTGGCTAGGGAACATCAAATGTAGAGAGGGATTCATTACCATTTTAAGCAGATATCCCTAAAAGAACCTCAACCCGTCAATCAAATGCAGATACAAATATCACCCAGTGTCTTCGGACGACAAATCTAATGTGGACAACACAAGAAACTACACCGTAGTAGAGACAATTCCTTGGTGATAAAATTACAAAGTTGTTTAATTTGTTAATGTCAGTAAGAAAACTTATAAAAGACCTAAAATTACGACAGACTACAGGACCAAACATGATTCTTCAAAAGAGCTTCATGGGTCTAAATGACTGGGGGAAAGAAAGACTAATAGGCAATAGTCCAACTCTTCAGATCCTCTTGACAATTTCTGGAAATTTAGGATGAGGAGTGTAATTGTACCAAGAACTAAATGAAGAGCTGGAGTTCAGTCAACTGATTAGCCTTACCGATGTCAATCAGAAGATCTATATTAACATCATTTTGAGTCACATGACACAGGGGATATATGAACACAAACCCATAAAAATCACACAAGGCAACCTTCAAAATAGCCTGCCCACAGTGAGCCAGATAGTTTCCAGCACCAGGCATGCAGGAAAAAATGCCATTATTACTGATGTTCATGGATTGCAGCCAATCTTCTGACATCAAGGAAAGTGAATAGTTATGTAATGCGGCCCGAGGAGAAGTGAAGGTCGCAGACCAGTCTTCCCCTAGGGAATTCGGGCAAACACCGGAAAGGACAAGATGTGGGTGGGATTAGAGGAGTAAAGGGAAGGGGAGGGAGTTGGGAGATTTTATAAGGTGTCGGAAGAGGAGAATCAGCCTCTTCTCAACGCCTGAGCACCACCAGGGGGGACACAGAAAAATTTTGAAGACATGTCTTAAGCAATGGGCTTGGAGTGGTTTTTTTGTCTGAACGTGCCAGTTTAGGGCAGGTTGCAGAGCAGAGACGTTGCGGTACTTTGGAGGGGTGGTGAGTCACATACGGGTGGATACACCACTCGGGAGGGGGGGAGAACGGTACACGGGTGACTGATAGCGGGGTGCCGGAGGCAATGAAGGAAATTCAACAGAGGATGCTCAGAGGGCAAGTGAAGGTGAGAATAGGGAGTGGAAGGAGGTCACCGAGTGAATGAGGAAGAGTCAAACAGGTGAGATGGTTTTGAGAAGGATGAATGGAGAATGAGTCTGTTTGGGATGGGGGAAATATATTTATTGCATTTATGTACTATGTAATAAAGTCTAAAGGATTGCAACCTGGTCCTAATAAAATGGCCTTTTATGCTTCAAGTAACAGCGTGGAGTGTGGTTCTTGCTCGAACTGCCTCGAGATGCGGGCTCCCGGGCTCTTTATTATCTTTCCCGTTACGTCCGGGCCATTCCAACCTAGTCCGACGCAACGGGAATGGGTGAATGACACCCTTTGCTTGGGAGGCTACATGGAATAATCCATGTAGCCTCCGGAAACATAACAAGCTCAGGATACTCTATTCTGGTTCTTAAGACACTGATAGCCCATGGATCACTTTTAGCCACAACAGAGAACTGCTGCAAAAAAGTTTACTGGAAGGTCAAATCACAGCACACTGGTAGACGTATGAGAACAACTGAAATCTGTAAGGTGCTCAGTTGCGTGGCATATTGTTACCAATTCAGATGATAAAAGGAATTACCAGCCAAACCAAGCCACACAGGTAAAGCGCAACTCATAACTGATTTCAACTGGGTATGCCACCTATCACTTTGTAATTAGAAAACATATTTGGAAATCAGTGCAAGAACACCAATTCCTGTTATACCCACTTTACAAGTGAAAAAGTTGTAATATCCAAGCATGCCCACATTCCAGAAGGAAGCTCTAGATTTTCTTTTGCAAGCAAACAAGTATGGTGAAACACTAAGGGCAAGATGTACATAGATTAAGGTTTGCGAGTACCTAATAGTGAATTTTTGCGATTCGCTATTAGGTAATCTTACACAGTTATGTGCTACAGTGTGTTTTTCACGGTTTGCGATTCCCGGTAGGTCGCAAATTGACCTACCTCATTAATATTCATAAGGTATGTCACAATTTGCAAAAAACACAGTTGATGGGCAGAATGCAGAACAATGTCTTACATTCACACCAGTACAAAGATCTGGGCCTAAATCCATCGTTTTTTTGCACTCCACACCACCCTAGGTCAGACAATGGCTATATGCAAATCAGCCTTGACCCTGTGCCTCATGGGAACTGTCCAGCCCGAACTACGCAAATTGACCTACCTCATTAATATTCATAAGGTATGTCACAATTTGCGACTCATTGGGAATCGCTAAAATCACAGAGATGGGGAGCAGGCCACCATTTCTTTGACTGCTATTAAAAATAGAGCACATTTTTTTTGTTTGCTTTTTAAACGCAACCCTTTTTCCTTAAAGGGATATGGAATGCTTTTCAAAAACAAACATTTTCATTTCATTTTTTTAAGTTTAGGCAGTGGTCCGTGAGACCACTGTCTGCTCTTAAAAATACTTTTTTACAACCACTTACAAAGGGGAAGGGGTTTGCGACCTAAAAAAGCATCATAAATCTGGCCTCAAATTATTTTCTAGCAGAGCTAGCAATTTCTTGACCTCAGCTTTGGTCACTTATTGCAAATGCTTTCCACCCACTATTGTTTGTGTAATAATAGATGGTTTGCCTGTTTATTGTGTCATAATCCCATTATCTTAGTGATCTTTTATTTAGTGTTCTAGTCCATGTTTCATCTTAGGGTGTTTAAGGTCTATGAAAAGCCAGTTTTACCTTACCATGGTATGCTGCGTCTGCTGAGTCCTTCAGTCCCAGCATCCGGAATAACGTTATCTGACTGAAATCACGCTTCTGGATGAGAGGGACACGCAGCATTTCTGCATCTGACAGCTTCAATAGAGGCTAAAGCATTCCGTCTGAGTCCTCTGGCATCCCATGGGTAATGTGAACTCCTTTTAAAGTTATGGGCCAAAGTCTGCGCCTATAACACCAAACTCTAAAGTTTTGAGCACGCCACACACAATACAGGTAAGCATATTCACTCGTCATTGGTGAGTGAATATTCTTACCTGCATTGTGTGTGGCATGCTCAAAACTTTAGGCCCTGTACTCCTTCGGTTCTGGCAGCGGCCAAAAGACTAGTAGGGGAATTCTCGGCCAAAACATGTAGACCCGACCACTAGGTGTTGGCGACCAGTTACTTATCCACTGAACACAAACTCTTTCTTTTAGCCTTATCCCTATCCTGATTCTCTTTGTTTGATAAACTTTTCTGGGAGATAATTTTAACTTCTCACTACTGTCAACATCCAGACAGCCTCCATCCTGGTGGAGAATGGTTTCATCACTTGAAACACAGAGCACTCAAGTGACAGACCCAATTATGACACTATCCACCAAGCCACACGAGCGGAGATAATACACACCGCAAACTATGAACGTGTGGTTGAGGGTCTCCGAGACAATTTTCTCTGAGACTCTGGTATATCGACATATACGGTTCATCCCCCCGCCCCGCCCCCGATTAACAGTTTGAAGTCCTGCTAAGACTGTCGTTCATATCAGCATTGCATGCCAACATTCACAATGCCACATAAGTAACGCAATATCAAGGTTGATACACAATCACCTGGTGAAAAGCTGATAAACAGCGAGCAAAGGGTGAATTTGATATCTTATACAGAGTGCGGTGCCACTCACTTGTATGCTAGAGGCTTGGCATCCTTAGAGTTCATGCAGGGTTTTGTTTCGTAAAAAGGACACTGAAAGCGGAATCACAAGCCTTTTTTTGTATTTTAAAGGGGGCAGGGAAGGCTTCTAAGGCATTGATGGACACTCCTGACCCCTCCATTAACCTGCCCCTTAAATTACCCTTACAGGGCTATTTAGGTAGTGAGAGTTGAAAGCACCACCCTTTTTAAGCCCAACTCTCTCCCACATTGACCATGAGGATTAGGTTGGCAGGTGTGCATGCAGTACACACAGTGTTAACCCAGCATCTCCAAGGGCCATATCTCCCTATTGTCTCCAGCATGCCACTAAGCTTTTTGTGCCATACATAACTCATTGGACAGATGAGGCAGGCCTGCCTAGATTCGACCATGTGAACCTGTCCCGTTAAATGTGTTACTCCACTTTATACCTCTTTTTCCCCTGTAAAAGTAATAATAAACATGTACTGCATAACCTCGGAACATAAAAGAAAAGACACAACATTATTATGTCATTTTGAATGAATTAAAAATAGAGAAGTCAACTTACCAACAAGAATTCCATATGAGAAAAATAGAAAATATATACTAGGAGCAACACTGCTTAAAATCAGTCCTCCTGCCACCATGAATCCACTAAAGATTGTTACAGGTCGTGCTCCAAAAGTAGACACACACAGACTACACACTGGACCTATGAGAAAAAAATCACAATGTTAGTTATAATACTTTGAATGTATGTATATTTATTTGAAACAGATTTTAATTTTGAGAGATTATTACAGTTTTAAAAATATGGTGTTTTAAATTCCTATAGCTTTTTTGTCCCTCTTGCCATGATGAATTACAAACATGAAGCCCTTGTGCCTCCCTCCCAAACTATAAAAGCCCCTTCACTCTCACTTCCTGTTCCTTTTTTGTGTATCTTTCTTAGGGCAGGCGCGGTGCTCTGCTGCCTTCCAGCCCTGCGGTGCTCAATAGAGTTGGTGCTCAGGCAAGATTCAGCTTAAAAATGCAAAAATCAACACGCCTGTGGATGGATTCCTCATAATGACGGGCATGCTGGTGAGTGTTGTTGGAAGGAGGGAAGGGACTTGATTACCAGTGGGCTTTTCAACCCTGACTGTCTTTCTACAGGCTTGAGCACGCACGTCTCTCTCCTCTCTGCTTCTGGGTTTAGGAGTGCGGGGTCTACCACCGGCCTGGGGAAGGGGGGGGGCATTTCATGGTCCAATCAATCAATCTGGGAATTGTAAGCCCACTACTCACCCATGACGGTCTCAAGGCGCTGGGGGGGGGGGGGGGATATGGGGAGCAGTTCCATTTAGCCAAAGAGCCAGGTCCTAGGAGCCTTCCTGAAGGAGTTCAGGGAGGGGGCAGCCTAATGTTGATCGGGAGCTCGTTCTAGGTCTTGGCCGCGATATAGGAGAAGGCTCATCCCCCTACTTTGGGTTTGCGGATGTGTGGGGTCTCGGCGAGGATGCGGTTTGCGGATCGGAGGTTTCTGCTGGGTACGTGGAGGGTGAGTCTATCATTGAGGTATTGGGTCTGGTGTTGTGTAGGCATTTGTAGGCGTGGGTGAGTATCTTGAAGGTGACTCTTCTCGAAGGGGAGCCAGTGGAGCTTCTGTAGGTGTTGGGTGATGTGCTCGTGTCGAGGCATACTGAGGACGAGTCTGGCGGCGATGTTCTGTATCGTCTGGAGCTACAACCGACACAATATGTAGGCAGCGGGACGTCGGTTGAATCGAGCCCAGTCGAAATACATACTGATGCGTATTTTGAACAAGAGGGCTAAGAAATAAAGACTACATTCAATGTTTTTGCTCTCGATCTATCTGCATTGATTGCTGATATCATTGGGAGGCTATTCAGCCACCACATCTCTTTGATTGTGGATCATTAAAATAAAGCTTAATTTTATCCACAGCACGCTTGAAGGAACATTCATCTCCATACTAAATGTCTTGAAGATGGTCTACTGGATATATACTATATTAGACCGAAACATCGACCTTCACACCTATTTCTTACATTATTGGATTGAAGGACATGCTGCCTGTTTAGTCGGTGACATTTTCCTATGACTGTTTTTGAAAAGGTGTTTACAATATTAACAAAGAGGTGTTTTGTAATATTGAACCATTGTGAACTTCTGGTTACATTGTTTTTTATGGAATATCTTATATACATGTTTCTGTACCCTTTGCAAATTGTTTTGCTAATACAAATCTAATTGTTTGAATACATATAACCATGATTAAGAATTTTTTTGAGGATTTGCTCATATGGAAATAATTGAAAATATATTTGTAGAAATTGAATTGTAAGCTACTGGACAGAGCTTGTTAACATTGATTGCAGAAACTAATATGAATTTATAGTTGAACAAATCCCTTGTAGGCATATGTACCTGACATTGTCTTTACAACAAAACATCCCTCTGATCTCCCTGGGAGATTGTATGGTGACAGTCGACCTTCAGAATGCATACCTGCATGTCCCTGTACATCCGGATCACCAACCATTTCCGAGGTTTGCACTGGGATCATCATATTTTCAGTTACAAGTGCTGCTCTTCGAGCTGAACTCAGCTCCTTGTGTTTTCACGAAGACGTTGGTTCCTTTAATGGCTGTTCTCCATTAGCAGGAGATTTCCATCTTTCCATACCTGGACAACTGCCTGGTCAAGTCGATGTTTCTTCTCATGATGTCCTCTCATGTGGTGACACTGTTGGATCTTCTGTCATCTCATGCGTTTCTGATAATTGTGACGAAATTTCAGTTGAGTCCAGAGCAGAATCACATTTTTATAGCGGCCCGGTTCAGGACAGATTTGGGCATTGTCACTCTGCCGAACTCGAGGGTGGTCAAGATTCAGGAACATTTGTAAGACCTGTTGCCAGTTCCTTTTCAGGCGGTCTCACACTGGATGAGGGTGCAGGGGGGATCTGGCTGCCACTATTTTTGGTTCTTTGAGCCACATGCGCGGCCACCACGGATCAAAGGTAGGGGCTCGGGTGCAGGGGATGACGCAAGGGAATTGGGTATTAAAAAATAAAATAAAAAACTACCTTCTCGCTGCGTCTCTCCTCTGTAGTCCTCCTTCACTGGCCTGAACAGGAAGCGCACACAGGATCCCAGTCAGTCAATAACAATGCTGCCTTAGCAGCATTGTGATTGGTCTGAGCACCGTGTTTCGGTGCTCAGACATGACTGGGAGCCTGGGCATGTACTCCACACAGGCTTTAATGCAGCCTGCATGGAGACCATGCGAAGTCCACAAGACTGTTTGGCCAGCCCAAGAGGGCCGGCCAATCAGACATTGCACACTTAGGAGGGTGCTACCACTCCTGCTCTGCCCCCTCATGCAAAGCTGCGAAAGGAGAAAAAAAAATGATAATAACGCGAGTTATTATCATTTTATTTTCCCTTTATTTCACTACTAAAAAGCAGTGGGGCGATGCTCCTCCACCTTAGCAGAAGAGCCGCTACTGCTGAGCCAGACGGCACCTCAATATCCTCATGACATTCATCCTGAGTCCGTGGGTTCACAGCTTGCAGGATATGCCTTGTCTTCCCATAGTGACAGATGTGACACGGCTGGAGCTGGGTGGGTTTTTCCCTCTAATAGCTTGAATAGAGTTATTTTGACTGCTCATGTATAGATGATCATCACAACGGATGCCAGAGAAAGTGGTTGGGGGCATAGTCGGGGCCTCTCCAGGTCAAGGGTGTCTGGGATGTCAGCCAAAGCTGCGGGTCCTCCAAATGAAGGGAACTGGAGGCTAGTTTTTCTGCACTTTTCTCACCTGACTTTGGGCAACGATGTTGTCATTTAGACAGACAATACCACTGCCAAGTCCTATGTAATTCATCAGGGGGAAGAGGACCCTGTCATTGCTAAAGATTGTGTATCAGCTCTTTCTATGGCCTCAGTCCCATGTGTGTACTCGCTGGGCCTCTTATATTCAGAGGGTTCTGAATTCTCAGGCCGATCGCCTGAGCAGGGAGATTCCGTCCTCCCAGGACTTTTGTCTCTCTTCCCGGGTGTTTGCCAGGATTTGTCTGATGTGGGGACGCCCCCTGTTGGATATGTTTGCGAGTGTTTGCAATTCCCATCTTCCCCATTTTTTTTTTCTAAGGGGAAAGAAGGTGTTGGCTTCGAGAGTGGGTGCTCAGACATGTCCTTGACCATCCTGCCTGATGTTTGCTTTCCTTCCATTTTCTTTAATCCAGAAGTTTCTGATTCGGCTATGGGGGAGCAGGCACAGGTCATTCTGGTGGCTCCAGCATGGCCTTGCTGTGTCTTGTTTCCTCTTCTGACAGCGATGAGGGTGGGTCAGGAATGGCAGCTTCCCCTCTGGGTTTTCCTGTTCTCCAGGTCAAGTCTCTTGCTAAGATCAAACTGACGGACTAGAGGTGGAACAGGAGGGATTGATTTTTCAGGGCCTTTCGGACTCAGTGTCTTATTCTATAAAGGCTTCCACAAAATTGTCCACCAGGTCTTCATATGCCAGACACTGGAAGAATTTTCAGAAGTGGATCTCTCAGAAGCAACTGCTCCTGTATCGCTTCCTCAAGTCCTTCAGTTCCTTCAGGATGGGTTTCATTTGGGACTCGTTTTGGCCACTCTTAAATTTCAGTGAGTCGCCATGAAGGCTTTTGAGTCCCCTTGTGTTATGTGCCTGAGTTAGGCCCATGTAGCAACGCAGCACATTTCCTTACATTGCCCTCTTTCTGGACAATAACTTTTTACGATAACCTCTTGCACATATTCATGTGCATTACAATGTTGGATTTGTTTCTCTGAAACTGCTTTGCTTCCACATTTTGTTTTGCGCAACATTATTATGCTGCCATCAAGTACAAGGCCTTTGTACACGCTGTACAATGTCGTTCTATCTTCATCCACGGGGCAACAGAGCTATCTGTAAACCCATAATAATGCTAATTTGTATATACATCACAAGGATGCTTTTTATTATAAATACATAAGCATTTCTGGGAGTTAGACAGAGAAGACAAGCAGCTGCCCAACATCTCAGGAAGGGGTGTCCAGTTTGTGACCAAAACAGGGTTCTACATTCTGCCCCGACAGGTATTGGGGTTGTATAATCCGGTGGGGGGATTCTTGGAGATATATATATGTGACCAAGACTGTGGAGACAGTCGAAACGCGTAATGGTGGGCGAGCTAAGCAATATGCATTAATAAAGCACCTTTTTGTTTGGCACCAGAACTGGGTTCAACTCTTCGTTCGTTAATCCGATTGAATTACTAATTGGTGGCGCAGGCTGCGCCGGACGAGTATTGCTATATATATATATATATATATATATATATATATATATATATACATATACATATACATACACACACCCTCTAGACACATGTAGGGTAGGGATAACAGGAGTTCGCCTAATTCCTATATTGTTTTATATGCCAGCATATATACACTGTTCTTAGTACCATAGTGGAACTATACCTGCTATTTAATATTTTGGTACTGGAAATCACTTACATATGCTTCTGTCTAGCACTTGTGCTCTACAAGAATAACATTGGTTCAAAAAGTATATTGAAGAACATCCCTTTGTGTATTCTCTGTTTACTTCTGAGGACAAGAGTGAACAAGTGACTGAGCGAAAGTGCCCTTGATCTGTACCACGATCCTGAGCGGTCAGGTTTTTCATTTTCAGAGGTTGCCAGAAAGCATTTGCTCCTTGTGCAGTTTAGGGGGACTTATTTTGGCACTGTGAGCTAACTGGTCTCTAGGCCAACATATACTAAGGGGGTGCAGGGAATCAGTCTAAACACCTGACCCAAAGTTTATGCTGTTCACAAACGTGCAAATCCTACTGATTATTGGGAACAACATGACACTTGGGGTGGTTTGGAAGACAAGCATGGTTTGATTTCCAAGGTTTTTGGGGGGGGGGGCTCTTGAATCTACGCCCTGTCCCTCAGGAAGTGTGCCCTTTCTAAGACTTGCAATTGGTGCTTCAGGCTCTAAAATATCCCTCTATTGAACCTTTGTCCTCAGGGGAAATTCGTTTTGTGACACTTAGGATATTATTCCTGATGACCATCACATATGACGGGGGAATTGGGCTCCCTTTGTCTCCCTTCATTTTTTAGGTTATTTGATGACAGGATTGTCCTACAGGTGGACCCTGAGTTTGTTCCAAAGGTGAAGTCCATGTTTCATCTGCAACAGGAAGTGATTCTGCCTGTTTTTTGTCCAGCTTCTCAGTCTCCAGAGGAAGAGGCTCTTAATTCTCTTGAGCTTAGGAGGGAGGTTTTGAGCTAGGTGGAGAGAATGTAGGAGCTCACGGTTTCCTCTGCCTGGTTTGTTAATTTTAGTTCCCTTCGTTGTGTTGGTAAGCCTTTTTCTCAGACCTTAGGCAGGTGGATCAGATCTGAGATTACTTTGGCATACAAGCAGTTCGGTATGTCGTCTCCTCTGGGGATCAAGGGGAGGTTGTGGAATGTGGTATTCAATGGCGGAACTTCATGGGGCCTCTTGGTAAGAAATTTTTTGGGGTCCAAGGTCTTGAGGTGCCTGATCTATTGAGTTCTGAAGTATTGGCCAATGTGATGTACCAGTTGGTTTGTGTTTCTTGCTGACTAAAGTTTTTTCTGAATTATGGTTCCAGTTCCAGTTTGTGGCTTGCATACATCTCTTGTTTGTAATTCATAACAGTGAGAGGTAAGAGGAAGTAATGCTTCGATTACTTACAGGTAATTGCATTACTCTGAGTCCTTATCTCACTGTGATGATTAACCCCTCTCTCCCACCTTGTCTGCCAGTGTAACTGTAAGGTAGAATAGGCTTGGTAAGGTACAGGAAGTAAGGAGGAGGAGGGGCCTTTAAAAGCTTGGGAAGTTAGATACAAGGCCCTCTTGTTTGAAATTCATCACGGCAGTGTAATGCAATTACTGATAACCAATTAAAGCATTATTCTCCCTCACTCAAAAGAGGATGTGATAAGTGTGTGTAAGCATGTGGCTGCCATGGAGTCTCACTGAAGTTTTGTATCAATGATTTCTACTTGCGGTTCACGGCCTGCTATCCCCATACAAGTCTGCTACAGCATGGGCCTGAGCAACAAATTATTATTTACATTAGCTGACATTTACCATCATAATATATTGGATTTCCACAAACAATATGGAAAAGCATGCATGTTTTTCTGCATGAGTAAATAATGGTAAGGGACATAAAAGAAGAGGGAGGGGTCTTCCAGGGAGTGAGGGATTTGAATGCTAAATCAGAGAAATACCAATAAAGTTGAACCTGTGTGGGTAATCATCATTTTCCCAGACTGGATACACAAACCTGAGTTTCCAACTCGAAAAGTAAATAACCCACATTTTTGGGAGGTTTAAGTGGAGGAATTTCTTCACAAGGAAAATGTTGCTCTCTGGGAAAAAAGTGACAAATATATAGGCATATTACGCTTAGATTTTCGGATAAAATTAGTGGGTTGTTCGCTGATGAACCCTTCAACTGAAGTAAGTGAAGAGAAGGAAGTTTACAAAAACAAATATATGTGAGCTTTAAATGTGCATGGGCAGTGAATTGATATGTTTTCAACTCCTTCATAAGAGTAAGTCTCAGACAAACTTAGGGGAATATTTAGAAGCCCTCACCACCCCCAGAACGTCACTTTTTTTGCGCTTCAGTGGCACGGCTCTATATTCCATATTTAAAAGGTGGCGCTATGCCACTTTGCGTGGCTTAAGGCCACCTTGTAAATGTGCCCCGTTCTACCACAGTCCTCTGCAGCAAAGGGTGTGCAATGTGTGTTGCTGTGGGCGTTCCACAGCAACACACATTGCTTTTTGACGCTGCCCCAGATTTACAACGCTGAGTCTACGCCAAAAACTAATGTTATGGAATACCAGGTGTCAGAATGGATCACGTAAGGTACAAATCACCATTATTGTTTATGTGCAGAAAGATGTCACTTCCTGCACATAAACTATCATCCCTTGCAGCATGATGGCAGGGGAGTCAGCGCTGCCACTAGGCAGCTTTTTTTTGCACCAGCACTAGGAGAAACATAGGGGTGCACCATATTCTTGTGAATACAGCGTATCCCTGCGTTTAGAAAATGTCAGCAGTTCTGCGCTCCGAAATTGCATTGGAAATATGCCCCTAAACTTATTTGTCTACTCAAATGGTTACTCCTGCTATTGTGAATTGCATCCATGGCTCCTAGTTGAGGAGGGGACCCATACTTTTTTCTTTGCTTACCAACAAAAATACATACACGAGTATGGTTATGTGCTATGTGCAGTAATTAGTTCCTAACCAAATGTTGAGTGTAAGCATTCGCCTCTGAAGCCCCACTTTGGAACTCAAGTCTTTGAAAGATCACCTGCTCATCACATCAAAAGAAGGAATCTGATGAACCTGTCCGTTACTGCTGAAAATTGCAATTTATCGATATGTTGTAGTTATAGATTAAACTCCCATATCCCAACATAGACATACTTTTTAAGTTTGATGTTAATCAAGACCTTTTGATTTTTATAACATGATGTATATATAAATACACTAAAATGCAGGTGCTCTCAGCCAGCTCTTTTCATCCATTCATCTATTGCTATGCCGTTCACAAGTTAGGATTTTTCTCAGTTTAGGAGTAGTAAAGTTAGGACTCCTAACTTTACTACTCTTAAACTGAGAAAAAACCTAACTTTAAGACTTTCGGTAGTCACAGAAGGCATTTAGGAGTCCTAAAGTTAGGACTCCTAACTTCTGTGAATATCGAAATGAGTAAGTGCCTTCTGTGAATACCAAAATGTGTAAGTGCCTTCAGTGAATACCAAAATGGTAAAAGGTTTAGGATTTTGTCTTAAGTTAGTTCTGTGAATCGGGCCCCATGCACTTTGCAAGGGGGCCCTTCCAGTTTCGTTACACCACTGAAACATACTACTTACACCATGTTACTGTAGGACGCAAATCTGAGCCCCCGTTTATCTAGTTCCAGTCTGGCTGTCAGCAGGCCAAAGCATGCTGACCTATTTCTCCTGCTTTGAATCTCCTAATGAAATATGAATGGGGCTTTACGTTGTACTACGGCCTCCCTCTAAGCTTTATCCACAATACAAGCAGAGGCCAAATTTACACTCAACTTCCATCACCTGTTTCGCTATGGTGTCCCAAGAAGTGATCTATCAAAGTAGACCTAGGCTCTAATCGGACAGGGTCGTACGGGAATCATAAATTAGAAGTGTGCACATAAGGAAGATCACCAAAATCAACAAATGACAAAGAACTGCAATTGAGACTTACCTCAGGTAAAAATATTCAGGAATGCAGGTTATATGACTGTTTAGGTTAAAATTAAACAATGTGTTGTGAGTCTAGTTTAAGTTCCAGTAAGACTGCTGACGAGGCTGACTCATCCCGGAATTGAGGCGGGAGATGACCCTTGAGATTTCCTGTGCTGAAGAACTGAGGCTGTGTTAATCATCACTTAAACTAACCCTCATCTACTTCTGTGATCCTCAAGCACATGATTAACCACTTGAGCGGGAATGTTAGCTAGATTCCTCTGAAGGACATCTTAAAAACTGGAAATATGTAACCAAAAAAGGAACTTCCCTGCTAGAATTTATGATTCAAGTTAGACAGCAGCAGGAATCTGCTTCCTTGCCGTACTTTATTTTAAAAAGTGTGTCTGCCCAGACTATGTCGTAGGTAGTTGGATATCTGTGTCCAAGTATCTCTGGGTGACTATGTGTGTAAATATGCAAGGATAATTGAGACATTCATGAATCTCATATGCAGCATTTTTAAACTGTGAAAGTACAACAAATCCGCCGCATGAATAGCCTGCAATGCATTGGTCGCAGACCCCTCCCCCAGCGCATAATGTTCGACAAAACCGCATGAAAAAATAATGAGTTAAAAAATGTCTGTCCGATGTTGACTGACAAGCAGTGCTGCGAACGTTAGTTTCTTTCTGGTCGCCTTGACCTCACAAAGATTTATATTTTTTTATGTGCAATCTGTTCTTCAAAAGCTGGAAAGCGGCGTGAACTTGTGTCCTTGTATCTTCTGCGGGTGTTTACAGAATTGAAATTTGGCAGGCATTCAAGCATGAGTGCATATATATTGGTTAAATAAATGTGAAAATATACTAACTTCCGCTTAATTTTTCCACAAAACTCCAAATAAATATGGATAAATACAGGCAGTTTACAACAGTACAGTGAAAAAAGGTAAAAAAGAAAATTTGTGCCAGAGCAAAAAAAGCCAGAAAGTGGCTTGGTAGAACTTTGCACCTGCCGAGCAATGGTTAATAAAGTGTACAAAAAAATGGAATACGATGAGCAGAACAGGGTGGAAAACGGTAAGCACAAGAAGGTGTGAGAGGGAAGTAACAGACCTAGTTCAGTGAGTCACAGGGCAACCAGGGTCTACTGGCCACAAAAGTGGGGCTCAGGGTCTTTTGTCTCAGATATACTGGGGTCTCTCCTACGTTAGATTTTCAAACCAGACCAGCACACCCTTACCGCACTTGCTATCAGGGTAGCGAGGCCAAGCAGTACTATGCGTCTACGGGATGTGAGGGAGGTAGATACTCAACACAAGCGGTCAAGCGGTCATATAATAGACTCAATAGGTGAATGTATCACCCGTGCTTCTCTATTAAGAAAGAGAAGAACCCTAATCGCACTACAACTCAGATCTCTACAGAAGGAACATGTGATGTCCCCTTGCCTCCAGAAGACTGGCCATCAACAGTGCCAGCTCTGCCTTACAGCAGCCTTCTGAGTACTCTGGTCCTTGGTCAGTGAAGAATATTGGAAACTGAAACAAAGTGAGTAAGATTTGGCCCTATCTTTATAGACGGTTTTTAGATAGGGGATGTGAATTCACTGTCTGAAGTACAGGAACCTGTTTGCGGGCATTCCTATTCCCATTCCATTTTTTTTGTTGCAGTGCAGAGACAGTCTTTGTCTAAGATGGAGGCTTTCAGAGGAGGTAGTGATCACCCTGGCTCCAAGTAGGAGTACCCAAAACACACGCAAAATAAGTGTAAAGCTCTGCTCCTGGATACAGTCTACCTTTCTCGATGGGCCCAGTGGCATATCTAGGCCTTAGGCTGCCCAATCGAAGTGCAGCGGGGGGGAGGGGGGGATACTGGTGATTCATGCGGCCATAGATAGGGTGGGTTTGATGGGGTGCTGCCGATTCTTGCTCCCTTGTTGGCCACAGGTAAGAGTGGGGGAGGGGGCTCGCCGCCGCACCCAAAATTCATGCCGCCAGGGGCAGTCCGCCCGCCCCCCCAGCAATGCCACTGGATGGGCCACTCAAGGGGAGACAAGAAGACCAGACTCAGCCCAGAAACTTCTCTTCCTCTAACAACTGAATCTACTGACTAATCCCCAGGTCATCAACATCAACCAAATGGCAGTGCTTAGGAAATCGGCCCCTCATTTCAGCGCAGGGTGTGGCCATGACTGTACACTACATGAGCAGACCTGTAGGCATGGCTTTCTCAAATTGGATGAGGTAAAAAGGCGTGTCCAAAACTATGTATTCAAAAATTATATGTTGCAACCACCACTCACAGAACATGTCCCAAATGGCACAGACAGAGGTCTTGTGTCTGTTACAGAGTATACGTTTGGTGTCCCTCATGACCTCAGAGCTTGCGGTGGGGCGCTTGGTCAATTTTGGGGCTAGGCCTTAGCATGCATGCAGGATTTTGTGTGTGCTATGGCCAAAAGAAAATCAGACAGCAGTTGCACAATCAGCCAGGTTATTCAAGACAGGGTTGAACATCACTTTACCAGGCAGGGCACATTCATCTCCGAACAGGATGCAAATACAGACCATGGCAGAGGGGCTAAGAAAGAGGCGGAAGTATGGAGCATGCAGCTGGGGCAGAAGAACAAACAAGGTATATATGGAGTGTTGAAACACAAAAAAGAAACAGTACCCTACAAGCAGCGGTGGAAGGATATAACTCACCCAGCCAGAACACAGACCGATTTGCTCATCGGTGAAAAACAAAAACAGATGAAAAAGTAAGAACACCGAGTCAAATCAACATTAACATGTGAGAAAGACAACATATCTATCCAATCATTACCAAAAGGCTGACCTAAATTGTTTCTAAGTGTATGTTATGTATTGGAAAGAATGGATCAACAAGTCTATCATAAGCCTCAGAATTAACAGGATTGATGAGATTACATTTCCGATTAAGGAAATAACGAGTTGGCTGCACTCTTCACGGTGACAAGATGTCAGAAAGGGTCCTTGTAGAAAGATATAGGTCGATATAGCATTAAGCACCACACCAGATATAGCTGCAAGACAGTAACCACAGTTCACTTATAATTTTTTTTTTTAACCTTCTCATGGGGGAAACAAAAGGTTGTCAGAGTAAAACACACAAAAGTGTGCAGAAATTCGACCTTGTATCAGGGAAAAACATTTACCAAGTACCTTTGCATATCGTTTGACCAACACATACCCCTAATTCCATTAATTCAGGATGCTCTCTGCTTATTTTGGTCTGCTGGGGAGCACAGGACCACAACGCCCATAAGCACCCAGGAGAAGGAGGCGGGCACTTCCTGACAGCCAATGCCTATCAAGTGCCAATGCTACCAGCATTGTGGGATGCTCTCCTCATTTGTGGCCGAGGGCGCATAAACTCACAACTCCCTCAGTCACCCAGGAGAAGGAGGTTGGGTACTTCCTGACAGTCAGCGGTTATCAAGCGCCAACACTAGCCGCAACGCAGGAAGCTCTCTGCTAATTTGCTGTTGCTAGGTGCACAAGACCACAATGCCCACAACCACCCAGAAGAATCAGGCTGGGCACTTCATAACAGTCAGCGCTTATTCAAGCACCTACGCTAACCACTGTGTGGGATGCTCTCTGCTTGTTTTGGGATGCTGGAGCGCAACAGGACCACAAAGCTGACAACCACCCAGGAGAAGGAGGCGGGGCACTTCCTGACAGTCAGCGCTTATCAAGTGCCAATGCTACCAGCAGTGTGGGATGCTCTTTGCTTGTTTGGGCATTCTGGGGAGCACAGGACCACAAAGCCCACAGCCACCAAGGAGAAGGAGGTGGGGCGTGTCTTGACAGCGCTTATTAAGCGCCTGTGCTAGCCGAGGCATGGGACACTCTCCTCTTGTTTGGGGCTACTGGGGCGCAACAGGACCACAAACCAGACAACTGCCCATGAGAAGAAGGCGGGCTCTTCCTGAAGTTCAGCACATATCAAGGCCAACGAGACCTGCAGCTTGGGATGAGCCAGGGCTCTGCTCAGGCCAAGAGCGGGGCCATCGGTGCCCACCAGAACTTGAAAAAGACCTTGTTGCCCTCTTGGCTTTGTGTGCCTTGAGCAACATATCTCCTACTCATATTGGAATCTTTTCTTCTCGTTTTACTGTCTTTGTAAGAATGTATCTAACTAGCGCTTATTGGGCAGCACCAATAATTTGACTGCTGAGTTTTACTCATCTCATGCTACTTAAAGGACTGCCTTAAGCCTGGGTATTTGCTGTGGTGTAATTTTTTACGATGGTTAAAAGTAAGGCTGCAGATGTACCACAGGAGGCTGGTAAACCAAAGAAACAGTCACAATTCAAGGTGAACGCATCCAGCAATTGTACAATAAGTGAGATAGATGTCATTATAGAGGAGATCGAAACAATGCTCAAGCCTCAGTCCCCTGTATCTGCCCCTATCAAAGATAAGCTTATTGCCAAACTTTTCACCAGACCTCAAGAGAAAGTTCAAATATCCAGTGAGCCACAGACATCACTTAGTAGCCACAATGTTACAGCTCTAGTTAATGCTGATGCTCAGCCACAACAGAGCATTCTTCATTTCATGCCCCCACCACATGAAATTGCAGTGACCAGTACAAACAGATTTGCGGTCCATGCAAACGAGGAAGTGGTCAACAACCCTAGTTCCCTTGGGGGATATATGCTCCACAACCCTGGTTCAACACCAGATACTCCAGCTACAAGGAGCATAGACTTTGCTCAAACAGTAATAGAACTTAAACTTGAAATGAATGAATGAATGAAATTAGATTTATAAAGCGCATGGCTGCCCGAAAGCGTCCCAGCGCTAACAGAAAATAGAACAAAAAGCAAACTGAGGATGAAACCAATAATTAGGAGTCCTTAGGAAAAATAATTGTTTTAAGTGCCTTTCGAAACTTAAGATGACAGGGTTCTGCGCGAATCCAATTGGGAAGGGAGTTCCAATTCTTTGCTGCATTTAAGGAAAAGCGGCGACCCCCTCTGCGTGCCTTCATAACTCTGGGGACCCTTGCAAGATTACCACGGTCCGACCGGAGAGCCCGGGATGATTTATAGGGGCATATCAGGCTCCTGAGGATCGGAGGTCCTTTGCCCTGAAGAGCCCTATGGGTGATGCATAGCGCTTTAAAGATGACTCTTTCGCATATTGGCAGCCAATGGAGTGCTCTCAGGGCCGGTCTAGCTGAAGATCTTCTTGACGTACCTGCAAGCATCCTGGCTGCAGCATTCTGCACCCGTTGGAGAATGTTAAAGGTGGCTTCAGGGGCTGCCAGAAACAGGGCGTTACTGTAGTCCAGTCTCGATAGTATTAACCCCTGAATCAGAAGTGTCCTGGACTGGGGAGGCAAAAGAGGGAGAACTTTCCGCACTGACCGGAGCAGTCCGAAGCAGGTCCCTGCAACTTTCTGTGCATGTGTCTTAAAAGTCAGATCGGGCTCAAGCCACACCCCTAAGCTTTTAATTTTGTCCTTTGGTATGGGCAGCTCACCTAGGCAGGAGGGCCAGGCGGCTTTGGGGAAAGATGTAAGGTGATGACCGAGGAGCATAATCTCTGTTTTCGCTCCATTGAGTTTGAGCCGCGAACTGGACATCCAGGAGAATATCTCAACAAGGCAGGCGGAGAGATTATCCAAACATCCTTCTTGTTGGGTTAGCGAGACGACCAGTTGGGTGTCGTCCGCATAGGTGACTGTTTTAATCCCAAAGGGGGCGACTACTTCCTCCAGTGGGGCCATATAAACGTTGAACAAAGTAGGGCTCAATGAAGAGCCCTGAGGGACACCACACTGGAGGGGGGTAGATTTAGACAGCACACCACCTTCCCAGATTCTGAAAGAGCGATTATTCAGAAAGGATGTAAGCCACTTAAGGGCCATTCCTGCAACGCCCAGTTTGGCGAGACGGTGCATTAGAATTTTATGATCCACCGTATCAAATGCAGCGCTTAGATCCAGGAGGATCATAACAGCGGATCCTCCTGAATCTAAGATGCACCTTGCCTCTTCTGCCACCACTATAAGGGCTGGGTCCGTCCCTTGCCCCGGACGAAAGCCAGTTTGAGAATTATTCAGCAGCTGATTGATTTCCAGGAATCCGGAGAGCTGCTGATTCACCATTTTTTCAGCGATCTTACTCAGGCCGGGTAACAGTGAAATCGGGCGGAAATTGGCCAGGTCCAAGGGATCAAGCCCAGTTTTTTTTAAAAGGGTTTTGACCCTGGCCTGTTTCCAGCTGGGTGGCACGACCCCACAAGAAAAGGAGGCATTTAGAAGCTCTGTTGCCACTGGGGCAATAGTGTCTGCAATCTTCTAAAGAACATACATAGGCGCAGGATCGGCCGGGGAGCCACTTTTCATGGAGGATAGGGCTTTACAGAAATATTCCCTAGTAATACTGCTCAGAGAGTCAAGCCGGGGGCCAGAAATAGGTGCCAAATCTGTGTTATCATCTGGTGCAGGGAGATTCTGTGGAAGACTCTCAAGGATGTTTACTATCTTGGAGTCAAAAAAGTCCGCAAGTTGATTGCATCTTTCTTCTGAGCAATCTAGGGTATTAACAGAGGAAGGCACCTTAAATAGTTGTTTAACTATCTTAAAAGTTTCTCTCGCAGAGTTGGAGGCCGAGTTGATTTTATTCTCAAAAAAGGCCACCTGTGCTTTTATCAGGGAGATTTTATATAATCTCAGAGCAGAACGATATGCCTCTTTATTGTTAATTGCCCAGTCTTTCCTCCATCTGCGTTCTAATTTTTTGCAGATTTTTCTGAGGTTTCTGAGCTCTGAGGTATACCATGGAGATTTAAAAGTGCTACTTTTCTTTGTTACTGTTTTCAACGGTAATACCTGATCCAGGGAATTGTTCCGCCAGTTACAGAAGCTAATATCTGCGGCCAATGGGTTTGGTTCTATTTTAGGGGCAGTTTGTTCGAGTGCTCGGGTCAGCTCTTCCAGAGATAATTTGGGCCAAGCCCTATCCAAAATACGAGGCGGAGCTTCCCGTTGTACCTCTATACCTGTTTTCCAAGAAAATGGGACTAGAAAGTGATCGGACCAGGGTACAGGAAGGGGGGGGGGGGGGGGAGTAGAGATAAGCTGATTACAATTTGAGAAGATAGGGTCTAAAAGATGACCCTTATTATGAGTTGCCTCTTTATTTACAAGCCTTAGCTTAAGCGATTTAAGATCTGAACAGAGATCAGTTGCAACTTTGTCATTCGGATCATCAAAATGAAGATTCAAATCTCCTAGAATCAAAAAATTCGGAGACAGAGCCGCGGCCGTTAAAGTAGTTTCTAATAGGGATCCTGTGAACTGTCTTATGCAGCCCGGCGGGCGATAGATAAGAAGACCTGAAAGGGATTTGTTAGGTGTTATTTGGATGGTGAAACGAGCACTCTCTGAGTCGGATATTTCACAATCTTCAATTCTGCAGTGAAATTTGTCTTTGTAGACTATAGCAAGACCCCCTCCTTTCCCCTGTCATAATCATAAGTGAAATAATAGCATCCTTTCTTGAGGAGCACTATGGTGATCTAAGAGCTCAACTAGCCTGGGAGATAAAAGAAACAAGAAAGCAAGATAACAGTAAAAATTGGTTTAATAAACAATGTAAGGATGCAAACCTTTCTCTACTTAAGTCAATTAAGAATATGGACCAGGGGGGCGTGGCCAAGATGGCGACGGAGTGAGTCGCTCTCTGCGTTCCCTCCGGCGCCGACTTCAGCAAAGCACCGAATAGCACCCCCGGGACCGTGCTCTGACCGGTGGTTCTGCTGCCAGGGGGCACCGGAGCATGGTAGCTGAGTTCTGGTGGCGGCGCTAGTCCATCGGAGCGACCAGCGGGGAGAGGCGCGCTCTTGGAGCTGGAGCGGTGGAGGGCCTGCCCGACGCCGGACTGGCGTAGGAGGGAAGCCGACAGGAAGTGCAGGCAGAGCGGACGCCGTAAGGGGATGGAGGTCGGCCCGATGCCTGGAGCGGCACCTCAGTAGCCGGCGGGATCTCCGGAGGTCGGCGTTTGCCCCGCTGCCCCCTCCCCGTGTGTCGAGCTGTGTGGAGCGGCGGCGGAATCAGGGGCTGTATGCGGATCGGAGGAGCGGAGGCCCTGCAGTACGGAAGGAGGTGAGCGCCTGGTGGCAGCCGGAGGGGGCTCAGGTCCGCGATTTGGCACGCGGAGGACGCCGGCGGGGCCGGGCTGCTGGACAGGACCTGCGAGGAGGCGGCATAGGACTCTGGCCGAGTGCGAGGACGGCCTGGTGCGGGATGGGCGGCCCCCCCTGAGTGGGCCCACTGAGGATTGCAGCCACACGTAGCCTACGTGTACAGGGCACACTGCACGGCGGCGGCCTGTGGTAGAGGGGTGGCGAGGCACCTGAAGTCTAGGCTGCAGCCTGCGACCTGAGTGAGGCTCGGCTCGGAGGGCCTGTGCCGAGCAGCGAACTTTGGCGCCATACCACCGGGGAGCAGTGGCCCGGGCCTGTGAGGCGCTCTCTGGTCTTGGGGGACGCGCGCACCACTGGACTGTGACCTGGTGGGGGCTATCGCAAGATCTGAAGGGCTGGCAGTGGAGTGGAGCGGACCTGCTATAGCGGCCCAGGCACCTCGGAGGAGGACACAGGGAGGCCCGCGGTGTGGAGCGGGGGAGGAGGGGGCCCGCCTCGGACGCCTCACCTCGCGGGCGGCTATTGCGCAGTGGGTTGTGGTCGCCGGCGAATTGTGGACTGCTTGGGGTGACGCACACGACCGATCTTGTGATGGCGAACAACCAGAGGAGGGGGAAGGTTAACAAGGATGGCCTGACCAGGGGCTCCCAGCTCCCGCCATCGCCTGGGGCGAGCTCCTCCTCCGCATCGGGGGACGGTGAGGCGCCGGTCACAAAGGCATTCATGACTGAGCTGTTTGCCTCCATCAAAGATGACATCTCAGAGCTGCGGTCCCAGCTTGCGTCGGACCTTAGGGAGGTGAGGAGAGACTTGGATGGGGTTGGCGAGAGGGTAGCCACCCTAGAGGACCGTGATCTTAATTTGGCTAATGATGTCCATCAGCTGCAACAGGATGTGCTGTGTCTTAGGGAGCAGAATCTGAACCTGCAGTCCCATGCGGAGGACCTGGAGAACCGCTCCAGGCGGAACAACGTTCGTATTAAGTCGGTGCCGTGGGACGGGGAGTCCGGCGATCTGAGAGGCTATGTCCTGGCGCTGTTCCAGCAGATCTTGGACGACGACGAACTTACTGATGTCAAGATGGACAGGGCCCATAGAGTTGGTCTTCCTAGGCGCGGGGGGGGCCCTCCGCCAGACATCCTAGTCTGCGTCCACGATTTTCAGTTGAAAGAGCGCATTCTGAAGAAGGCCCGGGAGGCTTCGTCTATCCAGTTTCGTGGGCACCACCCGCAGTTGTACCAGGATTTGGCGGCTTCTACTCTACAGAAACGGCGGGAGTTCAAACCAGTGACTGCCTTCTTGCGGGACCGCAATATTGCTTACTCCTGGGGCCACCCGTTTCGCATCATATTTCGTTGGAACAACAGGCTTGAACAGATCAGGTCCCTTCAAGTGGCAATGGATCTACTGGGGATCGACGGCCCGGATGCTTCACATGGCGATAGGAGTCCCTCTACGAGGGGCCGGCGACGGTCCCCCTCCTGGCACAGGGTGGGCGGGGAGGGGGGGGGGGGGAGGGTGCCTGACAGGTCCACCAGCATGCAAGAACGGAACGACGCGGTGGCCTCGGTTGCCACCGCCACGCTGTCTGCCTCTCAGCTTGGTTCCGGGGCGGCGTGATTTCTGAAAAAGGATCTGGCTGGCGCCGGAGGGGCGCACCCCTGCAGGTATCGTGGGTTCGTATGTACTTTGTGAGAAGACGCCCAGGTACGAGATTTCTGGGGGACATCGGCCGATGTCTCCTCGCTATCCCATGGAGGACCCTTTTGGACTTTCGTTGGTTTGTGAGGGGGTTTCCGGGGGGGGGAGGGTCTTGGGGGGGTTGTTTGGGGTGTTGGGGTTGGGGGCGAGGGGGGGTGTTGGTGGTGACGCTGTCGTGTTGTGGAGAGTGTTGTGTGGTGGTGAGAGGGAAGCTGGGAGGTGCTGTTGGTATGGGAGATGCGAGGCGGGTAGGCATGGGACTCGAGGTTGGGACAGTGGGGCGGAGGGCTGGCGGGAGCCGGATCTTAACACGTGTTGTCGCCAGGGCATCACCCGACAGGGGTGGAGGGCATGCCCCCGAGATATAGAGGATTCTGTTTTTTTGTCTCCCGATGCCTGTTAGCATAGGGACCTGGAATGTTAAGGGACTGAACTCTCCGCAGAAAAGGCAAAGGGTGTGGAAATATATAACGGACCACCAATTAGATGTAGTGGGTCTGCAGGAAACTCACCTTACACGTACGGATGAGCTGCGTTTGAAGCATAAGGCGTATCCCCTAATTTACAGATCCTCTGCATCCACAAAGCACAAGGGGGTGGCCCTCCTCTTCCATGCCTCGCTGCGTTTCCAGCCTGTGGCGATACGCACGGACAGGGAGGGCCGCTGGTTGATGGTGAAGGGGCTGGTCCAGGGGAGGCTCTGTACTTTTGTTGTGCTGTATGCTCCTAATACTGGCCAGAATAAGTTTTTGCAAGGTTTACTGCATAAAGTGGGGGATTTTGTTGAAGGGCAGTTGTTCCTCATGGGGGACTGTAATTTGGTGTGGGACGGGGCGCTGGACTGTTCTGGCGCTCGCAGGGCGGATACTGGTGTGTTCTCAGAGATGTCACGGCAGAAAGTTACGGAAATGGGGTTGGTTGACGGGTGGCGGTTTCTACATCCAACGTCCAGGGATTACACGTTTTTTTCTCATGTACACCACTCATATTCACGACTGGACCACATATTCCTTAGCCAGGCTCTTAGAGGAGATGTCCTTGACTCCACCATACTGCCCCTCTCGGTCTCGGACCACAGCATGCTGGTACTTACTTTGCGCTGGTCGTCGGCGGGCACCGGGCAACGGAAATGGTATTTCCCGGCTTCGGTGCTTCGGGACGAAACCTCTAACAAGGCGCTGCGAGTGGCCATCAGGGAGTTCTTTGCCCTCAATCCACCGTCTGATACCTCGGTACCCAACACGTGGGATGCCTTTAAGGCGTCCATCAGGGGCACTTGCTTGGGCCTTAACGCACAACTCAATAGGATGCGACGCAAGGAGAGGGAGGCCCTGGAGGCTGAATTGGCTTCTCTCGAGCAGGCGCATAAACTCAACCCCTCGAGGGTGACCCTCCGGCCTCTCACGGCGGTACGGGGGAAGTTGAGGGCCCATTACAGTAACAGGGCGGAGTTCACCCTTCTGAGGTTGGGCCGACAGTCCTACTCTTGTGGCAACAAGGTGGGGAGGCACTTGGCCCGACAGCTTCGTGACAGGCGGGAACGTGAGTACATTGGAGGGATCCGCGACTCTGCTGGACAACTTCAACATCGGGACGAGACAAAGGCGGCCATCTTCGGTCACTTTTACTCGGACCTCTACAAGGGGGAACACCTGGACGCGGCTGCCCAGAAAGAATACCTGAGACGTCTGCCCCTTCCGCAGGTGTCTAGAGAATGGAATGAGCTCTTAGGGGCACCGATTACCAGGGAGGAAGTGCTAGCTGCAATTAAGAACTTGAAGCTTCACAAGGCGCCCGGCCCGGACGGTTACACTGCGGTGTTCTATAAATCTTACGCTTCCGAGCTCTGCGAATTCTTGGTCACCCTGTTCAATGACGTGGCCGCCTCTGGTTCTTCCACTGGCTCCCTGGCAGAGGCGATGATTACGGTCTTGCCAAAACCGGGGAAGGATCCGGCACATTGCGCCTCCTTTCGCCCGATAGCGCTTCTTAACTTAGACGCCAAACTGTATTCGGCGATCCTGGCACGTAGGCTACAAGACCTTATGCCGGCGCTAATCCATCCGGACCAGTCTGGCTTTATCAAGGGGCGCCAGACGCATGACAACACTCGTCGGGTGGTGCATCTCATAGAAAAAGCGGAACGATTTCGTATACCGGCAGTCCTAGTGGGCCTGGACGCCGAGAAGGCCTTCGACAGGGTGGACTGGGGGTTCCTATTCAATACCATGACTGCCTTTGGTTTTTCGGAGACCTTCATCACTATGGTGAGGGCTAATTACTGCTGCCCCCGGTCCCGGGTTGCGGTGAATGGTCATGTGTCAGCGTTCGTTACTCACACTCGAGGCACTAGGCAGGGCTGCCCTCTGTCCCCCCTACTATTCGCGCTGAGCATCGAGCCGCTGGCGGTAGCGGTGCGGGAGCATGGCGGGATCCGGGGTCTGCCATTCGCGGGGGAACAGCATAAGATTTCGCTCTTCGCGGACGATGTCTTGTTCTCTATTACTGATCCGGAGAGCTCGCTCCCTTGCATCAGGGAGGTCTTGTTGGAATTTGAGGGGGTGGCAGGCTTTAAGGTCAACTACAGCAAGTCGCACATCCTGAATCTTACCCTGTCGCAGGTCGAGAGGGACCGGGTGCGCCCGCTGACTCCGTTGGCCTGGGCCACAGGTTCGATTGTCTACCTGGGGGTCCATCTGACTCCGACGGTGAGCGGGCTGTTCCAGGCCAACTTCCCGTCTTTGCTGGCGAAGTCCCGGGCGGAATTGGATAGGTGGAAGCCAAAAATGTTGTCATGGCTGGGCAGAATCCACGCTGTGAAGATGGTCCTCCTCCCTAAATTCTTATATTTGTTCCAAGCCTTGCCTATCCCCATGGGCAGCGATTTCTTTCGACGGCTCAAGACTTCTATATTGCGCTTCGTGTGGCAGGGGGGTCAGGCGCGGGTCTCCTATGCAGTTCTTCGTCGGCCGAGATCGGAGGGTGGGGTTGGGCTCCCGGATCTGCAGTTATATTACAAAGCGGCGCAACTGAGAGTTTTGGTGGAGTGGTCGCAACAGACCTCCGAGAAACACTGGCTCCATATGGATCGATGCGTTGCCGGTAGGTCAATCTGGGACCTAGCCTGGAAACCGAAGAGGGACCGCCCTCTCAATGCATATATCAGTACGCCCACTAGCACGGTGTTGAAGGTGTGGGACTCACTAGCGGGAGATGACCGTTGGACCACGTTCCCTTCCCCTTTTACGCCCTTGCATTACAACCCAGCTTTCCCACCGGCACTACATGAGGGGCCGTTTACGGTGTGGAGGGAGGGGGGCTGTCGGGCGTTGACCCATTTGTTCCACGGCCAGGACACCCTCACTTTCGCTAACTGTATGAGAGATTATGGGGTCCCCCAGACTGAACGTTTCCGGCATGTTCAGCTGCTTCACTGGGCTACGTCACCTGGAGTAGTGGAGGCGGCTACGAGGCCACCGACGCCGTTTGAAGCCTTTATATTGCGGACGTCTGCCATGAAGGGGGCCATTTCCTTCATTTACCAGCTGTTGCTTCAATCGACAGTAGCTCCTCGACCTCGTTATATGGGGCAATGGGAGGAACTGCTGGGGCGAGATGTCTCGGACGCGGAATGGTCGGCGCTGTGGCGCGATTTGACGACCTTTAACCATTCCTTGCACTTGAGGGAGGCCCACCTCAAAACGATCATGCAATGGTATATGTGCCCGACTAGGCTTCACCGCATTTTTCCGGGGACCTCAGATAGGTGCTGGAGGGGTTGCGGTCTTCTGGGGGACTTCCGCCATATCTGGTGGGACTGCCCGGTGATCCGTCCGTACTGGGAGGAAATCCTCTCCCACGTGAAGGACATATTGACTTATCCCATTGATGAATCTATGGCTTGTGTCCTGCTAGGGCTGCGAGACCCTGGCCTCGTTTATCAGACCAGGGCAGATAAAAAGATTTTGTGGCTGTGCCTCGGCGCAGCGAAGCTCACACTGGCTGCGGCCTGGAAGAAGAAGGAGGCCCCGGCGGTCTCATTGTGGCATGCGCGGCTGTGGAGGTTGCTCAGTCTGGAGAGAGTGGCGGACATCTTCCTGGGCCAGTATAAGAATTTCCGATATCAGTGGGGTCCTCTGGTTTCGTTTCTTTCTAAGGGGTTACCCTCGGCCGTATGTCCAGCTTCTTTGAGATCGATGCACCTCTTTCAAGTGTAATGTGGATATGTTTGAGTGTTGAGTGAATGGCGTCACCACCGGGGGGGAGGGAGGGGTGGGATAGGGTTGTTGGTTGTTTTGGTTTTTTTGGGCTGTGGAGGACCCGCGAATTGATTATTTGCACCGCCTGTATGGAACTTGGAGGTCTGGGGTCCGGCACACTGCGGCACTGGTCATCTTAGCCGGACTGACCTAATGATAAGCCGGTAGAACACTGTGTACAGTGGCCCTAATTGATATGTTGTCTCGAGCCTGGACTGGATATGCGTATGATATGATATGGTTTGGGTCATTGCTGATGTGCGTACAAGGGGTTTACCTTGACTTTGTGCACTGTGCGGTTTCCCCCGCAGCCCTATGTTTATTTTTCTATGCAACTCAAAAATAAAAATTTTACAAAAAAAAAAGAATATGGACCAAAAGGACATCAAAAGCTCTAAAGAAAATTACATAAGGACTCGAGATGGAAAAGGACGAATGGGAAAGGAAGATCTGGCAGGACTTAACTGTAGCACTTAAAACAGTAAATCAGAAAACATTCTGGCATATAGTTGCACAATTATGTGGACAGGTTTTGAACTCTATATGGATAATACAAAATAAAATTTCTACAGCAGGAGGGTATCTTAGTAAACAAAGCACTTTACCTGTATGCGCTATTTTTACTATTTCAATAATGCATTGCATTTTGATCTTGTATTCAATTTTCTCTTTTTAATCATGATGTTCTTTAATGAGTTTAGACACTGTTAATCCATTGTCAAACTAAATGTAACATTTTGTATTTATATCACATTGAATTGATTGATTAATATAGATGTGTTTGCAGTGCTGCTGTAGTGGTGCTACAAGGGGTCTTGTCAGCTGGACGAAGAAAGGATCTCACAAAACCTTAGTGGTTGTGAAACAGCAGGGAGTAAATGTCTGAAACCCAGAGTTAATGCAGTTCAGGTAGAATTCGGCAGATGAACCAAGTTTGGCTGCTTTATTGCATCAAATGAATTGGAAAAATCAACAAGCACTGGCAAATGTAATTTTTTTAGAGTTGGTATACTGAAATGCTTTTATCATTTTTCCAGAAGACACACAGAATGAGGTACAGCAGGGCAAAGGTGGAACAGACATTAAAAGTGAATAGGCGGAGGGAATGTGAACAATGAAGGAATGGGTCATAGATGGAGTTGTATGCAAGGAGCTAGTCCTCAGGGCACAAGCTGGGGTACATTCGGGTGGACGGCGTCCATCCACTATTTTCAGCTGGGCCCCACTGTAAGAACTGCTGAACTCGTCCCGGTGTAAATTTCAAACACTAGAACACATTCAGCAGTGCCTGCTCGTTGTCTGCTTTCATTCCAAGCAGCAAAGTGCAGGCTGAGAGGGGAGGTTGGTATTTTAGACTCCAGCATAGGCCGAACTCCAGGCCGAACTCCAGGGTCCATTTAGCCCCCTTTTGTTTAGTTATCCAGGCTGGGAGCCGCCTGTAGCCGCACATGTAGGTGCAAATGCAGTGGAAGGGAAACAAAAGCCACGCAGCTTATGGCACTTCAGAGGTACTTAAGAGAGACACGATGTTGACTTAGTTCAGACCCCGTATATAATAGATATGTATGTACTGTAAGAAGGTTAGATAGGTTGCTCTGTCCCAGTACAAAACAACAATTTAAATACCAGTATTTTTATTTCTTTTATAGCACTATTCATCCCAATGCAGGGTGTCAGAGCGCCTTACAAAACACGTACGCATTACATTGACAATATACCATACAAGTGTGTAAATCAATGTACAGAATGTGTTAAGTAGGACAGTGAGGGTTAGTGAAGTAGTGTGGCTCAAGTGAAGTAGTGTGGCTCACTGGTTAGAGGCGGCAGACCCGAGAGCAGGGGACGGCCCGGGACCAGGGTTCGATTCCCGGCGCGGCAGGTTTCTGGACCAGGGTCAGCCGACTCGATAATTCTCTCGCCTCGGTGCCCACTCTGATCAGCGATCACACTCGGCAACTCTGGGCATTAGCTTGCCTCATCTTCACTAACGGCCCCACCAGACCGCCGGGGATGCCTGGTCTCACCCTGGAGATACCCATTAAGGGACCATCTCTCAGGGAAGCCAGGAAGGGTTTCGCAGCGGTCGAAGCGCCTTGGGACCCTACGGGTAAGTAGTGCGCTATATAAATGCCAATACATACACAAGGTGTGGGAGTCACATATCATCATTCATAGCTCACTTTGCTATATTAGAAGGATTACAGTGCAACTGCAAGTAACAAAAGGATCTCTGTGTTAAAAGCAGTAACCCACTTACCTACCCACATAAAAAAATCTGTTACCTGCATGTTGCATGATGGGCTTTGCAGTAAACACATTAACCTAGTCTGCTACTTTGAGTCAATTGGCACTAGACAAAACACAGATCTTTCCACCAAATGTGTTAACCTCCAGAGTTATCTTATCATTATTACTATTCCATCAAAGTTACTGGAAACACAAAGATCTCTTCAGCAGGTGCCTTAACCCTATAAAATATTTTTTACATTCAGACTTTGCTGCAAATTAAGCAGAAACAGGTCTACTTTCACATTTCTCCTTGTTGCCAATTTATTTGTGGACTAGTATTAAAAAATAAATGTATAAGTTAAAGGCCCAGATTTTGAGTTGGGGTTGCATCACATTTCTGGCACAAACTTAAAGCAAATCTATTTTGTGATCTTCAGTGCCACACAAATCCTGTTTGTGTGGCTTTGTAAAACAAAACAACAAAAAGTCAACACATTACCCTGCCTTACGTTACCTTGCACCATGTAGGCACATTACATGGGTGGTACTTGTATGTTCCAGTGCATCCACCCATGTATTGAATGTTATATGAAATACGTATTATCCCAATATTGCTAAAAATAAGCCTCGGAAAACTTGGTTTTATTCTTAGCTTTCATTTATATACCACCTTTTTGATATCTGCTGAGTAAGACTTGCAGGACTTCATAACCGCATTCAGCTGTTCACCAGTAATGATTGTCATTGAAGGTAGACGAGGTAGGCCTTTAAAGTAAGTAATCATTTAGTTAGCATGCCAGCTGTTTCTCAGCACTGCTAACAGCACGTGTTACTATCAACCACCTGAGTGCTACTTCACTTACACGTCTTCAGAAGGCTAAAGTTCTGAGTCAGCTGTGCCAGGATTCTAACTGGTAACCTGTAGATGGCCGTATAGCTTAGCAGCAATTGTTTATCTTGTTCAGTCATTTGATGCCAGGGAGTTTTTATGCTGTGATTGACGTGTGTTACTGTTAGTCAAAACTCATTTTATTTATAGTGGGAAAAAAACAATCTTCGAATGATTAAAGATTGAGTGAAGCCTTTATTTTTTAACACAATTTTTATATAGCGCAAACTTGAACTGAATCGGGTATCAGAGCGCGTTACATAGCACCAGTTGCATTACATGAGGACACATTCATTAGGTCTTGCCTACGCTGCGCGAAAGCGCTGCATAGGAGGAGACCTCTTGGAATTGATTCGCTTTTTAGGCCAAAAACATACACACATTGCATTGCTTTCAATGGCAACGCGTGCACGTTTGGCGATTCCCTTGCGGGAGCGAGCTTTAGGACCATCTGTCAGCAATTATCGCACCTTGCTGCTCACTCCCGCAAGGGAAATGCCCGCCAGAACTCTGCTGTCCATGCCTTTCCACCACAACCTGCCATTGCTAATGCTTTGTTTATTTGGATTTGTTATGTTTACTGTTCGTTTTATGTGGTCGTAGTCTATCAGGTTACTTATTCCCATTCTAACCCTGCTTGGACGCCCCCTCCTGTGTGTGAGTGGATTCACCAGAGCATCCGCTAATCCGTAAAACAATAAGCTGGGGTAGACTACACGCATACCCTCTGTTTACGAGTGAGTTGGGGAGAGGAGGCGTGTACCCTAAGCCCTGCTGCAGCGCCTGGACCCCCTCTACATGCTGAGCTTCGGGGGAGCTCCCTCACCGATGCCAGCCAGGTAACTGCCGCACTCTGCACCCGAGGTCTGCATGTGCATATGGCAGGGCACGGACACGGCACTGGGACTTGCACTCTCAAAGACCATGTGTTTAGGGGATAGGTCTAGCTCGTGATGTGTCTGAATGTCATGTTTTAGAGGTAAAAGGCTCTTGCTGCCTCAAGGGCGTGCAGTGCCCTCTCAGCTCTATTAGAGCCGCTGTCTAAGTGCTGATTAGAGCCTTGAGCGGGGGTCAGCGAACTGGAAGCACAGCAGCGCATTCTTTCTAACACAAACGACGCCGTGTCCGCTGCGGCCCCCGGGGAAAGCAGGTTGACAGACCAATCTTTTACCCGGAGTGTTCGCGCGCGAGAGGACGGCAGGCAGAGGGTTAGGTTAGGGGGTGGGGGGATAGGAGGTTACTCAAGGGGACAGGAGGGGAAGTACTTCCTCTTCCTGTCCCCAGTGCCTCAGGGAATAGGTTTAGTTTTGTGTTTGTGTGCTTTTAGGTAGGCGGGCTGTGATCTAGTTACTGTGTGTGTCGCCACTGGTGCCCCGGTGTGCGGTACAGTCCCCAGGTACAGCGGAGGCAATTTCTCGGAGCAGACGATCGCTTTAGCCGGCATGGACACGCCCGATGCAGCGGCAGTGCAGGCAGCATTGCAGGTGCTCGGCCGGGCTGGGAGGGCCGACCTCCTTCAGCGCGGCGTTCTGGATCAGGCGTGGGTCGGAATGACCCGCACGCCTAGGCCCGCTTCAGCGCGGGTTGCTGCGGCCGTCGTTGCCTGCATGGACGAGCCCTCCAGGGCTCGTGGAGGTATGTCGGGCGGGGGAGGGGGAAAAAAACACAGGATGCCCCCAAGCGCGGCGGGAAGCGGTTGAGCCCTCCTGCGCAGGCAGAGGACGTAGTAGTGGCCCCGGGCGGTGTGGGAGGCCTTGTGGGAGGCGATAGGCCCACGCAGCAACAGGCTGAGGACCCCGGGCAGGGTTTGGTGGTGTCTGGCTCACCGGCAGGGGAGCCAGGCAGTGAAGGCCCCTTGGTGGACTATGGGGTTAGCAGCGAGGGTGAAGGCAGTGGGGGGGAGGACCTGGGTGAGTGGGAGGTGTCAGCTGGGGATGAGTTTGCCCTCATGCTGTCGGGGGGGGTCTGGGAGGGAGGAGGTGGCCCCCTTGAATGAGCAACCAATGGATCTTTCTAGTTATAGGAAGGATGTAGTCAGGGCACAGGGGTCCAAGGGCAAGGGCCCTCTGAAGGCACTGCAGCTTCGGGGACTGCGGCGGGGAGCCCACCGGCACCCCCGCTGGGGAAGGGGTCCCTGGGGGACATGGAGGGTAGGGGTTCGTGGTATGCCAGGTGGGAACTCATGTCAGAGGAGGAGAGGGCCAGCGACCAGCGTCGCATTATTGAGGAGTCGGAACGGGAGTGGCTGCGCCTTTGTGCCGCCAGGGAGGCGAAGGCGGGTCGGGTGCCCAGGGGCAAGGGGGGCCTCGGCAGGGTGTGGTTGGTGCTCGGGGTAGGGGCGCTCCGGGGGCCCAGGGGGAGTGGGTCTGGGTAGAGGGGTCAGGGACTGCCTTGGCGGCGCCGAGACCTGGTGGCACTGGGGCCTCCCTGGGCGCATACAGCTCGGGGGGGGTGGGTGCAGGCCAGCAGGGACAGCTGGCAGAGGTTGGGGTGGGCCGCAAAACAGCCTCCAAACGCCGGGACGAAGCAGCAGAGGGGTCCGCGGCGGCCTGCCCTCCATCGAGGGAGCGGGCATTGGCGATGTTGGAGTGTGAGTTTATGCCTGGAGTGAAAGGGAAAGGTGCGAAGAGAGTAGTGACTGAAGTGCGCGAGTTGGTGACAACGGTTGGGGAGGATGAGATGTTGGATTACGAGGATGAGGAGGATGAGTTGGAGGAGGGTGAATTGCGTGAGGTTGAGAGCTGGGGGAAGGGCAGAGCGGGAACCTGCAGGTTTGGTGTTTTCCAGGAGGCACGAGATGGCGTCGGTCGGGCCATCACTGGGAGTGTGAAGCCGGCAGAGACGCGGCGGACGGAGCGGGACGCCCCGGCAACTTTATCAGGTGAGGGCGCCTGGTGGGACGGGACTAAAGGGGGAAGGAAGAGGGCCTGCAGGTCGGTGGGTGTGGGGGACGGGTCTGTGAGGGAGGCAGGGCACCCAGGTGAGGTGCGCATTCCTGCCGTCTTCAGCCCGGCTTGCTTGAATCCAGTGGTTTTTGCATTTGTCACCCCGAGTGGGATGGGTATGCTCAGACATGAGTCCCCTGCACTCCACACCACACTACTGGATTCAAGCAAGCCGGGCTGAAGACGGCTGGAAATCCAGAAACCGGTCCTCGGAAGCTTGCTTCCGGCTTGGCAGTTCAGGCTGGACTGTTCCCATGAGGCACAGGGTCAGACTGATTTGCATATGGCCATGGCTGAACTGGGGTGGTGTGGAGTGCAAAAAAACAATGGATTTAGGCCCAGATCTCTGTACTGGGGTGAATGTATGACATTGTTCTGCATTCTGTCCATCACCTGTGGTTTTTGCATTTATCTTGTTTGCCGGAATCGCAGGTCAGGAGGAGGTCAGTTGCCCTTTCTGATTTCAGGTGGTGGGTCTGCAGCTTTCTCTTTCCCCTGAACGCCCACCGCCAACGAAGGAACTGTGGCCTGGCGCCTTTACATCCTGTGCAGACCCCTCCTCTCCCTCACAAGCCATGCTCACTGTGAGGAGGACCGCCTCATGGGCTGCTAGTTTGTTCCAGGGCACAAGCCAGGCCAGACTGCCTGCAGTGTCACGAGAACTGCACACCGCCCCAACACCATCAGCCCTCAGGTGCCTGTGGCACCAGACATCGGTACCGGCTTGCCGCTTGTCTGCCCTGTTATGTTCATTAACTTTCATATAGTGTGACTCACGCCGAAGTGTATCTTGGCGCTGCAAGTTCTTAATCACAACTCAGGACCCCCATTTCCTGCTGAGCCAAGCCCTGTGAAAAGCAGCCCTCGCCAGTGCGGCCCCAGAGAGCTCGGCAAGTGCACACATGAAAGCTCCAGCTTCCTGCCTACACCATAGCTCCCAAATGAGAACATGACAGACCGGACCTAGGCCATCAGAGAGACACCCGCGTAGAAATCATAATTTCATTTCAAAGGTGACCTCTGCCATCCGTTCAAAGGTCAAGTTCCACACTCCTACCATGTTTTTGCGCTTCATTTCCAGACAAAGCAGCATTTTTTGCATTTCTTGCCCTAATCTCGCCCGATCAGCTAACAATCGGAGCTTTGCCTAAGCAGGACAAATAATATGAAAGTGTGTCAGTAGGGCACGCCGTGCAGCGCACTGCTTCCTCGAAAGTAAAGCAACAACACGTCATAGCGCGCAAAGAGTGCCACATAAATCAACAATGCTGACGAGGAACTACAACGGATCTTTTCAGATTTATGCATCCTGGATATCACGCTTGCAGGCACAAGATGCCAGTGCAAACAAACGTCTCAAAAACAAACAAAAAACACAGGAACCCAAACTCGTGGGCAGGAAGGTCAACAAGCAGCCAATTCAGAGTGGGCAGAAATGGAGAGCCTGTGCTAGTTCTGCTTCAGTGGTTTATCTGCCTTAGTGGTTACATGTGGCCCCCACTGACATTTATTGGAGGAGAGCGAGGCTCTTTTCGACCCTCACTCTTAAAACACTTGGTTCGAAACACGTGTATTACCTTCAGTGATGCAAACATAGAAGGACGTGAACACCTGCTATGAAGCAGTCTTCAAACAGAAGGGGGAGCAACGTGCCCAGTGTTCTTGACATCACAACTAGGCGCTACCTGGCGAGATGCCATTTTCATTCGTCAACAAGTGAACAAAGGAGCGAAACAGTGTGTGTGTGTGAGTGTGTGTGTGTGTGGGGGGGGGCGGGGGGTGAGGGGGGCAGAGATAATGTTTCTCATTAAAGTCATGATGGTTTTTACCAGCATATATGAGCAGCATGATTTAGGCTTATAAACCATATATACATTATATTTTGTAAATAGCACACTGAACTCGATTAACGTCTGAACTTTTCAAAAATCTGCTGTCAAATGAAAAAAGACACAGAGAAGTGATGCAATTTGCCTAGAATCACACAATTTGATCAAGTGAGAAGCCATGATTACAGTCTGCAGTTCAGCCACAGGAAATTACTACTTACATCTAATTGTATATCAAGAACAATACTTTGTGTATAGTAGCCTTTCAAGAAATGAACCAGCAAGCTGACATGCAAAGTACCAACCACCATCACACCATTTCATATAACTCTTTCTAGAAACAGCTTGGGCACAAAAGTGAATTAACTTTTAGAATATGAGTGTTGATCAAGCTAGTAAACTACAAGTGTGTTTTTCTTGTAGTAAAAGTGTAACAGTGGGACCCATCTTCGAACCAATAATTCTATGTTTAAATAACGGCCTCCCGGGTGGCAGAACATACAAGATTGGCATAACTTGTGTGGTCTTAACTCTGTTTAATTTGCATTATCGGAGGCAGGCAATTTTTATGGAAATTGTGCTGAAAAGTGATACTGTTTTATTACCAATTTTCAAAGACCTCTTCTGGAGGATATGCGCCCAGAACCCTCCTGGGGATCACCAAACTTGACTGGTAGTTCACAAATGTATTGGGATATTTCAACTTGTTTTTTTAATCTTTCATTTGACTATTGAGGTGTCAAATTCACAATGTTGTCCCATTTTTTTTTCTCAAAAATGTCTCAGGGAAGGTGGGAACCCTCTCCTACTATACCTGGATCTTGCTTTAAAAAAATAAAAAGATCAGGCTTACTTGGTTCTATTCATGACTACTAATTCCGCAAACAGCTAAAGACGTGGTTATTTGACCAATAGCCTTGTATATCTTCTTTACCCCAGTTGCTGATCCATCCCTTAATTAGCGCCGAGACGCCCACGGGTATTCGCTGCGCTCTACAAATGTCAATAAATAAATAAATAAATAAATACTAATCTATTTACGAGCCGTTACTGCTTGAAGCTAGGCCTGATACGAACAACAAAACACAATAAGAACTGGCAAAGCCAAATGTCTGGTGTTAGGTGACAGACTTCTGGCCTTATCCAGGCTTGATTTGTTTAAAGATGTTTTATGTAAAACTTTTTTGTTAGGGGAGCTAGTGGGCCCTCACCATTGTAAAAATAATAAAAAAAACACAACACAGTGTTCCCTGGAACTGAATGGAACTATTTTGTGAGAGAATATGCCTCATGTGAACGGGCAGAATGCTGTCACTCACTGAAGTTTTAAATCACAATTTTTACTCTAACAATTGCACGTGAGCAGCTATATAATATTATTCGAAGTCTTGCAAAACCAATCCTCCTGCTGCTTTTGATCTCATTAGTGTTGCGAGTGCTACTCTGCATCCCCCAGTTCCCCATAAAAATTCCTTCATCAGTGTTTGGAGATGCTGAAACATCCCCATCGGGATCCAAACTGGGAGCACCCCAAAAAAATGTAATAGTCTCTGCAAGGTCACCATCTTCAGTAGGGCTACCCTGCCTGCCACTGATAGGGTAAGGATGCCCCAGAAATCAAAACATGCTTTCACTCCCCTAAAAGCTTTCCCCACATTTCCCTCCAACAGGTCCACCTGGTCATGATCAAATCTGGACCCCCAGCTATGGAAGGCACAGTTTTTTCCCATAGAATTCCCTCCACAGCCAGTAGCCATTCTCTACCCTCCTTGGCCAGGAAGAGGCACAACTTCTTCCAATTCACCTTAAGGCCTGTCACTCTCTCCAGAGCCACTAGCAGTTCCCTGGCTCCTTGAAGGTCCTCCCCCGCATTGCTTAGGAATAATAATAAATGATCAGCGTACAGTGCTATATGGTGAGTTTGGACTGATGCTTCCAGTCCACGGTTGAAGCGTCCTTTCCTAGCTCTAGGCACCAGGAGTTCCATGGCCAAGGCAAATAGCAAGGGGGACAGGAGGCACCCTTGCTGTGTTCCTCGTTCCGCCCGGTAGCAGTCCGATATGTGCTTTCCCATCTTAACTCTGGCCATAGAATCCTTATAGAGTAAGGCCGTCCATGGCACATATATTCAGGCCCCAACCCAAACATTTGTATCACCCAGACCAGGTATGAACATTTGAGGCTATCAAATGCCTTCTCTATATCTACTGCAAAGATGACAGCTTCCTCCTTGCAGTAGGAATGAGCTTCAAGTATGTAAAATAGTCTCCGTACGGTCATCGTAGTATTCCGGGATGGTATAAACCCTGCTCGATCTTGGTGTAGGAGGCCCACCACATGCGACAGGAGACGAGTGGCTAGTATCTTGCTCAGAACTTTAATATCCAAATAGAGCATAGAGAGTGGTCTGCATGCTGTTTTATCAGATGCCTGTTTCCCTGGTTTCGACAGAAGGGATAATCATTGCCTCTCAAGTGGACTCTGGTAGTTTCCCAATTTGCTTTGCTTGGTTCTACATCTCCACTAAGCAGGGGCCCAAGTGTTCGACATATGTGTAAAACTCAACTGGGAGCCTGTCTGTCCCAGGCGTTTGGTTTCTGGCCATAGCCTTGATGGCACTTCCAACCTCCACCAGCTCTATTTCCCACCCTAGTGCCTCTGCCTCTTTCTCTGGTATTTCTGGCAAGTCAATATCTCCCATGAAAGAGTCTATCTCGGCTGCCGTGGGGGATGGATTACCTGCTTTCATATAAACAGGTATAGTATCCAAGGAATATGCTGTTGATGTCCTGTTGTCGATATCGGACCTCTCCCTGCCAGTCCCTCATTTCCAGGATAACCGACCCTCTCCTAGCATGAAAAGGTAAAAACTTTGACCAAGACTGACTGCGGGGGGTAGCCATGCAGGGCCCCATTGTTGTCAGCCTGAAACTTTGACTTTGTCCCTGTCTAGCGCAACCAGATGTCCCAATAGGCATCATATGTTTCTATATGCTATATAGTATAAATCTTTAAAACTTCATATCTACGGTTACCTACATTTCTTTTTTTTGGTGGTATTTTAAAGATAAAACTCTTATTTTTATAAACTGTTCGGTGTTTATTGTGTGTTGTGTCTTAATTATTTACTGAATTGTTGTTTTGAAATGCTTTACATACCTGTCTGAGGTTAAGCCTGCCTTCTCGCAGCCGCGCTACCAAGGGTTAAGCATGAGAACATTTTTATGAAACCTATTCTGAGCCCTAGACTGTACGGGTGGCCTTATTGCCAGTGGTAGATATGTATTTACCACTACTAATAATTTAGGCTCCCTGTTTTCCATTTCTACAGATTTTTACAGATAACTGCAGACAGAAAACACATTGTTTTCTGCCTGTATTCATTTTTTTAAAAGATATATATTTTTATTCGTTTTTGCCTGTTGATACAGTGCAACCACTTTGAACATATACATATGAATGTGTACATTATCTTTTCATCAGCAACCTTTTCTATCAGTACATAGTCACAAATAAACATTTTTATAACATTTGAAAGCAAACTTTCCACAGTTACTCTCGAGTCTTTTAGTCCTCTTCTGAATCTGAACTATTTTCATCTCGGTCTGATGGTGGCTGACAAATATTTCCCCTGTATTCGTTCTATGCCCCCCAGATTTTTGTCCATTTTTTGGGGCAACCCCTGCTACTGAACACTGCTCTTTCCGCTATCATGGCTGCGTCTATGTCATTACTCCATGCTGTTAAAGTAGGACTCTCTGCTCTTCCCCATCTCTGTGCTATATTCCTCTTGGCTATCATCATGCCCATTGTAACCCAACCTGGCCCTGAACGTGTGAGATCATTTGGTTCCCATATGTTTAATAAGCAACGCCTGGGCTCAGGTAGTAGTGAGACCCCCTCTGATTGCGACATTGTTCTTAACACTTCGGTCCAATATTCAGCTATTTTGGAACACTCCCATATGGTATGGTAAAAGGTACGTTCCTACCCTCAGCCTCTCAAACAGTATGGATGATCTATCCTTCCTATTTTATGTAGGGTGCATCTCGTGTAGTATGAGCGGTGTAGGATGCGTAATTGTACTAATCTGAGTTGCAAGGGAATTCCCACCTCTTTTGGGGATGCTAGTGCTTCCTGCCACTCCAATTCATCACTCTCCCAAATATCATGAGCCCACTTTTCTCGTAGGGTTCCTGTCGGGTCAGGCAGATTATTCACCAGCTTCCAGTATGTTAGGGAGGTAGCCCTCTTAGGCATGTAATCCGTTGATAATCTGTTTTCAAGAGGGGATGTCTCTGGGACCTCTGAGCCAGGTGGTAGTGCTGTTAGTAGGGCATAGGAAGAACACAGGGTCGTGGCTCTGACCCAGTAAGGCTAAGCCCACTGTAACAAAAGAACACAACTGCCAATACTGGACTTCACTTTCTGCTATTAGTACTGACCTTTATGAGTAAAATATACCGGTCCGTTTGCGTGATTGCAAGAGCAGGACCGCCACCATACAAGAAGGCGATCCCAATCACCCCCTTGATGGCGGGCGGACTTCAGACCGCCCGCCATCGTAATCAGCCCCTTAGTCTCCCTGTTATGAAAGTAGGACTCTGACCATGTGTATTGTAACTGGTGCTAATGTAAAGCACTCCAATACCCTTGGGCTGCTACAAAAACTGAAAAATATGTATCCAGAGACATTTAAAAGGTATTTGCCGAGGACGCCCTCCTAAAAAGGGAGCCTGGAAAAGTGAGTAGGACAGTTGAAATTCCTGTCATAATAATTTAGCTCATTCAAAATAGCTTATTTTTCTAATGTGACAGCCGAGCAAGCTTAAAAGAAATTTAGGGCAGGCTTTAGCAAGGGTTTACGCCAGGGGAAAGTCACACAAACTGAAGCCAGGCAGCACAAACTATTTCCCTTTTCTCAATACAAATAACGATTTGCGCTCCTTTGTGCCGTACTGCTGGGTTTAACTTGATCAGTTTAGCACAAGCACTCATAGTTTTGATGCAAAGTCTAACACAAAAGCCAGACCATGCTTCTATAAATAAATACCACCTTGTAGCAGGGGCTAACATGTACAAATGTTTTAATTTCTCAGAGCATTCCAATCAGTACATATGTGCTGCTCTGTAGAGCACACCTACAATGTGGAAAATGTTTAACAATTTGACCAGGCATAGGATTTGTACTGGAACGGTATGCTTCTAGTACAAAGTCCATGCTAGTCAGCACACTCACAAAAGTGAGACATGGCGCTAGGCAACCTGTTTGTAAAGCACTGCAGAGGTAGTGAGCAGAAGCAGACCCTTTCTTACTAAATATAGCTTTGAGCTGCTTTCTCTCCCTTGCTCAATGCAGTGCAGCAATTTTGGTTCGCTACACTGTTTTGTACTAAAAAATTATAAGCCTGCCTCTTAGAGTGCATACCTGGGCTGCCCAGCCTTAACGCTTGCATTCGCAGGCAGTTGGTAGCAATTAAATTGAAAAATTGTCTGTGTCACTTTTCTCTCCTTACTTCACCTCACCTCACCTCATCTCATCTCTTCTACTTTAAACCTCTTTCTTAAACGCTTTCTCTATCCCTGCTTCCCTGTGTGCTTTCACCCTCTCTATCTCAGATATCTCTACTTCACCTTTCTTTAACTCTCTCTCACGATGCTGCTGCCCCTTTCTAGATCTCTTTTTGTGCTTACATCAATATCAATATCGATCCCGTCTGTCTACCACAACTGTCTCTACTTCATCCTTCTCTCTGTACCTCACTGCTATTTTTTTTTCATCTGAACTTCCTGGTCGTCATTCACAAAGGGCCTTCCCACTTGTGGCGGAGGCCACGCAGTTGAGGGGGGAGTCTCATTGCGGAGATTCTGCCCTGAGTGCGGAAACTCCCTCATGCCTGCAAGTCTCCGACATGAGTACAGAGGCCCTTTGTGAATCAGGTCCCTTGTATCTTTTCTCCATCTGATTCACTCACACAACCTCATCTCTAGTCTTATTTCACTTTGCTCCATGTCACTACTATGTTACCTCCCCATCATCATTATCTCTGCTACAGCACTCCTCCTCATTTCTATATCTCATTATTCTCTCAACATCACATCTTCCTCATTACCATACTTCTCTCTGCCTCATCACACACTCTCTCACTACCTGACCCCTCAATTGACTTAATCATTAGTTCACTATCTCCAACTCCATTTCTCTCCTTCTACCTCTGTTCCCTTTCCCTCACCTCTCTAAATATCTTATTCCTTTCTGGTTATCTCTAATCTTCTTCTCTATCATCAACTTCTCTCTTTAACCCACTCTGACTCTCATGCACAAATATATATTTATCTCTCAACGTCCTCCATTTCGACTCAATCCTTCCACCTCATCTATTTCTCTCAGCATCTTTACAGATTCCTCTACCTCACCATCTTTTCCTCTCATAACTATGTCTTTATATAAACCTCAATTCTATTTCACATCTTTTAACTTCCTTTTTTTGCTCTACACATTTCTATTTCTTCTTTTCATCTCACTCTCTACCATACTGTCTATCCCACTTTTCTTTTTAACTGACCTGTTTTTCTATACAACTTCTTATGTTGATCTCTCTCGCTCGCTTCCCCTTGCATCTATTTGTTTTTTCAAGTCCCCTAGTCTAATTCTACCTCTTGCTCCATTTACCTATATCCAATTCCCTTCTTTCTCTACATTACCTCACTCTGTACATCACTCTTTATAATACTGTATTCTTCTGTCTAGCTCTACATTTCTTTTTCTCTATCTCGCACTCTAAAACTATACCCTTTTCTCCACCTCACATTCCTATATTAGTCCCTTTCTACCTTTTTTATCTTTTCTTGTGACTAACTCACCCTTCTCTCTCAACCTATATATAATGTGGTTTATTAGTCGGGAAAGTAGGTGTCTACCACTAGTAATAAGGCCGCAATCACAATATTTGGCCCAGCCATGGTCTCAATAAATTATTCCTTAGGTCAACCCTGGGTAGCTGGCAGCGAGCAGGCAGACTTAACTTAGGAGACAGGTGTGTAAAGCATTTAAAAACACCAATACAATAAGAATACAGCACCAATTTATAAAAACAAGAGATATTTTATGATTAAAATGAGACCAAAACGACAAAAATCCAATGTAGGTTAATGAAGATATGAATTTTGAAAGAATAAACACTTTCCAATGCCTAAAAAACAAAAGCACCACTTCGCGACATTTGGTCACGCTTGACCAGGATAAAGTAAAAGTTTCAGTGTGAAAGGGATGGTGGCGGATCGGATACACTTAGCGGTAGGGCACTTCTGACGTAGTTATTTGTTTTTAGCTTTTTCTCTTGACGTCGAGTGAGGCTCCTCATCCGGCGGCTTTGGGTTTTGAGACAGCAGCTTGGCTAAGTGCAACACATCGGTCAACTCCTGAAAGTCTCGTTGTCGACAAAAACCCCGGAGTTTCAGGGGAGCAAACCTGAATCTCAGACCGAGGTACATTTTGACGTTGCTGTCAAAAAATTCTCCAAACCTCGGAGTCTTATTCCAGAAGGTCCTTGTGGGGTTTCAAAGTGTCCACAACACCAATCCAACGTTTCAAAATCACTGAGTTGCTCCTTGGGATGTTGGGACTACGTCACCCACAATGCACCCGGACAAATTCTTTAAAGACCAGCTAAAGGTGGTCAGCTGGTTTCTTCTTGCTGTAAATGATGCAGGTGAGGCTCTTTTAACGAGTTGGTTTCAGGCAGTCCACTCCTTCCCTTTTCAAAGCAAGACAAAGTCCTTAGGGCTGTAGTCCCAAAGTGTGCAGCAGGTGCAGTCACTCACAATATAATCATCTTGGTGCAGGCCTGGATTTCAGCAAGGCAATCCTTCTTGTATTTCTGGCAGGGATCCGAGTTGCTGGGCAGCTCTCCCACAGTGTTCCAGTGTTCTTGGGTGACAGGCGGGGAGGTGGGGGCCACCCCTGACCAATGAGGTACGGGTACCACCCAGAAGTATGACAGCTTCCTCCAAAGGGTGACATATTTTTGACAGAGAGAGCACTGTTCTTTTAAAATCCAAAATAGAGAAACTCTCTCATGGATGTTAAGATCTGGCTAAGCCAAACCACCGGTGAGGCTAAGTTTCCCTAAAACTCCCCGTCCAGCCCCTCTGCTAATTCAATGACTGGGGTTTCGGTCTTGCTGGGAGTTCAGGGTGTGGGGGTGAGAAGGTGTCCTGTCCTACCCGTCATTCCCTCTTTGAAGATCTATTTGGCTACTCCACCCCCATTCTGCTTTTTGCTCTGCATCTGCAGATCTCCTCTAAGCATGGGCGGAAATCCGTTTCGCTCGCGGATTTTGCGGATTTTCGGTAAATTCGCAATCCGCGAGATTCGCGAATCTCCCGCAAAATCCGCAAATCCGCGAGCAGCGGATTTTGCTCGCACTGTTCGCACTGTTCGCGTGAGTTCGCGGCTTCCCAGTACAACTTCGCGCCCCGCGAATAAGTGCAAAATTGCAGAAATACGATCTTAGCAAAACTGAAACTACTTACCAGGTTCAAAAGTTCAGGCTCATCATTAGTAGCCATTTCCTGTAGTGCTTCCTGAGGGGCCCCTCCAGAGTTCAGTTGCCAGTTGCAACTATTATGTGACCCTGCTCTGAACCTCAGAATAGTTACACATATGCCACAAAGGTCCTGAATTACAGCTAAGGGAGACAAGCAGGAGCCAGGCTGGAAGTTCAAATCCATTAATCAGCCCCTAATTCATTATTGTCAGTTGGGGCAGGGCAGGTGTTGTAACTAATTTTGCAACAATGAAAGCACTTAGCAAGTGCAAAAGATCACTAATCAGGAAGCACTAAGGAAGCAGGTGCCAGCTAAAAAAATATTCTGTGACACATTAATCAGCCCCAAATTAATTCAGGTCACTTGAGGCAGGGAAGGTGTGCTTGCGTTGCCACAATAATGTACACTGACTGGACAACCAGAGGGTGCTGTGATGAAACAGAGGGTGGCATGGGTGGGCCAGAGGGTGGCATGAGTAGTCAGAGAGTGGCAGTGGTGACAGAGAGTGGCAGTGATGAAGAAGAGTGTCCCAAACAGGCTGGACACGTAGAAACAACAAGTTCGCGAAACTTGCGACCCGACAGGTAAGTTCGCAATTTGCGACATTGTACAAAACCCTCGCGAACTGGCAGAAACCTGCGCAAACACAACAAAAAAAAAATCCGCAAATTCGCGAGAATTCGCGGATTTTGCGGATTGCGAGTTCGGAAATCCGCAAAATTCGCGAACGCGAGATTCGCAAAATTCGCCCAGCTCCTCTCACCAGCTGTCCTTTGTCTCTAAGCAGGCCATTTCACACCTCATCAGAGCAGTTTGGCTTAGCCTGTCAAAGGATGGCCAATCAAGAGATGATACTGGAAGGCTGGATTTTCGTTCATCAGAGACAAAAGGTATATAACTTCTTTTCTGTGACAGTTATAATACATCTTATATTATTTTAATACTTTAAGGTATATTTGTAGCTCACTCCTATCAATGGTTATGCCAATGTGCTACAAAGGGGAACAAGTAATTGCAATTTGTTCCCCCACCAGGGCATATAAAACACCCTGACTACAGTTAAAAGGTACCCTGATCCTGGAGCACACAGGGAAGACCTTGGGTGACATATGTAAAAATAAAGTAGTTTAAGACTTTTGAAGTACTTTAAAGTCGAATTTTCATATAATGTAATTGTAAAAGCAGCCTGCAAAAGCAGGGCTGCCTTTAAAATGACAGCAGGCAACACCGCAGTGCACAATTAAGAGCATTAAATCTGCTGGGCATCTAAACCTACATGCCCCATCATATACTAGAGGCTTACATATAGGTTGTCATACCATTTGTAATTACACCTAATTACCATATAACTTTTACACAGAGCACTGGTCCTGGGTCTGGTTAGCAGAGCCCAGGGCACAATCAGAGTATCAGTCAAACAAATGGGGTGATCAGGGTATGAGGGATGACTCACTCATATCTTCCTACATCCTCTCTATCTATATGCCCTTCTCCCTCTCTTTCATACGTCTAGTTATTCTGCTCTCTTTATGCGTCTGTCACTCTCCTGCATCTTGCCCTGTACCATTTCTCTTACTCAGCAGTGTCACAAATAACAGTCCTACCAGATAAGAGCACATACATAAAGAGCAGAAGAGGGACAAGGCAGGGGAAGAGAATTTAGGAGAAAATTCGATTTGAAACAATGGAATGCTGAAGACCCTTCGAGCAGTACTTCATTTTCACTGCTACAGAACGTAGTCTAGTAGTGATGGTGGATATATTTGTGATTACAAATATTCAGCAACTAAAGCAACAATTTTAGGCACAGCTTGAATATATCTTATTTTAATATTATGTTCTAGTCAACTAAACATTTAAAAAGTCTCCCTTGGTATATTTTCTTTCAATCCATTCAATTCCATGTAATATGTTGTTGCAAATAAAAAAATAAAAAACTAGATCAAGGCTCAAAAAAATATGGCTTTATCAATGCTTCTTCAAGCTTTCTTTAAGGACTGTTTGGCTGGCTGCCACAAGGCAGCTACATATCTCAGCTGAGCCTGAACTCATTCATATGGTGATTTTTGCATGTCATGATGAAGTTGAAGGTTCTCCAAATTAGCAGAAAGCCACTACAGTTTCACCTTGCCTACTCTTGTAAGTGGTTGTTCACCCAAAATGGATGGCACATCGGACTGCAGGGAGTTATGTTTCTTCGCCGTCACCTGTGGCAGTGGGGAAACAGTAGCTCCTGCTTAGCCACATCTTCTCTTCTCTTTTCCTTAGGCTGTATGCCCTGCCTTTGGACCGGTGGCAGGAAGGAATGGGAAGTGGAGTGTGGCATTGCAAATAATTACTAATGTAAGCGGCTGTTGCTTGGAGCCATGCATGAGCCACGCTTGGCACTAGAAAACTTCCCACTGAAAAGGTATCTCCTATTTAACAGCAATCTTTGCGGTTAGCACATTTGCAATTTGTTAAATTTTAGTTGCAAGTTTATCCAAGGGAGCACCACGTTGTCAAATCATGTTTATAGGGCATTCCATTTTAATACTTCTATGGATTTGTTTAATGGTTAGGTCTTGGCAGCCATTGGGCATAGTACAAATCTGAGCAGGAGGCATTATCTTGTGCTGTTGAAGGGCAAGAATCTATTCCTAGGGGTTGGGTAGTATTGTGCCTAGTGGGTAGTAACATAATTTGAGACTACCTAGAATTTGAAACTACCTACACTGTGAGAAGTTGGTATGGCGAATGGATTTGTAACCATTCTATGTATGATGTTGGGTAGAAGTTGCAGATGAGACCTTGGCCACTTAATGGAGTCTTTTGTCTCACTTTTGTGGTGCCGGATTTAATAGCACTGGAAGTTTTGGTAGACACACCCCATTTTATTCTATATGACACGTACAGCCCTTTAATACCATTTTAGTATAGCCTCAGGCTAAGGCTTAAACTCCTTCTTACCACATGTATTCATATTTTTAGCTGTCTTTTGAATTCTAATCTGAGACTCATCCATTCAATGAATATGAGTGATTTGCAAAACATCTGCTTATTTTCCAAATTCTTGCCATTAACATTGGAGGACAATATTGGATTGATTAGGCATATTGGTTAGGTGTTTCATCCGGTCAGCCACTGAAGTATCCAGAGAAACAACTGGAAGGCCCATCCCTACCAACGTGAGGTGACATGTTAGTGCTCTTTCCGTTAAATACATCACAACCTCTGAGGCTGTCTTTTTTTGTTGTTGTAATTTTCAAAACATTTATTTGGAAAGAATTGCACAGCACAATTACATAGTTCCACAATAGCAGAAGACTAAGCACATCAATACATTGCAGCACAGCAGAGATAGTTGCACACTTGTGTCACATTAGAGCCAATGCCATGGAGATTTCTCATAAATCCCAGTGAGGGGCTAAAGCAGATGACCAGGGAAGGCACCAGGCATTGAGGGGAAGGCAGGGAGAATGGAAGGGCCATGAACAAGAATGGAGCAGCTCATGGACTAACAATGGCGGCCGCCGCGGGCGGGGAGCCGGCGGGTAGCGCGGAAAAAGTCGCAGAATGCTGGGGGTCATGGCTTGAAAGGTAGGTAACAAGTGGGCCCCAGACCCGGCTAGAAAGAGGTTCCAGAACTCAAACAGGAGGTTCTGGCAGGGGAATGCTTCTTCAAGCCAGAGGGCCGCCTTAGGCGCAGGCCTGCAACCCCAACACATAGAGACCCTATGCCGCGCGAGGACCAACAGCATGGCGGTCAAACGGCAAGAGGCATCCAAGCAAAATTTAACAAAGCCTAAGAGGCAGATCACAGGGTCAGGTTGGAGTGGTGACGAGGTGATTTCGGAGATAATTGCACAAACCTCTCGTCAAAATGCCGAGACCCGGGGGCACAGCCAGGCAAGATGAGCGAAATCAGCCGCGGGCGCGGAGCAGCGCAAGCACCTGTCGCTTGCTACAAGACATAATCGGTGAAGTTGGGCGGGGGTGCGATACAGCCTGTGTATGTATTTGAAGAGGCTGTCTTTAAGGTTGGTCTTTCAATGCTCGGAAGACTACTAGAGGAAGTCCGGCATACGTGTGTTTTTGTGCATACTTTGAATATTGAAAGAAGGAAACTTAAAATTAATTCTTCTTATCAATGTTTTTTTACTTTTTTTTAATAAACATCCTTTTGTTTTTTTACACTGGTTAAAACACAATATTTAATCTGTCCTTAGTTTTAACATGTTCACTGATTTATATTAAATTTGGCAACTTTTTCTAAAGCCATAGAGCTTTAAGCATTCCTATTTAGTTGTTTTACAAAGAAAACAATTAGCAAGTACACTTATTTGCTGATGATAACCAAGTTTCAGAAATATGACATTGTTAAACCAGAGTACACCCTTTCCAATGGGAGTCCAGTGAACATACAGTCACAAAGGAACCAGGGGTCCTTCATTCTAAAAGATCGGACCGGTCGCTTCTCCTAATTGTAGAGAGCACCAATACCAAATCAAAAAATCAATGCAGAAAATATTAGCACCAGAAACCTAACAAATCTGGGCAATACTAGGATTCAAAAGAGCAAGAACAAAGGTATATAATTGCTAAGCCCTGAAGTTGCCTTTGTGGTATGTAGAACCAACGAAACTAAAGAACAAGTTACTTACCTTAGGTAACAATATATCTGTAAGAGACATATATTAGTTTTAGATTCCTTAACTTAGAATTACCCCCAGACACCAGACTGGATCTGGAGAATTTTTCTTCAGGAGTACCCCTGCGCGTTGGTACGTGGCGTCGGTCGATTCCACGTTCGCCGTCGTGATCGCCGGAATGACTTTGCGGTATCTACTTAGACTCCGCCCCTGCACGCTGACGTCAGTTCTCTACATGACATTCCATGCCAGAAGCGCAGATCCATGCAAGACACGGACCACTGGTGCACAAAACTAGAGTCTTGAAAGGGAGTCCCTTGCTCTAGAAGTCAGTTCGCAGAACAGGGAGGATGGGTGAGGCGGTAAGGAATCTATAACTAGTGTATGTCTCTTACAGATATATTGTTACCAAAGGTAAGTAACTTGTTCATCTGAAAGAGACTATTAATATAGATTCCTTACCTTGGAATAGATACCCCAGCAATACCAACCCCTGAGGTGGGTCTGTGAACCAAGTTCACACCAAAAGTCCTGGAAAGCTGAACGACCAAAGAAGCCGTCTCTGGACTTGGCAATCCAGGCAGTAATGTTTAATGAACGTGTGCAATGATGCCCATATGGCAGCCTGGCAGATGCCATTGAGGGGGACTCCACATCCCAAAGCTGTATTGGCTGCAGTCACCCTGGTGGAATGGGAGCGCAACCCTACAGGAGGCTCCTTTTTCGCCAAGGAATAACAGATTTTACTGCACAGAACGACCCTTCGAGAGATGGTTCGTTTTTGCGTGGCCCGACCTTTCTTGGTGCCCACATAGCTAACAAAGAGCTGATCATCCACCCGGGATTGTTTTCTGCAATCCAAGTAAAATGATAGTGCACGTTTTGGATCCAGATGGTGGAGCCTCTCCTCCTCTTTAGAAGGATGTGGGGGTGAAAGATGGTGGGCAATGTGATGGTCTGTGCTATGTGGATAGAGGTAACCACATTGGGAAGAAAAGAAGGTCTAGTACGAAGGATAACCTTGTCCGGATGAACAGCAAGGAAAGGGGGTTTGGAAGAAAGAGCATAAAACACACCCTGGGAGCAGAGGTGATGGTAACCAGAAAAGCAGCCTTTAAGGTCAAGAGTCTGAGAGGACAAATATATAGTGGCTCAAAAGGAGCACGCATAAGATAAGTTAAGACCAGATTCAAGTCCCACTGGGGCATTACGAAAGGAATAGGAGCAAAAAGGTGAGTAATGCCCTTAAGAAATCTATTTACAATAGGGGACTTGAAAAGAGAAGGCGAAGAATGGCCAAAATGGCAGAAAGATAACTGCTCAAGGGTGCCCAGAGCAGAGCCCTGCTGGGCCAAAGAAAGAATGAAGAGGAGAAGCTCTGAAAGTGGGGCAGAAAGGAGGATCTACCGCCTTTGCTGTGAAGCATGCCACAAATTTGTTCTATTTACAAGCGTATACCGTTTTAGTGGAGAGACGCCGGGCTGCCAAGATGACATTACAGACTTCGGGAAGAAGGTCAAAAGCGGTCAACTGTCACTGCTCAATCTCCACGCAAGGAGGTGGAGACTGGACAGGTTTGGATGCAGGACCGTCCCCTGCTGCTGTGACAGAAGATCCTCCTGAAGAGGCAGCCTGATCGGAGGATCAATGGCCATGTTCAAGAGCTCAGGATACCAGACTCTTCGTGCCAGTCCAGAGCCACAAGGATGATTTGGGCCCGGTCGCGCTTGATCTTCTTCAGCACTCCGAGTTGAAGTGGTATAGGCGGAAAGGCGTATAGAAGACCGCGATTCTACTCATGACGGAAAGTGTCACTGAGCGAGTGCCGCCTTGGAAATTCCAACACACAGAGCTGCTGACATTGCGCGTTCTCTTCGGTGGCAAACAGATCTAACCAAGGCTCTCCCCACTGCTGAAAGAGACCTTACACCACCTCCGAGTGAGGACGCCACTCCTGATCCATCATACACTGGCAGCTGAGTTGGCCCACGCTGGCGTTCAGGGAACCTGCCAGGTGTTGAAGCACCAGGGACATGCCCTGATGTTCCAACCCCATCTAGAGGCGGAGAGTCTCTTGACATAGGGTCCACGACCCGACCCCGCCCTGTTTGTTGCAGTACCACATGGCAGTGGTGTTGTCCATGAACACCTGCACTACTCTGCCCTGGACAGAAGGAGGAATACTTTCAGTGCAAGACGGATCGTCCGGAGCTCCAGAAAGTTGATGTGGAGCCCGGACTACGCCGGAGACCAGAGGCCTCTGATCTCTGCCTCTCACATGCGGCCACCCCATCCCAGAAGTGACGCATCTGTCACCACCGTGGAGTCTGGTTGTGGAAGGGAGAGGGATCTGCTGTTGACCCAATCCTGGTCCATTAGCCACCACTGCAATTGGTGTGCAGTGCCCTCTGAGATCTGGATGACATCGGAAAGATTCCCCTGATGCTGCGCCCACTGGAACGTCAGGTCCCACTGCAGAACCTGCATATGCCACCTGGCATGATCTACCAGCAGGATGCAGGCGGCCAAGAGGCCCTGCAGCTTCAGAGTCATTCTCACCGAAATCTGGGATAGAGGCTGAAACATCAGTAACATAGCCAGAGAGGATAAGCCCGAAACTGCACTGTATCCAGAACTGCTCCGAGGAAAAGGAGCTTCCGAGAGGGAATCAGGTGTGACTTCGGCACGTTGATAGTGAACCCCAGTGAATGCAGGATGACCGCTGTAGTCTGGAGGTGGAAGACGACGCTTGGGGTGAGCCCGTCTCAACAACCAGTCTTCAAGATAGGGGAAGACTGGAACCCCTGATCTGAGCAGATGAGCTGCGACCACCGCCATCACTTTCGTGAACACACGAGGAGTGCTGGTAAGGCCAAAGGGGGCCCAGTAAACTGAAAATGCTTGTGGCCTATCGTGAACTGTAGGTAACGCCTGTGGGCTGGCAGGACAGGGATGTGGAAGTAAGCATCCTGCAGGTCCAATGCTGCCATCTAGTCTCCAGGGTTGAGTGCAGAAAGGACCAGGGCTAATGTCAACATTTTTAACTTCTCTTTCCAGAGGAAGCAGTTGTCGTCCCTGAGATCGAAGATAGTACGCAGGCCTTTGTCCTTCTTGGGCACCAGGAAGGAGTGGGAGTAACAACCACAACCTACTTCTCGGACAGGGATTTGCTTGATAACTCCATTGGCCAAGAGAGCCGTAACTTACTGACGAAGAAGAGACAAGTGATCTTCCGACATGTGATGGAGTGTTGGTGGCATGGAGGAAGGAGTAGGTTCGAATGGGAGGAAGCCTTTTTGGACTATCTGTAAAGCCCACCTGTCCGAAGTGATGTTGCGCCAGTGGAGGAGGTGATGGCAGATCCTGCGTGCACCAGGAGTCGAACGACTCGAAAAAGAGGTCGAAAAACACTAGCCAAAAAATTACAAAGGGTACCACTCTCTCCGGATCTGTGCTGGAGGCGTGGAAAAAGAAAGAACTGAAGTCATCGCGCATTGGCGGTGTCTAAGTAGATATTGCGACGTCATTCCGGTGATCACGACGCCAATGATGAATGCAGAGTCGACCAACACCATCCACTGGCGCGCAGGTGGACTGCTAAAGAAAAATTCTCCAGATCCAGTCTGACGCCTGGGGATAATTCAAACATAATATAATTAATAGTCTCTTTCACATTAGAAAATCAAACAAATGCAATGTAAAGAGTAAATTCCCTATTTTACGAATCAATAGGAAACATATTTACCTATACTTTAAAAAGCTTTCATAATCCTTAAATGGTCAACGATTTCACTGAACTTAATATTCAACTTGTATAAATATAGTATTTGAACTTACTTGCTAAAAGTCCAACTCCTGCAGCAAGTGATCCAACCCACGCAGTCTCTCCTTTCCCTGCTTTAAAAATATCAAGCCATTCAACATACAAGATGCCAACTGCAAGTGGGGATCCATATGCCAAGAACTGAACGAAGAAGGAGATGGTGACAATGACCCAGCCCCATCCGCCATCCGGAGGTTTTTGAAGCATGATTTTCTCCGATAGAATGTATCAATTTCTATTGAAGGTGCTATGCAAAAAAAAAAAAAACATTGCATCAAAATACATTTCATTGCAAAAGGCTGCAACTCTCTATAGTCTTAAAACATTTGAACAACCAAAACTGGAAAAGTATTTTTTTTAGGCTAGACGATCAAGATATTACAAATACCCTAGTTACCTTCCCTTGTTGGTGTACACAAATAATTCCTATCTATTTGGCAGTCATACTATTATTTATGTTTAACCTGTTTTGTGAATGCCTGTTTTCATTATTAATCGTGCTTGGTAAGTTTTGAAGGGCAGTAACTGTCATTCAGAGCTTAGGCCATACCTGTGAAATGTTGGCTATAATTGTATTGTAATTTTCTGCCCTTGTTTTTATCCAACGAAAATAAATGATTTCATAAATTATTCTCAAATGATTTGATTGATTGTCATTTGATTGTGTACTGTGAGAAACAGCTTCTTGACATCCAGTCCTCCTCATATTTAGACCATTGAGTTCCAATGTTGTAGCACAACTACAAAATATAAACTGGCACCAATTTGTGCTTGAGGTTTTCACCCTTCCCCTCTAGCTTACTTCCACAGTCAAACATAGTAGTAGGCTCTCTTCTTGTTTTTATGCAGATAAATACAAATTATTTACTAAATAAATGATCTGAGTTTTGAAATCATAAATACCAGGGATCACATCTCGACGTTTCCATCACACCAAATGTAATTTTTATATTACCAACCGAACGCGATATATCCTTTATATTCGGTAATCAATAATGTCACCTAATCTTACTTCATTAGGCAACATAATTTTTTAGTAGTGCCCATGACGGTATACACTTTCAAAGCAATTACGTCATTACACCATAGGGGCACTGGACGTTGTGTGGACTACTTGTTGAGCATCACTCCTTTGTCATGACTACTCTCCGCGATTTTATGAGGTGTGGATATTTAGTTGCAGACCTTCCCTGGAGATTTGGTGTCACTGCATACTGTGAAAGATGTACGTTACACAGGAAACCCACTTCCAGATGTTTTTACTACAGTGTGATTTGCAAGCATGGCTCCAACGCTGTACACCATTCAGCTTGCCTCAGTAATAAATGTAGTGTAGTTTACCAGTCTATTGTTGGTTATCCACAGTGTCTAGCTGAATGTGCTCTTTGAGTGGTTAATGCATACCTGTTGACCTCGGACTCAAAATGGTGGCTTTTGTGAGGTGTTTCAGAAGGGCAATCCTATTAAGGTCAGTAGAGAACAAATTTTTATTTGGATGGTGTTGAAGGCCATTAAAGGATGGAGAGACAATGTCTTGGGTAGGTGCAGACCAATAAAAGGAGTGTCACAAACATCACAAGTTGGTAAGTTCACAGATATGGCAAGTGCCACGGACGCTGCCAAAGGTTATGTCTATTGTCAGTTGATTGCTTTTAGAATGTTGGTCACAAGTTTAACCAGTTGAATTACTCCCAGAGCAGAAAGCCTATATCACTGTCACACATATTGGACAATGTCTTCAGTGATGTCATCAATGATGTAATTTGAGATGTCATGAGTGATGTAATATGTGAGGTCATAAACAGTGCACAACAGGTACAAAATTGTAGTTCACTAAATTATACCTAGCATATTTCAGGGTCAGGAGTCCTAGAAGGCATTTAGGAGTCCTAAAGTTAGGAGTCCTAACTTCACTACCCCTAAACTGAGAAAAATCCTAACTTTAAGACTTTCGGTATTCCCAGATGGAATTTTGGAGTCCTAAAGTTGGGAGTCCTAACTTCTGTGAATACCGAAATTAGTAAGTGCCTTTTGTGAATACCAAAATGGTAGTAAGTTTAGGATTTTGTCTTAAGTTAGTTCTGTGAATCGGGCCCATGGTATTTGTTTTTATGACTTTCTGTATTTGTCCTTATTTTGTTTTAAAGGTATTGACATGCATTCATATTTATTTTTAATTTGATGAAAAACGACATGGCAACTAGTATCAATGTTGCAGCTTTAGAATGTCTGTCAAAACCTTTTTCCTCGGCTCTTATTATATTAACTAAGCACTATTTAATAAATTAACCACATTCACTCACTTTCATAATCCAATCACAAATGTCTTAGAATTTTGTAATCTATGGGAATGGTCCTGTTTGCATGGGGAAAACAATCACAAAGGGTGGATATTTTATGCACCCAATAATCAGAAAGTCCACACCCTTGGATTTTTCTCACTCTTAATTTCGGCAGACCACAACTGCTGAAATTGAACAGGTATTATGGACTGACACCAAAACTCACGTTATTCCCCACTGTTACTTGTAAACTTGCAACAGGTGCTACTTATCTGACTCGATAAATTCTAATATTTTGGGGTATTGGGTTTTATTGGTTGAGATAAATAGTATAGTACTCTCCAAGCTGCACTTAATTTGGACTAGTGTATTGTATTGCAATTGAATTTATATAGCGCTTACTACCCCTGACGAGGCGTCGAATCACTTTTTGGGCGAGTAGCACGCTACTACGGGACACCTAGAGGATTAGTGTTGAATTAGTATGCTTCCCTTCTCCATCGACGAACTGCTACATAGGACTTTGAGTCTGTGACAGATGCTCACCAGGTGTGATTTTGGTGCCGGAGGTCAAGCCACAAATCTAAGTCCAGCAGGGGCTGAGTGTCAATGAACCCAAAGGACATACTAGACTGCGAGGCGAAGCTCTACATCGGCAAACATTGGAAGAGTCCTCGTTGTGGCCAAGTCCAAGGTTCAGTTTTGGCTTCATTCCTCATTTAAGAGCCACAGGAGTCGATACCGGAGTCAATCCTCTTTGCACTTCAATTTTTCGGGTAAGCAAAAAAAGTCCAAATGGAACTCAGCCTCTTCCCGCTACTCTTGAACTACTGAGAGGGGCCGAGGATGGCCCCATGCCTCTCGATCTCATTCCCAAATTGATCAATGCAAGAGTCCATCCCTAGACCTGTTCCCGCAGAACCTGAGTTTCCAGGGCCTTTTGCGAGACCAAGGTAGATCCAAGAGTTTCACAAAGATATGCTTTGAGTCTTCAGATTCCTTACGACTCACTCTAATGCGCCTTTGGAACCTACAGAGCTAGGAGGTCCTCCATTTGGGTCAGTTGGACCCTCTAAACCCATCACCAGGTTGCTTCTGGTGCTCATACCGACTCCGTCTCCTTCTCCACATCTTACACCGGTTCTCAAAACGTGACGCCAATGCAAACTCCATCAATGCCAGAGGAAGAGGTTCAAGTTGTGCACTTCAACTCTGAGTCAGTGCCACTGCTACCTCGACCGAGACAAAGCTTTGTTGCTGTCGAACTACAACCTGCACCTCTTGACTTCCTTCCTCTACAAAGCAGATCTCACACATTATATATCTTATTTGGCACAGATTCTGACAATGATTATAAAACACAGCTAATAAACTGGCCAACCCTACCATAAAGGCCCGATATGATGACCTACAAGATGCAAGTGGTCTATGCACCTCTCCTGGTTCTGTACTACTCACACATCCACGTCTTGCCACTGAAGAGAGCGCTTCTTTTGCAGTAGTCAGGAGAACAGCAAAGTTCTCAACCTCCAGTTTCCCACCTTAGAAGTCAAAACCAATACATTGTCTGAAGTACTCCAGCTGCGGCAAACTACTATTGATCCTCTACTAACATGTAATGAGGCCCTCACTGATACCCTCTGGCTACATACCGCCTGTAGTTAGTCTGGAGCCTGGCCAGGGAAGGCAGGGCATCTGTGCACTTCAAAGGCATGCCTCTAGAAGCTTCTCCCCACTTCAAATGCACGACTGTACATAAAAGAAGGACTTCAGACACCACCACCTCAGTACACTTGTGAACCCAAGGATACTCTGCCAGGAAGAAGTATTTCTGTGCTGCTGAAGGACTTACACTCCACTAAAATGCACTTTGCTGGACTCCTGCTTTGCTGTGCTGACCTGTGCCCTCTTGTTTGGGTGAGAAGGAGTGGACCTTCATCAGTCGAACCCAGATAGACGCCAAGGACTATTTGGCTGACATCCTGGTCTGAAGCCTCAGGGACATAACAGGCTTCCAACCATCTTGCACCTGCCCCTGGACTCTGCGATCTGTTAGTCTACCCTGCCAAGTGGTGCCACCCTAGTCCTGGACTCTTAGAAGTGTGTCTAAGGTGCTTTCCATCTGATCAAAATTGACGCATCTCCTTTGCTGAGTGGCACATCCCCAAAGAGAACCGTGGCATCGCCACTACTGCATGGACTGGACCCACTGCAAAGACCATCGCCATCTGCAGCTTCTCAAGTCTGACACATTGTCCCGGCAGCACAGCACACCCACAGATTCTCGCTTCTCTTGTCAGCGGCAGTCTCGACGAAGATGCTGGACTCCACATCGTAGCCTTATTGCTCTTGGAACTAACGCATCGCCAGCTGCACGCCGCATTCCCAACACCAGACATAACATCGCAAGCTCGGTTGAAGGGATCATCAATCATGATGCAACAGGACCTTGCACTGCAGCCTCGCTGCATCTCAGGATCGACACATCGCTTCGACTGCGTGGCACATCTCCGACCTGGATCCACGCACTACTCCGCAACCAGAATTTTAGGTACCTTGTTCAGCTTGCCTAACTGGGTTCCTGTAGCCGGACCACACTCTATCGCGGTTGTCCAGAGCTTGTGATCTTTGTCCCAGACTGGTGTGACCATATATTCCCAATAGCACTTTTTGGCACTATTTTCACTATAAACTTTAAATCTCCTGTTCGACTACTTGGATTTTGATCTTGTTTTATGTATTAAATCCAGCTCTATCTTTCTAACTGGGTGTGGGATCCCTTTTGTGCAGTGTTTTTTTACTGTTTTACTGTCTGAAGTGCCTCACAAATACATTACACATTGCCTCTAGGTTTAAGCCCGACTGCTCTGTGCAAGCTACCAGGGGATTGAGCACAGGTTAATTTAGGGTTTGCTTGTGCCTTACCCTGACTGGGATTGTGGTTTCTGCATGACATGGGCCCACACACCAGTGAACCAGTAACCCAGTTTCGAACAAGTGCCCTTAGAGGCCACTATTGTATTAGGGAGCTTAGGCAAAGGAGTTTTAACAGTTGACAATTGGTTTGCAACAGTAGGGTCATGTTAAGGTCTATACTAATAATTGGTGTTTGCTTGATAAGTTTATATGTTTTGATTAGAGAATTTAGATGCTATTTAACAAACAAGAGGAATGAGGAAAGAAAAGGGATAATCAGAGAAGAATTAGAAATGGAAGAGAGAAGAATAGAAAGCATAAAAAGTTGAAGAAAGATGAAATCCTCAAAAATAAAGAGAACAACTCGTGAAAATGAGAGTGTAATCTACAGATTCTTTGTAGAGAATTTGTGATGGTTAATCAACCATCAGCAGAGGCAAGCAGGGTTTTCTGTATCTCAATCTTTGAGTGTACTCATTCAATAATCCCCGTCACTGGTCATGCATACCTTTGATGGTTGACGAAGAGAAATGAGGAGCAATCATCCATATAACCAATACAGAGTTAAAGATTTACTATTGAATCAACAAAGAGTTAAAGTGAGTCAAAAGGTTTTATTTTCAGATCTATTAAGTTTTTATCTATATTTTTATTAGACAGTAACCTTCAGATTTCAGCATTAGAAATTAATGTAATCCATCATTCGATATTTAGTAATAAAATAGAACAGAATGTTTGTCAAAATCATGGTCAAATTAGTAACAAAACAACAAATGTGTTCCAGACAGGAAACTCCCTATTCTAGGTGGAATTTGGATTAAGAGAATAAAGGTGTCAGTTCAGAAACTCATAAAGAGTTCTGATGAGAGAAAAATCAATGCATAAGTATACTATAAAGCCTTTGCATTATAGCTGGAAAGGACTCACAGCTCAAAATAACAGACAATTCAAGGAATAATCGAATTAAGCAGCCTCACAAAGAAAAGCAATGGAGACTCAAAAGGTGAGTCTCTGGCCAGATCCGCCCAATTGGGATCTGAGGTCTATGCTGTGCAAGCTCTAAATTACTCTAGGAACTAGCACTGTTATAAACACACAAATTATATGTTGCAACATTATTTTCTTTTGTCTTCTTCATCCACCAATAGAATATCAAAGTCCTGGGAACTGGTTCACTACCCATGCTCTCACCACAGCATAACAGACTTTCAGACATTAGTCCTAGGAAAGGTTACAATGTTGTTTTCTTGTGGTCCAAAACTTCTTCCATGAATCATTCTTCATGCTGTTATTGTCACTTCCCTATAGCAACCTCACTATCAGTTGTCTAATACAAAACAAGTGTCCATTCACTATCTAACGGTAGGCTTCTGAAGTTGCAACATCTGCAGCAAAGAAAAGAAAAACATCTTGCACAACTATTTAATAAGAAAAACAGGCCTTTCTGTGTTAATGCATCATTTTCGAATTAACATGGAAACAGCAGTGAGGCTAACTTAGTTCTGCACTTTATTTAAGTGCAGAGCTGTAATAGTTATGTATGGTCACCTACTACAAATTTTCTTTTCTTCATTTCGCATGTATTATTTTTAAACATAAAGTTGTGCACAATATTAATGTGTTCAACAGCAGATAACATTGGCTGCAGCACTCCATATTATCATAAATAAAAGTAAACGTGATTCTAAAGCTGCATTCATCTTTCTGTGCTCCAAAGGATCTCTCAGTCACCATGTAAACAAACACTGGCTCCTCAAAGGCATTTCTGTACAGCTCACCTGCCTGAGAGATTTCACTCTGCTCCTGCGTCCAGGATTGTGCGAGGAACATTTCCCCCTGCCTGAGAGATTTCAATCTGCTCCTGCGTCCAAAATATGCACTTTTGTTGCTGTATGCTGGATTTGACCCCTTTATCTTCATCAGCCAACTGAGAGGCCTGAGGCCAGTTTGAACAAGGAAGTGAGTCTCAAACAGGTAGGGTCTCTTCGTCAAGGACCAAACCACAGCAAAGGCTTCCCTTTCAATGCCACTCCAAGGCTGTTCCCAGGGGAGTAAACTTCTCCTAATAAAACCAACAGGTTGGTCCTGGCCATCATCACTGGTCTGGGATAGAATTTCCCGTATCCCATGTTCAGAGGCATAAGTCTGCATAATGAACTACTTCGTATAATCTGAAGCTTTTAGAATGGATGCTGAGCACATTGCTTCCTTCAGTTTCAAAAGCCTTTTTAACAGCTCACTGTTCGGTTTAACTTCTTTGGTTGCTTCTTGGAGGTCAACTCTGTGAGTGGTGCCGCAATGGCACCACACCTCTTCACAAACCTCCTGTAGCACCCAGTCAAGTAAAGGAATGCCCTGACTTGAGTCTTAGTTGTTGGAGCTACTCAGTCCACAACTGTTTGGATCTTGGGCTGTAAGGGTGGAATTTGGCCTCCAAACACAAGGTGGCCCAAGTACACAACAGATCCCTGCCTTATCTGGCACTTGCTTGCCTTGATAGTGAGGCCTGTACTCTCCAGGGCCTCAAGGCCCTTTCAAAGGTGGATCAGGTAAACATGCCAAGTAGAGCTATAGACAACAATATCATCAAGATATGCTGCACTAAAATACTCCAGTGAGGACTTTGTTACCAACCTTTTCAAAGATGACAGTAGCATTCTTTAATGCAAATGGCTTTACAGTAAACTGGCAAAGAATACGGATTTCTCTTTTGCTCCCAGGGTCAGATCAATCTGTCAGTACCCTGAGGTTAAATCAAAAGTACTGAGAAATTTGGCGGCCCCCACCTGTCAATTATTTCATCAGCTCTAAGGATAGGGTGTGCATCTGTCTTGGTGACAGCATTTAGCCCTCTATAGTTCACCCAAAACCTTAGCTCTGATTGACCGCCTTTGGGACGAGTCTTGGGGACTAAGGCCACTTGGCTAACCCAAGCACTTTGAGGGTTCTAGCAGTCCCTAACCTCACCTGCCTACAGCTCTGATGCTTTCCTTAACTTGGTCTGACTGTGTATTTTGCTTTTGACAGGAGTGCTGTCTGCACTGTCCACATCATGGGTACACCAGGTTGCCTGATGCATGATCCACATGTTTTAGCACACTATACAAATTGAATGGCCTCGGTTCAAGGCACCGATTGACTGTTACCAATTTAATTTGACATATTCTACCTTTTATGTAGGTTACACACGTGTCTCTGTGCTCCTTAGCTTTCTGGGTAAGGCCTTAAAGACAGTGTAGCTTATAAAAACAAAACAAGTGCATGGACCCAAAAATGTTCTTAGGTGTTTAGTTCAGAATGCTGGGGTTTCAGAATACCAAAGCTACCTAGTTGTGATGCCAACAGCTTACATTTCCCATCTTTTTTTTTATCTCACTCTTGCAGGTTCTTTTTCATCCTTTTCTTCATGTTTTCCTGCCATTCGCTTCCCCCTTCTCCTCCCTTTTTGGCTTTTCTCTTGCTGGGTAAAGGTCCGATGATAAAAAAAAGAGTTCCTGTCACCCGCTGCCCCCTCTTGCACCCACCAGGACAAATAAAACACTGTTTAAAGATGATGCAGTTAATGTCATGCTGCTCCTTTTCTCTGCTTTTTTGTGGGAAGGTACCCCAGGCATTTGAATTGCGATCCGACCGTGTAGATAGAACAATATTGACATCAGTCAAGGAGTAATTTTGAGAATGGGCTCCCATGAGGAGCCTAAGTACACTGTGAATACCATGCTAGACCAAAGCCTGTACATGCAAACTTATTTCACAAGGCAAAAACAAGGAAGAACAAGTGAATGGCAGCACTACTCCGGTGGCTGTGGACAGTTCCCTGACCTGTCTCATGAGGTCGGGCCGCGGCGTGTCTGCAGTGTCTTCTCCCTCTGGGCTTCAGCCACGCCAGGGGAATGAAGCTTGTGCCTACAGGACAATCCCTGGTCTGTGTTTTCCAGAGAGTTGGAGACCGCGTTCTTGGGGGCCCGGAAGTGGCAGAGAGCCAGCCATTAATAACAAGTCACGCAGACACCCCCCCACCCCCCACCCGACTCTTCCCTCTGTCCAATCACTGCTCAGGCCTCCTCTCCGCCACAGAGGCTGATGTCACTGAAGTCCTGGAGAGCTGCAGTCAATCCCGGCGCAGCCCTCTGATGACGCGGCGGGAACGGCTGAAACTTTGAGCCAACCACAGCGGGGCACGGAGGTGACTTAGGTGGAGCAGGCAACGGCGTCCCAAGGTTCCCGGGCTGCTGGCGGTGCTTCTAATGGCAATGTTGAAGCACTCTCACACGGCGGTGAAGTTGGGGGGTAAGTTCACACACCATAAGAACCTCGGGCCAGGAGCGGTAATCTTATTACGTACAGCGCTTTCCCTGCAGCGCTTCCCAGTTCTAAATACGCAGACTCCACCCTCCGCGCGTGTGTGTGTTTTTGTGTGTGTGCATGCGTGAGTGTGGCTGTGTGTGATTGAGAGAGGCTGTGAAACGAAGGCTGGGGATGTGCACGGCACCGTGCGCGCCCTTGAGGACAAATCTGAGACAGCAGAGGCGCGTGGCCGAACGCTGTCTCAGATTCCCTCGAAAGTGAAAACAATAGGTCTTTCGCTGACGCTTGACCTAAAAAGGCCTTACCAGGTGGTGTGCCATATTCAGGGCTACAGCACTGCATGTAAATGAATAGGTTAAATAAGATATAAGGGGAGAGGATGTTGCCTAACGGCTAGGGCGGTCGACCTCAAATCTGTGGAACCGGGTTTAAAATGTAAATGTATTGGCATTTATATAGCGCACTACTTACCCGTAGGGTCCCAAGGCGCTTCGACCGCTGCGAAACCCTTCCTGGCTTCCCTGAGAGATGGTCCCTTAATGGGTATCTCCAGGGTGAGACCAGGCATCCCCGGCGGTCTGGTGGGGCCGTTAGTGAAGATGAGGCAAGCTAATGCCCAGAGTTGCCGAGTGTGATCGCTGATCAGAGTGGGCACCGAGGCGAGAGAATTATCGAGTCCGCTGACCCTGGTCCAGAAACCTGCCGCGCCGGGAATCGAACCCTGGTCCCGGGCCGTCCTCTGCTCTCGGGTCTGCCGCCTCTAACCAGTGAGCCACACTACTTCACAATCTCGGCAACCATGCTCACCATCCTGTGATTCTGGGCAACTCACTTAATCATTATCATCATCAAATAAACCTATTCGACAAATTAAGTCATAAAAGCATTAAACAAAAACAAATAAAGGAGTGGATGAAAACAATTATCACAATATAATGTATAACCTAGTTAAAACAGCGTGACAATGAAGATTGACCTTTAAAAAGAGAAGTAAAATATGTACAATTTACTCTAAAATCAGTATATTAAAACCAGTTATTGGGCACAATAAGTTTTACAATTTTCAAGGCGAAGAAAGGGCTTCCCACCAAGATCGATCACGCATCTACCAGAACGCCTCCATTAGAAAATGTAATTAACTAATTCACTTTTCTTAGGTTTGGCGAAGGGAATTAGATCTTAGCGCCCACGACCGCCCTAGATATTTTGCCATTGCTATAACAATGGATACTGTTGTATCAGTGTGCAAAATTCTTTAAGCACCACTGTCCCTTTTGTTCCTAAAAGCTTACAGGTTGGTAACAACCAAACTCGACGTGGAGCATAGTATCCAGCACAAACAAATAGTAAATGTGCCAGAGATTCGACGCTATCCTTGCATATCGGGCATGCTTTATCCCTAGATGTGTTCCAACTAGCTGTAAATGCTCTCAGTGGCAGCGTGCCTACCCTAAACTGGAAATATAATTTCCGGTTCAGCGGCTTTGTAATAAGATCCCAATATGCCTCCATCTTTGGGATAACCTTAAATTCCAAAAATTGACCAGTTAGAGTAGAAGACTCGCTAGTTCGGAGTGTGTTATGCTGGACCCATTCCCAGTACTTATCTTTCAAACATTTCTTAGTGGGGAAATCCCCACTAATCTCCCCATGCCTAACAAAAACAAAATGAATGTGTCCTTGTGTAACACAACTGGTGCTCATGTAAAGCGCTCCAATACCTTTGGGTCAAGTTTGCACTATAATAAAACTTTTAAAAAAAAGGAAGGAATAATTCATCTTTTACTCCTTGTAAGATAATGCAGTCACCCTTTTGCCACTGCTATAATCAGGGAGAATGAGGGGAAGATTGTGGCGTTGCAAAGAGGCAGAAAACTAAATTGCTGATCTGTATTGAGTGGCTGCACGTCGTTAAAGAGGCCAGCCATTAAAAAGAACACATCTTATCATTTTCCCCAATAATAAGGGTCGGGAATGTCCCTTTGTTTGATAACGTCTGATTGGGTTGTAAAACCTAATGTGACATCAAGTACAATTCCCCTGTAAAAAGTAGTATGTGCGAAAGACGAAAAAAGGTGCAAGGGCGGCTCAAGGGGCGGAGCGCTCCAGTGGAAACTGCAAACCAATGAATGGAGTCAGATGCCAAATAGGGGTAGTGAGTCCTGGAAGACCCACGGTTCAATAGTTATCTAGTGCCCCTATGCATTGCAACCTGGATCGGTGGAACAGAAACTATCCATGTTTCAGGCCAGGTACCAAGAAAAATAACTTTAAACCTCAGAGGTTTTACAGCAGGTTCAAATAATGGGGTATGTAATTTGACAATTCCTTATGTTATTATTTCATGTAGTAAATTGCATTTAAGATAATTTTTACCTTCAACCCTCTTTCCTTTTCTACTCCGTCTGTTTCAAATAGATTTTAGTTTCAAACTGTGCATGAGAATATACATGGAGGGGATAAGATAAAAGTTACGCCAGCTTGATGAACTCAGCCGGTGGACAGCAAATCTACACTTCAGTTAGGAATATCACACCTGATGGATGATGTCATCAATGATGTAATTTGAGATGTCATGAGTGATATCACTGATCATGTCATGAATGATGTCATGTGCGAGGTCATAAGCAGTGCAATGAGGGCGTACATTTTAGTTAACTGAGGTAAATAGAACTGCTGAATTTCTATTGTTTGGTAGGAGTGAAGTGTGAGCCTAACTAGAACTTCCCTATAACCTTGTTTTTTTCAGTTAAAAAAAATATATCTATGAGATTTGGCAGTTTGATTTCTGTGACGGGTGATGAGCTTCATGGATGGATTATATATATATATTATATATATATATATATATATATATATATATATATAAAAACCAAAGTTGCGGTAAATCACCATTCACGCTCACGAGTGGGTCGGAGTAGGGCTCCTGGTCACCCACTCAATTCACGAAAGTCTTCCATTCATTCGAATAGACGTCTCCGACATTCAAAAGTTGCTGTGCACGCAATTTTCCTGCTGATTAAAATTGCGTGCACAGCAACTTTTGAGTGTCGGAGACGTCTATTCGAATGAATTATTGACCGAAAAAAACCAAAAGGTTACAGAGACGTAGTGGGGGCTGGTGGATTTTGAGTGGTGGGGCGAAAAATGTTGTACCCTAATGTAATGAGTGAGCTGCAAAAGGAGGGTGCGGGGGGGTTCTCCCCCACAAGAAAATGTAGAAAAAAATTGATTCAAATGGTGGGTTTGGCACCACATATTTACTGCACATTGTTGGAAAAAAGGGGGATCCAAATATAGCGATTATGAAAAAAGGAAGCAATAGTAAGAGGATGGGGAGAAAGGGAAGGGGAGCAAAGTGAATGAAGAAGGAAGAAGGGAGGGAGGGCTGGAAGTGACATAGAAGAGGGAGGAGGAAGGTTGTGTGAATGATGCAAATTGATAAAGCACTGCATCACGCATGCTAAGCAATCAGTGATTACTGGTTAAGCACGGTTTATTCAAATTTACACTCTAACTCGAGCAAACAGCAGTGGCCATCTTCTCCTACATGCGCTTTCTAACATTAAAGGCAATCCTGGTTCCACTAGATCGTCAGAGACAGGGCCTCAAATTATTCGAGTTGATGTGGATTAACAAAAAAAATATGCAATCCCTATTTGTGAATTTACGTTGAAGTCGGAGTACTTATGTTACATGACTGCGCCCATGTTATCGACCAGACAAGGATACCGGTCAGAATCGCCCACTGGGATTAAAGTGTGCAGGTATCTGCGCATGCGCTCCACTGACCCATCTGACTAGCTGGCCCGGCTATGCTGGTCACTGCTGTGCTTCACTCCCCAGTGAATAGGTGCTTCTGGCTCATAAGGTTCATAAAGGTCGTGAACTGGTTGTGTTCAGGGGTGCCTGCACTGGTGATGTTTCTGGTGGGAGAGCTCGTCACTAGAGAGACAGGGTCCATGAAAAACCACAATCACCCAGGTTGCCCACTGCAGATTCCACTGTCAGGCGCTGCACATCTGGGCTTCAAGGGGCACGCTGGGCGTCGCGGCTGTTGCAGTCTGGGGCTCCCTAACTCACCTGGCTTTAGTGCATGCACAGCACCGCTGCCCGTTCGTGCAGCGCCTAGAACCATGTGCATCACTTTAGTTACTACTCGCGATGGTGGCGCACTCACTCATACGGTTTTAAAAGAAAGGGAGAGGACCTACTATCCAAGGGACAGGGTGCCAAAACTGTAACAAATAGAATAAATATTCCCTTGGAATCAACTGTTAATCAATGAGTCGCATTCAAACATACACTATGCAAAATCCTTTCATAAGAGAATATCTTCAAAAAAGAATATCTTCAAAAAAGAATATCTTCAAAAAGCCCCACATATAATTATAACAGTAGCAGTAAAGACTTCACAGCAGGTCCAGTGGCCCGAAGCCTTTGTGCGCCATGGGCAGTCCGGGAGATGTGCTCTGAGCAGCGCAGGCACCTGGCGCGCAGCACATGAGGCAATGCTGCTGGGCGTCACGGGTTCCCACTGTAATGTTTCTCATCACACAGGCTATGGTATTTTGCACGGTTTTGCAGCTTATGAGAAAGCAAGGAGCCCCAGGGAGAGAGAGGGAGTTGCCACAATCCATTCCTGTCGAAACAAAGCCACGGAGAATAGTTGCGAAATCAGGCTTCTTGATGGATGGCACAAGTCGGAGCAGCTAGAGACGGCATAGAATGAGGTTCTAAATTCTGTGTTTTAATAACCCCAAGTTATATGAATGGGTGTGTGCTCCTGGCTGCATGCAGCCTACATAGAGAAAAGGGAGAGTGCGCATGGCTGCTTTGGTCGGCCCCAGGCCGACCCAAGCAATCAGGGCCCACAACATTGGGCAAGCTACTCCGCCCCCCCCCCCCCCCGCCCTCGAGCAGGACCGCCCTTCCAGAACCAGGCACTCCAGGCACTTCTGCTTTCTCGCTGTGCAAGATGCAGAAACATAAAATGGTAGTTTTACGATTTTATGTGCACCCCCACGCCCCTATGGAGGAGCCGCCAGTGCAGAGACGTTATAGTTATCCTCAGGTTTCATTCATACAAAACCAGAGAAATTCAGCAGTTCTAGTTAGCCGAGTTAACTATAACTTGCATCCCCGCAATGCACTGCTTATGATCTCACATATTACATCACACATGTCATCGGTGATATCACTGACCATGTCATCTCTGATGAGATGAGAGCATGGGCCTGCTCTGAGAAACTGTTCCTCATGTGCAAAGCCAAGAGGCTCACTCAGGCTCAGTGCACCGTACATATATGTAAATACACAGCATCCAGCAATGATGGGACCAGTAGTTCCAACTCCAGCTTTGACAGCCGCTTACTGAGCATTTCCAGGTTGTGCCAGTTGACCAGGACACTGGTGGTTGCAAGTTAGTATTAGTAGAACCTTCCAGATAGGTCTGTGCAGGGTATTCACAAACCCAGAGTCACTAAGTTACCCAGCCTCACTTGCACTTGGCCCCTGACATGGAGGAATGTGTTGAGCTGCATGGAATTCATTTGGATGAATGTGCATGTTCAGGAAGGTTCCACGCCTAACCGAGATTGACAAAATCAATCAATTTAGTATTTTATAGTGTAAACTGTTCTGATGGGGCCTGCAGCACGGGAGATGACCGCTATGGGTGGGGAATACAGGAGATGGACATTAGGTGCTCATGAAATAACCACACTCTTGCTCATGGTCAGAGTCGGAAGTGCCGCCCACTTGCGGACGGCCTCCTTTTATTATCTCCCCGCAGACCACGCCTGGCCTGCGGATGTGTGGATGAGTGGGGGTGGTGTGTACAACAACTAGAACTGGGACCATTACATAAACCATTATTGTTTTGAATACGATCTAGTTTGGTGTTCTAATGCTCATGGACGTCTGTGGTGAGGTGAGTATTATATTTGTTCTGAGGGCACCAATAGTAAGATATTTTAATACAACCATGTTTTGTATCTCACATAATTATAACGAAACAGCAAGAAAGTCCTTGAAACTAAGAATAGTGTGAGAAACACGGGGTTCAAGGCCAAGTGAAGCCTGATAAAGTTAGCCAGGATATATCTATCATCCTTCAATAAAAATGTCTCATGGTACATATTTCAGATGATAATGTAAGGGTAAGGACAGACCAGGGTGTTGTGTTCAATAAGCAGAACACACCAGAAAGTTGTACTTCTTTTATTATAAGTACAATGGAATTGGGGCCAACACTTCCAATCTCCTCAGTAGACTAATAACATGGTCACCGACCTCGTGTGACGTAATGAGCAATAATCCGCGTTCTGGGAACTGATGTCACCAAAATCTGGTATCCTCCCACTTCATTCCTGCTCTGCAGAAACCGACCCCTCCCACCATAGCAGGACACTCCCTGTCTGTCCAGGAAACCACGGGGGATCCAGTAAATGCCACTCACTAGACAAAGACTTTGTGTAAGGTCTGCCGCCTTGTCGCCAGTGCTCAAAACACACAGTTAAAATGCACAAATGTACATTTTCGAAATATAGAGCATGTTTCATAACCGTGATTGATATGGCCCACTGTCTTGTTCTGGGCAATAAGTGCCTAATTTGTAACTGTGTTCACTAGGCAGGTTTCCTGCAGTATGGAATGATGTCGATTGTTTATTTGTTCCCAACTGCTAATAAATAAATGCATAACAATAAAATGTGGTGTTCCAGTTTAATGAAGAACAAACAGACATAGGCCTCGATTACCAGTGCCCCGGAGGCTAGGCAATATTTATGACTTCTGGGCCTTCATAATTAGTTTGTCCAAATAGGATGGCAAATAAAAAATCTTTACTCCAGGGACAGGTATTTATCGCATGTGGTAACTACCACCTTTACTGAGTTTGTACAAGTAAGGAGGGATAACATGGCTAATCATTCTGTAACACAATGAATTTCACATTCTGGAATTTATCAGGGGAAAACTGCAAGCATTTGATAACTATCACAAAATTTGTAATTCCAATCCCAGTGCAACTATGTGTTTGGTCTGGGAATAGGAATTTAGCCCTTAACTCTTAATAAGGGCCCTGGCAACATCAGATATCCTGAGGTTCGAAATGTACTGGGTGAGATCACTAAATAAATAAATAAATAAATAAATAAATAAATAAATAAATAAATAAAATAGCACCTTGTATGAGTTTGGGGAATAACTTGCAGATTTTTATGTATTCGTCACCAAAATATGCATGTCCTGGTATTTACATAGCCCTTTTCCCTTGTCCTAGTTTTAGCATGTTTTACCTGCCAAAATTGATCAAGTAGGTGTAATTTTTACTGCAACTGACGTTACCCTGGTTCAGGAAACTCCACACCATCTGATCTGTTTACCAAAATAAATATGAAATGCTATCATCCTAGCCTATCTTATTATACATGGCACAGAGTAATGGTGTGAGAGCAAAGACAGGCCTGAAGACTAAGAAGAGCAAATTGTGTTGCAGGAGGGAATAATCGGAAGACCAAGTATAAACACAAAATTCTAAACCAAATCTAGCTTACAAATCACCAAAAGAAAGCTCTGCATTACAAAAAGGCAAACATGTTGGATTGGGGGCCCCGATATGGCAGCTGCTTCAATGCTGCAATTAATCATTACATACATCCAGTAACGTAGCCAGGATGACACAGGCTAAGGTGCAAGCAATGAAAATGACCTCTTTGATTGATGTTGAGGTAGTAAAATACAGTATTATCTGGGTTCAATAAGCCCTAGAGAACTCTGAGCCCCAGTGCCACTGCACCTGCAGCACCAATGTAGCTATGACCCTTCATACAATACACTTTAAAGACAATCGGCCTACCCAGAAGAATCCCAGGTAAACCTTTAATTTGAAACAAATTATGTAATGTGAGCAGGGAAGAGAATAAGGCAGGACTCGATAGAAAAGGGTGAACGATACAGGTGTGAATTGAATGATTTGCAAGCCACATTATCTTGTAAAATACAGCACTTTTCAAAATGTTCTAGCCTGACTTGCACGACGCAACATCCTAATAAAAAGTTGTGAGGCTTTAATTGGAAAAACAATGAATGTGTGTAGGAATGGAATAGGGTTTGTTAAATGCAGGCGAGGCAGCGGATTAAACCACAGCCCAAAATAGAAGGCTGTTCAAAAAATGTTCTACAAATAACCTAATACATTACAAAATAGTAAAAAACAAAAATAAAGTTGAATTCAAGGTACTGTAGTAAATTAAAAAGGTATGGTGACACATGCATAAGAAACCACGTTGCCCTCTAAAGGTTGTGGCCATTGTAGTGTCTTGCGAGTTAGAAATGAAGGAACCCTCTGGCTTCAGGTAGGAATGTGATGCAAGTGTTGGAGCGGAATTCACTGAAGGATGGTTTCGACTGTGGGTTTCACGGTTACACGCTGAAGAATAAAGACGTGTATTACTACGTTCTGTGTGTGGCGTAGTCCTTTGTGGGGACCCAGGCTGAGGATTACGCTCCAACTAGCAACGAGTTGAGGGATAAGTAACCTGAAAATCGACATTGCTCTCCCAGAGTGTTTGCTGTGGTCCATGCAAGCTGCTTGTGCATGCCATGTGTGTTGCAGTCAAAGTGAGGAACCAACGCTTAACACACATGGAGTCAAAAGTGCAACGCCAACCTTTGTAAAGAAGTAAAACATTATGAAAGCCTTGCAAAGAACTCTTCACATGGATGCTGCTGGTCAGATCATATGTAAAGGTACTGCACTACTATGCAATATACAGTCATATGTAATTTGGAGCATGAATGCTAAAAGCAGATAGAACCAGGTTTTCAAAGAGAAGTTAGTGATAATCACAAAGTGCAAGATAACATTAAAATTAGAAAGTAGTGAAGACGAAAGAACACACAAAGAGTCGCCTAAGAATAAAACAGTTATTTACTCACACAAACCTGAGTAAAGTGAGATGGCATAAACCTCAGTCGGGACGCCGCAACCCAGGTCAAGCAAAAGGATTGTGTTTGACAGGTGCGCGACTATCACCACTGTCTCAGCTGGCAGAGTAGGAAGTCACGTTTCCAGCTATCATTATGTATGATCGTGAGGTAAATTCCACACTAGATCACAACGCAGCTGCTTTCCTGAAACCACTGTTTGATACAGTCAAAAAGCTAAATAGATTGGCTGCTTGAATAGAGACATTTCATGATTTAATCAATGCACTTGAGGAGACTGATAAAGAGATTATCAAGTATCTCAAATCTTGCTGGTGATTGTGTAAGAGAAGTCATAAAGAGAATACCAGGACCTTTGAAGAAGTCGCATATCGTCCAATTAAAGAAGTGTTGAATCTCAAGTTTAATCCAATGCCAAATCTTTATTACCAAAGATCCATTTTCAACCAGGAAGGACAGAAATATGGTAAAACCATTGATGAATTTGTGGAGAGAATCGACACACTCAGCCATTGTAAGTTCATTTAATTTAATGATGAAGAAGCTATACGTCTATCAGATTTCACTACGCCACTTCTAGGACGCCACAGCGTCAAATCCTTACCCCTGCCTCACAGCAGGCGTCAGTCGCAGGCCCTTTCACATGGGGCTTGCCCCATGTGAAAGGACACATTGCTGGGGTTGCATCGGTTTTCAGACACACTTAAGCAATGCATCAATTTTGCGCCTACAGATACGTCAGGAATACTGACATATCTATAAATCATTGCAACATGGAGTGCCGTACAGTCAATACGGTGCATCCATGGTGCCACAAGGAGGGTGCACTGAAAAGTGTTGCATCTCTGTTTTCATGCAGCGATGCAACACTTTTCATAAATGAGGCCATTAGAGTTTTATTTTTCATTTGTTCCCCTACCCCTTACAGCAAGAAGCTACAACAGGACTACTGGTTAGTCAATATTTTGATGCCATAGGGAAGAAAGGTTGAGTGATCTCAGTTCCAGAAAAGGTGTCAATGGCATTATTAACAACAGGTTATATTGTAAAAAAATAAAATTAAACATTTTTTAAAAAAATCAAAGGAATGGACAAGCAGATTTCTTAAAGTTTCAATATATTTTTCGAAGTTGACTGACTGGCATTTACTAAAGAGGAAGTAAGCAAACTTTGGAATTCTGTGTAGTTAGTTTCAGGCACCAAAACCATGGCAGTAAAATACCCTTTACCTTGTTAAGCAATGGATCTAAAGTGCAATGTTGATAAGTAACAGACACATCAGCAAACTGCATTATACAATCTATACTATCAGGAAGGCAGAGGTTATTAGCAACAAAACATGGTGAGGTTGAATCCCTGTGTTTGAATGTTCAGCGTGATACTAATCCAGTGCTACAGCCAATCCGTTAAAAAGATCAATCAAAGTTCAGGAAGGTGATTCTTCCTCCCCAAAAATAGTTGCAGGGGTTGTGAAATCCAGGGTACTGCACAGCAAAATACAATGCACCATGCAGTACCGTGGGTTACTGGTCCCTTAATGGAAAATTCCATCGGAAAGTGATTTCTCCTAGGATGTTCCATATTGTTTCGTTTTCAAAAACTCAGGAACCTTTCACTCCCCTGCATTTTGGATGTGAAGCACTTGCTTTCAGAATCTGCCAGATTGCCTCCTAAAACAATGCCAGGTGATGTTCATTTAGGAGTGCCCTCCCTTAGCAAGGTGAGAAAACACATAATGTTAGGCATATTTTTTGTCACAATAGCCCAGGAAATACGGGAAGCTTCAACTGTCTGTTACTGATTTTGATCAGTGTTTGTAGTCATCATTTCCTGTATGAATGGTCAATTATCCTGAGACCTCTTACCAGGATACTGTACCAAGATATTAATTCATTCTTTAATATAAGCATGTTAAGAAAGTAGAGTCCATAACACTGTCTTGTAGCTCATAGGGTTATCACTGGTCTGAAAAGTATGCTTAATCAATGCAGGTGACCACTCACTGGATTTCTAAAATGCAGAAATTCACGAATTATATTGTTCTAGATTTTCCTGAGTACTACTATCTCACAGATTAGAAACTGCAACTTCCATTTGGAGAAACAGAAAAAACCTACAGGTCTAGTGATGACTCATATGGACACTGTAGACCTGGGATTGGGGCGCCTCGTGATTGTTAGTTGATCGGAAGAGGGGCTAGAAGTGGTCTAGTTGATGAGCGGGTGCTCAGCTTCAACCCAAGCCTTACTAAGAATTCAGGTGCCTTTACGAGAATCACTAGGGATCAATTATCTAGTGTACTCCCCAGACAGCATATATGTACCCTGATTTTTTTTTTTACTGCACAATTACTTACAATCGTTGCAAATTGTGACACCGTATCAAAAAGTAACAGTTAAAACAGGTCTCATTCCTTTTGCGAAATGGAGTTTTACGCTAAAATGAGGCATAAAATTACAATTAAAAATTTGGTGGCGTCGCTTATATAATTAATGATTGTAGGCGAAGAGTAATTTACCCTCCTTGGTAAGGAAACACAGTTCCAAGTATAATATTTTTGTACATTGTAATCATTGGATTGAACTATTCCACCTCGTGGAGACCTCCACAGTCCTCATCTACCAAATTATCTAGTTTAATGGAGGGCTGTATTCCATATCCAAAGACGGTATCCACTATCCCCACATCTGGTCTTCATAGGTTCTGGGCTCACATCAAGGGAGGGGTCTGCTTTTCTGCAGTTACTGAGGTGGGGCTGAAAGGTCAAACAGGAAGGTGGCCAGGAGTATATAGCTATCAATCGTGCAACCGGTGCAGTGGCATTGAGACCCATGGGTGTGAGGGGCTCACTTCGCTCCAATCGGTGGCTGTTTTTGCTCCCTAACAAGGTAATGGTGGCTCCATATCCCAGCCTGCATTAGGACCCATGGTGCCGTTACTATGCCACTGCAGAAGGCAACCCAGGAAGAACCATGAATTAAAAACTCTAAACCTGGAGAGATAAACTTTGAAAAACAAATGATGTCTTCTGGGGGCATTGAACTGCACTGTCCTACAAATATGAGATGGAATACACTAACGGGAAGAAGTTGCTTATTGTGAAAAATATTTTTCGTATAGACTCGGAAAGTGAGCTATAAGTCTTTGTTTGACTCGGGCATTGCATAATGTTTTGAAATCTGATTTTAGAATTGCATGGAGTAAGCTAACGGTAAATAAATAGCAGTATGGAGGCATTAATGTGTTCTTGTTGTTTGCATGTGTGGTGCAATGATATTTGGCATTGTCTACAAAGTAGGCCTGAGCGGTAAATTCCGTTACGCTCGCGGAATATGCAGAGTTTGGATAATTTCGTGTAATTTTGCAGCTGCACCTCCCTCGGAGGCCCGACGTGCTGGGCGGTCTCCGTTTGCCACGCCTGCCAACAACAAGTCCAGGTGACCCACCTCCTCGAGAAGCGCAAAGTTTGTGCCATCTTTGTCTCAGCCATACCGCCAAACAGGAAACCCACCGCAACCACAACAAGCACTAGTTCACTAAATTAATTGAAAATGATCGATCCTATTATCAGTCACCATGTCAACTAAGGATAAAAATGTGGCAGGTTATTAAAATTGAATGGTTTTATAACGTGGACTATACTGATAGCCCAAAACGTAGTGCAGTCACTGGACTGCACAATCTAACCCAATCCCACTGGAGGCACACCTCCCCATGGTCAGCTGTCCCCAAGACCCCAATCTGCTGTGCTCGCTTTGAAAAACAGATGTTTGTGCACAAAAGTTGATTGTTGCTTCTGTATGTGCCGCAAAGAGCTTCCATGTGGCCCATGAGGACCCGCACTAACATTACCTTTGGACCTTAGTGAGCGAAACAACAACTATGTGCGTGCTGGTCTACTTATATAAGTGTATATTGAAATGCAACCTCTCTCAGAGTCCACCGACACATTCAAAGTAACAGTGACCTAAAGCATTCTGTTTGCCTTTTGCTGAGTTATTTGCAAAGCTCGTCATTCCTCGAGGTTTACTGGTAGGTCGCTCGTGACCATGGTTTCCAAAACATAAGTACACTTGAAGAGAAAGGTCAGGGTTACACTTTCAAAGGCTTGTAAACGCCCATCCCTTTGAGATGCATACTTTTAAAATACTGCAAAATTTGCTTCAAAATCAAAACTGTGCAATTGTTGTCCCACTCAAAGGGTGTTTGTTCAGCAAAGCCCTTAATCCCCTTCCAGGGTGTTAGTTCGTCTTATCCCTACGTGGCGTATGCTATTTTATTTTGCTTCCTTGAAAACAAACCAATTCACATACCTAGAAGGACTACCTTAGCAGGCCACAGCCACACAAGCAGAACTCAGCATTCATACTATAGTTAACAAATCGACCTTCTCCTCTTTACAATTCCACATCAGCAAATGCGCATTATAACAAAATCACCAATTTCCTTTTCATTCATGACATCAACCCCATATACGTTACAAAATCATGATTACAAATCTTCTCCAAACACATCGACTACCATGGCCCTCAAGGCTCATCTCTCAATTGCATGAATCGGCAAACCCACACTGTTTGGAGACTTAACAGATGTTCATAAAAAGACTCTCCAATTCAAAAGATTGAATTTCAAAGTGTTACCTTCAAATCCCCCCAAAACAGTGCTTAATGTATAAAACAATAGGTGCCTGGACCCTTGTCAGCAGCCATTGCAGCTTGCATCCCCCATGCCGGCATGGCCAGTGACAGCTACTAACCATCACACTCCTCCTACAAGTGTGACAATTCAGTCTATTCCAATCCCCCAAAGCCCTAAGAATGGCTCAGGCAGCAGGTATTACTATTTTTTAATATATATTCAGTTAATAAACAACTGTTCTTGTGCTCATCTGTCAGTTAGACAAGCAGCGCCATTGTGTGGCAGACTGCCTTAAGTGCAGGTGCTGACAATTTGGTGCTGGTGCCGAGCACCGGAAGTCACCGGCTCAAATTAAGTACTGCCCCAAAAGCCCTAAAATTCTCACCATTGAAAATCCTTCACACTCACATCATCTACCACCTTCCAAAGATAAAAGTTGACAATCGATCACCTCACAGAATGTTTAATAGCATTCTATGTAGATATTCCATTTGAAGTCTGGAGGACCACTGTATATATATAATTTTTTTTGCAGATGTATATAGTGCGAACTCGACCCGAAGTTATTGGAGCGCTTTACACGAGCACCAGTTACGTTACACAAGGACACATTCATTTTTTTTTTCTCGTAGGCATGGGGAGATTAAGTGATTTGCCCGGTGGTCGAAGTGGGGGAAAAAAGTAGGAGAACTGTGGGCGGAGAATTAGAGGTGGGAATAACCTAAGGATTGGGTCAGTGCACGGAGTCAGAGGTGTGGCCAGAAAGAGCAAATCATTCTAATTTTTAGTATTTGATTGGCATTTCACTACCCAGTTACAGCTTATTACGCTATTTAATTCAACCAATGAATACACGTCTATTTAAGGTATAATATGAGTTGTTGACATTCAGAAAGTGGGATATGTTTCCAATCACAAAATGCCCCAAATACACTTAGAAGTGGAATCACAAGCCATTTGTCTCAGAGCATGGAGTTTCTGTCTTCAGCACTTCTCCCTTTTTCTATAAGTGCAGTTCAAACATGAATGGCAAAATATCCTAGTTTGCAAATATTTTAATTTAATTACTATATAATTAGGGCTATGCAATATTTGCCACATAATGCATCATCTGCTGCATAATTTGACGATTGTAACCAATAATGTCTTTGTAGCTCAAACGGTTCAAAAGTTACTAAAAGATGAGACTTGTGTTACTGAGGTTGACTAGTCACCTTTCTCACTACTGCATTTGTATGTTACACTGGTATTAATAAGGCAAAATCTTCGCAGAGACTGTTAGCATGTGTAGAAATGTCAAAATAATAAAGTATCAGAAAATATGCCCCCCATTACTGCATAATTCCAGTGCCCCAAAGCAGGCAGCACATGCTAAAAATGCATGTTCATGAACTAGAGTGACCATGAAGTTTGTGAACTTAGTTTGGAGTGCGTGCAAATCCTTCATTGCCGATCCCTGGTGTGTTGCAGCTACTACTGTTGAAACAAAGCCAATAGAAGTACCTATGGATGAGACGGACTGGCCTCAAGGGCAGGGCTGGCTTTAGCACTGGTGCAACAATGTTTGTTGGTGCCCCCAATGACCACCTACGCCGTGGATTCTCTCCAGTGCTGGATTTAGCGCTGGTGGCAACCTGTGCGACAATCTTTTTTCGCACCGCTCTTCCACATGACCTCCTCCTTGGATTCTCTCACTGCCATCTGGCCAAAGTGCCCCTTATCTCTTCTTAGACCCTCTCTCACTTACATTTAATTTGTTTTAAAGGGCTGGTGAAGGCTGGCTTTACTAATCCACTCATGTATCCACATAAAATATAGATCTGTTCTTTGCAGCAGGCATATTAACCTGCTGTGCAACTTTAAGTCAAAACTGCCTCTAGACAAAACTCCATCTCAGTCATTCTAGCAGGAACATTAATTACAAGAGTTATCATGAATGTAAATGTAAATGTAAATGTGGCGTATTTGTATAGCGCGAACAGTGACCCGGAGGCATCCCGGCGCTTGTACTCCTACCACAAGGGAACCCCTCCTGGCTTTTCCTTGTGGGGTGTCCACTCCTGGGCATCCCATGGTGAAACCAGGCATCCCTTGTGTATCAGGGGGCCTTTGTGGAGACTAAGCAAGCTATTGCCCAGAGTTGCAGCATGGGACCCATGCTTAGAATCGGCACTGAGGCGAGAATATCCGGTCAGAGGAATTTAAGCCCGAAACCCGCCGAGGCGGGAATCGAACCCTGGTCCCTGGCCAGCGTTCTGCATCAAGGTCTGCCGCTCTAAGCATTGAGCCACACTTCTCCACGTATGGACATATGTATTGGTGCCTGAAAGCTGGAGGCATAAGGAACTCTGCAGCAGGTGATTTTAAATTGTAAGTTGGTGGTAAACACTGCACCCCCCTGAGGGTCAGTTCCCCCCAAACAGGTCAGCACCCAGTGCCGCTGCACCGGCCGCTCCACCCTAAAGCCGGCCCTGATTCCCTCACTACCACCCTTTAACAGTGCTCCTCAAGTCTCAATAACCACACTCTCTCTCATATGCATTTAATTTGATGTACAGCGCCACTGATACCAGTGTAGGTTGTCAGAGCACTTTACATCACATACATTACACAGAGAATCAATCATACATCTGTAAATCACTGTATAGGAAATATTACATAAGACAAAGGACTACAAGGTGTAGGAGTCCCTTGTCAACCATACTGGTAGGCAGTATAGTTTAATAGTGGTTGGTTTGGAGAAACACAAACTCTGAATTTAGAACGCATCACCATGGTTGGGGGTTTCTCTTTAATAACCAGAATTGATTTCTATCCAAATTAACCCTTTTTTCAACATTAGAATAATCAAAGACTGGGGGGAAAAACAATGCTCTAATTTATACCTTGCAGTTTCCATTCAGCTCTTAGAGGACAGTTAATAGCTCACTGTTCTAGGTTAGGATTTCAACTTACAAACGGCAAGTAACAAAAAGATCTCTCTGAAAATAGCAGTAATCCACTGACCTATTTACATTATGTGCAGTTTGTGACCTGCATGGTACATGTTCTCTGCAGCAGGCACATTAACCATCTACACTCCGTTTCCATGAGTCAAACCTTCCACTAGACAAAACTCCATCTCTCTCTCTAGGAAGAACATTAATCACCAGAATTATCATGGCAATTTTATTGTAGCCGGAAACTGCTGGAGGCCAGGAAGGAGGCAGCAAGTGCTTTTAGAAACATAATATATTTGCCCATAATCCTGTGAGTTTTCAATCCTGTAGATGACTCCTTGTGAAAATAAAATAAAATTCAAGTCTTTATCCTTAAACAAGTTTTATATGGGAATACTTCGGATTCCAGACATGTACTTTGATGACTTATCAGACTAACAGGGTACACACATTCGAAATTCCAAACATCTGCACAGCTGCAGGAACTATGGTTCACAATTGCCTTAGCAAGGATGTTATGGACCACAAGGAACTTCAGGCGTTAACAGTGGCGGCCGCCGTTTAAAGTCTTGGGAGAGTCCGGTGACTCCTTAGAGATAAGCTGTTCTATTTGTTTCCTGGGCTGATTTCGAAACGTGCATCACTTTTCCTGACCTTAGTGTTCTTGAAAGAGTAGAGCCTCCTTATAAAACCTGCCATGCATTCATTCAGCTGTTTAGTGTAGCGCCTCACTCTCAGATGCGAGGCTTGTTTTCATTCAGCTGTTTAGTGTAGCACCTCACTCTGAGATGTGAGGCTTGTCTTCAAGTGGTGCCCACACACTGAGGAACCCCCCACCTCCCCACTCCTTCAATCCTGAAAGCATGCATGTTTGGGACATCAGGTGTAATACAGCGCACAGAGGTGAGAGCGTCATACGCAGTGTCCTAACAATAAGCATATGTATTTCATCAGCACACTTTAGGGTCACACTTGGACTTTTTAGGTCACGGCCTGGCGAAAAGCAGCGCCCTTTTGTGCACGCGGGCAGACAAACGAGACATAAGATGTGCACGCGGGGATTGGATGCTTTACTGGTGGTGTGATACACTGGGGACTTTTTTTTCCGCCGCCAGTAAAGGCAGTCCCGCCCTGCACATCTTCTGTCCGTCTTATGATGGGCCGCGCTTGTTTCTATTGGCTCCGCCCTCTATCATCCCCACACCCATATTGTTTTTTAAAGCATCAGTGAATGTGCTTCCCCCGTTTTTTTCTTACTTCTCCAAGCATATTTATTTTGATAACGTTTAAAAAAAAATCTTTTTCCTCAACTTTGCCCTTTGAGCTACAGTCCGGTTTCACTTTTATAAAGCTTCACCCTTCAGACCGCTCTCCTGTGCATTCAAACTCAACGCTGCGCTCTCTTGTTCGTTCGCCTCCACCATTCCTTTGTTCTTTCTCCATGTTGCTTCCCTCACCGCACCCTCTGTGTTGCTTCCCCCACGACCCCCCCACCCGTTTTGCATCACCTGCCATTCCTGTTTCACCCTCGCCCTCATGTTGCATTCCTACTTCCTCCTCTTTATGTTCTTTTTCCACCCAGGTTACTTTTTTTGTCTTTACTGAGCCAACTCTGATGGGTAAACTAAAATGATTTTAAAAAACGCTGTTATTTGGTAGGTTTGGCAGACATGCACATACTTGGTCCATATGCCTTTAATGTGACGCAGTTGGCCGCAAATGCTTTTTTTTCTATTAGCTGTCTTGCACAGCATCACGGATGGCTTATCCTTTGGATTCCAAAAGGCAAGACCTATTGGCTTTGCAGTGTTTGTTTACTGTTCGTGCTTTTGACCTGTGCAGTTATGCATTCACTCCAGCTTCAGTGCCCTCTTCTTTTGCCTATGAGGATAAATTGGTACAATACAAACAGCTCTGCTTGCCTGCTTATGTGTGGCTTTTTTTGGTTTGGGTTATTTATTTTTTGCTTCATTTTATATCGACAAGCCCCAGTTAGCTTCTATACATATGAGTGATTGGTGAGAATTATCTGTATGTACTGCTACTTCTGTTGCGGAACGAGTTTTTAATGCTACAAGACTTCCCAAGAAAGGCTTTCTTTCCTTGTTAAGCAATATTTGCATAAAAGCCTGCATACATGCCAACTTGAAGAACAATCTCACTGTGTGAGGTGGAGGCGGTGCCTCGTGATGAAAAGTACCTATGAGACACTTCTGAACTCCAACCCGCCCCCAAGTCCCCTCCACCCCTTCCAACCCCCTCCTCCCCCCAAAATAAGCATCAAAAATGCAATCGGTCTTGCCTTTAATGAAGTTAAAGCCATTTGCTTTGCTATACAATACCACTAGCAAAGCAAATGGCTTTAACTTAATAAAAGGCGAGAGCTATTGCATTTTCAATGCTTGTTTGTTATAGTCATAATCATGATTGTAATTATTGCTGCTGTTATTTTTACTTTTATCTCGGACTAAGCCAGTGTTTCACCTGTGTACTTTAGGAGTCTGGCTGAGAACCTCTTTAACAGAGAGTAGCAGCTGTAGCCCAAGGAGAAAGTGGAAAGGAGCTGGCCTATGTAACTCCCGACTCCCTCAAGAGGTGAACTGAGTCCTAATCGTTGCCACAAATCGCCCAGAGTTCTCCTTGCAACAGTGATGCACCGACCAGGCTCTAAGTCCAGCTTTCTGGCCAGTGCTTCATTTTATCTTTTGGTGCTCTCAGTCTAACTCCTATGCGGATAACGGCCCCCGTCCGTCATGCACAGCGGTGGGCGTGTGCTGATGACGGCTGGGGGCCATCATGAACCCGCCCACTTATTAAAAGCGCCGTACAGGCGCAGAATCGCGGCCGCGCCCAAGGGGTTAAGATCTCTTTGAAGCGCCTACAAAATAAGCAATATTTGTTTCGGTTTTTTCACATTTTGAACCATTTATTTCTCTACGGCCCTAGGCTGCACTTTGGAAGAACAAAATGTCCAAAAAAGACATTTCCAGCATAAGGGTTTTTCGCTTTTGGATCCATTTCACAGAGGAACAAATAAAGGAAAGGAGGAAAGAGGGTGAGGAGCAGTTTCTTGTAGTCATGGTGTCCAGTAAGTGAGGAGAAGCAAGACAGAAAGAGAGGGAGGATGAGTGAGGAAGACAGGAGGACCGCTGTCAGCGGCAGAGAAGAGGTCGACACTGACCTGGTCTTCTCTGAGGAGGGAGGAAGAGACGTTGCCGTTCCTTCTCTGCCCGCCAGGGCCAGACTAACTACCGGACAGTTTGGAATGCTGCCGAGCTGGGGGCTGATTTAATTGCAGTGGGGGCTGCTTTCTTTCACGGAGACCTGCGTGCGCTTCGAAATAATTAAAGCAAAATTAATTTCGTTTAGCACATGCAGGTCTCCATGAACGAAATCAGCCCCCAGCTCAGCAGCATTCCAAACTGCCCGGTAGCCAGTCCGGCGCTGTTGCCTGCCCAGCCCGTCCCTGGACGTGTGTTTAAAATAATAAAGTAAGGGAACCGAATCAATCAAATTAAAGAAGTAGGGGCACGCCCGTGCCCTGCCGATTTCGCCCACTTCGACCACTGGGTTTGCCCAGAATCACATGATGTGGAGTTGGCCCCGAGGCTCGAACATTGGTTTCCCAGCTCCAACGTCGTCAGTCTAGCAGGGACAGACTGGGAACCGAAGCCAGCCCCGGCAAAGTGCTCCCCCTGGGGTGAGGGGGGGCGCAGCCCACATCCTCCCTCGTTGTTGACGTGAAACAGTTCTGTGACGCGAAAACTCTACAGATCTACACCATATCTTATTTCCCTCCCTCGCAAAGCTTGAAGCATCCTGGTCCTAATCATCTATGGTCTGACAGAGTGACTAGAAGCCCTGGAAGGAATTTAAACACCCAGGGCAACACTTTGCACTCCAAACCTGCATACTTCTGTGAATAGTGGAAGGAGATTTCTGAACTCTTCTAGCATTATTTGGACGCGAAAAATACTGAAACTACAAAAAACAGCAACTGATACAAAAGTTTGTATCTTCCATAAAGTATTGCTGAGAAAATAGTGTCACATGTCAAATTAAATTGGCAGGAAGCCACGATAATTATCTAAGCCAAAGCCATGAACCATGCATGGAATGTATTTTCTAGCAGTCCCTTTTGGGGCAACATATGATGTGCCATACAACTTGTATGTGTATTCTATTCTGATGAGTGGAAATGAATCTGAAAGACATGTAAGATTTCTGACTTGCCGGAGTACTGGTTGAATCTAAAAAACAGTAGGTGAAATGCGACGGTGTATAAACAATATAATAACATCAGTATTACCTTCTTGTTATATAGCACTTCTGCGTTTTCTAAGCTATTGATATAGAAGTGATTATTAACCCAATTTATGGCAAAAGTAATTATCCTCGTAGACAACTATTGTCACGTAAAACTGAATTCGAATTTATTTTTGAAAAACAAATTGGAGCTAACAATCATGCCCGCTATATTCAGGTAATTGTTTCGGAAAAATCTATTGCAGTGTGCGCGATTTACTAAAATGATTTGTTAGCACTGAGCTGGAGACTCACTAACAGTGCATTGGTGTTGCGGTCAGGGCCAGGCTGGATTTCTGATGTAAGAGGTCGCCGTCATGACGACACATTGCGCCGTGGCACGTGAGAGCACGAGGCCCCTACCGTGAACCTGGCAGAAGCCTCAGTCGGGGCATCTATCCCTCTACTCGCTATTGTGAAGTTCAAGGGCCCTGCTGCAGCATGAGACACAGTACTCTGACATGGATGGAAGACAGTGCAATTAAAATGACAAGGAGGAAAGAAAATGTGCACATCTTTCTATCTATCATACTGCAGAGTGTTGCTACCAGTACATGTTCACTGCAGATTAAGGAAGTAACAGTGACTGAGAGCGTGGCTTTGCATCATTACCTCCCGTCGTCTTATACTCGAGTGCACTGTGCAGTGCTTGAAATGGAAAAACAGAAGTGCAGGTACTCTGTACCAGAGTACCTGCTTGTTTCTGAGAAGTGCTGGTACTCTCCAATTAAAAGTATTACATCTCTCGGTAGAATTGCTGATACTTTCCCTCTCAAAATAAATAATTGCTGGTACTCCGTACCGGGCAGTACCGGCCCATTGAAAGCACTATCAACAAGCATGGCACTGCCTCTCGTTTTATGTTCTTCACATGGGAGTTTAAGAGCAGGACTGGGTTCTTTGTTTGTAGTCTCTGCCTAAAGTTAAAGCCTCGTTGATCGCCTGACACCTGCCAGGCACAGCTCCTGTTATTAAAGCACGGAAATATGCAGGCGGCAGCTGCACCAAACTCAAACGGGTGTCATTAACGAGATATGTAACATTGTTAAATTCCCAGCCTCAAAACTACATAAGACTAGACTTTTGCAGCACCTTTCAAAATAATTAGCAGACATCCCAAGGCCCCCTTGCAATGTCTATGCGGACATATAACAGTGCCTTTAGATTCTATTTTTTTCTTTCAAAGAGCTGTTTATTTATGGTCAATAAGAGTATTTGCTTGTTTCGGGGGTTAAAAGTGTGACACCTTAAGGTATTGTTGCTTAATTGTCGTGAGATTATGTGCAGTAGGACCCTTGAATTCTGGGCGGACTTAATAGAGGGACTTTTGTAACATGCTGGGAGGTGTTAAGGTGTCGTTATTAACGGTTATGACATATTCGGAGGAGTGTCTGATTGTATGCTGAGGAATAAAGATGTATATTCCAAAGCTGTGTGTGGCGTATTCATTTGTACCTGTGCTGGGGAGGATGCTATGTCTGGCGAAGAGTAGAGGATCTGTGCCCCGAACAAATGAGACTGTTCTTCCTGAGAATTTGCAACACTACAGCAAACTGTTCGGTGTGACACGTGCACCCAAATCAATAAGAAGGTCGAAGTTGGTGCGTGTGGAGTCGACCCCCAATCCTGCCCAGATACGACCTTTTATAGAAGTTGAAGGCCCTACCAGGGCAGGACTGGGAGCTGAAAGCAGCCCTGGCAAATTTTGCCAGACCATCCCCTGTTAGGCTCGTAGCGAGCGAGCGCAGCGAGCGAGCCCCACCACTAATAGGGGAGTTTGGGGGGTGTTCTCCCTCCAAGAATTTTGGAAAACAACAGACCAAAAAGGTGAATTTTACAGCACATTTTTCATTACATATTCAATTGTATCAACTTTCAAAGCACAGTAAATAGTAGATGATGACCTTAAAGAGCACCAGGTTACCAAGTGGGGGAAAAAAAGTAGAGGAACTGTGGGCGGAGAATCAGAGGGCTGAAATAACCCAAGGATTGGATCAGTGGGCAGAGCCAGGGATGTGGCAAGAATGCGTAAACATCCCAATTTTTAATATTTGTTTGGCATTTCACTGCCCAGTTTAATTAACCAATCGATACACATGATTATTTAAGGTTATAATGGGTTATTGACATTAAAATACATTCACAAAGTGGGATATGCTTCTTATCACAGAATGTCACAAATACAATAAAATGTGGAAGCACAGGCCATTTGTTGCTGAGCCATAGAGTTCGTCATCAGCACTTCTCCCTTTTTCCACAACAGCAGTTCAAACACGAATGGCAAAATATCCTAGTTTGCAAATGTTTTCTGTATAATTATGGCTCTGCCGTATTTGCCTCATAATGCAAAATCTGCTGCATGATCTAACCATTTAAACTAATAAATTGTTTAAAGCTCAAACGTATCAAAAGTTTATAAAAAAATGTGACTTGTGTTGCTGCTGAGTGGATGGCTTATTGCAAAGGCTGTCTGGTCACCTTTCTCACTGCTGCATTTGTATGTTCCATTGGGATTGGTGTCAGTACAACGCATGTTATTACAACGCATGCTTTTACATCGGATTTATTACAACGCAACTGTTATTACAACGCGTTTTTTTACAACGCATGCTATTACATCGTAAAATAGTCTAACTAATTCAAAAGTACTATTACAACGCATTTTAATACAACGCATACCATTACATCAATTTTTTTTTTTTTTTTGTAAAATAAAATCTGGCACGGGATGCAGGGAAAATAGGGGTTTTGGGTGGGTAAGTGTATTAAAAAACGGGTAATTAAACTACTAAAATATCGCGAAATCGATTTATTTATTTAATAAATTAATACCCGAGTATTTAAAAACAGATTTATTTATTTAATAAATTAATACCCGAGTATTTAAAAACATATTTATTTATTTAATAAATAAACACCCGAGTATTAAAAAAATGATACATTTCAAAGCATTGAATTATATATATATATTTTTGTTTTGGTAAAATAAAATCTGGCACGGGATGCAGGGAAATTAGGGGTTTTGGGTGGGTAAGTGTATTAAATAATGGGTAATTAAACTACTAAAATATCGCGAAATCGATTTATTTATTTAATAAATTAATACCCGAGTATATAAAAACAGATTTATTTATTTAATAAATAAATACCCGACCATTAAAAAAAGTATTTATTTATTTAATAAATAAACACCCGAGTATAAAAAAAATTATACATTTCAAAGCATAAAATTATATATATATATTTTTTTTTTGTAAAATAAAATCTGGCACGGGATGCAGGGAAATTAGGGGTTTTGGGTGGGTAAGTGTATTAAATAATGGGTAATTAAACTACTAAAATATCGCGAAATCGATTTATTTATTTAATAAATTAATACCCGAGTATATAAAAAGAGATTTATTTATTTAAAAAATAAATACCCGAACATTAAAAAAATTATTTATTTATTTAATAAATAAACACCCGAGTATAAAAAAAATTATACAATTCAAAGCATAGAATTATATATATATATATTTTTTTTTTGTAAAATATAATCTGGCACGGGATGCAGGGAAATTAGGGGTTTTGGGTGGGTAAGTGTATTAAAAAACGGGTAATTAAACTACTATAATATCGCGAAATCGATTTATTTATTTAATAAATTAATACCCGAGTATATAAAAACATATTTATTTAATTTACAAAGATGGGTTTAAAAATAAAAATAATAACACGATAGCGATTTAGACCATTAATAAATCAATACTCGAAAACATATAAAAGTAGTATATGCCATGGAAATCTTTAACAGTTTCCAAAACTCGATAGACATAAATAGTCACCTAACGAAGAAATGGCCGCCATTTTAAACACAGGAATGAAAAATAATGTCCATCTACTATTTCAATGCCCTCCAATGTCAACAAGAAAATCAAAATGGATGCTAAAACGAAACGAAAGTTTGTTGAACATACTTTTTAATAAAACAGTTTAAATTATACGTTTCCTCATGAAATGAATCCCCGAAAAAAATGAAAGAAAAAAATGTAATTTAGGAAAAATATAATGCTATTTACGAAAACTTATAAATAGACGTGACCCACCATTTTGAAAACAGTTGATTATCAACTACCAGAGTAATCAGACGTGACAACCTGACCCTCTGACCTCTTGAGAAAAATATCACTGAAAGCAAGCGTAGAAGCATTTCTATTTCAGTAAACAGTAAGTAATTGAAAACGATTTAGTAAAATAAAGTAACTTGACATAGTCTTTACGAAATATTTTCTAAAACTGTTCCAATTTTGTATTAATTAAATTAGAAGTACACATTAATCTAGTAATACATAAAACAAAATATTTAAAGTTGTTTGCTTTTTTGGGTAAGATATTGAACGGTAATAAGAGTTCAAATGTATATTAAGCGAAATGATATATATATAATGAACCATAATTAAAATATAATTAATTCAACGATATAAAAAATATCATGAAGCAAGAATGAGTTTAAAAATTTATTTATAGAAACGCCAACATTTCTAAAGTAATGAGAGAATACATCTAAATAATTCTTCAAAAATTCGTACATCAAAATGCATACTAAACGATTTAATAATAATTAATACCTAGATTTCAAAAGAGGAACAACAATTACAACGCAACTATTAATCTATTTTAAAATTTTCTATAAATAATTTCTCTGCCAGACCTAACTGAACTCAATATATACAAAAAGCAGACTCCATTCCATCGGAAAAAAAAAAAATAGTAATACAAAGTCGTACGATAATATGCAGTAATAAATAATTTTTAAAATTCAAAAGGAATCAAAAACACCACATATAATTTAAACTTGTGAAATTGTCTTATTTATAGCCAAACTGAAGAATTCGCAAAACTCACAGAACGTTGAAAAAGCAGCCAAAATCGAGAATATTGTAAAGAATTTTGAAAAATCATCTTTCAAATACAAAGGTAATTTCCATGAATATATATATTGCGTTTATAGATTTCATGGCAAATAAACAACCATGTAATCAAGGTTATAAGTGCAGTATAAAAATAACATTATCCATATTTCTAACCATCCTTCAAATAGAATATTTTCCCCCCACATATATATATATAGAGCAGCCTAAAAAAATGGTACATTTTCAAATCATTAATCACCTTTTGTACTTGTTTTGTTCTCAGCGTACCAGAAAGCACTGGAAAGCAGATATCCACAAGAAATCAGCCTATTCCACAACTAGATACAACTGTTTTTCGAAAAAAATCCTCCCTCAACCAAAGGTAAAATTCGTAAATAAACACATCTAAGTATCATTTTATAGAACATTTTAAAATCATTTGAAAACGCATTCTAAATTCAGAATAATAACCAGTAAAGTTATCCAATTATTATCTTAATTCTGTGAAAGTGCAAGAGTAGGTAAAGTGCAGGATAGTATCTTATTGCTAGTTACTATTCTAACTCCAGGCGAGTACATATTCATTGAAAGTTCTAAGTCCAGGTGAGTCATATTCAGAGAAAGTCCATGGTTAGTGAAAAAATGGCAAATACTATTCCCACTCTATAAAACTGCAGGATAGTTAAAATTTGCAAAATACCCAAGTGCATGTGTAGAGAAAGTGCTGGATACTGTCCAAGTGCAAATTTCTATTCTAACTCCAGGTAAATGCATATTCAGGGAAAGTGCTGGATACTATCCAAGTGTCAATTACTATTCTAACTCCATATAAATGCATATTCAGGGAAAGTGCTGAATAGTGTCCAAGTGCCAATTTTTATTCTAACTCCAAGTAAGTACATATACAAGGAAAGTGCTGTATAGTGTCCATATTTATAATCATGCATACAGGTAAATGCTTTCCCCCCTAACATATAATTATGAAACAGCCAAAAAAATAATACATTTTCAAAACATTGATCACCATTTTCCAATTGTTTTCTTCACAGCCTACCAGAAACCACTACAAGGCAGATATCCCCAAGAAGCCAGCCTATTCCACATCTACAATCAAAACTTTTTTGCAAGGAATCCTCCAAAACACAAGGTAAATTTCTAAAATAAACATATTATAAGTTAAAAAAATAACAAGTAAAATAATCCAAACTCTATCCCAACTTTGTAAAAGTGCAATAGTAGGTAAAGTGCAGAATAATGACGTATTGCTAGTAACTATTGTAACACCAGGCGAGTGCATCTTCAGGGAAAGTGCTGGATACTATCCAAGTGCCAATTACTATTCTAACTCCAAGCAAGTGCATATTCAGGGAAAGTGTTGGATACTGTCCAAGTGCCAATTGCTATTCTAACTCCAAGCAAGTGCATATTCAGGGAAAGTGCTGGATAGTATCCAACTGCCAATTACTATTCTAACTCCAAGTAAGTGCATATTCAGGGAAAGTGCAGGATAGTGTCCAAGTGGCAATTACTATTCTAACTCCAGGTAAGTGCATATTCATGGAAAGTGCTGGATAGTGTCCAAGTACCAATTACTATTCTAACTCCAGGCGAGTGCATATTCAGGGAAAGTGCTGGATACTATCCAAGTGCCAATTACTATTCTAACTCCAAGCAAGTGCATATTCAGGGAAAGTGCTGGATAGTGTCCAAGTGCCAATTACTATCCTAACTCCAGGTGAGTGCATATTCAGGGAAAGTGCTGGATAGTGTCCAAGTGCCAATTACTATTCTAACTCCAAGCAAGTGCATATTCAGGGAAAGTGCTGGATACTATCCAAGTGCCAATTACTATTCTAACTCCAAGCAAGTGCATATTCAGGGAAAGTGCTGGATACTGTCCAAGTGCCAATTGCTATTCTAACTCCAAGCAAGTGCATATTCAGGGAAAGTGCTGGATAGTATCCAAGTGTCAATTACTATTCTAACTCCATATAAATGCATATTCAGGGAAAGTGCTGAATAGTGTCCAAGTGCCAATTTTTATTCTAACTCCAAGTAAGTGCATATTCAGGGAAAGTGCTGTATAGTGTCCATATTTATAATCATACATACAGGTAAATGCTTTCCCCCCCAACATATAATTATGAAACAGCCAAAAAAATAATACATTTTCAAAACATTGATCACCATTTTCCAATTGTTTTCTTCACAGCCTACCAGAAACCACTACAAGGCAGATATCCCCAAGAAGCCAGCCTATTCCACATCTACATTCAAAACTTTTTTGCAAGGAATCCTCCAAAACACAAGGTAAATTTCTAAAATAAACACATTATAAGTTAAAAAAAATAACAAGTAAAATAATCCAAACTCTATCCCAACTTTGTAAAAGTACAATAGTAGGTAAAGTGCAGAATAATGACGTATTGCTAGTAACTATTGTAACACCAGGAAAGTGCATATTCAGGTAAAGTGCTGGATACTATCCAAGTGCCAATTACTATTCTAACTCCAGGTGAGTGCATATTCAGGGAAAGTGCTGGATAGTGTCCAAGTGCCAATTACTATTCTAACTCCAAGCAAGTGCATATTCAGGGAAAGTGCTGGATACTATCCAAGTGCCAATTACTATTCAAACTCCAAGTAAGTGCATATTCAGGGAAAGTGCAGGATAGTGTCCAAGTGGCAATTACTATTCTAACTCCAGGTAAGTGCATATTCATGGAAAATGCTGGATAGTGTCCAAGTGCCAATTACTATTCTAACTCCAGGCGAGTGCATATTCAGGGAAAGTGCTGGATACTATCCAAGTGCCAATTACTATTCTAACTCCAAGCAAGTGCATATTCAGGGAAAGTGCTGGATAGTGTCCAAGTGCCAATTACTATCCAAACTCCAGGTGAGTGCATATTCAGGGGAAGTGCTGGATAGTGTCCAAGTGCCAATTACTATTCTAACTCCAAGCAAGTGCATATTCAGGGAAAGTGCTGGATACTATCCAAATGCCAATTACTATTCTAACTCCAAGCAAGTGCATATTCAGGGAAAGTGCTGGATACTGTCCAAGTGCCAATTGCTATTCTAACTCCAAGCAAGTGCATATTCAGGGAAAGTGCTGGATAGTATCCAAGTGCCAATTACTATTCTAACTCCAAGTAAGTGCATATTCAGGGAAAGTGCAGGATAATGTCCAAGTGCCAATTTCTATTCTAACTCCAGGTAAGTGCATATTCAGGGAAAGTGCTGGATAGTGTCCAAGTGCCAATTACTATTCTAACTCCAAGTAAGTGCATATTCACAAAAAGTGCTGGATACTATCCAAGTGCCTCTTACAATTTAAAGACCACATTATACATATTCAAAAAAGGTACAGTTTAATGATATCATGTGCCATATTTATAATCATACATACAGGAAAATGCTTTTCCCCCCAACATATAATTATGAAACAGCCAAAAAAAATAATACATTTTCAAAACATTGACCACCATTTTCCAATTGTTTTCTTCACAGCCTACCAGAAACCACTACAAGGCAGATATCCCCAGGAAGCCAGCCTATTCCACATCTACATTCAAAACTTTTTCGCAAAGAATCCTCCGAAACACAAGGTAAATTTCCAAAATAAACATATAATAAGTTCAAAAAAATAACAAGTAAAATAATCCAAAATCTATCCCAACTCTGTAAAAGTACAATAAAAGTTAAAGTGCAGAATAATGACGTATTGCTAGTAACTATTGTAACACCAAGAAAGTGCATATTCCGGGAAAGTGCTGGATACTGTCCAAGTGCCAATTACTATTCTAACTCCAAGCAAGTGCATATTCAGGGAAAGTGCTGGATACTGTCCAAGTGCCAATTGCTATTCTAACTCCAAGCAAGTGCATATTCAGGGAAAGTGCTGGATAGTATCCAAGTGCCAATTACTATTCTAACTCCAAGTAAGTGCATATTCAGGGAAAGTGCAGGATAGTGTCCAAGTGGCAATTACTATTCTAACTCCAGGTAAGTGCATATTCATGGAAAGTGCTGGATAGTGTCCAAGTGCCAATTACTATTCTAAGTCCAAGCAAGTGCATATTCAGGGAAAGTGCTGGATACTATCCAAGTGCCAATTACTATTCTAACTCCAAGCAAGTGCATATTCAGGGAAAGTGCTGGATAGTGTCCAAGTGCCAATAACTATCCTAACTCCAGGTGAGTGCATATTCAGGGAAAGTGCTGGATAGTGTCCAAGTGCCAATTACTATTCTAACTCCAAGCAAGTGCATATTCAGGGAAAGTGCTGGATACTATCCAAGTGCAAATTACTATTCTAACTCCAAGTAAGTGCATATTCAGTGAAAGTGCTGGATAGTGTCCAAGTGCCAATTACTATCCTAACTCCAGGTGAGTGCCTATTCAGGAAAAGTACTGGATACTATCCAAGTGCCTCTTACAATTTAAATACCACATTATACATATGCAAAAAAGGTACAGTTTAATGATATCATGTGCCATATTTATAATCATGCATACCGCAAAATGCTTTTCCCCCCAACATATATTTATGAAACAGCCAAAAAAAATAATACATTTTCAAAACATTGACCACCATTTTCCAATTGTTTTCTTCGCAGCCTACCAGAAACCACTACAAGGCAGATATCCCCTGGAAGCCAGCATATTCCACATCTACATTCAAAACTTTTTCGCAAAGAATCCTCCGAAACCCAAGGTAAATTTCCAAAATAAACATATTATAAGTTCCAAAAAATAACAAGTAAAATAATCCAAACTCTATCCAAACTCTGTAAAAGTGCAATAGTAGATAAAGTGCAGAATAATGACGTATTGCTAGTAACTATTGTAACACCAGGAAAGTGCATATTCAGGGAAAGTGCAGGATAGTGTCCAAATGCCAATTACTATTCTAACTCCAGGTAAGTGCATATTCATGGAAAGTGCTGGATAGTGTCCAAGTGCCAATTACTATTCTAACTCCAAGCAAGTGCATATTCAGGGAAAGTGCTGGATACTATCCAAGTGCCAATTACTATTCTAACTCCAAGCAAGTGCATATTCAGGGAAAGTGCTGGATAGTGTCCAAGTGCCAATAACTATCCTAACTCCAGGTGAGTGCATATTCAGGGAAAGTGCTGGATAGTGTCCAAGTGCCAATTACTATTCTAACTCCAAGCAAGTGCATATTCAGGGAAAGTGCTGGATACTATCCAAGTGCCAATTACTATTCTAACTCCAAGCAAGTGCATATTCAGGGAAAGTGCTGGATAGTGTCCAAGTGCCAATAACTATCCTAACTCCAGGTGAGTGCATATTCAGGGAAAGTGCTGGATAGTGTCCAAGTGCCAATTACTATTCTAACTCCAAGCAAGTGCATATTCAGGGAAAGTGCTGGATACTATCCAAGTGCCAATTACTATTCTAACTCCAAGTAAGTGCATATTCAGGGAAAGTGTAGGATAGTGTCCACGTACCAATTACTATTCTAAGTCCAAGTAAGTGCATAATCAGGGAAAGTGCTGGATAGTGTCCAAGTGCCAATTACTATTCTAACTCCAAGTGAGTGCATATTCAAAGAAAATGTTGCATTGATTTAAAGTGCCACTTACAATTCCAAGAAGAAAAATGTACATTTCAAACCTGAAATCAACAGTAAAAGCAAATAAATATTTTTCAAATTATGTTTAAAAAAAAAATTATAAAATGTGTGTATCTTAAATAAAATATAATTTAAATTTCCTTTTTTCAACAGGAAATGGCAAGCCAAAATACTGCAACATACACCAAATCTCGCAAAGGAAACAGACTCCTGAAACATTGTGGGTATGTATACTGTAATGAGAGGCTAAGTCAACCCAGGAGACATTGGAGGTGTGTGCAATATTATACCGCCCATTGCAGCGTCAGAGCGGTTACTGTTGGTGAGATAGTGGTAAGAACCACAGACCATAACCACTCTGCCTCTGCAATGGACATTGAGATACGCGATACCATCAATGAAATGAAAGATATTGCATCCACCTCCAATCAAACTCCTGGTCAGATTTTGAGAGAGGTTGCTCAACATGTCCCTGGACATGTTGCTTGTAATATGCCAACAATCCCAAATTTGCGTAGAATTATACAAAGAAAAAAGCAGGCAAGTAACACCCAAACTGTTACTCCTCAAACTTTTGCTGACATTATCATTCCTCATGATTTAACCCTTTCCTTCTCTAATGAACCTTTTCTTCTTTATGATAACCAAAACCCTCTCAAGCGCATATTAATTTTTAGCACTCCCTGTAACCTTTTTAAATTAGAAAATACAGAAATTTGGATGATGGATGGGACGTTTAAAAGTACACCCCATCCATTCACCCAAATTTACAGTATACATGCACAAATTAATAATAATGTAGTACCTTTAGTATACAGTTTATTACCAGATAAGCAATCAGCAACCTATACTGAGTTTTTATCAGTTATTAAAGAAAAAACTTCAGGAATAAGTCCTAGGAAAATCATACTAGATTTTGAATTGACAATGATGAATGTCATCAACAAATTGTACACGGATACCCAAATTCAGGGATGTTTTTTCCATTTTTCCCAGGCATATTGGCGTAAGCTTCAAAAAACATCCCTGGTTGCTGATTACTCATCTGATAGCAAATTACAAGTCGAACTAAAAAAATTAACTGCACTTTGTTTTGTACCACCTGATAGTGTAGATGACTACTACACAGCAATTTCAGAGTCAGAATATTTTGTAGAGCATGAGGAAAAATTGGCACCTATTTTAAATTATTTCGAGGACACATGGATCGGACGTCTAAACAGGTCGGGTCGCAGGAGGAAGCCACGTTACCATGTGGAGTGGTGGAATTGCTACTCAACCTGCTTAGAAGGTGGTGCAAAAACAAATAATGCCATAGAGGGATGGCATAACTCCTTCAGTCACACGATTGGCAAACACCATCCTAATTTCTACTCTTTCCTGAAAACTTTGAAGAAGGAGCAAAGTTTTCAAGAAATGAGACTTGCTCAGGCATTGTCAGGTATTCTAAACCCACGTCCTTCTCGGCAAACAAAGGAAATGTCTGAAAGACTATTGGGTGTACTACAACAATTTTCGTTGTGTGTGGCTTTGGATTACCTCGAGAATGTTGCTAATATTATACATTTTTAATTTTTTTTATTTTACTTACTTTCCTGCTTTGCCCAAAATTATTTTTTCAATTTTTTAATTCATTTGAAATTTTTTAAACATTTTTAAAATTAATACTTGTCGGGTTCCCTTACCTTTTTTACATTTTTTAATCTCTAAGTACAACTGTTTTAAATAATTAAAAATTATTCCCTTATCTCTTTCACAAGAAACAAAACCCTAAAATAATAGTTGTTATAAATCTTTTTAACAATTTAATTTGAAATAATTTCCATTCAATTTTTTAAAAAAATATTGTAAACATTCTGAACGTACCAATATAATTTATAGTTTACAAAATGACACCCCTTTATTTTGGAAAATTGATGCTGGCTTGTAATCATTTATATTAGTAAACTGGTAGTATTATAGAAAAAAACGTTTTGTTTCTTTTTTACATTTTGCCAAAATTTCTGTGCTATTTCAAACAGAAATATTTTTTGAAAAAGATAAAATACTGTATTTTTCTCTGCTTAAATTAAAAGCATTATTTTATGTATTTTATCAAATGTACCCCTATCAATTTGACTTTTTCATTATTTATTTCAAACCAACCTAACTGCAGTTTTTCTTACTAACTACACAACCTAACTGCAATATTTCCCGCTAACTTAAAAATTCAAATTGGCATTTTTTCTAAACAAAATTACAACTTTCAATGACAATTATTTTTTTCCACAATATAAAAACAATGAATTCTAAAATGACAGACCTCGATAACAACTTTATCAAACAAATCGATAACTTCAAAATGAAACCAAATCAATCAATTATAAACATTTTTCTAAATTCTGAGAAAAAGCAAAGAAACGAAACCTTGCATGATATTTAAACGACGAAGTATCTTTTAAATTCATAACAACCAGTTTTCTCTTATACAAAACAAGCCAAGTACAATCAGTTTTCCAAAACATTATTTCTAACAAATCCTATCTGTCTTCATCGAATGAAAAGAATCCAAACTATTCTACCACTACACAAACAATATTACGTTCAAAATGTATACAATAGAAATCATCTCTCTATGAATTTAAACATATTTACACTTTATTTCTCCCGTAAAAAAAACCCGACAATGGCATATAACAGTGAAATGTTCGACGACATGTTGCAAAATAATCCAAACAACTATTAGTTTAATAAGCAACCTCTACTTAACCTCTCATTACATTACATATATCTAATTTGATATGTTTTAGTCTTAAAAAAGTTCGAAAAGTTTCCTACCTTTAGCGCAGATCAGCTTCCAGCTACTTCCAGCAATCGGAAAATCCAAGATGGCGGCTTGCGTCGACGTTAACGTGAAGACGTCATCCAAAGACATCAAAATAGAAAATGGACATTTACATTATAATATATTATTTTTTTAATTTATTTTCTAAATAATGTTGTATGTTAATAAAAAAATAATAAAAATATTTACATTTGAAAAGAAAATAAATATATTTTTTTACATTTAATGTCATCAATAAACAAAATTTTAATCCAACTTAATATGGTTTCAACTTTTATTATTTATATTAAAAACGTTAATAATTACAATAAAGACATGCAAAATTATCTTTTTCATCACTTACCTTTTGCCTTCCCTTATTTCCTTCTTCACCCTCCTGCATCCGTTGTTTTCACAGCATAGCAAACTGTCCCGCGGATCCCATTCAAGACGTCAACGAAATAAATGAAGGACTAAACGCTTCATTGGAATCAATTCAAAAGCGTGGGAAAATGTATAAATATTATTATTTAAATATTTTTTTAAATAATTTTATTACATTTAAAATATTATAAACTCTAAACAATATTAAATAGATTTTATTTTTAATAATATTACACTTTACAATATTAAATTAATTTTTTAAATAAAACATGAGTTTAAATACTTGTTTTTTTAATCTTCTTTACTTTTTATAATGAGTAAATATTTAAATTAAAATACCAAAAATAAAGTAATACTAAACATGGTATTTAAATTATTAAATTACCTGAGAATTAATATTTAAAATATAATTAATAATAAATAATTACCTAGATATTCAGACTTCCTGCATTAGTTAAATTATAATACATTACATATAAGTATATATATATTTAAATATATATATATATATTTCTAAATCAATTAATGAAATTATTAAAAATAAATATTTATCTTAATACCCCTATATTAATTATTTACAAAATTAAATCAATGAAAATATAAATAATTTAATTATTAAATTTAAATTTATTTTAATATTATAATATTTAAATTATTAAAAGTACCTGAGTATTAATACATACATTTAAATTGTTAATAAATAATTACCTAAATATTAATACTCCCTACATTTATTAAATTAAAATAAACTAAATATTTATTTATATATAAATATAAAAAAATATATATATATATATTTCTATGACAATTAATAAAATAATATAAAATAAATCTTTATCTTAATACCCCCATAATAAAAATTTACAAAAAAAAATCACTGAGTATTATAATTTATTTAAAAAAATAATGAAATAACAAACATAATATACTAATACACTAATTATATAATTAATAATTAAATAAATAAATAATTAAATAATTCTAAATATATCTATAATACCCAAAATCTACAACTAATCACTAAGTATTAAAATTAATTATAATAAAATAATAATTATTTTAAATAATAATTATATAAATAACTATGTATCTACATACACTAAATAAATTAAAAAAATTAAATTACGATGTAAAAACATGCGTTGTAATAGCATTAGCGTTGTAACACCATGCAGTGTAAAAACATGCGTTGTAATAGTAATTACGTTGTAATACCTGCGTTGTAATAGCACTACGTTGTAATAGTTGCGTTGTAATGGATGTTCCCCGTTCCATTGGTACTAATGAGGCCAAATCTTTCCAGAGACTGTTAGCATGTGTACAAATGTCAAAAATAATAAAATATCAGAAAACATACTGCGTTACGCTGCAGCCAAATCCTGCATTGCCAATCCCTGATGAGTTGCAGTAACTACTTCTGAAAGAAGCCCAATGGAAGTACCTATGGGTGAGGCAGACAGCCTTCAAGGGCAGGGCCGGTCTTAGCACTGGTGGTGTCTTGTGCATTAATGTTTGTTATTGCCCCCCAATGACCACCTCTGCCATGGATTATCCCACTACCACCCTTTAACAGTGCCCCTCAAGTCACCATAACCACACTCTCTCAGATGCATTTAGGATAATCAAAGACTAGGGGGAAAAAAAATGCTCTAATTTATACCATTCAGTTTATATGCAGTTCTTACATGACAGTTAATAGCTCACTGTTCTATGTTAGGATTTTAACTTATTAACTGCAAGTAACAATAGGGTCTCTGACAAAAGCAGTAGCCCGCTGACCACTTTACATTATGTGCACTTTGTGATCTGCATAGTACATGTTCTTTGCAGCAGGCACATTAACCCTCTGAGCTACCTTTCCATGAGTCAAAACTTCCACTAGACAAAATTCCGATCTCTCTTGAGGAAGAACATTAAACACCAGAGTCATCATGACATTTTTATTGATGCCGAAAATTGCTGGAGGCCAGGAAGGAGGTATAATGCCTCCACCCAAAGTCAGCCCCTGGTGCGGTCACACCGGTTGCACTGCCCTAGAGCTGGCTGTTCAAGGGTCCTGTGACCTCAGTGACAGAGTCACTGTTGTTCTATGGTGTGCTGCTTCATAGTCCTGCCTGCAAGACGGAGGTGAACTTTAGTAGTCATAGGCATAGTCAAGTTTATTTGTTTGATTAAGTAAAATCTTGAACTTTAGTATGGATTGTGGTGGACAAGCCTTGAAGGTTAAACCACACATGCCACTGCTAGGGTTCACCTGCTGGTGCTAACACACCAGGGCTTCTAAGGTCTTGTGAAGCCTTCTAAGGTCTAGCATGGGATTGTGCTCTCTCAGGAGAGTGGTCTGATGGACTGGATATTAAGGCTGAACCTGGTTCCCCAGTTCCAAATCAGCAACTCTGGCCATAGTGCCACATCCTCTCCCCCACTGAACACCATACTGCCCCACTGAGAAAAAGTCACACTGCCTTCAATTACAACCCAATTGTTGCCGGCTATAAACACCTGGATGCGGCTCAATTTAAATGACGCCCTAGACAACAAGAGCAATATGTGGCCTACAAAAAAAAATAACATCCTAAAAAAGCAATCACTCATAGGGAATGCAAAATTAGCAAACCATGTGAAATGTAAGCAGGAACACGGTTAGCTTAGCGCTTTTACACTCACTATTCAGAAATCAGTGAGTGCTTTTGCCTGAAAAGTTGAAAACAGGACTACAGGGCCCTGAATGAACCCATTTTAATGTCCATGATTATATCCTTACAAAATGTAAGCAGTATGGTAAAAAAAGACCTCATCCCTGGATGCAGAGCCGCAGTGCACATTTTGTTTACCAATCCACACATTGCAGTACCTCCAGGATTGGTGCAATAGCTGCAAGCCAAGGGAAAACAAAGACAAGAAAACAAACACAGCGCATCTGGCAAACTTTGTAAAAGTGACCCTAATGTGTTTGGGTGTAAATACAATCAATCTGGTCTGTTCGCTACCACTCTGCCTTACTTTATTTAGTTATTTTATCATATTTTTAACCTTTTATTCCTGATGCTGCACCTTGGAATTAAAATAACAGAAAAATACGACATTGCAAGCAAAAGTGTTTTACTTTTTTGGATCCATTTCACAGGGGAGCAAATAAAAGAAAGGAGAGGAAAGAGACATGAGACGCAAATCGCACTGTGAACTAGACTGTCAATCAGCGCTGCATAGTCACTCAGTCCTGCGGCTTTCAGTGTCAGGCAGTAGGCGATAATCTTAAACCTGTGCTGGTTACAGAGTCAGGCCTGAGGCCAGCCACCACCTCGCTCCCTGCTGCTCACATTCAAATTAAGCAAGCAACAACAAACAAAAGCCAGTGCAGTGCCACTGTGCTGCGGAACCGGGCCGAGGCCTAGAAGCCCCCTTGCCCCTTCCTTCCTTCCTTAGGCCCCTTTTGGTTTTAAAATTTCTGGTCAGCCCCAGCCTGTTCGATGTTCGCACCCCCTGGAACCAGGCCCAGGGCAGGCACACTGCCCAGACAGTACAGTGCCAGCACGCCACCCATATATCAATAGATTCCCAGTTCCCAGTCCGGCCCTGAGCTTAACCCTCAGCTAAACAAATTTGCCCCGGTCAGCCTTGACGAATCTCGTCAAGCTATCCTCTCCACCAAGTCAGGCTCCCCTTTTGATCCATGCCCCCCTCTGCTGCTCCACACTCTAGTAGACACAGTCAATCCTACCATAAATACTATCATCAATTCCTCTCTAGCCACTGCCGCCATTCCATCCGAATGGAAACTTGCCGCCGTAAAACCTCTTAAAAAAAAACCCTTGCTGACCCCACCACACTCTCCAACCTTCGCCCAATATCACTGCTTCCGCTACTGTTCAAACTCACAGAGGCAGCGGTAAACAAACAGCTGACCAGATTTCTGGAGGACAATCACCTACTACACCCTAGCCAGGCAGGTTTCAGAGCAAAACACTCCACGGAGTCAGCCTTCTTACACACAGTGGAAACCCTCAAGATGGCAATGGATCAGGGAAAAAAAGCCGTCCTGATCCTGCTCGACCTGTCGGCGGCCTTTGATACGGTCTCACACCCCTTATTAATTGGCCGCCTGGCAGACTCGGGACTAACAGGAACCGCCTTAAATTGGCTGAAAAATTTCCTTAGTCATAGAAAACAAGTCACTATATTAGGAAACTATCGGTCAGACGAAAAAACTCAACACAGGGGTGCCACAGGGCTCCAGCCTGAGCCCAATTCTTTTTAACCTTTATATGACCCCTCTGATAAAGCTCATCACTTCTTTCAACATCAGCACGATATCGTACGCTGACGACACTCAGCTTATCCTTGTCCAAGACAACAATACAACTACAGCTGAAGAAAACCTGAGAGACTGTCTCACCGCAACCTTTGAATGGATGAGAACCCACCACCTCAAGTGTAATTCAGGGAAAACGGAAATCCTCCCCTTTGGTCAGGATAACCTTTTCCGCCCTAAACATTGGTGGCCCCAAGATGCCGAGGTCCCGCCGAATACCATCAAATCAGCCCGTAACCTCGGGATCAGGTTTGATGAAGCACTATCCTTCAAACAACAAGCTGGCACTGTGGCAGGGTCCTGCTTCAACATCATCAAGGGCCTGAGAAGGTTCTTCGACCTCCTCCCCCTGACAGCTAGGAAGACAGTAGCAGTGGCCCTTATCACATCCCGTCTAGATTATTGCAACAGCATCTACGCAGGCTCCAATAAAAGTGTTCTACACAAACTGCAGATGGTTCAGAACACTGCAGCCCGCCTAGTACTGAGACTGCCTAGGAAGTCATCTGCCACAGCAGCACTCAGAACCCTGCACTGGCTACCTATCCACAAGAGAGTGCTATTTAAAATCTTACTTATCACCTTCAGAGCCTACCACCAGTCAGGTCCCACCTATCTGTCCCAAAGATTTGGAACCTGGATCTTTAATGCCTCCGACACCCTTTGTCTAGCACTAATTTAATTTAACTCATTTCTTTCTCAGGTTCACTATTCTCTCCCCCTTTTCTGGTCGCTCTATGCACTTCCTTCTCTCCCCCCCCTGTGACACTCTGTTACTAGCGCCAAGATGCTCCGTGGAGTGTAAGTCGCGCTCTATAAAAGCTATATCATATCATATCATATCATATCATGTCCCACCCAGCAAATGTTGTGTTTTGAATGATTTTTATAAAAACCACCAACAACGAGCACTAGTCAATAAAAAAATAGGAATGAAATAAAGGCCTTGCAACCTACAAATATCCTCATGATGGATTATATAATACCAGCTATACAACAAAATTGAACATAGCAGCCCACACCAGAGTGGGTGGGAGGGCAAAGATATAGACCGTGAAAGAGAATAAAGAAAGATTCGGGAACTCAGACATGAGGGGCCTGCTTGTCCCAATCACCAATTGCTTTGAATGGAACTTTGCTCCATCGAACTGTTAGTGACTACTAAATATTACCTAAAAAATACTTATTTTCGCTTTTCTGGAAGAGTGTTCCAATACGAAAACAAGGAATTAAGTGGGCAAACCATAACAATTTTCACGTTCTAAATAGAAATTGATGGAACACTTCATCACACCAGTTACATTAAGGTTCAGTGGAATAAATCATAATGGGTTAAAACCGAACACTAACTTTTTTTTAACAACCGAACACTAACTTTTTTTTTTTAACTCCAATACAAGTAACAGCTGACATGCAACAGCTTGTGATTCGGTGCTAGATACTCCCCCAGACCATAACCTCCAGATGAAGATCATTAGACTGGCACTATCGCCAGCCTGTAGCAATCTCAGAAAGTTTTACTCTTTACCACCAACACTCACAGGCATGTCCACCGGGCCAGGTTCTTTCTGCTGCTTATCCAGTAAAGATGTTGGCTGGCAGGGCCAATGTTCTGAGGCGTGTCACACCCAGTCATGTCTGAACTGGGGTGGCAGAGTGGGCTAAAGAACGGTGATGGATTAAACCCAGATCTTTTGACTGGGTGTGAGTGTTTGATTGATTCAGATTCTCCGTCCATCACTACCCCCTTTTGTACCGCTTTTGGCCGCCATAAGTGTGGCAGGGTATACTCAGACGTGAGTCCCTTGCTCACTTTGCCACTGGATTCAAGCAAGCTGGGCTGAAGACGGCTGGAATGCCAGAAACCGGTCCTCGAAAGCTTGTTTCCGGTCCAGGGAAAACATGGCTTGGCAGTTCGGGCTGGACTGTTCCCATGAGGCACAGGGTCAGACTGATTTGCATATAGCCATGTCTGAACTGGGGTGGCAGAGTGGGCTGAAGAATGGTGATGGATTAAACCCAGATCTTATGACTGGGTGTGAGTGTTTGATTGATTCAGATGCTCCGTCCATCACCACCCCCTTTTGTACATCACTACCATGCAGCAGCAGGCCCTCACCCCACCCTAAATAAAACTGCGGTGCGCAGACGTGGAGGCAGTGATATCTGCCGCAGCGCGCTGCGTGTGTCATCATCAAGCAGGCTCTCTAACTATGATCAGGCGGCAGCACCCTACTCATTACAGTTTATTAAACAAACAACACCACCTGACCTATCACCTGACATTGATGATGATCATCATGGTCAGGTGACAGGTCAGGTGGTGTTGTTTGTTTAATAAATTATAATGAGTAAGACGGGCGGCACCCTGCCGCCTGATCATAGAGCCTGCCTTCCTGTGAGCTGCAATGGAAATCGGCGGACACACACGCATCGGAGCGGGAGCACCAGCAAGCATTTTTGTGCTCACAGTGAGGCTTGTCCTTATTGCCAGTGAGCCCAGACCCTGTTTTTGGTGGTAACACAGTGACAGTCAGCACCACCAGGCCGCCTCAGACAGCCCGGCGTCCTGATTTGTGCGTGGTCACTCACTGTGTTCTGTTGGGGCCGATTTGGACCGACCGTGGTCCAAATCGCCCCAACAACAGAACCAGCTCCCTGGGGCAAAACCGGCCCCCACCCCATCCAGCCTACCGGGGGATTGCCTGGTGCCCGGAATGACCAGTCCGGCCCTGGGCCCTACAGAGGAACCACCTCGAAAAACCACCAGAAACCCACTGGCAAAGCTAAGAGAAGGAGATACTACGGCGCATCAAAATACAATACAAAGCCATTATCCATGCAAAGCAAACACTTAAGGCAGGGACAACCAGATACGAAAGTGCAAAGTATTCACCAGAACGAGTGAAGGAAGTGCCACACAACCTTGATTCGGGTGTGACGATCAAGCCAGGTTAAGCTGCTGACACGTGCAAAGCGACAAGTGGCCTCCAGTGTATCGAAAGGCCTTCAGAATCATGGCATTTTTCAATGGCTGCCAAAAGAAGCACGAAAAATGGTGCTGCTGCGTTTCTGAAACCACTACCATCTTTCGACCGCCAAAAAGCAGGATACTGGCACCAAGATGCTCTGGAAGAAGCAGATAAGAAAATCATTAAGTACTTGGAGAATCTGTCAGTGATAGAGTGAAAGAAGTGATAAAGAAAATATCCGAGCTGTTGCAATATTGTCGCCAAATCAAGTAAGCCTTGGAAACTAAGTTCAATCCAATTCCAAACGTCAACTATGAATCAAGCATGACAGCAGGCTGGTAAAACAATGAATGAGTTTGTTGAGAGACTTGATATTGTACGTTTACTGAATTTAATGATAAGGAGACCATCCACAACAGTCATATTTGGTTGTCTTTTTAGACTCTTTCCTAAGACGAATGTTAAGAAAGACGCGCACTTTAGAGAAAGTACTAATGGCTGCAAGAGCTTAGGAATGAACAGATTACCTGGCAGCTGACATGGAACCTGGAGCAGCGAAAAATGAATCCGCGTTGGTCATGAAATGCAAGCACAAGCACAAAGTACATACAGGCAAGCTGACATCTACAAAGAAAAGGCTGTACTTCGGATGTGGATTTTCATTTCCCAATGAAGGCAAATGTTCATCCAACGAACAAATGTTCAAAGGGTGTGGTAAGGAAAACTACTTGATAATGGTCTGCAAAGTGAAGGAGAAACTAACTACGTCACAGCGAAAAGAGAAAATGGCTACCAGAATATTCCACAAGTCTTCTATACAAGCTCAACAAGCATTTGCAATGCAATAGGTCTCGCAGTTACACGAGTTTGAGCTATTGGCATGGTAAATGGCTATGCCTTTTATTTTGTTTTTTAAAAAATAAATAGAAGACATTGTCATTTACAAAGGCAATAGTTTAAACTCTGGTAAATGCAAGACCTTCTGCATTGCAAATGCTTGTTTTATATGGATTAATGATGTCCAAAATTATTATTACATTTGTGTGGTAAAATTTAGAGATGAAACTAAACACACTTTGTGGGGGCTGTCACGTTCTACATTACAGTGAAAATATATCATATTAATTAATTTTATTTAACTGTTCCGTAGTGCCTTTGCATTATAAGGTGTCAAGGTGCCTTACAATCAGCTGAAAAGGGCGATATATAGAGAGCAAAACGCTGAATACTGAACAGGAACTTTTCAATGACAGATGTGTTTTTTCACACCCAGAAATGATGAGTTTTTAGTTGGTTCCTGTCAGTGCTTGCACATGTGGCCTCGTGATCATGAACTTCAGGCCCAGCTTAGTCATGAGAGTACTAAAAACCATGCTACAGGGGAGTGTGCTTAAACCCACCCTACAGGCGAGAGTGCTCAAAACTTGCTACAGGTGAGAGCGCTTAAAACAAAGCTACATGTGAGAGTGCTTAAAACGCGCTACAGGTGAGAGTACCTAAAACCATGCTACAGATGAGTGTACTTAGAACCACGCTACAGGCGAGAGCGCTAAGAACCACGCTACAGGTGAGAGTGCTTAAAACCACGCTACAGGTGAGAGCGCTTAAAACCATGCTACTGGCGAGAGCACTTAGAACCACGCTACAGGCGAGAGCGCTTAGAACCACGCTACAGGCGAGAGCGCTTAGAACCACGCTACAGGCGAGAGTGCTTAAAACCACCCTACAGGTGAGTGCTTAAAACCACCCTACAAATGAGTGCTTAAAACCACCCTACAGGTGAGTGCTTAAAACCACCCTACAGGTGAGTGCTTAAAACCACCCTACAGGTGAGTGCTTAAAACCACCCTGCAGGTGAGTGCTTAAAACCACCCTACAGGCGAGAGCACTTAAAACCATGCTACAGGTGAGAGTGCTTACGACCATGCTACAGGTGAGAGTGCTTACGACCATGCTACAGATGAGTTCTTAGAACCATGCTACATGTGAGAGCGCTTAGAACCAAGCTACAGGCTAGAGTGCTTAAACAAAGCTACAGGTGAGACTCCTTAAAACCAGGCTACAGGTGAGAGTGCTTAAAACCACGCTACAGGTAAGAGTGCTTAAAACCACGCTACAGGTGAGAGTGCTTAAACCATGCTACAGATGAGTGCTTAAACCATGCTACAGGTGTAAATGCTTAAAAGCAGGCTACAGGCGAGAGTGCTTAAAACCATGCTACAGGTGACAGTGCTTACAGCCACGCTACAGGCGAAAGTGCTTATAACCATGCCACAGGCCAGAGTGCTTAAAACCGTGCTACATGTGCGAGTGCTTAAAACCACGCTAAAGGGGAGAGTGCTTAAAACCATGCTAAAGGGGAGAATGCTTAAAACCACGCTAAAGGCGAGCGCGCTTAGAACCACGCTACAGGCGAGAGCGCTTAGAACCACGCTACAGGTGATAGTGTTTAAAACCACCCTACAGGCGAGAGTGCTTAAAACCACGCTACAGGTGAGAGTGCTTAAACCACGCTACAGGTGAGAGTGCTTAAACCACGCTACAGGTGAGAGTGCTTAAACCACGCTACAGGTGAGAGTGAATAGTAAGTGATTATTCTTTATTGACAGGTGAGTGCTTAAAACCATGTGGCAGGTGTGCTTAAAACCACGTGGCAGGTGAGTGCCTAAAACCATGCTACAGGCGAGAGTGCTTAAAACCACGCTACAGGTGAGAGTGCTTAAACCACACTACAGGTGAGAGTGCTTAAACCACGCTACGGGTGAGAGTGAATAGTAAGTGATTATTCTTTATTGACAGGTGAGTGCTTACAACCATGCTACAGGAGAGAGTGCTTAAAACCACGCTACTGACGAGAGTGCTTAAAACCATGCTACTGGCGAGAGTGCTTAAAACCACGCTACTGGCTAGAGTGCTTAAAACCACGCTACTGGCGAGAGTGCTTAAAACCACGCTACTGGCGAGAGTGCTTAAAACCACGTTACAGGTGAGAGTGCTTAAGCCACGCTACAGGTGAGAGTGAATAGTAAGTGAGTATTCTTTATTGTTTGATTATTTAAAATCTTACAATATTACAATTCATAAAATGTGCTAGAATAATTAAAACCAATTAATAAAAACAATTACACCATAAAATTCATTCGATTTCATTAAAAACTTATATTTTAAATGTTTACACCTAGTTTTCTTTTCGCTATTATTAGGAACCTTACAAAGGTAGCGTTCAAGCTTATATCATTCGAACGGAGACAGCGTGTCAAGGCCTGCCTACATGTCCTTATTCCTCGTACATTAAGCGGTAATTTGAGTAAGGATCTTCTTTCGTTTTGGAGTTCAGGACAAATCCATAAAAGGTGGACAATATTCTCCTCGCACCCTTATTACAGAGTCTGCATAGTGTGCAACTTTTAATGTTTTTCCACGGGGGAAGAGGACAAAGTCCCGGCAAAAATACAAATCTCGCTTGTTTATTTTTTTCTGACCAGGGTGTTTCCAAGAATTGTTGTATTTCCATTTTTTTAACCATTTATTATTGTCCAAGCATGTTTTCTTTTTGTCAGATTATCTTTATCATTTACAAGGGACAGTTGGTTTGTAGTTCTGTTGATTATTTTTTTGAACGATGCATTTGTTATCGTATTTTCCCAGATTGTACTGACCGCAAACTCATCTATCGCTTCCTTAAGATAATTCCATGCAGTTGACTTTACGTTGTTATTTATTTCTTTCCATATTAGCTGTAATATCTGGTTATCGTGGTCATTTTTTATCCGAATCCAGGTTTTAATAAAATGTCCCTGTCTCGCATAGAATTATTTGGTTAATCCACACTCCAGTCTAATTTGTGCAGACGAGGCATTTAGTGGGAGATGAAATAATGGCTTATATGTTTTAGCTAACGCCTTAATTATTATTTCGGTATCCTTTCCCATTAGTGCTTCACTGCCATAGGTGATGGTTGGTAGCAGTCTTGCCCCTATAATCTTCAGAAGCAGCCCATATGTGATGTTGCTAAGTGACTTCTGTAAGATTCTAAACGCTGCAGTCAATGTGTTTGTCTTCCGTTGTATATCCCTTTTCTGTGGCTGGTAGTTACCCTTCTCAACAAAAAGCACACCCAAATACTTCTATACTTCAACTTGTTCCAATTGGGTGTTCTCCATGTACCATTTGCTTTTATGTCTTACGTTTTTATTCTTGGTGACTACCATGATCTTGGTTTTTGTTTCATTTATCACCATCCCATTCTCTTTTGCATACATTAATGTTTGATTGATTAGACGTTGTAGTCCAACTTTAGTGTGGCTTAGGAGAATGGCATTGTCTGCATACAACAGATTAGTGATATGCTTATCAGAAAGTTTCGGAGGGAGAGCATTTAATTCATCCAAGTTCCCAGTTACAGGTGAGAGTGCTTAATAGCACGCTACAGGCGAGAGGGCTTAAAACCACTCTACAGCCGAGAGCGCTTAAAACTACGCTACAGGCGAGAGGGCTTAAAACCACGCTACAGGCAAGAGTGCTTAAATCAATCTACATGATCCCCTTCTATGTACTGCCAGGCTTGAAACGCCCATTGGGCTCAAAGGGCTTCAATCACCCTTCCCCCCCAAAAAGAAAAACTGTCTTGGTGTGCGTCTGGGTGAGACAGCTTCCCGGGCACACACACAGACAGTTTTGAACTGCTGTGGGCTGGCTGGGCTGGCGTCCGTCTTCTTGCAGCTGCATGCAAGTACTTCACAGGTCTTTAAATTACCATTTACTTGCTAACGAGGCGGTGATGCTTTTTCACCCCTTCTTAGAGCCCCTGCAGCTCCACTCGGACAATCGGTGATAGAATTTGCCCCCCCCCCCCACGAAATGTGGCACTGGTTGCGCCTCTGTATACAGCGGTGTGCCTTTGTGCATCAGCCCCAGGAGTCTATGCGCCCTAGGAGCCGAGGCGCTTTCTTTTCATTTAGGCATTTCCTTATCCGGGGCCTGTCATTCAGTGAATCGGGGGAATCCCCATGAGAGATAGCTCTGCTGCCCGGCCTCAGACTAGAATATCCGGTACTGTCTCATTCAGGGCAGACTGGGAACAGCAACCAGCCCTGGCAGACTGCTGCTCCACCGGCCCTGGGAGGGAGGGAGGGGGGTTGTTAGCGAGAAGCACCCCTCCCTCAGTTTTACTGCGCGCAAACGGTAATCTGAGGCAATGTTATCACATATTGTACTGATGTATTCTGATCAGATTCAAATACTTTTTTCCACCACGCAAGAATTACAAAGAAAATGTGCGTAATTTGTACTTTCTTAATTTTTATATATTCTGAAATATCAGCACAATTCATTTTTTGTGGTGTGCTCCAAAAATACCATCCGTCACCGTCATCTCCCAGATGGCTGTTCAGCAGGATGTGTTCTCCATGTACCATTTGCTTTTATGTCTTACGTTTTTTTATTCTTGGTGACTACCATGATCTTGGTTTTTGTTTCATTTATCACCATCCCATTCTCTTTTGCATACATTAATGTTTGATTGATTAGACGTTGTAGTCCAACTTTAGTGTGGCTTAGGAGAATGGCATTGTCTGCATACAACAGATTAGTGATATGCTTATCAGAAAGTTTCGGAGGGAGAGCATTTAATTCATCCAAGTTCCCAGTTACAGGTGAGAGTGCTTAATAGCACGCTACAGGCGAGAGGGCTTAAAACCACTCTACAGCCGAGAGCGCTTAAAACTACGCTACAGGCGAGAGGGCTTAAAACCACGCTACAGGCAAGAGTGCTTAAATCAATCTACATGATCCCCTTCTATGTACTGCCAGGCTCGAAACGCCCATTGGGCTCAAAGGGCTTCAATCACCCTTCCCCCCAAAAAGAAAAACTGTCTTGGTGTGCGTCTGGGTGAGACAGCTTCCCGGGCACACACACAGACAGTTTTGAACTGCTGTGGGCTAGCTGGGCTGGCGTCCGTCTTCTTGCAGCTGCATGCAAGTACTTCACAGGTCTTTAAATTACCATTTACTTGCTAACGAGGCGGTGATGCTTTTTCACCCCTTCTTAGAGCCCCTGCAGCTCCACTCGGACAATCGGTGATAGAATTTGCCCCCCCCCCCCCCCCCCCCCACGAAATGTGGCACTGGTTGCGCCTCTGTATACAGCGGTGTGCCTTTGTGCATCAGCCCCAGGAGTCTATGCGCCCTAGGAGCCGAGGCGCTTTCTTTTCATTTAGGCATTTCCTTATCCGGGGCCTGTCATTCAGTGAATCGGGGGAATCCCCATGAGGGATAGCTCTGCTGCCCGGCCTCAGACTAGAATATCCGGTACTGTCTCATTCAGGGCAGACTGGGAACAGCAACCAGCCCTGGCAGACTGCTGCTCCACCGGCCCTGGGAAGGGGGGGGGGGGGGTTGTTAGCGAGAAGCACCCCTCCCTCAGTTTTACTGCGCGCAAACGGTAATCTGAGGCAATGTTATCACATATTGTACTGATGTATTCTGATCAGATTCAAATACTTTTTTCCACCACGCAAGAATTACAAAGAAAATGTGCGTAATTTGTACTTTCTTAATTTTTATATATTCTGAAATATCAGCACAATTCATTTTTTGTGGTGTGCTCCAAAAATACCATCAGTCACCGTCATCTCCCAGATGGCTATTCAGCAGGATGGTCCCATACATCCTCTCCCTGTGACATCAGAGGAATAAAAGTAGACACCGAACTCACTAGAAGACAGAGCCTGACGTTTGACCTCTGTCTTTCAACACACAGAAAACGTCACAAGATCAGAACAACATTTAAAACCAGACAGCTGAGCTGCCTTGTAGGCTTCGATCTAAAAAGGATTTCCCACGCCCACTAGAAATGCTGTAAACCGCATCCAGAGATAAGTAACCCATGTTTGAAGAAATTGTGCAGAACGCACCGTTTTACATCATATTTTAAAACTTTTTTTTGCATTTTCAGGAGGGGTGCGAAAAGGTCAATATGAGGGACTCACTCGGCAGCTAAACAGGTCATAAAATATTATTCTAAAATATAATTTAAAAATGTTTTTTTTAAAACGCCCAACTAAAAGAATCTACAATGCTTTGATAATCGAACTCTGGATATTTTACTTTAAAATAGGCGCTAGGACCACTTTTTGATGCGTGATACAGTCAGGACAGATTAGCCAAAGATCCGGAAGAGCACTCGTTAAATGCACTAGCGTTGTGCCGGTATGGACTCTGCCACCCTCGGGACGGGAGGGGTGGAGAGGGTCTTGTGGGTGGAGGTGAAAGGTCACCATATGGTCAGCCTGTGACTGGATCGGATACAGTGGTGCTCATGGGCACTGTTTATGAACGTGTCCTAAATCATTTCTAAATGAAAGGGTGGCTTTTCTATTTGCAATTTGGAGGTTTTGAATATCCCCCTTCTGCACCGGACTTCAAACAGGGAATGTAACACCAAGGGGTCATTAGGATGGCGGGCGGGCTTTGGCCGCCCGCCACCCTACCGGGGATGTGGACCACCCGCCTACAGGGCGGGGGTCCCGAAATGGGCATTAGGATGCGCCCGCCACACAGGCGGGCGCATCCTGTATATTTACCATTGCGGCGGGCGGAGCTGAAATCTCCGCCCGCCGCAATGGTAAAAATGCACGTTGTGCATTTCAAAGCACAACATGACAGGCACCGCGCGGTGCCTGCCGTGTTGCACATTCAAATGCGGGGGGGTACCATAGGTACCCCCAATGTGCACCCCCCAAGCCCCGGACTCCCAGGGGGCCCGCAACGGGCCCCGCAGGGAGTCTCCGCATGCCTTTCCGTGGCGGCATTGCCGCCACGGAAAGGCATTGACAAATGCCCATGGTAATATGGCGGGCGGTGTCTAACAGACACCGCCACCATGTTACTGGTTTTCCGCCCCGGCCGCAAGGCGACCGGGGCGGAAAACATGCGGGCGGTGTTTTGCACCGCCGCGGTCCCCCCCGCCATACTAATATGGCGGGGGGGAATTGGGCTGTGGATGTCGGGCGGATTTGCTCCGCCAGGGTGGCGGTGGCCACCGCCACCCTGGCGGAGCAAATCCGCCCGACATCCTAATGACCCCCAAGTGTTCGCGCAGCTCCGCCTCTTCTCCGCCTGAAATTCTTTACGCCATCTCATGCGGGGCATATATCTTGCGTTAGCCAAGGCCACATTGGCAGACTTCCATCTATATTGCTGTGAGTTGGGAATAGCAGAGCCCTGGGTCTCCTCATAACACCTGATAGGTCTGCGAGCGGGTCTGCGTTGGGTGAAAGGAGTACCACACTGAGTTAATACTCCATGGGAGAGCCCGGTCAGTGTGTGGTACCCTTAGTATTGTTATTGGCACACGGGGGGGGGGGGCGGAAAACTCACCTGCTGGGGGTGTGTGTCTCACAGCCCTCTAACTCCACACAGCTCTTGGGCCCTTCGAGGTCCTCACACCCCGCCCCGGCTCCGTGGGGCCCCCGAAGAACTGCTCTTCACACGGTCCTGGACACACACCTTTCCAGGGGTCCCTCTGGTGTGCCCCGGTCCTCCCCACGACCTGGTGACGCACTACGAAGACAGCTGAGCTCAGGGCAGCACCTGGAGGAGAGCGGCAGGGCGCTTGGAATGGCGGGGTCCGTGCTGTGCGTGAGAGGCGGGGCACAACAGCACAAGTCAACCTGTATCCCTCAGTCGAGAGACCACACCCGTGTCGCATCACCCCTGGAGTTTCCATGGTTAAGGTGAGGGGGGCAGGCCGCTTGGACACTGGAATTAATACCCCGAGCAGGGCAGCACCCCTGAGGGCAGAGGGGACTATTGGTTCAGAGCATACAAGCCAGGCCGTGGCTGAAGTGACGTCACGACCCAGTATCCTCTCTGGAGTTTCCCAGTTTTAGGCGGGGAGGGGGAGGGGAGCCGGCCACCTGGACATTGGCAGCGCTCCTGAAACAAGAAGATGAGGGCGGAGGGGTTGATTGGTACGGTTGGATTGGGATAAAAAATATATAGGTCCGGGCACACTAAAAAATGTGGCAAACGGTGCGGATTGTGTTTTTCTGCAAAAATACTGCTTTTGTGTTTTAAGTATTATGAATTTTTATGAAAGAGGCGTGATTTCTCAACTTCGCTGAGATTTTTTTTTAAAATGCAAATATTTCTAGTACTCTTTGTACACAGAGGAGTTCACAGTTGTGAACCACCAGAGGCGCAACTAGAGCCAAATTTCGGGTGGGGGGGGGGGGGGGGGTGGATGGGGGGCGACAAAGAAAACATTTCGGGTGGGGGGGGGGGGGCTGAACCTTTAATCAGTAGGCAGAGTGAAGCTGCAGGGGCTCTTAGAAGGGGTGAAACAACTGCAAGGCCTAATTAACATTCAAATGGTCTTTTAAAGACCTGTGAAACGTTCGGGTGCGGCTCTGTGTATGCCCGGGATCTGTCTCATCCCAGGCTGCCATACACGAGGGGGGGGGGGGGCGCCTGTGAACCACGCCTAAATATAAGTGAGGACACTTCTGCTCAGCCCCCCCCCCACCCACAAATCTGCATGCTTTAAAGAGTGCACCAGCCAGAGGCCGGGAGTGACATCTTCACCCCCTTGGTAAAGGATGGTAACAGAGGCCCCTCTGCCTCGGAAAGGCCGCTCGGGCCCCCACTGGGCCGCTGGCAGCATCTGGACAGCGCAGACAAAGCCCCAAGCGGCCACCTCGCTGGACAAAAAAAAGCGTCCGACAGCTGCACCTCCGGTACCGCCCCAGAGTCCGCCTTACCAGCCGCCCCATGTGACACAGAGAGGATGATGCACCATGGCTGAAGTGACGTCACGACCCAGTCCTCCTCCCTGGAGTTTCCAGGTTTAAGCAGGGTCAGGGGAGGCGACCAGGCCGCCTGGACATTGCTAGCCAGGGACCTGAGCAGGGCTGCACCCCTGAAATAACAGGAGGGCGGGGTAAAGGGGTGATTAGCACAGAGATGACGAAAGGCCATGGCTGGAGTGAAGTCACGGCCCCTGCACTTCAATGGGAAGGGGTCTGACAAGGTATGTGTCTACTCATTGTTGGTCAGAGAGAGATGGAGAGGGGGGGCTGACCAGAGAAGTCACCCCAAAATTGGAAAACGACAAAGGCAAATTACCAAATGGAACACCAAAATTCATTAGGACGATGCCCCAAAATTACAATAAAGGTCAATGGTCGCCCTATGACCTTTTTCATAGATGGTACATCAATCAACATCATGCCAGTCGACAAGTTTTACAAGCCTACCTCCTGTGCCATGTCTCAATCGGTCCAACACAACGGTTTACACGTGGACTGCTTCTGAGCCATTGCAGAGTCAAGGGACATTCACAGTGACACTGAAACATAAAGCAGGATCGATACAAGGGTCAATTCATGGTCTTCATGGAGCCTTGACCAGTGCACGCCTGCTCAGTTTTGCCACTGCTGCTGACATGGGGCTGATAGCTCTTAATTACAACCTCCACACTCAATCTGAAGTTGTAAGTCAGTTTCCATAGTTATTTCATGGCCTAGACAGGCTCAAGACTATGAAAGTGTAACTTCATATCAATGAGGATGTTAGCCCTGTTGCTCAATAGCATCGCAGAGTAGTTTCCATTTTCAAGAATCTATTGGTAAAGAGCTGGAAATGCTATTGAAGCATGAAACCAATTAAACGTTACAACTCCAAGTCATTGAACTGACCTATGAAGGACATCGTGGCATTGTAGCCACCAAAAGAGCCCTAGAACCCAAGTGTGGTTCCGGCATCACGACGAGCGAGTTGAGAGGGAACTACAAGAGTGCGATATCTGTATATCTGTAATTGCCTTTCCCCCTATGTGATGCAGCATCCATTAACAATGTCTGACCTTCCTGCGCAGTCCTGTGAAAGAGTTGCAGTTAATTTATTTGGGCCCTTAGGAAAAGGACATCATCTTGTGGTAGTCATTGATGAGTATTCCTGCTTTCTTTAGTAGATGAATTACCTTTGACAAAGCATGAGAAGGTCATTGAGAAGCTAGATGACATCTTTGCAGTGTGGGGTATACCCACTATCCTCAAATCTGATAACCGTCTGCCGTTCAATAGCAAATAATTCAAAGAGTTCCTTTTCAGACTAAATGTCAAGCATCAAAAGAGTACACCTCTGTGGCCCCAAGCAAATGGTGGTGTGGCATGATTCATGGGTACTCTCAAAAGAGTAAATCAACGAGCAGCAATGGAGGAAATTGAGTTGAGCCAGGCCCTGTATCATGCCCTCCTTGCTTATCACTCAACTTCTCACTCCGAAACTGGTGAGAGTCCTGTACTCTGATGTTTGGGAGAGCCATCAGAAATAAATTGCCACAGTGGACAGTGGACAGTAGACCGATCCTTGAATGCTTATAAGGTTTGTGTCACAGACATTTCTCACAAGTGCAAGATGAAAACATATGCCAATCAGCGCCGATGCACCTAGGAAACAATCTTCACCAAAGGGGACTCATACTGGTCAAACAGAAAAGAAAGCGGAAAACGGCCACTTTGTTTAATGCTGGCCCAACAGTTCGAGCACTTCAGCGACTCATTGAGGAACTATGTTGCTGATGCTGTCTGTACTTTTTATTTAATAAAGGGGAATATGTAGTTTCTATGTGTGCTAGGACTCTTGTGGTCTGGGCGAACTAGAATGCTACAGTTGCCTTTGAATCTAATGACAACTGACATGTATGGACAGGGTCCAACACACCATCGATGGGGAAAACAAACTACTTGCCCAGAAAGCAAAGAGCTGCTGGCAAATAAGTAATATGTTATGCATGATGTGAGTGCACCGGATCAATTAAAGCACATTAATTTGACCACACTTTAAATACCGGCAGCACATGCTTTACAGCAGGTTTCAGGGCAAGCAGCACAGTTACGAAATGTATATTGCAGTTTATCTCTGGATGCTTTCCTTCTTTTTAATATGTGTATGTTTAAGGGCGATTTTTCGCTTAATGATATTCACTTGAATGAGAAGTGGAGTGATTGTATACTGGTAGAGTGATCTGATTTCATAATATCTATTTATGACCAGGTAATTTTGTATTTTCATCCCCGGCTATGCAGAATAGTCCATTAGCTGCAGCTCTCTGTAGCGAATCCTTGTAGGCCAGTCGTTGCCTCTTATCCATCGTAGGGCAATAAAGTGTGCACTATTCTTTCTATGGAAGAGGGGGAGAAATGTCTGCAATATTTCTTGGGATTACACAGTGATAAATTTGTTGGTTTACTCATGAGTAAGTGTAAGTCAAGTGTCAAACATAAGTATTAAAATGTCACACTCAAGCACACTGTAAGCATGGACTTGTCACACATAAGCAACCTAAAACAAGCATTGGCAAAGCCAATTGGTCTCGGCAATGTGAGATCTAATGGCTTTTCAGAATCTTTTAGCCATGTTATATAGAAGCATGGTTGCTATTCACCATGGCTAAAAGTTATGGAAGAAGCACTATAACGCAGCTAGCAGTGGCCACATCATATCACTTTTCCATCTGGCAGGACCGGCAGGACAAGGAATACAACGCAGGGCAAGCAACACACCATGGGAGGGGGTGGACGTAGGATGGGGAGAAGGTAAAAAAAACGCTATTACTCTGCCATCACATCATAGAGCTTTGTTTTGTTTTAGTGGGTGAGGGGGCAACACGGCAACAGGAGGGAGGGAGCAGACGGGCACGGTTCTGCCTCTGCATTCAGGAGCAGCTCCTATCCACAAAGTAGTCATGGAAAAAGGAAAACAGACAACACAAATTAGGGCGAGGGGGGAAATGAAATATGAGTGGGTGGAGGTGGAGAAGAAATGGTGCATAGGGATCGGTGGATAAAAAAGCAACATGGATGGGGAGGGTTGGAGTGGAAAAAATCAACATGGACGGGGATATGGGAGACAACCTGAAAACACAAGCAGTCATATAGAGTGCTCGAACACAAATAAAAATAGCTCCAAAAACGTCAGCAGTGGAAGGACACACGTACTTGGTCCATGTTCCAGGGGAGGGCCAAACACAGAAAGTGGACGTGACACATGCATGCTATGACAAATGGAAACAAAGCAATTGAGAGTAACGCTGAAGCTAATTAATTGTAAGCTATGGGTGGGCTGTTAACCCACTGATTGTAAATAACATGTCTAGAAGAGATAGCCTATGCGCTGTCTAGCTGAGACCTTAAATTGGTAGCTTTGGTCACAGAACCCCTATGCTCATCTCTCCACAAGGAAAATGCTACTTACCAGTATGCATCTGTTATTGGCATGTAGAGTTGCAGATCACTACACTATGCATTAGATTGCCACCTGGTGTTGGGCTCGGATGATTGCATGTTGTTGTCGTCTTGGAAGAAGTCTTTTGTAGTCACGAGATAGGTGACTCCACCCTTGGACGATAGTGCGCATGGGCATCGGCTCCATCCGTAGATTGTTTTTCGCCATGATGGGAAATGATGGAGTTAGTAGAAGAAAAGAAAAGATGTCCACGCGTGTGCATCTAAGTAAGATAGAAACTGGAACAGATACAAGTCCCGGGGAGGCGGGAGGGCGTGTAGTGATCTGCAGCTCTACATGCCAAGAACAGATGCATACTGGTAAGTAGCATTTTCCGTTCGAGGCATATGAGCTGCAGATACTACACTATGCATCGATTGTGCAGCAGTGTCTCCCCTAGCGGTGGTCACCTGTGTCTGTTGCAGTTGTTTGAAAGAGAGTTTTAAGAACAGCTTGGCCTACTGCAGCTTGCTGCTTGGCTTGCACATCAACACAGTAGTGTTTAGTGTAGGTGTGTGTTGTAGACCATGTTGCGGCCTTGCATATGTCTTCTAAGGGGATGTCCCCTAAGAAAGCCATGGAGGCTCCTAGCTTGCATGTGAAATGCGCTCTAGGAGGAACTGTAAATGTACGTTTTGCTTTTTGATAGCAGATTTGTATACATTTTTTAATCCACCTTGCAATTCCACCCTTAGAGATGGGGTTTACTTTATGAGGTGGGGAGAAAGATAAAAAAAAATTTTTTTGTCTTCCGAAAAGATTTAGTCCTATCTATATTGTAGAGAAGAACGCTTTTAACGTCTAGGGTATGTAGAGCTCTTTCTGCTACAGAGTCAGGGTTTTGGAAAAACACTGGCAACTCTACAGATTGGTTTAAATGAAAAGGAGTAATCACTTTTGGAAAGAATTTAGGATTAGTTCTTAGATCAACTTTGTTACGATGTAGTTGTAAGAAAGGTTCTTATATAGTGAAAGCTTATATCTCACTTACTCTTCTAAGAGAGGTGATAGCAATAAGGAAAGCTGTTTTCCATGTGAGGAAATGTAGTTCACATTTGTGTAGAGGTTCAAATGGGGGTCCCATGAGCCTTGTAAGAACCAGTTTAAGGTTCCACACTGGAGAAGGTGGTAACCTGGGTGGAATGATTCTCTTTAATCCTTCCATAAATGCTTTAATTGCAGGTACTCTAAAAAGAGACAGATGTTGTCTGTTCTGTAAGTATGCCGCAATTGCTGCAAGGTGTAGGCGTATGGCTGAATATGCCAAGTTAAACCTTTGTAAATGTAGAAGGTAGCAAATGATATTTTGGATAGAAGCATCCAGGGGATCAATTTGATTATTATTGCAGTAAATGGCAAATCTTTTCCATTTAGCAGCATAACAAGCTCTGGTAGTAGGTCTTCTGGCCTCTTTAATGATGTTCATACAGTCTGGTGGTAGGTTAAGATAACCAAACTCTAAGACTTCAGGAGCCAGATCGCCAAATTCAGTTGATTTTGGTCTGGGTGTCTGATGTCTCCATGGTTCTGCGTGAGTAGGGATGGAGTCAGTCGTAGCTTTTGGTGTGGGACTGGAGATAGTTCTAGCAGTGTGGTGAACCACGGTTGCCGTGCCCATGTGGGAGCTACCAGGATCAGTTTTAGAGACTGTTGTCTGAGCTTGCATACTACCAATGGTATTAGTGGTATGGGCGGAAAAGGGTACGCAAATCTGCCTGACCAGTTCACCCATATCGCATTGCCCTTGGACAGCGGGTGTGGAAAACTGCCGGCGAAGGTTGGGCATTTTGCGTTTATGTGCGTGGCGAACAGATCTATGTCTGGATGACCCCACTGGTGAAAGAATGGTTGAAGAACCTGCGGATGTAGTTCCCATTCATGAATTTGTTGTGTCTGTCGATTCAACAGATCTGCTATCTGATTGTGAACTCCTGGAAGGTGCTCTGCTAACAGATATATGTTTTGTGGAATAGCCCATCTCCAAATGCTCTGTGCGAGTTGGGACAATTGTAGAGAGTGTCCCCCCCCCTGTTTTTGTATGTAATACATGGCTGTCATGTTGTCCGTCCAGTTAAGACAGCTTTGTTCTGTACTTGTACTTGGAATGTTTTGAATGCTAAGAAAATTGCTAGTAGCTCTAGATGATTGATATGGAGCCATCGTTGTTGACTGTTCCATTGTCCTTGAGTTGTATGATGTAGTAGATGGGCTCCCCATCCTGTGAGGGATGCGTCTGCTGTAAGCACTAGCTCTGGAACAGGTTCGAGGAACGGCCCCCCTTTGTCAAGTTTTTGGTGTTCCGCCACTGCAGAGAGCGATGTGTGCGGCTGTCTACCAACACCAGGTTAGTTGACCTTGAGCCTGGTTCCACTGTTGTGCTAGACATTCCTGTAACGGACGCATCTGCAGTCTTGCATATGGTACTATGAAGATGCAAGATGCCATCATGCCTATTAGTCTCATGAACACTCTGGCTTGCAGAGATTGTTGCTGTTGAAAAAGTGTGACTAAGGCTTGAATGCTCTGTATCCTTGCTGGACTGGGATACGCTAGAGCTGTAGACGTGTTTATTGTAGCCCCTAGATAATGATGTATGTAAGAGGGTTGCAGGTGCGACTTGGTGTAGTTGATGGTGAACCCTAAGTCGTGCAACGTTTGGATTGTCTGATGTGTGTTTTGGACACACTGATTGAATGACTTGGCTTTTTATGAGCCAGTCATCTAGATAAGGGAAGACATGTATTTGTTGCCTTCTGAGGTGTGCTGCTACCACTGCTAGGCACTTTGTGAATACTCGTGGTGCCGTTGTCACTCCGAATTGAAGGACTTTGAACTGATAATGTTGTCCTTCCAGTACAAACCTTAGATACTTTCTGTGAACAGGATGTATAAGAATGTGGAAGTAGGCGTCCTTTAGGTCTAGTGTCGTAAGGAAATCACCTTGTTGCAGCAGTGGGAGCACTTGTTGTAAAGTGATCATATGAAAATGATCTGATTGTATGTAATAATTGAGGGGCCTGAGGTCGAGAATTGGTCTTAGTGTCCCGTCCTTCTTGGGAATTAGAAAATACAGAGAGTAAACCCCTGTTCCTTGTTCTTGTAAAGGAACTATTTTTATTGTGTCCTTTTGTAGAAGTGACAGAACTTCTTGTTTGAGCTAAGTAAGGTGTTCTGTAGACATCGGACGCTGCCTGGGTGGTATGTGTGGAGGGGTTGCTGTAAGTTCCAGGCAGTATCCATACTGGATAATCTGTCTTACCCACTTGTCTGTTGTGATAGAGTTCCAGACAGGCAGGAATTGCGTTAATCTGCCCCCCACAGGAGTGGAATGCTGTTGGGGGAGCAGAGGGAAGTCACTGTTTTGTAGCGGAAGAGGTTCGATTACTGTTGTTCCCTCGACCTCTTCCCTTGTTGTTATTCCCTCTTTATCCTCCTCTAAAATATCCCTTGTTAGAGGATGTTTGAGTGTTGGATTTGAAGGATGTTGTGCTGTACCTGTTTGTTTGGAGCCCCCTCTGTAGAAGGAGCGACGAAAGGAACCTCTAGTTTGTGCGGACTGTAAAGCTCCCATAGATTTAGCAGTGTCTGTATCCTTCTTCATTTTTTCCAGAGCTGTGTCTACCTCTAGTCCAAACAATTGGTTTTGATTGAATGGTTGATTTAAAATAGTTGTTAATTGTTAAGAGGAGCAGGAGATAAAGGAGAAGGAAGTATAGGTGAAGAAGGGTGCATAGGGGATGTGGCAGAGTCCTTCTTCTTGGCAGGAACCACAGGTGTGGATGGTTCATCAGCCTTCCTCTTCTTATGTGGTATGGTGGACACCTGACCTGTCTTAGGGTCGATGTAGATCTTCTTTTGCAGAGGATCTGGCTAGAAAAGTTCTTCTGTTTGAGGAACCTTTGTCGGCGTCAATTCTTTCGGTGCCGGATGAGGTTACTGTCTGTCTTTAGCCTTAGGAGGTGTTACAATGTCCTTTGGCGTAGTTTTTGGCACTGAGTGTGTTGTTTTTGGTGTCGCAGGCTCTTTCGAGGGCTTGGGCGCATCGGAATCAGGCCTTTTTGGTTTCGGCACCGAAGACGATGTCTTCGGAATGGAAGAACAATTGTTACTTACCTGTAAACAGGTAGTTCTCCAGTATTGGTGTCTTTCATTGATTCACATGCTTGAATATTCCCCGTCGTGGAAGTAGGAGTCCCACGGTAAATAAAATAGTAATAACATACCAATAACATATGTATGTAAATACCTAACACATGAAATAATACTAGAAAATGCATAATAAATACTCAAAAACAATTCCTACATAGAAATACATGGTAGAGAGAGAAAACACTTGCAACATATTCCTGTCATTATATTAGTCCAAACTTTAGCCAATCAGGCACCAGCACCCTTCCAGAACCTTCTCCTCAGAGCTCAGACCCTCACATTTTTGTAGCACAAGAGTGACAAAAGAGTCGATGAGGAGAAGCGAGCCTCTGAGGGGAGGTGGGTGGGTCGCATGTGAATCTATGAAAGACACCAATACTGGAGAACCACCTGTTTACAGGTAAGTAACAATTGTTCTTCTCCAGTATTAGGGTGTCTTTTATAGATTCACATGCCTGACTAGAATAGAGCAGTAACAGCCGAAGAGGCCCGATTGCTATGTAACAGCATGGAGAAACTAAAGAGACAATAATAATACAGTCATGAAAGAACTGATAGCAATCATATAAAACCATAGTGGAGGAGGGAAGACAGAGGCTCACCTTAGTTAAAAAGATGACAAAGTACTGCCTGTCCCACTGCTGTATCCGCCTCGTTGACGGCTTCTAAGCAGTAGTGCTTTGTGAACTTGTGCCCGTTGGACCACGTGGCTGCTCGGCAGATCTGATGAAGCGGCACACCAGCAAACAGGGTGGTAGAGGATGACATCGTCCTGGTGGAATGAGCCCTCACTGAAGATTGTAGAGGCTTGCCGGCCTGCTGACGGCAGAAGACAATGGCTGAAGAAATCCAACATGCAATAGTTGGCTTGGTAACAGGGCGCCCTTTCCGCACACGTCCGTAGGCAATGAACAGTTGATCGGACCTGCGAAAAGGGGCTGTCCTGCTGATGCAAAATTTAAGGCATCGTTTGATGTCCGAAGAGTGTAATCGCTGCTCTGCCGGAGATTGAGGATCAGCAAAGAAAGTCTTTAAGAAAACAGGCTCATTTAGATGGAAATCCGTAGGCACCTTCGGCAGGAAAGTTGGATTGGTGCGAAGCACCACACAGTCAGGTTTGCATTGGAGAAAAGGAGGTTTAACAGTGAAAGCATGAAGATCACTCAGGCGACGAGATGAAGTCAGAGCAAGGAGAAGGGCTACCTTCCAGGTCAGAAACTTTAAGTCCGCCCTATGGATAGGCTCGAATGGCGCCTTCATTAGTTGGGCTAAGATGACATTGAGTTGTCAAGTGGGAGGAGGATGCCGAAGAGGTGGGAATGTCCGGAACAGTCCTTTGAAAAACTGACACATTACCCTGGAAGAGCAGAGAGAGGAGGAGCCATCCTGCCGAAAACGAGAGATTGCCGCCAAGAAAACTCTCAAAGTAGTATGGGAAAGCCAGGATTGAGCCAGGTCCAAAAAGAACGGAAGTAGCTGCTCCGGAGTGGAATGGATAGGATGGATATTCGTAGCCACGCACCAATGGCAAAACCTCTTCCATTTGAGCTTGTAAGTCTTACTGGTAGACGGAGCTCTGGCCTGAGCGAGAATGTCTCTGCATTCCGGCGAGATATTTAAATGCGCAAATTCAAGGTGCTCAGGTTCCAGGCCGACAATTGTAGAGAGGAGGGGTTCAGATGGCAAATTTGACCCTTGTCCATCGTGAGGAGGTCCGGTCAAGGTTGGATGAGGATGAGCTCGCACTGGGACAGAAGGAGCAACTCCGAGAACCACGCCTGTCGGGGCCATCGGGGGCGATCAGGAGAATGTGGCAGGGCTGCCTCCGCATCTTCCACAGCACACGAGGCACCAACGGGATCGGAGGAACAGCGTAGGCGAATAGATCGCACCAATTCATCAAAAGGGCATTCCGGCATGACCCGTGGTGGGGATGCCAACTTGCGTAAGATGGGCATTTCCGGTTCTCCGGCATTGCAAAGAGATCCAGAGACGGACGACCCCATCGTTGAAAAACAAGGTCGAGAGTTGGTTGATGCAACTCCCACTCGTGGGTCGATGACGTGGACCTGCTGAGGGAATCCGCTAGGATGTTGGAGACGCCCGGCAGATGCACCGCCGCCAGGGTAACTTGATGAAGGATTGCCCAATACCAGATCGACTGAGCCAGCCGAGACAAGAGTGGAGATCTGGTTCCACCCTGCTTGTTGACATAGTGCATACTGGTGGTATTGTCCGTCTGAATGAGCACCGATTCCCCTTGAATCACAGGAAGGAACAACTTGAGTGCCAGAAAAATTGCCATCAACTCCAGCCTGTTGATGTGCCAGGAACGTTGAAGTAGAGACCATTTGCCTTTGATGGAAAGGCCTTGAAGGTGAGCACCCCAGCCTTCTAAGGAGGCGTCTGTTGTGAGCGTGAGTTCTGGAGTGGTACAGAGGAAAGAAGTTTCTGTCGCAAGGTTGGACGGTTGCGCCCACCATTGGAGAGCTGATCTCATGCGAGTGGTGACACTCACAAGGTCGTTGAAAGAACCGGAGACCTGATGCCACTGTACGTCCAATTCCTCCTGAATGGGGCGAGTCCGTAGTCTGCAATTTGGGATCAGTGCAATACAAGACGATGCCATCCCCAGAAATGACTTTAAGATCCGGACAGAAACCGACAGTCTTGCCCGAATCAGAGACACCAAGCGGAGGATCTTTTGTTGACGCTCTTGGGACACCAATGCCCTTGAAAGCATTGTGTCCAATGTTGCTCCCAGAAAATTCCTGCTTTCAGCCGGTTCGACCTAAGACTTGTCGGCACTGATGGCTAGGCCGAGAGATCGAAACACGTCCTGACAAAGACGAGTGTGTTGAAGCAGTTGTTTGCGAGACTGTGACTTGAGGAGGCAGTCGTCCAGATATGGAAAAATGTGGACGCCTCGGAGACGCCGGTAAGCCACTACTGGAGCCAATATGTTCGTGAAGACACGAGGGGTGGACCGGAGGCCGAAAGGCAACACCTTGAACTGGAAGTCTCTCCGTCCCACCTGGAAGCGCAAGTACTTCCGATGCCTTTGAATAATTGAAACATTGAAGTAAGCATCCTGAAGGTCGATGGTGGCCATGAAATCGCCCATGGAGAGAAGACGCAGGATCTCTACTAGTTTAAGCATGCCGAAGTATTGGCTCTTGAGGTACCTGTTGAGCGCTCGCAAATCCAGAATCGGTCGCCAATCTCCCGTCTTCTTGAGTATTAGGAAGAAACGGGAATAGAAACCCTTTCCTCTCTGTGACTTGGGAACCACTTCGACTGCACTTTTCTGAATTAGAAGACAAACTTGATGGAAAAGCTCCTTGAGGTGGGGAGGAGGCGGGCCAGACGGTGGAGTGGGAGGATGAATCTTGATGAACTCTAGAGCATGGCCCTTTGCCACAATGTCCAGAACCCAGCGGTCTGAGGTGATGGAGGACCACTGAGAAAAGAAGGACAGAGAGATTCGACCTCCAACACTGGGGGGGATACACAAGTCATTGACGTTTGGGAGTGGATCCTCTATACGAGGATTTTCCCCTGTAGGATTTTGTCGACTGCTGTCAAGAGGACTGCTGTTGGTTGGCAGAGTAACGTTGGTTACCTTGATGGTAGGAGCGATATTGAGTGTTTCCTCCACGAGAGTTGAGGAGGTGCCGCGTTCGCGTGTACCCCGAAATGGCTGCTTCCGAAACTGTAAAGTCCCCAATGAGCGAGCAGTATCAGTGTCCTTTTTAATGGACTGCAAAGCCTCATCTATGTGTGCCCCAAAAAGCGACTCACCATCGTACGGCATATCCAGGATCTTGGATTGGACTTCTTGGCAGAAAGAGGTGGACCGTAACCAACCCTGTCTCCGCAAGACCGCTGCCCCAGCAAGCTGACGAAAGCCAGTGCACGCAATGTCAACTGCGCAATCAATGATTTCCTCCGATGTCCTCTCTCCGTCCTACAGAATCTTTAAAGCTTCAGCCTTGGAAGCGTCAGGGATCTGGTTCACCAGGGCAGACAAGTCCGACCACATCTGGCGGTCGTAGCGGCCTAAGATGGCTAAAGCATTAGCCGCCCTCACCGTAGTGGACGCCATAGTGGAGAACTTGTGTCCAATCGCATCCAGGTGACGACCCTCCCTATCTGGAGGCGCTGAAATTGGAGACGCCGGATTACGGGAACGACGTTGTGCAGCTTGAGTGACCACTGAGTCAGGCTTTGGATGAGCGACAAGGCACGCTGGAGATCCTATGGGCGCCTTGCATTTCTTCTCAAGGCGAGGCAGTTGAGCTGGCAGTGAATTTGGAGTTTGCATGAGCTTCACCCCTTCAGTCCATATAAAGTTGATGATGGGTATAGTGTGGACTTGCTTGAATGGTTGATTCTTAAAATCATAGAGGAAACAGTCCTCCTCCCTCTGGACTCTAGGCAACTTGAAGCGCTGGGACGCTCTATTCATCAGCTGATGGCAACTTGCAATGTCCACCGGAGGCGAATCCCCGGGCTCTACCGGAGGAGGGGAAGGCGTCTGGATTGGGTAGTCGTCCCACTCAGCCATGTGGGTGGCGGCGTCATCATCATCATCGTGGACTTCTCCATCTTCCCGTTCCGGAAAGACGTCATCATCATCAACCGGGTACACGGTAGTGTGTATCTTCACTGATGTCTGAACCTGTGGTGAAGGCGTTGGTGGCAAAGGTGGCGGAACAGGGACAGGAGCTGCCGCAGGCACATGAGGCATAGGCGGACCCTGCGGAGAAGGCGGGAAACGCCGGTTGTAGTCATCCAATATATGTTGGAGATTTGAGATGAGCGACAAAGGCAGTGTCGCAGTCGGAACTTGTACAGAGTGTTCTTCTGCTTGAGAATACTGGTCGTCATCAACACCGTAATCCTGGCACTTAATAATCAAATCCGAAGGACTGCGTGCCACTCTGAAGGCATCACCCACATCATCGTCAGAGTCAGAATCCTGCTCAGTGTCAGGATTATGCTCCACAGGATCCGGTCGTTGCTATATAGGGGTCCACCTCCAGTTGTTACAAACTACCTGACTGTACTAACAGGGAGTTCGAACCATCAGGTGAGGGAAAAAGGGAGGGGAACAAATTGCATGGAAAAAAAGGCTCTGTACTTACATAAGCAGAACAACACAGTTACACCCCACTTATAATATAAGGCTACTCTCATATATTCTCACTAAAGAAGGAATGGTACCTGAGAGGAACAATATTCATTCTTCAACAAAACAGAAGCAGGAATCAGAACCCCTCATATAAGATAACCAGACATCATATCAACTGGAAATCGCAGATATCGGGATATCCATAGTGGTAGTCAGTTCGAAGAACCCAATAAAAGAAACAAATGAGAACTGTCTTAAACACAGCTCTAATGGATTCCCAAGTATGTTAAGATCCAAGACTATTGTTCCTCATAATTCCGTGGAGTCTTTGTATAGCCAAAGTTTGGATGAGAACTAATATAACATAGTAGAAAAAAGGAATTGTACACACGGTCATTCGTAGTATCCACTACTGAACTCCACTGCACGGATAACCTTGTATGTAGGCAAACATGAAAATAAAGGTTTCACAGTAACGTGTGGCCCTCCCAGACACACCTCGCTCTGCTTACTGGCTATAAACCTATAGTCAAACACCAACAAACACGGTAGCGCGTGGCCCTCCCAGACACACCTCGCTCCGCTCTTATGAGACAGAAATTGGAAATGTTATTACGGCAGCGTGTAGCAGGTACCACTACGCTCCGCAAAAGAGTCAGCATCCAGCGAGCAAAGGAACGGTAACGAGTGGTCGGCCGACACACCGCGTTCCGCCCAATCAAGATCAGAAGAAGAGATAGTGATTACGGCAGCGTGTAGCATATACCACTACGCTCCGCAAATGGATCAGGAAACAAGAAGCAACAAGAATGGTAACGCGTGGTCGGCCGACACACCGCGTTCCGCTCACCCTCAGAAGCGCAGCCGCGCTCCAGGGACTCACCGCAAAGAAGTCTTCATGCAGCACAAGGTTCCACCACACAGTACCACAGGTGGTGCGGAACAAACACCGCCTGTAGGAACCACCGCAACCAAGATGCCGGGACCGGGATAACAGGAAACAGAATTATGCGCATCCGCCTCAGCGCGTTTCACCGTGAAGTACCTCCCTACTGCAAAGGATCATGGGAGCTGTAGTTTTAATCGCCAGGTAGGCGCTCATGCTTGCGAATCCTGACACTCAGAGCCCGTGGCGAACATGGGCGAGGGAGGCTGCGGATCTGGGATGGATAATTGGTCAACTGGCCGTTGACGACGATGGTGCAAGGGGTCGGCGGTGGAAGAGCCAGACCCGGTGGAAGACAAGGGCACCAAAGGCAATGAGGCAAACGATGAAGGAACCACCGTCGACGGTGTAGTCGACGGTGCCGCCGACGACGCTGGCAGAGGTGTCGACAAAGTTATTGCAGAAAGATCCACCGTCAATCGAGCCACGTCGACGGAACCATCGTAGACGGAAAGGTCGTTGATGAAGTCGTCGGCGAAGATGAAGCCACCGTCGACGGAGCTGACGTCGACGAAGCCGTCGTCGACGGGACTGGCAACGAAGATGATTTCCTGTGATCTTTCGTCGATGATGACTTTGCTGACGACGAAACAGATTTCTTCGTCGACGACGAGGAAATAGGTATCGTCTACGAGACAGTCTTGAAACTAAGTGATACCTTAGTCGACATGGAAGACGTCAACGTAGCCGGCGACGACAATCCGGAGGCTGATGTCGTCGTCACTGTCGCCATCGACGATCCGGAGACGGCTGATCTCGTCGTCGGGATGAACGTCGACGCTCCTGTCGACGATGAAACATGTTTCGGAGCAGAAACATGATGGGAGGCAGCAGAAGACGCCTGAGAGCCAGGTCTCGTGGGCGTAGAGGTAGTAGGAGGTGGTGAAGACACCGCAGGAGCCTTAGACAGGGAAAGTTTCTTCCTTTTTAGAAAAGGTGAAGGCATATCCTGCACACTACTACACTTGGAGGCTGCTTTAGAAGGTCCAGACTGCAAACTTTCTGCATCTGACAGTGCCAAATCCTTATCCTTAAGACGATGGAGCCAAATGAGGAGTAGGCCTTCTCTGTCCTTAAGGCTCTTTGTAGAGAAAGTCCTGCAAAACTTGCAGTTTCCAACCTCATGGTCGGGATAAAGACAATAAATGCACTTCCTGTGGGGGTCTTCAGAGTAAAGACGCAATTTCCCACAAGAAGAGCACGGTCTAAATAAAGACTTCTTACTTGAAGACATGCTGAGAAGACTGGAACTTGAAGTTGAGAAAACTGAGCAGAGCTCAGGGAGACTCCCTTCACACGACGTGTGGTAGAAAATCTGAGGGTCTGAGCTCTGAGGAGAAGGTTCTGGAAGGGTGCTGGCGCCTGATTGGCTGTAGTTTGGACTAACCTAATGACAGGAATATGTTACAAGTGTTTTCTCTCTCTACCATGTATTCCTATGTAGGAATTGTTTTTGAGTATTTATTATGTATTTTCTAGTATTATTTCATGTGTTAGGTGTTTACATACATATGTTATTGGTATGTTATTGCTATTTTATTTACCATGGGACTCCCACTTCGACGACGGGGAATATTCAAGTATGTGAATCTATGAAAGACACCCTAATACTGGAGAGGCTGGTCTCGTCGGCTTCGAGGCGTCGGACGCTGGTTTCGTACCTTTGTCTTTAGAAGTCGACGGTTTTGGTGCCGAGGGAGCTGGTGGTATAGGCACATGCCGTTTGCTCGGTACGGAGGTACCAGAAGGCTTAGTTATGTTCTTCGGAGCCGGGCTCGATGGCGGGGCTTTTGAAGTGGTTTTTCGATCCCGAGTGGGCCCCGGAGGCGGGTTGTTGACCTTTGCCTTTGATCTGGGTAATGTGTGTGGTGCAGGGGCAGTAGTACCACGCGCTGACCCGAAGGTATGGAGTCATCTGAGTCGTCTGCCTATGATATGATCTGGAGATCATCTGAATCTTCTTCAGGAACGAGCTGAGCCTCCTCGTCGAAAATATCCACTGGTTCCTAAGCTGATCTCTGCATGTCGTGTCAACGGATCCTCCGATCCCTGATGGTTTTCTTGAATCAAAAGGACGCGCAGGCTGTACAGCTGGATTCGTCGTGTTCTGGCGATAAGCACAGGTTGCAGAGCTCGTGGTGGTCACTGAGTGGAAACTTTGCTCCACACCTGGGGCATTTCTTAAATGGCATCCTTTCCATGAGGTGTAGGCCTCACGGCGTGGATAGGCCCAACGGCCCGCGTTGACGACTGGAATCGAGCTGATGGAATCGAAACGATGTTAGTCGGTATCGAAGTTAGTTTGATGAGTTTTGAGAAGTTGTTTGCGCTTCGAAGTGCTTGAAAAGTATTTTTCTAGCCGGAGCGGAAAACCTTCATCCGAAACCAGTGGCAGAAAAAAACAATCTAAGGATGGAGCCGATGCCCATGCGCACTATCGTCCAAGGGAGGAGTCACCTATCTCGTGACTACAAAAGACTTCTTTCAAGACGACAACAACATGCAATCATCCGAGCCCAACACCAGGTGGCGATCTAATGCATAGTGTAGTATCTGCAGCTCACATGCCTCGAACATGTTGATATTATTAAACAATGTTGTCTACAAACAGCAGCCTTGATGCATATTATATGCCCAGGGGAAAAACAATAGGTTGCCAAGACTTGTTTACCAGGCGCCAATATTTTTAGAGTAAGTAATATGAAATAACGATGCATGTAAAATAAGTGGTTATAATGAAGTGCTTATCAAAACAGAACCATAAGGACGATTAAGCAGAAAGCAATGTGAGCACAATAAAAGGTAGGATGGTTCTTCCGTTGTAGAAGCCAATATGAGACAAAGTGATCAATGAAAGTCCATTTAGAAGATGTAGATATTCTGCCAACCAAAAAGCCTCCAATCAAATGAATGGGGCTATGTAGCATTTGGAAATAACCACACTTCATTCAAACTTTAACTTGTGTATGCACACAACTTTAACAGCTTCAGTAATGGCAGGGCTAAAATTCAAATCTTAAAATTGGCGGCAATCAATTAAAAATCTTTATGTTGAGAAAGATCCGTTATATCAAGCTAAGACACTCCTTTGCATTGCCATCATTGTCCTGTCGGGCGACCTGGGGCATTCCACTTTTATAGGTAGCATTTGACATCTACGTGGTCTCTGTGCTACATCCTCTTAAATTAGGCAACTTGAATTGTTTTACATATGTGGAGGACAAACATATTTATGTACATGTCCCTTGCTGACATCTTCAACATAACATTTAAAAAGTAACTTTTAGCGGTCATTTTGCACTCAAGGTCACAATACATCTCAAAACCCAACCATGCACCACAAACAAAAGGCAATTTGGGGATTTGTACTGATAGAGATTGTTTGGTGGGTTGGTTCATTAAACTATATGATTTCTGTTGCCCTAATAAAAGTGACTCTGAAACAATACATCATCAAGATCTAATCACCAATAGTATCTCTTCCCTCCTAAATTCAAGAAGCAAAGCACATATTGAAGCCATCATTGCTAATTCATTCTGGATCACTGCGATCCAGCAGCACAGATCTCTAACCTTTTCTGTAATAGGAGCAACTACATTTCAACTAAAAACTTCCCAAGCTACTAATATTAATAGTTTTGTAATAGTGAATAGGTCAAGCAAGATTACATCAGCTGCAATCATATGCAAGATTACCAACAGTGATCACCTCAATGCATCAAACAGGGTCCACAGACGTAATGTAAAAACAGCATTATCAATGTGTAATGCCTCTACATGGGTAATAAATGACAGCCATAGTTTTAATGTCTCTAGCACCAATGTAATAATATTAGTACAAAGGGCCTGATTCCGATGGTGGTGGGACCGAAGAGACTGCCTGCCACGGATCCGGCGGGCTCAAGGAGCCCGTGGGTCAGTCGGAGGGACTTGTATCCCTACAACAGTGGCGGTGCGGACCAAGCTCTACCATGGGGAATTACAATGTCCCTTCCCGCTGGCCGTTTCATGGTGGTTTACCCGCCATGAAAAGGCAGGCGGAAAGGGACATTGGGGGCCCCTTAGCAGGCCCCACTTCCTCCTTGGCCCTCCGATATGGCCCCTGGGGGGCACCTATGGTGACCCCAACATATCCCTGCACTGTGTGCCACATAGAGCATGGATATGCACAGGGTGCATATTTTGCACTGCGGTGTGTGCTGCACCAGCCACAATACAAAATATACACTTTGCAACTGCCTTGAAGGGGATCGCATTGTGATTCAGAGTGCGCGATCACCAACAGCTTGTCGAGCGGTCCTGTTTCCCACCAGGATGGAGGTCAAACATAAATCCAACTGCCATCCTAATCAGGCTCAAAGTCTCCAGAGACGATGATATATAACTCATATGTCAGCTTTAAATATGTTTTGGAAATTAGACTATTTTTCTTCAAACATCAACTTATGAGTTCTAAAATGCACACATTTGACTCAAATACATGCTTTACAATTTTGAGATACATATACTAATCCAACTGTGCAAACACTTCTAATTTGGTAATCTGGTCTGCACAAAGGAGAGTTACTTGCAGGTAGCTGAAGAACTACCACTATCTCACAAGCTGCTCTTTAGACAAGCCTAGTACACAGAGATAATCTATTGTTGCAGATACGCCGGACTGAAACAGCTCGTCACTACCCCCACACACAAAGCAGGGCAAACCCTCAACCCCATTTTCGCAGGAGGAAACAACATTCGCTTCAGCCACACCACACAACCCCTCATGACGGACCACCACTGTGTTCAGTTCTCCTTTTCTAAATCAACTGCACACAACCCTACACCACACCCCGTGCAGGAACTGGAGCAAGATCACCGAAGAGCACCTCAACGCTGCACTCAACTGTGCTCTTCCATCCACTACGACCGAGGCCAACTCTGCAGCCAACAAACTCCATAGATGGATCACCGACTGCGCAAACACACTGACCCTCTTCCAGAACTACAACAGACAACGCACCACAAATGCCACCTAGTTCACCACTGACCTCCGAGAATCTAAGCCCACATACCGATGACTCAAGAAAGCTTGGAGGAACAGCAAAACCTCAGAAGCACTCACTGCCTACAAGACAGCCATGACAGAACAATACCAACTCATCAGAACCACAAAGAGGAACTTCATCCAGGACAGAATCTTCTCCAACTCACGAAACTCTAAGGAGCTCTTCAGCATCATACAAGAATTCACCAAACCCACCAGAGAATTCTCTGACATCCCTCCCTCCCAGAACCTCTGCAAAAACTAGGCTTTTACTTCCATCACAAGATCAGGACTCTCTACCACAACTTCGATGAACAGAACCAAGGCGCCGACACACCCCTACCACCGGCAACGCCACCCAGCCTACCATAACCACCTGGACCCCTGTCACCACAGAAGACACAGCTAAGACCATGAGGAAGACACTCAGGAGCCCCCACTGACCCCTTCCTGCCGCACATCTTCCACAGACCCGCCTCCACTATAGCACCCGAACTATGACATACTATCAACTGCACCCTTGAAACAGGCACTTTCCCCGACGACTGGAAACGCGCTGAAGTAAAGCCCCTCCTCAAGAAGCCCTCTGCAGACCCGATGACCTTCAAGAACTACAGATCCATCTCTCTCCTCCCCTTCACAGCCTAAGTCACCAAGAAGATAGTCAACAGCCAGATCACGAACTTCATAGAATCCAACTCGATCCTTAACACTCACAATCCGGATTCCGCACAATCAAAGCACCGAGACTAAGGCCACACGAAAACCCTCATTGTACTAGACCTTTCAGCAGCCTACAACATCATCTTCCACTGCACCCTAACTGCCAGACTCCATGACACCGGCATTCAGGGAACCGCCCTAGACTGGAGCTGCTCCTTCCTTGCCAGCCGAACTCAAAGAATCAGACTCCTGCCCTTGCTCTACGAACCCATAGAGATCAGCTGTGGAGCACCCCAAAGATTCTCACTCAGTCCCACACTCTTCAACAGCTACATGGCCCCCTCTCACTACCATCGTCAGAAAATACGGACTCAGCATAGAATCCAATGGCAATTACACCCAGCTCATACTCTTCCACGTGCTTCAATACACTCCACATTCTCTGCAAGACCTTAAAATGGATCCCCCCCTCACATCCAGAAAGACCGTTACCCATGCACTCATAGGCAGCAGACTGGACTACGGGAACTCCCTCAAGGCCGGAATCAACAAATCACTACTCCTCAAACTCCAAACCATCCAGGATGCCGCAGCCAGACTTGCCTTTGGCATCCTATAACAAGGCCACATCACCCAGCACCTAAGAGACCTCCACTAGCTCCCTGTCAAAAAGAGAGTGACCTTCAAACTGCTCACTCACGCCTACAAATCCCTCCACAACACAGGACCCCAATACCTCAATGAAAGCATCTCCTTCTACAAAACCCAAGAGAAACCTTACCTCCGCCGACCTTGCCCTGGCAGTAATCACACGCATCCCCAGAGCCAGAATGGGTGTAAGAGCCTTTTCCTACATCGCGGCCAAGACTTGAAACAAACTCTCCCTCAGTATCAGACGAACCCACACACTGCAAGCAATCAGGAAGAGCCTTAAGACCTGGCTCTACGGATGAGACGGAGCTGCTTGAATCCCCCCTCCCCCCCAGCGCCTTGAGACCCCCATAGGTGAGTAGTACGCTTCACAAATCCCTGATTGATTGATAAGTCAAAGTGGGTCAATTCACCCAGCTCTGAGATATCTTCTTTCGGCTGGATATAGATTCCTTACTGCCCTTTTCCTATGAAATGCATAGGCGCCTAAGTACTTCCCTGTTTACCTATTACACTTCAGATTCTGCATTAACAAACGCCCTATTATTTTGCCTGATTAGAAGATGTGGAAATGATTTCTAGGGAAAAACCACCGAGGTTCGAAGTCATCAAATATGTTCTGCTGAGTTCCGAACCTATTTCCTACTCTTTGAAATTTTAAATAGCGCATGCAGCCCAGGATCTATTTGTCCTTGGTACACAGTATAGGTGAGCAATGACTTGGATCAAAGACAGTAAGAATGGATAACTCTTAATTTCATTTTTATGCCAATGAATGGGAACTACCTGTATACTTCACTGCACTTATTTCGCGATTTATTTGGTCCCCATTTGGAGACAACCAAAACCTTGCCCGGCAGGAAAATGATAAAAAGAATCCTGCAGAAGGAAATGCTGCACCCTGCTGGGACTTAAGCCTTTCCCACAAACCCAGCCTGAGAAATGCCCAAATCACTAATTACTTCCGTCCACAATAAACATTTCTACCTACAAATAATTACCATACAGCCTCTCTCCGCGATTGTCTGACTAGTAGGCAGAAAACGTGTGTTTTCTTTTACAAGGGCAATCACTTTCAGAAGTTTAACATAGTTCTCTAGATCCAGCTCCCAGAGTAGGTTTATTGCTAAATAGTGCATAGATTTTGGCATATCCCAAGTACCCTTTAGGTCTTTTTAGCAAATGTCAAGTAAATGTAAACTTACAATTTGGAAAATGTTAACACTTGAATTTAATTAATTGCATTGGCATGCTTTGGAGTGTAGAATATGCATGTGTTTTACTAGGTAACCTTATACCAATGTTTAAAGGATGTTGCACTGTAACTCAGTTTGCGCCCCTTAGGTTGTCTTCAGTCGGAACATGGCTTTTGGTCTTCACTTGTTGCACCTTTTGAATTTTTATCCGTTGCTTGTGCTGTAGTCCTGTCATGCTAGCGCCTACTGGACGAGAATCCTGTATGAGAGTCATTTCTCTTTTAGAGTAAAGGCCTTTTAAGGAGTATGATTGATAGCCAAGTGCTTGAGTAGGTGTTCCTTTTTTATCTATAAGGAGAGGTCTCCTTTAGATGGGTTTTACATAAGACACCTGGCCCCCACATATGCATGGGGTTGTATATATAGTTCATACAGTCCTTTAGATCTCCCTTGATATTAGTGGAATCCATGCACATTGGCTGTGACACTCACTGTTGGTTCACAGGCTGGGAGGGCCTGAAGTGACCCAACGTTTGCTATGAGTGCCTCTCAGACACCTGTGTGCATGTATTTTACATGTATTGGGGGCGAGAATGGTTCGAGCTTCTTTGATAAGATGAACTGGGTTGGAATTTAGCAGTTGCCCAGTTAACCAAGTGCAGAGGTGGATGTCATAAACCGCTGCACAGTGCTATTTTCTTATAGCTCTGACATGATTCAGGCCAATAAATAGAAGTGGTTATGCCATCGCCAGCAAACAGCAGAGTGGAATATTCATAGGAGGAGACGAGCCCAACATGGCCGCACCTTCTCTCGTGGTAGGTATGCTAATTTCCAATTTCCTGATGAGATTGGTGTTCTCTTCCAGAGGTGTCCAGCCTGCACAGGCATGAATCCACTACTATTTGACCAATGTAGAGAAAGGAAGGGCTTCATTTTGAAGTGCATAAAAAGTTTAGAACATCGAAAACCGTAACAAAAATGCAGAGTTCACTATTGCCTGGAAATGTAGACTTTTTTTTGGAAATATGCGGGCAATGCCGTGTGTATTTCAAATTTCAGTTCCTCCTGCCTTTTCCTCGTAGAAGCAATTGTGAGGATTTCCTTGAAGCAAATTAAATGATTAACATTTTACTGTAAATCCACAGTAATAATGAAATGTGTGATACTACCCATACCTCACACTTTTGCCACTAAGGCAGCACTTTAATGGAGGCTGTACATGACACTTTTTTCTTACTTTGGGTTATGTAGCTCAACCAGGCCCAACAATAACTGTGAGCGCCGAGAAGGGGCCTGTGTACAATCCAGCGCTACATAAAAAAACAAATGAATACATTAATACATCTCCATGAGGGTGGAGGCAGTTTGTTCGTCTTCGAATACAGAATGTGGTGATGGTAACTTCTTGGTGGGTATTTTATTTTCGAGCCATAGCATTGTTCGTCTATGCTGGCTCACTTTAAACTCACGGCAGTGAGGAGGTACGTAATTGATTTCAGGCACTTGGCAGTGTTTGGCTGCACTGCACACATCTCCAAAGGAATACATTTTATATATCATTCCCCGGGGCCTCCTCCTCCTAACAGATATCACGGTTCCTCTGTCTTACATGTAGAAGCAACAGCAAAAAACATAGAGTCGATGGTTTGCATATGGTGTTTGCGAAACTGTAAAGATCTTGCTACATATATTACTGTATCATCCTGCAACACTGCACATTAATTCGTTGTTTTTCTAGTCAGAGAAACATTGCCAGAAATGCCCGTCATAGAAAGGTGAAGGGGTGCACTTTACGCTCGCCCGGAGGCACAAATGTTCGCTGGTAGACCCCCATGTTGGTGATATACCAGGGACAGGGGAGCAATTCAGACCTCTGAAGCCTCTGCAGACCCACTAAGGAGCCCCCAAACCTTCAAGGGGATCCCATTCAGTCATGGGCAATCAGTGGCGGCTCCTCCTTAGGGTCGTGGAGGCGTCGCCCCACGGCTTTCTCGAGAAGCAGAAACATAAAATGTAAAACGATCATTTTATGTTTCTGCGAGAAAGCAGAAGTGCCTGGTTGTGGGCGGGCGGTCCTGCTCGAGGGCAGGAGGGAGTGGCTTTCCCAATGTGGTGGGCCCTGACTGCTGTGGTCGGCCTGGGACCGACCAAAGCAGTCATGTGCACTCTCCCTTTTCTCTATGTAGGCCTACACAGAGAACATGGCCTCCGATTAGGCTCCCGGCTGGGGCGCTGTGCACATCCACCGCACCAATCACAACGCTGCCATTGCAGCGTTGTGATTGGCGCAGGGGAGGGAGGCTGCCTGGGTGGCAGCTTTCTGACTGAAGAGAGCTGCGATAGCAGGAAAACGTGGGACCAGGGGGAAGGTAAGTTTAAAAAAAAAATGTCAACGCCTCCCCCCTACCCACACCACACGCATCCTCCCCACGTGATACCCCCATCCACCCGTCATGCCGTCCACGACTGCATGTAAAGCATGCGTTGAATCCTAGGGAGGAAAATTATCAGTCCTAGGCCTTTAAAATGCGTTACCATAACGTAGGCTGAGGAAAGAAGTTTTTTATGGGCTAGGGGACCCCATGAAAATGCCAGTTTGAGCAGGAAGAGTTCAGTATTAAAGCGCTAATTACACTATTGAAGTATAACACTTTCATCGTGAGATAAAGAGAGATGCAGAGGTTGGCAGCAGACTCAAGCTAATTCAATTAGGTATCCGAATGCTAATACAAATTACAAAGGCTGGGCAGTGAATATGCAGATGCAGACTGCGGTGCAACCAAGTATGCTTTGAAAGGTGCGGTTTGATGCGACCATTGGCAGCTGGTGACATTTGAAAGTGGGGAGGCGTAAACGTTTTGGATGAGTGGTTATTGGCATCCGAGTGCTTCAATGCGTTGGAAGACTGGGGTCAGTGTCTTTAATGTAGTACTTTATTCACATTTGTGACAGGAGGAAATAACATTGCTGTAATTGTGTGCACATCTCTGCACCTACGGACTATGTATACTTTGTAAGTACATACCGCATAAGGGGAATTTCTATGGAAAATTAAGTACTTGGCGAAATTTTCTATGTAAACGCCTCCTTTAGTTATTGTGTACACGTATTTCAGTTTCCTATACATGGGTAACATGGGGTAAATGTGAATATTTTCTAATTTGCACAGAAAATAGAGGTTTTTTTCAAATACCGGATGCCTTTTTCTGATCATATTTCCAGATGCAGCAAGATGGTTTACACATTCCATTGATTACCTAGACTAGAAATGTATAAACAACCAAATCCAAATTAGTGTCATAAGTATATAATCTAAGTGAACCATGGAGAATTCCTTGAAGACTACAAAATATGCATGATAATGGCATGAAACTTCCTAGATTCAAACTAGCCAGATTAAAAGAAAAGTGCAGCACAGAAATGGCAAATGTATCTGTTATCGATGCTGCACCAAGGACATTAAACAAATAAGAGTCATGCCTGCTAATTCTCCTCAGCGTCACTCCTGCCTTTGGCATGGTCGACCATGAGATTCTCCTCAACATACTCTAGGAAAGAATGGGAATGGATGGTGCGAGTAGTGCACAGGTTGGATTGGTAACATCTCCTCAGATGCTTCACCATCTCCTTGTGAAACACCACAAGGCTCTTTATTGGCCGCACACTCTTTAATGCCTATCTTGAAGCCCTCAAAGAAAAAACACAGAGAACTAGGCCTTTGTAGCTTTCAATACATTGATGATAATAAGCTCTATTTCAAAATCAGATACCAGGAAGAACAGTTTCAAAGTAACTTAGGCATTTCTTTGCAAATACTTCCCAAAGCTCATCCCGCAACAAATCAGAAATTCTTCTTATATACCCTACCTATGTCTGCAAGTGGATACTGGGATCGGATCCATTAGAATGCAAACCTAAAAGTATTGGCATGTTCTTGTGTTTCACACTTGAAAACTGACTCTCACTACAAGGATACGTTAAACACATTTCTAGAAACCCTCTTTAGTAATTGTGCAGCATTGATCTGGGAAGGATAGCTCAATCCAGTACTTAGTTATCTCCAATCAGGACTTTGGGACTGTCTTACATGCTGGCCTACCAACCTCCAACCTGATTGGTACTGACCTCAGCAGCATAATAATCATAAATACAAAAAAGAGAAATCACATCACCCCAGTCATAAGATCTCTGAGGTGGCTATCGCAGGAGAACCACTGCATACACTGGACAGCATATGTGACATATAAAGCTTTACACCATAACTCCCTAGTCCAGCTGCACAGAAATGGCTTAATTTACAGCAAAGCAGAAACTCCTAATAAAAAGACTGTTACAACACATGCAGAAGTTGAAGAATCAAAGAGCATTGAATCGATACTTACCCTGGCCCATTTATCAGATAAAAGCAGGTGAAATTTCTGCGTGGGAAAGTGTCCAAATATGGGGAATTCCAGCAAGAACTGGGTGCAGTTAATCCAATTCCTGCGGCAATTCCCCATTTCTCAGAGGCTGTCAGTATTCCAAGGGATTCCCTCTTCCTCAAATTCTCAAAACCTGAGATATTGGTAATTTTAGGTATGAGAAACAATACTGACATTCTTGGCTCCTTTGGAACAAGGGCTTACCCACAGATCAATCAATGGCTGAGGTTTGAGATACTCTAGGGATGCATTTGATGCTACCAGTTCACATCTTACTTAAAGTCAGCTTCACAAAATTGTCTGGCTACCTCACCTGACAGCTTACATGCAAATGTTTTTCAGTAGACTGCTTAGCATCTCCCAATATAACTCACTGCAAAAGAAGACCCAGGCTGTCAGAAAAACAGCACTCTGAAACACATCGTATTCCATTCTCCTTACAGATCCTAGATGCATTAAGCACACTTAATTAATTCTGCTTTTTTAGGTCCTAGCCTCGGGATATTGAAGGCGCTGCATGGTAGTGTAAACAATCTACAAAGGAGCATAAATAAACACATCAGAAATTCCAATGACATTAAAAGAAAATAGTGTGTGTATGTGTGTTTGTGTGTGTGTGTTGGTAGATTACGCATGGGTTGATCTAAACATATTTTACGCTGCTCTTTGGTAATAATAAAGTAGCCTACCATAGTTCAGTAATAATATTACCCAGAATATGGATCTTAATTACAAACAAAAAACATTCTTGTCATTCTTCACTGGTCAAGACAGAAAAACATGTTAGTTGCCTCACCAGCGATATCAGTGAAGGTTAACTCACCCTATTTAAAATATCCTTTTTTTAACCAAAAATATTTTTTGCTCGTTACCTTAAATATTCATCTAGTTCTTGTTTACTTTTAAAAGTATTTAAGTCTGATTGGCACTGCAAATAGAGCCTAAAGGCCTTCTCCAAAGACATTTTAAAAACTGTAATGATGTGTTTACTTGTATGCGGTTGGAGGTAGGCTCTTTTGTGGCATTACCATTTTATTCATTCTCCTAACTCAACTCAACTCACAGATAAGCAATGCAACACATTATATAGCTCAACTAAACCTTACCTGTAATGACAATGCAAGAAAAAAGTGTACTTCGCTCTGATTAGCTCACTGAAGGCTAGAAAGAAAGATCCGATAAAGAAATCTGAAACTCCACATTTCCGGTAGATTTCATGAATATGACAAGTGCAGCTCAAATAAAATGTCATTATTTCCTTCACAGTATTTGTTGGAATTCATCTATTTCTTTCACAAGATAAACTATATTCAGAAACTGCAGCAGCTTAATGTGCGAAATGACCTCATTTTTGCTGTGGTCCCCATCCCTCTATTTTTGACTGTCTGATTTTACTGGCTCCAGGACTCTAGGCACTTTACACTCCTAAACAATAGTAAGACCCCTGTGCTTCACCCAAAAACGTGCTGTTAATTGAAACTCCTTGTTTGGCCCATTTAACTTCCCTGTACGTCCACTGTAAACGATGCAAATAAATGCACCCATACCTTGAAAGGTTAACTGTCATCTGTGGGTTTAGGAGTGTATTTCTACAACCTGGCTATATGAAAAAAGTGCATTCCTGCGGGAGCAAAGCTCTGCTCTTGTTCGACTGTAGTTTAAATGCCTATAGTAACACACACCAAGGATAATGCCTTGGTCATTTAGGAAAAGACTATTTTTATATAATAATAAGTCACCCCAATATTTGCCTTTCAAGCCCCCTTGGTAGGGTGCTCATATAATATATAAACATAGGGCATTTTACATATTGAGAATGGTATGGTGTCACAGTGAAATAAAACCCAAAAAAGTATTTCACTGCATAGGTTTTAATAAACTTTTCTCTGAACAGGCCTAGTCTAGAGTAAAATCCTCATCTCCTATCTCCAACTGAGAAAGTGGCAGAAATTTGCTTCAAAATTGTATAAAAATGTACTTTGTGTTGCATAAGCCAAGACTGGCCTAAAACCAGTTTTCCCACTCTGTCTCTCCACAGGTAGTACACACATCCTTTGCTTGGTAAATTAAATACTCTGGCTCAAAGGACAATAACCTCGCTCTGAGCGCAAGAAAACCCGATGGGCTGACGATTTTGCAAGGATTAGCTATCTGGGAGTAAACAGGAACAGTTGGCAGAACTAAGGGCAGATTTAGCACTACCTCTTTTGATTTAGAGATGCAGAGGAGACCTTCTGATATTTATTCTCAGGACTATGATCGAAACCCTTACTCCAATCACAGACAAGGAAACAACCTGTCTGGCAGCTGAAGGGTTCTGCCATATTGAAACAGGAGCTCCTCAGTAATCTTACTGTAAGCAAAAATGTCATGCTGCAATGGAGGAAGGGGGACTGCAGGAATATATTTAAGATTGTGTGGCAGAATTTCTTTAGTAGTCGTCAAGGAGGAGGGAGAGAGATCAGTCGATCAGACGGGCACCAATTACCACCCTAAAAAAGGGGGGAAGGTCCAGTGTCAGCTTGTGCCCGTGTGTGTCACACGTTCAACAAAGGAGAGTACTGAACTGTTCCTAAAGAAGATTAAACAGACTGGCATGACCATAGGTGTGTGTGTGTTACACCTTTGGGCATCCATTATATTGGACGTGTTTGCCTCACACACCCGAAAGGGTGTCATGCTTCATCATAGGCGTTGCTCCTCGTCGGGGTCAAACACTTTATTCTGGGGGTCCCCCTACTGCAGTTAAACCCAGCGAGCTAGTCCCACGTTTTTAACTGCAGTATGGGGACCCCCAGAATAAAGTGTTTTCCGGCACCCCTTGCTACATTTTAATCACTTTTTCTCCAGGAAACTTACTGCCCTGACCCACATACCCGCACTTCACCAATAGGCTGTTGGACAAAAAGATCTCCGCCAAAGAGCCCCTCTCTGAGGTGAGCCCGTCGGGGATTGCACCGCCTCCCCGACGAGGAGCAACGCCTATGATGAAGCATGACACCCTTTCGGGTGTGTGAGGCAAACACGTCCAACATAATGGATGCCCAAAGGTGTAACACACACACCTACGGTCACGCCAGTCTGTTTAATCTTCTTTAGGAACAGTTCAGCACTCTCCTTTGTTGAAAGAATTTCTTTAGTCACTGGCTAATGCACAGGATAAATATTGCAGCTCAACCAGCACCCCCTTAGAACATGGCTGTTTTACCTGGGAAGACTACATATGAAGAACAAGCATTTACAATGCAACGGTTTCGCCTTCGGAAAAGTTAGAGCTATTGGCATTGTAAATGACAAACTTTTTATTTATGTGTTGGTTTTGAAAACAGATAAATAAATGGCATTGTCATTTACAATGCCAATAGCTTACTCTGTCGCAAATGCGAGACGTATTGCATTTGCACACACACACCACACAAGAGCCCCCCACACACACCACACAAGAGCCCCCCACACACACCACACAAGAGCCCCCCCACACACACACTCACGCAAGAGCCCCACACACACACCACACAAGAGCCCCCCACACACACCACACAGGAGCCCCCCACACACACCACACAAGAGCCCCCCCACACACACCACACAAGAGCCCCCCCACACACACACACGCAAGAGCCCCACACACACTTGCAACTGCTATTATAATCACATTAAATGCACGATCGTATGTAACTTTTATGTGTTCATCGTTCAAAACCCTGCTGGCAAGCATTGTGTTGTGCATTAGAGAATGTCATGCAACAGGGTCAGATGCGCCAAAGGTACTCGAAACTTTTGGAGAAACAACAAAACGAGTATGGTTTTCCGACAGACAGCAAGATATCTTCAATTAGCTCGAAGTGTATTTGTAACGAAACATCGTGTCAGAGTACAGAAAAACACATTTTATTGCATGTTATTATTCACATTCTATTGCATGTTGTTATTCACAGCGGATCCAATGCAACAGTCAGCCAATAGTGTGTTTAAAAAAAAATAAACTTGCACAACATCACAATGTAAAAACAAGCATTTACAATGCAATGGTCTCGGCATTGTTAAAGTTAGAGCTATTGGCATTGCTGATGAAATTTTTTATTTATGTTTTTGTTTTTAAAATATATAAATAAATGGCAGTCATTTACAATGCCAATATCTTAATCGCTCGCAAATGCGAGACCTATTGCATTTGCACCCACACACAGAGCCACACATACAGAGCCACGCACCATAAATGACAAAATGGAGTGGGAACCACAAATCACTAAAACAAACCTAAAATTAATTCAGGCTACTGGGGGGGGGGATTTTAAAAGTACATAGGAGTTGTGCTGTAAAGGTTATAGGTCCCCCTGCAGAAATGTATAAGATCCAAGCGAGGGGGGCTTCGATGTATGGCACTGAACTCTGGGGCCACTGTCCATCTAATATTCTAACAGTGACAGAGAACAACTTTATAAGACAACTTTTGGGCCTTCCAAAAAGCTGTTATGTCTATTTTGGGGGCGGGAAATATACAGTGGTTGTCTTTTATTAGGAACTCATTTCGGGCTATAGGGAGGGATGACCTATGGTCTGCACCGGAGGAGACATGCTCAGCCATTTCTAAAAAATCACTAACACTTGCTCTGAGAGAACCCAAATTGGCACGTATTCTACAGACAGTAGACTCATCCAGCCTGACTTCTAGGTTTTTGGATATAAAACAGCACTATCATTTGGAGCTGGTGTTGGACTGTATTCAACCCCTTGCAGCAAAGAAACTGTTTCTACAATTTAGGCACGGGACGCTCCCGCTGTATGCTTTCACTAATAATTAGGAGGGTGCTACTAAACAACTTTGTCCCGGGTGCATAGCAATGGAAGAAACAGAAATTCACGTGATATTTTTTGCCCGGCCTTTAGAAGGGCAAGATCTAAATGCGTGCTGTAACTCTGTAGAAATCTGGGTATAAGACATTATAGAGAAGTCTTTAGGATACTAAAATATGACACTCACCCAGTTTTTGCCGTTGCAATTTCTAAAGTTTTATTTGCAATGTGGTGCAAAGGTAGACAACTATTGAATGATTGAGTCGTGAATCTGGGTCATATTGCCTTCTTATGACTAATTTTGTGACTCAAACTCGTACAAAGTTAGGGTATGAACTTTTTTTTAATATCTTTTGTTTAATTTATATTTTTAAAGAGTCTGTTTTAATTGTGTATATTAGCTCAAATTTGGACTATGACGCCCTGGTTTTAGCAATTTGTTAATGTTTGCTGCCCCTTTTGTGATAATTGACTCTAGGGGGCGGGACCCTCTACATATTGATATTTTCCAACTGTCAAGGAGTGCTAATTACAATTTGTATTTCTTAGTTTTTAAATTATTCTGTCATTTTTTGATGTTTATCTGAAATGTTATATAATATGTGCTTTTATGGCTGTAATAGCCGAAATAAAGCTTTTTGACTGACTGACTAAAGCCCTGACTTGAACAAAGTCCTCATTGCTCCTGCAGGATAAATGGGTGGATGCGGACCCTTGACCAAAGCCCCCGTTGATCCTGCAGGATGAATGGGTGGATGCTAACCCTTGAACAAAACCCTGAGTGCTCCTGCAGAATGATTGAATAGATGATGACCTTGAAGCTAAGGCCCCATTGCTCCTAGTGGATGGATCATCTCATGGTGGCCCTCGTGCCTCACCCTCGCTATTTCTGTAAAATGCTGGCCAGTGAGTGGGGCTGTCGGCTGACACTGCTGTTTGTCTGCGTTGATGCTGACCCTTGACCTATGCTGTTCTTTTACTTGTTAGATGCATGTCTCCTGAGCTGGGTTCTTGTCTAACACAGCTGTTCCCAGCGTTCCTCGTGGTACTGCAGCTGTTTCTGGCAGGGTGCACTACAGTGGTGTTGCATGGGCTCCACCCAAATCACACCAGACAGGTGAGCTGCAGTTTTCCCCCAAGGAGGGTTAATATTAGCAGTGAGGTGCCTGCATCAGCACTTGAAAGGGCCCTCCGCCCTCTAACCTGCTGGGCTGTTTAGCCCTTGATCACCTACAGGTAGACAACCAGGAACTGCATTGTATTTTGCATTCTGCTGCATTTTCAGCATAATTATAGATTTGCCGCATTTGTCATATAATATATTATTTCATGCAGAATTTGCAGACTTTACCAAAAAGATCAATTGTTCCAAAACAGTGCAGCAACACGTGTTGCGCACAGTGAAAAACCCCTTACAAAAGTCGACTGGTCAAGTTATAGTTGCCTATTAAGGTATTTGAATGCTACATTTTTCTAATGATGTGGAACTTTTACCCAGATATGGTTAACTTGTGTAAGGAAGACAAAATAATGCACTAATACCGTCTCAAAATGTGCCACATTACTCTGCATAATTTGCCTTTTTTGCTTAATATTTTAGTCAACCTTGCCGCATAATTTGATTGTCGCATAATTCTAGTGACCCCAGACTATGGCATATGATACTATCAGCCTTCCCTGGCTTTTCAGTAAACAGCTTGTTCAGTGTGCGCCTTGTAGTTTTGCTTGAATCTCTGTCATGGACTCAAAACCCCAGCATGCAATTTACTGTTGACCAAAATGCCAGAACTGGCAGCAGGCTTTATACATGAGATGGTGCAACTTGTTAGTAAACATGCTGCACTATGAGCACTCACCTTGCCCTGATGGTCGAAGTGATTGAAGCTGTGCCTCCGGTTGGAGGGGCTGTACAATACCCTCAGTGGAGTCCGGCTCTCTTGCACTCTGCATTAATAGGTATACTATAGAGGGGAGGGAGGAGCCAGCCTCCGCCAATCCGCTGCAGCATCTATGAATGCGTAAATATACGAAGCAAAGCAGAGATAGAAAGATGGTATGATAGTACAGAAGAGGCTAGCAGACTCCGCCCTGCCCTTACACGCCTCTTGGCATTCAGTGTAGGACAAACTCAACGGTACTCGCAGAGCCGAATCACACAAATATAACTAGTAAACAAATATATATAAATAGTAAAAAAATATATATAAATAGTAAAAAAGGAGCACACCTCGAGCAGGAGTGATATGTGCACCCTAAAGGTTTAACGAAGGTTCCTATAGAGGGCGCATTAACCCGCGGCACCCAGGCTGTTTTATGGCACTAAAGCTGCTTTATTTCCCTGCCTGAGACGGAAGCTGGTAGCACACAAACTGCTCGGGTTCAGTAGGTAAACTCGCCCGTATTTTGAAAACAGCCTCGCGCTGCAGAAGCCTTTTCCTAATTTGTGCACGAGACATATGGCGCGTTAAAAGTGTCCTAGGGCGGCGGAAAGGCCACTTGTAGAAGTCAAGTGAGCCTTGCACGAGAGAAAAGCCCCATGAATTAAAATGCCACAACCTCCGGGACAGACGGTAACAGGGCGCAAGGAAACCCGGAGGCTCGACCAAAGCGTGGGCAACAGACGAACACGGCTACCGACAAGGCGCAAAGGCGAACCATAGGACTAGCGCAACCCGGGGGCAGGAGCTGAACGAAGGAAGACAGGCTGCAACTAAGGAAGGTGCGAGCAAAACTGCGAGCCCCGCACAGCCAAGGTGTGTGACAGAGGAAATTACAGGAGGCATTACAGCAAATAGACATCTGAGGCAGCAGAGCTTACCACACAAGGAATTCGGGGAAACACACAAAAGAAAACAAGCTTTTTGCCAAAAAAAAGTGAAGCATAAAAAAATGTGAGAGCGGGACGGAGGAGGGATGCAGGCAGAGGGAAGTGGGGGGGGGGCGAGAGCAGGACGGAGGAGGGCTGTGGGCAGAGGGAACGGGGCGAGAGCAGGACGGAGGATGGCTGTGAGCAGAGGGGGCGAGAGCAGGGCGGAGGAGGGCTGTGGGCAGAGGGAAAGGGGGTGGGGGGGGGGGGCGAGCGGAGCCGAGCAGCTCCAAAAAGAGCTTAAGGCGAGAGACGGACGCAACGCCCACGGATCGCATCAAGCCGGGAAAAGAGTATGGGACCTCGGCGAGAGGGAGGGTGTGGGGGGCGGGACTTAAAAAAAGAGACAGAAACGCCCACGGATCGCATCTAGGTGGGGAAAATAGTAATTGACACACCTCTCTTCCAATGGCTAGCCTCCATTTACGGAGCTAGCCAATGGAAGAGAGAGGCGGAATAAAGCACACTGTTGAAGTCAATAAATCTCGGGCTCTGCCCACACTGCTTACGCAGTGTGACGCTAGGCCCGAGACCTAAAAAGCTACACATCTTAAAGGACGGATTCGTTATGCCCTGGATTACAAAAAATCTTCTATTAATAGAGGTCTTGGCGTCTCGTCATTCTGATTTTCTGAAAAGGATATTTGAATTGGGGTATTTCAAGTGCTTTCTTGAGTCTACTGTTAAAAACGGACACCATAAGAAATTCAGACTAGGCCTGTAGTAAAGCTCCGACTCAAAAATTGCCCGCAAATGGAAAGAAAGAATGTTAATCAAGGTTACCACCGGATCATTTTACTGAGTTGACATTCACTCCAGTGGTGCATATGGGTGGCCAAGAATATGACCAGGAAAAGAAACAAGTGGTAGTCAAGAGCAAGAAAGATCCACAGATTTACTGTGATGTTCGACTGTCTGTGGGAGGTGAAAGGTTACTTATGTCATGAAGCATTTCCGGCAAAGTCTGCTGACATTATTGTGACTGGAACTAAAGAAGAGAGACGGAGAGAGGTCTGACCATTATTAAGTATTTTTTTACAGCTTCTTTTTTAATTTTCTTTTTTAATATTATAGTGCGGTTGGTTGTCCTAATTTCTGCAGTGTTAAGACGTACAGTACAGCCTAGTATCTGTGGACACCAGCCGGTGGTAGGGGAGCCAGGTATTCTGCCTACAGTGGTATTCTGCCTACAGTTAGCGGCAGCAACTACCACTATAGTAGTCAGATAACCTGATTCAGAGGAGCGAGACCAATCTTCACCACCAGAGGAGCCAAGTGTGTGTTCAGGAGTGGATGGGGTGGAACTGGTTCAATCTTAGAAGGCATCCAGGTATTTTCTATTTGTTATGGTTAGAAGGCTAAAACACAGTTAAGCAAACAGTTCCACAGCTCTTAATGAAATATCAACAAACATGAGAAACTGCCAAACATATGGAGTCCACCTAGAAACACTGCCTTATGCCCACTCTATTGTTCACATGCGCAACCAGATTACCTGAACATGACATAAAGCGGGGGCAGAAATGCTTCTGTACAACCAAAGCACTCATCAGGCAATTGCGACATGTTGTTAGTGACTACATAATACCAGCATTGCTCTAGACAGACAAACTAACATGCAAACAAAAAAAATCAGGAACTATATAGCAGGCAAGGGGATACTGGTATAAAGATGTTGAAAGCAAAATAATGCAGTGTTTTGCTCTGCACTGTTTGCAAGCCAGAGGCGATCGCTCATGTCCTACCTAACATGGCAATATTTTCAGAGCTGCAAGAAAGCTGGCCAGTCTTGATCTAGGTGCTTATCAGGTGATGTCACCTACCACAACAACGATGGCAGCCTATACCAGTGTCACTCATGACGTCTTCAAAAACTAAATGCTTTGCTTGGGTTTCATTAGCACTCAGCTGCTTTGCTGGTGCTATTGCCGAGAGAAACAGCAACACTTTACTCACATTTAATTCAATATGAGGTTTACAAAGGGTTCCTAAGCTTTTGATAAAAAGGCAGGGCTACTCTTGGTTTATGGATAGGCGAGTTTGCCTCTCATGACAGTAAGGTTAGAATCTGGAATTATGGAGAATTACTGTTTTTCGTGCAAGGCTTGATCTTATCTCACTCCTGTAGATCACTGAAACCTACGACATGTGGTAATGAACACTCTGTAACGTCTTTAACCAGCTGAATATCCCTTTAGACGCAACTATGCAAAAACTAGAGGTTTTGGTAATCAGCAAATCCACGGCGGCCCGCTGAATAGATATGCTTAAAAAGTGATTAACTGCATTACAAGCTACATTTTCGGATTTATTAATTCTAGACTGCAGCGCTCTACACTTTGCACAATCCCTGCGACTCCTCTAACCCATTGAACACTAGGCGTATGGTCTGCAGAGTGCGAATAAGGGCTGGGGGAGGCTGGCTGCACAAGGTCACCATGAAACTAATTGTACAGAATAACCCTAATGGGCCATGTGTGGACTTTATACACAGGTTGCTTTCTGACCTCCAGGTTGGGAAGGATTCCAAGGGGCACCGCACTGCCCCCCACCCAACCTCGACAGGGACTTTACCTGCAGCTGCTGGAACTCGTCCTCCAACTCCCCCCAGTCCGCCCGGCATCTCTCCAGAGACATGGCGGGGCTGCAGGAGGACATCCTGCACCACTAGCACCCGGCCTCCGCAACAGCTGCTTCAGCGCGCGCGAGGCGCATCATCATCGCTCGCGTGCATACCCCGTCTCATCGACAGAGACGATACACCACATGGCGGTGCCTCAGCAGAGCATAGCGCCGCCATGTTAGAAACACCGCACGGCCATTGGTTGGGAAAAGGCTTGTCACTTGAATCCATATTTTAGTCGAATTTGTATGTTATTGATCCACTGAAATCTATAATAATTTTTATTTTAAACATTAAATTAAAGGGAAATTTGAAAAACACTTCATAAAAGAATGCCGAGTGTGTTACACATTTTTTTCGCCATGAATATATATGTGCAATATTAAAAAGTAAAACATTTTCTATTATACCAATGATACATCTTTGAGGGTATCACAATGAAATGATTGAACAGTGTCGCCTTTCAAGCATGGCCGAACGTTTCGTGAGATCAAATGAGGCTTTTCAGGAAGGTTGCGTGCTAGTCTTTTTGGCAAGTTTTCAATGATCCAATGAGAATCTTGCACAAAGGATCAGGTCACTCTATGCATGCAACCACAATTGCAGATTCTTCTAACCTCTTTATATGGAAATTAATGCTTTTATGTATTCAATTTATTTGTGGCCCTCAAGGTCCACTCGGTAATGGGCCTATTTTTTGCTGCTCCCTTCCTGAAAGGAACGGACAGTGGGAGGGGGGCGGTAAAGGCACAGAAGCAGGAGCGGGAAAGACACGGACGGTGGGGGGGGGGCGGGAAAGACACGGACGGTGGGGGGGCGGGAAAGACACGCACAGCGGGAGGGGGGAGGGAAGGAACGCACTCACCTGGACTTCTTCCGGCGGCCGTGGTCGGCATGAAATGAGGAAAACAAACACCCAAAAAAAAAAACGAAACTCCGCCCACCGCCCAATGACGATGCAAAAAGGGTGGAGAGGGAAAAAAATGCAGGAACGCCCACGAATCTGGTCCGACCATGACGCACAGATCTCTGTTCCAATGGCTAGCCTCCATTTATGGAGCTAGCCAATGGAACACAGGGCGGATTCAAGTCCCCCATACTGAAAACTAAAGATTTCTCCTGTGGGCGGAGCTAGGAGCTCCGTGCCCCAAGCGAAACCTAAAAAGGGCTACTGGAAGAAAGATACTCAAAGACTCCTGGCTCTGCTAGAAGAAAAGGACTCAAAGAATCCTAGCTCCTACTGCAAGAAAGATAACGTCTTACTTCTAATTTCTGTTAGAACGGGGACTGCTCTCCAAGGGTCAGGTGTGTGACCTCCTCTCTTTCTGCTCAAGGGACACGAAAAGCAGAAAGACTTTTGCGGGGCTCAATTACCCAGAGAAGACCGGAACCCGCAAGATCCCTACTGGAGATTAGTGCTTAGAAGTGCCATATCCTTCTTGGGTGTCCTCAGGATTGGCACAATGCTCAAAGAAGCCCTCTTCCAGAACCAGAGTTTGTGTATACTTTAGTAGTTCAGAGTTACAATGGGCCTGATTCACAAAGGTAAACGTACACTTTTTGTACGTTTACAATCGTTTCCTATTCACAAATGTATTTTATGAGTAGTATTTTTAACACTGAGGGTCTCCACGTATAAAAATGTAGGACTGTTCTATCTTTTTATGTGTGGAGAATAAGTCGGTGTAAAGATACTACTCGTAGAATAGCTTTGTGAATAGCAAACAATCGAAACCTACACAAAAGTGCAGGCCTAACTTTGTGAATCAGACCTAGAAAGTTTTACCGAGAGGGGAGGGCATGGGAAAGGGGTCATCTGGGGAGTATAAGTGAAATCATAAAAGGACAATATGTAAAATTAGTCTATTTTTTTTTAAAAATAATTTGGACTGATTTTATCAACCTGTCTGACTCGTTAAGAATACTGTTACAAGACATGCAAAATTTTAAGCAGCACAAAACTCTCAGGGGGATATTCTCAAGAAATGGTGTGATAACCATTGCAAATGTGGCTCAGCGCAACTTTGCATATCGCAGTCTATTGCGAGAAAATAACACTGTCTTAACGTCCAATTCCCAACTCGGCGGCACCATGCGATAGTAGCAGGATAACACGCCAAATGACCATGTAAAAATCAATGCAAAACTCAAATGCCCATAAAGTTGAGATGCCCCAAATCGAGATACCAAAATCAGCGACAACCAGTGACAGGCCTGCAATTCCCACGCGTCATGCGGAAAAATGCACCATAAAAGCAACAATAAAAAAAACACGCCAAAACCAAATCATACTGCGTAGCACCATGGATGCACCCGGGCCGAGTGCAGAGGACAACCGGAACCCCACAAGCCCCACGGAGGACCAGCCAGGAACCCCGTGTTCAGGGAAGGGCAAGGAGAAGAGGAAGACGGGGTTCAGTCCGCAGGAAGACCAGATCATCGTCACAGAGTTGAGCGAACACTACCAACAACTGTTCGTCACCTCCACTGCGGTACTAGCAACACAAACGGAAATATGGCAGACCATCGTCAACAACGTCAATGCAGTCGGAGTGTCGAGGAGGTCAATGGAGGAGGTGAAGAGGCGCTGGCGTGATGACCAAAGCCAGACCAAACAGAAAATCGCAGCCAACAGGAAGGCAGCAACGGCGACTGGAGGTGGGAGTCCTGCGCCACAGGAGGAGCTGGATGAGCTTGAAGAAATGGTGGCCACTGTCACCAGTGTGGAGACGGTGGCAGGAATTGGGGGTCTGGACACAGCCCAATATGACCTGACCCAACAGCAACAGGGTGAGTAATGACCAGAGACTGGGGGGACGAGGGGAGATGGGCACAATGGTACACATGCACAATCATGTGTAGCACACGCACAATAATAGTGAACATGTCCCTGATACCCTTGGCACACTGCAGCACTCATACAAACACAAAGTAGGCCCCCGTCTACCATGTGCACATATGGGCCCCCTCCAAATCACCAACGACACAACCTACCGATGCACATGTGGTGAATCCAGAAAAGCAGCGGCTGTGTGAGCCACACTGACTATGCAAGTGACACTGCATGACCGATACCATGGCTGCAGTCAAAATACTTGGCATGGGGCACGATTCGACATGGAGGTGGCCCAGTGTGGATCACGTCCGTAAAGGAGCAGGTCACACTCTGACACATCCATGTGCACCCATAACCCATGCGGTCCATTACACGCAGCAGACAAACAATGCACAAGACAACAAAATCTGTCCAAGAGCACAAATGACCCAAGTTGCAAATATTTCAGCCCCCGAAAAGCACATAATTCAAAGGCACACCGCCTCAAAGGGATAAGGGTCCAAGAAATCAGAGCTGCAGTGGCAACTCTCCCACAATACAGCACACACACATAGCAATCACAGCACATCAACATTGACAGCAATGTGGTAGAAAGTGCAACACCTACACAACAGGACAGAGGACACAAGAGGTTCCGCTTGTGCGTAGTAACTGGCCACTCACATCTGGCATTGCCTGACACTGGGTGATGATAATGTACGAGTACAATCACACATCTGTCATGTAGTCGAAATTCCCACTGTCTGCCATCAAATAGCCAGCTCCACCAAAACAGTCACAATGTACATTGTCATGCAGTCTGCATGCAATGCGTCAACGTATATGGGATACTCTGTTATCCTGCATCTCCCCTTTACATTGCAGAGGGACAATCAACACCTACTGCAGAACAGACCACAAATCTCATTCGTGTTGAGGAGGAGGACAACTTGCACATATGTTCAGACACCCTCCGCACCCCACCCCTAGGAGCAGGGAAGCCCTGCTACCTCAAGGTGACCCCATCCCCTGCACAGACCACACAGCAGGAAACACACACCACCACAACTGTCTCCCAAGACCCCTCGAACAACACATGGAATTCCAATGCCGTGTGTTGGGTTGCCAGGTGGAGATGGGGTGGGTTTTGAGCTTGTGGCAGCCAAACTCGATGCCATACGTGGGTGTCTTGAGTCCCATCAGGGACCAATTACATTCCCTAACAGACAGCCACTGTCCGCACCATGCTCCACAACAATCCTTGGCTGACATCGCTGGGGCCATTACTCAGATACAAGAACTGTCTAGTCAGACAGGCACCAGCGATGACAGCACAGAGTTGGCACAGATGCGCAGGACAATGGAGACCATGGAGCAGATGCAGGCTAGAAGTATGGTTGCCATGACTGGACACCAGTGAGATGTAGCCGGGATCTTTCATGCCTTGCACTTCTTCATCTTGCCATTGCTGCCACTGAACCTGTCCAAGATAACTGCTGCGGGAACTTCGACGAACACATCTCCGACCCCTGATGTGTCAGTAGCACACAGTGATGCAGCCTTATCACCTTCGCACCCTGATGTGTCAGTGGCACACAGTGATGCAGCCCTATCACCCTCGCACCCTGATGTGTCAGTGGCACACAGTGATGCAGCCATTACACCGCCACAAACACCGGACACACTGGACACAGAAGAAGTATCAGAGGAGTAAGATGTGGATGGTAATTACTGTGTGAGGAAGGAGGTAGAAGCATCCATCATTGCTTTAAGACACTTACACACAGCATGGGAACATGTTGAGGTGCATAAATGGGGAGGCAAAAATGTACACAAAATCTTTTCAGATGGCAACGGTCTCAGTCCACCTTGCCTTGCTGGACGAGTCATGAGATGTTTGGCGTCTGCTCATTGCCCTGTGTGAGCGGACACGACTCACAGTCCATGGGATCTGCATAGTGCTGTGCAACCGGACAGCGCCGACTGTCTGCTCTGCAGACTGTGATCAGGTGAAAGGGTCAGACAAGGTCACATGTCGTGCTACATTGCCATGTGTGTACTCTCCCCCAGCAGTATGTCCAAATTAGGAACGTTGCCAAACGATGCAGTGCTGCTCCAACAATGGAACTGCATCACCTTGCTCAGGTGTGGGTACACATGTGTAGTTCCACGCACATGCATTCTGAGTCCAGACGAAGGCAGGCATGTCAACTGTTGAGGTGGGATATGTGAGCATTCCCCACGATACAACAAGGTGTTGGGACCTGTGCTGTGGGTGACAATCCGATGTGGCTGCAGAAACGTAGTTACTCTTCCATGAATGAGAGGGCAGCTTCAAGGGCAATGGGCAATGTGTACCTAAAGTACATCGTTGTCAGGTTCAAGGAACACCAGGGTGAGCCAATCTATTAACTGGTCTGGGCAGATGTGCTCAGTCCACGCCGTTTCACCAATCTGCAACACAGCCCAATAGGGGAGCGCCTCAATGTGGTCACTGCACACGAGGAGTTGTGTAATCTCCCATGCACAACTGCCAGTACATATGCCAAAGATCAGTGCATCCCATGCACGGCTATCCCGGTGAATCTTCTGTTCATGGGCCAACAGGGGGCGCACTGTCAGGTCATAACCCAATTTAGCTACCGTTGCGTTGGATAGGCAGACCTCCATGGGCCCCTTGAATGTGCATGATCGACAGTGGAACCAGGCCTGGACGCGGGTGACGAAGGCAAGATGGAAAATCAGATGGAAACTGATTCGCAACACTGCCATTGGCACAGATCCCAACAGATGCAGCATTTGTGCACAGTACAGTTCCACGTGACCGGGGTAGTGCATGTGCCCGGGAATGCCTGCCAGTGCAATTGTTGGTCTTGTAGCACTGGCACTCCTCAGAACGGCGGCAATTCAGTTGACGATATGCCACAGCCCTGGGTAATGAGTTGGATGTGTGTGCAACGTTTGGACGTATGGGTAGTTGTTAACCAATGTGTCAAGGGTATCCCTTGCAGGTGTAGCTCGTGCAGGGACAAGTATGTGTGGGCACGTTGGTCTTTCATTAGCGCAGTTCGTGGTGTGGGAGTCGTCGGAGGTTGGTATAGTATCTCACGCAGGGTGTGCCAGCCACATCAGGACCGAGGTCGGGGGATCGGTTGTCCTTCCGCCTTGTGTATGGAGCTTTCATACCTAATTTTAGTCTGACTACTGCTTTCATCTCTTAAATGTGACGTGGCCTTCGCGCTGACTTTGATGCCAGGCCTGTGATTTGGGGTGCACCAATTTCGAAACAAACACAGCTGTTGGCATGTTTGAATGAGCCAAGGGCCCGATTGGCATTGCGCTCCTTTTTTAGTCTCTCTCTTTCTTTCTCTTTCTTTCTTTCTCTCTCTCTCTCTCTCTTTCTCTCTCTCCCTGTCCTTTGATGAGTGCCTGACACACCTTCTTATCTTGGATATTGTCTTGCAGGCTGTGACTCACAGATTGTCCAGGGATGCCCCACCATGAATCTTCAAAATAGTTGTTTGGAGACAAATTAGAATGTGAGATTTTGTTTGGACTTTCAACGGTGAATGAATGAATCAGGATTTCTGTACTTGCATGTATGTTGATTGTTGTAATTGTGCGACATCAGACGGGTGCTTTTGTTCATAATTTTGAGCCGTTGATGTGCAGTATCTTGGTCCGGTGGAGGTGGGGGGTGCTCGGGGTAGGCCCGGGGGGTGTGTGGTGGTGGGGGGGGGGGTCCTCTTGGGTGTCTGGCCCGCATGTTTAGTGGCTCCATGGCATCTGTTGCCCTTCAGATGTGGCTCTGGGCTGAGCTCCCTTTTGTGGTGCAGGCTGTCGTCTGACTTTGCACCAGGTCAAAGCAGATGTTAATTTCCTGCTGCTAACGTGCCTTATTGCATGTTTTGTGATCTTATCGCCGATCTGGCTGGTCGTTGAGAATGTTGCAGAGTGGTGTTGTTGCAAATTTTGGCACGGGAACGCCTACTCTGCATCTCTTTAGCGATAGTTGCCGGGGTCGTCTATGGCGAAGTTTTGTGTGGCTACTTTTTTGCGGCTGCTATCGCGGGTAAGCTGGTGATATCAGCTTTTAACACCAGCTTGTGAATGGGGTGATAGTTCCTTGAGAATATGTCCCTCAATCTTCTTGGAGTAGGACCCAGAATCTGGAATAACATCCCTCAGGATCTGAGGACTGCCCTTACAAACATCTCATTCAAGAAGAGATTAAAGAACCTTTATCTAACCGATTAAATACTCCTGTAAACTGACGTAACAGTACTGCATTCTAGAACGAGGGGCTAACACTTACCTGCTTAAACCCATAGACCCCTTTCACAAGAAAACTAATCTTCCTCCGATACTCAAAAAAAATGTAAGATGAATAAATACTATCCCCCTCACCAGTAAATCACACCACTCCTCCATTGGGTGCCTGCTTTGTGATCTCAATCCAAAAAGCTTATCCCAAAGATCAAATCTACATTTTTACTGTTTTCTATCAAGGACTGTGCTATCAGTACAACTTTTTAAATATGTACCTAGATTTCATTGACACATGCCTCTAAAACATTGTTTTCTCTTAATCCACAATTAAATTTGCTTTCTTATGGTTGCTATCAAAGAGTGTGATAACAACACGGCTTGGCAAATAAACATTGCATCAACACATTTCTCACACATTTGGGTGTCTGTTCAAACTGAGAAGCAGTCTGACAGTGACATGATGTATGCCATGCTATATAAAACTTCAAATAGATAAATTAATTGAAGTAAAACTCTCATTTACAGTCTAGCCACTACCGATTCCTCACCTTCAGGTCTAGGGAACTTACTTAACAGAATAAAGGGTAACTGAGTCACTACATATTGGAGTCTCTCCAACAGGTTGCAAACCCAAAACATACCGGGAATAAACCAATTATTATCTTCATGAAAAACTGAAGCGTTTAAACCATAGTGATATTATTACAAATATTTTGGGAACAATCTGGAAAGCTAAATCAGCCTTAGTGTATGCTACCTGTACTATAAAAGAGACACCTCTACTTTATGACAATATATAAAACCTACATTCAAATACTTAACAAGACACGCTGAACGCTCCTCAAAAGAGCTTTACTCTTCAGAAGTCCTATACTTTTTAGCTTATATACTACCCCACTTGCATCTTTTATATAAAACTTGTGTTTCCTTGTACTTTTCTGTGCTAATGACGTCCAGATTTACTTCTCATTCCCTACGTACATGTATGCAAGTCTTTCAGACAGTCTCTTTCAGTTACTGAAATATGAATGGCTTCTCACTTTTTTAATCTAAACATCTCTAAGACTGAAAGTCTCTGTTTCCAACATCTGAGTCTTTCTTTACTTCTAATGGAATTTCCTTTAGGATCTCTCACACATTCCTCTTCCTGCCATAATATGGGCATTTTGTTTGATTCTGCAGTAACTTTACAGCATCAACTTTTCATGGCTGCCCTGGTATGTCACTTTCAACTGTACAAAATCAAGAATATTTGTCTCTTCCTCTCTTTAGTGTTGCTACACTGCTCATTCAATCACCTGTTACTTTATCTGGAGTTCTCTTCTTTATCTGCTGGTCTTCCCCAATACAGTGTTCCCCCATTACATTGTATTCTTCACTCTTCTGTCTGCATTTTATTGGTCTCAATACTCTCTCCTTATCACTTACGTACGTTGTCTACACTATATATAGATTTCAATTGCATTACTTGAGTATCATTATCAGATGAATTAAGCTTCCTCACATCTTACAGAATTGTTCAGTATGCACCACTCAGCATGTAATCTTTTCTCTGTTCATTAAGTTCTTCTGAGAGTTCTTCTAAGAAAACCTAGTTTCCCTTGTGTGTCTTTAGTTTTAGTGTCTTTGTCTGTTTTAGGTCCTGAGTTATGGAATGAGTAACTAAATGTAATTGGACTATTCACACCTCTTTTCGTTTTCAAAACATAGTTTAAGAGTCACCTCAGTAGCCTTGCATCTCCTTACTAATGTTATTTAATGTATTTGCTCCTTATTTTGTTCACAACATTCTTGACATATTCGTAACTGTGTGCGGTTTCTTAGCGATTTGAATACAAATGCCTAATAATATCACTAAATTAATATTTGCATATTCCTTGAGCAGATATAACCCATCCTAGCAGCACCATTACTCTATCTCTGCAACAGTTATGCAGAGGCCATGTATATTTCTTCAATACACAATGCAATACCACTCACTCTTCTACATCTCCTCAGTTCCAGATCACTACTGCTGCCCACTCACCTCAGCCATTCCCTCTGATTTCTCCATAGCCACCAGGACAGAAATATGCAGTGCCTTACAGGCCTTCTAAGCAGTAAACATCGTTTACCCCGAACCCGTAACACCGAATGCAATTACACAGCAGTCGTCACAACGGCCGCATTGTAACAACGCGTGCCATTACTCCGCAAGTTGGGACAACGACTTACGGAGGGGTCAGAAGTTGTTGAATTTAAAACCCAACACCTTCCCTACTGCTTCCAATGACTGGAGTTGGAATAGTAAATTATCCAAAATCCAGTGCCCCCTCCCCCCCCCCCACCCCCCGAGCTAGCCGTTGTTCCGACTTGCAGAGTAATGGCATGTGTTATTACAATGCAGTTGTTGGAAAGTCCGCGTTGTTATTGTATCCGGAAAAAAAGCATGCGTGGTAAGGGATATGTTTATGTGGAACATATCCCTCAGTCACAGCAAAGCCCTTCAAGCAAAGCAAGCAGAGATGACCCTTTAACTGAAAAGCCAATTGCGGTCCTTGCATACTGCCAAACCTTTGATTCATTACATGGCTTTCCTGTATAAATAAATGCTTTTAACCACCGTCTCCACTGTACTTTTTGCCCACCTAGAATCCCATGGCCTTCTGAATAACTTTCACAGTATGCTGACACTATACCCCAACAAAGAAGCTCAAAAACAGCCCATATAAATGGTAAAAAAATATAAATTGCTAGAAATTGAAGTCACTCATGGGCTCTGATCTGATTAGCGCCAACTTTGTCTTTATATAGTTGTTTGCTTCTGCGGTATCACCAAGTGAAACTAGGTGCCTTCATACCTGAAGTCTAAAATATCTTATGAGTTTCTGACCTCTCCCTTTTTTCAACATCATGACACCAAATGTTCCAGATAATTAAAAGCTTGGACCCCAGCTAAACATGAAAATTGATGACACATAGCTTCACTTCATGATACAAGAGCGGAACAATCAGTAGCAGAATGCCTCCTTCGGATTTGACGCTGTCTAATTCATAATCGCCTTTATCTACATTTCAGTAAGATGGAGATTTACCAACTTAGCCTCAAGACACCTGCCTCCCCTTTACGATTCATGGACCCCACCCTCCTGACTCCATCCCACCCCAAGAACCACACAGTTTGGTGGTCAAATTTGGCTCTCAGTTGTGTCCTTTGGGCCACATGAAACAATGCTTCAATATTAAGACACTAAGGGGCAGAATTACTAAGAGTCTACGCCATGCTTGTCACAAAAGTGATGCAAATCAGAGCAAAATCTTTTTGTCCGATTTTCTTTCCAGTGCTAAACTTGTTTACTGCTGGAATTTATATGAAAATAACATGAACCAGTGCATGGAGAGTCTTTGCATTACGTAGCGCCAAGGGAGCGTACCATGGGTGGTGCATGGGCGTTCCCATGCACCCACCCAATGTTTCTGACGCTAAACCCAATTGACTAATTAAAGTAGACAGGGTTTAGCATCAGAAAATAGAACACCCTTCAAACAGGCCCTATGAAGGAGAAATGCTTTTTTTCTCATTTATGTTCTAACTTCACATGTGTGCTGCACTGTTTGGCACACTGACAACGTGGGAAATGTTTAAAATGAGTCTAAGCAAAGTATTTTAAACTGTCTAAGCAAAGTATTTTGTCCTGGAAGTGTATCCTTCCTGTACAAAACATATGATTGGCTCAAGGAGACACCCTTGTAGTATGGGGCAAAGATGCGTCTGTGGCGCACGGCAGCCAATTTTAGGGCCAGCACTAGGAAGAGGGGAGGAGAGTGCCATATTTCCGTTACATTTGGCACTCTCCTACTCGCTCCATCTCTTGTAGCGCAGCATTTGTGGCTGCTGCACTGTGCTGCGTGAGAAATTGGTAAACTGGCCCACAGTTGTCTTATCCAAGTTTCCTGCAATTTCCAATTCAGATGGAAACACAGTTTTTTTGCCAAATAGGGATTAAAAAAGTCTCCTTCTGATAGTACATTCCTTCTTCTAGCACCTTTCCCCGGACCATTCAACAGATAAAAGCAGGGGAAATGTCTGTGTGGGAAGGTGGCCTAATATGGGGAATTCCTGCAAAAACTGGGTGGTTATTCCAAATCCTGTGGCTATTCCCCATTTCTCAGGGGCAGAGTCAGTATTCTATTGGATTCCCTCTTCCTCAAATTCTCAAATCCTGCGGTATTAGTAATTTTAGGTATGAGAAACAATATTGGTGTTCATGTATCCTTTAGAACAAGGGCTTACCCACAGATCAATCAATAGCTGAGGTTTGAGATACTCTAGGGATGCACTTGATGCTACCAGTTCACATCTTACTTAAAGTCAGCTTCACAAAACTGGCTGGCCACCTGACCTGACAGCTTACATTCAAATGTTTTTGAGTAGACTGCTTAGCATCTCCCAATATAACTCACTGCAAAACAAGACCCAGGCTGTTAGAAAAACAGCACTCTGAAACACATCGTACTCCATTCTCCTTACAGATCCTAGATGCATTAAGCAAACTTAATTAATTCTGCTTTTTTAGGTCCTTGCCTCAGGATGCTGAAGGCGCTCCAGGGTAGTGTAAACACTCTAAAAAGCAACATAAATAAAGACATAAGAAATTGCAATGACAGCATAAAAAGAAAATATTGTGTGTGTGTCTGTATGTTGGTAGATTATGCGTCGGTGGTTCTAAACATATTTTAAACAGTCCTTCGGTAAAAAAGTAGCACACGATAGACCAGTAACAATATTACCCAGACTATGGAGCATTAATTACAAACAGAATAATTTCCTGTCATTCTTCTTTGGTCACGACAGAAAAACAAGTGCCCTATTTGGACTTTGATAGAGCTGTAGCTTCAGCAGCGATCACAGTGAAGGTCAACCCACCCAATTTAAAATATCCATTTGTTTACCAAAAATGATTTTTGCTTGTTAACTTCAATATTCGTCTTGTTCGTGTTTAAGTCTAATTGGCACTCTAAATAGAGCCTAATGTATTTATAAAGCAAGGCCTTCACCAAAGACATTTAATAAAACTGTAATGATATGTTTACTTGTAAGTGGTTGGAGGTAGGCTCTGTTGTGACTTTGCCATTTTATTCATTCCGCTAATGCAAACCAAGCTTCCCTTCAGAGATGTAACAACAATAGTGTCTCAACAGGAATATCAGGTAAAAAGACAATTAAAGGCGAGGGTAAATCACATAGCACAGGGAAAAAGAACAAGGGAGATCAAAGGATAGTTCAAGGTTGTTATTCACATATAGAAGCACATAAGTACAACTAAATTGCAGTAACCATAACAACCAGATGTGTACTGGCAATGTGTAAGTGAGTAAACGGCGCAGTGACACAAGTGATTATAAAACAACGTGAGGCGGCGCAAGGTGAAAGGTAATCAGTGAAGGTCAAGATAAGATATTTACAATTATAGACAAAATTTCATTATTTGCAAAATGACCAATAGAATGCCGCAAATGGCGTTGCAGGGTCGATGGCGTTTCAACCTCTATAACTTGAGGTCATCATCAGGACGATGGTTACACGAATGGGATCAGTGCTCTGCCAGGTAAGTAGGTAGATTCCGCGTCTGGAATCCAGAGACCACGTCTTAGGAAGTAATCAAATTCCAAGAACTAATCGATAGAAGGCGGTGCAATGTCCGAGGTTGGCGGTGGGGTGGGCAGAATATCGAGCTCGTGTAAGTGCAGCAGAGGTTCTGCAATTGGGGTTCAAATTGTTCAGCGAGGCTAGGAGCGCCAGGCTGAATTGGGCCTTAGCTCAAGGAGAAGGCAATTGATGCCGGGTAAATCCGACGCGCCTCCGGGGAACCAGATGGCCGGTAAAGGACGTGCAGCGAGTCCAACGAATGAAGCATCTACCTTGCGTCATTTGTCGGACTTTACCCGCCATCTGGTTCCCCGGAGGCGCGTCGGATTCACCCAGGATCAATTGCCTTCTTCTTGAGCTAAGGTCCAATTCAGCCTGGCGCTCCAAGCCTCGCTGAACAATTTGAACCCCAATTTCAGAACCTCCGCTGCACTTACACAAGCTCGATTCTCTGCCCACCCCACCGCCAACTTCGGACGTTGGTCATTTTGCAAATAATGAAATTTTGTCTATAATTGTAAATATATTATCTTGACCTTCACTGATTACCTTTCACCTCGCGCCGCCTCACATTGTTTTATAATCACTTGTGTCACTGCGCTGTTTACTCACTTACACATTGCCAGTACACATCTGGTTGTTCTGGTTACTACATTTTAGTTGTACTTATGTGCTTTTTTATGTGAATAACAACCTTTAACTATCCTTTGGTCTCCCTTGTTCTTTTTTCCTGTCCTATGTGATTTACCCTCGCGTTTAATTGTCTTTTTATGTGATATTCCTGTTGAGACACTGTATTATTGATACAACTATTACCCAGTCTCAACTGGGTTAACGGGTTTACTACTATTTTGTGTTTATTCCCTTCAAAGATGAGCACGCAACACATTATAAATCTAAAATCAACTACATCTTATTTTTAAAGACAATGCAAGAAAAATGAGTACCTCGCTCTGATTAGCTCACTGAAGGCCAGAAAGAAAGGTCACATTATAATAATCACACACAAAACTGTTCGAAAGAAATCTGAAAATGCATATTAATAAATGTCAGTATTTCCTCCAGCGTATTTGACGGAATTCATCTACTTCTTCCACAAGATAAACTATACTCAGAAACTGCAGCAGCTTAATGTGCGAAATGACCTCATTTTTGCCTTGGTCCCCATCCCTCTATTTTTGACTTTCTGATTTAACTGGTTCCAGGACTCTAGGCACTTTACCACTTCTAAACAATAGGAAAGCACCTGTGCTTCACTCAAAAACATGTGCTGTAAATTGAAACTCCTTGTCTGGCCTATTTAACTTCCATATTCCTGCAATGTAAGTGATGCAAAACATGCACCTATGGCATGAAAGGTTAACTGTGGGCTAATGAGTCTATTTCTACAACCTAGATATATGAAAAAAGTGTATGTCTGCAAGGAGCAATACTGTGCTCATGCTTCACTGTAGTTTAAAGGCCTATAGTAACACAAGGCAAAGAAAATGCCTTGGTCATGTGGGAAAAGCCTATTAGGTTTTGCCTAAGCGAAAGCTGCGCACTGCGCAGCTTTTTCGCGTAGGCGAAAACCTTATGTTTACAGTAGAGTGGCTTGGGAATCCGCCCTCTGTTCCATTGGCTAGCTCCATAAATGGAGGCTAGCCATTGGAACAGAGATCTGTACGTCATGTCCGGACCAGATTCGTGAGCGTTCCCGCGATTTCTTCCCTCTCCACCCCTTTCCGATCGTCATTGTGGCGGTGGACGTGTGCAAAATTTTTGGGGGGTCTCACCATGTTTTCTTCATTTCCACTGTGTCTTTTGCAGGGGTGGGTGGGCTGATCAGGTAAGCAGCATTTTTTAATACTTTTGTTTTTATCCCGTTCCCGACCCCCCCTCCCGCTCTCCGTGTGCCCGTTCCCGCCCCTGCCCTCCCTCCCGCTCTCCGTGTGCCCGTTCCCGCACCACTTGTAAATGCTTATTTACAGTGTGCGCAGCCACTAAGTCTCCAGTTCCGGAACTAAGACAAGGGAGGCCGTGGGACTGACCGGGAGTATGGCAGTGCGAGATGCAAGAGGTACCCGGAGAGAGGGGGGCGATGGTAACACACACTCAGAGTCACACTTTGATTTTCGCCGCAGCCCGGAGGAAACACCGGAAGAAGATGTCCGGCCTGCCGCCTGGTTGTGGGCGGGGCAGGGAGGACGTAGTTTCCCGTCACCTGTGCGCTTCTCCCCTGCCTGTCCATGTTATGCTGCCCTCCTGTACGTCTCCCAGAAGAGTTGCTTTCTAATCCATGTGCTCCTCCCCACCCACTCCATGACGTTCTTTCGCCTGTTGCTTCCCCCTAACCCCGACCTCCATGTTACTTTCTGCCACCCGCACCCTCTGTGTTGTTTCCCCACCCTCATCATTTGCGATTCTTCATTCCACCTGCACACTACATGTTGTATCACCCTACCCAATTCCCTTTGTGATGCTTCCATCCATGTGCATCCTTTGTGATTCTCCTCTTCACGCGTGACATCAATCTTGCCGCCCACTCCCCCCACCTTGTGATGCTCCGGAGATGCTGTAGATCATTGCTAAAAACCAGTGGCAAAATCAAGGAGTCCCAAAGGCCATTTCTGTTGGTTTTGTCAATACTTGTTCTTCAAGCATCTTTATTCCTCAGCGGCAAGAAATACATGTGAAATTTCTTTTTTTTTTTAAATAGTTTTGTTACAGATTGTCTGCTACGTTCGCCTCCAAAATAGGCACCCTGCCTAACATAATTATACAATGACCAGTGTGAACTGGAAGCGATGCATTGTCCATTATAATACTGTTTTTTTTTCACCCAAAGTCCAGAAAATGTTTAACAAAGAGTAAAATAAAAAGGGCTCAGTTATAGTTTTTGTGGCATGAAAACTGCACATTAAGCCACAATTGGCGTTAGTGGTACGTATGCATTTAGTTACACCCCTTACTTTCTGGCAAGGACAAGGCTTTGTGTTGTGCTCTTAATGTACTGTGACTATGTGGTACTTTCTAAATCGCCCTCTTGGGTGGTTAATCTACTGCTGCACCCCTTGGGTGCCTTCACTTGGCCTCATGTTGAGCTCCTTTGGTGCTGACCATTTTCTGCAGATAACACAAGCCTGTTGGAAATAAAGTGCATTGTGACTTGCTTTCCGCCATCTCTCACAGCCTGCTCTGTGCAAAAGTATTTTACACCCTTCGACACCTGTCTCTTGCCTGTGAAGAACCCTTTCCCACCTTTGAGTTAGTTTCACAGCCCAGCTATCTCACACCTACCTACTGTCTGCTGTTCCTCTGTGACACCTCGCTATTGTCTGCAGCACTCCCTTTCACCGGTGTACATCATTGCAGCCCCTTTCACACTTGTTTGTTGCCTGTACAATCCCTTGTACACCTGATGTTACACAAAGAGCTTTTCCCACCCAAACCTACCCATTATCTACACACTCTCCAGTCTGTCACCTTTGAAGTCCTTTTTACACCTGTTGGTTACCTATGCGGTCGGTTCATCTCTAACAACAGTGTATAACTTGCACAGGGGGGCTCGCAGTGTGTGGAGGGCTCTGTGTGGGTGTGTGGAGGGCTCTGTGTGGGTGTGTGGAGGGCTCTGTGTGGGTGTGTGGGGGGCTCTGTGTGGGTGTGTGGGGGGGCTCTGTGTGGGTGTGTGGAGGGGCTCTGTGGGTGTGTTGAGGGCTCTGTGTGGGTGTGTGGGGGGCTCTGTGTGGGTTGTGGGGGGGCTCTGTGGGTGTGTGGAGGGCTCTGTCTGGGTGTGTGGGGGGGCTTGCAGTGTGTGTGAGGGCTCTGTGTGGGTGTGTGTGGGGGGGCTCTGTGTGGGTGTGTGTGTGGGGGGCTCTGTGGGTGTGTGTGTGGGGGCCCTGTGTGTGTGGGGGGGCTCTGTGTGGAGGGGCTCTGTGTGGGGGGCTCTCTGTGGGTGTGTGTGTGTGTGGCATTTGCGAGAGATTAAGCTGTTGGCACTGTAAATGACAATGCCATTTATTTATCGGTTTTCAAAACAAACACATAAATAAAAAAATTGTCATTTACAATGCCAATAGCTCTAACTTTTCCAAAGGCGAAACCGTTGCATTGTAAATGCTTGTTTTATATAATAATAAGTCACCCCTATATTTTCCTTTTAAGCCCATAGGGTAGGCTGCTCATATTATATATAAACATAGGGAATACTACATATTGAGAATGGTATGCTGTCATAGTGAAATAAAACCCAAAAGGTATCTCACTGTGAATGTTTTAATAGACATTTCCCTGAACAGGCCTAGTCTGAAGTAAATTCTCAATCTATCTCCCCCCGAGAAAATGATACAAAATTGCTTCAAAGTTGTTTTCCACTTAACTTTCAAAATCTGACTTAATGATAAAATATTTTGATAACTAGAGTGGAAAAGTAACTTAATAAAAATGTATCTTGTGCTGCATACGCCAAAACTGGCCTAAACCGGTTTTGCCACTCAGCCCCTCCAGAGCTTGGACACACATCCTTTGTTTGAAATAACGACTCTGGCTCAAAGGACAATAACCGCCCACTGCCGATAGGGCTGACCCTTTAGCAAGGATTAACTATCTGGGAGTGAACAGAAACAGTTGGCAGAACTAAGGGCAGATTTAGCACTACCTCTTTTGACTCAGAGATACTGAGAAGACCTTCTGATATTTATTCTGAGGACTATGCTCGAAACCCAGGCTCCAATTATAGAAAGGGAGGCCAGTTCTAAAACGGGTAGCAGCCACGGATTTGAATGGAGGCCTACCTGGCAGCTGAAGGGTTCTGCCCTATTGAAACAGGGGTTCCTCTGAAATCTTATTGTAAGTAAAATGAAATGCTGCAAAAAGGAGGAATGGGGACTGCAGGAATATTGGAAGGATTGTGTGGCAGAAATTCTCCAGTCACCAGCTAATGCACAGGATAAATATGGCAGCTCACCCACCACCCGCTTTGAACGTTGCTACTGGACCTGGGAAGACTACATATGAAGAAAAAGTCCTGCTGGAAGAAAAAAAAAACAAAGAATCCTGGCTCTGCTAGAAGAAAAGGACTCAAAGAATCATAATTAGTGCTTAATAGTTTCATAGCAGTCTTGGATGTCCTCAGCATTGGCGCAGGGCTCAAACAAAGCCCCCTTCCAACACCACAGACTGTGTTTACTTTAGTAGTTCAGAGTTACAATGGGCCTCATTCACAAAGGTGAACTTACACTGCTGTGCAAGTTGACAATGTTTTGCTATTCATAAAGGTACGAGTAGTATCTTGATGACTGTAGAGGATCCACACATAAAATGTAGGACTGCTTATCTTTTTATGTGTGGAGACTCCGCAGTCGTAAAGGTACTACTCATAAAATACCTAAGTGAATGGCAAACAATTGTGAACCTACACAAAGGTGTAGGTTTGCCTTGGTGAATCAGTCCCAGAGTGTCTAACTGAGAGGGAAGGGTGTGTGAAAGGGGTCATCTGTGGAGGATACTGGAAATTATAAAAGGACAATGGGTACAATTAATATTGTTTTTTTTTTTAAAGAGTTCAGACTGATTTTATCAACTGGTCTTGCCTATGAAGAACGCTATATCTCCATTACCCACTCTATATGGGAGAGGGGCAGTGATCTATGTTCAAGGACAATGTAAAACAAAATGTAAAACATGTCAACGAGCATTGAGAAAACATTCAGCAATCCTGCGTACACTCTTCAAGTTAAAATCTACTATTTGCGATTTATCATACCAGAGATTATAGCTTTCTCCTTCTTGAATTGCAGCAGTTAATAGCATCATGCTCAAATAATACCAAACATAAGTGAAAACACAGGTCTGGCACTCTAATTGAGTCACTTAAGTTCCCAAAATAAGAATAACCTGTTCAGCAGAGTCTCAAACTTTCATTACTTTCTAAATGCTCTGTCTTGATTTACACATTATAACAATATTCACAGGGAGCTTTCCTGAAGCAAAATGCAAACAACATTTAGAAACTACACACATCCTTACAACATAAGAGCCAGGGGTAGCTTCCAGGAACATATTATTGCACCATAGCCAAATAGTTTCTGTTAATCCTAAAATTAGTGATTCAGAAAGTCTTGAAAGAAAAAAATCTGTTTTTTGTTCTTGATAAAGATATGTGAAATAAACATTCTGAACTTGAATTTCTGAGGGAATTTTCTTTAATATATGCAGTATCAGAAGGGCTCATACCTGACAGTAGAGTAAACCCAGAGGTTAGACCTGTCAGCCTTAGGGTGGTCTTCCCCCAGACATTTTGCCTTTCTCCTCCATTTCTTTTGCTGCTCTCGTTTTTGCTGACCTCCGGCCTCTATGCACTTTACTACTGCTAAACTGTACTAAAGTGTATGCGTCCACTCCTTAATATATGGTAGCACTGGCATATACCTAATTGGCGTATTTCATGTATCTATAAGTCCCTGGTAAAGTTCTACTGCATGTCCCCAGGGACTGTAAATTAAATGCTAGTAGTGGGCCTGCAGCACTGATTGTACTCAAGTAGGCCTTTAAACATGTCTCAGGCCTGCTATTACAGCCTGTGTGTGTAGCTTTAAACTGCCATTTCAACCTTGCAAAATATAAATTATTCCAGCGCCCAAGCATTCCGTTTTTAATACATATGAGGCATCCCTAGGTTATGCCTTGGTAAGTTTTTCCTGTCCTGGTAGAGAAAAACTCTTATATTTGTTTTTCACTTCTGCAAGGCCTACCTTTCCCATAGGCTGACATTGCAGTTGTCTTATTATCTGCAATAAGTGATCATTTCAAAATCAGAGCAGGTATTTAGTTCCTGTTTGTTGTCTTTGGAATTTTATTGAAAAATCCTCTCTCATGGTGAAGTCGGATTTTAAACTGCAATTTTGAAAATGCCACTTTTAGAAAGTTGGCATTTTCCTGCCTTAGCCATTTAGTGCCTGAAGCCTGTCCCTGGGCCTCATGACTGGATGTCATTGACATTTGGACTTTGTGTATTCCTCCTAGACATCCCTCTGAATGGAGAGCATAGTGCCTGGATGGGCCAGCACAGGCAAGATCGGAGTGCGGAGCTACGTACAGCTCTACTCACACTAGAATAGGCTATGTGCTGCCTCCACACATAGAACTGCATACCCCATGTCGTTAGTCGTGAGCCAGGGAAGGCAAGGTGCTTGGGGACTTCAGAGAGAAACTTCTAGAAGCTTTTCCCACCTCAAAGACTGAATTGGGTATACATGTTGAACCTCAGATACCAGCTCTTCAGTATACTTCTGCACCTATGGATGCCAGGAAGGGCGGCTATGCTGCTGAAATGACTGAAACTCTGCTGGACTAGTACTATTGCCTTGCTGAACTGCTGCCTTGCATGTGTTGAACCCAGGACTCCAGAGTAACTCCAAAGGATAGTTGGCTGGTCTCCGGACAAGAACCTCAGGGTCAGAAGCTGCCAAGTGGTGCCACCCCAATCCTGGAGCCTTGAGAGTGGGCCTAAAGGTGCGCAGCCAGCCAATCTGTGGATCCAGCAGAACCGATGCATCTCCCATGCTCCGTGGTGCAACTCTGAGCAGATCAGATGCATCACATCAACTGCCAGTGTTCTGCCGATGCAAGGAGTCTGCATCAACCTTTCGCGCCCTTCGGAAATGTTGCCTGTGCAAAGCTTTCCCAATGCAGGCGCTCGCATTGCAAATCTTTTGTTGACAGCAGCCTCGAAGACAACGCAGCTTTATGCATTACAACCTCACAAGTCCTCAGAACCGACACAAAGCCTCAGCCACGCAACGTTTCCTTCTTGCGGGACCTCGCAACACTCCACAACCAAGACCCAAGGTACTCTTGTTCAACTGCCCTGTAGCCAGCATCTACTTCATCAAAGTTGACCTGAACTTGTGACTTTGTCTCAGCGTGATCAGATATCCACAGTTGGCGCATTTTGCTTTTTTGCATTATTTTCACTGAAATCTTAAAACCTGCAAATTTCCAGTCCGATGATTGTTTTTTGTTGTTGTTTTAGTCTTATTTTATTTATAAAAAAGTACTTTATTTTTCTAATCTGGTGTGGGATCCTCTTGGTATGTGTTTTCACTGCGTTACTGTTTAAAGTGTTGTACAACTACTTTACACATTGCCTATAAATTAAGCCTGACTGCTCTGTGCTAAGCCACCGGGGATTGAAAATAGGTCAATTTGGGATTTGCTTGTGAGTTCACCTTGATAAGGATTATGGTTTCTGCCTGAGTAGGATTCTACTCCCCCAATCAGTAATTTCTTCCCCAGTCCTCAGTATGCTGATTACTTACCCATTTTTCACGGTCCGGCCTTGTGTTTGCTTTGACAGCACAGCTGTCACCAGACAATTATGTGAGCATCTTTAAAGAAGGAATTTGGCTCCACCACATGTTGGGCATCAAGAGTACATACTTTGATTGGGCAGACATTTGCTTGCCCTTCACACAGCTGTTATTATTTTGCTCATTTATCCAGCTGCCTAACCGTCAACTTTCAGGAGTCCACACATGACATTGGTGTGCTATTAAAGTGTCTTATATAACTACATAATTTATGGTGTTTTTCTCTGGCAGCAGCACAGATGGGGAGGAGGGCAGTCATTAACATACATGAATTTTTGGGTCTGGCTTGACAGTGCAATTTTCACCTGACCTATTAATTTACACCAATATTAATCTACAATTCTGTTTCCACATACATATCTATTCCCATACTACTTACTGGTAGTGATTCACATTACCATACACCTTTCCTTTAAAACGAGACCTATCAGCATTGCCAATGCTTGTCTTTGAAGTCAGCTTCCTTGGGCAGCATTCCACCTATAGGCACTCTTCGCAGATTCTTCAAACTGAGCATGGACCCTTGGGTGTAAGACCCTTTTACAGATTGCGCGACAGCCACCACTCTAAGGAGGCTGGGATTTGAAGTACTTTGGTTCTTTCATCTACAATGTGCTATGCAACCAAGCAATGTTTAGAGAAGTGCCTGCCTGCCTAAGAGGTCACAAATAGGTTTTGAAAAGTTTCTGCTTCCTTGCCACGAACCACCAATACCCCAGATAATGTAAGTGGTCTCAGAAGCATGGAATGAGAGGGGGTTACATTCTCCCATTAAGAGACAGAGAGTTTTAACTCATCTTGCCAAACTGAGTGCTGATATCGCTTTTCTTCAAGAAACTCACCTTACGGAGGCTGAATCCTTGAAATTAAAAATAGGGTGGGTAGGGGAAATTTTATTTTCTCAAGGAGATGGTAAACGAAACGGTGTTATGATATTATGTCGTAAATCCATTCCAGTTACATTTATTTCACAAAATTCAGATGCGGAAGGTAGATGGTTAATTGTTAAAATGTTATGGAGAGGTGTTCCAGTTTCTTTTCTTAATGTCTATGCTCCCACTGGAGGAGATGCTTCCTTTTGACCTACTTTAGCTAAACATATTTTTCAATGCATTGAGGATAATTTTATCTTAGCAGGTGACTGTAATCAAGTCCTAGACCCTTTTATTGATAGGAATTCCAAAGTATCTTTTGTTCCCAATAGACCCCACAAATCTTTTGTTCACACTATTACCCAACATAAACTTATAGATGCTTGGCGCCTATGTAATCCAGTCACCAGAGAATATACTTTTTATTTTCCAGTTCATCAAACTCAGTCAAGGATTGAGTATATATTTGTCTCCCACAATATATCACAATCTCTGTCGTATACTGGTTGAGGCCCCATACTTTTATCTGACCATGCCCCTGTCTCAATTGGCTTGGATATATTACCCAAGATTAATACTCCCAGAAGATGGCGATTTACCAACACTCTCCTCTTAGACCCAAAATTCACAGCCTCGTTTACCACATTTTTTGATGATTACTTTGCAATAAACCAGGATTAGTCCTCTACTATTTAGGACGCTCTTAAAGCTTCAGCTAGAGACTTCGTCATTAGTTTTGTTGCAAAGAAACGGAAAAACACGTGTAAACTCACTAATGATCTCCTAAATGACATTAAGAAACTGGAACACTCTTACTATGTTTCACAAACGCAAGAACATCTATCGGCTCTCATAAAGGCTAAGTTACAATTTAACAAAAGCTCAACTGACGCCGCCTCTTTGTGTATCTTTTGAAGTCTAGCGCAAAATTCTATGTTAACAAGAACAAGGCAGGAAAAAAATTGGCTAATTATTTAAAAGTTCGACAGAAAAAATTGAATATTGATTCTGTTTATGACAGTCAAACTGTTTTAAAATTGAAGGAAACACAAATTTTAAATGAATTCTCTCTCTTCTATCAATCATTGTACACTTCTGAAATGCAGCCTTCTGATCAATTACTGTCAAAGTTTTTATCAACTATCCAAAATCCCCAACACGATTCATTGGATTTGTCTTCCCTTGAAACTGAATTGACACAACAAGAACTCTTAAAAGCCCTCCAAACCCTTAAGAAAGAGAAATCACCTGACCCAGATGGTTTTACTGTTGAGTTTTATCTTCATTTTTCTAAACTTCTCTTACCCAAATTGTACACCCTACTACACCTTATTCAATCTGCAAATAGTTCTACAGGTTCCTTCTCAGAAGCCCACATCTGCCTTATTCCTAAGGATGGCAAAGACCCCAAATATTGTAAAAACTACAGACCCATCTTCTTGGTTAACATTGAATACAAAATATTTTCTAAAGCACTAGCCATACGCTTGGATTCCCATCTACCCTCTTTGTTGGGGAAAGAACAGTCTGGCTGTGTTAAAGGAAGGGTTATAACAGATAATACATGCTTGTTCTTCAATGTCTCATCCAAGTCTTCTCATCTAAAACATTCGCTAGCAGCAATAGCTTTGGATGCAGAAAAGGCTTTTGATAGAGTTGAATGGAAATATCTGTTTTATACTCTTAGATGGTTTGGTTTTGGCCCGAATTTTATGACTTTAATATCTCTCCTTTACTCCAACCCTTGTGCAGCAGTTTGCGCTAATGGCTTGATTCCCCCTTTTTCAAACTAGGTAGGGGTGTACGCCAAGGATCCCACCTTTCTCCAATTTCTTATCCAAATTACGTCAAAATCCAAACATATATGGTTTTCAAACTTCGAAACCATATCCAGCTCGCAGCTTATGCTAATGATATTCTTCTCTTCATGTCAAAACCGGATGTATCAGTTCCTGCTTTTTTAGCAGAAGTACAGTCATACACCCTTATATCTGGTTATCAATTGAATAATGATAAGTGCGAAAATCTACCCCTGACCAAATATACTTTTAAAACGGAGTTCACTGCTTCTAAATTCACATGGAGTTCCAATCACATTAAGTATTTAGGTTTACACTTTACTTCCTCAGTATCGGATACAATAACATTATGCATGAATAAACGTATTCAAAACCTTTCAGAGTTAACTGCTAAATGGCACCCCTTATATCTATCCTGGTGGGGCTGTTTAGATACCATAAAGATGATGCTAACACCCATAGTACTATACATGATTTCCAATGTTCCAATCCCTGTCACTACTAAGCTTTTTAAGAAAATGAATTCTATCCTTTCCTCTTTTTTGTGGAGTAATATTAAACCTTGAATGGCTATTTTTAAGTTATCACGCCCCAAGAAAGAATGTGGAGTCAATTATCCTGATTTTCAAGCCTACCAGATGGCTTTCCTGTTGCGTCAAGCCTCACTTTGGTTACTTGACTCTACGGACGACTGTCCTTTATGGACCTTTATTGAACAACTCTTTTTATCCCCCTTTTCCCTTTCGTGAATACCTTTTCTTGTCACGTAAGCCACAGTCTCTCTATTACCCTATAATAAAACATACCTCCAAACTCCTTGACTTCACAACTCCCCCTACTCACCTTACTAGGGACTTTCTCCTTACATCAACGATTTGGCATAACAGAAATGTAACTATCCGAGGTAAGCCTTTTTATTGAAAGACATAGAGACAAAAAGGACTATTATGGATTCACCAGTTATTTTCAAATTCGAACTTTATATCTTTTCACATACTTAGCCAATCGAGTCTACCCTCCTCCTTCATTCACAAATATAACCTGCTTAAGTTAACGATTATGGATGTATTCATTAAACCTCCCATTGCACATGACACTCCGGTTATTCTAAACCCCTCTATTCACGACTTTGTACTTTATTAAAAACATCACCTAAAGCATCCATCATCTATAGATATCTATAAGACTCAGTTGTAGATAGACAAAAATCCAAAGTAGAAGAGGGCTTGGAACGAGACTTTACGACTGAATGGCCATTATGCCTTTGGAAAGAAATATGGATTAAGATACGTAAGTCATCAAGGGCAGCCAACACAACGCAAACATTGTTCTTTGTTTACAACAGGCTCCTACTAACACAGGCTATTTTGAATAAAAGATTTCCAAATACAACAGATACGTGTTGTACTTGTATGGAATCAAAGGCTGATCTATTTCATGTTATTTTCTTTTTCACATGTTTGTTCTTTCTGGCAACGAGTATGGTCTCAAATGAATCTCATCTTTAATACTAAGTCTTTTTCCTTTACTCATATTTTCTTGGGTAGTCTTTCTTCTGTTTGGGAGAATACTATATTCAATGTCAAGATTATCGATTTATTGTTAGCAATTGCTTTTCAGCAAATCACTGTTAATTGGAAAGACTAAAAAAAATTCCTATAAAGCATGATGGTATGCGGTCTGCCATAATCATAGATTAGATACCACTTTTGTCTACCCTCTACGTATGGCAATGAAATGTTTGGACTTGTGGTCACCAGTTACATTGTACATTGATGCATGTGCCCAAAAAAGTTGTAATCCTAAACCACCCTAACAGGAAGTTTTGAAGCCACCTTGAGTCCTCAAACATTTTCCTAATATGCTTGTATTCTACGGGCATTCATATTTTATTTCGTTTGCTTGATTTTTTTCTCTCTTATTGAAAGTCCAATTCATATACTTTTATTGTACTAGATTTGTGATGTATTGTTATGATCTTAATACTTTGTATTGCATACAGACATCTTTTATCTCTATAATAACATTTTCTTGAACTTAAAAAGAAGCATGGAGTGAGTACCTCCCTGGTGGATAGTGCTCTGCAATAAAACAAAACTGATGGCCCTGAATGTTCGGTGAGGTTGGAGATTCAGGTTGCTGATGTGTGACAAGAAGGCAGCCCTGAGGAGCTGTGGGATGCAGCAGCTGGAGAGACTTAGTCATTTCCCCACTCTGGAGGATCAGGACAAGGTGCTGTAGTTTGTCCAGGAAGGTCGCACCCTGGGTGGGCAAGAAAGCCTCATTCCTCTCACTCTGACTCCAGTCCTACCCAGCCAAAGCCGGGAGATCTACTTGTTGAGATCATTTCTTAGCCGTAAGGGGTAATATGGGACTGTCACTTCACCTAGTCCTACATTCACCCTCTTATTTTCACTCTGTTCCTGACAGAGACATAATTTCTGTACACAATGTTTATATTGGCAAAGAAAAACAGTTATATCTACCAAAGGACAGAACGAGCACTGATCATAGAGGATTCACCACTGGACTTTTCCTTTCCAGCGTCCCCCTTTGCTAAGATGCTTGGGCTTGACGAGCTATAGCCTTGATAAAGAGGGGATTCAGGCGGGTCAAGTGACCCATGCTACACCACTCGGGAGTGCACTGGAAGTGTTCTCGTGTAGAGTCATTTATTTGGAATGAGGAAAGGGAGCCATGATGGCATTGAGGTTCCCCTATAATGAGTCAAGCGGCTTTGCTGTTCTTGTCTAAATTCAATTACTTCAAGGTAACAGACAGTCAACGTGACCATTAGAAGTCTACTGTAAATGTACAGGTGTAACAGCTTGTGGGACGTGGACAGAGAGGCAAGTTACCATGCAAGGCAGCCTTGTCAGGATGAGGAAGCCCTACCCTCTTCCTCCTGATTCCAAAATGGATGTGCCCTGCTAAATATTCTGCATACCGCTTGCAATTTTCTAGACTTTAGCAAGTAGTAGAAGCTCCATAGAAATATGGGAGCCTTGTGGACTGTGAAACCATCTCCTTTCCCCTCTCCCAATGAGTATTGCCTGACCAGCCTGTGCTTTGATTGTATCCTGTACACTCTTGCAAAGTTTTACCTTGCTCCCTCCCTATATCTACACCCACCACCCACCACCCTTTCCCCCTTCTCATTGTTCTGATGTCGATGTGACAAAAGTGCTTGGTCTACCCCTCATCTGTTCGGTTTCGGGCGCTATTTTTCAAGGTGTAAAGGTGTCATTTAAGAGGTAATCAAGAAACTTCTCTCTACAAAAACCCTGCTTCGTCTGCCTGAGGCAAATAACTACAGCTGCCTCATGACATACCCAGCTCTGTTGACAACAACTTAGGAGAAAGGCCCAGCTCTAACCATGTGACCACTGCATCCTTCCAAAGAATGTGTTTACTTAACTTGAGAGGGAGACAGCCGAAGAGACAATATGACTACAGAATATACAAGTAACCTAGGGTTAAGCATACAGAATGGTGCGGTAAGGAACTCAGTTCGAACTCAAAAAGGTTTAACATAAAAAAGAACACCAAATCTCGAGTTTTTGGTCTCTGTCATTGAAATATATAAATCCCACTGGCAATGCTGAAGAAAATAAATAATATACCAAGCAACGTGGCCCGGACATCGGACCTTGCATGCATGGATCAAATCCCAAGTGGGAGGCAAAATATATGGATTAGATCAGTGGAATCATCCATACTCTCTTTGTGTTCCAGCACTTCTCAAGGTCAATGCCTTTCTTATTTAATACTCTAAGCCTACGTACACCCCCTGGGCACAATTTCTTTTAGCATCATCAGGATAATTTTCAAATGTGCACTAACGACAAATCCACTGTGAGCTGCAAAACAGTTGAGTTAGCCAAACTTACATCTTCCCATGCCCGAAAAATGCGAAATTCTGGTGATAGGAGAAGTACAGTATGGCTCATTACAAACACCTACCCCCTGTCCTCAGAACACTCCCAAGTAAGGAACCTGGGGCTGTTTTGAACTCTGAGCTCTTTTTTGCTCCATGATGTATTTTTAATTTTTAAATTTCAGTAATATTTATTGAATTTCAGTATAGTATACAGTGAACACAGTACAACAAAGAATACAGTACGTCAAAGAATGAAATATAGTAGAGCAATTTCAGGAGAAGTATGGAAACATCAATTTACATCGGTATGGTCCCCGATTTAATGCAGTGTTCAAGGGTGTCATCGTGTTGCTCTCCTCTCTCTGGACAACCCTCTCGTTTTTGGAGGTTAGAATTACTATTTTCCTGGCACACATTAACTACTGCATCGTCATTTACACAACAATCAAAATAAAGACCTCAACATTTTGTAAAGGCCACAAAACTAGACAGCTAAAACTTTCATAAACTTGTTTTAAGTGCAACTATACTTTCAACCTGCTACATTTTCTCATGGTGGTTAAAAGGGTCCAATTTAAAGTCCTTTACACTGTTCTCAAAAGTTACTAGGTCATAGATCTAGTATATTACCTAAGGTTGGACTTGACTACCTGCCAGCTATGAACCTATGTTCAGTGACTGCACTCGTGTGATCACCTAGTGAACACTCAGGCAGCTGGAACATGGAGGCAGATCACTGGGACTCAAAGGAACAAGATTATGAAATGCATTGAGCCCAAGCTTGAGAGCAGAACTAAGGGCCTGTTTATGATGCTGTTCGGACGACTGTGGTTGAAGCAGGACCGCCCAACTAGAAGTCGGCAGTCCCGCTGCCTGCATTACGATGTGACCGCCTTCATGGCTTTGCATTGCGGCCTGTGCTGCGGGTTGCAGCACACGCCGCAGTACAAAATATACACATTTTAAACATCACTGCACTATGTGGCAGGCATCATGCGTTGCCTGCCACTAGTGCAAGGATGTTGGTGCCCCCCAGGGCCCAGAGCGGAGGGCCAGGGGGAAGGGAGCCCTGCTTGGGGCCCCCAAAGTCACTGTCCGCCTGCTTTTTCATGGAGGGTTTCCTGCCATGATAGGGCCAGCAGAAAGTGACTTTGTAATCCCTATAGCAGTGCCTGAGCAGGCACCACCCCATTATAGGGAATAGGAGAAGCACTGGCAGCATCACCGGCTCGGCGATGCTGCGAGAGCAGAATAAGTACTTTTATTTATTAATTTCTTTACTCTCCACTTTCCGTTGTATGTCACACTCCACTACCCCCCACCCAGCCCCGTTTTGCCACCCCACAGCCGTACTTGTGCGAGGATTATATGACGTTACAACTCAAACAATTACAACGCATGCCTTAACAGCACGGTTTTTACATCGCAACTACCATTACAAAGCATGATTTTACAATGCATGCCATTACAACGCATTTTTAGAAACTACCATTACAACGCATACCATTACAACGCATACCATTACAGCACATAATACTTTTAGGTCAACAGTGGGGTAAGTGTTGGATATTGTAGGGGTAAAAATTACTATTCCCACTCCAGTGAGTGCAACAGTAGGGTAAGTGTTGGATAGTCTAGGGGTAAAAATACTATCCCCATGTACCTCAAAACCCATAGCCACCTTTAAACTAAAAAATCCCCATTACTTACCTTATAATGCGTTGTAATAGTATGCGTTGTACTGGTATGCGTTGTAGTGACATGCGTTGTAATGGCATGGTTTGTAATGGCATGCGATGTAAAGGCAGGTGCGTTGTAACAGCTGCGTTGTAAAGGTAGTGCGTTGTAAAGAATTTGTTGTAATGGTTGTTTCCCATGTGCGAGCCGCCACTGTCCTCCGCCATTACGGAGGAACCGGCTGTGGCATAGCAAGCAGAAGACAAACACCTAGGAGTACAAGTCACGCTTAGGACATGGGATTTCAATAAGAATACTAAAACTCAACAACACTAAACAACAATTATAAACCCTAAAGAGAAACTGCTTTGAATCTTAGGCTGAGATAGGCAGAGTCACAGCAAGAGCCCACATATAACTGCAGAAAATCACAATCATTACCTATAATGACGGTCATCACATCTGCTGCTCCAATGCACTTCAATCCTTTTAACATGTTCTAAAGGTTATCTTAGTACCACTCTGCCACTGGTCTTCCCTGCAAAGACATTCTTGACACCAAAGTCCAAAAAGCAAATGCAAACCAGGACTCCCGGCAGTAAATCACTGCCTTGTTCCTTCCTTTTTCCGTCTCCACAGCATGATTGCTCAGCATTTCTTACATCATAAGAGTTTGACAAATAGGTAAACAGGCAGCATTGCAAAATCTATTGTACATCACTCTATACCTTCAGGCATATATCTTGAACCCCTTAATTGCTGGCCCCTTTGTTGGCTATTTGGGGTAGTTTGCGCTTAGAACTCCATCATTTTATGTCTGTAAAAGCTAGCTCTATCCACATCAAATTTAAGTCCTTCTTTTCAAACATACTGGGGGATTCTAAAGGTACTCAATGTTTGTGGATTCCCCTGGAGGGGATTGAGAAAATAGGCAAAATATAGCTACATTTATGAGTTTGACGGAAAAATACAAACAAAGTGCTCCGGATAAAAGTGTCTGTTTTTTCCCTAACAATGGCATCAACAAATAGTTTACTGTGCTATCTTCGTAGCTTTCAGAAACATGCGGAGATGAATAAAAATGACTAATTAAATGTTGTAATTTAATTTATAAATAACAATGTTTCAAAATTATTTAAAAACAAATTGTGAGGCAAATTTGGTTAAAGGCATTGAATACGTAGTTATAGTTATGACCTAGTTACCTTAGGAAAAGCATTTTTTGGCGTGTTTATAACTTTGGTACCATTTGATGAATCTTCACTAAACTTTTTAAAAAATGCCCTCCTGTGTCAAATTATGTATGGAAAGTTTCGGGGTGACCCGTCAATCGAGTGCTGAGAAAAAGGAAAGTTCAAAAATGTGTTTTTTCAATGTTGTTTCCTGTAGAGATTTTAGACATGACTACACTCACACTCACTCATAGACCCACATAGACACTCACACACCCACTCACAGACCTACTCAGACACTCACACACTCATTCACAGACTGATGGACCCCCTCACAAACCACATTCAGACTCGCACACCTACTTACAGACCCACTCAGACACTCACACACCAGCACAGACACAAACCCACTCACAGACATTCACTCACAGACCCACACAGACACTGACACACCCACTCACAGACCCATTCAGACACTCCCACTCACAGACCCACACAGGCACTCCCACTCACTCACAGACCGACACTAACACACCCACTCACAGACCCACACTATCACACACCCTCACAGACACTCACACAACCACTCAGAGTCCCACAATGACACTCACACACCCATTCACAGACCTACTCAAAAACTCACACACCCACTTGCAAACCCACAGACACACACACCCACTCGCAGACCCACAAAGACACTCACACATCCACTCAGAGCCACTGAGACACACACACTCTCACAGACCCACTCAGACACTCACACACCCACTCACATACCTAGACACTCATACATCCATTCGCAAACCCACAGACACTCACACACACACCCACAAAGACACTCACCCACTTAGACTCACTCAGAAACTCACACACCCATTCAAAGACCCACACAGACACTCACACATTCACTCACAAACTCAGACACTCACACATCCAGAGACACTCACACACCCACCTACAGACCCACAAAGACACTCACACACCTCCACAGACACTCACCCACCCACGTAAACACACACTCACTCACAAACCCATAACACTCACACAACCACTCACAGACCCAGTCAGACAATCACACCCACACACAGACACTGACACATCCACTGACAGACCAACACAGGCACTCACACACCCACTCAGAGACTTGCACAGACATTCACACACCCACACTGACACTCACACACCCACTCACAGAACCAATCAGACACTCTCAAACCCACTTGCAGACCCACACAGATACTCATATACCCACTCAGACACTCACAGACATGGTGAGCGCAGACAGTGGCGTTTTTTGAGATGTCATCAGTGAGGTTATAAGTAGTGCGTAAGTTATAGTTAGCTTGGGTAACTATACCTGCTGAATTTCTATGGATGTGTGCATATTAAATCTGAGCCTAACTATAACGTTACTGTAACCTTTGTTTTTTTCAGCGAATATATATATATTCCAAACACCCAAGGTAATGAGAGGAATGCTTTTAATTTGTCTAACAACAAGCAATCGCTAGGGGTAGCATCCTAACCCATCATTCTTTTGACATCATTCCACCTCAGTTTGGACCCAACCATATGCAAATCAGCTTTGAACCTGCTCCTCAAGGGGAAATTCAAGCCCAAACTGCCAGGCCAGGTCCTTACTGAACCAGAACACAAGCAACCTAGCAATAGTGTTGTCCTGATAAGTGCTCATCAGCCAGGTATTGCTTGATTCCAGTGGCAGAGTGAGCACAGGACCCAGGTCTGGGCATACCCTTACCACTCTAGGGCCATACATATAGATAAAATACATGACAAGTAATTTTGTATTATGGGCAAAAATGGCATCAAGGATGGCTCTGCAAGGGTGAGCTTGTCAGGCATGCTGATTAATGGTCCAAGAACAGCCTCGTCATGGTATAGGTGTTTTTTTAAACAGCAATGAAAGAAATACAAAATGCTATGTTTACCTTTTTTATTTGTTTATGGAAGTTAAATATCCAGCAAATTAATCTAGAACTCTTATTATGGGAAATAAATCACTGTCATGCCTCTTATCTGTGAAACCACTGGTGAAGAATAAATAAGAATTACAGATATAATATTTTAAAATTCATGTGGCCGCACTCAAAACAGGACTGAAACTCACTAATCGCTTTCAGCTGGGGGTTTGGGGTAAGACACAACCTGTTTGTGGCATAGTATCTGAAGGCCAGTGCATTTGTAACTGTTCTTCAAATAGCATGCTACTGCAAGCTGCATGCCCTCTGGTGCATCCACATGTACAACAAATTTTAAATTAATTAATTGTGCTAGTTTAATTCTGCGCCTCTACTGTTTTCTATGGGAGTGTGTTGCAGTACCAGTTTTAACAGAACTACTGATTGGCCATGTGTGGTGTCCCTCCCAAGCATTTCCTACATTTTTCCATAACCTCATCCATTTCTTAATTGCTATTCTCCATTTTCCCACCACTCCTCCGGTCCCTCCCACATTTACTACAAAGTATTTTACTGATGTGTGTGGAGATGTCCACACTAAAAAACATAAGAGAGACAGGGGTGGGGATTTTCACCAGTATGTTTGTTAATTGCCTTTTTTACAACTAGAATACTACATTACATACTACAAAATGATGGAGCAAATTAAAAAAAATTCACGCAGCGCAGCAACCAATGTTACTGCATGGCTTTGCAATGAAAGGGAGAGAGCAGGGTACTGCGATATTTACTGATCTACGAATCCGGTCCCAGGATGCTTGTTTCCGGTCCAGGGAAGACCTGGCCTGGCAGTTCCGGCTGGACTGTTTCCATGAGGCACAGGGTCAAGACTGATTTGTGTATGGATGGGTCTGAACAGGGGTGGCGATGTGAGCTAAAGAACGGTGATGGATTCAACCCAGATCTGCGACTGGGGGTGAGTGTTTGAAAAGTTTCAGCACCTAGTCCATCATCTCCTTATGTTTACTGTGCACTCTCTCCCTCTGCTGGTGTACTTTTGGTTGCCTTGCACCTCACAAATACACTTACACCATAGTTCAAGGGAGTTTGTGTGATGTCTAACATACGTTTTGTACTGGAAGGGTATTAATCCAGTACAAAATACTATGCTTAGACATAGTTTAAATCTTTCTCCATGTTTGTATGTGTGCTGTACAGTGCAGCACAAAAACGTTGATAAGCTTTGGAGAAAAGAAAACTTGTCTTGAGTGACACTCCTGCCTCGAGGAAGTGCATTTTTTTACACAAATCCCTGTCTACCAATGAAGGAAGATAGGGTTTTGCATCAAAATCCATAGGTGGTTGCATGAGAGCACTCACCAGTCATAAGCCTCCATCACCCAAAGTAGTACAATGTAGTGCACACAGCTACTTTGTGTTGCTTTATGGTTATTTTCCAGCAAAAATCAATCGGGCAAAAAGTGCTGTATCGTGATTTACTTTCCAGCGCAAAACAACTTTTGCACTGCAAAGTAAATCCCAGCAAAACAATGTGCCATTTTTCCATCACATTTGTTACGCGAACCAAGAGCAAAGAATTTGTAAATCTGACCAGCAGTGGCTACCCAGGGTAAGCAGAGCTAACCCAATCTTCCTACATCTCCTTACAACATCCCCTAATGTGGACCAGGTGTTCCTTACTATTTTACAGGTCTGGGATGTGAGTGGGGCTGTCTGTAAATGTATTACCCTAGTTCACAACATTATAAACTATCCAGAGACTATCAGTGTCTGTTTTGGCACTCCATCAGTTTAAGTCCCTGTCTGCTTCCTTAGCTCCACTACAAAGGAGGAATTTATGCTGTCACATTTCCTGGGAGAAGTATCGACAGCCAGCTGTGAAAGGGAGCCGAGTGCTTTATTCCTAAAGTGAAATTCTTAGATTACAGAATACTCTTGATAACCTCTTAGGTGCAGATTTACAAAGAATCCGCTCCAGAACAAAGTCCTGCAAAGTGATGGAAATCAGTGCAAATTCTTGGACGGCATTTACTTTTCAGTGTAAAAGCCATTTTGCACATATTTGCCTTTTCAGTGTGCCCTATTGTGGGGCAAACTGCATTTTGTACTGATTTGCTTCTTTTTGCGTCATGGGACGTTATATGGGCAGATCAGTGCAAGCACCCATAGTTTTTAATGCAAAGCCCAATCTACCATCCCATGGAGCTCATGTTGTGTGTCAAAAATTAACGCTTCTTTGAAGCAGGCATTAACTTTCCACACATTGTGTGTGTTCTACAATGTAAAACATATATGCAATCTGTGGGATGTATTACAATTTGTGAGGCATAGCATTTTTTTTTACTAGAAGGGAAGTCTTGCAGTGCAAATCATATCCTAGATATATTTCACACACTTTTGGACCACAGTGCAAAGATTGTGCCGGGCACTAGACAGCTTGTTTGTGCACCAGGGCAAAGGATGAGAGCAGCAGCAGGCTTTTTTTTACTAATAAATATGGCTCTGTATTAATTTATCTGCCTTGCGCAAAACAGCGCAGCATCTTTGATTGCCGAGCTGCCTGGAGTAAAAGAATTAATCTGACACCGGAGAGGCATATTTACAAGGGCTTATTGCCACAGGAGAGTCACTTTTTGCAACATTCCTGTGGCGATAATCCCTTCGCCTTATTTACAAGGTGGCGTAAAGCAAAATAGCATGGCTTAATGCCCCTTTGTAAATAAGGCCCCCTTTCAAGCTACACTAAGCGTGAAAGGGGCGGGCAATGGGTGATGCGGTGGGCATTCCGCCGCAACACCCATTGATTTTGACGCTGCCCAGCCACGGTCGGTAGTAGGAGTTTCTGCAGGGCGGTGACGTGGGGAGAGGGAGGGGCAGGGTGGAGGGTAGTAATGTATGGACTATGGAGTTTAACAGGTAAGTAAACATATAAATAAATAAAACTAATTTTGTTGCGTGCACTTCATTACCAAATGCGATGCAGTGCGCGCAACGAAATTCGTTTTATTTATTTATAAGTTTACTTACCTGTTAAACTCCGTAATCCATACATTACTACCCCCCACCCTGCCCCTCCCCCTCCCCACGTCACCGCCCTGCATAAACTCCTACTACCGACCGCGGCTGACGTTGCCCCCTATTTAATAGGCCAGCATAAATATGGGACAGCGCCAAAATTAAGACCAGGTAAAACCTGATCTTAACATGGCGAAACAAGGAGAAATTTTTAATTTCTCCACTTTTTGTGGTTTCTATGTGTGTTGTATTTTTTTTTATTTTTTATTTTAGTCCTCATCTCACCAATAAGCATCTGCGGGTCTTATGAAGCCGATGTCACGATCTGGGGGCCTCCCGGCTTACCGCACTGGCTTAGGGCGCCCGACCAGTCCCATTTGTAAGGGAACTTGGTGTAATCATAGGGCCGGCTATATTAATCTTAAATTACATCCCCAACTCATGAGGGGTGCCAGATGTTTATCGACTTGTCCTCTGCACCTTCGTAATCCAGGTGGGCCATAGCAAAAGTGGCTTTAAGCCTGTCCTCTCTTTTCGGTGGTAGGGGGTCTTTCAACTTCTTACAGACCTCTCTCCGTGCTAGTATTACCAAATATATTAATAACCATCTGTGAGACTGTGATACTGTCTGACAAAATAAACCGTTATTCTCGAAAAAAACTAGTGACAAATTAACAAAATATCTTGGAGAGTGTTGCCAATCTCCTTGCAGAAGATTTTTAGTTTTAGTTCAGAGCACTCAAGGAAGATATGAAGGTCATTGGCTATAGGCGTCATGCATCTTGGTCATTTTGGCGTTGGAGTTGGAGCAAACTTGGCTATCTTTGCTGGGGTATGGTAAAGCCTATTGATGACTTTTTTAGGCTGGCGAGTTTGATATATTTATATAGTACCTTAAGTGAGGGCCAAGAAGGGCATCTATTGAGGATTCAAGAGGGGTTTGCTTCTAGGCCGTGGTTGGAGGGGGAATCTCCAGGTCTTCAACTTCTAATAGATGATTGTACCCCACTGATATCTCTTTCCTTATTGGGCGAACAGATTGACACAAACTTTCGATATCCCCATTCCCTCTTACTTCCTCTTTTTCTGCGTCGAACCAAGATACCAGCTGAAGATATTTGAATCTAGAAAACCCTATGTCAATCCTAGCTCTCAGAAATTTCCAACGATGAATCCCCTCAGAGTCTGCCAGATCAGATCAAATAGTTATGCCGGTTCTCTTGATAGGTAGCGCCAAGCTATCTCTAAGGCAGCAAGGTGTTCCAGGTGAGTCCCAAATAGGAGCTAGGTCCGAGTAATAACCTATACCCCATTTGAGTCTGACTTTATACCATATCTCCAAAGCTGCCCTCACAACCTTCAGGCGTACTCGCTTGAAATACTTTGGGGCCCCAAACTTATATAAAAAAGCCTCACCACCTCCACCTCCTACCGTTCTAGCCATTTTTTCCTAACAACCTTCCCCAGGCTGACTCTTCTAGTTTCACAAGTAACATCCGAATGCCTTTAAACTGAAATGCTACTGCATACCAACTGATATCAGGAAGAGCCAGCCACTCTTTATTGAGTCTGCGTCTCAATTTCTTCCAAGCCAACCTGACCCCCTTGTTTCCCCATATGAAACTCCCGATCTTACTCTGTACTTTACTAATACTCTTATGTGGAAAGGCCAGAGGTATAGTAGTAAATAGGTAGGAGAGCTTCGGGAGAATAACCATCTTTACTAAGTTGACTTTCCCATAGATGGTTAAGGGGAGGTTCCTCCATCTGCCAAAGAGGTGATCAATTTCTTTGGTGGTTATGTTGAACTTAATCTGGGGGATTTTGTCTAGGTCTTTAACAATGTAAAAACCTAAGTATTTTAACTCTGTGCTGGTTACTCCCCCCCCATTGATCTAGGTTCCAGCACATCACCTCTGACTTTGATATATTAACTAAGTAACCTGACAGAGACCCAAATCCTTCCAAAAGAGCCTCCATACGGGGAATAACCACCTCGGGGTTGTTTGTATATAATATTAGGCCATCCGCGTACAGAGCTAACTTACAACTATAAAGTTGGGACTTAAAGGGGTAGATTGATTCATCTAACCTGATGGCTTCTGCCCGTGGCTCGATATAGATATTAAATAAAAGAGGCGAGACCGGGCATCCCTGCCGGGTCCCATTCTGGATGTTAAAACTTGAGGTCAATAGACCGTTCAGAAGAATTCGAGCAGAGGCTCCCTGATAACAATTCCTCAGGGTTTGGATAAAAATAGGGCCAACTCCCATTACCTCCAATACTTCCCAAAGGTACACCCAACAAACTCTGTCAAATGCCTTGGCCGCATCCAAGGCAACTATGGCCAATGGATCAGATCTCTCCATGGCCAGGTCGATGTTACCTATTAACAGTTGTGTCTGTTCCTGGGTGTACAACCTGCAACAAAGCCCTTCTGGTCAGTATGAACCAGCTTGGGGATCAATTGCGCTAATCTCCCAGCTAAAATGCCCATAAAGATCTTATAATCAGCATTCAGCAGAGCGATTGGACGGTACGAGTCGGCTTTTAAGGGGTCCTTGCCTTGTTTTAAAATCAGAACGATTGTGGCCTCCTGCCAAGACTCGGGGACCTTACCGGAGAGACAATAGACTGAATTGAAGGTGGTACCCAATACAGGTATCAATTCCTCAGCTAGACATTTGTACACTTTGTTCGGAAGCGAATCCATGCCTGCGGACTTTTTGTTCTTACATTTTTTGATTTGCTCAGTTATCTCTTCCAAAGTAAAGGGAGCGTCTAAGTTATTCCTGCTCTCCTCTGACAGGGAAGGCAGGGATTTGGTCCTCAGCCATGATTGTATGGAGCTTGGGGACGGAGCAAGATCTTCTTTATAAAGGTCAGAAAAAAGGGAGAGTAGACCGGTTTGCATATCTTCAGTTCTGCTCGATATCTCCCCATTGCTGTTAACTATCAATTTGTTGATGTTATTCTTTGTACGATCAACTCTGGCTTTCCAGGCCAATAAAGCTCCAGCTTTCTCCCCATATTAAAAGTTTTGCATGTTCTTAGTATGCCATTGTGCTCTGCACTTTGCATCTAATTTCCCCCTATACTTCTGTCTTGCATCGTCTAGCTCCTTCAAGACTTCTGATAAACGCTCTGGGCCCCCATGATTTGATCTGTTCCTCTCGATCTCTAGCTGGCTTATTTTTTCCGCAATTATATTTAGGGCCCTAGCCTCTGCTATATTCTTAGAACAAATTAGGTCGTGGAGTCTACCCCTCAAATTTGCCTTGTAGGTGCCCAAATAAAATCCATGGTTGTGGAGCCCTTATTCAGAGAAAAAAAATTCTAGAGAGGGATACTTAATAGCCTGGATGATTTCAGGATCAAGAAACATGGCTTTGTTAAGCGTCCATCTTGACTGCAACGGGAGCCCATTACTTTGATATGAAAATTGCACTGGAGCATGATCTGAGAGGTGACTTGGCATGACTGAAATCCCTTCCAGGCCATTCAGGGTGGATCTATCCATCAAGATATAGCCGATCCTGGAGGAGTGACTATACTTTTTGCTATAAAATGTAAAGGCCTGTTGGTCTCCCTTCTTAGCACTTCATACATCAACCAAATTCAGATCTTGTAACATGTTTAACAAAGCAAGACGTAATGTGGGGCCCCAACATGACTACTCAAATTAGACCTATCTTTTGATGGGTCCAAGAGAACATTAAAATCACCTCCAATAATAAAGGGGGGGGGTTTCCAAAGTCAGTATTGATTGCAATTTACAAATATAAGTCAGGTCGTCTACGTTTGGGCCATAAAACAACGCGCAAACAAGATCTGTGTTTTCAAGAGCCAATTGTGCTACCAGCCTCCTCCCGGTCAAATCTGACTGCAAATGTTTTATAGAACAAGGGGCGCCATGTTTAACCAGGATTGCCACGTCTCTACTATGAGAAGTCTGTTATGATACACAGTAACATTTTATCCAGGGAACCCTGGAGAAGATTGAGCGGCTCTTTGTGAAGCTCGAATGTGTCTCCTCTAAGAAACAGACTTGGGCTGAGGAAAGATCCAAGTATTTTAAAATCAGCCTTTGCCTACGGGGCATCTTAACCCATTAACATTATAGGAGATAAAGATGGTCTTTATAACCCTTAATTGGACAAAAGAGAGAGGTGGCTCACTCGGTCCCAGGGGGCTGAGCCTAGTCTAAGGAAAGCAAAAAAGGGTTCCCCTGGACTCAAAGTTACAGGTGTATATTGACAACAAATCCTTCTTGTTACTCACACGTATATCAACATACAACATTCATTCTTCCCTTCATACAGTGCCCCTCAAAAGTTACACCCACTGTGGCATAAATCTAAAACCAAACTGAAAAGTAGTGCTAATTTATGTTTATTTTATAAAAAATACAAAAATTATAGTTACTTCTGCACAGATATTAAAAAGCTCCTTCATAGTTTTTTTTAGAAGAGGCTAACACAATTAAAAACATACAATGTATATATAAAAAAACACATAATTTGAAAACAATTTATAATAAAAAAATTGTTTTCAAATGATTTTTTTAATATATACATTGTATGTTTTTAATATACACCTGTAACTTTGAGTCCAGGGGAAACCTTTTTTGCTTTCCTTTATAACCCTTAAGCCTTGGTTTCCTGCCATTTACCTGTAAGACTATCACACCAGCATGGCAGGATTTCCTTATATCTAAGGTGAAATAGGGTTCATTTTTTTTCTTTTTTACCCACTGCTCCCCACCCGTGATACCCATCCCTCCCCCTCCCTGCTCCAGAGTGCCCCCCTTCCCATGAGGAATCCTCCCTTCCAGTAGGCAAGCCTATTCAGCCCCCCCTGTCCCTCTTGGGATAGAAAAACTACAATTGTTGCTTAGTTCTTACTAGGGTCTTGCTGTCAAGTGAAGTCAAGTGGATGTACGTTGTTACAACGCATGCTTTTACCAGGCATGCCTTTACAACGCAGGTTTTTCAACGCAAGTCGTTACAACGACTTGCGTTGGGGGGTGCTGGATAGTGAATAGTTTAATTTACTATTCCAACTCCAGTCCCCGTGGATAGTAGGGAAGGTGTTGGATAGTAAATTAAACTGTTACCTATCTTACAGCGCCCCCCAGCGCAATTTGTTGTAATGACTTGCGTTGAAAAACCTGCGTTGTAAAGGCACTGCGTGGTAAAAGTTGCGTCGTAAAGGATGTTTCCCAGTCAAGTGCATCTCCCTTTCCTCGCTGTCCCCCTACTTCCCCCCCACCCCGCTCAGCTTTGATTTTTCCTAAAAGGGCATCTTCTTCCTCTCCTGATCCTATTTGGTACATATAGTTATTCCACATCACGCGGAGAAGTGCTGGGAACTTCACCTGTGCCTTGGCCCCGATGATATTCAGCTCCTCCAGCCTTTTCCACAGCTCCCACTGTCTTGTTGCGGTCATGTGAGAGATGTCTGATCTTATTTGAAAAGAAAAGGGGTTAGAGCTATTAAAGGTTATGGTACCTTCTTTAAAAGCAGAACACAGAATCTGTTCCTTGACTGAATAAGTTAAAAAGGTAACCAGTATCTTTCTCTGCTTTTGTTTGGTGAGGTTCCTTTTGAAGGGGTCGCGATGCACCCTTCTCGTGCATGAGGTCCACTTCTGGTCTGGCACATTCTTTAATAATGTCCCTTTTAATACAGATATCACGAACTCCTTAATGTCAGGCCCCTCCAGAGCTTCTGGCACATTTAATAGCCTTAGATTGTTCCGCCGGGAGTGATTCTCCAGGCGTTCGAGGTCGTCTTTCAATTCTTTTTTCTGGGCTGATAGTTTAGCTAATTCCCCTGTAGCGGTGCGCACAGAGTCCTTAATTTTAGGAATTTCCAGTTCAATTGCCTCTGCTCTTATTGTGACCTCATCTAGTCTTTTTGCTAGTACTTCACAAGAGGCTTGGATTGGTGCCTGGTTTGCCTCAGAGATTAAAATTCTATTAGTCATCTCCGCTTGATTTGTTTCAGATACAGTAAATCTGTTAGCAATTTCGTCTTTCGTTGCAAGTAATATGTCAGCCAAAGAATGTGATGTTGTGTCGGTTGTGACTACTGTGTCAGAGCCATCCATAGTTGCGTTTTCATCTTTGAGGTTGGAGGGTGCAGAGTTGAGAACCTTTGATGATTCTACAGACAAAGTTTGAGGTTCATTCACAGCCAAAGCTGAATATCTATTTGAGAGACTTACTACTGAATGCGTCCTAACTAGGACTGTATCTGGTGTACACAAGGTGTTGGCTACCCTCTCCTTTGGAGCACTCAATGAGCTAGGAGCCTCCAGGGGGCTGCTCTGGCCCAACTTCTTTAAGGTGCCACCTGCTGGGGCGGTAAGGGTAGAGGATGTAGTGGTGGTGGACATAATACGTTTTGAGCAAGGAGATGATTTTAACTTTAGAGGAAAACCCCTTCTCACCCCTTCCTCTTCTCTTACCAATGTCGACCTCTTTGTCTTTAGACTCAGTATGTTACTATGTGTGCTGTATTGTGCAGCACACATAGAAACAGCAAATCGTCATGAATGATTGTTTATGTGCAGGAAGGTGTCCCTTCCTATAATACAATGCTGCTCCATTTCCCTTTTGCAGGGAGGAGCTAGAGCATGACAGCCCTGGCGAAAAACCCGAGCTCCCGCCCCTAGAGAAGTGAAACAGGCAAAATAGGAAGACTGCATCCTTCAAAAGGAGTTGCACATTTTGCAGATTACTGGCTTTAACTGTTGATAGTAGGCAGTGGGAGGGAGAAACTTCACAGCATCATAGGAATGCTGCCTGTGAGTGACATTAATCACACTAATGTCTCTGCGAACGTTCAGAAACAGTTTTAAAGAAAAATGCACAAAGAGGCAATTATTTGTCACTCTACAAGCGCTTAGGTCCTCATTCAAAATGAATTTTGGGTGTAATGGGACACGCATAGAAATAGATCAGTCACAAACATAAGCATAAGTTAACAAGTCAGACTCACTCCATACCTCGAACAATAGTTGGTTTCTGACGATTTCCTGATTAAACATATGGTCAGAAACTCTGTTCCTGAATTTAGCACACAGTTGCTACATTACATTGGCAATATAGGTGCAGAATTAACACGGCTTTGGCCCTGATTTAGATCTAGGCAGACTCGTTACTCCGACTCAGCAGTGACGGATATCCTGTCTGCCGAAATATAATTCCCATAGGATAAAATGGGATTTATATTTCTGCAGACCATCTATCCAGCACCGTTGTGACGGAGTAAGCCTTCAATCGAGATCAAAAACAGAACCTTAGTGTCGGTGCAGAGTCACAAAAAGCTACATAAATCAGTGCAAAGTCTTGAACTTAGATCAAGATTTGCATTGGAGAGTAGCCCTATAGTAACTCAAAGAATGACTCATGAGTGCTACATGGACATTCCCATGCAACAACCCATGGATTTTGACACAAACACCTACCTGCTAAAAAAGGTAGGCAGAGCATTTTGCCAACAATGTATGTCTCCTCGAGGCAGGAGTAATGTTTGAGAAAAGTTTTCTTTTCTCAAAGCTTTTCCAATTTTGCATTTGTACTGAAAAGTAAACCACGCATACCAAGTTAGGAACATTTAAAACTTTGTCTGAGCCCAACATTTACATGAAGTATTCTCACTTTACACTGATGTTAAAGTCGCTTGATTTTGAGTATATTTCTGAACTATATTCAAACAAGAAAATGCGCTGTGAGTTTTTCCTCTTTCTACACTCCGGCACAATATGATTTAAAGAGGGAGTCTATATTACTACACATAGTTCAAGAAAATCAGGTCACTGAAACGTAACTGAAATTTTAAAATGGATTACACAAATGAGCTCAGTTAGCAAAAGGTTGCTTCACTGCATTATCCTAAATCCCATCCCATCTTCATTAACTCCTGTGCTCCTGTCTACCTCGCTGTCCAAAAAACTCAGGGCTCTTAAGATGCTTGTGTGTGTGTGTGTGTGTGTGTGTATGTGCGCACGCGTGTGCACGTCTGTGTGTTCCTTCTAAGTAATATCAAATAGGTAACAAGGGCTCATGGATGTCGATTCATCAAATTGCATGGGGTAGCGGAAGAGACGTCATGTGACCCCCGCCTCATGTCACAGGAAGTGACATCATATGAACTTTGACCTGGAAACATCACAGGACGTGACATCACCTGCCCTTTGACCCATTCCAATGATGTCACAGGAAGTGACATCACAAGGCATGTGGCCTGATGACATCACAGGAATTGGCATCATGTGACCTTTGGACTTCATAAAATTTAAGGAAGCGACATTGCATGACCTTTGGTTGATGCTATCACAGGAAGTGATGCATCTAACATTTGGTTACTTACATCACACACAGAGGCTGGAACATCTCTACAGATACAAATGAAGTACCTATAAAAAGACATACTTCAAATCCTATTGAAAATGCATCGACATACATTGTTTCAGGCAATATCGTCAGATATATAATTAAGATAAGGTAGCATTGATTAAGAACCTATCAAATAGTGTAGAGCAATGTAAAATATGCTAGTCAAATTGAAAGCAACCATTATCAATATTTTAAATAACTTATAAAATGGGAATGTTGACAGGTCTATAACGTTCAAAATAAATTCACTTTATCATTTGTTTTAGAAACTAAAAGTACCATGTAATTAAATCTCTGTCTTAGAACTTAGATAACAGAGCTATTTAATGCAAGTCAAATTCTCCCAGCAGCCTTTCTTGTCATAATATGGTGTACATATTTCTAAACCTGTGGTGCCATTGAAACTTTCCAGGTTTACTACCATTAATTTCTTCTACAGAAAACATGCACATCACTTGTACAGTACTTGTGTTGATAAATAATATGTTTTTTCTGCATTAGCATACCTTACTAGCAACAAACATCGTATCTAACAGCCAGAATGTCCAAAAGCATGAATGCTTGCTTTACAAATGATGATGTTACAGTCTGCATTTTAAAATGACTCCATTAATCACTGCTCCAAAAGCAAAACTTTCCACATTTTCAAAATCCATCACTCACACATACAGAGAAAATGAATCATACAAGTGTAATTCAGTGTAAAGAAAATGTTACATAAGGCAAAGGAGACTACAAGGTGTAGGATTCACGTCATCCATACTGATCGGCACTTTTTAAGGGTGCTTTGTCTGGAGAACCACACATTCTAGATTCAGAACATACAGGGTTAGGGTTGACATTAATAATAATAATTTATTTCTACCCAAATAAAACATGCTCAGCCGCATCAGGATAGAAATACTGGGAAAAAACATAACTTTCTAACCTGTACCATGCAGCGTCCATGCAGCTCATAGATGGCAGTTTATAGCTAACTGTGCTAGATTACGATTTTAACCTATGAACTGCACAATAACAACAGAATCTCTGTGACAAAAGCAGTACCCCATAGATCTCTCCACATAAAATATTGTCCTTTGATTTGCATGGTACACGTTCTTTGCAGCAGGCATGTTAACCCTCTGTGCTACCTTAGATAAGTGAAAACTGTCACTAGACAAAACTCCCATCTCTCGCCAGCAGGTACATTAATAAATCACCAGAGTTACCTTGACACTTTTATTGTTGCCCAAAAACAGCTGAATATGCAAGGAACTTTGCATTGTTTTTAAAACTGCTGTACTGCTACAAAACCTGCTCCACTAACAAAGCCTGACCCCCACTCTTCCATCCTTTCATGGAAACGCCTGTCTGTCTCCCGATGCCCCGGTCATTTCGGCCTTGGTGCTGTTCAAAACAGACAATGTCTTGTTGGCCAGTCCACCAGCAGGACGGGCGTGAGTTTGCTGTGGCTACACGGATGCAGTGTTCAACATAAAACAATGGCAATTAATGTGTTATTCACATTACCTAAACGGTGGCTAGACTGCTAGAAGGGTCAAACTGAAATGTGTGCACTTTTACAATCATTTCAGAAGTTTTTCAACAGGGCATTTATACATCTTTTGTCAACTCCAAAAACAGATAATCTTATCTTACTTTACTTGTTGATTCTATTAGATGTTTGCTCGGGCCTGCAGCTCAAGGGAGTCACAAGGAGCAACTCACTCACAGCCTGGTTGGGACTGGGAGTCTGTTCTCGAACTTTGCTTTGAAGTCAGTCACTCACTCTAGAGACTAGTGACACCCAGCACCTATGCCACGCAGCAGGCACAAGTCTGACTCCGACTTAGCGGTCATGCCACGTGTCACATGTTTTTTGCAGCAGGCATATTAACCCTTGGCACTGCCTTAGATAAGTGAAAACTGCTACTAGACAAAACTCTGATCTCTCTCCAGCACGTACATTAATAATGCACCAGAGTTAACTTGACACTTTTACTGTTGCCCAAAAACTGCAGAATATTCAAGGAACTTTGCTGTGCTTTTAAAACAGCTACACTGCTACAAAACCGTCTCCCCCAACAAAGCCTGCCACTCACCCTTCCAGCCTCCACTGGAAAAGCCCGCCGGCACCACCACAAAGGGAGCTGGAGAGTCGAGGCTCTAGTCGGGTCAATGTGACGACTCAGTCAGTCTCACACAACCTCACCTGCCCCACGGCCCGCCCAAGGTCTGAACGTCCGACTAAGTCAGAGAATGACAATCAAGTGAAGCAAGTCACTCACGGAACGGTCCTGAACTTGCATTGATTCTAGTCAGTCACTCTAGAGTCTTGACAACCAGCACCTACACAGCAGGCACAAGCCCAACTTGACTCCGAGGCTGTGCCATGCCAGTGTGGCTTTTAGTGACGCGCAGGGGCTGTCCAATAATTTTTGCCATGGTTCTCATCATTGGTAGCGATCGCGCGCCCTACCATATTGACGGCCCTGGAACCCAGTCAACGGCCCCAAACACTGCACCAGGCACCACACCCTCAGCTAGGGTAGGGTGCGGCAGGTGCACGCTTTCACTTACACAGCCGTGCTGCTAGCTGCAACACGTGAAGTAAATCACTGTCCATTCATGCCCAGCCATGCTGTGCGTGCTTTGTGCTCATTCGCCCTGCTTCCTGGCTCAGGCCTGCAGCGCATACATACAATGTATCAAATCAAGGACTGCGCCGGCTGGCCTGCGGTCACAATTGCAACAAATGAGAAGAGTTCTTTCCCCCACCCAGGTCCAGCCTGCAGGCCACCATGATGTCTCTGCAGGCATAGCTTCAGCACAGCAATGCAATCAAGTGCTGCTCACACTACAACTGATTTTATGCCACCGGAGTGCTTGCCAAGGCTGACAAACAGTCAGGAGTCAACAGGAAGATGACAGGGGTCGCAACTGGTGGCTTAGAGTTTGCAGTTGCTACCCCTGGTGACCTTAACTTGACGTCCATGCAAGAACGGGGGCCGGGGCTCAAGTCGCCTTCAAATTCACTTGGCACCTCGAAGTAGACAACTCCACATTATTGACAGGTACCTATGTACAAGTTTATGTAGTCTATGCCCTCCTTCCTTTCCCTGCTCAACTGTGCACAGGTAGAGGGATCGATCAAAGAGGAGCCATGCACAACCTGGCCTTTAAAGAATATATACCTGGTATCTGCCAAACCAACCCCCTGTCATCATCACCATCTCCTGCCAAATATATCAAAAAGGCATTGGCATCCTATCACCCTCCTACATCTCCCTTAACAGTTCCTTGTGCATATCTTAATACAAGAACAAATTCCGGCATCTACTGCCCTCATCCACTACCCTTCATAGCACCCACTCCAACCCAACCCAGTACTTTAACATGCATTAGCAAAGTCAATTTGGTCTGGTGCTGACTACCTGTTTTTTGGCTTTGTCATTGCTTGTTGGGAAGTGGAGGTTGCCAGGCCCTTAACCACTATAATGAAATACACTTACTAGAAGCAAAGCATTTTTTTCTTCTAAAAAAACACACTGTCATATGAAGAGAACTACATTGTATTAAAACAATGCAATAAATGGCATCCTACCAACAATGCATATTACACCCCGGCGACCCAATATGCTCTTCACTCTCGGAAAGGGAAGAGAGCTGTTTCTGCTCTGAAAGCAAGTCAGTGAGAGCCGCCTGTCAGTGTTGTCTTAATTTCAGTGCCAGTGTGGGACTAAAGAGACAGAAGAGACAGAGGTTGGTGGCAGATCACTTGCAATCAAAACACAGGCTGCAGAGCCTGGTGTTACATTGCTCTGATATCAGAGCAGAGAATACCACAGTTTAAAAATCCCAAGTACAAGCGAATAGCTTCCTTGGAAGCAATGCATTACAACAAAATGCACCACTACCCCTTAAATCGGGGCTTGCCAGGTGTTTAAATAGGTTCTGAGCATTTTCAAGCTCATACACTAGGCAAACTAATCCATATTTTAAGCAAGCCTAGGTTCTTAATTTGACAAAATACAGAGCACATTATTTGACTTCTCAAGATATCCACTTTGGAAATGCAATGTGCATATTTTAAGCACTCATGGGCCTTTTCACAAACTGCATTTTGTTTTATGTTTTTCAGTACTTACAAAATGCTATTCACAAACCTATGTGCTGAGTTTACGACTCCGCCTCTTCTATATATTTTTGTGAAGAAAGCTCGGCCCAGAGTGCAGCATCTGTGCACATGTAAGTATATATATGTTGTAAGTATTCAATGCTTACAGTTTTTTCTGTTTTTAAGGGCTGTATTTATTCCATTGCCATTTAGATGACTAATTCTGCAGTCTTAACCCCGGATGAGCTTTCCATGTTGCTCCCACCCTAAGTGGTTACCCATTCCTGATGAAGACCCGCTTTGAGGCTTAGATTGGCACCCTAGCCACCCCTTGCAGGATCAAAACGTCGACATCCAGCCTGGATTGTATAATGGTTTCACAAAGGGGCACTTACAAATGATACGATTGCCTTCCTCTAGATGAGATTGTATTTATGCTGGATAATAAGTGTATGCAAACAGGCTATTGTATAAAGGAGATGATATGCGTGATGGGTGTATTTCTTCTCTCCTTTATTTAACAAACTTCATGGATGAGCACTTTTTTCCTGAGCACCCCTTCATCTCTAGGGAGAGACCATATGTATATAGAATGTATTTATACTAGGTGTTTTTCAAAATACAGAAATATTCATACATTTAACCCCTTAAGTGCTCCCGTCGGCTGTTGGCCGTCGCAAGCACTACCTGGCGCCCCCTCCCCCCGTTTCTTCGAACGTTCCGCACTGGCGCGGAACGTTCGAAGCAGCTAAAGTGTTACATGTGTATCTCTTGTGTGTGAGGGTTAAATTTATGACAATATAACATCTTCCCCTTGATATTCAGGAGTACTACCTACCCCTATCGTCAAGTTATATGGGTTGGGGAAATTGAAATAATAAAACTAGGTCCGTTACCTCCGTAACCCTGGGGTGCAAAAAAGCGATTAATACAGCGAAACAAGCTCGGTCCTGAAACACAAGACCGATAAAAGACGTCGGAACGCCTGGGGAACACGAAGATCAGTCAAGAACGGCCGCCAGTAGCAGTCCGCAGAAGACTTGGGCAGCACACTCGCCAAGCAGACAGGGTGGGTGAGGAACCACCAAAATGGCGCTCTAATCAAAACCGAAGAGCCGTACACTTGAAGGAAGGCGCACGGAGGCGGTGTGGACATCGGAGTAAACAAGAGACGTGTATGGTGATCGCCGACACCCCGGTCGCTTCGCTCCACAACTAGTAAGTGCCATAAGAGTGATATACAGAGCTGAAGTGGCATAATGTACGCCGTACAAAACCGAAACTAGAGAGAAAGCGAAAGTACGACTGGGGGCCGCCATCTTAAAGACCAACCCGTTACTTCCTGAGCGCTGCTGGTGCGAGAGACAAGCGTAGTGCTAACGCCAATAACAAGGTACTCCGCTGAGGGTACAACCAGGAAATTGGCATTGCCGCCGAACACAGAGAAGCAAAATCAGCTACGCGTGTGAGGCGACACAGAATGCGGAACTTAACAAAGCGCAACACACGAAGAGGTGGAAACTGAAAGAGCGTCTAGTTGCGGCCATTTTAAATCCTAGACCCACCCCACAAACATCGAGCGACGCACAAAGACTGGGGACTTCCATACAAACACCTGGTCAAGCCGGGAAGGGAATTAAGCAGGCGGTCACAACAAACACAGCTGCCCCAGCGGGAACCCAAACAACCGAAGGGAGATTACTACATTGGACACAAACAAAACCGAAAGGGCTCTAAAGGGCGCCACCATTTTGTACCACACTGGGATAATAGAGGAAACCGGCGGGGTGCTGCGAGAGACGCAAGTATCATAAGTGCACCACAACACAACGAGTGACGGCCACAGCGCCCAACTACCACATAAAGGAACTGCGAAGAGCGGAGTATATCATACACGCTCAAATTGGCAAACAGGGCATCATCAACTGCAAAGAAGCTGTTACAGGCTGTCAGGGAGCTCCGGAGCACCAGCGAACGAGCAAGCAACAAGTGCAAGGCGGGAAGTCAACTAACCAAACAGTGGAAACTGCAACCTAAGACTCCCATCATTGTCTTCCACAAGGAAGCAAGGAAACAGCAAAGGAAGGGAGAATTCACAAGAGAAGACCTGGCAGGAGCAAAGACCAGAACCAGAACCATCAGGGAACCAAGCAGGTTCAGGCTGAGCCGCCAGGACACGGACAAAGGAGAGCCAATTACAAAAAAGGCACCATTAAACCCCCTTAGCACTCAACAGAAAGACGGAAGACTAGAGTGCTATCAGGTCAGGAGAGGATTTGCAGCGATGGCGGGACATTACAGTAAACTAACTAATGACATCAAGAAATACAGGAAAGACATTCCCGATTCGCCTCAAAAACAAAAAAGCGAGATAACCCTAGATTTGATCCTCAAAAAAATCAACGAAGGCAACGAGCTGGGCAAATCAACGAAACAGACAATAGACAATATGCAACTGGAATTAGCAGCCATAAGGGTGGATCAACATAAAACAAATTGCAGGATCGACGCTACGGAGAAGCGCATCAGCAACATAGAAGACGACAATGCACAGTCGAACAAACCCCTACACTCCATTGCAAAGGCCTCATCCGCCCTACAGAAGCAGCTAGCAGATCAAGGAGACCGCAACAGAAGAGGGAACATAAGACTGCTAGGAATCCCCGAAGGAGAAGAGGACAAGCCCGGCTCTTGCACCAGCTTAATAGAAGAACTGATACCACTACTAACAGGCATCAAATTCGACAGACAATTCGAAGTTGACAAAGCATACAGAGTGCCTGTACCAAACCACCTCAAGGCCGTGGCCCTTGACTAATCATCTGCAAGCCCCTAAGATCAAACCAAACTGAGGCGATCTTTGCAGTAGCAAGGAAAAACCCGAATCTAAGATGGAACAGCCACAAAATAATAATTACGCAAGACTTCTCAAGGCAAACAGTTGAAACCAGAAAGGGATTCCTAGCGCTAAGAGAAAGAATGCGGAAGGATAATGTCACCTTTAGCTTTGCGGGCCCAGCCAAAATAAGAATCACGGACAAATGGCAAACACAGATCTTCGAGGACCCCAGCGACCTCAGAAGATACCTCCAAGGCCCACCAGCAGAAGATATGGAAGCCCAAAACACTGGTGCTGGAAAAAGGAGAGCATCAACAGGCAACAGTGAAACAGAAGGAGCTAAGGAGAACTAGGTAACAAGACCTCGCCACAACTGACCACAGTTTTCATATACTGAAGAAACCATCTCACACAAGGAAAGACTAAGACTATTTGCAACTGAACTACCTCAAGTTACATCAACCTACCTCAACGACAGGATCAAGGCAAAACGCAGCGACCGCAGAAAGAAGTAGCACAACAAGAACTCCCATATATCCTTTAAGCTATCTCTGGATAGCACTGTCATCAGCCCATGGGAAGTGGGACTCAGCTCATTACAAGCCTCAGGGGAAAGGAGGGGAGGAACTTTGCTGTTGCACGCTCGTATTGCAATCAATGGGGGGGGGGGATGGGGGGGGGTGGGAGGTCCTCCGAGTACAGTTATCTGGGTTTTCCATGCTTTCCTTCTTCCTTCTTTCCTTCTCTTTCTCTATCATCTCCATCCTAGTCGCGGTCAGACACAAGCATTTACAATGCCATCACACAAGACAAATAGTACACCACATAGGGGCAACATCCAAAGAAATCCAGGGTCACCAAGCAGGGTGCCCAATAATACATCAGATCTTCACAACACTTAGAGACACTATATCTAAGGAATTACATCAATTACACACAACCAAACACCCACAACCATTATGGTAGTCTCATTCAATGTTAACCCCTTCACTGCGGCGGCTATTCCGCCGCAGTGCTAAGGGGGCGGGGCGGCCGCGCGGCGGCCGAATGCTGGTGACGGAACCGCTCCGTCACCAGCGCCAGTGGCGCTGTGCTTATGACGGAGCGGTTCTGTCATGGCCCGCCCCGCTCAATGGAACGCTCAGCACAGGCGCGGAATTCGCGCCGCGCAGGAGCGCCGAGCGGGCCATGACGGAACCGCTCCGTCATCAGCACAGCGCCACCGCAGCTGATGACGGAGCGGTTCCGTCATCAGCAGGCAAGGGGTTAAAGGGCTCAATCTCCCGGTTAAGAGGAGGAAAGCCATAGAATATCTTGGCAAAACCAAGAGCGATGTGTGCGTACTCCAAGACACCAAACTGTCAGCAGAAGATGCACAGCGACTGAAGGCTAACTGGATAGGCCAATCACTATGCTCGCCAGCGGTTCACAAAAAAAGGGGAGTCATTACACTTATAATCAAAAAATCTAGACTAATAGTACAGGACAACTACGCTGACGAAGATGGGAGAATCCTAATTACCAGTGTCAAGAGGGGGGAGGACACGATACACATTGCCAACATATATGGACCCAACTCTGAAGATTCCACAAGACGACCTCCTAATAGTAGCTGGCGACCTCAACCAAGCACTAGATAGCACAATAGACAGACACCCACAAAGAGCCAGCCACGGCTCACCAGGACAAAACATCCTAGGGAATCTATGCGCCAAGCTCAACCTAAAAGACCCATGGCGACTACAACACCCAGATGAAAGAGACTACTCCTTCTACCCTAACCCTCACAACTCATATAGTAGAATTGACTACATTCTAATCTCCGCACCCCACACCCACCTCATACACCACACAGAAATTGCTCCTAGAACAATATCAGACCACTCACTCATCAGTCTAACACTCAGGGGGAGACACAACGAACAGCCTAGCCGGAGGTGGAGATTCAATAGCGACATCCTTAAGAACCCGAATAACGTGGCCGAAATAGAGGAGACCATAAAGGAATACCTAGGTTTCAACGACAGCCCAAGCACTGACAGAGGCACCCTTTGGGATGCCCTTAAAGCCACAGTCAGGGGAAAAATCCTTAGCATCAAGGCAAGAATGAACAGAGAAAGAAACAAAAAAATAACAGACCTCGAAACTCAAATTAAAGACCACGAACTTAGAAGACAAAAACACCTTGACAGAATTAACCAAGAAAAAATATGAGCTTAACAGGATCCTAAGCGAAATGGCTGGTATGTGGATAAATAAATACAAAGCTATAAATCTATGTAAAGCGAACAGAGCAGGGAAAGCATTAGCCTCATACCTCAAGAGTAAACAGCGACAACACACTATTGCAGCGATAACTGACAGCGAGAAGGTATCGCAAACGTCAAACAAAGAGATCCTTAAGGTTTTTAAAGGCTTCTCGAAATGCCTGTATAAAGAAGACAAAAACCTCAAAGTAGACAAAGGGGCCAGCCTCCTAGACAGCCTTAACCTACCCAGTTTAACGGAGGTGCAGAGAACATCATTAGAACAAGATATCAAGGGGTCAGAAATAGAGAGAGCAGTGGCAAGCCTCAAAGACAATAAGGCTCCCGGGCCAGATGGTTACACAGCAGGATTCTACAAACAATTCCTCCGTCAAATCAAGCCCACAATGAAGGAGGTGTTCACTCACTGCTTCCACAGAGGGAAAATGACTGCCTCAATGACAGAGGTCAATATAATAGTCATCCCAAAAGAGGGCAAAGACCCACAACATCCACAAAATTACCGCCCCATTTCTCTTATTAATGTTGACTGAAAGATCTATGCTAAGGTCTTGGCGGCAAGGCTAAACGCGCTACTTCCATCCCTAATCCACAATTCTCAGGTGGGCTATCTCAAAAACAGGTGGTCCCAAGACAACGCAAGGCCTTTATGTCACCTAATTAACCATGCCTCCTCTAAAAGCGAACAAGCAGTGATGATAGCACTGGATGCCGAGAAAGCATTCGACAGAGTGTTGTGGCCCTTCCTTGACCAATGCATGCGCAGGTTTGGTCTAGGAGAAAACTATAGAAGAATGGTGATGGCACTATATAATGAACCAAAAGCCCGAGTAGTAGTCAATGGGTGCACCTAAGAGACGCTACTCCTAGAAAGAGGCACGAGACAGGGGTGCCCACTATCCCCAGCACTCTTCCTACTCTCCATAGAACCACTGCTGTGCATGATTAGAACCAACTCAGAAATAAAGGGAATCCAAATCAAGGGGAACACAGTCAAGTTAGCTGCTTCGCAGATGACATACTCACCACTACAGAGAACCCAGGACACTCAATAGCAGCCCTAATGGCTACCATTGAGGAATATGCACAGGTCTCGGGCTACAAACTCAATAGGGACAAATCAGAATGCAAACCTCTAAACGTGCACACAACCAAGGCAGTACTAGGGAACTCAGGCTTAGCATGGCAGAAAGGAGCTTTGAAATAGCTTGGGCTACACTTTGAGAGAGATCTCAAAACAACACTGGACCACAATGAAAAGACTTTTCTAAATAAAGTGAAAGAGAAACTGGGAATCTGGACACCAACGTTTGTCAGTTGGTGGGGCAGAGTTGAAACAATAAAAATGATGATAGCACCAATGATTAACTACATGCTCAGCATGCTCCCGCTAATAACCACAGAAGACTTCCACAAAAAACTAGATACCCTGATAAACAAATTCCTATGGAGGGACAAGAAACCCAGAATAAGTCTCCAGAAACTAAGGCTGAGCAAAAACCTAGGAGGCCTCAACCTCACTAATTTCAAAACATTCCAAACGGCATGCCTAGCCAAACAAGGATTACACTGGCTTTCGCCAGGACAAGACTACACACCGGCTTGGCCAACGCTAGAAAGAGCAATCCTAAATGGTCTGGATCCCACAGCCCTACTCACAGCCAACAGACACCCCGAAGCCAACAGCACCATACTCAAAAACACTAAGAAAGCTATTTTTAAAGTGGACAAAAAAATGGAGAATAGCATTAAAAACAAATGGTGGGAATCCATTTGGTTCAACACAAGAATAAAATACAAGGACAAGATACTGGACATGAACTCCTGGTACGAACGGGGCATCTCCACCCCCAACCAACTAGAAAAACTAAGCACCCCACTCACATTCGACACCCTAAACACCTCCACAACCTACCAGACATAGATTTCTACAGCTTTCTAAAAATAAGGGTGGCACTCAACAAGGCAGATCTAAACAATGAAACCCCATCAATCCTGCAATACTCGGCTAACCTAAACAAAGTTGGCCACCAAACGTTGCATCTTTACAAACTGCTAAGCCCAACCTCAACAAAGCTAAACGACAAGACACTAGAGTACTGGGAAGGCCAGCAAAACAGGCGCTTCAATGACAAGGAAAACATTCGCCTTTGGAACTCAGTAAGCACAAACAAAGTCACACCAATCCTAGACAGACAAAATACTGGCTCCTACACAAAGCATACTGGACTCCGGCCAGACTAGCAGCCATAGTGATCCGAGACAACGACCTATGCTGGAATTGCCACAAACAAAAAGGTGACCTAGCTCACCTTCTCTTTCACTGCCCCAAAGTCGAAACATTCTGGAACAAAATAAGAGACTTCATAAATAGCATAATGGGATTCCCACTGCAAACAGACTTTGTAGGGGTAGTCGCGGCCTTCATGAATCAAGAAACACAATCTAAGGGCGACAGCGAGCTAATAGACATCCTACTAACAGCAGCAGTCAAAACAATCCTGGCAAACTGGAAAGACACAGGGAAGGCATCCTTCAAGAGCTGGTTTAACTGGATCCCCTTCCTTAGAGGAGCAGATAACATAACATCAAAACACACACCCAACTCTACCACGAAGGGAGAGATGTGGCACACCCTGGACAACTATCTAGTATCACACAAGCCAGCATAGGCAAACTACAGAGATCAACACTCTAACACACTCCCCACACATTCATGAGGTGTACTCCAGTGGGACGGCACTTAGCAAGATGCGCCAATAGTAATTGTCCGCTACTGTATCCCTCCTTTCCGACCTTTTTCTTTTCCTTCCTAGGAGGGCAATATACGAACAAGGCCAAGTCATAATACGCCTAGCCTATGACAATGTACATCAGTCTATTGCATGAGCAAGCCCGAACGATTGACGCCAATTGTAACCCCACCGGCGTAAACCTACAACAATATTGCCTTCACCATATCTGTACTGTACCTATAAAAATTTCTAATAAAAATCTTTTGAAATAAAAAAAAAAGAAATAGTAAAACTACATTATGTTTATTAATTTAACCTCATCGGCTAAGTGTACCTCCCTGAGCTGGAAGAATAGCCTAAAAATAATTATCAGGTTCCTCAGGTGTTACAAATAGGGATGGATTCTGGAAGGGAACTAGATTAAACACAAAATCCAGGAGTGGGCGTTTTTAGGAGTATAAGCTTGTAAGAAGAAATACATAAATGAATGTATATATGTATTTATTTATGTAATTATTTATTTGTGGCATTTATGATGTGCTTCACAATACACTTAGCATGAGTCTGTAGATTAACTTAGAAACCTTTTCTCACAATTTGCAGACAATTATTGCCAGTGCAGGAAATCAGGGTGATCAATCTGGATCCGAGATCTGACAAATATTTTTGAGCCAGATGGGGGATCCTTCCTGTCCCCAGTAAAATATACTGAATTTGTCCCAATATAATTGGCTGACACTGGGACACATTCAGCAACGCCCGCACGTTGACTGCTGCTTGTGAGGGGCGTTTTTATTTTCAGTTCTAGCTGGGCCCAAAGCAAAGGCATGATTCAAAGGGCCATCAGCCCTCCTTTTATTCAAGTATCATCCTAGCTGGAAGCTATCTAAAACCAAACATTTAGATGCCAATACAATGGTAGAACCAAAGGCACATAACTTATCATTTCACAGGTACCTAAAACAAGCTACAATTTAGAGACAGGTTTTTAATTTTGTTTAACACATGTAAAAGATATGCATGTACTGTAAGAATAGCAGATATATTGAGCTGTATGAGTAATTACACAAATAGTGATTTAAGTAACACTAATTTATGTGTATTTCTTTTATAGCGCTACTCATCCTAACTAAGGCTGACAGAGCGTTTCAGAGTGATTTGCATAACATGCACACATTAAATAAAGACAATAAATCATACAAGTGTGTTAATCAGTATACAGGTTATGTCACATATGACAACAAGGGTTACAAGGTGTAGGAGACATATACTGTCCTTACCGGTTGCCATTATATGTTAAGAATGCATGGTCATAAGAAACTCAAAGTCAGGATATAAAACCTAACAAAGTTGTTAGGGTTGTCTGTGCTAATATGGCTTTATTATTACCCAAATGAGCCATTTTTACCAACCTCAGGATAAGGACAGATCGATACAGAATAAGTCTCCAAACCCTTGCCTTGCAGTTTGCATGTAGCTCCTTGATGCTGGCTCACAGCCCACGAGCTACATTAGAAGAGGTGCAACTTATCTCTTTATAAAAAGTAGTAACCCACTTACCTATTTAAATAAAATACAAATCTGTGATATACTTGATGCACAACGTGCCTTCCTGAAGACACATCAGACATTATGAAACCTCTATTTTAGTTAAGTGACAGAACTGAATCCTGGTTGGGACTGTGAAGAATACTGACATGTGTATCTTTAGTGGTACGAGGTAACAGAGTGGTCTGTGGCAGAAGGCATTGTGAATATGTAAGTCATCATTTTAAACTTCCATTACTCACAATATAAGATATGCTGCTACAAAATACGCAAAAAGGTTTATGATAAAAAAAATGGTTTCAAAATATGGATTTGAGTAATAGACTGTAATAGCGCAATCTTTTTTATAACTGTCTTTTAAAAGCGCACACTTCACACCTTAGCTGGTAGCTCCCTTGAAATATCTCTGAAAAAATAAACGTGTGACCATAAAGCTTCAAGCGATTCCCTCAATTAAAGTCAGTACCGCCTTCCAATTTAGATTTTCAGATTGACCAGTTGCACAAATTTACATTTATTTCAGGGAAGCAGGACACTGGCAAGAAGGCTTGTTTAGCTTTCTGCCCTTCCTCGGTTTCCCTACACAGGAGATTCCCTGCCTTTTGTGTCAGGTGAAGCATTTCAACTGTCAGAAGTAACCCTGCCGGGACGGTCGTCTTCTTACACAAAGTAGGGGAACAGTTTTTCTAAAAATTAAAAAAAGTAGGGGGCACATCCTGCCCACACCACCAGCTGATCCGCGCCGCCAAGAAAACAGCATTCAAGGACCGGTTGGACAACAACGCACACAACTGCAAGGAACTCTTCAACATCGTCAAAGAGCTTTCCAACCCCAGCGCAGGAAACAACGACATCACCCCATCGCAAGACCTCTGCAACTCCCTGCCTTCATACTTCCACAACAAGATCGCGGACATACACAACAGCTTCAACAACCAACCAACGCACACCATGACCGAACAACCACCCCCCACCACCACCCTCCACGCCTGGACCCCGATCAGCACCGAAGACACCATCCGCACGATGAACTCCATCCACTCCGGATCACCGACCGACCCCTGCCCTCACCACGTCTTCAACAAAGCCGACGCTGTCATCGCACCCCACCTGCGAGACATCATCAACACATCCCTCGACACCACCATCTTCCCCGAGAGCTGGAAACACGCCGAACTCAGCGCCCTACTCAAGAAACCAACAGCGGACCCCACCGACCTCAAGAATTACCGCCCCATCTCGCTCCTCCCGTTTCCAGCCAAAGTCATCGAGAAGACCGTCAACAAGCAGATGGCCGCTTTCCTCGAGACGAACGGATCCCTCGACCCCTCACAGTCCGGCTTCCGAGCCAACCACAGCACCGAGACCGCCCTCATCGCCGCCACCGACGACATCCGAGCCCTGATGGACAATGGAGAAACAGCGGCCCTCATCCTCCTAGACCTCTCCGCGGCATTCGACACGGTCTGCCACCGCACCCTAGTACGGCGCCTCAGCAACGTCGGAATCCAGGACAAGGCGCTGGAGTGGATCACCTCCTTCCTCGACGGGAGAACACAGAGAGTCCGCCTACCACCGTACAAGTCAGAGGCCACCGAAGTCATCTGCGGCGTCCCCCAAGGATCATCTCTGAGCCCCACCCTCTTCAACGTCTACATGAGCCCCCTCGCGGCCATCGTACGCAAACACAACCTCAGCATAATCTCCTACGCCGACGACACCCAGCTGATCCTCTCCCTGACCAACGACCCCGCCGCCGCCAGAGCCAACCTGCACGAAGGGATGAAAGAGGTAGCCGAGTGGATGACGACCAGCCGCCTGAAACTGAACTCGGACAAGACGGAGGTCCTCATCCTGGGCTCCTCTCCCTCCGCCTGGGACGACTCCTGGTGGCCTCCCGCCCTGGGCACCGCACCCAAACCGACAGACCATGCACGCAACCTGGGCTTCATCCTGGACTCCTCCCTCTCCATGACCAGGCAAGTCAACAACGTCTCCTCGGCATGCTTCAACATCCTACGCATGCTACGGAAGATCTTCTGGTGGATCCCCACCGAGACCAGGAAGACCGTCACCCAGGCCCTCGTCACCAGCCGACTGGACTACGGCAACGCCCTCTACGCCGGGACCACCGCCAAGCTCCAGAAGAGACTCCAGCGGATCCAGAACGCCTCAGCCAGACTCATCCTCGACATCCCACGAACCAGCCACATCTCCGGACATCTGCGAGACCTTCACTGGCTCCCCGTCAACAAAAGAATCACCTTCCGCCTCCTCACCCACGCACACAAAGCCCTACACGACCAAGGCCCGAGCTACCTCAACAGCCGAGTCAACTTCTACGCTCCCAAACGCCACCTCCGATCAGCCAACCACGCCCTCGCCGCCGTCCCCCGCATCCGAAGAGCGACTACAGGAGGAAGGTCCTTCTCCCACCTGGCCGCCAAGACCTGGAACTCCCTCCCGACCGACCTGCGCCTGACCCAAGACCACCTCTCCTTCAGGAAGAAGCTGAAGACCTGGCTGTTCGAGCAGTAGCGGCTCCCCCCCCCCCAGCGCCTTGAGACCCCACGGGTATGTAGCGCGCTTTATAAGTGTCACTGATTGATTGATTGATTGATTGCCCTCAGATCCAACCCACTTAGACCACTGTTGACTCCCAATTTAGGGTCCCCGGAGTATTTTTTCCAGTTCCAGCAATGGTTACAGTTTAAATAGCCATAATTCGAGCGAGTTGTTTCCTGAATTGGAGTAAATTGGGGTCTGCTCTCAGGTGAAGAGGGGGCGTCAGTTTCTTTGTTGTAAAATCTACTTTGCAGCAAAATACTAATTTGATTGCAGAAAAACCGTGGGAAATCAATATCTTTTTATATTTCACTTAAGGTAAAAAAAAACAACGTGTACACAGGGTTGTTTTCTTTAAGACCGCCTAAATAAGCAGTGATTTTGTGTTTAAAAACAAGTTATCAATCTATACACAGAATGGAGTTATACAAAAATATTCAGAACTGCATGAATCCAGTTTTGTTCATGTTCTAATACTTTCCCTGCATATAATTAACTGCTCATCCAGCAGAGATGAGACGAGACAAAAGTGTTTAAATTAAATTAAAGTGTCTCAAGCAGCACTCAAAGTATAACGCGACCGGTTACTTCGCTTCTGTCCTGTACAGTCAATGAATACAATGTCAGCACAATACTGCACCTGCTGCTACATTGAGAGTGCCTCGGTTCAAGGATTCCTGATGCCAGGTGCAGCAAACGTGCTTTGTGTTCTTTAAGTTGGCGGCTCGCCCATACAGCTTCTACCCCCCACGAAGCCTCAAAACATTGTTCATCTAAAATCTCAGATAATGGAGAGAGGCATCCGGCGCTGCTTAGAATAATGCACCGCCAGCTTTTTTTCAGACTATTTGGCATCCTAATAGTTCTTGCCACGCTCTTTTGTTTGTCCTTCTAATTTTGCCAGCTAATCGCAGCCGAGTTCCGGCTATACAAAGTGCTTGTCAGCAAGTGCCGGCGGCGAGATGCTACACAAGCGCTGAGAGAGAAAGGGAGAGACATTATATTTGGGCTAACTTGTTTTTTTTCTGAAATGACAGACAACTTGCCCTACTTCACTGCATAAGTAGATGCGGGGCTGGGTGACGACAGCTGTCTGTCCCCGGTATGAAAAAGATGGACCAGTTAGCCTGCCTAGTAGAGTCTTGAAATGCCACCCGTCGCTGTGAGGCTGTATTAACACTGAACTCCGAGCTAGGACTCTGTGTTGTTATCACAAGGCTTCTCCTTTCACCCTCTTGCCTGCCTTTAAACTTCGCGAAGGAAAGCTCTCATGCCAGTGTGCCACCCACTGGCTCGCACACACTGCTGGCAGCGTTCTTCCTGCCCGCTGCACTCACTGCAGGCAGGAGCGCGGCGCCAGTTCACAGGGACCGCTCTGCCCACCCGCGCACCCCGCTGCCAGCGTTACCTGTGCGCCCTCTCCCCGGCGCGGGCACCCTGGCATCGGCTTACGCCGAGGTGCTGATGGTGGCCGGCTGGCGGAGGCCGCGGGAGCCTCGGCGGCTGTCACTCGCCCGTCCGTGGCTGCCCGCTCTCGGATGAGCTTCCCCGAGACTCGCAAGCACCATTTATGGCCGGCGGTTACTGAGTAATCGCCGCTGCTGGGGCCCAGGACGCCGGCTGGCACCTCTCAGCGGCACTGGGCGCCCGCTCACAAGACGCACGTCAAAGTGGCAGCTTTTTTTCCCTTTCCTCCCCCTTTCCTACTGCCGGTCTGAACCGGTTCTAGCTCGGGTTTTGCATTGTGCGAGATCAATAGCGAGCGTTTTGAAAATGAAAGCGGGCTGCGGCGAGGGGCCCTGAAAAGACCGCTGTCCCTCTCTGCCGCGGCTGCTATGAGAACATATCTGACATGTTCCCCTAGCCCCCAGCGCCCCAGCTTCCAATCCCCGCTGTCATGCACGGCTGAACTTGGAAGTTCGCCAATGCATACTTTCTGTAAACTAAAGCTCTCAAGGAATCCTGCTGCAGTCACTGCTGATTCAGGTGCAACTGGTTTCCAAGTTTACAAAAAAGCGAAATTACTGCGTGGGTTAAAGCATACTTCTTATTTGTATAATTCTTCCCTCCCAGCCCACTATTAGTGCGTCAGTCATGGCCGTGGCTTTAATTAGTGTGACAGGTGCAGTGGCACCGGGGCAGAGAAGCCTGAGGGGCCCACGTAGCACTGATTATAGCTGTGTTTTTTATTTGAACAGCAGCCAGGAGGTCCCATTGGCTTCTTTGCACTATGGCCCATGACACTCTGGCTACGCTACTGGGTATAGACGGGTCTGAATGAATCAACGGCCGCCTCAGGGGGAATAGGACATCTGGCACAGTGGTACCCATGGAACAAATTAAAAGATATGTATTACCAGTGCTGGAATGAAGGGATGTCTAGCCTGTAGAGAGCCACCCGGCCTCTGCGTAACAAAGTTGCACCCTGTAGCACTCCTCAGGCGAGATGTCTGTTGGGCATGTAGATGGAGAGGCGGTGGTTAAGGTATGCAGGTCCGGCTTCATGCAGTGCTTTGTAGGCATGTGTGAGGAGCTTAAAGGTGATTCTTTTGTTGATCAGGAACCAGTGAAGGTCTTTCAGGTGCTCAGTGATGTGGCTGCGGCAAGGGATGTTCTGGAGGAGCCTGGCAGAGGCATTCTGGATGTTATGCAGCTTCTTTTAGAGCCTTTGGGTGGTGCCATCGTAGAGTGCATTGCCATAGTCAAATCTGCTGCTGACGAGTGTGTGGGTGGCAGTTTTCTGGCATCAGTGGGGATCAACTTGTAGATCTTCAGAAGCAGGTGGAACCTGGGGAAGCAGGAAGACAAGACAGGGTTGATTTATGTTAAGGCTGTGGGTTCTGACAATGGCTGTGAGTGGGGTCATGTAGACGTTGAAGAGGGTGGGGCTCAGGTAGGAGCCCTACGGCACTGCGCAGCTGATCTCTGTGGGTTCTGAGTCAAACGGCAGAAGTCTGACTCTCTTTGTTCGGTCGCTGAGGAAAGAGCAGATCCATTCTAAGGCTTTGTCATGGATGCCGGTGTCATGGAGTCTTGCACAGAGGGTGTGGTGGCAACCCCCACTCATTTGCAAAACACTTGTAGCTCCTTCATTGTGTAGATGTACAAGTACCAAAAGTTGATTTCCATTTTTTCATGGCCTCACAGGTACAACTAACCAGAGTTCAAGTTCTCAATAATACTTCCAGAAGGCAAACAGGGAAAGACAGTATGTGCTACGTAATGGTCTGTGATATGGTAGAAGTGTACGCTAATCACTGTATGTCAAGTGCAAACGCAATTCCTATCCCACCGCTGACAATCAGTGTTAGAAATGGGGGTCTCTAGTTGGCAATGGTTTGCACCTTTGTCGAAATAGGGACCCGTCCTACTAGTCAGGATAAGAGGGATACACTACTGAAATAACCCCTGCTCACCCCTTGGTAACTTGGCATGAGCAGTCAGGCTTATCTCAGAGGCAGTGTGTAAAGCATTTGCACATAACCCACAGGAACACAGTGAAAACAATACAAAAGGACACCACACCAGTTTAAAAAAAATAACCAATATTTATCTGTGCAAACAAAACCGAAACAATGGAAGACCAACATACAGTAATCAAAAATATGCACTTTGCAAGAATGACTTTAAAATGCAGTTCCTTGAAGCCGGTAGCTCTGTCCGGGGCTACTGCGGTGCTGAAAACAACAGAATCCAACAGCTCCCGCCGACTGCAACGGTGCGGACCAGCGTCAATGTCAACAGACTCATAAACAGTACCCATTGCGGTAGCGATGTAAAGCATAGCGGGTGGTGTGGGGTTTTCAAGTCGCGGTCCAGGTAATGGCTCGGTGAAGGCCGTCCAGCGGCGTCGGTGTGAGCAGGGCTGCAGTGCGGAGTGAGGCAGTGTTCGTTGCACTGCTGACAGGTAGCAGTGCAAGCACCAGTGCCGGTTGATGGGCGCTGGCGTCAGTCGGCCCAGACTGTGGTGTGGGACGTGGCGGTACATAGTGTGGCTCAGAAGCGGTGACCTCAAACCACGGTGCAGTCATGGGTGTCGTGATCAGAGTGCAGTGACATCAGTGAGACCAGGGCAGTGGAGTGAAGCAAGGCGGTGCGGAGTGTGATGCCCACAGGCCGTATTGCAAGCAGCAGTTCGGAGGCGACTGCGGTGGTCGTTTTCGGTGAGACCAGGGTTGCAGTGCAGAGTGCGTCGATGCTTCTGCGGTGCCTGCAGGACACGGAGCCAGCAGCAGTGTCAGTGACTGTGTTAGCTGCTTTCCCGCTCTGTGGCAACTGAAATCCACGGTTCCAGAGGCGATACCCAGAGGTAAGTAAAGTCTTTGCTGTCCCTGAGACTTCGTGAACAGGAGGCAAGCAGCTCGGTGGCGTTGGCAGTCGTTCGTGTTAACACCAGGATTGCGGTGCGAAATGCGGTTGTGCATTCAGGACACGCAGCCAGCATCGGTGTCGTTGACGGTGTCGGCTGCTTTCCCCCTCTGTGGCAACTGAAACCCACTGTTCCATAGGTAGTACCCAAAGGTAAGTGAAGTTGTTGCGGTCCCGGAAACTTAGTGAACAGGAGGCAAGCTCTATTTCAAGGCCTTGGGGATACTCAGCGACAAGTGAAGAAAGATCAGTCCAGTCCTTTCACTGCCCAAGGCAGAAGCCACAACTGCAGGCCAACCCAGCAAATCAACAACACAGCAAAGGGGCAGTACTCCTCCTGGCAGTTCTTCCAGCTCTTCTTCTTGGCAGGTTCTTTGATCCAAGGTAGCTCTAAAGTTCTGAGGTCTGGACCCCAATATTTATACTCTGTTTCTCTTTTTTCTCTTGGGCAGAGAGTGTCTGTGCTCAGTCCAAACCAGCTTCGTCCGCTCTCGCCCAGCTTCCTGCCAGGAGGTGGAAACAGCATTGTCCAAGGCAGACCAGGCCCATTCAGGTGCAAGGAAATCTCCTCCTACTACTCTAAATGTGGCCCAGGTCCAATCAGACCAGCCCTGACTCATCCAGGAAAGGCAGGACACACCTCAACCCCCTCAGTGGCTGTCTGAAGAGAATGCACATCCCCAGCCCCTATCACTCCAAAGCCAGACAGTCAATCCACAACCCAGCAGAGGCACACAGGATGGCTAAGCAAGAAAATACATACTTTATAAAAAGTTGTGTTTTCAAACACAGAACTTTAACATCATCTTTACTAAAAGAGGCATTTCTACAATCTGAGTTCAGGCATACTGAACTCCATTTCTCTATCCTGTCCCTATGGGAAGATATACTTGTAAAATGTTTACAAAATATTCCCCATTCTAACTTATTGGAGATAGTCTATCAACAGTGAAACACTAAATAGACTGTATTTCACTATCAGGACATGTCACTTGCACTGGTACAAATCCGGTTTCAAATGCACTGCACCCTGTTCATAGGGGTATCTTGGGCCTATCTTAGGACTGACTCACATGTAATCAAAGGGAAGGTTAGGGCTTGGCAAGGGGGTACACTTGCCAAGTAGACATGGCAGTAAAAACTGTGGGCAGAAACTGCTGTTGCATGTCTGAGAACCCTTATGAAGGCTGCTCATGTGGATCACACAATTAGTGCTGCAGGCCCACTCCCAGCATTTGATGTACAGGCTCTGGCACTGTCAATGCATTTTACTAGGGACTTACTGGTAAATCAAATAAGCGAAACATGAAACACCAATTCCTAAACATAATTTACCTGGAGAGCATATGCACTTTAGCACTGAATAGCAGTGGTAAAGTGATTTCGTCCTAGACCATTAGAATGTTCTGGATTTAGCCCTGTCAATAACTCATTAGCCTTGATCTCTGAGATCAAAAACCTTGTTGTTCCATGCCAGACCACTTTTAGGGATGCCGGATTGTTAAGGAAAGCATTGGCACCCTTATCCTGGAAGGGTTTGAAAAGCTGGCGAAGTCGCCACCTTCTCTCAACAGTGGCATGACAAAAGTCCGGTTTCACAAAAAATGACACATCCCCAAGATTCCTCTGGGCCTCGGGTCTAGCTTTTTCAAATACCGCCTGCCTTACAAGAAAATTCCCAAAAGCGACTTGGACGGCCCTTGGTTTTATCCCCTCCCTGACCGAGTGTCTCAAGGTAAATGGTGTCCTGTGTACACGTTGAACTTCTAGCTGCCAGTTCCTATCTGAGAGCTCCGGAAATGCTTGCTGAAAGAGACTGGAGCAAGAGGTATAGGGTCATGGAGATGATAAAATCTATCACCACAGATATTGTCTGTCTCCAAGAGACACACATATCATGGGATAAACGGGGACTAATCATGGTAAAGGGGTACTCTCTATTGGCATGTTCTTCTTAAAGTGCTAACAATAGAGAGGTGGCCATTTTAGCAAAGAATGGAATAGGATCGGCTAATCGGAGATTGGTCGATGCCAGTGTAAGGTGGGCCCTGGTAGAATTGGAGTTGGGAATAACAATAGGTATGGTCTATAGCTCGAATCAAGATGAGCCAAAGGTATTAGAAGATTTGGAACTAGAGCTTGCATCTTGGCCCACCCCTCTAATTATGTGTGGTGATTTTAATATTCATCTAGGAGTGGGAAGCTCTGAGACAAGTAGATATCAAGGACGGAAACCCATAGTATACAGAGCTTTGACATCTCTTATGATAAGTCATGGATTAACAGACGTATGGGACTCTAAATGCTCCCTGGATCCTGGGTACATTTATTTCTCATGTCCACATGAAAATTATGTCCGGTTGGATTATTTCTTCGTATCAAATCAGATTTTGGATGGAGCAGGGATAGAAATATTGCCAAAATGAATGTTGGATCATAATCCTATGATTCTAGAGATAAAGGCTCTGCAAATACAACCACAGAGTGCCAATGGACATTTGACCGGAAGCTGTTGGTCGACTAGGACTTTGTTGGTATTTTAAAAAGTGGATTGAAGATTTTTTAAATATGAATAGATATAGCGCATCACGCTATATGGTATGGGATGCGTTTAAGGCAGGGCTGAGGGAGGAAATGGTCAGCTTTGTCTCGCACGAAAGACTGCAACAGGAGTTAAAGATTAGACTACTGCGAGCCAAGCTCCAGGACTTAGAAAGAGAACATCTGGCTAAAATATTGTGGGGGGAGGATGTGCCTTCTGCACATTTAGACATCACAATAGTCAAGGCGGAGATAGGCGCATACTTTTCTCAAAAAGCAGCAGCAGCAGAATATCAGGTACACAGGGCTGAGAGGTATGAGTTTGGGGAAATATTAGTGAGGTTTCTTGCTTCAAAGATGAGACAAAAAGTGGTAAAGAGTCATATACCCTCAATAATAAACGGGGGGGAGCACATATAAAGAACCAGCGGCTATAGTCACTGTGTTTCACAAATTTGATCAAGATCGTTACACCGAGGAGCAGGGACTTCTGGAAAGCCTACAAAGGGGGTCTCAATATCAAGAGCTGAGCAGGGATGAGAGTGATAAGCTGGAATCTGAATTAGCACTGGAGGAAGTGCTAATAGCAATATAGCAGCTATTCTCAGGAAAAGCAGTGGGCCCGGATAGGATCCCGCTGGAATTTTACAAAATCTTTCAAACTGAACTAGCTCCTATATTGCTGGATTTATTTTTGGGGGTGCAATATTCTGGGTGTCCCCCGGGATCTTGGAGTGGTACTAATAATTATTTTCCCCCAAAAAAGATAAGCCAACTGACCCGTCTACCTCTTATAGACCCATCTCATTAATTAATGAGGATGCAAAAATCTACAAAAAAATCCTAGCAGTTCGCGTTACAGGTATCATAGCCAGTCTTGTTTCCCCTTGGCAACATGGCTTTATTCCCGGAAGGGACATAATGGATCATATAAGGTTGGTCGTTGCTCTGTTTGATATTGCTAAGGAAACTAACAGAAATCTGGCTATGATCCTCCTGGACATGGAAAAGGCATTTGATTGGGTGGCATGGGAATACTTATGGGGGTTCTGGCTGCTAAGGGATTTGGCACAAGGGTTATTACAGCAATCAAGCAATGTATAGAGCACCACAAGCAAAATTTCAGTTGAAGGGCATGGAATCCAAGATCATTAGTGGGAAGGGGAAGGGGAACAAGGCAGGGATGTTCCTGCTCCCAATCTTATTTGCTTTATACATTGACCCTTTTATTCAACAGATTATGGAGATTCAAGCAATAACGCAGGGGTTTGAAACCAAAGTGTTAGCCTACGCAGACGATATTGCAGTATTAACATCAAAGAGAAGGCAATAAAGGAAATTGAAGCCATGGCTATCACATTTGGACAGGAGTCGGGATATCTACTGAACAAAACTAAGCTCCAAATAATATGCACTGATAATATTATCTTTCAGGCTAATAGTTGAGCCCGCACAGCCATCTATCTTGGGGTCAAGATTACTCTGGTAGTAGATCAGATCACAAAAATTAATTTTGACCCAATGATCAATAAAATAACAGCAGGTCTCAGACGGATGAATTCATTACATATCACCATCATAGGGAGGATCAACGTCCTTAAGATGGTTATGCTCCCCAAGATAATATATTTATTTAGGGCGCTTCCAGTGGAAATTGAAGGTTCAATAATTAAAACACTAGAGGCCATATTTAGCAACTTTATTTGGCAATATGGTAATTTTAGGAGATCCCTGAAACTTCTCACATTGCCACAAACACGGGATGGTTGGGCTGCTCCCAATCTCACGTTTTACCACTGGGCAACTCTACTGCAATTTATGAATGTACTTCATTTTGAAATGGATGGTAGAGAGAGAATCGTGGGACGAGGAACTTCCAACAATCTATGAGTTGGCACTTGGGGATTGGACTAAAGCACTGCTACTCCGCCAGCTTGAAACTAGCTATTTTGAAAAGGTGTGATTCAAAAGAATTAGGAATGCCTGGAAAATTTCGGGGGGAAATGAAAAACATACTTGAGTAATGAAAAATGTACAAGGTATACACCTATTTGGCGACCGTCCTTCTTTCCCTTGGCCTTTTATGATATAATCGGGAAACAATGGTAACAGCTAGTTTTGAGGATAGTAGGAGATATCTACGCAAGTGGTCAACTACATCTTTTTCCTGATTTGCAGAGAGAGTATGGAATCCCTGATAGACATTATTTTAAATATCACCAAATCAATGGATTTTTTGGTAAACTGAGACAGGCGATTTTGATGGCAAAGATTTCATTGTTTGAGACCCTGGGGGGATCGGTTAGAATAAAACACTTATATGGTACTACGATGGATGAAGCCCCCGATGATATGGAGAAAACAGATAGGATATGGACCAGCAGATTAGAAAACGAAGATATAGATGTAGATATGTCACTTGAGCTGGCTAAAAGAACACATTTATCAAATAATTTAAAGTTCCAACATTTCAAAACATTTTTTAACCTATACTATACACCTGCAAAACTATTCACTTGGGGAAAAAGGGAGTATGATATGTGTTCCAGGTACGGGATCAGACCAGCAGAGGCAATACATATGTTTTACGGCTGCTCCAAATTAGATCAGTTAAAAAGGGAAATGGAAACTGTTAGACCTGTCTGCTCCTGTGAGTCCCCTTACAATTATGATATATTTTGTCCCCTTTAGCCTCCTAGTGTTACTAGTTTTTTTTATGTCCACCAGGATTCTTTTTAGTGTGGCAGGGGGCTAGGTGTTCCTTGACTAGGCCGGCCTTCTTTTCCTCTGAGGCCTAGTCCATATCCTGAAAATTTAGGGACGCCTGGAAACCTAAAATGGTGTCCAGCAACTGCCATAACTGCCACCTTAGGAGAACAGATCCATTGGGTTCTATGGAGAAGGTTCTGGAACCTCCTGGCTGGTTCTGAGAGCTCTAGGTCAGCCTATATAAGGCAATGTCAGGGGTGGCCATTGTGTAGCCCTGACCAGTGTGGAGGGAGGCGACTACAGGAGGAGAGCTTTGCACCCGTAGGAACACGATCGACTTGTGGGCCGGCTGTTCTCTATTTGGATGTGACCACCCTGAAGATGACCAAACCCCACTGAATCAGAATTCCTTTGTGCACCCAGAACATAGACTTTCACCACAAAAGCACCGAAGAACCTATCGGTGTGAACTTAGAAATCAGCGGGGGTTCATACACCCCTGGGACACTCTTGTCATCATTCACCTTGATTACCCCTTTGAAACGGCATTACAGTGAAGAAGGAAGAGGAGCTGAAATCACAACCGCTGCAACTGACTTCGCGACAGGCGAGGCACACTCACTGTGAAAAGAGTAGCGAAGCCTGTAGCGACGGCCGAGGGAGAGATTGTCCATTCCACTTGGAATCATCTGAAGCGGCATTGGTGAATCTGAGAGCCAGCACTTCCGTGGTTTCATTGTGGTGGAGGACGGACCAACGCCAGCAAAGGCGGGGCAGAGGAAGAGCTTCTGGAGGGTAGTCGAGCGTCATCGAGGAAGGCGGAACTGCACCAGGGGCGGACCTGCACAGAAGGAGGAGCAGCGCCACCACCGGTGAGGAGATCGTCAAGTGCGGCGGCGTGTCCCGACGTCGCTTCACGAAGAAGTCCTACTGAGAATCCCGAGCCGCTTTGGAAGAGCGCCGTACGTCTCCATTCCCAATCCTGAGGAGAGATTACCCACCGAGACTGTCCCGCGCCAGTGAGGCAACTCCAGCATAGCACAAGTAAACTGGGATTGACACGGGATGAGGGCGGAGGCTGAACTTAAAGGAACTGGGTCCTGAGGGGTGCCAAACGAATGCCGCAGTGAATGCGACCAGGCCAGCGGTATTTCCCTATTCTATCCTACCACCTTACCAACGAACAGACTCAAAACTGGGCTTGTTTAACCCGTGGACTGCCGCACTCATAGGCGGGGCAGATTAAATTGGGAGAGTGAACCTCGTGTGGGATTTAGGCCGATGACACAAGGAGGTTAGAGAAAGGGGTAACCTCATTATAGAAAAAGTGTGTTTAGAACCACCAAAGTTTCTCTTGCAGAGGAAGGAGAATTTCACTAGGGCAAAGTGAGATGTGTGGCTAACTTACCTGTTCTTTTCTAGTGGGGCGGCTGTGCAACGAAGTGCCAACCCATTGAAAGACAGTGGTTCTAAAATATCTGTGTACCTGCAGGCTTAGGGGTAAAGTATACTCTGGTTCTCTCTAAAGAATCATCAATCGCAATACTTATTCTGTCTGCAATTGTCTTGTATTGATTTCTCTAGGAACAAGCATTTGCAATGCAATAGGTCTCGCATTATTTAAGTTTGAGCTATTAGCATTGTAAATGGCAATTGTTTTTTGCTTTGTGCTATAGTTATTTTTTTACATAAAAAGCTACATATAAAATATGTTTTGTTAAAGTTATTTATGCAGTATCTAAATTTTGTTTGCATGAAAGAGTACAATATTATCTTAGTAAAAAAGTCAAATATTTTAATGGTAATTCACCAAATGTTCATTTATGAGTTGGTTTTGAAAATAGCTAAATTAATAGCTTTGTCATTTACAATGCCAATAGTTATAACTTTCGCAAATGTGACACCTATAGCATTTGTAATGCAACATTTGTATTTATGTGACTTAGATGTATTGATATTACAAATAACAATGGCTTTTAATTTTTTTAATACTTAATAAAAGTGATTGTAATTTATAATGGCAATAGCTTAAACTTTTGTAAATAACTTTTGTGAAGATTATGTTCAGTGTATTTTATTGTAACGAAATCCAAGAACAGAAGTGAAATATTAACATCTTTTTGTGACATTTGTAATAAAGCTTGAAACATTGAGAGAACATATTTGTGCTGTGGTGGTGCTGAGTGATGCTGTGGTGGTGCTGAATGGGGCTGTGGTGATGCTGAGTGATGCTGTGATGGTGCTGAGTGATGCTGTGGTGGTGCTTTGGTCGTGCTGTGGTGGTGCTGTGGTGGTGCTGAGTGATGCTGTGGTGGTGCTGAGTGATGCTGTGGTGGTGCTGAGTGGTGCTGTGGTGGTTCTGAGTGATGCTGTGGTGGTTCTGAGTGATAATGTGGTGGTGCTGAGTGACTGTACTCACTGTCACTCTGCACTCACTGTCACTCTGCACTCACTGTCACTCTGCACTCACTGTTACTCTGCACGCACTCTGCACTCACTGTCACTCTGCACGCACTCTGCACTCACTGTCACTCTGCACGCACTCTGCACTCACTGTCACTCTGCACTCACTGTCACTCTGCACTCACTGTCACTCTGCACTCACTCTGCACTCACTGTCACTCTGCACTCACTGTCACTCTGCACTCACTGTCACTCTGCACGTACTCTGCACTCACTGTCACTCTGCACTCACTGTCACTCTGCACGCACTCTGCACTCACTGTCACTCTGCACTCACTGTCACTCTGCACTCACTGTCACTGCACTCACTCTGCACTCACTGTCACTCTGCACTCACCCTGCACTCACTGTCACTCTGCACACACTCTGCACTCACTGTTTCTGCACGCACTCTGCACTCACTGTCACTCTGCACTCACTGTCACTCTGCACTCACTGTCACTCCGCACTCACTGTCACTCTGCACTCACTGTCACTCCGCACTCACTGTCACTCCGCACTCACTGTCACTCTGCACTCACTCTGCACTCACTCTGCACTCACTGTCACTCTGCACGCACTCTGCACTCACTGTCACTCTGCACACACTCTGCACTCACTGTCACTCTGCACGCACTCTGCACTCACTGTTTCTGCACTCACTGTCACTCTGCACTCACTGTCACTCTGCACTCACTGTCACTCTCCACTCACTCTGCACTCACTGTCACTCTGCATTCACTCTGCACTCACTGTCACTCTGCACTCACTCTGCACTCACTGTCACTTTGCACTCACTCTGCACTCACTGTCACTCTGCACTCACTGTCACTCTGCACTCACTGTCACTCTGCACTCACTGTCACTGTCACTCTGCACTCACTCTGCACTCACTGTCACTCTGCACTCACTGTCACTCTGCACGCACTGTCACTCTGCACGCACTCTGCACTCACTGTCACTCTGCACGCACTCTGCACTCACTGTTTCTGCACGCACTCTGCACTCACTGTCACTCTGCACTCACTGTCACTCTGCACTCACATTTCTATTATGATATAATGCGATTTTAAGTGCTATAGTGCCGGCTCATACTATCGATTCAGTATATTATAAAGCGATGAATACAACACTTTAGAATATTTCCGTTCCCCAGGTGGCATGTCAAAAGCCTGGCATTTCTTGTCCACATCGATGCCGTGGCTGTCACAGCCTTCTGGGAAGCCGAACCTTTTGTTTCCCCGCCACAGAATGAGATCTGCATATTCAGTGGAATGCAGTCACATCACAGTTGCTGTTTTGGGGTGAGACGTGTTGCCAAACAGCTGCTGCTTTGTCTTGCTGTCCCAGAGGTCCCACGGGAGCGGGCCATTTTTCGGGTTGTGTTTTTTGGACACGCATGGGATACGCTGTGTAAAGGACAGATCTGAGGAGCGGCACGTACACACGCAAAAATAAACAACATGGAGTGTAGGGGGTTTGGGAGTAGAGTGGGGGGTCGGTGTAAGTGGTGCTGGGTAATTAACATTGAGGGGGGTGCTAATAATGCAGGCTTTGAAGGGGACAAACGCAAACCAACAATCGCAAAAGTAGAAACTCTTCAGCAACACAAACCTCCCCAATACCCTCCTCAGGAAATAGAATGCTACTTAACATTTTGATGACCTGATCATTCTTACAGAGTGCAAGTATACTTTTCTCTCACAATTAAACTGTGATTACTATTCAACTGAATGATACTACTTTTATCAACCTCACAAGGGGGAATGGTTGAATCGGCTATGCTGAGATTCATACCAGTGGCCTACGTGCAACCCTATTATTTCGGAATCCAGTGTTTAATCCGGAAAATATTTTACTGTGAAATTCTGCTACAAATATGATATCAATTCGTGGCACTACCGATATGAACTGCAATTCAACAGATGTTCTCTATTTTAAATGCACACTGCCTTCTGAGGCGTGCTTTAGGGACTAAATAAATGGAAGAAGATTCATACATGCGATTTTGGCCTCATTACTGAAAATATTGGGGGATGCAAAAAGACTAGCAGCGCACACGGCTATATAGCATAGGTGGTTACCATTTCCGGATGTTTACATTTTAGAGAGCGGTGTTGGCAACAATTAGAATTAACAATTGAAACCAATAATTAACAAGCAGAACATGTGCCAGTTTACAAATAATACAATGTTCACAACTTCGCTTAAAAAGTGATTCTGTATACCTTCAGTTCTCATTCCCAAAAGAGCATCTAAAACTAAAGGTAGCAAATTTACTATCAGCTGTCCAGTCACCAGTGTACACAACGACTTCATACGCTGACCAATACACTTGGATGTCCGCTATCCCGAAGTCCCGTACCTGAAACTGCTCGATGGTCTTGAGCGGCTCTGTGCAATTGGTTAGGGTGTCTTTAAGATCGTCTCCGTTAGCTACACCCAGGTCCTGCAGCCCGGAAGCCCGGAAAACATTCTACGCGTCCGAAGGGCTCCATCACCCGTCCCGGTCAATTCGCTTCCGAGACGTGAACGAATCACGTAAATCTAAAGAACAACTTAATCTAATTACATTTTTTCCCCACTTCAGTGCCTGAATAAAGTAATTGAGAACTGAAAAGTGTTGCATTACCTTTGCAGACAGTTACATGTGGAGACTGCGTTATAACACCCAGTTCAGCAGTAGAATTCTCCTGCGAGCAGGAAGTCAGGCAGGCCGGGGGCGGTACTGCGGGACACCTCTGTGACGTCATTCCCGGGCCGCGCTCTGATTGGCTGCTGGCCCGGGACCTGACGTGCAACCAGGAAGAGGAGCCGGCAGCAGGAAGTGGCGTGAGCATTGCGGCCCCGGGGCTCCCGTGACCAGGAAGGAGCCCTGGATACTGTTTCCCTTAAAGTCCCGGTCCCGAGATGGGGGACCGGGTGAAGACCCGCGGGGCGAAGCGGGCGCACTGAGGAGGCAGGGCTCCCATGTGGAGAGAGAGCCCCGCCGAGCGCTACCACCGCCCGGCCACAGAGAAGCCTTCTGTCCAGCAGCGGGCCCCCGTGATGTGGGGAGAGCCTGCAGCTGCGGAGGAAGGGAAGGAGCCTGGAAACCCGGGGAGCGCCTGCCAGACACCGGTGAGTGGAGCCGGGAGGAGAGGGGCTGGTGTGTGTGGAGGGGTCTCTGTGTATGCGTGTAGGTGCGGCGGCGGCGACGGGGGGTGTGCCTGTGTATGCGTGTGTATGTGCGCATGCGTGAGTGCTGTGTATGCATGTGGCTGTGATGTGCGCATGCGTGAATGTGGGTGCGCGTGCAAGCAGCTGAATCCAGCCGGGGAGAAGCGCGTGACAGTTTCTTGTCCGTCATTCCCCCGTGTCAGCTCGCTATAGTTCTCCACCTGGACCGCATCCTTCGGATGCGTGTTCCCAGGCTCGACCTAAAAAGGAGGGTAATGTAAACTGATACTGAAACGTGTTATGAAATGTATTAAATGATATAAACTGCATTAATTTGAAAGGTGATGTACCAATGTAACAAAAGAGCTATCAAACCAAAGAGAACAGAGTCTATTTTTATAAAGTACGAACCTTATTTTCCTAACAAGGTGTAGTGTCATTTTTGGAATGGATGGGCGCTGAGTTCCTGAGAGATTTTACGCAAGCTTCACACATTAAGCCTTTGGAATTAGTCTTCCCCTCTGTGCCATGCTATCCACGTGTTGGCTAGGAAACCCCTAGGTCTAACATAAACATTTTGGGAAAAGATTTTAGGAAGGAGTGTTGAGCTAACCCCCTCGCTTATGATAATGGGCCACGACAATAGTATCAGGCTGGACCGAGGTCAGATTGGTATTGTATTTATTTCAGTTACGGTTGTTAGATTAATAGTGGCAACAAGGTGGAAAAACTCGTAGCCCCCCGGTTCCAAGAGTGGCTGGCTCGCTTAGTTGCAATTTATAAAATGGAACAAGCACTATGAATGCAGGGGTTATCAGGCTAATATATGGGGGAAGAAACCTTGGCTCCAAATATCAAATTGGCTGCTCGGGGTAGATTAAAGATACTTAGAATTGTTGCACAATGATTTTTGCATTTATATAAATACTGCTATTACTTGATTTTCTTTTTTTTTCTTTTAGGAAATTAATTATGATGTGAAAGGGATAATACCGGATTTTGTACAGTGTATATCATTCAATGTAATTCAATGTAATTAATTATGTAACAGAGAAAAAGAATAGTAGTAGTAAAGTGCCCAGAGTTTTAAAACCAACAAAAACAGAGTCAAAAACAGGAGGCCAAAAAACAAAAAGTCTGGGGGTAAACCTGCTTAAAAAGCCAAGTCTAACCCTCCTTCCGGTCGGATGGTGCGGTCCTTGTGGATGATTTTGTAGCTATCTGGGATGGCAATGGCGATGTTTGTTGCTAAGATGAGGTTCATCCAGGTTTCAGTGAAGAAGCCGATGTCGGTGGAGACAGATTTGAGCAGGTCCCAGATCACCACAGGGTGCTGTGGAGAGAGCAGGTGCTCAGCAGGATACAGTTGAGCGGTCTGGTTCGGTTCTTGTGGAATGTGCTGTTGGTCGGTCTGGTGTGCAAATTCAAGTGAAGGTGCGGTTGCAGTTACGGCAGGTGAAGGGACACTGTCATTCAGCAATGCTGGGTGGCAGGTGCGGAATCGTCCTGTGTTGAAGACGTGGAGGGTGCTGGCGTCATATTGGTGAGCGGTCCGGGATCCAGGGGTCCATGGTGCTGGGCGCCGTCCAGGTGCAGATAGGTGAAGACGGGATTACCTTTGGTGCACCAGCGGCGCGTCCACTGCGTGGCTGTGCTGCGTCTGCCATTAAGTAGTGCTGAGGAGGGATGGTCAGCTCGGAAGCGAGAAGCAGCGCTGGAGGGGGTGTTGCTGCAGGAAATGAAGCAGTGGCAAGTGTGGGAAAAGGGAGATACAGAAAGTTGCAGAATAAGAGAAAAGGGGAAAGTAAAGAAAATATTGAACAAGCATTGGAAATGCAATAGGTCTCGCATTAGGAAAGTTTGAGCAATTGGTATTGTAAATGACACTTTTTTTATTTATGTGTTGGTTTTGTAACTAGCAAAAGTAATAGCTTTGTCAGTTACAATGTCAATAGTTTTAACTTTCGCAAATGTGACACCTATAGCATTTGTAATGCAACATGTTTTGTATTTACGTGACATAGATGGCAGCTCTGGTCGTTAGGCCACATCTCTAGAGAGCAGGAGAGTGCAGCAGGGGAGAGAAGCACAGCAATATATAGATTCAATGTATGGATACTTTATGTTGATATAGTGAAAATCTACACAGTTCCGCCCATGAGGGACAGACCTTCACAAACCTGCTCCAGAACATCAAATCAAATTAGGATGTAAAGAAGTTTAGTAACAATGTAACTGGATTGCTGCATGTATAAATACTATTATTAGTAGACTTTGCAACTATTGCACTTCAAACAACTTATACATTTCCGACTTGTTTTTATCGTAAAGAGCTTGGAAGAGCCATATACACCACATGAACTTTATAAAAAAAGCATATGTTAATTAGGTATGTTTAGTACTAATTTACTCTGGTAGTAGTACTGTAAAGTCAGAACAGGACAGGGGGCATGGTGTCTAGGAGACAACAGTAGGTGGAACGGGGAGGGGGGGGGTGTTGAGGACGAGCACGAGGAAGTTAGGTGCAATGTCTGACGAAGGCAGGCCCACGGGAGGCCGCAGGCGGAGGGAAGGAAAATATGAAAGCCTTTGGAGGGATTGTGGGCAAAGGGAGCCAGGAGTAAAAGGTGTGATCTTCCATGAGGTGGAGTGGGGGCTCAAGTATATGTGGGGTGGCGGGGATGCGAACTAGGGGACTTAGGCATTCATAGAATTGTTAATGGTGGTACTGCATTGCGTGCTGCGGCAGCCTTAGACACTTGTTTGTGGTGGGCGGACTGTAAGACACTGGGTTGGGCTGGATTTTGGTAGGATAGACGCACTTTGTGCGAGAACGCGCGCACATTTTTTTCCCATTACTGCCGCGCCCACCTTCACCGCCACAGCAGGCAGCTCACTACGAGAGTAAGATTGCGTCAAGTCAGCCTGCCTACTCAACCAGACTCGTAGTAATTAGTATGCGTAACACGAGGCAGGTTAATAATGAGTAAACAAAAGGCCATGAATGCTCTTGCAACCCGTGTGAATGTGCCCCTCGCTTCGAGTCTCACGCCTCCCTCGTTCTCGCTGTCCCAAGTGAGTCCTTGTCGGCCTGTTCGCCACAGGTAAGTTCAGTATTAACTTACTTTGGTAGTAGTACTGTACTGTCACGTCAGAAAAGGGCGGGGGCATGGTGTCCATGAAACAACAGTAGGGGGCAGGGGGGTGTTGAGGACGAGCACGAGGAGGTTAGGTGCGATGTCTGTGGAAAGCGAGCCTACAGGAGGCTGCGGGTGCAGGGTTGGAAAATGAGAAAGGTTTTGGAGGGATTGTTGCCATGTAACTCAACGTCTGCTTTTGTAATCAGTTCTCGTGTAATGCTCTTACCATGTATCATTTTCGTTCCTATTGTGAAGCGCTCTAACACCCTTCGGGTAAAGTGTGCGTTATATTAAAAGGCCTAAATAAATACAAAAGTACATAAGTAAAGTTAGTGGAAGTAGAGATCACGCAGCTGAGATTGTTTTCTTGTATCCGAAGCAGCGGATGTTGTGATGGGGTGACCATTTGTCACTAAACTGAAATAACACGTGGCAGCGCCTGCTTAGTATCCTTTTGAAGTGTCCCTGTGCTTTGTAACAGTCTACTTCTAATGAAAGCGGAAACAGTGTTGATGGCTGTAGGGTGGGGGAAAGGATGTCTTGAACAGCGTAAATGCAAGTAAATGGCTGCAGGCTGGGGGAAGGCTGTGTTGAACTGCCCATGTGCAAGCGAATAAAACGAATACAAACGTGAAATGGAGTAAAAAGCACGTAGAAATATGGTGAATTGTTAGAGGCTTGATAGGGGTAAATGGAATTTTAAATGTAAGAACGTAGTGCAGAATACAATAATGCGTTTCATTTGGCATGGCAAGTTATAGTGTCTTTACTAGTTTTGATGTGTATCATTTTGTGCATGCATATCACTGTTGACACGCAGAGGTGAAGGGTGATAGTGTCCGTATCACTGTGGTTTGCTGCGAGATTAAAAAAAACGTCCAAGTAACGATTTCCAAAGCAGTAAAAGTGTGTGTATCACTGTGGAGACACAAAGGTGGTACAGAAACAGATGACCAGCTGAAAGGTGTGCACATCACCATGCAACACGCACTAAGGAATTTTTCGCTGTACCACGGAAAGGCAGCACACTGGCGTGGAGAAGCAATCTCACATGAGATGGCTGTTATTGATGTTGATCACACGCTGAAGGGTGTGCGTGTCATCGTGTAGACATGCGTTGTAGAGGTAACTGTAGAATACCTTGAAAAGGCACACTGGAAGGAGAGCTTACATAAGATGGTCGCTGTTGTGAGGCGTGTGAGGGAAATGGCTGATGACATGGGGGAGTGCGCTGAAACTTTCGAGAGGATCGAGTGCTCAGGCAGTTGTGAGCAAAAAGTACGGGAAGACGGAGGGCATTTCTGTGGGGAGGGGGGAGGAGAAATGCGACACGGCGGGCAGGGGAGGGGGCGGAGCGGGGAGAGGGAACAGACGGAGGGAAGGCAGATAAGGGGAGGGGGGAGGAGAAATGCGACACGGCGGGCAGGGGAGGGGGCGGAGCGGGGGCCTGGAGTGCGGCTGAGGGAACTGATGTGCACGCGCTTTTAAGCTCAATGCGCATGCGCATTGAGCTTAAAAGTCACGGGCACTGCAAGGAATCGCCACGATTCCTTGCAAGCCAGTTAAAGAGTGGTTAAGCCCCCATAGTCTCGCAAGCTCGATGCGCATGCGCATCGACAGGCGAGACCTAAAAAGGGCAAAACCAGCATAAAGGAAAAAAGGCAAAGAAAGGAAGAGAGCAGAAGCAAGAAATGAGCAGGGAGCGGAGAGGCTCACCCACTCGACCAGCAGGGATGAGGCGCAGGTGCCTGCGAGGAGAGCCTCAGACATACGAACCTGGAGTTCAAGGGGCAACAGCTATAAGGCAAAGCTTTGCGGTGGGGGTGATGGAGCAGTGACTCGTAGAAAAGAGACTTGCTCGGACACAATCCTCTCAAGTACCTTTTAAACCCCTGTATTAACCTTGTATTGTGTAAATTAATATGCACAACAGACTACACTAAAGAAGAAGAAGCTTGCCTATGTGTTTTACTAACAAGTAAATCAAGTGAGATTCTAAAATGGCCGGTAACTGAAAATCTTTAGTACCCATGCGTCTACTGCATCTACGTAGTATGACATACTTTCGCTTAAAGGGAATTTCTTGTGCTTTCGCAGTTGCCAACAAGATGGCTGCTTTCAAACTCACATGCTTGGCATCTCCTTTGTTGGAAAATAAAACATAATATTTTACTATTGGAAAGTATTAATAAGTAAATGGGGTTAGAATAGAGATAGGTGGTATACAGTGAAACCATTTATTCTTGAAAATAACATCTGTCTTTCTGACTTCATTATTAGTGCACCTTAGGGTCTATTAACAAAGGGCTAACTGAAAAGAGTGATATGTAAGCATGGTGTGAGGATCACCTCCCTTTGCCTGTCCAATCCCAGTTAGGCGTTTCATGATATTGAACATTTTTTTGGGAGGTACGTCAATTTTGTAGGGTATAATTGAGGTAGCTCTTAGTTAGTAAGCATTGAGAAGCACAGAGCATGAGCTCGGGATACTGCCCGATAACTCGTCGATACTGAATGCTGCAGAGACCGAGATGCTGTCGGAGTGACGAGTGATGCTGAAGAAGAATCGAATTGCGGAGCCATATACCTTAAGATACATAATTTAGAAGAAGATTGTGGTAGAATCTCGAGGAGGAAGAGAGTGTCAGAAAGGGTGATAGAGAGGTCATCTGTCCTGTCCTGATTCCTGTCCTGATTCCTGTCCTGAAACCTTTGGTCACTAGATCTTTCCTTTGGGACCCTTCCCAACCCCTTGGCCAGGGGGTTGGTTTTCACTCCATACTTGACCGGTGATCAAGGTGACCGAGTTCGCCGAAACGCGCCTGGTGTTTTGGGCACAGCAAATGCACTTTTCGATGATTTGAAAATAAACAATACCTGCAACTGAAGCCATCGTAAGAGTCCGTTTCTCTGTTTGTTGCTAATTGGCATCGTGGAGTTGGTGTTTGATAATTATATGTCTGTTTATGTGCATATGTCCTTTTCTTTCTATCCTCTCCTTTCCATGCATAGCCATTGCGTAGTATAAATGAATGCATTTAATAATTGATTTATTAAATCTTCCTTCCTAATAAATAACGGAGACTGTTCTGTACTTTGTAAGTGGTTCACATGAGATTATTCTTAGATAAAGATTTAAAATACTTCCTGACTCTGTGGTCATTTAATATGTGTAAGTAAATTGATTTATGTCACTTCACTATCATCTAGTTCAACGAATGGTCCATCGACCAGAGGAAATAACTTTTTGATCAGTGAAAGATTAGTTAGGAACCAGAGGTAACTAATCTTGATATGGTAAGCAATTCAAGCATGACCCCAGTGGTTATTGCCAGGTTTTTGTGTATGTGTGTATGGGCCCAGGTGAGTATATGCTGTTCGATTACATGTTGCTGGTAAGCCGCTGGATCAGGGGGAGCAACGCACTGATAAGGTCAAGTGATGTTTATGCTTTGTAAATATGCTTTAGTGTTGAATGGGTGTTTTTAATTCCTTTGTTCATAGTACAGGAGACATCCTGCCAGTGATTAATTTGCAAAACTATAAGTGCCAGGACCCAATAAATCTCTCAGGAGGCAACTTCCTCTTGCAACAACCACTGCCCCTGCCAACACTGCCAAATCGTAGGACCAATTGCCTGAACACACTGCTATTATTATATTTTAGGGTATATTTAATTGCTACTCTTATCTCTTCTGTTGCAAATAGACAGACAGCACCTCATTGTGATGGGCTGTCATAAAAAAGTGCTACTGTGAAAAATGAAATGTCAGTGCTGAGCATCAGTAAACACCAGCACAAATTAAGAACTGCCTCCTGAATTCCCTTTCACCCAGAGGCACCTCAAGGTCGGTATTAGCCATTCATCAACAGTTATTTTTTAGCAAAAAAAAGAAACTGTTATTGTATACTTTAAAAATAGATTGGGAATGTTGTTGCCCTTAGATTCCTCCACTTCAACCACTGCTTTCGAGTGACATAAAGTAATTCCTACATAATGTATTGTCTAATGGCACCACTGTGTTTCCTACTCTGTGTTTTTTAGGCGTATATTCAGAATGTAGGAAAGACCCTTTGCATTTTTTAGTGCTTCTTTTTCTCTGTTGGTGAAGCCAGTGGCCCTTTAAAGGAAAAGGGTTGAAAAAACATCACTTTGAGAATGTGGAAACGGACATTCCCTTTGCAGAGCACCATCTCTGCAGTCACAGGAATCACAGAGGAAATGCTGCCTCATTAATATGAGTTCAATCAGTTCAAAAGTAAAGTTTATTTAAACCATTTGGTCTTTAAACCACAGCACATATATTATCATTTAAAAATAGTCTACACATTACAAAGTCATATTCTTAAACAATAAAACAAATCATAATATCCTTAAAACTTCATTCCTACCATAAACAATTAATTTTATTTTAAATTGCAAAGCACCTCGCTACTCTTAAGCTTCAACTGGACCAGTATTAATATGAACTGAACAGCTGTTCTTCAAATCTGTGCAAACAGCCCCAATGCCTTCTAGAAGATTAATACATCTGGCATAGTTCACAAATGGACTGGGTAGTATCACAGATGATTTGTAAACGCAGAATGATACAAAATTTTCATTTGGACATCGGGTCACAAATGAAGACAATATGTATGAAACTTATAAAGAGGATTAGTTATCTTCACCTGCATGGACACAAAGGGCAGTTCCCTGGACCACTGGTTGCTCCCTCAAGGCCAGCAGTCATTATTCCAAAAGGGAAAGCAGTCCATTAGTGACACATGACCTTTTGAAAAGCAATTGTGATCACAAATCTTCGATATATCCCTTTGCCACTCACAATAGGGAATCATGAATGAATGACAAGATTTATGCCACACACAGTTGAAGAGAGAGAAAACTGACAAACCCAAATATCAGGATGTTCGAGTAAAAAGCCATGTTTCAAGTAGCTTGTGAAACAGAGATTCATTATTGATGCCCCAGAGCTTGAAAAGGAGGAGGTTCCAAGCTTGCGCTACCAAAAAAGAAAAGGAGACACCCCCTTTCCTACTACGTTTGACTATAGGAATAACAGCAAGTAGAGCATCGTATAAATCTGTCCAATGGATATTAGGGGACAGAGATATAGAAGGCTCGATAAGCAAGCACTATGGTTTGAATAGAACCCTTTTTTTAATTGGCAGTCAGTGTAAGGCATTGAGATGGTGAGAAATGTGAGCCCGATGAGGGAATGAAAAAATATATATATATATATTAGTTTTAACAAGTAGCCGCATCACTCACCAACAATCCATCAATGCCACCACAAAATGCATCAGATATGTATGCATAGTGCAAGCATCAGAAAATGTTAATATCGTTACACCGTTAGTCCATTTTGTGCCGACCACCTGCCCCATATCTTGCAATGCATTCGGGGTATCCCCGTGCCTCGTAGGTTGGCTTTTCTAGTCGAGGACACCAGTCCACCCCCTTCTTCTATACCTCCAGCGACAGGGGCTCTGGCAGTTTCCAGGCACAAGCAATATCCCTTTTGGCCTCCAGTGTGGTCCCCCCAATAAAGGTCCTTTCCAGTCTCAAAGCCCAATTTCCTTTAAGAGACCCAACAGGGCCATATTAGGACCAAGATCAATCTAGTGGCCCAGTACCACAGAGAGCTTACAGCCTATCCCTCCCCAAAAGAAGAATATCACTTTGGCATAACCAGGCCAGGTGGGATTTTTAACAGCAGGTGAGCAGCCACATTCTGTATCACCTTTAGCCAATTGATGAGACAAGCACAAGATATTAACATAGCACAAGACATTTGCATAGTCCTATATAGAGGTGTCCAAAGTATGGACCACAGTTTTCCTGCACTGAAGCGGCAGAAGAATAAGACATTTCTATAGTGCCCACAGCAGCGCAAAGCATGAGCCTGCCACAGCAGGCACATGAGGCTGCTCTGCCAGTTTAACTTCCAAACGGAAGAGGAAGAGGGCATCTCTTTTACCCACCTCTTAAATGCAATTCAGAAAGGTTTGCAAAGTCCCTTTTTTGTGAGTCACAAAGTCTTTTCTGACTCACAAAAGGGCTTTGCAACATTGTAAAAAGGTGTATTGCAGTGAGGTTTTGTGTATTGCAGGCTTTGTAACCACAAACCCTCTTTGTACATTGGGCCCAAGATTCTGCTGCTGTTTTGTCCAACCACCCTGCCATTTTTCATGTTTGCACTGCAAAAGTTCCTTTATTTTTTTGGCTTTGTCCAAAGAGCCGTCTGAACCTTAGGAGGAGTGAGAAGGTTTGGTACGCGTGGGTCCTCAGCTTCCCAAACTATAAACTTTAACTCACAAGAGGGAGGGTGTACCCAATTGATCCTCTATACCATCTATTGTTCTATGGTGTGCGTGGATGTTACAAATATCACAAGTAAGTGTGCGGATGGCACACAGGTAAATTAGTGCCCACGTCACATTTCTTGGATATATATTTTTATATAAGTTTTTGGGTCCTCATTCATCACATTTCTTGGATATACATTTTATATATATTTTTGGGTCCTCATCCATAGGTACCTCCTTTGGCTTGCTTCATCATTGGACCTACACCCAGATCACCTATTGTGACTGGGCGGGCACTATGAGTTTGTAAGCGGAGCTCTTTGGAGGTATATGCTGGGAATTAGATTTGTTAAAAATGCCTATAGATCCTATAATCCTATTGCAATGAGTGAGGTCTATGGCAAGGTTGAAAGCAGTTAGATGTTTGTCAGGATACTATGGTCCTTAACATCTATAGGTCGACATGTTTCAACCTTTAGTTTGCCCGTGAAGGGTCAGACGGATTTTTCCAGGGCCTAAATTGGTATTTTTACCCTGCGTCTGAAAGTTTATTTTACCTATCTTTATGCCTTCATTTCAACCTTTCATGAAGTATGCACATAACATACAAACCATACTTGCCGGACTCTTTCTGGTTTGGCCATTGATAGGTTAAATAGTGTTTAGACATCATGGGGTTTACAGGGGAGGACAGTCCTTGTAGTCACACTTTCGTCAAGAGAACTCATCTGCCGTCCAGACGTGACTGTCTCCCTGTTTCCCCAAATGTTCCACGATACAATATATGGTATAGAGGATCAATTAGGTGCACCCTCCCTTTTGAGAGTACACATTTGTCCAATGAGCCCCAGATTCAAGGAACCACAAACAGCAACTCTAGAGATAAACTGGGTCATTGTTAGTGCCAGTAGTTATGGGAGTGATCTCAAAGCTGTCTCCCTACTATCCCTGTCACGCATGGGTCCTCTGTCAACCCCCTTACTTTTAGGTTTTGGTTGGAAGATGTTTATGTTGTGGGGTAGAGAGCAACTGCACCCAAGAGACAATGCCTAATGCTCCATCACATGGAAATCTAGAGACCTTACAATAATAATCTCTTTCTTTCACCAAGAATTGATTGCTAACACGTTTGCAAAGGTCAATAAGAAAGTGATTGAGAACACGAGAAAGACTGCAGCCACGGGATGCTGCTCTAAGAAAAATACGGCTAGCCCATTCCTCACTTTTGTACTTTCGCCACTGAGTTCTGTGGGTTGGATACACATAAGTTCTCACTATAACCGCATATAATAGAGAGTAACCTGTTTGGTAACATGTGAATTCTCAGTATGTTTTGGGAGCTGGGTAAGCGTCCACTGCCAAACTACATGCTCTCCTTCAACAGTGCAAAAAACAAGGTCATATTGAGTGGCCGGCATCAAAAAGTAAAACACTATGGGGCATATGTACAAGAACTTAAGGCCGCGGTGGCATCAATTTTTTGACAGCCTTTTTTATTGCAGTATTTACAAGTTGCCGCTAACTGCAGTTAGCAATAGTTTTGCAGTTAACATGAATTTTCTGGATCGCGACATCTGTTAGTGGACTTAACGAAAATGAGATGCAAGGTGGGCGTTCCTGTGAAAAAACTGCAACAAAATCCACTTCACAATATTTACTAAGAAATTTCTTTCCAGCGACAAGCCCCCCAAAACTGCAGCTAAGTCCAGTTAGCGGCAGGCTTTTAAGACCAGAAAATAGCTGGTGTAATGGTGCAAAGACAACTGTACATAAGGGAAACAATCCCAGAATCACATTAACAATTTCCAGGACACCATGGAGGTACTACTCTTGCAGCTTGGAGCTCCAAAAAGACCACCACCACCTCCACCACCCCCACCAGCACCACCACAGAGGCAGCACCGCAGAAGAGAGCGGGTCTACAGCCAATGGATCACCCTGATACATTTCCCACCAGAGGATGTGATAGCCCACTACAGGCTAAAAAGGACCTCCATCCTAGGCCTACTCACTCAGATAGCGCCAAGACTGCAGGCACCATCCCAGTGATCCACAAACATCCCTCTATAGACTAAGCTACTTGCAATGCTGTACATGTTGGCCGCAGAGGAGAGCAGGTCTATCGCCAACGCATCACCCTGATAGAGGATGTGATAGCCCACTACAGGGTAAAAAGGGCCTACTTCTACTCACTAAGATAGCGCCAAGGCTGCAGGCACCATCCCAGCGCTGCACACACATCCCTCCGCTGACAAAGCTACTTGCAGTGCTGCACATTTTGGCCTCTGTTACCTTCCAACCACCCACTGCCAGAGTCGTGGAATCGTGGACCACCTGGGCCTGTTCATCAATGTTGTTGCAAAGTTTCAAGGGAGTGTGCATGACTCATACATCTTTCGCCAAGCGATCATCAACCAGAATTTGGAGAATAGCACATATGGAAATTGACTGCTTGTTGGTAAGTACAAACTGGACACACCACACACCTCAAGTCCCTAATCATGTAGCTCAAATATGTGAGAATGCACATGTAGCAAATGTAATATGACATACCTTGTAACAGGTCCAACTACTATACACAAACACCCAATGCCAAATAATCAAGACATATGTAAGTAGGCCCGCCAAGGGAGTAGCCCAGAAAATCTCACACAAACCACTATGTCGTTCTCGGAATAAAGATTTTGCAGAGCTCCTCAGACTGCAAGGGTGCCTCCCTCATGGGGATGCAAGTATTGCTGCAGCAAGAGAGCCCCAATTGCACCCAATCAATCACTAAAGTTGATTAAACATTAGTCTGGGTCGTGTCAGAATGGAGCATGCATAAAAGAGCAAACAAACAATGGAAATCTAAATCTCATAACATGTTGTGCATCCATATGGCTCCCCTGGTGATAACAAGATAGCCACTCACCTGAAATCCAGGTGGTTCCACTTGGGCGAGGACTGTTCCTGAATACCTCTGAAAGTACGCAAAGAATTATGATTTTATTATGCATCAAACTGTTACGATCTCCCAGGGGGATATGGATGAAGAAACAAAACAAGAGAAATAAAACAAGGCTGCCAGCTGCTTCTGGATAGGAACAGTCATCTTCTGGGAACTCGAACTGGCTGTTAGTGGGGTTCACAATTGTTCCATTACTGACTCCTGAAGTGTCACCAAATATGTTATAGTACTTTTTGATCAGGTTTGCCGAACAAAAGAAACATCATTAAACACCATGAGTCTCACCTATTGTGTGGTGTTGTACAAAATATATGCATCAACTGAGAGTCTAACAATTACCTTAACATCAAGGAATCAAAGTAGGTATACATGAATTTTGTTGTTATTAGCTGGGTAGAAATCTGTGAACAATGTTCAATTAACTAGAGCTCTGTGAGTGAATAAATAATAATAATTAGAAGTTATGTCCTTTCACTTGTGACTGTTACACTATTATAATAAAGGGAAAAACATTATACCATTCAATAATAGAATGACGTTAAACCACTAAAGGAAGTTATAAAATATTTCCAAAACGATTTTTCTCTGTAGCGTCTTAGTCTATTTTTTTGATCTCAGAACGATTCACTGAATGCCACAGAATTGTCTCAAGATTAAGTTTTCTAATATCTCCAAGCGCTGTGTCTCTTCAAATATTTCCAAGCGCTTTGTCTCAGTAACTTTTCTAAGTTCCAAAACAATTCTCACATAGTAATAGTTTGTCGACAGATTAGACGAAAAAATAATGCCTCATCAAAATACATTGGCTCGCCTTTACTGTAAACGTTGTCTTCTTTACTGCAGGTATCTGGCCAATGAGAGCGGCTGAGAAGAAGGAACGCCTCTGGAAAGAGAGACGTCGCAGAGAGCTGAAGGCCACAGGAAACGCCTCTGTAGTCGGAAACCAGAGCAGGAGGCAAGACGGCTAGGGATTGCAGGACCGGAGACTTCGGTAAGCGGAATCTCTTCTGGAAACAAAGCTAAGCAAAGTTCATTTGTATGCTTGAGCTTTAAATAGATGGAGGGCACATGTGCTGGAGACTCATTTGCTTAACCACCATCAGGTGCTTGATGGCTGCAATCACTTGTGCAGGAGGTACCTAATTAGAATACACATGCTGGAGGGAGTGTGTGGACATTTTTAAATCTTCATTTAAATACATATGGCAGTCTTTGTGACTAACTGCTTTTCTAGGCCTTGTGCATCCATAAGTGAGAGGTTTATAAGCAAGACAAAGGATTATTCTCGATCCCCAAAGAAAGGTAGCAATACTGTCTTGGGAGATCGGGGGTCCGACGAAACTGGCTGCCGTGATCCTAGCGGAAGTTATATACAGAAGATGATGTCTCTTCCTCAAATCTCACTTATAACATAAGCATTGGACCTTATAGGTTTTTATGCATTTACAGGATATTCTATAATCAAGTTATTATCCCAATTATCCCAGGTCCCCCACATTCTGAATCTTTTTCTTGAAGAGCTCGCAAGATCCAATCTATGGATGCGTTTCACCAAGGATACCCAGTCTAATATCATTATAGGTTGAGAGGAGATCCATTTTAAACAGATTTTCCTCCTTGTAAGCAAAATTAACAAAAATAAAAGAGAAACTTGTGAATTGGAGAGATTATAACTTAGACTCACTTCCGGAAAAACCCCAAAGATAACCAAGATCAGGCTTACCTTAATTTCTTGCCCCAACACCTCAGAAAGAGTCTTACTGACATTATGTCAGAAACCCTGGATAGAAGGACACTGCCAGAACATATGTAGATCATCCTCATTATCAGAAATGCACTTTGGGCAGAACTTCTGCTGATCTCCTACCAGTTTTGAAAGTTTCTTCGCTGTCCAATATGCCCTATGGAGTGTGAACATATGGTTTCTGTTAGTTGGGCAGCTTTAACCACATGCCATAAAGTGCACATCGATACTTGCCATAGGTGTGTTACATTGGTCAAAGACAGATCTCTTCTCCAGGGCTCTTCCATAGGTAGGAAAGGTGGCTACCCCTTAATCAAAAGCCAATACCACTTGGAGACTTCTTTACGTTGATGAAGGGGACCCCGTAGGATGATTTCATGATCTTCATTTATTTCTCCCTCTTTATCTAATTACAGCCCAGCTTGATAACTGATAAAACTTGAATCTTGAGAGTCTTTGATGTGTAGTATTGGAAAGTACTTCCCATGGTAGAAGTTTATTCTCTTGTAAGAGTTAACCCAAATTCAAAATACCTTCTTCCAGTAGTGGAATAGACAGGCTATCTTTTAGACAAGTTAGAGTCCCTGGGGAGTTCCAAATAGGGACCCCTGAACTATAATATGGAATTTTTAGGATCTTCCTTTTGTAATACCATACTTCGCAGGCAGACTCTAACACCTTAAGTTCGATTTTTTTTTAATATTTGGGGTGTCCAAACTTGAACAAACAACCATCACCACCCTGAGGAGTATTTTTGGCCATCGCTTAAAACATTGGTGAGAAACAAGAAGCATTAGATAGGCGGGGCCTTGCATTCTTTAATTGGAAGGCATAACAGTAAAATCGAAGGTCAGTACAGGCAATGCCTCCCTTCAACATGGCGCATCGCTACTTCCTTCATGCAATTCTTACCCCTTTGTTAGACCAAAGAAAGCTATTTATAAGGCCTTGCAGATCTTTCAAAGAAAAAAGAGTGAAATATAAAGGTATTGAATAAAAAAATTAAGGTAAACTTTGGCAGACAGACATTTTAATCAAATTAGAGCAGACCAAAATAGACAATGGAAGACCATTCCAGTATCTTAGTAATGCAGTCATCTCTTTCTTTTTAGAAAAGAGGTTTACTTGTGCTAACTCAAAGATCTTATGTGAGATTTGTATGCCTAGATATCGAATTTGCTGTTTACTTATCACATTGCTAGGTGGTGTACTACATGTCATAATCTCTGTTTTTTGGGCATTAATTAAGTAACCAGAGACCCTCCCAAAATTCATCAAGATTTTCTCCAGGCAAGGCAGGATAGCAGGGAAGTCCCTAGTATAAAACATTAAGTTGTGCGCATATAAGGCGACTTTCTTTTCCCAACCCTCCCACTCCAAAGGAGCAAAGGTATAGCTAGCCCTAACACTGCAGGTTAAAGGCCCTATATATAGATCAAACAATAAAGGGGAAAGGGGTCACCCCTGTCTCGTCCCCCGCTCCAACCTTATTGATTTCAAAAGGTTACCATTGACAATGAGTCGAGCAGTGTTTTTTTATAAATGTTACTATTTGCACTAGCAAAGTGACCCCCTAGTCCAAACGTTCGAGTCATATAGGTTAAAAAAGGCTAAAAAAGGCCAATTCACCCTATCCAATGCCTTTTCAGCATCAAAAGTAAAGATCGTAAGAGGTAAATTATTAGTAGAAGCAATGTCGATCGCACCAACCAATTCATGGGTTAAACCGTGGAGTTGATGACCCCTAATGAACCCCTTCTGGTCAAGGTGAATCAAAGAACTCATTACCGGGTTCAACCTCCATGCTAGAATTTGCACAAAGTTTTATAGTCGCAATTCAGCAGGGAGATAGGCCTATATGACTCACATTTTCTTGGGTATTTATTTGGTTTTAAAATCAAAGAGACAGCGGCCTCGTACCAAGACTTAGGGTTTAAGCAGCTATCTGAAAATATCCCATCCAATAGAGTAACAAGGACAGGGGCGATCTCTTCTATCAATGCTATAAAAAAAATTCACTAGGGATACCATCAGTACCATCAGTACCCACTGCTTTTTTCGGTGTTTCATTCCAGACTTAAGTTCTGCCCAGGAGATGTTCTGATTCAGCAGACTAGTTTGATTTTCTGAAAGGGATAGTAGAGATATGCACTCAATATATTTTTTAATTCGGGATTCTGAGTCTGCTAGATCTTCTGTATATAAGTCCTGAAAAAACCTTCAAAAGCCTGTTCTATTTTGGAGTAATGTGAAGAAACCTCACCTGGGTCAAGCAAAATTACTTCTTTAATTAAATTCCTGGTCTGGTTTATCCGAGACCTCCAGGCAAGGAGTTTCCCACATCCTTCACCACATTCGTAATTGGCTAAATTACTCGCTTCCCACGTTTTCCAAGTTATGTCATCTAGGTGGTCTATTAGCAGTTGTCTTTTAGCTAAAACCTCCTTTCTTTCCTCCCTGCCTGATTTCATATCTGTGAGGGATTTACTTTCATTCCTTGCTCTGGAAATATCATCTTCCAATTTCTGAATCTTCCTTCTATCCTCCTTAAATTTCTTGGCAGCCAAGCTTATTACGCAGCCTCTTAGAAAAGCCTTATAGGCATCCCAGATTACCTCCAATGAAGCTGAGTCTTTGTTAGATAAAAAAAGATACTGTATCTTTCTTTGCAGGCGATATTATTCGGGGGTCTAAAAGTATGGTTCTATCAAAGGTCCACCTTTTAGTTGACACACCTCCATGTGCATCCTCATTTAAATACACATGGCAGTTCTTGTGAATGTTTGCTTTTCAGTCATGTGCAGCAAGGTATTCCAACTGATGATTTACAAACACAAGAGTTCTTGATAATTATACATGTTTATAAATGTCTTCAGAGTTAAAACTTGCTATGTTTATGCAGCCAACTGTGCATGATTGCACAAACGAGAAGTGTGTGAACAAACAATCATGACGTGTGGAATGGAGTTCATGAAAGGTGAGTTGTAGCAATCTGATTAAAAAATGTAGCCAAATAAATGTGTGTTGATTGGGAACACATGTAAGTATCTATGGGTATTACCCCAACATGCATACAAGCAGAGTCAAAGAACTCATGCACAAGGACATCATTACACATGTACGTTGTCTTCACATGTCCCAGTAAGTCAAGTTTACCAGGTAGTAGTGCTACTATCAGTCAAACACTGACCCACCTTGGTGGCAAGGTGTATGTAAAGAACCCACAATGAGTAAAATGTTTAACATCCAAGGGGCATATTAACAAGGCTAAGCGATAATTATCACTAAGCGCACTTAGCGCTAGGATAATTATCGCCGGCTAACTCTGAATTTTATTGCGGTGATAGCGTGCTATCAGCAACGCTTATCTCCAAAGCGATAAAATTCAGAGCGCAAGCTGCCAATTGTGGGATTATTTCTGGAAATACAGCGATAATCCGACAAGGTTTGGCGATAGCTTGCTGATAGGGATAGACATACTTAGCCATGATATCCACCTTACATAGGATATCATGGCTAGGTTAGAAAAATACCAGACGTTAAAAAAGCAGCGTTAACCGCGGTTAGCGCTGCTTTTTTTATCGCTAACAGGGTTAGCAATATCCTTCATAATAGGAGAAATGTCGCTCAGCGACTACTGCAATGGGTTGATGGCTGGAGTGAAAAAGTCCACGCTGAAGAAGTTGCAAAGTGTACAGCACGCGGCTGCAAGATTAGTGTTAAAACTCCCCAGGAAATCCTCAGCCTCAGCCGCACTAAACCGTCTTCATTGGTTGCCCCTGCACAAAAGGATCCTCTTCAAACTTCTACTTACAGTCTTCAAAGCACTGAAAAACATCGGTCCTAAATACCTTGTCAACCGTTTTGTTCACTATGACCCCGTACGAAGCTTAAGATCCTCCGGTGGTAACCTTACCAAGATCCCGAGGTATAAATACAAAACTAGGGGCGGAAAAACTTTCACAGTCCTAGCAGCAAGGGCCTGGAACAACTTGCCCCTAAACCTTAGACTGGTTGAGACTGAGAGCCTTTTCAGGAAACAACTGAAGACCTGGGTCTATCAGCTATCTGATGCTTATGTGATGGCCGCTATTTAGAATTTCCATCATCTTATTCCATCCACACACAATTTCTCAGCGCCAAGATGCTCCTTCCGGAGCGATAGGTTGCGCTCAACAAATACCCACAAATACAAATACAAATACAAAAGTAATTTAGAAGCAAAAATGGAGGAAAAAAGTGAGAGAAGCTCACTGGAAAAACCATCCGGGCCAAGGGCTCTGGCTTTTTTTAATGACTTAAGCGCATCAGTAATTTCTGGAAGGGAAATATCCTTCGCAAGGGATACAAGAATGTCAGGAATGGAAGGAGGGTTAGGGAGTCCCTGAAAAAAAGATTTAATATCTCCCTCAGAAGGATCTGTATCCTCAGTATATAATTGTTCATAATAGAACTGAAAGGCAGTTATAATGTTAGAATCAGAGGACATCCTCTTATTACTATGTTCACAGCGAATAGGGCCAACAGTTTTACGCTCCGATTTGATTTTCAAATAATTATCTAACATTCTACCAGCCTTATTTTGGCCTCCATGGTATTTAGACTTAATTTTAAGAAGGACATTACAAGCGTCAACCGTAGCAATTTTATTCAAGGCAGATTTAGCTTTAATCAGATCCTGTAAACTCGACTGGAGGTGAAGTAGGTATGTTTGAGAGCTTTTATATGTTGGAGATTTGAAAGGTACTTAGCATTCAAGGCTTTTTTCTTTCTGGCAGAATAAGCGATTTTAAAGGCCCTGAAGGAAGCCTTAAAAGCATCCCAGTTATTATGAGCAGAGGTATATTTAGATTGGTTGATTTGAAAATATTCAATAATAAAAGAGGTTGCTTCTGAAATAGACCTTTGGTCTGATAATAAAGTATTATTAAAGCGCCACTGGTCCTGTTTAGAGGTGTTGAAGGACATATCAAAGAAGACAAAACAGGATCATGGTCGAAAATGAAAATAGAATCAATGTCTGATGATTGAATAGATGGAAGTATGGATTGGGAAACCAAAACATAATCAACACGAGACGTAGTTTGATGTACATTGGAAAAAATGAGAATTAACATATAACAGGGTTGCAAGTTTTCCATACATCAAGGAATGGACAAGAGGAAATGGCGGATTGAAAAGCCTTGTGAGATTTATCAGGTTTAAACTTACATTAAGGCTTTCTATCAGTGAACAGGTCGAACCAATCGTTATAGTTACCAGCAATACTGATGTTGGGATTAGAAATAGAAGAAAGTTTCAATTTGATATTGTGCCAAACTTCAGGGTCAGATTTAACTGGACCATGTACATTAAAAAAGTGACTTGCTTTTGAAATATAATAGCGTCAACCAAAACCCATCGTCCATTCGTATCACATTCAGTTGAAAAAATTTGAATATTAAGTGACTTGTGGAATAAAATGGCAACACCACCTTTATGATTAGCAGCAGGAGAAAAAATAACCTGATTAACCCATTGACGTTTAAGTTTGAGAGATTCAACATCATTACAATGCGTTTCCTGTAAAAAAGCAACATGGGTATTAAGTTTAGATAGATGAGAACGTACCTTTTGATGCTTTACGGGATGACCCAGACCATGAACATTCCACGAGACAACATTAAACATGATGCCGGGTGAGGAAAGGTAAACGGAAACAGGTACAATGGGCTACAAGACCAATAGAAGAGACAAAAAACACCAATTAACAACCATGAAATAATATGATCAGATAGTTATGAGAAGAATGGAAAAACAAATAAGGAAAACTCTCATATGAAAAGAAGAATAAAGAGAGAGGAAGATAAAAAAAGAAAAGGGCCAAATACAAGAAAGAGGAGGATAGGGGCAAGAGATAAGAAAGAGAGAAATGTGAGACAGATCAACGATAAAGATCCAGATCTGAATTGAAATGGTTAACGGGAAAGCGAAGGGCATATTAACGCAGAGAACAAGGACGGCAACAAAGGGGAAACTAAGAAATTGTACAACAAGTAGCCTCATAATAAATGGAAACGTAGAGACTGATGAGTAACGGAGAACATAGCGTATAGAGAATTAAAGATAATTGGTTACATACATAGAGAAAGAAAGAGAGAAGTACTATAGAGCAAAAGAAAAAGGAGATTAGTAGTAAACAAAAAGAAATATGTAATTAGAGTAGAAACCAAAAAAAAGGTGAGAGAGCTTAAGTATATTTGAAAATATCAAGCATTAGTCTCCATTTTGTGAGTTGTAATACTACGCAGAAAAAGTTTCAGCTTAGCCGGATCCTTGAAGGAACGCGAGATGCCTTCATGGGTGATCTTGCAGAGGCATGGATCAAGAATGCCATATTGAATGTTCAAGTGTCTCCTCAAGGGGACGAAGAGCTAAGAATTCTTTTTGACGGGCATTGGTTGCTTTGGAGACATCCTGTGAAATAAAAAGATTATGGCCAGACCAAATAAGGCGACGTTTAATTTTAACAGCCTTCAAGACACGCATCAGGTCAGTGAATTCCAAAAAGTGCATTATGACGCCACGTGGTTTAGATGAATGAGGTTGATGACGGCACAGACGATGTGCCTATTGGATGTTGAGAGGCTGTGAAGGTTGAAGATCCAGGAGGTCCGGAAGAAATTGCTTCAAGTAGGACAGAAGATCAGAGCCCTCAATATTCTCAGGAAGACCGTAAAGGCGAAGGTTATTCCGTCTATTTCGATTTTCAAGCTCTTCAGGGTGAAGCTTAAGATTTTGGATTTCTTGTTCTAACATATGTATTTTGGTAGTTATATCTTGAAGGTCTACCACATGTTGTTGTAATTCTGACAACTTCCCCTCCATAACAATCCAACGATCCTCAATTTGTTGTAATTTTTAATTAGTTGCGCACATAAATGGTTGAAGGCCACGTACCTCATCCAGGATAGAATCTAAGACAGGATTCTGGGAAGATAAAATAGGAGAAGGAGGGTCCTTCTTCGCTCTTTTTGGTTTTGTACCTGAAGAAGCAGGTTTGGAAGATGCGTACAAGACACTGGCGAACATGCGATGATGAATCGGACGTCGTGTAAGGAACTGAGAGGAATGAGTCCGGCCCATACACCAAAAAGGAAGCAGTCAGCTCAAATGCTCGTTGAAGAGCAAGTAATCAGAAAAAAGGAGGTAAAAAACCCCAAATAACTTCAGTATTTACAAACTTGCAGATATCCCGAAATAGGAGTATCAAAAAAGTAGTATCAGGGTGTAAATAGGTAAAGTAATTTAAAGATAGCCATGTTGGGGAGAAGAACCTTCACTGAGGAAAACATGAAGAAGCCGGAGGAGGGCCAGAAACCACTGCACCAGCGGGTCAAAAAAACACATTCCACAGACAATTGTCCAACCATGTCAAAATCATCAAAGGCAAAGGAAAAAAAAATTAATTGCAAGAAAGATGTAGAAAAAAAAGTGCAAAAGCTTTAGCACGAGCGATGCGACTTGAAATGGCAGCCGCCATCCTTACACACCTGGCCAGTCATAGGCAGACATCAATGTGAGTTACGAGTGCCTCTTGACAGCTCTGGATCACTCATATCAAGACAGTCTAGGTAGACTACACTCCAGTACACCACACAGATCACATCACATATCCATATTGTGTTGTTAGGCCTGCTAAATCAGGAAAAATGGTACATATACTGATCAAGTAGCAATTTGCGGATAAAATGTTACTGCAAATCCATGTTAGCGTTAATATTTTTCATAACCGCCATGGAAAATACTCGCAAAATACATGTATATACAGGAAATATTCCAGCTTACCCCTTAGCAGATAACATTTCTTTGCAAAGTCTGAAAACGGGTCACAAAGGTCAGGAAGTGACGTCATTCTGCATCCTGTTCCATGGAGGAGTACTGTACACTTTCACTTTCTCTTTCAACCACACTGTTAGTGCCTGTTGAGAGTTTTGGAGGTGTTGCAAGGTGTCTGCTGGTGTTAGTGTGTTGGAAAGTGTTTCTGTGCCTAGTCTACTGCCCCTATTGTCCTTTTTGAGTTCTGTGTCTTTGTCCTTATGTGTTTTTTGTGACTTTGTGATTGTCTTGTCGGGTGTATGTGTTAAGGTTATCTTTGTATTTTACACAGTTATTACGGGTCATTTGTGGGTTCTTTTTCTTTTTACTGGGGTCACTTGTGTTTTGGGAGATGTTGGGTCAGGGTAGGGAGGGCAGGATGTCCGAATGGGACCTTGGGGAGTTTCCTATGGCCAGTAAAATTGTATATGGATGGTGGAGGCTGGAGAACATATCGTTAAAATCCAGATGGTCAGGTGGGAGCACATCCGAGTGCAGATGATGAGAATGTTTGGCGTGGACAGGACTGTCCACCAGTGGAAGCACCATTGGCAGGATTGCGTTGGGCGTGTGGGAGACCTCATGGATCACCTGGGAGTCCTTGTTGGCAGGCAAGGTGGGAAGTACATAACCAACATTGTTTCAGATCAGAGGATGAATCCACTGAATACTAATTAGGTTCAGGACTAAATCTATGCCCCCCTCATGGAATGTGCTACCTAGCTAAATGAAATATTTGTCATGCTGTTCTGTCCATTGCTACACGCATTGATATTGGAACACTTCACATGACTAACTGGCTGATTTTTCCCACTGATCCTAGCCGGATTGTCCAGTAGGCCACAAGGCTGCAATTGTCATGCGTTGGGCGTCAGACAGGCAAAGCTCATTGCAACATGTATTTAACGTGGACACACACGTGACTGTTGCAGTGAATGAGTGTATCAAGAAGACCTCAATGATGTACGTGAAACGTGTCAAATGTAATGTTAAATACATATATCTTTCTTTCCATCCATTTCTCACAGCTGGAAGACCCTTCATCAAACAGGGAGATGTGAATGCCGTCATGGACCAGCATGCCACTGGTGAGTGCGTTGCCCCTACCTTTGAATTGCATATGTTGACATATATATATGGCATGCCCCTGTATGTTGTTGTACACAGTCTGGATGTGCATCACATGGACCTCACCTCTAATGTGATGATGCAGCATCAAGTATAGAGTTATGCACCTCATCATTCCGGGACCTTACAAGGAAATAGTCCATGAATTTAATAATGTATTTTTTCATGTCATTGAGCCAATTATGCAGCATCCCAAACATTTATGCACCCTGACATGATTGTGCAAGGGGGCCAGCTGTGGTGCTAGCCAGGGCCGCACTGAGAACCAAAACCAGCCCTGGCAAAGTGCTTGGCCGCCCCCTCACCCTCCCAGGGGCATTGGGGGTGCCGCAAAGCTCTTTTCCAGGGCTGGATTTCGGCCGATTTTGTTACAGGGCCGATTTTGCAGCTATGCTGCAAAAACATCTCTGTAACAAAAACGGCCCCCAGGGGCCCAAAACCGCCCCCCATCCGTGCGGCCCATCGGGGGATTGCCCGGTACCCGCTACGGCCAGCCCGGCCCTGGTGCTAGCCATTGCAAGTGTACACTGTTGTAAATGATAATTGTCTACCCCTGATCTGTTGTGGAGTACCATTTGCTATGTGTTGTAACATATTGAAATTAACTTTGGACAAACATGAAAACACAGCCTTATTTCCAAATTTGGCCATATACAACCATTCTCATATGATGTTTGCACCCATAGAATCAACGGTGTCACCACAATTCAATTATTTTATGTAAGCTGTGGCTGTGGGTACTCATGCCGCTTTGAATGGAATATGGAACTTAAAAACAATGGGCAAACACTTTCTGATGTATTGTGCGTATTCTCATCCAAATCTCAAAGTGAGAGGACGGCCCGGGACCAGGGTTCGATTCCCGGCGCTGCAGGTTTCTGGACCAGGGTCAGCGGACTCGATAATTCTCTCGCCTCGGTGCCCACTCTGATCAGCGATCACACTCGGCAACTCTGGGCATTAGCTTGCCTCATCTTCACTAACGGCCCCACCAGACCACCGGGGATGCCTGGTCTCACCCTGGAGATACCCATTAAGGGACCATCTCTCAGGGAAGCCAGGAAGGGTTTCGCAGCGGTCGAAGCACCTTGGGACCCTCCGGGTAAGTAGTGCGCTATATAAATGCCTATACATTTACATACATTTACATTTACATACATTATGGTTCCTTTTCATAGTATAATGTGTACAGGTCAGCTTGGGGACATGTTGCACATCAAGTTAAATACGTTTACTAAGCATGGAATAATTTGTCACATGAATATTGTATAGTTACGGGTACAGTATTTCTGAGCCCATTGATGCGAAATGTGTATATCACTCCAGCCAATGCAAGTACATTTTAGAGTGTACATTCTTAAGAGGATACATTTGAGTAATGTTGTTGATGGGTCTGACCAGACCTGGAATTCATTGACACCCAGGACTGATGTGCCTGTCAGCAATTGACAGTTATTTTGAGTAACAGTTGTTATTGCCAGTTAGTTGTACAAAGGGCAGATCTCATAACCACAATTACAGCTTGGTAGGTGTTACAAATGTTTAAGTGGCATGAGCCAACTTTGAAAACTTTTATGAAGACTCTTGTCAAATGTAACACAGATTGAGATAACCTAAATATGTTCCAAGTGCCAAACCAGTGATAATCAAGTCAACGTAGAACAAAACCAGTGATAATCAAGTCAACGTAGAACAATGTCAACTCATGCATTAGACACCCTTTCACACAACATTTAGGGGATAAGGGGTGGGCACTATAACCCTGCTAACCAATCCATCTTCACGCAGAACCATTTCCAAAGGATCACCTTGAATATGGGGAGTCCGTTAAGTTTAGAACGTGAACAACAGTTTTTTCAAGCATGTTCTGTACTGTGAAATGATCAAAATATCATCAACGTATATGTTATGACATGTTCAGCATAGTGTGGCATTCATGAAATACGCTATAGTCAAATGATTGATCAAGTGCCTGACGGTGATCCTTCCATCACATGGACTATCTTATGCTCAAGTCAGTCATCATAGCACTATTGTGCAAGGGTGCATTCCGTTGCACTAGCGTGAAGAGGTTCATACTGATACACTAGATGAAAAGCAGTGCAGCCAAATATGATGTGGAAATGCAGCAGCTTTGCTGTCCCATTGTGTCATAGCACACCAAGGTGCAGAGCAGGCTAATACCGCAACACAATAATTCATGAAACATGCCCTCTTTAATTCCATTACTCGAAATGTATGGGTATGTTTACACAGATTTGCAAGTAAATTTATACATCATCTATTATGGATGTGTAGTTAGGTTGATACCTCCAAATTGTTCCTAATATAATGGAATTGCATTTCTTCAAAAGTCCTACATGAGTACCGCTGTTGTGATTAGTCATCTACCATGATTGCAGACAGTGCAGCCTACTATCTTTGTGTAGTTGTAATGGTCAAGATTCTGCAATGGGTTTGTTAAACTTTAGCCTTACGGAACTTCCCCTGTTGGACTCAATCAGTGTTTGCTAATTGCAAACAGCTATTCCACAACTGTTGTCACTGTACTATGCCCTTGCTATGTTCCATCCCATGAGTCAACATGTTGTTATCAACATCAGATTAGGATTACTGTTATTCTTTACTTAGAAGTTGTCAGGTCATGTGTGACATACAATACTTTTTATGATGTTGTTTAGAGGCAATTCTTTGTGCGTAAGGAATGGTACTTACACATTCAACATGTGGCAAAGGGCTTCAATGACATGGCACAAGCACCAAGAAAGATGACAAGAAACGTGCTACCCTGCCTGCCTCATCAACACAACAGAGGCACACACATCAAATTCCTGGCCCTTCAGGTGTCCAACACAGTGGCAGATATCCACAACCATCTGCAGTTCCAGGTTCATCCACCCAGGATCAACGTGCTGCACCCACCTCAAGGCAACTCTAAATTGCCCCATCACAGAGTGCTCAACCAGGCACATCATCATTGAGACCGACAGATATCAGTCCTGACAAAGAGGGAGCGGAGGTTGCTTTTCAACCTGAATTTTCGTGTGGCCCATCTGGAATGGGACAGTGATGAGATAAAGGGACACCTCCAGGACATTAGGGGGCCCTGAGGCTCCCCCAGTGAGTCTCAAATGATGTTTGCTGTCCCCCATGTACAGTCACCCTATTCCCTTCATTAATTTTTCTCACTTTTTGGACAATCTTTTGGTATTTAGTGATAAGTGTATTGTTAGATTAAGGCTAGTATAGTGTTAGGTGTAGGTAGTTTTTAGGATTTCCAGATTGTTTACTTAGTGTTTCAAATTAATTTTCCTTTTCCTTCGGGTGGGGGTTGATATGTTTTTTGATTTGTTCTAATAAAAAAAAATATATATATATATATCTATGCTACTATTATAAAGAGAGAACAGACACCTTTTGGCAAGGTAAACTCAGGAACCACAGCGCCAATCCACACACCCAATACATTGTTGTAATCCTCAGGGTGTGTAGATGGACATAGGCTGCATAAAATTTTTAAAAAATGTAAATAAAAAAATTTAAGTTTAAAAACAAAGTAGTCCCCTAAAACAAGCGCCGGCCGCGACGTAGCGCTGACCGTGACCTACACCTGCGTGATGACGACAGGCGGGAGGAGCGGTGACTTGCCTTCAGTGATTAAACAATATAGCACGCCACCGCGTTCTGTCGTCACAAACCAGTTCACAGGCAGCCTTCCCAGAATCCAGAAGAACACGCAAACATAAGCTCTTACAAGAGAGTACTTCAGCACAGACCACGTCTCTCAGCTCAATCAAACTTCATGTTGCAAAGACACTCCGCTTCCACCAGCTCCGCTTCCTGCCTCTGCTACACAGCTTCTCTCCTGCTCCCGTGCCCCCTGCCTTCTGTCTCCCGCTTCACTCCGGCAGCCCCCGGCTGCACAGTCTCTCCTTACCCTCTGTGCTGCTCCGGCAAAGCTCTGGCAATTTCCCGGTTTCCCGCGGTCTATCGTGGCTCCCTTAGCTCCGGTGGCGTCCCGCGGCTCCCCACAGCGCTGGCAACTTCAGCAGTTGCATTTCACTCTCCGCTGGTCACCCTCCTCGTAGAGATTCCGACGGAACAGGTTGGTGCTCAGGAGGCGTTTGTCCCTCCCCTTCCAAGGCTCTCACCACAGTCCCGAGGGTCTCAGCGGGGTCCGATGCTCTCACCATTGCCGGGGCTCTCACCCCTGCTCGAGGCTCTCACCTGGCTCCGTTCTATCGAGGCTCTCAGAGTTTGAGGCTCCGACCGCGAAACAGCCTGGCACATCAAAGGACATCTTACTCTCTCTCTTATACCGGTTCACTAGACTAACTTTACAAGTATAAAATACGAAAAAAACAAGAATTACTACCTGCATTTTACAACCTTTTAAAGGATAAGGATCACCGTGCAAGTGCAGATTAAAATTAAAAAGTAATAAGACCCATGTGCAAATAAGCAGAATATGATCTCCACACCTAGCATACGGTAGAAGTTTAAAAATGGCCTATTTTTTTTAATGTAAGGTCATTACAGTTATCAAAAAACCGCAATTGAACAATTTATGCTTTGTTGTTCCTATCCCAGACAAAAAGTATAACATTTATATATCTATACTCTATACTACTATTATAAAGAGAGAACTTGCACCTTTTGGCCAGGTAAACTCGGGAACCACAGCGCCAATCTACACACCCGATACATCTATGAAAATGTGAGGGTGTGTAGATGGACATAGGCTATATAAATAAAAATAAAAAAGGACATTAAAAAAATTAAGTTTGTAAACAAAGTAGTCCCCTGAAAGTAGCACCGGCCGGGACCTAGCGCTGGCCGCGACGCGACGTGCGTGATGACGACGAAGGAGGAGCGGCGGTGTAGTGACGAGCGGCTGTGCAGTGAGGAGCGGCGACACAGGTAAGGAAAGGGAAAGTTCAGTGCGAGACTGTGTGATGCAGGGGGAGGCAAGAAGGACCTTTGCAGTGCTATCAGCTGGAAGAGGCAGCAGTAAAGGAAAATGTTGGAGCGCGAGTGAGTCGGGCGGTAGGGGGGCGCGAGTGAGTCGGGGCGGGAGGGGTGCGTGAGTGAGTAGGGGCGGGAGGGGGGTGGGAGTGAGTCGGGGCGGGAGTGAGTCGGGGCGGGGGGGGGGGGCCTGGTCCGTGTCCGTGCATGGGCATGCACGGACAATGTCGGGGCGGGCGGGGGCCTGGGCGGGCGGTTGGCCCTGAAGCCTCATTGCCCCCAGGCAACGCTGGGGCGGGCTGCTAGTATATATATATATGTATGTATATATTTATATATATATATATATATATATATTCCAAATGAAGTTGCCCGAAGACTGAGGAGCCACACACAACATCTGTTTCACCCTTTATTTCCGTTAGACCGACAGCATACTCAGCTAAGCTCCCACAGCAAAGATTTTTGGCCAGCGTTTTGGGACGAACAGTCCCTTGTTCTCTGGCTCTTTGGGAAATGGCTATTCAAGTTCAATAGCACTCGCGATATTTAAAATAAATTCCGCCACAGTGGGCATGCAAAGGATCTTGGTCTTTGTAGTGAGGTAGGTATTCAAACATAGTGATGGTTGCTGTGCATTCCTTTTATTGTTTTACACAATCCCTCTGGATCGCTGTCTGAGGCAAAGCCAGGCTGCCACCTCATTCGCGTCACACCAGAAGGTACATTGTTCCATACGCGCCCTCACTTCACTGGCGCATGGACCCGCTACTGTCTGCGGTGGGGCAGCCTCGCGGCCAGGGCAGGCCGCTAAAACATTCCAAATGAAGTTGCCTGAAGACTGAGGAACCACACACAACGTCTGTTTCACCCTTTATTTCTGGTAGACAGGCAGCATACTCAGCTGAGCTCCCACAGCAAAGGTTTTTGGCCAGCGTTTCGGGACCCACAGTCCCTTGTTCTCTGGCTCTTTGGGAAACGGCTGTTCAAGTTCAATCGCACTCGCGATATTTAAAATAAATCCAAAAATGTTTGCTGTGGGAGCTCAGCTGAGTATGCTGCCTGTCTACTGGAAAAAAAGGGTGAAACAGACATTGTGTGTAGCTCCTCAGTCTTTGGGCAACTTCATTAGGAATATATATATATATATATATATATATATATATATATATATATATATATATATATATATATATATATATATATATATATATATATATTAGGATGTATGTTTAGTTAGTTCATGTATAGGTTAAGCTGTCTTTGTCCTGTCCCTGTATGTGCCTTAAGGGGGGAGCTGGGTTGATGTATAATATATGTTGTTGTGTGTATAGAATTAGGTAAGCTAGTTAGTTTAATCTAGGTTTATATTAGTACAAGTTAGATTAGTGTAGTTTAGAATAAGTCATTAGCATTAGTTTAGGTTATTAAGTGTGTATTTTCTATAATAAAATCCTAGGGCCCGATTCACAAAAGTAATCTGAGACAAAATCCTAACTTTACGCCTTTTTGGTATTCACAAAAGGCATTTAGGAGCAGTAAAGTTAGGATTCCTAACTTTACTACTCCTAAATGCCTTTTGTGAATACCGGAAGACGTAAAGTTAGGATTTTGTCTCCGTTTAGGAGTAGTAAAGTAAGGAATCCTAACTTTACTTCTCCTAAATGCCCTTTGTGAATATTGAAAGTCATAAAGTTAGAATTTTGTCTCAGTTTAGGAGTAGTAAAGTTAGGAATCCTAACTTTACTACTCCTAAATGCCTTTTGTGAATACCTAAAGTCGTAAAGTTAGGATTTCGTCTCAGATTACTTTTATGAATCAGGCCCCTAGTGGTTATTGGTTTGTGCTGTCAATGATTGTTGGTGTGTTGACGTGTACTGGTGAATTTGTAGTTGATTACAACAGATGCATCACCCGCACAATCGATTTGAATATCTACAAATGTAATTACGCCATCTTCAAGGGAAAGGCTATTGTCCATCTGCAGTTTATTATTGATTTGTAGGGTAGCAAAGTTCAGTTTCGAGTTTGTTTTGGAGTATTCTGATGAATTAGTATCCATATGATACTATTTTGCAAGTACAAATATACACATAATGCACTGTAGGCATTGTGCTCACACAGCATTGGTTACATGATGTATTATGTTGTTAGGATACTTAGGGGCATCTTTGATAACACCAGTCCCCACAACAGCTTCACTTTCCATGTGGGAGTGCAGGGGATATGTGCTTTGTATTATTTACTAGTCATCCTAAAGCCTCTGTATGTGTTTCAACACAGCCTTGTACATTGTGGAGAATACTACAAAATATTTTACATACAAGTGTAGGGCAAGGAGGGTTGTAATGGGCATTACAGCACAACAGTTGTAGGATTTGATCCAGAAACACACTTTGACATATTCTATCCTACACCATTCCTCATCTTACAGCTAGATTCTTTTTTATTCATATGTAACATGTTGAGGGAACTGACTTTACATGTGTCATGGCTTGACACCCATCTAAACAACCATTGTCCACCCCATTGACCTGAGTACATGTTCTAGGCATTCCTTGTTTGCAAGGAAAGTTTGAGCTACTTATGTGGCTTGACAGTGACTTGAGTATTGTTCCAAGTCACGATCAACATCCTGAGCATAGGGTAATTTTAAGTTGCTGAAACAGTGTTGTCTTTGAGATCTGAGCACTGGTAGATTTACACATGATAGGGATTCTCACTGCCTATCAGGGACACAGAGTCAGCGGATTCTCTTTTCCAAATGTCCCTCAGTTTGTAGTGGTGGCTAAACTGACCATGCTTTTTTGACACGTTTAAACATAAATGTTCACAGACAACACGCATCTTAGTTTTTTTTTTATTGAGAGTTCATTGCACAATTACACATACAGAAAAAGAACAAGGTGCTTATAATATTCAATTTTGGTTGCCACATATCGTCCAACATGCATGATAAATCTATAAAATTTATTTCAGATGTCACAATGAGGGTATTACTTTAAACTAGATGTTAAGACTAACTCATATTGCACAATTCCCCTTGATAGCAACAGAAAATAAAATTAAGTAGTGTCGGCGTAATATTTTAGTCTTAAATTATCTATTGGCTAACTTCCTATGGACTTCCAGTGAGTCTCAAACTTTCCATATAAACCCAATCTTAAAGCATAACATCTCTCCAGTTCTATAACTTTATGCAATTTAGACTGCTAGCAATGAAAAGTAGGTATGTTCTCGCTTCACAACTTCTGAAGAATTAGTGATCTCGCCACTAAGGTCAACATATATAGACCTTCCTCTTGTATATTGCTAGTGTTTATATTTGGGGAACATCCAAGGGTTGCAATGTATCTATCGATAACTATTATAGGTCCTAGCTTGTGCCTACAGTATTTCTTTAATTCTTTCCAAAATTGTTTAATCTTTGGGCAATCCCAAACAATGTGGGTCCATGTACCTCCCTCTTCTGCTGAACACCGAAAACATCTATCCTCTATCTGGGGATTTATACCATGCAGCAAGGTCAATGTCCTGTATAATAGCCATTTTGTGTAGAATTGCATTCTCCTAAAATTGCCACCTCTAAGTAGTGTTGTATCAAATTTGTTAATTCTGTTCCAGACCACCCTTGAAATCAGTAGGTCTACTTTTGCTTGCCATTTATCTAGAGCTTTTTCGTACGCCTTCAAAGTCTTATGCTCATTGAGAATTTGTATGCAGCTACTTATTGATCTACATCTAGATGTTTCTAAAAGAGCCTCATTAAGGGCCATATGTATCAAAAAGTCATTTTGCGATTCTCAAATAGCGACTTTTTGCGAATCGCTATTTGAAAATTGCAAAATGGTATGTATGTAGGATTTGCAATAAATTTTGCGAATCCTACATATTCCTTAATTGCGAATCTCAAATTGCGATTAGCAATTAAGGAATACCTCCCCATTCATTCCTATAGGCCAAGAGGCCCATAGGAATGAATAGGAAGACATTCTCAATTTGCGATTAGCAATTAGCGAATCGCAAATTGAGAATGCAATTTCAAGGGTGCAGGGGTGTCCAAAGGACACCCTGTTGCACCCCTGAAATAAGCATGGGTGCACATGTGGCGCACATAGATGCCCTAAGGGCATGTATGTGCTTCACATAGCACTTTGAAAAATGCAAAAAAGTGCATTTTTCAAAGAAATCGCAAATTACCACAAACTTGAAGTTGGTGGTAATTTGCGATTCCTTAAGGCAAAATTGCACTTTTTTGGTGCTTCTTACATTGCATTTAAGGAATCACAAATTTTGCGATTCCTTATTTTGCACGTAGATTTGCTTCATACATACCATTTAGCAAAAATGCGATCGCAAACTCCGAAATTCAGTGAATTTCAGCGTTTGCGAACGCATTTGTGCTTGATACATATAGCCCTAACTTCTAATTTTGCACAAAGTGTGATCGGATCTATATTTTCTAGAAAGTGCCTATTTTGAACAAAAGACCATTTAAGTATATCTTTAGAATGGCTCAGACCATACTCTATCTCTGTCCATCTTTCACAGGTATCATTAATAAGAAAATCTCCCATGTGCTTATATTCATTCTCCTTCCATTTCCTTACAATATTAGATTGGATTAGCCATTGCTCCCCGACCTAGAGATCAGCCAAACGTGTGGAACCATTTATCATAGGTATACCATAATGCTTAAACAGTTGGGCTTTTTGTTTTAAAAACCCTGGAAGACCTTATAGTGTACCTTTTTGGGGTTCTTCACAAGCCTCATGAGATCTAAAATGTTATATTCCTTCAAAATCCTTATGATAAAAAATAATTCTATGCAAAGAGGGTTGAGATAATAAAACAATCTATATGTATTGTGTGCAAAATTTGCGTAGTAATATTCCCTCAAATTAGGAAGGTCCTTTATGTATACAAACTGTACCCATTGATATTTCCATGGCTGGTAACCCTTCAATGTTTTGTCATCAAGTGGATTATGTCGGGATCTCGCCCAAGTGGTACTTTAAAAACCTAATAAAATATGTTTTAATAAAATAAAAAGGAAGGTCCAACCCTCCTTCCTCAATTGAATTGCTTAAAGTGGCAAGTGCTAATCGCGTGTCTTGTTGGCCCATATAAAAGATGAGAATAACCCATCGATTAAAAAAAAAATGATATTTGTAGTGCATAAGGAATTGCTGAGAATAGAAAATAAAATATTGGGAAAATCGACATTCGCATTAGTGCTAGCCATCCAATTATTGAGATTGGGAGTTGGTTCCATTTTGCGAAAAGGGGAACATAATTTAATATGTATAGTTCATTAAAATTTTCAGACAAAACTATACCTAGATATCTCCTAGGCCTCAAGTTGTATAATGACTGGAGTTCTGGTATTAATGTGTGTTCTGAATAATTACAAAGTAAAATTTCCATCTTAGCATTATTTATTTTGTACCCACCCAATGCTTGAAATTCAGTGAAAATTGCAAAAATGTCCTTTTGAATATTTTCTCCTGGTTCAAGAAACAGAACTACGTCATCTGCATATAATTTTATATTAGACATACCTTGCAGTGGTGCTGTTTGTGGCACTTTTTGTCTAATGGCTATTTCCAAGGTTCTATGAACTGGGCAAAAGGAATTGGGGATAGACAACACCCCTGTTGTATACCCCTATTTACTTTCCTGCAACCTACATTTCAGGAGTTGGTAATTATTTGTGAAGAAGCGTCCTTATATAGATGTTTCACTATATATTTATAAACCTTTCCGGAAACTAAAATCTAGTGGGAATTAAAAAAAGGCTTTCCCAGGACACCAGATCAAAAGCTTTCTCTGCATCTAAAAATAACACCTGTGTCTCTATTTTGTTCTGAGTGAAGTAGTCGAGAGCTTCTATTAAGAACTTTGTATTTGAGTAGAGATGTCTGCCCGCTACAAAACCACTTTGGTCACGGTGGATAATTGATCCCACGATCTTATTTAGCCTGTTAGCGAGCAGTTTTGTAAAGATTTTATAGTAAGAGTTAAGGAGGCTTATAGGCCTGTATGAATTGATGTTTTGCCTGTTCTTGTCTTTTTAAAAAATACTGACTACCACAGCCATGGGGAATGATGTCGGGGGTTCTCCACCTTTTAATATGGGATTGGCAAGCTTTAACAAATTTATGTAAAATTGGAGCAAACTTTATGTATATTTCTACTTGCTGGCCATCCTCCCCAGCTGCTTTACCATTGACCATTGAACTCACTACTGTATCTATTCCCTCAAGAGAAAATTCAGACATTACCATTTGATTTTGCTCTCTGCTTAGCGACAGTATAGGAAGTTTCTCTAAAAACCTCATGAGGCTCTCAGCCATTATATGTTGATCCGTCTGATAAATTTTCTCATAGTGTTTTAAAAAACATTTCCAATCTCTAAAGAGCTGGTTATCTGTGTCTTAGAATCAACATCTGTCAGCAATAGGATCATATATGGAACCTGTCTATTCTTTGCCTGCCACGCAAGTAATCTACCCATGTATTCACTCTCCTCGTATACCCTTTGGAGGTAAGCAGTGTTGGCAGTTTTGCCCTGTGCATAATAGTTTCCCTGCATATCTGATTTTGCCTGTGAGAGCTCATGTTTTGTGGCTAAATTGCTGTTTTGAGAGTATATTCTGCTAGCTTGCTCCAGCCTGATTTCGAGCTCGTGTCATCTTACACTTTTTCCTCTCTGTAGTAGGATTTCTTTAGATGTAATAAAACCCTGTAGTACGGCCTTAATGGCATCCCACACAATGTCTACCATTTTAGTATCTGTGTTATTTTTAAAAAAAGCTATTAATCTCATCAGTTACCTCTATACACCATTCTCTACTCTCTAAGTTGATTTTGTTAAAATACCATCTTCTGGTTACTCTTTCAAGCCCCACCCCGCTACTTCCATTTAGACCATCGCATGATCTGAAAAGACGTTTTGAATGTATTCATGAGTGATCATTTTCAGCCCATGCGATACTACAAATTAGTCTATTCTGAAAGCGGTATTGTATGTTGCCGAAAAACATGAAAAGACTTGTTTCCTAGAATACTGAGAGCGCCATGGGTCTACCTGGTCCAAATCCCATTTGCAATAGGCTTGGGCAATGGCCACCTGCGACTTATTTTGTTTTTGAGTTTTAATAGGGGATTCAATTAACGGTTACTTGGAGGAAGTTGAAATCTCCACACAGGATAACCTGACCGGGGAAATTAGTTAGGGCCTGTTTAAGCTGTAGCAGAGGGAGTGGGTTATCTAGAACCGGTACATAGATTGTTGCTATAGTAAAGTTTGATTGATTAAATCTCCCATTTAAAAATGCCCACCTTCCACCCGGATCTATCTGCGTAGCTTTCACCCGAAATGGTACATGTTTACCCACATATATCCCTAGCCCCTTCTGTGCACAGCTGGTATTAGATAGACAATAACATCCAGCCCATCGTTGTAAGATCTAATTTGCGCTGCTTATGTACTTAAAGTGGGTTTCCTGCAAATGTATAATATCTGGGCTGGGACCTCTCAGCCAACTTTCTATTGCCTGGGCTTTCCATTTATTATTCAGTCAATTAGCATTAAAAGAGATTACTTTCAAAACCTCTTTACCTATTATTTATTAATAGATGCACTAAATTGACTTATGCTATTGTAAACAGAATAATAATTCCCCCCCTCTTCGGATAAAAGTGCTGCATGCATTGCTTAATATTATAACTTCGTTCCATCTAGTCAGATATAATAGCTGCAAGAATGTAGCCCATTAAGGTCTAAAGTGCAATGAGTGCTCAAAAAGTGACTCCGGCATTTCTCCCCCCCCATTAAATAACTCCAACAGCGACTGAACTAATAAAATAGCTTCTGCATAGTACTTTAAAAACCCGTATCAAATGCCGCAGCTTCCAAGAAAATGACAAGTTGATAGCAATATTAAAAATATTAAAGTGCATCAAGTGCACAATTTAAGAGAAAGTGATGTGCAATTGTAGATTTTTGTTTAGACTTTCTATTCTCAGTTCCGTATGTCATCACATAATTCATCCTATGTGTTTCCTCCCACAGTATATTTAAGCACTTAAATTTGAACTCTCCTTTTCTATTTTGCCTCACCCCATCACTCCTGCCACCCTCACCACCTCAAACTCCCCGTGACCTAACTGGAAGATGGATCTGCCCACTATTCCTTCTTCGGCCCTCCTATCTCTCGATGAAATTGTATTGCATCCTTTTCTATCTCCTGTCCCCCCAATAAGGACTGGCGCTTTTGGCACCCCTCCTCCCACCCTAAAAGGCTTTTACTATGAAACTAACTGAATGGATTGCTCACCCGCTAGCTGACCTCGATCCCTTACTTATTCCCAAAAGCCAAATATGGTAATATTGATTGGGGAGCCCGTCCTCATTGCCGCTAGTCAGCCGGCCATCATTGTTGGGGGACTCCAAGCTTCAACGCTCCAGGAGGTGCTGTCGCACGCATCTGCACCAGGAGGTGCATAAGAAGCCTCAGGGGCTCCCTTGGCGCAGGCGAGCGTTCCCGGGCCACGCCCCGGCCAAGGGCAGGCCCATCTGCACCCGTCCACAGACGAACGAGACTGGGCTGGGACCACTCTCTTGGCTGGTGGGTCTGTGGGACTCCTGGAATTTGGATACTCTACTTTCCTTGTCTTCACAGTTCAAGTGGAGATTGTTGGACTCCAGAATCTGAAGGTACTTTGGTTGACTGGCTGATTGATCTTAATTGCGTGGGATTTGAGCCATCCAGATGGGAAAATGGAAAGCAGCTGAGGGAGGGCTGGGAGTAGTTCACAAAAGGAAAGTAAAAAAGAACGCCGTGAGAGGGAGCCCAGCTGGTAAACAAGCATTTACAATGCAACGGTCTCACCTTTGCCAAAGTTAGAGCTATTGGCATTGTAAATGACAACATTTTTATTTATGTGTTGGTTTTGAAAACAGATAAATAAATGGCATTATCTTTTACAATGTCAATAGCTTAATCTCTCGCAAATGCGAGACCTATTGCATTTGCACCCACCCACACACCCACAGAGACCCACCCACCCCCCCACAGAGAGCCACAAACACACACACACAGAGCCCCCACACACAAACACAGCCCCCCCACACACACATAGAGCCCCTCACACACACAGAGAGCCCCCCCCACACACACACAGAGCCCTACACACACACACACACACAGAGCCACTCACACACACACACACACACAGAGCCCCCCACACACACACATAGAGAGCCCCCCCACACACACACACATAGAGCCCCCCAGCACACACACAGAGAGCCCCCCCCCACACACACAGAGCCCCACACACACACACACACAGAGCCCCCCCACACACACACAGAGTGCCCCCCACACACAGAGAACCCCCCACACACACAGAGCCCCCCCCACACACACACAGGCCCCCTCCCCCCACACACACAGAGCCCCCCACACCCACACAGAGAGCCCCCCACACCCACACAGAGAGCCCCCCCCCACACACAGAGCCCCCCACACACACAGAGCCACACACACACAGAGCCCCCCCACACACACAGAGCCCCCCACACACACACACAGAGAGCCCCCCCCCACACACAGAGAGCACCCCACACACACCCACACAGAGAGCCACACACACACACACACACACACAGAGACACACACACACACAGAGCCCCCCCCACACACGCAGAGAGCCACACACACACACACACAGAGCCCCACACACACACAGAGAGCCACACACACACACACACAGAGCCCCACACACACACACAAAGCCCCCCCACACACACAAAGTCCCCCCCACACACACAGAGTCCCCCCCACACACACACACACAGAGCCCCACACACAGAGCCCTACACACAGTGAGCCACCCACACACACACACAGAGCCCCCCCACACACACACACAGAGCCCCACACACAGTGAGCCACCCACACACACACAGAGCCACACACACACAGAGCGAGCCACCCCCACACACACACAGAGCGAGCCCCCCCACACACACACACAGAGCCACACACACACACACACACAAGCACAACGTGGAAACAGGGGGGTGGGGGGGTCAGAAAAGCGAGCACAACAAGGAAACAGGGGGGTGGGGGGATATGAAAAGTGAGCACAATGAGGAAACGGGGTAGGGGGGTCAGAAAAGCGAGCACAACGAGGAAACGGGTGGGGGGTCAGAAAAGCGAGCGGAACGAGGAACAGGGGGATCAGAAAAGCGAGCGGAACGAGAAACAGGGGGGTGGGGGGCCGAAAAGCGAGCACAACGGAGGAACAGGGGGGTGGGGGGGCCGAAAAGCGATCAGCAAGCACAACAGAGGAACAGGGTGGTGGGGGGTCCGAAAAGCGAGCAGAACGAGGAACGGGGGGGGGGGCAGAAAAGCAAACACTCACCTGCTGGGGCGGAGGACTCGGCAGCTTCTCGACTTCTTCTGGCGGCGGTCGGGCAGAAATGGCGTCAGAAAAGCGCCACCATTTTCGCATTCAGGGGCGTGGTTTTGCAGTTGAGTGACGGATGACGTCACAGAGTTAAAAACTGCAAAAAACACGCCCCCGAATCCGAAAAAGACGGGGCTTGAATTGAGTGACGCCCCTCTCCTCCAATGGCTGGCCAGCATTTACGAGGCCAGCCAATGGAGAAGAGGGGTGGGTTCAAGTCCCCACATATTGTAACAATAGATCTCTCCCTGCGACTGCGCAAGCGCAGCCTACGCAGGTCTCGACCTAAAAAATGTATCTTGTGGTCAGTATCTGATTTTTTCCTTGTCTTGTACCTCTAATTCACACACGCTAAAGGGTGGTAGCCATGATTGTTTAACAACTTGCCGTAAATACAGACCTAATTAGTTTGAAGGAGCATGACATTAGCCAGTCTTCTACTATCATTTCAGTCTTTATTATTCTTGTAGCTACGGCTCGAATGAATATACCAGTTCCACTAAACAAAGACAAATCGACAGGCAGTAAAATAGCTACCTAATCGCAGGGTTTAGGTCCAAAACAGTTTCCGAGCTTTGGAACAATTATGTAGAACAGTAAGATATCTGTTTATTTCAGGAAACGTGGTCCGCTGCTCCGATCTACTGCCCAAGCTATCTTAATTTTCACATTCCTGCTGTAGCTTGAAGTAAGAGGCGCCCCTCAGAGGGTCTAACGACATGGATTCGCCACAGTGTGTGCCTTTTGGTCCGGGAGCTCCCCTCAGGTAATCCTGACATGCTTGCCATTCGATTGACGTGTAGTCCCTCTAGCATCCTTGAGATTTACAATTGTATATGCGAGAGGGGCCAGAGGAGGGAGGCAATCTAGTACTGTAGAGGCCCTAGATGAGCTCTTGGGCACTAGATCAGGTGAATCCTTGGTTATTATCCTTTTCCATGCGTCACGGTGAACGTGTGAGGAGGATGTCCGGGGGCCATCTGATCTGCGCACACGTCAGATTCAGCCGCACCCCGGTGGAATGTCCGCCGTGGCAAAACGGATATAGCAGGTGATTTTCATATTACTTTGAGCCAATGGACAGGGACAACAGTGACCTTGCAGAGGAGGAGGGTGCAGCCTGGGGCATTCCTAAATTGGAGTTAGATCCAATAAAACACAGAGAGAGGCCTCAGGGCGGCTACTGGTAGAACCATTTCTGACAGAAAAGGGGCCAATACATTCAATAATGGGTTCCATACTAGTCGTATTGATTACCTCCTCATTGATCTACCTCTGTGGCACACCCTAATTGAAATGGCCGTTATAGAACGGAACGAGAGTGATCATAATCCACTCTCTGCAACTCTTACACTCTTGCCACCGGATGTTCTTGCCCGCCCAGTTAGCTTAGTGACGACTAGAGACATAATGGTTAGAAACGACACGAGGAGACTCAAATGGTCCAAAATAATTAGCGACCCGGAGGCACTGTCCTCTATTGGCAGAGATGTTGAAGAGGCGATTAACACCTCACTACTCGACAAAGTACGGACCTATTTCCAGAAACCTTTCAGTAAAAAAGGTTCTTTTAAGCAAAAGAGACAAACCTGGTATAATATAGAATGTAGTAGAGCCTGTAAATCTTTAGGGGTATCCATTAGAATTCAAAATCTGGACTTTATTAGGGAAGATAGGAATGCTTACAGAACTGCGCAGAGTAAAGCAAAAAGAGAATGGAATGAGCAAAGGTGGCAGGAATTGAGGTTAGCATGCACAAGAAGTAATCTCCAAAACTTTTGGGACCTTGTAAAATGGGGCACTGGGGCACAGCCTCTGCCACCGGAAAATCATGTAGCTCCTGATCAATGGGTAAAACATTTCTCTCAACATTTCTCTCAACAGTATTCAGAAGATGATGCAGGGATCTCTGAACCTTCATTAAGGACACCCAGTCAGATGACGAGTTTTGTATTCGAACCCTCGTAAGTTATGGTTGCCCTTAATGCAATCATAGGGGGAAGAGCCCCGGGTATTGACAGTATCCCCGCAGATGTTTTTTTTACATGATAGGGAAGGGTGGTGCAGGTATATAACACTGCTAGCAAACGGTTTGACCCAAGGTGCCCCCATTCCAGATTTGTGGAAGGGGGCCAAGATTATTACAGTTTACAAGCAGGGGGACAGATCACAGCCTGTGAATTACCAGCACATTAGTCTCATCGACTCCATCCAGAGGTGGTGGCACACCTTGTACTGGGAAAGGTTCAGGAATTGGTCAACGATAATAGCATTTTAACCCCTCAGCAGGTTGGCTTTCGGGCTCACATTAGGACTTTAGACCAAGTTTTTAGATTTATTTTGATATCCAGGCAGATAGTAGTGCTTGGTGAAGGCAGTATATACGCAGTTTTTGTCGATTTAAAATCGGCTTTTGATCTAGTGTCTCGTAGCAAACTGTGGGAGGTGCTGTGGGATCTAGGTATGCAGGCTAATTTGTTGACTTTTCTAGTGCACCTTCACAAGAGCAATTTTGCTCACATTCGTTGGGGTGCCCATGGGGAAATCACAAACCCATTCCGGGTCGATAAGGGAGTGCGTCAAGGGTGTGTTTTAGCCCCCACATTGTTCTCCCTTACTTATTAACGAGGCTGTGAAATTTCTAGCCTCAACACCTACTGATGCCCTGTCTCTTGCTGGCTCCAAGGTCCCAATTCTTATGTTTGCGGAAGATACCCTTATCATCTCCAAGACCCCTAGCGAACTACAGCGTGCGCTGGCCCTGTTTGAAGAGTTCTGCAAACTTAGAGGGCTTAAGATAATACAGACAAAACAAAGCTCATGATTTTTAATAAACATTGATCATCTAGGGGGAAAATCATCATGGAGGGCATGGCACTAGAGAAAGTAGATGCATTCACGTACCTAGGTGTCACCATGGAGAAAAGGATGAAATGGAAACCCCATATCGAAAAAATGGCATTAAGACACAGACAGCTAGCGGGTGCACTAAGCAAAGAATTCAGCTTGTCCTTGACCAAACCAGTCAGTCCAGTAATACAGATATATAATGCCAAGGTAATCAGCTCAGTTCTTTATGGCTCGGAATTATGAGGGTATGGATATTTTACACATCGCTGCGATTTCTAGTCTCCCCAAGAGTACACCCTCACTCCCATTGCTTAGCGAAGGCATCCTCTAGCAGATATAGCAAGGCTCCGTTCCCTGCAATATTGGCGCCGAATTTGGGTCACACCTGAGTTAACCACCTTCGCAAGTGGACTCAGGGAAGTCCTAGCTGCTGATTGCCACCATAAAATAAGGTGGCTGAGAGATATTAAGGGGGCACTGGCCTCAATGGGTTTGAACAAGCTATGGGAGAATCCGAGCAACCTAATGTCTGTGCCTAAAGCTGTACTGAAGAGCAAATACTGGGACATGGTGGGTCAAAATACCAGCAGGCCGAGCGATAGTACGACGCTGACTGGGGGGGTTCATGTTAGCAACCATATTGGGATAATATCTTCAAACCCCTTGACCGGAAACTCTATTTCCAATTTAGAGTCGGTTGTTTACCGCTAAAATCCTTTACTTCAAATTGGTCAGATTCGGGAGGTGACAAGTGCCCATATTGTGCTGAACATATAGAAACTTATCCACATGTTCTTTTTGTATGTCCTGCCTATGCCATCCCGTAAAAGACTGGCTAGTGCCTTTATGTAAGAACTTGGGCACTAGGCAAAGCAGTGAAGCTCTAAGAATGTTGATGACTGATCCTTCGCTTCGCTATGGTATTCCTCTAGCTAATGCTATTCCTCTAGCTAAATTCCTAAAGTGGGCTTGGTGCATCAGATCAAAAACTGCACCAATATAAAATAACCTTGCTCCTTTGCTACTAGATCTCCTCTCTGATTAAGTATTAATCTGATTAGCATTAATCTGATTTTTAAAAGGGTATAAATTGAATCCCATTGTGTGAAACTTTCTTACTTGTATTTTATACCATATTAGTAACATTTTAACCTTTTGCCACAATCATTTACAAATGAGTTTTATTATATGCTTGATCTTATTGCCCTGATACTTATATTGGCTACCCACCAATTGATTATTTCTGGTTTTGCATGGTTCGTCTTGTGGTTTGTGACATTTTGTGTGTTGCTACTTAATATATTATATACCATGTTACCACTGTACACAGTGTACGGTATGTGATTCTATGGAGGTATTAACGGCAAGACTGCTTTTTAAGATGAAACGATTAATGAATGCTTTATTTGTACATATTGATACAGTTTGACTTGTAAGACCTATTCAGTAGTCAAATTATGAATGCTTTGTTGTACTTGCTTTTATGACAATATTATCGAATTAAAGCTTTTTGAAGTGAAGTTAATATTGATTGAGCCTCCTGAATATCCGTAAATAAGTAAAATTGCCCTTTAGATAAAACTTTAAGCTTGGATTGTTGTAGTATTATCGAGGCCTGGCCCCCCTTCTCCTTAAACAAGTCAATCATCTTAACAAACTCTTTTCTTCTCCATGCTGATGCCGCTGACATGTGTGAAAAGATCTTGAATTGCGGGATTTCCATGGCTGTGAAAGACCTCTTAGCAATAGCAGTACTTAGTATTCTTTCCCTGATTCGATAGTCCCCGAAGTTCAGTAGTATTGTTTGGGGGAATCTTGCATTTTATTGTCTCTGTGCGGGGACTCTATGAACCCTTGTAATCGTTAAGTCCCCTTCCAGCTCCGGCATTACTTTCTTTAGCAATGAACTAGCCCATTTGCATTCTTGGACATCTTTGCATCCTTCCGGGACACCCACCAGGTGGAGGTTGGAGCGACTATTGTAATTCTCCAAGTCCTGGAGATTCAGCTCCACCTGACTCTTGTTTTGACCCAATTCTGATAGTTCATGCTGTAGTCAGTTTATTCTCCAATTCCGAGGTGCAGCTTTCTGCTTCATTCAATCTTTTTGGTGTGTTGGCCATATTCTCTTCCAACTTAGACAGCCTCTCATGTAGTGAAGCAAACTCAAGGGCTGCAGAAGTCTTTAGATCTCTAATTTCGCCCAGTATGGTGATCAACAAATTTTCTCTCCGTCTTCCAGTCTTCTTGTTGGTGGCTGTTTCAGGCGGTCTTCCTTCATATGTTTTCTACTTAACGTTGCATCTCTCTCTTCATTTTCACTGACTGTCTCCCAAGGGGTCCTTGTTGGTGATTGAATATCCTGAAGAGATGATGAGCCATTAGGGAAACTTAAGGACAGCATTTTTCTTGTAGTTGGGGTAAAGGCTGAAGACTAGCCTGTTCTCTAACATGTGTGGCTTCGTTAAGTGGAGGTAAGACTGGCTTATGTTGCTTTTGTTTTTTTAAAGAGTGGGTATTGTAAGGGGGTAGAACTACTACTCATAAACAAAGTGTGTCTCCTGTGCTTCTGTTCTCCTAGCCTCACATCGCACATTGCAAGTTGTATCCAATTGTGGGTCGAGCTGTAGATCCAGCTGTGGAAGCCTCTCTCTTGTTTTGTGCCTCTGACATTTTCTCAGTGTCTGAGGTATCGTCCAACTCTGCTTGTCTTTCTGTCTCAAATAGTGCATGAGTGTTAAGCTCCATTCTGTGTTGAGCGTTCCTCTGACCCCTGCATGTAGTTCTAGGAGCGGGTGAGGGAGTAGACTGGTCTGGCATTTCGTTATTATTTCTTCTCGTGTTTTTTGACTGTTTTGTGCGCATTCTATAGTTTTACCCTTCTGACCAATCTAGACCCAGAAATACGAGTGACTGCCCTGCAGCTTCAAGGGGGCATTACTCTTGCAAAAATAACAAATTAACTGTCTCACAATTCCCTCCAGCTGTTTTGAAGGAGTGCCTGCCCCCTTTGCTTGATTCTCTGATGCGGCAGCACTCACCTCCAGTCCATGGCAATAGTGTCCCCCACTGGCTCTCTATCTACTCTGGTGCCGTGAATTGCACATATTTCCAGCACTATGGGCATCTCTGCCGCTTTCATGCTGTCGGCCTCCTCTTCTGGTCAACAGTGAACAGTGAAGAGCAGGGTAACTAAATCAGCAAGGACTGCAAAGACCACAGTGGTCGTAGACACCGTTGCCTCCCTTAATTGGGCTTCGGCTTTGGCATTACCTCGATGCCGCAGCAGCAGGGTTTCTTACCTGTTGCCTCACCAGTCACTCTTCAATCGTGGCTGTGTGAGTTGCGTTCCATCGCCTCTGCGGTGTCTCTCCGAAGGAGGAAGTGGGCGGGAGGAGGAGGGAGAGCTGGAGTTCTAGCAGCTACGTGCGTGGGCCACGTCAGCCGCTGCAGTGTCCTGTCTTAAGTGAGAGACGGACACTATCTTTATTGAAAGGAGCTTTATTCCTCACCTTCATTCATGACCACGTCCTTACTCTAACTGCCTTGAGACTGTCCCCAGCTCCTCCTGTTCCTGTTCCTCCCCTTAGCTCCACCCCCAAACACTAGACTGCATCACACATTATTACATCTCCCGCTTTGTTAACAAAAATAAACTTAGCGTCCAACATGTTTATAGTTCCTCAATCAGCCACACGGGTCTGTGGGCCGCCCGTTTAAGCTACGGAGACTCATCTCCATTTCCTTTGTGTGGCTTTCTGTTGCCTTGACGAGAGCATCCTTGACTACAGGAGTGCATATTTGAAATTGTGAGATGTCTCGCGTGATCTTCTTGTTCTCAGATTCGTGGCGGTTTCCAATGAGCTCCTGGGTTATCCACTCATCTTCAGTTTCTGAGGCGATCATGAGTGCCCCTCGTGAGGTGACTGTGAAGAGCTTAGCTTGATGGCGGCAGTCTGTCTTCCTTTGTGGCTCTTGTTCGATTGACGCGCGAGCTCCTTCATGAGTGGATGTTGTTCTGGTTCTCTTCCGAGCACCCACATATAATTTTACTTCCTTTTGTCTTGTCCGGTCGAGGGCAACACTGTCCTCCTGTTCAGAGTCATGCATACCAGACGGTAGGGCACTATCTGAAAGGGTCACCCTAATTTGGTTCGGGGACTCATTTGCTGCCTCTGGTCGTCTCGCCCACTCCCACTCGCGTTTGGGACTGGTGAACCCTTTGACTATCTGGGCATGTGTCTGTTTTTCTCTCATCCGATGATGATCTGTCGCTGTCACCACGTCCGGCCTTCCTTGTAGAGTGACTGGATAGTCCTTTCCCATCCAGTTGGTAATGCCCCCTATATCTGTTTTCCTTCTGTAGGCCCTTTGAGTCAGCCTCGCTGACCCCATCAGGGGTGACGGTATATTATTGATGTCTTGATATGCCTGCCACTGACATGACATGTTGTCTTGTGGGGTGATTGAGTATTCAGAGACATTGGTGTGAGATATGTTGCTCTGGATGGGTTGAATGTCCTGTGGTTCTATGGTGTGTTCGGGTGGTTGATGCCATGACCGTTGTCGGGACCATGACTCGGTCGACCCGAGGGATCGGATAGACATGCTTTCTGAATCAGAGGAGTCTTTTTTTGATTTCCTTTGAGAACGTTCCTTTGAGTGTGTCTTGAATGGTACATTTTTGAAGCGGGTAGGCCGTGACGAACTGCTCCTTGAGTCAGTTATCTTTGGGATATTTCTCCGGGTACCTTTCTTGACGTGTCTTCGTTGTCATTTCGATGGAGAGGTTGTTTGATAACCACATGTTTACTTCTTGTGTTTGATCCCAGGGTACTTTGTCTCTGCCTCTCTCATCTAATGGTGATGGCCTCCTCTCAATTTCCTCGTTGTCTCGGGTGTTGTTGATGCGTTTGTCTTCCCCTTTCCGGTGCCTTAGTGAATCATTCCGTCTTATGTGGTTCGCTTCTTCTTCACGCTTGTTTGGTGCCCTGACATCTGTGCTACGGGTGAGATGTGTCTCACTGCTTGATGCTTCCTCGGGCTCATCTCCAGAATTTGGCGAGCAGTGAAGTGCTCGGGCGTGTTCGTGTACCGATTTCCAGTGTTGACGTGACTGGTCCAGTCTTCCATAGCTTGTCTTTCTTGCACATTTGTTGGGCAGGCTGTCATCTGGTCCATTGGTGCGATCTGTTGTCTTTCTTGCACATTTGTTGGGCAAGCTGTCATCTGGTCCATTGGTGCGATCTGTCCCACTTGACACTTCATCAGCTTCAGAATCGTTTGCACCATGCATTGAATGACTCCTTGAGGTTGAATAACTCCTTGAGGTTGTATCAGTGAGGCTGTCGTAATCCTGGATCATCCCGGTCTTTTGTATTGTTGACTCAGAGTATTTCATGTCACTTTGTCTCTCCCGCTGTCTTATCTCTGGTCTGCCTTCACCCTCCCTGTTTCTGGTTTTGTTTGTTTCTTGGGCTTTATTTACAGACATGAGAGATGTCTCTTTCCTGGTACCTTTGTGTCTTGCATTCTGGTGCAATTCTTTTGATAATTCTCTTGCTTTGACCCGCACTCCAATTTCGGCCTTCCTGAGGATTTCCTTTAGCGACCACTGCCCTCGAAGGATCTTGCGCTTTGTATTAGAACTTGAACAGCCTTCGATTACCCGGAGTCAAACTGCTTCCTCATTTGAGAATGTGTTGAAATGGCAGCACTGTACCTGACTTTTCAGCCTTGTGATGAAGTTTGGCAATGATTCTCCTGGTTCCTGCTGTGCTGCATTGAAAACCATGCGTTCATGATCCACGTTTTCCTGCGTGTTGAAATGAGTGCGTAGCGTCTCTTTGAGGTTTCTATATGTCTCTGTGTCCTTTGCTGAAAACGTCCTGACTAGGACCCACCAGCTGATGTAGTAATAAAAGACGGTTGCTATCTCTTTGCTCTCCGGTTGTTTCAAGAAATGCATCTAGTGATTCTAGCCACCGGTTCCATCTAGAACCCAGACTCTGGTCGCTGGTCTGTGTCACTGGGGGTGGCACCTCAATGCAGATATTGGATTTTTGTTTTCCTTTTCTCACCGACATGGCGGAGATGAGTCCTAGTATGCTACTGTCACGGGCCTGTTCACTATGCTTCCCGCGTCATTCTATAACTCTCTGCGGTCGAGGTCTTGTGTACAATTGTTTTCTCTTTGATTTCAATTGCTTACTTTCACTTAGCGCTGGAACTTGCTTTGGGACTTGTATTTGTTCGTGTTTTTGCATTCCAGACTTGCATTTGCTCGGGCTTGTTGCATCTGAGGCTTGTATGGGCTGGTGTTTGTTGCATTTGCGCTTGGTATTGGCTTGTGTGTTGCATTTGTGACTTATTTTTACCTGCGTTTTTTGTAGTCACGCCTTACATTTCCTTGTGCTTGTTTACATCTGATGCTTGTTTCTGCTCGGGCTTGTCTACTTCAGGACCTGCAGTTGCCTGTGTTTGTTTATTCTCGAACGTTGCCTTTGCTTGGTCCTTACATTTGCTTGTACTTGTTTTGTTGCAATTCTTGCATTTGTTAATGCGTGTTCTTTTTACGCTTGCCAAGGCTTGTTCATCTACATTCATCAATGCTTGTTCCTTCACGTTGTCAATGTTCGCTCATTTACCTTTGCCAATGGTTGTTTGCTTATATTTATCAATGCTTGTTCCTTTACATTTGTCAATGTTTGTTCTTTGCATTTGCCAATGTTTGTTTGTTTGTATTTACCAATGCTTGTCCTTTAAACTGTATTTGCCTGACTTCAAAATGGCCGGCACAGATCCCTGACAGGGGATTGGAGGAAATCGCCTGTTCCTAAGATGTCCGCCGACTTGGTAATCTCGTTTTCAACGAGATTTGGGCTCTCATTGATTTCTATGCATTTTCCACTGCATCCCGGTGTTCACTCAAGATGCCGGGCTGCAGGCACCGGCGCACCAGGCCAGGACCACTGCACCTCCACGCCGGACTTCCAAGCTTCTCCAAATCTCCTCAGAGGACTGCTGTGACAGAGCTGATTAGCAGGTAGGACCGGGGTAGGCTCCCGACGTCCTTACTTCTATGCACCACATGTGACGCCACGCATGTGGGGTGAGCACCCAGTTTCAACACCCAGCGGCGCTTCCGGGATCGCGCTCCACGTGGTTTCCGACCACGGAGCTTCCAGGCATCAATCGCCAGGCTGTCCGCACCTGTCTCAGCGGCAGTCTTAACTCGGGCATATCGCTCGCGACAGCGACCTGCTTCCAGTGCCTTGTGGGACGGGTCACGCTGCTCCTAGGATCCGCACAGTGGCTTAGCACGACGATCCCACCCTCGTCGCCAGCTGTAGTGTCCTGTCTTAAGTGAGAGACGGACACTATCTTTATTGAAAGGAGCTTTATTCCTCACCTTCATTCATGACCACGTCCTTACTCTAACTGCCTTCGAGACTGTCCCCAGCTCTTCCCATTCCTGTTCCTCCCCTTAGCTCCACCCCAAAACACTAGACTGCATCACACATTATTACAGCCGCCTATCCCTTTCTTTGCCCAGGCAACACACATTTAGTGACATAAGTGCTTTTATTTACATGTGAATTCACTGAGGTAGCAGACTTGCCCAGTTCTTTAGACAAGACCCCCCCACATTGTATACCTGCCAGTGGAGGGCAAGACAGAGTCCTTGGGGGTGAACATAATGTGTTTGCATGTAACGCATGTAATCCTAAATCCTTATGTTTTTCAACTGGTCCTTATGTAAAGCGCTCTGACACCTTCGGGTAAAGTTCGCGCTATATAAAATCGCATAAATAAAACATGTCTAGAGACATGTTGAGGAAGAAGCAGAGTTCAGTCAGCAGGCTGATCGCAGTGTCATTGGGAACAATGGCAAAGTTGGCAGCCCATATTAAAGTCCAATGTGAGTGTAGCGGAGTCAAACAGAGGACATGGGAAGATTATGTTTCGAGGCATTATGGTATGCACAAGACCAGGCAGAAACTGTCCATTTGACACAGATAAATGCTACAGCTGACTTTTTTGTCTGAATGTTAATTCATCCACATCTTCCTCCTCTGATGTGTCATGTGCCTCCCGTGAGCCAGATGGTGGATTGGCAGGAGCACTGTGAGGCAGTGACACATCAGGGGGGTAAGAGGTGGATGATGAAGGTGCAGCAGCATTCATCTGTACCAAATGATGAAGCAACACTGCATTGATGATAAGCTGTAGGGTTTGCAAGACTCCAGAACGTCTCTGTGGTAGGCAGCCATGGCCAAGTGGGAAGCCTGCATCCACTCCATGATCTCCATGATCTTTTGCATTTCACACCACTCCTTGGTGACATTGCTGTAGCCACTTTGATTGTACAGTTGTTCTTGTGTCTGAGTAAGGACTCCAGCAATGTCAGCCATGGAATGCTGAATAGCATGGAGCAGACTGTGGGTGCCTCTGATGGACTCTAGGTGGTCCCTAATGGAATTGAGACACCCACGGATCCCATCCAGTTTGTCCGCCAGGCTGTCCAACCCCACCCGCACCTGACCAGCCATCTCATGCTGGACTTCTACTGCACTATATTGACATGTTAACAGTGGGTCCTCAAAGTCCTGGGACACAGCTGTTGTGGTAGATGCTGGCTGCTGGTTGTTTTGTGCTGCTGGTGGAGCAACACCGATGCTGCTGGATGTCCCTGCTTCTGGAGATGGGCTGCCAATGGAGTCGAGCAACTCTTGGAGGGTGTCCTGGTCGATGGTTGAGATGCCTTCTTCCGCTTCATCCTTGAAGAGTGGGACAGGCTGCTGAACAGGAAGTTATTTATTTACCTCTGCAATGTAAAGGAGAGATGCTGTTGTATGTGTTTGCCCACTTTGGTCTGGCATTTAAGCAGTTGACAAGCAGAGTGCATAATGATGTCCATTCTCTATTTTTAAAAGCTACACCTATTACACACAGGTTTGTAAATCATCTTAGAACATTACTGATGTGACATTGGGTTGATCTTGGTTTTGGACAGTTTCCCTGTATGCCAACTGTGAGGGGCCTGTTTCTACGCACATGCTGCACCTGTTATATCCTCTGTTCAGTAGTGACAGTGGGGCTGGTTGTTTCACATTATTGGCAATGCAGATTTGATCAGTTTCATGTGTCTTTACACTGCATTGTGGTTGAGTCACCCCTTCCCAGTTAAGTTTACATGTTGTTTTTATTATCTAGGCTGAGAGGTGTAGATTAGACTGCACCCCACCTTGATGTTGGCACTTCAACATAATTTTTTAGTGTGGCATAAAGAGGTCAATAATGCACTTGAGATCAGGGATGCAGTGATGTACACCATGATATTACAGGTAGATGTGCTTGATTTGCCATACTCTGACTACGTGTCTATGTATTTGAAGGTGGCCAAATCACATTGACACATGTCATTCACATTGATGTATGTTGATATGCAGGGAGGGACATCTTCATGCTAATTGCCCATTATTCACTCCACCCAGTCACCCTTGCACTTTGGTGCATTGGCAATGGTGATAAGTTGCAAGCTGGAGGACATTACTCTGAGGCAGGCTTAGGAAATGTGTGCATTGTTGTACCGCAGACGCTTTTCTTCCCTCACTGGGGCATAGTTATAATGAAGTGACAGAGTGAGGCGTTATCCATACGAAACTAACGCCTCACTCCGCCACTTCAGAAACACAGGCCTGCACCATAATTACAAGATTATCGCACAGCCTTGCATTTCCCCCGGCGCTGGCGCTTAACTTATCAGCCTAGCGCCAATGCAGGCACCTTTGCACCATAGTACAAGCGTGTCTGGTTTCATGGAAAGATTGTTTATGTGCAGGGAGGAGCACCTTTCTGCACATAACAATAAGGCCAATTTGCTGTTTCTATGTGTGCTGCACAACGCAGCACACATGGAAACAGCAAAAACGATGAAAAAAGAATAATATCTAATTGTTTGCCTGTTTAAGATCAGGTTTTGGCTGGTCTTAAATTTTGAGCAGCCTCCTATTTACACCAACCTTGTGAATAGGGGGCAGCCATTACAATACCCATTAGCCTCCCCTTTGACACTAAGTGAAGCGTGTAAGGAGCCCTTAATTACAAGACAGCGCTTTATGCTTGTAAGTGGGGTGAAGCCCCTATCGCCATCCCAACATCACTAAAAGTGACATTGGTGTGGCAATGGGGACTTGTAATTATGCCCCTCGGATGGACACATGGATGTTATATGCTGTCCTGCTCAGGGTAATTGGATGCCTTTGTTTGTGGAAGGATGTTTACATACATCACTGACTATGCATTTGTTCACTGCCACTGTTGACTTTACCTAAGGGCCAGTTTCCATGCAGGTCAATGTGTCTTGGACATCCCACACCAGGACTATGATGACAATCCAATACTGCTAACTGTATAACACATGTAGATACTTTGACGTGGATGCATTTTGGTGGATAGGGTCAAGGTGACATGTAGCAAAATAACATGCATTAGTGTGACATTGTGAATGGAGTTCATTGTCATAATTCACTTAACATACACGTGACAGGGAATGTATGGTTCTGTGAGCATGGCAAACAGAACAAACATGTTGCTATTTTAGGGGACACATTCCTGAAATGCAGAGTCCTTACACTGTACTTTTGAATGCATATCCCTTCTGCTCATAGTTGAAAAGCATCTGTGCCCTCCAGTATATTCATTTTTGACATGTATGAAATGTGCACATTTTAGACACAAGGGGGTATATTTACAATTGAGTAGCTATGCATGTGGTTAAGCCGGGAAGACTAACAACATGCTTCGTCACTTTGGGAACACGGGCTGCACCATATTGACTACAATATGGTGCAGCCCTGTGTTTCCCCCTGTGCTTGCACACCATTTAGCAGCCTACTGCCAACCCAGGCACCCTTGCACCATTGTGCAGGGGTGACTGTGCTGTGGGGAAGATTGGGTATGTGCAGGAAGGTCCCCCTTTCCGCACATGAACAATCTTTCACTCAAAAATCTTCCACTCAACATGGTGCAGGTACCCTTGCATTATGGTGCAAGAGCACCTGCATTGGTAGTGGGCTGCTAACTTTTCCCCAGAGCAGAGTGGTTCACAGGGCTGCATCATATTGTTGTCAATGAGATGCAGCCCTTTGTTCCCAATTTAGCTGAGCGTGGTGTTGAGCCAAGGAGGCTAATGCAACACTCTGCCGCCTCTATAGTTAATATGCCCCTTTGCTTGTTTATGTTGCCCAGAGTTTTGAGACTCATAAATGGTAATTTTTCAATATCTTTGAATATTTATATGTGCTGAATTACAAGTGACTGACACCAACATTATGTGTATTTAATGCATTCAACAGCTAAAGTGATGTGGATATATCCCCAGGTACCTATGTATCTGGAATTTGTGTGGGTGTGCACTGAGAAATGTGTAGTTGGACAGGAGCAACATTAGTCCCCACTCCCCACAAACCCTGGTTCTTACTTACCCTGCTCCTGATGTAGCTGGTCATTTTCAGCACTATCCTGTCCCTGGACTCCAACCACCGACTCCTCGCAGATGACCACGGACACCTGCTCCTCCAAGGCATCTAGCTCCTCCTGTGGCACTGAACTCCCACCTCTGGACTGCAGTGCTGATTGCGGATTGTTGGACAGTTTATGCTTGGTCTTGCACTTGGCATCATGCCAGTGCATTTTGCAGTTGGTCACTGTCCTCTTGACCTCTGCTACTGCATTCACCTTGGCTATGATGGACTGCCATATAGAATTTTTAGTCCCCAATGGCACCATGGAGCTGACAAGGAGATGGTGTTGTTTCTCTGTCACCTCTGCAATCAGGATCTCATTTTCCTGCTAGCTGTACCTTGTTTTTCTGTTCCTCTGTCTTGGGTCTCTGGCTGGTCCTCCTGGTTGTTGGGTAGCTTAGGGGGGTCGTTGTCTCCTGCAGAACTGGGTACAGCATGCTCCCTTGTGCTTCCAGGGATAAAAAATAAATAAATTGAGGTGCTTCATGGGCTTATTGTAATATATTTTTCCTGCAAAGCGTGAAAAAGTGCCATCAAGCTGATTAACGTGCTTTTTCTGGTCGCTGACTGGCCGGCGGTCACTTTTTTCACATTTGCAGCAAGATTTTTAACGCAGTGACATTGGTCTTAACATCAACATTTCCCGCAGCGATGCAATGCTATCGCCGCCTAGCGACGTATTGTAAATACGTCGGTACCATGGTGATTGTTTTCGGTGGTACGCAACGGCAAGACAATTACTGCTAACTAACGCTTACGTTAGTTAGCTGCAATTCTTGTACACATACCCCTATGGAGCATATTTACAAGCCCCGATTGCCATGGGAACGTAATTTTTTACGACGCCTTATTTAGAAGGTAGCGTTAAGCCACTTAACGTGTCTTACCGCTGCCTTCTAAATAAGGCCCCCTTTCACACTATGCCTAGCCTGAAAGGGGAGAGCAATGGGTGTTGCTGTGGGCATTCCACTGCAACACCAATTGAATCTGACCCTGCCCCCTATTTACAAGGGAGGAGTAAATGGGAGGCAGCACCAGAATTAAGACCAGGGAAAACCTGGTTATACCCTGGTGCAACGAGGAGAAATGTTTAATTTTTCCTAGTTTTTACTGTTTTCATGTGTGCTACGTTGTTCAGCACACATGGAAACATCAAAATGCCAATGATTGTTTATGTATAGGAAGGTCCACCTAGTAAAAATGCATGCCTCTATGGGAAGGGAAGTGGCTGAGTGAGGCATTTGACTTCCTGGCTTAACACCTCACTCCGCCACTTCAGAAACGCAGGCTGCACCATATTTACAAGAATATGGTGCAGCCATGCGTTTCCCCCTGGGCTGGTGCTAAATTCAGCAGCCTAGCGCCAACGCAGGCACCCTTGCACCACAGTGCAAGGGTGTCTGCATGCTGGGGAAGATTGTTTATGTGCAGGATCAGTCTTTAAATGCTGCTTTGTAACTTCTATGTGTGCTAAGAAAAATGATTGTTTATGTGCAGAAAGTTGGACTTTCCTGTAGATGAACAATCATTGGCCCTTTGCTGTTTCCATGTGTGCTACATAAAGCAGCACATATGAAAACAGCGAAAACGAGGAGAAATGAAACATTTCTCCCCGTTGTGCCAGGGTAAGACCAGGTTTTCCCTGGTCTTAATTCTGGCACTTTCTCCTATTTACGCTTGTAAATATGCCCCTATCTGTGTTGTTATTAGCAATGGGCAGCTGCCCAACTGCCAAAGATAGGGAATAAAACAGGAGCCCCACTCCAGCACATTAAGGATTGTCACCTTGACAGAAACTGGGAGGATCTAATGGTTTCTTTATGTATATTTCCAGCTGTGTCGCCATGCTGCATGCTCTGTTGCTGTCATACTTGACGGTGTGACCTACCCTAGCTAGGCCCAGGTACCTAGTTTAATTGCCCCTCAGTGCCAAGAAACCACCTAGATTCTTCTCCAAATGCATTCAAGCCTTCCTTGGTCTGGTGAGCATACTCTCTTTTAGTGCTCTTTTCTCGTACCCACTAGCCTCACCATTGTGTTGCCTAGAGAGAAGCTCATCACATAACACTTTGGGCTTTGTACTACCAAATTGTGCCCTGAGTCACAACTTGGAGTCCCTCTGACTCCCACTGTCTGCCTGACTCTCACTGTCTGACTCTCACTGTCTGCATGGTGGTCCTCCTGGTTGTTGAGTGGCTTAGGGGTGTTGTTGTCTCCCGCAGAACTGGGTCCAGCATGCTCCCTTGTGCTTCCATTGATAAAAAATAAATAAATTGAGATGCTTCGCGAGTTTATTGTAATATATTTTTCCCGGAAAGCGTGAAAAAATTGCCATCACGCTGATTAACATGATTTTTCTGGTTGATGACTGGGCGGCGGTCCAAGCACATGCCAAATAACCTCAGTGACAGTAATTAAAAGAGCTCTGTTGTGTGACCATGTCCCATTGTGGGCCTACATCACTGGTGCATCCAGAACTAAGGGCCCATACTGAATCCCATTACCAGCAAGAGAGATAACTACACTGCAAAGAGAATCTTCATCAGTATCTTTGCTATTGAAGGGACCCAAGATATTGAGGTTCTAAGCCAATTTTGGTCACTAGCAATAACCTGGGAGACAACTTCAGTCTTCTAGAGCATCGTAGCATTGAACGTTTGCAACAAACACTAGTGGTTCCAAATATATAGACTGTAGATGGGAATATCCAATTCCAAATATGGACTAGGCACAATATTGAGGGATAAAATATCAAAAATGCACAGAGGGAAGTAAGGATTTACTATTCTTATCTCCACATTTACGTATCTTTAAAATATTTATATCTGCAATGTACTTATACGTGGTGTTAGGTAAAGAATATGTATTGGGCGTGGCCTGATGCAGATGAGCTAGGACGTGTAGCTGTGGCAATCCTGGCTGAGCTCTGCCATCCGGTAACATCCTTAAGTACCCACGGTGCTCTCACCCCCCAGTGACGATTGGGGGTCAGCCTAATGGGATGTCGAGGACGATTTGACAGTGTGGGCAACTGAGGTGTCAGACGCGCTGCAAGGGTGTCGGGCAAAATGGCGGCAACACAGAGGCCGGAAGGCTCCTAGCCTAGCGGAGGCAGAGACACCATATTCCCGGCCTGACTGATGGGGTCTGCAGGGGTGAACTAGTGACCCCCTGGAGAGTACGACATTAGCGACGGCTGGAGTGGATTAACTGAGGGCGACCACAGAGCAGAGGTTCCCGGCAGTGTGCTCCAGAGAAGAGCGGAGGCATTGGGCCTACCCCGCTGCCGGGACCCAGTAGGGGAGGTGGCCCTCCCATGCGGGGACCCCCCTGGCTGATTCCCTCTCTCAGGCTGGCGACGAAGAGGCACAGGGGTGGGGTGAGTGACATTGCAACACCCCAGTATATGAGCCTCCTACCCCCTTAGAAGCTAACTGGTCTAGGGGCTCCTGGCTGGCGGTGATCACAACGCTTTTAACGTCTGGGGACAAGCAGAGTCAGGGGTGCTTACCTGACAGTGGCCCCATGTAACAAGGGCCTGGCCAACATTGAGAGAGGAGAAGTGTGCTCTGGGGGCCTGTTGAAAGAACGGAAATACCTGTGGCTCGCCTGCACAAACCGTGTTGCTCGACGCCGGGGCCTAGCGGAAGACAGCGAGGGGGCTGCCATAGTGGTGCTCCTGTGTAGCCACTGTCACATTGGTGAGTCAATGGCCTGAATCCCTCAATTGGACAACAGGGCACAACAGATGCGGTGTAACAATTGTAGTGTGTCTTCTATGTTTATTTACCTGTTCATTAGGTTCCTGTACGCATTTCAATTCCAGCACGGCATGCGCTGGAATCAACATGTATATGTTTAAAAGTGTTACTCGTGCTGTGATTTCTCAACTAAGGCAGAATGCATGCAACAGCCATATGCACTCTGAACTTCATTGAGGAGGGATGCACTCCAGTTGTTTCCGCCATGAAGCTTCACTAAAGTGCTTTAAGGTAATCTGGAACTTCACGCTTTATTTCCTGCTACAAATTCACCCTCTTTACATCTGGCGATGAACAGTGCTGGTGGAGTTCCACCACTTTGTGCTATTACTCTATAAAAGACACATTTTTTGGAACACTTCTCCTTCCCTGCAACTTCCTTCCGGATTCCTCTGTTTCCGCTGCAAGCCTCAGGTCTGACCTTAACATTGGCATATTGGCATTTTCAGCAGGGCATTCTAAAAGAACTTGAAAGTCCAATTTGAAGTATTTAAGTTATTTTAATTAAGAATAAATGAGCAGCACAGCAACAGGACTGTTCATCTGTAAAGCACCAGAACAAGTGATTCTCTTAAGCTACACATTCTTAACCAAGGTTCTACAGGAACCAGAACACTGTATAAATGAAAACACTTACAGGCAAAGTATAAGGAATACAACACATTCATTGGCAGCTCCTTCCCCATGCCGAGTCTCGAGACTTGTAGGTCTCTTCCTCATGTGATGAAGTCATCACGCATTGGACGCACGGCGGCCATCTTACTTGAGTAGGAAATTTACTACTATTCAAAAGCTTCATTTTCAGTTTGGCAGACCATGCTACATCACAAAATTTTATTTAACATTTCAGCGGATTACCTCAAGGAACCAGCGATTATTTGTCATATTCCGGTGGCTCAACTCTCTGTGTCTCTTATGGTCATTGCAACCTTCTATGGATAATTTCCTCTAAAGGGAAATACTGGTGAGATTTTAAAACGTATTCCTTTGTACATTATTTACATCTAAATATGGTTTCCAATCAGCACATTTTTCAATTGAGTCATTTTTTACCATCTCCTGGGAAACCAAAAGAAACATGGAAAATATGGTTTCCCTCTTTTGAAAATTATCTGGTGGCCATTGATGTGGAAGAATATTCCCCTAGTTGGAAATTGGCTATTCTCTTCAGGTATTTGGGAAGTGCAGGCCAACATATATATGATAACCTCCCAGTTTCCTTACCTCCAGCTGGAGATGGAGATGGTTGGAACGTTTATACAGATGCTATAATAATAATAATAATAATCCACATTTGGAAAGCACGAACCATCACCCGTTAGGGTCTCTAGGCACTGGGGGCCATCAGGAAGATTAAGCAAGCTATTGCCCAGAGTCACATGATGCTGGGCTAATCTGCCGCCGGCAACGGGGATTGAACCGTGATCCCCAGATTCCGGAGTCAGTCACCCTGGCCGCGGCGCCACACCTCTCCCCCCATACAGAGACTTAACAAGAAATGTTTGGATCAGCCGAGTATTATTCTGGAAAGATTCAACTTCATGAAAAGAAAACAAGACCCTAATGAATCTGTTGAGGAGAACATTTCGGCTTTGAGAACTTAGCAGCTAATTGTAACTTTGGCCCTTCTTTAGACACTTACCTTAGGGATCAATTTGTTCATAGCTGCTATCACAAAAAAATGGAAGAACGCATATTAAGCTCAAGAGACCCGTCTCTAGAAGAGGTTGTTGATATGGCGGAAAGTATTGAGAGAGCAATAATTTCGTCAAAATGTATTTCAAATGATAACTTTTCTTCTGTTAATTTAATTCATGCAGATTCTTCTATTAATGCACTTTCTTTCAAAAACAAAATCCCTAAACCTTTTCATAAAAAAACGAATGCAATTTGCTATATTTGCTATAGATGTGGATATAGGTCTCTCCTAGGCAACAGCCCCATATGTTCTGCTTTAGGTAAAAGGTGTCCAAAATACAATAACGTTGGTCACTTACTTTCAGTATGTAGAGGTAAAAATGTAGTTCAGGTCAGTATTGTCAAGCTCATGATTGCATTGATCCTAATGTTTCTGAAATTGATGTTTCCTTACAAAAGGATTTTGAAAGACTAAGGGGTCTATTTGGATGTCGGGCGGATCGCCACCGTCCGCATGGCGATGGCGATCCGCCCGATATTTCCCTCTGCCCGCATCCCATTTCCCCCTGCCCGCATCCCATTTCCCCCTGCCATATTACGATGGTGGGTGGTCCGCGGCGGACGCAAAGACCGGCTGCCGCTTTTCCGCTGGTCGACTCATCAACTGGGCAGAATACATCTCCAATATGGTGGCAGTGTCTGCAAGACACCGCCATCCATATTAGGATTCAGGCGGAGATCAGTCTTTCCATGGTGGCGTTGCCGCCATGGAAAGGCATGCAGTCTTTGGCATTGGGGGCCCGTTGTGGGCCCCAGGGTGTTGGGGGGGTGCACATAGGGGGTACCTATAGTACCCCCTTGCATTTGCATGCACAACGAGGCAGGCACCGCGCGGTGCCTGCCATGTTGTGCATGCAAATGCACAAGGTCCATTCATAGCATTGTGGCGGGTGGTGCTGTGAGCACCTCCCGCCATAATGCTGGGAATAGGGGATGCCACCGCGGCATTCTAATTGCCGGTGCAGGACTGCGGCACCATTGGCGGCCAGTCCCTGCACCGCTAGGGTCCGCCCCCATCCTAATGGGCCCCTAATTCTTTCCATTGATGCTGATGCCCCAGTTCATCAGTCTCATAGAGCTAAAGATCACATCTGTCAGGTTATTGTGGGTGATCTCGAGCTTGACATGATGGCAGACTCAGGGGCTCCTGTCACAATCATTTCTGATTTTTTGTTTAAGAATCATAGGGCTTCTCACATTTCTCTGGAGCACACTGATATTATTCCAAAAGCTTACAGTGGCAAAGAAATTGATATGCTTGGATTTTTCTGTGAAAACCTATCTTGTCAAGGGAGGAAAATATTCACAAACATTTATGTTGCCATAAAAGGAAAGAATATTGTAGATGGGCAAGATTTGGGTAAAATGGGCCTCATACTGGTACCTGGTTCAGACATTCCTGTGAAAATTATTGATGTGACTGTATCCATGATTTCAGAGTGATGATGTTCAAAAACGTATTTCTGAATTTCCTGACGTATTTAGTTCTACTATAGGTAAAATAACCAGGTTTAAACATGTCATCAGATTGAAACCAAATGCAATGCCCATCTCTCACAAGCCAAGGTTGATACCTTTGAGTGTCAGAGAAGATCTCAAAAAGCTTTTTGATAAATTGGTGTCTGAAGGTATTATTGAGCCAACTGATTCTTCAGAGTGGGAACAAATGCACGAACGAGGAAAAAGTCTTGCCAGGATGTAATTTCGCTTGCTCGCGGTCGCCAACTTGACGTTGAGGACCGCGATCAAGGAAAAATGACCGCTACGCGTGTTTGCACTGTGCTACGTGCAGTTCGCGTAGTGCAAAGTAGCGCAAACTTCGCAAACTACGCGAGCGTAGCGTAGTGCTTTGCCCAGGCCTAATCACAACCCAATGCTGCTCACATTAGACTGGCATATGGAGAGACTGGTGATCCCTGATTGGTGTCACAAAGTAGAAGCACTGGAGGACCCGGTATTTAAGCGGACCATAGGCGGCACCATTTGTGAATACTTTGCTGATGATGCCTGCTCAACGGCATCCCCCGTAACTGAGTGGGATGCCTTCAATGCAGTCACCTGGGGCATATACCTATCTGAAATAGTGGGACTTAGACGTACTCTAATATCAGAGGTAGAGGCTAATGAGACCTGGTTGAGGGAATCGGGGAGGGCACGGCCTGAGCGACTGGATTTACAGCAGCAACTGCTGAAAGCACAGGAATTACTTGCAGATGGCACGAAGAAACTCCACTGTTTTCACTATTGTGAATGCATCATTTGAGTCCACTGTGAACAAGATAAGGCAGGAACTTTACTGGCATGGCTGCCTAACCCTGTGCCCAGGAGCTTCCCAATTCTGGAAAAAGACACAGCAGGCAGAGACAGACAGTATGGACAAGGAGATATTAAACAAAGATTGAAAGAATATTATACAGCTCTGTATGGTCTCCCCGGCTCCACTGCCAAGGGTCCTTATGGAGTTTTTGGACCCCATAGCCCTCCTGAGACTCAATGGGGAGACTGAAGAGGATCTCAGGGGCTCGATAACCCTTCAGGAAGTGTGAGCTGCTGTCACTACCACGGCCCGAGGCAAAGTGCCAGGTACGGACCGACTCCAGTGGAATTTTATGCAGCATATATAGAGGAGCTGGCACCTAAACTAGTTGAAATCTATGACGCTGCCCAGGAAACTGGCAGACTCCCATCAACAGGAGAGACCTTAGTGATCCCATTACTGAAACCGGGTAAATCCCTTCAGCATGTGTGGTCGTATCGTCAATTGTCAATGCTGAAGATCGACTACAAATTCTTAAGTCGTATACTGACAAGTCGCCTCATCCCCCATATTACCACGCTTATCCACACAGATCAAAGCTGTTTCATACTAGGAGTTTTTTCAAGTTTAAGTTTATTATGATATCGGAACTCATTACGAGGTCCACATAAAAGACATAAAATACATACAAAGAAAGCTTAAACATAAAATGTCAACAGGTACATAGAATAAAAATACACGACAATCTAAAATTACCAAATTAATACAGATCCAGAAAACATTTGAAAAATTTGTACAGTTTGAAACAAAACATTTCATTAGGAGGGTTAATCATAGCCGCACTAAAAGAAGGGGCAGACAAAATGTTCAGTTTCATACTAGGATGGAACATCAATTAAAATATTTGTTGGCTCCTCTCAGCTATGGAGATGACAGCACCTGAGGAAGACAGTGCAGTGATAGTCTGTATTAGAAATGGGGGTCTCTAGTTGGCAGGTTGTTATCCTGTCTAAGTAGAGACCCTTCTTCCTTGTCATCATGAGGGGATACACTACTGAAATAACCCCTGCTCACCCCGCGGTAGCTTGCCACGAGCAGTCAGGCTTATCTCAGAGGCAGTGTGTGAAGCATCTGCACACAACTAACAGTAATACATTGAAAACACTACAAAAGGACACCATACCACTTTTAGAAAAATAACCAACAATTTATCTGTGCAAACAAGACCAAAAACTATAAAAATCCACCATCCAATTTTCAGCAATATACATAATCAGAAATAGACTTAAGATACCGTTCCTTGAAGTTGATAGCTCCGTCAGGGGCTATCATGGCGCTGTGAACAACAAATCCAAACAGTTCTGGCGGACCGCGGCATTGAAGGTCAGTGTCGGGGAGACCCGCAAAACAGTACCTTTAGCATGGCCGGACTGGCCATAGCGGGCACCGGGCAATCCCCCGGTGCGCCACACAGGTGGGGGCCGGTTTTGGACCCCTGGGGGCCGTTTCTGTTACAGGGCCGTTTTTGTAGCATAGCATAGCCCTGTAACAAAAACGGCCGAAAACCGGCCTCAGCAGAGAGTTTGGGGGCACCTCCAACCACCCTCCCCCGAGTGGGGAGGGGGGGGGGGCGGCCAAGAACTTTGCCAGGGCAGGTTGTGGCTCCCAGTCTGGCCCTGACCTTTAGAAATGCAGGGTGTCATGGACCTCTCATTGGGCTCTGAAGAGCCGTGTCAGTAGGCATCGGTTCCGCAGGTCAGTTCAGGAGTCGTCAGGCCCTTGAAGTCACACATATTGCAGTTCGAACTCCTCGCGGTGGAAGTCGGGAGCAACAGCTTCGGCAGGTGTCATGGCTGCAGAGCAAAGTGCAGCAGTGTGCTGTGTGGTGCCCTCAGATTGTGATGCAGGCAGCGGCTCGGTGACGGTCATCCAGCAGCATCAATGAGACCAGGGCTGCGGTGCAAAGTGATGCGGTGCTAGTCGCTGTGCGGGCAGGTCATGGTGCAAGCAGTGGCGTCTTCGTTGCGGAAGTGCTGTTGTCGGCTGATGAACCGGAGTCAATGGCGCCCGCATAGGAAGGCCAAGGCTGCGGGCGGGATGAGGGCAGTGTGTTGTGTAACTTACGAATGGTGCCCTCGAACCACGGTGCCAGCAGCGGTATCAATGTCAGCATAAGTCAGCGTCACTGGGGAAACCAGAACAGTGGCATGAAGCGAGGCGGTGCGAAGTGCGGTACCCACAGGATGTGATGCAAACAATGGCTCAGTGGCGGCACCTGTCTGACCAGGGTTGCGGTGCAAAGTGCAGCAGTGCCCTCTGTGGTGCCTTCAGGACATGAAGTCGGCAGCTGCATCGTTGACAGCGTCAGTTTGCTTTTTCTTCTGTTGCAGCACAGCTCTACCTTAAGCCCTTGGAGAACTCAATCAAACAGGTCATGGTGCAAGCAGCTGCTCGGTGGCAGTGGCATTCTTCGGTGAGACCAGGGTTGCGGGGCAAAGTGTGGTGGTGCCTTCTACGGTGCCTACAGGACATGGAGTCGGCAGCGGTGTCGATGACGGTGTCAACTGCTTTCCCCCTCTGTGGCAACTGAAACCCATGGTTCCAGAGGTGGTACCCAGAGGTAAGTGAAGCCTTTGCTGTCCCTGAGACTTAGTGATCAGGAGGCACACTCTGTTTCAAGCCCTTGGAGATACTTAGCGACAAGTGAAGAAAGTTCAGTCCAGACAGAAGCAGCTACTGCAGGCGAACACAGCAAAGGGTAGTTCCTCCTCACAGCCTCCCCAGCTTTTCTTCTTGGCAGAGTTCTGAGTCCAAAAGAGTTCTAAAAGTCTGGGGTCCTGGCCCCTATATTTATACCACATTTCCCTTTGTTCTCTTGTGGCAGAGAATGTCTGTGCTAAGCCCGAACCAGTACAATCCTCTCTGGTCCAGCTTCCTGGCAGTATGTGGAGACAGCATTGTGTAAGGCAGACCAGGGCACTTTAGGTGCACGGAAATCCCCTACTAATCCAAATGCAGCCCAGACATATTCAGCCCAGCCCTGACTCATCCAGGAAAGGCAGGACACGCCACAACCCTCCCCCCCCCCCCTGTGGCTGGTTACAGTGAATGCACATCCCCAGCCCCTGTCACTCCAAAGCCAGACAGTAAATCAACAACCCATCAGAGGCACACAGGATGGTTAAGCAAAAAATTACCTACTTTCTAAAAGTAAACACAAGGAGATGATGGACAGAGAGCTGAAACTTTGCCTCATGGGAACAGTCCAGCCCGAACTGCCAAGCCAGGTCTTCCCTGGAGCAGAAACAAGCATCCAGTGATCGGTTTCCGGGTAACACCCCTCATCAGGCAGGCTAGCTTGAATCCAGTGGCAAAGTGAGCAAGGGACCTATGTCTGGACAGTTTTTGCTGCACCGATCGTTAATAGCAACCATACAAGCCCACTGGAGAGCTGGGTTGGTGGAACCTCCTGTCCATCAGAGCAGCCAGGTCCTCTGTACAACACCTGGCAGGAGACGGGCTGTGACACCCCAGTATCCAGCAATATGAGCAGATATCAATGTTCCCCTAGTGGACCTGAGGAGCAGCGGGAGGAGGATGTGGATCTCCTGATCGACTTGGACCACAATCCTGAATGATATATACAAAGTCTCTCGTAATGCAAGATTTAAACTCATTAGCTTTTATTTCCTGCACAGGCCATATCTTACCCCTGGGACAATGAAGCTGCTGTTTGGAGCACTAGATGCTGCATGTCTCAGGTGTGGGGTACAGGGGGCGGAGATGATTCATATGGTATGGTCTTGCCTGGCTATACGTGACTTTTGGGAGGGGATAGTGACTTGTATAAACTAAGTCAATGAAAGAACAATTCCATGCAACCCCCTAGCATTCTTTTTGGGGGGATTCCCATGCTCAGCCCAATACAAAGTGACTACTATATTTATGGACCCTGCACTAATGCTTTTTAAGCATGAAATCGGGATGAAATGGAAGTTCACAAGCAGCCGCCAAATGGTGTGAGACTGTGTTTCCTTGGGTGGGATACGAGGTTCAATTCGCCTCCAAGAAGTGAGAAAGGGGCACAGCACTGTAGATGTAGCTAGGGCATGGGATGTATTAGTGGAATGTCTGTGTTCACTGGGCACTGATTCTCCTGACCATTCCATAAGCAAAGATCATGACCCCAGGGAGGAGCATGCAAATGGGACACCAGGAGAGACCTAACCTAAATCATAAATAAATGTGGTGACTTCTGCAAAGGAGGGAGGTTTGCTTGCTTGTCTGCTTTGAGGCTGCGGTGGGAGGTAGGGAAGGGGAGGAAAGGGGAGAAATGGGGAGTTGTTAAATGACTGTGCAAGGATTGGGTGGTATGTAATTATCTGTATTATACAGCCTATCATGATACGTAAACATTTCAGGTTTCTAAATATTAAGGCTGCTAAGCAAGCACTACATTACCCTGTGACTAATCATGTCTCAATATTTGAACCACCTGCGGAGTCCATGTTTGTGTTGTTGAAAATACATTGAAATTTCTGTTTTTTTAAAAAGTATATAAATATAGCTTTCAATATTTTGTAACTCAATATTGTGTTAACAATATTCACTTGTGCCAATATGTGGGATTTTATATTCTCAGCCTATACCAAAGATATACCCTCTTGAAACTATTGGACTGGTTTGTGGGCTAGCCTGGATCTTACTATGTCACCTTAGGTGGGATTTTCTGACTGTGGCCAGTAGATCCTGAGATATCAGTACTCAGTTCAGGCAAACTGAGGCATCATAAAAATTCAACCATAATCATCAGGGACCGAGATGCAGTGCCATTTAGTATGTTTTATTCTATTTAATCACTTTGGAAAGGTGGGAAATTTCAATCTAGAATTTGAACCAGATCTCTAGAATCCCGTCACAGGTCGATTAGACCTTTGTACCTGTCATAGAGTGTAGAAGGTAATCTTTTTCAACGAATCAATTCGGACTACTTCCATCTCCTTCCCCAAAGAACCACTGACAAATGGTCAAATTTGAAAATGTATTATAAAGCCAAAAGCAGTTGTGTATATAAACACCTCAGTAAAAGGTTCAGCAAATATACAGGTACTAATACAAACATAATCCTACGGAAAAGTCTCAATCGACTGAGAAACAACACCAATATTATTTCCAAGACCACTAGGCTTGCAAGAATTGCTATGATTTGGGTCTTGGTTGGCATGGAAGAAAAGAAGAAATACATCCAGATAAATCTGTCCCTACACTAAACTAAGTGACATCCCTACATCCAGGTTCTCTCCTAACAAAGGTGTCAGCCGTGGTGACTTCCAAAGAAGTTCACTCACTCAGTTCGGACTTAGCCTATTGAGCTCCTCTCGCATAGTAACTCTCTGCCTGCCCAACATCTTTCTTCGCCCTCGTGCGCTTCTGCTCTCCTCTCCTCCCGGGTGCTGTCCCTAATACGAAACCCACATTTCGGATGTCACGCCCCAAGGGACGCCCCTCTCAAAGTATTAGTTTTCAAAGTGGCTTCATTATGATGTCTTCATCCTTGTTCGTTGAAAAACGGCCTTGGGTCCCACAGTCGTCTCCTCTTGAAGTTGCTTCCCTAAAATTCCACAGTCACTCCTCCGGGTCTGTAACTACCATCCTAACTCTCATACACAATGGGCCCTTCTCTACTATCTTTGGTTAACCTTGCACCTGCAAAGGAACGCACATAAATTGATTCGCAGTAACATGCTACTTGCAATTTATTCTCTAAGGCAACCTTCTAGGAAAAAGGCAGTTCCATGATTTAACGTTAGCAGAAACATTCCTAGCTCGGCCTACACAATCCTCTATCCCCACCTGGGCCTCTGCACATTTCGAGATGTCACCCCCTAACATTGGCAAACAGTTTTGCTCGTTAGGCCTACATCATTATAGCAAAAGAAAGGATACATTTTCCAACTAAACACTTCTATGTCGTTACATGAATACAATAATGAATTACTAAACATGCATAGAATATATCAATGCCTCTTTAAGCATCCTTTAACTGAATTAGCACTACTTCACAAATACATTTCTAGGTTAACATGGCTTTTGTATTTCAAAGAAACGCTTTACGTTATAGCAATGTAGAGTCTGGTACATGATTTCACGGTTGTGTCACACTTAAACATGATTATAAACCTCTATATATGCGGGTGCGGATTACTTGTGAATATGATACACCCCTACAAATTCTAACACAGTTTTGCACTCTCTCAACTTCATAATGATGTAGGAAAGGGCCCTTTTTGTATAGTCAACCTACACTTTTTTCTCCAATGCTGATGTTATGTTATGTTACTGTCCATTTTCTAAAGCGCACGTTCACCAGAAGGTCTATTGGCCCTAGGTAGCTGGCCTTAATTCACAATTACTGGTAAGCCTGTTTAAAGAGCCATGTCTTTAGAACTTGTCTGAATGTAGTGTAGTTAGAAGTAGTCCTAAGCTCCAAGGGTAATGTATTCCATGCTCGAGGGGCAGTGACAGAGCGCCTACCCCCTACAGTCCTTCGTTTTTTATGAGAGGGGATGACTAGGTGGAGTAGGTGACAGGATCTCATTTACAATGCCAATAGCTTAAACTCACGTAAATGCGAGACCTATTGCATTGCAAATGCTTGTTGTTATTAGCTGTGTTTCTACTGCCAGAGACCGTTTCTAGTCATCAGTGCAGGATGCGCCCGGGTGCAATCACACATGCCGTTCCTAGAGTTCTTAGTAGAGGCAGGCACCAGGACTATGCAAACAATGTTGCAGTACCATAGACCACTACTAGAGGTTCCTAGAGAGGAAGACGCGCATGCGGTGTGAACTATGGTGCACTAGCACAGTATGTTGTTACTAGAGGTCACTGTATAAGCTAGCTATACAGAGGTCCGTGTATAGCTAGACTTCCACGCTGGGTGAACTATGGTGCAGTAACGCAGGCTGTTTCTACAGGCCCCAGAAGTCTGGCAGCAGAATTTCACATGGGGGAGAGGATGTGGCATAACAACCAGAGCTGCCCACTTCTGTAACTACCATCCTAACTCTCATACACAATGGGCCCTTCTCTACTATCTTTGGTTAACCTTGCACCTGCAAAGGAACGCACATAAATCGATTCGCAGTAACATGCTACTTGCAATTAATTCTCTAAGGCAACCTTCTAGGAAAAAGGCAGTTCCATGATTTAACGTTAGCAGAAACATTCCTAGCTCGGCCTACACAATCCTCTATCCCCACCTGGGCCTCTGCACATTTCGAGATGTCACCCCCTAACATTGGCAAACAGTTTTGCTCGTTAGGCCTACATCATTATAGCAAAAGAAAGGATACATTTTCCAACTAAACACTTCTATGTCGTTACATGAATACAATAATGAATTACTAAACATGCATAGAATATATCAATGCCTCTTTAAGCATCCTTTAACTGAATTAGCACTACTTCACAAATACATTTCTAGGTTAACATGGCTTTTGTATTTCAAAGAAACGCTTTACGTTATAGCAATGTAGAGTCTGGTACATGATTTCACGGTTGTGTCACACTTAAACATGATTATAAACCTCTTTATATGCGGGTGCGGATTACTTGTGAATATGATACACCCCTACAAATTCTAACACAGTTTTGCGCTCTCTCAGTCCCCCCTTTGATGACCTGTGTCATCACCACCATCCCACATTTCTTAGGGTAGGGACCGATTTTAAACAGCACTTGTGGCGACGTTCCCCCGCCGGAGCATTTCTAATGCTCTTAAACTTCTGTATTGATTGTCCTGCAACTCTTCCATTCTTTGTGCCTGTGCCCTCACTGATATAACCAACAAAAATTAATACAGAGTTCCCCGGGCAAAGTCAGCCAAATGACTGGCATTAGCCTCTCTCATCGAATCAGGCAGAAAGGGTGAATGTTGTGAACCCTTTTCGGAATTTGTAGGGATACCTCACACAGCTCACCGGTTGGACTACATTTGTAATCCCACCCGGTGATCGTCCAGCGTCATCATCGGTATCCTGCCCCTGCGACAGACTGGCGGTGCAATGCCTGTCGGGCAACAAAAGATGTTGCACTTTGGCGGGGATCTTCTATTCCTTCGCCAAAGGGTGTGTGGGTGTAAGGGGCCTAAAAAAGAAGGGGTTTGTGGTTGTGCAAAAGTGAGCGTGGGTAAGATTAAAAAAAGTCAGTAGAGTCCAAAAAGATAGACTTTTAATGGTATGGCTCACTGCTTTATTTAAAATAATAAGGGGTATAGAGGCGGAACAAGCAAGGTAGTCGAGCCTCATTCAACCCTTAGTGAGTCAATGGTCAACATGTTTCTCGCCAAGAAGGCAATTCGTCAGGACCAAAAATTGTGAATAGTGCTCATATAATTGCAGAGGATCCCTCAGTGATCAGGGGGATCCGGTATACGACCTGGTGTGTGTCGTATGGCAATCCTTCGTCAGGGCCCTTCCCAGAACTGAATGGGAAAGAGGAAGAGAAGGGTGTCATCAGAAGATTCTTTGTGTATCTCTGTATCCCTCGTTGAAACTTACATGCACCTTTAGCATGCTAGTGTGGTGTAGCGAGGTGTCGATGGGTCTCTAGAGGCCCCATCGTGAAGAGATATGAGAGTGAGAGAGAGGCAGAAAGCCATTGTGAAGAACGTGGAAAACTCGCGTTCTGTGATTGTTACGAGTATACAGTGGGTGGGCATGCCTGTGGTCTACCCTAGAAAATATCATGCACAATAGTATCAGACACATTTAGCTGGCACTTTTCATGCGATAAAAATCTTGTGATATCAAAGGCTGTCACTCAGCCAATGGCCTGTATGGTTGCAAGCAGTATTTAAGACAACATTCGTGGGGAGAAAAACAATATATAGACACATCCTTGAACAATTCAAAGATAAACACTAGATGGCGTCAGTGTGTTGCAGGAGACTAACCTTAACGTGAACCATAAAACATGCCAGGATATTATGGTGTTAATGAACCCAGTTATGACCTTACCCGTATTCTTTACTCGGGAAGCTCCCTCGCGCTGACCTGGTGGGGCCAGAACTTGGTGTAAAACACCTAAAAGGAGCCGCCGGGTTAGGGGCTGGGCGGTCAGCGCGTCTTGCCGATTTCTCGCTTAGAGCTCGGTCCCTGCCGCGGCGATCAGAAAGGAACGCACGCGGAGGGGGTAACACGGAGCATTTCGCCTTACCTGGTAGTTCTTGGCAGAGGGCGTCTAGGCACCTACCCCTCCCACTACGGACGGTACCGCAGGACAGCCGGTGGAGCTGCAGCGTCCGAAGACTCTGTTTAAGACCGAGGAGTGCGGCCATTACAGAGGGCGTGTTCAGGGCGTGTTGCTAGGCAACGGAACGCCGTGGATGAACATCGAAGATTCCCTCGCTGTAAGGCGAGGAGGGACGGAATGCTGAGTGCCATCTTGGAAGGGGGTAGTGATGTAAACATGCTGTCGATATTACTGGGGAGATCGTAGGGTGCGCATTTACAGATCCCTCTGAGTTGATGACAAAGACAGGGGTAATTCAACTTCCTGGTTCGAAAAGTTATGGCATATACAGGACAAAATGGTCCCAGCATTTCAGCTATCTGGTGAGCATTGTCCAGGGCACCGCATCATTCAGACCATTTTCGTCGGTGTGTAGACGGTGCACCCATCTCTGCTCCAGTCTAAAAAGGGCTTGTTGGTTCATTCCTGGTTGGCATTCTAAGACAACCCACTGTATGTCTTCAGTGGTGTGTTTGTATTCTTTACAGTGGTCGTAGAGCCTGGTGTGTGTTTTGGTACATCGGATATTGTTATTGTGTTCCATTATGCGTAGTTTGACAGGACGCATCGTCATCCCGATGTACAGCATTTTGCAAGGGCACACCAAGATATATATACATCTCGAGCTGTTACAGTTGGTGTGTTTGTTTATAGTCCAGATAAAATCCCCAGGGAATTCAATCGTTTTACCTTGGATAGTTTGGGGGCATGCTACACAGGAACCACATCTGTAGTGTCCAGTGACAGGGGGAAGATCCCATAAAGTCCTGACTGGTCGGGTCACTGATATAGCCAACCTATTGGACCTATAACATTTGTACAATCTCAACAAACCCCATATACCAATCACACAGGCCACTATGATGATAAGGGGCTCCAATATGTATTCAAGAAAACTCCTTCCCATGTTTGCAAACCAACTTCCAACACTTCCAAATCCCTTGCCAACCTTTTCCCATGTGTTTTCTTGTGTCAAATCGTTAATCTCATAGTGGATTGCAGTAATGTTGCGTATATATTTCTTCAGATCTTTAGAGTTGTCCGGAATATACGTGCAACATTCCTGGACCTTCAAAAGTTTACAGACTCCGCCCTCTTTTGCTAATAGGACGTCTAAGGCAAGGCGGTTTTGTAAAACCATCGCCCGTATCGACAACATCTCACCATGAATCAACACCAGTGATTTTGCCGTACTCATCGATAATTCATCCACCACCGTTGTTAATCTCCGTATCTTGACGTCATTCAAGATCACTCCCAGCATTGGTATCGCAGCTCCAAACACATCTCCCACTATGGCACCGGCACTTTCTCCTCTCTTCACTCTTGTCAACTTGCCACCCTCCACCTGAGCAAAATCCTCAGTATGATATATCTTAGGAAAGATAATCGCCAGGTAACATGTCCCATACCACTTATCCAGCAACCTTTCGTACGCATTTCTTCCACAAACAAAATACACCGTAGGGATCACTTGCACCACACTCTTCAGAAAGTCCTTGGTATAATATTCTATTTTGAAAGTGTGTTCACAAGTTGTCTCACCCACATACACGTTTTCGTAATATGTCTTTGGCCTATGCAAACACAACTTCCCCTTCTGTACTACGTCTAAGGCTATCGGACCATAACTTCCCTTTGACTTATGTCCAAGCTCTTCATCCGTCCAATCCACCTTACCCTGACCTGACGTCTGTAACTGCTTCTGTTTTTGGTATCTGTCCTCAACCTGTTCTACAAACTTCTTCTCTACCTCCGTCAATGAGCAGGTCAAGTTGTGTCGGTGTGCATATGAGGTATCTATGGTTTTCGTTGGAATGAAGAAGTATCTAAGTCTATCCTCTGATTTATATTAATCCCACTTGTTCAGATGCTTATAATTTGGGACTTCTGGTAACACACCATCATAATTCGAAAAGAAATATTCAAAATGAGATCTCCCATAAAATATGCTAAGCAGCAAACTAGATGAAATTCCATACGTTAATGGCAGGTGATGGTATCTAATAACCTCATCTACTGAAGCTGGCAATTGCCTACACACGTAACAATCTTTCGCATCCATCGCATCAATATACTCATACAACAATTTAGCATAAGCATTCTTCCCAAAGTTTACTTTGGACAAGTCAACATGTAATCTACGGCTCTCTTCAGCTAGCAAAGCTTTTTCGGCTCCTATGTTTACCTCTTTGTGGCTAGGAGTGGTAGGTGTAGGTGTTCCCTTGACCTCCGCTTCCTGCTCTTGTGGTGCTAAATAAGAAACTAAAACTACTACAAATATAAAGAAAATCACTAACCCTAATAGTGTACCTATAATGCATTTTGCCCTACGAGTCGGGTTCCCAGCCTCCATGGTCTCAGACAGTGTGATTCGATTCTAGCAGCAACACAAAGTCCTGGCAATACAAAGTATCTTGCTTGGCTTTATGAATTTTCTCGAACCACCTCTAGAAGCAGAGATCCCCTTTCAAATTTTCATTTCCATTTTGTATTCAGGTGACCCTACCCTTCTCCGTCCTCTAAGGGATGTCCCTAAATTTCTTCTTCTTCCACTCGGCTCTAAGTAACTTCAGTAGCTATTTACAAAGTCTTTACTGCGCATCGATGATAAGATTCTCTCCAAGTGCACAGAGTACGTAATCCAAGAGTTCCATATGAAGGACTATTGATTCATAGGCAGGTATTTCAGGGCCAAATGTAGGGAAAGTCAATCTATTTAAGATCAAGTCATTTATCTTGCTTAGGAGAGGGGGGTTAGGAACAGTGATTGTCAGTAAACCTTCGATTTCCAGTCCAGGCACCAACAGTATCACTTCCAACTTATAGTTCGGGGCCGTATCCGTCACCAGCACCGACCTCACCCTCCCGGATCTCAGTACACCTGGCATTTGTCAAAGGGTAGGTCCACTCCGAAGTGGCGTATCTTCTGCAAGGTACTCTCACCCTCCGTGATCTCCTCTGACCCCTTTCCTCTGACTCTTGGCCTTCTCCTTCCGGGTCTGATTCTTCAGATACAGGTGCAAGATTTCTTTCAGAGGTCAGCCTCACATTCAGCCTTTTCCGTCTTTCAGGCCAATTTGCCTCGGTGCCTTTCACTCCTCTGCTCCTTGTCGGCACAACCTGCTCATCCCTGCCTTCAGCTCTTTCAGAGTTGAGATCACCTTCACAGCAGCTTTCCCATTCAGTGACAGATTCAGTGTCACTGCTGTTGTGATCTCCTTCAGCTCTGTCGGATGAGTTACCAGCCTCTTCAGACGCCCCCACAGCTTGACTCGTCCCCTCTTGTGGATCTTCCTCCACAGCTGGATTTTCTTCTACGAGAGGAGCTGTTTCTTCCAGGGGTGCTGGGACTCTTCGGGTGTGAGAAGCGTGGACCCAATTTGGCAGTCCACCACACTTCACAGCAGTATTCGTCACCAGGATGACTTGGATTGGCCCTCTCCAGCGGACGTCCAGGCAGCTCTTCCTCACGTGCTTCCGCACTAGGACCCAGTCTCCGGGACACAGGTCGTGACAGAGGTCTCTAGAAGTCGGGATTTCTGCCGTCTGCACCTGAAGGGACACAGAATGGATGACGTCAGATAATCCTTTGCAGTAATCAAGAATCAGATCATCTGTGATATTCAGCAAGGCCGCTGAGGGGACTGATGGCAATCTCATAGCTCTTCCCATCAGCACCTCATGGGGTGAAAGTCCTGTTCTCCTGTCTGGGGTACTACGCATTCTCATTAACACCAACGGCAAAGCATCTGGCCATTTCAGGGACGTGGATGAACACACTTTCGCCATTCGTGCTTTGAGCGTTCCATTTATTTGTTCTACTATGCCAGAAGCCTCCGGCCGATAGCTACAATGCAATCTTTGATCAATGTTTAATGCAGAACAGAGCATTTTCACAACTTCACTGTTGAAATGTGTTCCTCTGTCCGATTCCAAAGAGGTCGGGACCCCGAATCTAGGTACTAACTCCGTCAACAATAATTTAGCTACTGTGAGTGTATCGCACCTACGAGTGGGATATGCCTCGACCCACCTGGAGAACACACATACAATCACCAAGACATATCTGAGGCTGTTACACTTTGGCATCTCAATGAAATCCAACTGCATTCTGTTGAAAGGCCCTCCAGACCCCCCACATGACTTAACGTGACTGGTATCCTCTTTCCAACATTCATCTGTTGACACGTAACACACCTCTGACACACTGCTTCTGCAGCAGTTCGGAACTTCGGATTATACCAGGTCTGCCTGAACACTCGTATCATAGCATCTCTTCCCAAATGCACAGAGCCATGTATTTGTCGAGCCATCGGGCTCACCAGTTCATTTGGCAACACAGCTCTCCCATCTGCCGAAATCCACAAATCCAGATCCCCTTTTGTACAACCAGAAGTCACCCACACTCTTTTCTCAAAGTCTGACGCTTGCTCCTGCATCTTTCTCAATTCATCCCAAGTATCTGCCACTTCGAGTACCATGTTTAGCTCAGTCCCTCTGTGTATTCCCTCGACAACTTGGTTGGTGAAGGAGTAAGCTTGCTCGGCACAATAACGTGCTACCTCATCCGCATATCTGTTACCCAGGGACACGAAATCAGCACCTTTGCTATGTGCTGTGCATTTCACCACTGCAATTTCTGCTGGCCCCTGCAGAGCCCCCAGCAGTAACCTGACAAATTCTCCATTCCTGATAGGGGAACCGGATGATGTCATGTAACCCCCCTGAGACCATAACTGACCGAAGTCATGAACCACACCGAACCCGTATCTGCTGTCGGTGTATATGGTGACTCGAATCTTGTTGGCTGCCAAACAGGCACGCTTCAACGCAACTATCTCAGCCACTTGAGCGGAGTGTACTCCTTCTAAACAGGCAGCTTCGATTATCCCATGAATCGTACAAACGGCAAAAGCCGCTCTTAACTGTCCAGCATTGTCTCTTATACATGAGCCATCTACAAAGAGAATTTCATTCGGGTCTTCCAAAGGCTCATCAACAATGTCTGGTCTCGGTTTGGTGCATAGTTCAGTCACTTCAAGGCAGTCATGGTCTTCACAATCATCATCTAAAACATTTGGCAATGGCATCAAGGTAGCAGGATTCAAAACTGAGCACCTCTTTAGGGTCACATTCTCTGCAGCAAGTATAACCTGCTCGTAACACGTGAGCCTGTTGTTAGTCAGGTGCTGCGTTTTGGTCCTTGTCATTAACAATTCTACTGAATGTGGAACGTGTACCACCAATGGATGCCCCATCACAATGCTCTCACATCGCTCAATGCTGACACCTGTTGCAGCAAAGGATTTGAGACATCCGGGCAACGCTGCGGCTACTGGGTCTAAGGTAGCCGAAAAATATGCAACTGGTCTACGGGCACCTCCGTGATCTTGGGTCAAAACTGCTAACGCGCAGCCCTCTCGCTCGCAGCAGAACAATGAAAACAGTTTGGTATAATCAGGCATCCCCAGGGCCTGAGCATGACATAAGTCTTCTCTCAACGCTAGGAAGGCCATCATGCAGTCTGTGTCCCATGGTACCGGATCACTCACGTCCTTGAGCGTCAGTTTCTGTAAAGGCTTCGCTTTTAGTGAGAAGTTTGCAATCCACTGGCGACAGTAGCCAACCATTCCCAGGAACATTCTAACCTCTCTGTGTGGTAGGCACCATCATTTTCATGATTGCCTCTATTCTGTCTGGGGACACTTTTCTTATTCCCTTCTCTATTCTGTGTCCCAAATACTGTACTTCAGGAAGACAGTATTGTAGCTTGCTGGGAGATACCTTATGACCATTTTCTGCCAGATGGTTCAACAAAGCAATGGTGTCTATTCTACAGGCGTCTTCTGTCTCTGACGCAACAAGGAGGTCGTCTATGTACTGTACAAGAACCGAGTTCTGGGGCAGTACTAGACTTTCAAGGTTCTTCTTCAATAATTGATTAAAGATCGATGGACTTTCTGTATACCCCTGTGGGATACGACACCATGTTAATACACGGTTTTCCAGCTTAAAAGCGAAAAGAAATTGGCTGTCCTCATGTAACGGTATTGAGAAAAATGCCTGACATAAATCAATCACAGTGAACCACTCAGCCTGTGCTGGAATCTGAAACAGTATTACTGATGGATTCGGTACCACTGGACAGCATGGAACAACAATGTTGTGTACTTTTCGTAAATCCTGCACAATCCTAAACTTCCCGCTAGGCTTCTGCAAGCCCATAATCGGAGAGTTACACGGACTGCCCATTATCTCTTTTAGGATTCCCTGTTTAATCATGGACTCAATCACAAGTTTTATTCCCACAATTGTTTCTGGGGTTAGCTTGTACTGGGGTGTTCTTGGAAATTCTGCATCATGTCTTATTTGTATCCTGACTGGCTCTACACCCTTGATCAGCCCAATCTCTTCTCCTGTAAAATCCCAAACTTCCTGTCTGACTGTCTCCCTCAAGTCCCAGGGGAGTTCCTCCACTGTCAGTGCAGGATACAATTCTATGCACAGACATGTGTTTGCAACCTTAAAGGCAGCATCATCATCATTTGTCTCCAACTCTACTCCCTTGGGTGTACAGTAGATGGTACAGTTTAGTTTACACAATAAATCCCTTCCTAGCAAACACACAGGACTAGAATCACATACCACAAATTGATGGTTGTCCCTGAAATTTCCTATCTTTACTGGGACTGGCTCGGTCAGTGGATTCGTCATTTTCCTATTTGCCACACCCACAACTTGAATGGTCTGTCCTGACATAGGAAGGTTAGGGACCACTGCGGACCGTACAGTAGAATGAGTCGCACCCTTATCCACCAGAAAGGTAGTGGGGTGTCCGGCTACCTCCGCATCTACAAAGGGTCCTCTCTGATCTATCTCTAATGCTGCTCCCAAGGTGCACTCTTCCTCCCCGTCCAGACACCTTCCTGTCACAGGATTAAGGGCATAGTATTCATCTCCGTCTATCAGGAGAGGCATCTGCTGATATATCTTATTCCCTGCTCCGATCTTCGGTGGCTGGGGAACGGGAGCTCTAGGAGCGGAAGTCCCCCCTTTTGCCACTTTGACCTTGACCACTGTTGATCTCAGAGCTTCGGGAGCCTGACTCTCCTCTTCTTCCTCTTGTACCTGATTTTCTGGATTATGGGGACACTTACGCCTCCAGTGCCCGATCTCGTGACACTGATGGCACCTTGTTGTCTTTTTCAGAGTCGCCAGATCTACCCTTGGCCTTGGGCCATCTTCACTGTCCCTTTTCTGGTTGTTCGATCTTCTCCCCAATGTTCCACTTCCAGACTGACCCTGTCCTCCCGCTTGCATTTGGACTAGCATCAGTTTATCTTTGAGCTTCCTTGTTTTCGAATCTATCTCATCACTGCAGTACCTAGCGTACCTCAGAATCTCATCTAGAGGCTTGTTCTGCCAACAAATCAAATGTTGCTGTATCATTAGACAGATCTCGGGTCTCAAGCCCAAAACAAACTTGGACACAAACTCTCCCATATCCTTTGGATCCATCACATCCAGGCCACTGCACTGCTTAAATATCTGTAACAGTCTCTCATAGTATTCATGAACTGTCTCTTTTGGTTCTTGTCTAGTTCGATCTATTTTCACCCAATCTATGTCTTGTGGTGGCACCTTGGTTTTCAACCACGTAATCACTAGCTCATACTTTATCATTACCCTTGGTGAAGGTCCATTCGTGAGTGCCTCTCTTTCTGGCTACTCTGTGGGCCATTCGACACTAACCTTGCATGCTACCCACAGATCTCCCGGAACCACAATGTCAAACAGTGTGTTCAGATCAACCTACAGTACCTTTGAAATTTTGACAAACCTCTCTACCTGCTTGTGCCATTCTACTGGGTTTTCCCTCAATTTTGGAAATGTGTTCGTAAAGGCAGCCAAATCTCCCCTACTCCCCTACATATCCTCCATGGGCAACTTCTCTCAAGGGGTATGCTTCTGCATGCATTATCCCCGCTCCTGGAGGCGTCTCTATAGTGCTCCGTCTAACACTTTTTTTTTTTTGACCACTTTTCCTCCCATTTGTCCAATTGGACCCATATTCGGATTCCCACTACTAGTTCTCTGATGTGGGTTTTTAATCCGATCACTCTCTTCTCGTCAAGATCTTGGTCTGTATACTGCAACCTATGGCCACCTTGGAACGCCTTTGTCCTGGTCAGGTCCACTGAATATTTGTTCGCTAATTCCGTTAGTTTCTCGTGAGCTGCCCTAGCTCGACGAGTAACATCTTTCGCTACGAACAACAGTTCATCTGGTTCGTAATGTTCTATTCTCTCCAGGGGTATTGTACCTTCCACTATCTCTTCTACCTCTGACTTGAGTCTTAGGACATCTATTCTCCTTGCCTTTATCACCGCTCTCAATGTGCCTTGACTAGAGGTTTCACTCGGGTCTCTCCCTTTACATTCCTGACTCACCCTTCTGTCTTCCTCAGGGGTGTTATGGGGAACACTTCCTCTCTCCCATCTTTCACAATCCCACTCTTGCCGTCTTTCTGCAGTCCCAGGGGTAATCGTTCCCCTATTTTCCTCACTCCCACGGTCCCCTTCTTGTCTACTTCCATTAGACCTGCAATGGGATACTTCCTTATTCTCCGAATCCCATTGTCTGCAATCGTCTCTTGACCTGTCGCTCTGGATATCCGCAACTGTCTCCCAGGTCCTCAAATCTGGCCTCAATTCTCTAATCGACCGGGGCCGTGGTCCTCTCAGATCCATCGGTCCTCTTAAGCCCCCCTGTTCTCTTGAGGAATCCGCTGATGCTGCCAAAGGGGTGCTCCTTTCTATCGGTCTGGACCATTGATTCCACTCGTCTGCCACATTACTCCTACCTTCGCTGGTATTTCTTTCCCTGTCCATCTGTGGCAGACTCTCGGTTCGTGTTTGTTCTGGATTGTATACTGACACTATCGGACCTATGGTAACAGGGACCGTAAGGGCATCTCGTAACCTCTGGGCATTGGCCCCCTCTTCACAGTGTACCTTCTGTACAGTGAATCTTCCCACTACTCTTGCTTCCGGGGCCAGTTGAGGTACCTCACCTTCCACTGAGCCAGCCCTGTTCCCTACCGGACCTAAGTCACTCTCTCTTAGGATTCCACCGTCCACTGTCGATGTTCCCCTTTCTGTTGGTAGTGGTGAGTTCCCTTCTATTTCTGGATTATACGGAGGTGGTCTATCCGACAACAGCCACTCTATCAGATTATCTTCCGTTTCACTGTCATCGTCTTCTGTACTCTTTTTCTGCGCTTCCTTCTCATTGACCAACAGTGGGTACAGCCTATCCCCTTCTATGGTCTGTACTCTCCATCTCTTGGCTAGTGCGTCCCACCTCGCGTCCTGCACCGCCCTAACTGATCTGTTCACTCTTTCTTGTCTTCTGTCTCTATTTTTCTCGTGGGCTGCCCTGATCTACGCATTCAATGCCTCAAACTGTGTTGGTCTGGGCAAAGGTCGCAAAGAAGACATAATCGCTTTTAGCTGGTACAACACCTCTAATCTGAATGTCCCGTACTTAGGAAACGTCAGTTCCTCATTCCCCTCAGTCATCTTACACCAGTTCTCAAGCCACAATATAGTATGTAACCCAACATTCGTAGACATATAATGAGCTGGCGTATCCTCGGGTGGAGCCTCTTCCCCACCCGAGGTTCTAGTTTCTTTTCTCCCGAAAAACAACTTTGCAACCCTTTTAGACATTTCATGATGAAATTTACAACAATTCCTTGTTCGCTCGTTCACTTCACAATGACAATCCACCAATCCCAGCGCGGCTTCACTCTGGCCGTCCTATCCTAGCGCGGCTCTTCCCTGACGTCACTCGCTTCCCGCTGACCGCCCAATCTCAGCGCGGTTCCACGCTAACCGTCCTATCCCAGCGCGGCGCTTCCTGACGTCACTCTCCTCCGTTTGCAGCAGTTCCCCCCCTTTCTCTGCTTGTCTCTCGGTCATGCATGCGTCCCAATCATAGACTTTGAAATGATCACTTCCGACCAAGCAATCACCTCTCTGACTGTACGTCCACAGTCTGACTGTAATTGTCACCGACTGGCAAATGTCTGTCCGCTTAACGTCCAAACAATCGCCTCTCTGATAGGTTTCATACACACGGTAACTTCCGACCAGCGTCCGTTACCCACGCATTCACACATTCGTTCCCCCTATCTCGGTCCTGCGGGCGATCAATGGTACCTCATGATCCCCTTTCAATGGTCGACAATTACTGTGGGTGTTCGATACACCCGAACCACTTAAGCTCTCCTTGAGCCTAAGATTTTCACCGGTTGCGCGCGCTCACAACCTGATCTCCTTTCACACTACAGGCACTCAACTCCGCTAGACAATACAATTTCAACAACACAATACACACCGCAATCTAACACGCATGACCCTTTTCATACTCACTCTCCTACGACCTGCTGCTTTCTGCCGCACCGTCACTCTCCGTCATCTTCCGTGGATCGCCATCCTCCGTCCGCTGCTCTATAGACGCACATCTTCGGATCTCTATGGGCCTTGGGGAAATCTTAGCCTATCTGGATTACCTTCACTCCAGAAGATAAACCATCCTCTGCTACCAACTGGAAAGGCGGGAAATTTCAATCTAGAATTTGAACCAGATCTCTAGAATCCCCTCACAGGTCGATTAGACTTTTGTACCTGCCACAGAGTGTAGAAGGTAATCTTTTTCAACGAATCAATTAGGACTACTTCCATCTCCTTCCCCAAAGAACCACTGACAAAAGGTCAAATTAGAAAATTTATTATAAAGCCAAAATCAGTTGTGTATATAAACACCTCAGTAAAAGGTTCAGCAAATATACAGGTACTAATACAAACATAATCCTACGGAAAAGTCTCAATCGACTGAGAAACAACACCAATATTATTTCCAAGACCACTAGGCTTGCAAGAATTGCTATGATTTGGGTCTCGGTAGGCATGGAAGAAAAGAAGAAATACCTCCAGATAAATCTGTCCATACACTAAACTAAGTGACATCCCTACAACCAGGTTCTCTCCTAACAAATGTGTCAGCCGTGGTGACTTCCAAAGAAGTTCCATCACTCAGTTCGGACTTAGCCTATTGAGCTCCTCTCGAATAGTAACTCTCTGCCTGCCCAACATCTTTCTTCGCCCTCGTGCGCTTCTGCTCTCCTCTCCTGCGGGGTGCTGTCCCTAATACGAAACCCACATTTCGGATGACACGCCCCAAGGGACGCCCCTTTCAAAGTATTCGTTTTTAAAGTGGCTTCATTATGATGTCTTCATCCTTGTTCGTTGAAAAACGGCCTTGGGTCCCACAGTCGTCTCCTCTTGAAGTTGCTTCCCTAAAATTCCACAGTCACTCCTCCGGGTCTGTAACTACCATCCTAACTCTCATACACAATGGGCCCTTCTCTACTATCTTTGGTTAACCTTGCACCTGCAAAGGAACGCACATAAATCGATTCGCAGTAACATGCTACTTGCAATTAATTCTCTAAGGCAATCTTCTAGGAAAAAGGCAGTTCCATGATTTAACGTTAGCAGAAACATTCCTAGCTCGGCCTACACAATCCTCTATCCCCACCTGGGCCTCTGCACATTTCGAGATGTCACCCCCTAACATTGGCAAACAGTTTTGCTCGTTAGGCCTACATCATTATAGCAAAAGAAAGGATACATTTTCCAACTAAACACTTCTATGTCGTTACATGAATACAATAATGAATTACTAAACATGCATAGAATATATCAATGCCTCTTTAAGCATCCTTTAACTGAATTAGCACTACTTCAAAAATACATTTCTAGGTTAACATGGCTTTTGTATTTCAAAGAAACGCTTTACGTTATAGCAATGTAGAGTCTGGTACATGATTTCACGGTTGTGTCACACTTAAACATGATTATAAACCTCTATATATGCGGGTGCGGATTACTTGTGAATATGATACACCCCTACAAATTCTAACACAGTTTTGCACTCTCTCAACTTCATAATGATGTAGGAAAGGGCCCTTTTTGTATAGTCAACCTACACTTTTTTCTCCAATGCTGATGTTATGTTATGTTACTGTCCATTTTCTAAAGCGCACGTTCACCAGAAGGTCTATTGGCCCTAGGTAGCTGGCCTTAATTCACAATTACTGGTAAGCCTGTTTAAAGAGCCATGTCTTTAGAACTTGTCTGAATGTAGTGTAGTTAGAAGTAGTCCTAAGCTCCAAGGGTAATGTATTCCATGCTCGAGGGGCAGTGACAGAGCGCCTACCCCCTCCAGTCCTTCGTTTTTTATGAGAGGGGATGACTAGGTGGAGTAGGTGACAGGATCTCATTTACAATGCCAATAGCTTAAACTCACGTAAATGCGAGACCTATTGCATTGCAAATGCTTGTTGTTATTAGCTGTGTTTCTACTGCCAGAGACCGTTTCTAGTCATCAGTGCAGGATGCGCCCGGGTGCAATCACACATGCCGTTCCTAGAGTTCTTAGTAGAGGCAGGCACCAGGACTATGCAAACAATGTTGCAGTACCATAGACCACTACTAGAGGTTCCTAGAGAGGAAGACGCGCATGCGGTGTGAACTATGGTGCACTAGCACAGTATGTTGTTACTAGAGGTCACTGTATAAGCTAGCTATACAGAGGTCCGTGTATAGCTAGACTTCCACGCTGGGTGAACTATGGTGCAGTACCGCAGGCTGTTTCTACAGGCCCCAGAAGTCTGGCAGCAGAATTTCACATGGGGGAGAGGATGTGGCATAACAACCAGAGCTGCCCACTTTGGAACTGGGGAACCAGATTTGAGTTGGTTCAACGTCTTGTGATGCTGGGAAAATCACTTAACCTTCTTGTGCCAAAAAAGAATTACCTTGTGTAATGTAACTGATGCTTAGGTAAAGCACTCCAACATCTTAGGGTCACGTTTACGGTCATAAATTTGCATTTAAAAAAAGGGGTTCACTGAAGTCCATTCCTAGAAGTCTTTGGAGTGTCAGGCTCTGGTGTTGGGTGCACTACCGCAGGCCGTTACTAGAGGTCCCTGTAGAACCAGTCTCTAGTGGTGGGTTCACACATTTGCACTACCGCAGGAGCTTACTAGAAGTCCCTGGAGTGCCAGGCTCCATCTCTGGGAGTCTGTGTGTAAGAACCTTACAGCCTGATTCATCAAGCTGAAATCGGCTCGCAAAGGGCTTGATTCTCAGAATCTGGCCCTTTGCGAGTGCGATTTTTGCATTTTGGATTCATCATCCCAAATGCAAAAATCGCTATTTAGAAAATCGCAAATTTGCGAGGAATAGCTTTTAAGGAATCTCTATTAGAGATTCCTTAAATGCTATTCTTGAAACATTTTAAAATTGCGAAATCGCAAATTTCGGCCGCTATTTACCGCGAGGTCAAACCTCGTGGTAAATAGCGAAAACCCAGAAAAATGCTTTTAAAAGCATTTTTCTAAGTTGCGTGTTACACACACACACATGTCCTTAGGACATGTGTGTGCACAACACCTGTTGAAAAGTGCATTTAAGGGGTGCTACAGGGTGTCCTTTGGACACCCCTGGCACCCTTCAAATCGCTATCTTATTTGCAATTAGCAAATTGCTAGTCTCAAATAAGGAATACTCCCATTCATTCCTAAGGGCCTTTTGGCCCATAGGAATGAATGGGGAGTTATTCCTTATTTGCGATTAGCAATTTGCTAATCGCAAATAAGGAATCTGTAGGAATCACATTTAATTTTGCGATTCCTACATGAATCTCGTTTTGCGAGTCTGTAATAGCAATTCCTTATGAATCGCTATTTCAGACTCGCAAAACGGGTCTTTCATGAATCTGGCCGATAGACTGTTGCTTGAAATCTCCGTACACAAACAACAGCTACAGGTGCTCAGTTTACGTAGCCATTTCGACATTACATTTTAGGCTAGTTCTTAAAGACGCAAATTTTATCCATTTTGAGGTTACCCAAGCGCATATTCTCCCTTTATGAAAATGTTCACAAATTATCAGTTAAAAAGAAATAATGATAACGAGGCTCCTTATTAAAACAGCTCTTCGAATATTTGAAGACGACGGCTTGAACCCTTTTTTCCATACATTTCTAGCGCATTATAAGCTTTGCTAAAAAGAACAACAGGTCCCACAGGGACTTGGACTTGAAGGACAGTCAAAGGATAGACGCCGGGGAATCCTCCAGAGTACTTCTGTTTTACCCAACAAGATCTTCTGTAATAGAAAAGTTCCAGAAAAAGTACAACGATCAATCGGAATTAATGCTAAACGTAAAAACTGCAAGAGAATCCTCACTACATAAATCGCACAGATAAAAATAAAAATTGCACCAACGTCTTCCGCCCCGGGAATCACACACCTTTTAAAACGTGCACCAGTGTCCTCTAACTGCGTCCGTACACAGTACGCGCAGCCAGTTTGCCAAGAACCAATTAGCTAGTCTCCATAAACTGAAAATAGTCTCCGAAGCAGCAATTAACACAAAAAAAGGAGGGGCACGGAGCAGTGACGGACACCAAAACTGGGTTAAAGATAATAACAGTGGGAGCACAACACAAGCACATTAAACACTGTAATGCAGGAGCAGGTAACAGTGGAATACACCAAAAGTGGATACATCAAACACTGCAATACAGAATATGAAACCTGCGGGAAAAAAATTTCAAGGCAAACACTTCATTCCACAAATGAAACAAAACTGGCCACGAAAGTGGACGAAAACTGTAGTTAGGCGGTGCTGCTTGCTGATTAAACGGATGTGACGCATCGCCTCTACAGCTAATAATAAGCCCTGTAACAATAGCAATTCCTGTGTAAACAAATGGCATGCAGCAGGAGAAATTCCAGAGCAAAAGGCGGAGTTTCACCTCTGATAGAGATTACTTGATGTCTCGGAGAGACAGCGCATGCCTGCTGCCTACGCGAGACCTAAAAAGGCATTCCTGACAGGAACAAGTCCTCTGTACGTGTTTCCTCTGGTTTTCATTGTTACAGATGTGGCCTGCCGTCTCATCTTTCTAATTCCAAAAATTGTCCTGCCATTTCCCACGAATGTTACAAGTGTAAAAAAGCTGCCCACTTTGGCAAGGTGTGCAGAAGGGGGCAAACGTTTCCCAGTTAGAAGTGTTCAAGACCTATCTTCCAATGAAGTTCCTGATGATTCTGATAAAAGAATGGAAGAATTGTCTTTATCTGTTGTTTCGGTTGATTATCTAAACATAAACAATGTCCAGTCAGATAAAAAAATTGGGGATCCATTTGTTCAGGTTTCCATCCAGTCTCATGATATTTACTTACTTATTGACTCAGGGGCTAGAATCACCATTATCTCTATTGATACATTTAAACAATCGTGGTCCAAAATGGTTTTGGTACCACCTGATGTTATTACTATTGCATTTAAGGGTAGCAGGAGTGATCTTGCAGGCTATTTTGGAGCTGATATTACCTTTCAGAATAAAACAATTCAAGGCAAAGTTTACGTTGCTCTTAACCCGTTGGCTGCGTCGAACGTTCAGCTCCAGTGCTGAACGTTCGAAAAATGGGTGGGGCAGCGTCGGCCAACAGCCGTACGCAGCACTACCAACGCGACAACCGTTAGCCGACGGCAGCAGCCAACGGGTTAAAGGCTTCAATGTTTTAGGATGGTGGCACCAGGCTGAATTTGGAATGATCATAAGACCTGGTCAGAAAAATCCTTTTTCTTTCATTAATTCAATCTCTGATTCCTCTCGATGGAAAGATAAATATTTAAGTCTTTGCAAATAGAATTGGTAAAATAAAAGATTTTGTGCATTCTATTAAAATTAAAGAAGGTGAACCCCGAGTCAAACACAAATTGAGGAATGTTCCTCATTGTATATGAAGTGATCTTACCAGTATGCTTAACAAAATGATTGATGACAGCATAATTGAACGCGTTGATGCTACTCATTGGTTATCTCCCATTGTTTTAGCCAAAAAAAGGTCTGGAGAACTTTTTTTATTTGGTATCAAAGTACTTGTGTCATCAAGCCCAACCCTTTTCTAAAGTCAGCTTTAATGGGACATGCACCCATGTGGCAACCTTGGAGGTTGCCCAACTGGTTGCCCCATCATTTCTGTGCCCTGGCTGACAGCCTGCAGCTGCTGCAACCCATGTCAAAAATCTGAACCTCTGCTAAGAGGTGAGAATTCTCTCAGGAGGCAGAAAAAAAGCCTTTCCCGGGCCAGAGGTGCCATCTCCCTCCCTAGCAGGATGTCTCATAATGTGGCACATCAAGCTGGAAAATTAGGTAGTCAGGAGTTGTATACCCCCAAAAGGCTAGCCACACCCCTAGGGTGGCTACCCAATCTGTACATCCAAAGAAGAGCTCCGCCATTTTAAAAAGTGGCAGAATAGAGGCTTCTGGGTAGAAAAGGTGCTACCCTCCACAGGAAGTGATTACCTAAGGAGCAAATAGTCACTTGGGCTAGTAATAGTCCATTGGCTACTAATTCCCACACCCCTAATACCCCTAAATATAGGATTTAAAAGGCTCTCATGGCACCAGAACTTCATAGCTGATCAACATGCAACAACAGACAAAGAATAGACCCAAGTCTGTTATTTTAGGACCTGCACAAAGCAAAAGCGATACCCTGCACCTCTGGCAACTACCCTGCAACATGACGGTGACTCATCCCGGACCAGAGACCGGTACCAAGGGAAAGACAAACCTCTCTGAAAACCAAAGGCAACAACAGAACTCTCTTGGACTAGAGGTACTAGTCCCCTGCAGTCCACAGGAAAAGCAAACTCCCAGAACCAAAGCATAAATGTCCATCGAGCTCGCCATGGGAATCACCCAAACGTAAAGGGTCCAGTGCATTATGGAAAATATAGTCCTGACCTCCAGCAAGTTTCAGATATTTACCATTTCCCTCAGACTCCAGAACGTTGAAATACCTCAAGGCTAACCTTTCTGCTGCCAAGGCTTGTTGGTGGCCAGTCTGGCTACAACTACCTTTGTTCGACGCTGGGCCTCTAAGGAACCTCGCAGCACCTTTAACACACAGCCGCAGTGGGCCCGTTGTTGACTTTCTGCACTCTTTCCTCATCAACACTGTCTAAGTGGTAAAACCTGGAAATCCATGGCTCCCCTTCAGCACCAGGGACAGCCAGGATAACTCTGCACCTGGGCCCTACGAGCCAGGTAAAATTCAACTGACTGTCAGACCCTGGTACCGGGACCCCCATCACCTTATCACACAGTGTGTTCCCCTGAACTTGACGGTCTGCAAGTGACTGATTGTTACTAGTGCTTTTTCCCATTGACTGCACCATTATTGTTTTGCAAGAGTGAAATACACTGATTTATTTTTCCTTTTAAAATCCAGAATTCCAGTTATACTCATCCGATTGTCTTTATTTTGGTGTCTAAATTTACATTAAAATCTGCTTCATCTTCATAAATTGGTGTCCGTTTTCTTTCGAGTCTAGTCAATTCAATCAAAGATCTTTTATTTCGGCCAAGGCGGCCATAAAAACACAGATAAAAATACAATACAAACAATTCAATAAATAAGTGGTCAGTCATTGCTAAAACCCATCCAATTGATCTAATTAAAACAGCAATATAATACGTGTAAAACTCAAATAACCACAGATCTTCCCTTGTTGAACAAAGCAAAAGTTTGAATTTGTGCTAATTAACTTGAAAAATATAAGCCACTCATGAACAACGTCGGGCCTTCCGTTTTAAAACTGGTTGAGTGCAAATGTAATCTGTGGACAACAAAAGGTAATGTAAAGTGCAAATGCAATTTGTACACCATGTTAGAGCCTGTGGAACAGAGTAGCAGCCTCATGATGTATGGACTTAAAAAATTAATAGAAGGCCAGACCCTTATGCCCTCTGTAATTTCCTGATTCCTAGGGCCCTGGAGAGAAGTTCGCACTACACAAGTTATGTGTCCCCTCTTGTATTCCTGAGGCGCATTGCTGCTCTTAAATAATTCACCGTGCAGTACAATGGTAAGATGTCCGCAGATAATTTCAAATAAAGTAAGGCCACCTTGGCCTGTTTAAAAACAGCCTTTTTCAGAATTCTTTTTAAAAAATGTTTTCTTGGGAGCGTACAATGTGGACATAACAGCACAAAATGAAGGGTATCTTGCGGAGATCTATTATCGCAGCCGCAAGGACCCTTTTGCTCCACTGTTTTAGTAAAACCGGCAGGCACCGCTAGGCTGTGATGTATAAGGTCCAACCAAAAGCGTGTCATAAGGAACCTGTCCTGGGGACTAGAAATAAGATACAGGTAAGGTTCCATACCTGGGTCAGATTTTGTTAAAATATGCATTCTCACTGTGGGTTTTGTTATCTCAACATTTTCCCTATTAGAGCCCAATAAATTCAAGAACTCCCTTTTAACAATAATCTTATCCTTTGCCAGTAATTTCGTTGGATGGGTAAAACAATCCAGATGATCCATGGCCTTGAGAGAATCTCTAATGTATTTAAGCCATGGAATATTCATTTCCTTATCCCTTACCAGACAATCACAGATGATCTCTCTTGTCAATGTGGCCTCTGGGTTTGTCCATATCCTAATCCAGCAACTGATCGTTTTTAACTTTATCCTGTCCTCTAGATGAGCAACGCCCAACTCCTCATGTACAACAGAACCTGGGGTGCTTTGTGGCACTTTCAAAATTCTTCTTAGAAATTTGTTCTCTACATTGTGAAGCATCTTGGGGGGGCGTGGTTTGGACGCCGATCGGGATGGCGGCGTGAGCTTGCAGCTCCGCGCATGGTCCCGCTATTTCTCCTGAAAACCACACCATTGGCGCTAACGGCGGTTTCTCCGTGGGAAGTGTTGAGGAAACATCGGAGAGTAGCTGGGGGCTTCCAGGAGACCAAACATAGAGCTGAGACCCGATGACGGAGGGCGGAGGTGCTGCGCTGAGAGTGAAGAAAATGGCGGCGTAGGGAGACAGCAGAATCTGCTCGAAGGGCGAGGCGGGTCAGAACCGAAACGAACTGTAAGCGTCTTCCGACGCGGCTCGAGGAGCTAGGGCCCATTTGAACGGATCTGCGGAGAGGACTTGGAGGTGTGGGGGCCCGCGTTGGACTGGGGCACGGCAGACACGGCATTCGCCTCCACCCCCCATCCCCCCCAATCTCTACCAGGGCGATTGTCTGAAAGGCGGCCCGGCTTCTGGTGGCTATCGGTACCGTCGCAGGGGGTCACGGCTCTGCAGCCCAGTTGAGGCATTTAGACGAGGACCAACAATAGTGGGAGAGGCTCCCGAGACGGGGGATACGAGGCCTGGTGGTATATCTGAGGCGGCCGTATGACGACGCTCGAGGCAGCTAAGATGGCGGCTGCTGGCGGGGTCTCCGCCATGGAACAGGGCCGGGAAGACTCGGCCGCGCTGGCTCGAGATGGCGGGGCTCAGGCTTTCCCGAGGTGACGGAGCAGGAACAGAGGCTGAACCAGCGACTGGACAACATTTTGGATGCAATAACAGCGACCAAGGAGGCTTTGCATCAGGGCATTGCACAGGTCGCCACGGGGCTGGGTCTCCTGAGAGCGGACCATGCCAAGCTATCGGACAAAGTAAAAGATCATGAACAATTGCTTCAAGAGCTGAAACCGGCGGTGGTGACCGCGGAACATAAACTGACTGATATCCTCAGCCGCCTGAACACGCTAGAGAGACGAGCAGAGGATGCAGAAAGTCGTAATCGGAGGAACAACGTGAGGGTAGTAGGCCTTCCGGAGAAAATCGAAGGGGACGACGCAGTGGCCTATATGGAGAACTGGTTCAAAACGGTGGTGGCGCCAGAGGGCCTATCTCCTTTCTTCTCCCTGGAACGGGCACACAGGGTACCTGCTCGCCCACCAATGCAAGGCCGACCACCTAGGCCGATGGTGGTGAAACTCCTGCACTATAAGGATCGGGACCTGTTAATACAGAGGGCTCGCACATTAGGCCCCTTTCAGGTAGACAATAGCCGGGATACGGTCTTCCCGGATTACACACAGGAGGTCCAAAAGAACAGAGCGTCCTTCCTGTCTGTGAAAAAGAGCTGAGGGAGGAAGGCATTCAATACTCCTTGCTTTTCCCGGCCAAATTACGTGTAATCCTGGATGGGAACACCCAATTTTTTCAGACCCCGGATGAAGCATGGTCGTGGCTTGAGTTGTACCGAAATGGCAAAAATCAACGGGAGAGACATAAACCGCCCCAGGTCTGAAAATCGCAACGTATCCGCTCACGAAACAAGCTCAAGAGAGCGGTGCGGGATGGTCAGATGGCCGCGGACAAGAAGGGGGCGCTGGCTGCGACAGCAAGTATCACGAGGTCGCAACAGGAGAAGGCGCTAGTTGAATCGGACTCTGGTGAGGATGGAGGAAGATCTGGAGACGAAATATCGGAGGCTGAAAGTACGAAGGGCCCTGCGGTCACCCCACAGACATCGGATGGGACCAATTCCGTTGTTTCTGCGGGGGCAGGCTCTCCTAGTGATTGACGGGCTGACAGGTATAGTGCTGTAAGAGCAGTGTGGGTTTGAGGGCGCGGGGCTGGGGCTCTGCCTGCCCTGGGTCGGCGGTGACTCACCCCCTTGTGGCCCTTAAGGCCTTCTGTGGTGGCGACCACAGATTAGTCTAATGTGTGCTGTGTTACAGGTTTGGAACAGGGCTGAAACTGGGTTAGTAAGCTCTGTCCTGGGGAGTGGGGTTCGGGGAGTTTTTTTAACAGTTTTGATAGGGGGAAGCAACTGCAATGATGTGGGCAGCAACTGGTTGCCATTGAACTGGTACGGTAATAATTACCATGGGGACGTTACCTAATCTGAAATGCCTAACATGGAATGTCCGGGGACTACGAACAATGGTCAGACGCCACAAGGTGCATGCTTATCTGGTGAGGCGAGGTATCCAGATTGCAATGTTACAAGAAACTCATCTAACTAAGCAAGAATGCACTGCACTGCAGAAGAGATGGCGGGGTCAGGTATTTGGCACCACGTATTCGGCGTTTGCGAGAGGGGTGCTGATATGGGTAAGGGCGGGCATACCGTTCCAGGTTACGAACCAGTTGGTGGATCCTGAGGGTAGATATGTGGTGGTGGAGGGGAGGCTATATGGCAGGGATGTGATTTTATGCAGTGTGTACACCCCCAATGTCGATAAGGCCCATTTTTTGATGACCTGACGAGTTCACTGGCCTATTTCCTGGCGGGCCCCATCATTCTGGGAGGTGACTTCAATTCAATTACTAATGTGGTGCTTGATAGGTCGCACCCGCCGTTGGCCGATTCCCCGGTACGCAGGTTAGCCACACATAGGAAGGACTGGCAAGAGAGGTGGGGATTGCTAGATATATGGAGGGAGCAGCATCCTGATAGTAGGGATTATTCCTTTTTTCGGCTCTACATGCATTACACGTCAGAATAGACTCGGTCCTGTGTAGTGGCCCCATAGCTGCCATGGTCACTCACACGGAATACCTGACATTGACCCTCTCCGATCACAATCCCTTGCTGATGTTGGTGCAGTGGCAGCGTGCGAGATCAGCGGTTCCAACATGGCGGCTGCGGCCTGACACATTGGAGGATTTGGTGTTTAGTGATACGGTCCAACAGGGCATAGAGCACTACTTTGAGGAAAATGAGGGTTCTGCTACTGCGAGATCAATAGAATGGGATGTGATGAAAGTGGTGGTGAGGGGAGTATGCATGGGCAGGTTCTCAAATGCAAGAACGTCAGTTTTGAATGCGCTAGCGAAAGCGGAGGATGTATTAAGGGACCTAGAACAGCGTAGGCCTGAGCGACCGGAATTACAAGAACGGTTACTAGAGGCCAAAGAGGTGGTGGCGACCGAAACGGAACGGCTGCGGAGTTATGATTATAAGCAATACACCATTAAAGCACGTGCTGAGAGGGATAAAGTGGGTACGCTCCTTGCCAGGATTGGTAACCCGGACATTAGAGGCTGCCCCATTATGACCATAAGAATGGACTCAGGAGAGATGGTCTACTCGCAGGCAGCGGTGCTGGCGTGTTTTCAGGCTTATTATGCTAAGTTGTATGAATGCCAACTAGAGGTGGAGGTGTCTGAAATCAGGGAATACCTGGACTCAGTGCCACTGCCAGTGCTGGATGATGAGGAAGCGAAGGAACTGGGAGGGCCCATAACGCTAACGGAGATTAGAGTGGCCATTAAACAAATGGCAAGGAACAAAACACCTGGGGTAGATGGCCTGCCAATAGAATTCCATCTGAAATACATTGATATTTTGGCGCCCAGACTATTGGTGGTATACACTGAGGCTGGAAAGCTGGGGTGCTTACCCAGATCAATGAGGGAGGCACTGGTGGTGCCACTGCTGAAACCCGGTAGAGAGGCATCTGATGTAACGTCCTATAGACCTCTGTCCATGCTAACTGTGGACTATAAGATATTGAGCCGTATCCTGGCCACTCGATTGCTTCCACACATGACCAGATTGGTGCACGGGGACCAAGCAGGGTTTATTCCTACTAGGAGCACATCACTAAACATACGCCGACTGATCCGGATATTGGACAGTGCTGAGGGCACTGACAGAGGACCTGCGGTCTTATCAGTTGATAATGAGAAAGCTTTCGATAGCCTTACTTGGATGAGGTGCTGGGGAAGTTTGGTATAGGTGAGGGGTTTGGCAGATGGGCAAGAGTGCTGTACTCATCGGCCACAGCAAGGGTACGACTGGGTTCGATTGTATCTTCAGATTATCCGGTCCGGAGAGGGACAAGGCAGGGGTGCTCGTTGTCCCCACTGCTGTTCGCACTGGCAATGGAACCGTTGGCGGCGCAGGCGAGGGCCGGGGCCATGTATCAGGGGATAGAGCAGGGTGAGACATCGCACTACATTTCTTTATATGCAGACGATCTGTTGTTATACTTAGCGGATGCGGAACAAGCCCTGAAGGGAGCGGTGGACATGCTGACCAGGTTTGGCCGTTTGTCGGGCCTTAAGGTGAACTGGAATAAGACTTGTATCTTTCCGCTTCGGGCGGACACGCCGTGTCCCCCTCACGAGTTGGGGGTGGTAAGGGAGCCGTCTTGCTTCACGTATTTGGGAGTTCGCATCTATCATGAAGCCGCGAGTCTGTTGGAGGGTAACATAGGGCGTTGTATACGTGCATTGAGAGGTTGCGTATCCTTCTGGGCTTCCCTCCCTTTGTCAGTGTTGGGCCGAGTGGCGCTACTGAAAATGGTGGCGCTTTCGAGGCTGCTGTATTACTTTCGCACCCTGCCAATCTGGATCCCCAGCGGATCTTTAAAGAACTACGGACGTTGATGACGGACTTCCTCTGGGGTCACGGGCGACGCAGAGTAGCATTGAATACTTTGATTAGGCCCAAGCTCGAGGGGGGGGTGGCAGTCCCCGATTTTGAGCTATATTACTTAGCAGCGCAGCTTCAAATATTCACACAACACGTTGCCAGGGAATTCAGAGGGCCGGAACATGAACGAGGGACTGGTATACAACGCCACGTCCTGGCATACATAGTTATGCAACAGAAACTAGAGATAAGGGACCTTACAATGGAAGAAAAGACGATCATGCTATGTTGGCAAAGAAGCCTGAAGAGAGCAAAGAAAGCCCGGCCGTATGCCCCAGAGATACCACTGGGAATGTTGACTGCTCTGCCGCATGGGGGTGATTGGTCCCCGCTGGCAGAATGGGAGGAACTAGGCTTACAGATGGTGGGAATCTATATGTAGACGGCATGTTGGTCCCCTTTCAGACGTTGCAGGAACAGTTTGGTCTACCGGAAGGGAGCTTTCTTTTACATGCGGCGGTGGTAGCGACGATACAAAAACACTGGAAAGGAGGGCTCATTGAGCCAGAAACGACCATGGCCTGCCAATATGTAGTGATGGCCGTGGGTACGTTTAAAGCGGTGACCTGCCTCCATAACAGGATGTTAAATGAGGGATTGGAACCGCTCCTGGCGCTGAAGTCGAAATGGGAGGATAGTATAGGTAGGCCCATTCCAGACACGGTGTGGGGACATATTCTGAAACGAACATGGAAAGGGACAAGGAATGCAGGTTTTCAACAGGTTCACTTTTATATCCTGCACGGGGCATACCTGACCCCGGAAAAGATTAAACGGTACTTTCGGGTACATGACGCAATGTGCCCGAGGTGCCTGGCGCCTGAGGTTGACATAGACCACCTGCTGTGGAGTTGTCCAAAATTGGGGACATATTGGCCGGAAGTGGGGGGAACTCCTGAATGTGGTTACCGACAGAGTAGTGGACTTTGACATGGCGGCGTGCCTATTGCTTTGGTTTCCGCACACAAAGAACACAAAAATACCGAGCAAATTCATTGATCTAGGGCTCATGTTGGCGCAAAGAGAAATTACCTGGCACTGGAAGTCCAAGGAGGGTCCGTCGGTAAGGAGATGGATGAAGGAACTGCTGAAATGGTCTGGATGTGAAAGTGTGCTCCGAATGAGACAGGCTGTCAGGACTGACAATGATAAGAGCTTGGAAATGGCGGGAGCGTGGGAGATGATAATCCAAGCGTTGCGTGACTACATGGTGGAGGATGAAGAATAGACACACTATACACTTAGGGCACCATGAGGCTTGAAAGAACGAAGGCACCACCCGATTTGTAGCGTGCACCATTATTATGATAGCGAGACTAGGCCCACATCAGCAGCGGTTGGGGGGGAGGAGGGCAGAGGGGATTGTTTGGGGAGGGTTGTTAGGCACCGAGGCTACGCTCTGGGAGATTCTGAAGCTGAATCTAGGGCTAGGTACATTGCAAAGGGTTCCGAGAGGGCCCGAATAGGCTGCCGGGGGTGACAATAGATATACCCCGGACCGACACAATAGGCGTCCACTGGTAGATAGGAACAGGACCAGGGCTACATATATGATGTCGCTTATATGGATCGCCGGAGCGTGCTGGCTGGTGTAAGGGGAGGGGCGGGAGCTTAGGGGGGTAAAATGCAGATACAAAATGATGTTATTAACCAGCTATCCCTCTGGGGTAATCACTGTGACGCTCTTGCTGGACATACGAATCGATGTGCCGCCTGGCCTCCGGGTTGTGGGCTGACTGGCTGTGTACGAAATTATGCTAACCTTGTCTATGCATTGTGACGCCATAAGTGTACTGGTTGATCTATTTTGTGAACTGGTTTCTAATTCTGCAATAAAAACAAATTAAAAAAAAAAATACAGTGTGAAGCATCTTTGCATCAGCAAACTCCCATATCTCGCAGCCATAGAGGGCTTTGGCAGAACATATTTAATTATATAGGTCTGGTCAGGGGCCCATCGTCCTAGCCTATGTGCATGATTCATGATTGCCCCCATGCTTCTAGTTAGTATGCAGCATTTATCCTCCAGCAATGTTTTAAAATTGAGCCTAGAGTCGACCAAGATGCCTAAGTATGAGAAGCACTGGACTTTTTCAATGCGGTGTGCCCCAATCGTATATATATATATATTTCCTTGGGGGCACCAATCCTACTTCCATTACATAGGATTTGGCTAGGTTTGCTGACAGATCTAGGCTCTCCATGAAATTAGTAAAACCATCTATGAGTGTTTGGAGGCCACTTGGGGTTCGGGCCAGGAGTACAGCATCATCTGCATAAAGCAGAACCTGGACCCCCTTTGGCCTATCTTGGGTGAGTCCACTCCCAACCCAGCCAGGACTCTCTCTAGACCATTGATGTAGAGGGTAAATAAGAAGGGTGCAAATATGCAACCCTGCCTCACTCCCCTGGTGCATGGGAACTTATCTGTCAAACTGCCCTCCTCGTTATACCTGACCTGGGCATGGGTATTTCTGTGGAGCGATCTCAGAATATTTACTAGACCCCGCTCCTCTCCCAAATACTCCATCAGTTCCCATAATTTAAACCTGTTAACCCGGTCAAATGCGGCTGTGAGGTCCATACATGCCAAATACACAGTTCCTTGGGATGCTATCGTGTATTTGGCAGTCAGGAGATACAAGTTGAGGAATTGATCCGTTGTGGAGCGACCACCCCTAAGTCTAGTCAATTACTTATTGTCCATTTTGGTACTCTGATGTGCTTAACACATGTTTCTCTAGTAAAGCCTCATTGCTCTGTGCCACACTACAATGACTGAGCTAGGGATTTATTGGTGTGAATCTAAAGGATCTATTTGAGGTAATGGGAAGGAATTGCATAGTGAAGCCTAGCCAGCCTCACTACATATTACCCCACTTTTCTACAAATAAAAATACTATATTTGCACTGGACATGTTTTTTAAAAGTGTCCTGTGATGAGGTGGGCATTGGCATACGGGCCAATATTCCATCAGAACTGCGTGGCAACCATCTCAGCCACATCATCAGGATAAACTATGTTAAATTTTAGGGGAAACTGAAAGTTGTCTGTGGTGCTATAGTACCCGTGGCTTCCACTTTCATGGCAGGATGCACTGTGAGTGAAAAACTGTGTGGTGGCTCTTGCTGTAGCCGCTGACTCTCTCACAGGCCCTGTCCCTCATGCTCTGGCTTCTTGACTTTCCTACGACATTGTCTCATTTTGCTCTGGTTTTTCTGAATCGTGCCCCTTTGTGCTGTTGCCTGCATACATCATCCAAACCAAACAAGGGGTACATTTCCAGTACTCAGATTACAAATATCCCAGATGTTCGGACAGATTTCTCCCGGGACGTTATAGACATTTCCAGGATTCCTGTGGAAGACATTTGTGGCATACATGGCAATCTTGCACAGAAGTTACAATAGAAACATTGAAGGGCTGGCCACCCTAAGTTGGAAGGGCAGGCCAACACCTTCTTCAATCAGTTGTGCTGGAAGTCAGTAGAGGCTGATACGGGGCAGTAGTGGTGGGATGGGGATGAGGGGGTTAAAAAAATGTAAAAAGGAATCTTCACTTACCTGCCAGCCGATGCCTCTCCTCCATTATCTTCGGTCAATGCAGGAAACAGGAAGCCCACAGGCTCCCATAAATCACGAGTGCAAAAAGAACAATTGATGGACAGAAGGCAGAACAATGTCATACATTCACCCCATTACAGAGATCTGGCCTAAATCCATTGTTGTTTTGCACACCATGCCATTCCAGTTTGGACCCAGCATATGCAAATCAGTATTGACCCTGCGCCCACTGGCAACAGTCCAGCCCAAACTGCCAGGCCAGGTCATCCCTGCACTGGAAATAAGCATCCTAGGACTGGTTTTGTGGTTCCACCCCTCATCAGCCTGGATAGCTTGACTCCAGGTGCATGGAGAGCACGGGACCCACCTCTGGGCATACTCGTTCCTCTCTGTGTGACAAATGCAAAAATATCAACTGATGAACAGAATGCAGACCAATGTCATACATTCACCACCGTACAGAGATCTGGACCTAAATCCATTGTTTTTTGCACACCATGCCATTCCAGTTTGGACCCAGCCACATGCAAATCAGTATTGACCCTGCACCCAATGGGAACAGTCCAGCCCGAACTGACAGGCCAGGTCCTCCTTGGACTGGAAACAAGCATCCTAGGACCGGTTTTGGGGTTTCACCCCTCATTAGCCAGGATAGCTTGACTCTAGTGGTAAGGAGAGCACAGGACCCCTAAATCCCAGATCCATTTAAGGCCGCTTCCTGATAGGGGTCTGTCCGTGCCACTGTGTTGACCTGTCTAGATTGGTATTAAAGACCAGATTGAGATCCCCTCCCAACACGTCCTCCTTGTTTGTAGTAGAGAGTGCCTCGTCCAGGGCTGTGTGTAGGAAAGTTTCCTGACCCTCGTTTGGTGCATAAAGCGACCCCACCGCAAAAGTCCTATCTCCTAGTGTAAACTGATATGTGAGCAATCTGCCTCTCAGCTCTCCCCTTTATGTCCTACTGAACATTTAAATGATTGTGCTACCAGTATTGCCACTCCCGCCTTCTTTGAAGATGCAGAGGAAAATAATTGGTGAGGGAACGCCAGAGAGCGTAGCCAATGGCAGTCTCTTGATAGGAGATGTGTTTCTTGGAGTAGGCATATGTCCGCTTCAGAGTCCTCTAGATATGATAAGATAGCCTTGCGTTTAATCAGGTTGGTGAGGTCTTTAACATTCAGTGTTAGTTGTGATTGTTATAATAAATAAAGTTTTACATATATTATGCATGCTTCACTCAGAATATTATTGCTAGTTTGCCTCTACATCTCTGACAAGCCTTTGTCTTCACCCTGAAACTCATGGCACATCTTTAAGCTTAGGTAATAAGGTTTGCATGAGAACTTTCCTCATGTAACAGAGTCCTGAAACAGTGTTTAAACTATTTATATTGACGTAAATGTTTACTGTAGAATCGGGAGACGAGGCATTGGAAGTTGACGACATGATCAGATGAGCTGTTTCCATTGGTTCAGAGGAGTCAACGTCTAATATGTTTTGATACAATATTTTTTTTTTTTTTTTTTTTTTTTTTTTGATACAATATTGTGTGATTTTATATTAATGATTGTTCCTAGCTAGTAAGCAGAGCAGCAGAAGCAGATGGGAAGAAGGGACCCTACAGGCCCTAATACGAGACTGATAGAACCTGATTCATAATACCTTTTCCGACACTTCTCCTAGAGAGTTGATCTTTTACTCGTTACCTATAGCTGCTGCTAAAGGTGACTTATTTTCTTCTATCTAAGACCCTTTTTGATGAATGCTACTGCAGAAATCATTATATTATTGGCGGTTGCTACTGCAGCTGTAGGGAACTCAGCGGAGTTTCTAGAATGATTCTTTATGGGAAGTTCTTATATCCTCATTTTATTATTTCTGAAAGAAACTCTGAATGGGTTCTATATAGAATAGGTTCAGTTCCTTTGCTAGTTTAGAGACACTTTATTTTATGAAACACTCAGCTACATTCATCATAGTGCCGTTTTGCGAGTCCTTAATAGCGATTATTAAGGAATCGCTATTAAGGACTTGCAAAACGGGATTCATGTAGGAATCGTAAAATAAATTGCGATTCCTACACATTCCTTATTTGCGATTAGCAAATTGCTAATCGCAAATAAGGAATAACTCCCCGTTCATTCCTATGGGCCTTAGGCCCATAGGAATGAATGGGGAGTTATTCCTTATTTGCGATTAGCAATTTGCTAATTGCAAATAAGGATGCAATTTCAGAAATGTAATCTACATTGGTGTTGCGCACACACATGTCCAAAGTACATGTGTGTGTGTAACATACAACTTAGAAAAATGCATTTAAATGCATTTTTCTAAGTTTTCGCTATTTACCACGAGGTTTGACCTCGCGGTAAATAGCGGCCCAAAATAGCGATTTCGCAATTTTTAAATGCTTCTTGAATTGCATTTAAGGAATCTCTAATTGAGATTCCTTAAATGCAATTATTCGCAAATATGCGATTTCTAAAAATGAGACTTTTGCATTTGGGATGATGAATCCCAAATGCAAAAATAGCGCTCGCAAAGGGCCAGATTCTCAGAATCTGGCCCTTTGCGAGCCGTTTTCGGCTTGATGAATCTGTCCGACTGTGTTTTGATTTATGCTGTCACTAATCATTCTCACATTGATATTTCTGTAAACTGACTAATTTGAGTAAAGATGAACAATAATACTAATACTTTATGATAAATAAAGGTGTTAAAAACTTCACCAACTTCTCATCATTAAATGAATATTTAAACTAATTTTCGGTAATATATGCATAGTTTATGTTTTCGTTCCAGCTTTATTCTAACACAGTGGCAAACGTCCATTATCCTTTTCATGAGCCATCGGGATTTCCCATAAATGAAATCTATAAGCTGGGTATTAAATCTTGAAACCATACTTGGAAAGTCCTCAGCATCCCGCATTGGTGGCCGGCATCTTTATGGCTTCATGTGGGCAGCCACTTTCATCTGTGGCGCGGGAGAATTAAAGGATCTCATTAGTAGAAGAAAAACACTTTACTCAAGTAATACTAAAATTCTAATTTATTCAGACAGCCACCAGAATCCTCCAGAGACTGAAAACACAGGCAGTATGTACACAAATCTGCACAGTCAGAGGTCATCCATCTGGTACCCCATAAGACGATGACTGTAGAAACATAATATTTTAAGGCTCAACAGGTGTGTGACATAATTTAAGCAAAGCTTCATGCAATTAGAAAATGTTCCAGCTTCCCAATACACGATAATTAGTAAAATACATATTAGTTCAGCCTTGTATCGTGATATATGGTAAGCAGTGTGTGGTAATAGCAGCTTTCTCAGCGCAGAAACTGCTAGTTCATATTCTTCCAGGGTTAACAGGTTGATAGAGATAAAAAGTGCTTTTGGCGGTGAGTGTCAAATTTTCCAATAATTTTTTTACTTTTTCCAGACAGTTGTTGTAAAAAAATAATGAGGTGCTTGATGCAAAGAGAGTCCAAATCAACCTAGTTGTGTATTTCAAGACTTTTTATTCTTTCTTTTTTTGTGTTGTAGCCGTATTAATTTTTTGTTGGTAGTCAACACATGTTTCACCACATTTATTGCCTGCAAGGCAGGGTCTTTCTCAGGGCTAGAAAATAACATGTATTGAGTATGATTATATCACAAGTTTATGGCGTGCAAAAAAACGATGGATTTAGGCCCAGATCTCTGTACTAAGTTAAATGTATGACATTGTTCTGCATTCTGTCCATCAATTGTTGTTTTTGCATATATCACAAGTTTAGACACCTCCTGTGAAGTGTGCATGGAAAATCAAATAATGTGGATTGGACTTCCGTCTCTGGAATTCGTGCTCGAAAAATAACTATCAATGAAGATGAAAATCTTATTTACCCTTATAACAGAAACATTCAAATTGTCACCTGCTTGACAAGGAAAGGTGTTTGCCCAGGACTTTAGCCATTATGGGTGCATTGAAGAAAGCATGCATTCAGCCCCTAAGGGTTTGTGAACTTTAAGGATAAAAAGTAAAAAGGGAAAAAAAAAGAAAAAGAATCAGGTTTAAGTATAGTAACCAAATAAAGCAAACACTGGTACTCCATGTGACTTATTCAACCATAATATATTTTTTAAAGATAGAGATACTAATGCTAGGTCTGCTATTGATCCTTAATACGAGATTTGTAGACAGGGAATTAACAAAGGTAGTTTAAGGCTTTGTATCAGCCAGAACGTTCAATTTAATTCCTAATAATTATAGATTACGTAGAGTCAACAAAGGATACCAAGTATATTAGTCATTAAATGGTAAACCTAAGAAATCAGCTACATATAGGCAAATCATAACTTTGTTAAAAAAAGGTGGGTCAGGTCTTTTAGCATAAACCGGTTATTAAGTGACACTGGGATAGAGGGGCAACAAGTAGGCATTCCCTAATGCAGCAATGCTAAAACGACTAGAGAGACGGCAAACCCAGCATTTTTAAGTTCTTAAGGAAGAGGTGCTTCCATAGGTTCTGCCATACCATACACGGGGGCATGGTGCAAGATCAATGTTGGTTATTTTTCAAGCACAAATTCTGAGTATGGAAGTCCAATACACATCATTTGATTTTCCATGCCCACTTCACAAGAGCTGTCTAATCTTGTGAGGGAGGCGATATAACCATGTTTAACCATATTCAGTATATGTTATTTTCTAGCCTTAAAAAGTCCCCGCCTTGCAGGCAATAAATGGGGTGAAACGTGTTGGCTACAAAACTAAATTTAAATAAGGCTACAGACTCAAAAAAAAGAATAAAAGGTCTTGAAATACCCAACTTAGGGTCCGATTATGATGTCAGTTGGAAAGGTTCCGAACTGCATTCAGTTTGTCTGAATCCGATTCGGAACCCGTGTTTCCGACCGACTCAGATACATTTCCGACCGACCGACTATAATGTTAGGTAACCGTTCGGTCCTTCTGACTCGGTTCCGACCTGCATTCGGAGAAAGCGAGTCAGTCAGAGCCGACTCGTACGACTTTATGGACCGCGTTTCCGACAGACATATTACGATGTCTGATTCGAACAGCCGTTCTGAATCGGTTTGCCTGACACGGATTGGCTGTCGGAATCTGACTTTGGGGGCCTGTAGCAGGCCCCCCTTCACCCAGAGGCCTCAGGTTGGGGTCCTTATGGGTACCCATGTGTCCCCTCTTTCCAACTATGCAAAGTATGGCAGGCACCATGGGGTGCAAGGTTTATCGCATCCACCCCTTTCTTCAATCGGAGCCTGTGTGTGTCGGTCGTAACTCAGGCTCTCAGTGAAGTTAATTGGAGTCCGACAGAATGGTGTTCGGAAACATCGGACTCCCCAAATCCAATTCAGTCAGAAACCATTCCAAGACTGAGTCAGTCGGAATGCTTTCCGACCAACATCGCAATCGGCCCCTAAATTCTTTTGGACTCTCTTTTCATCAAGCACTACATAATTTTTGACAACGACTGTCGGAAGAAAGTGCACATTATTGGAAAGTTAAACACTCAGCATCGCAAGTATTAGTACATGAGGAGGAGTTGGCCCAACCCATAAGGAGGCTCCCCTGAGTTTTCCACAACAACCAGACAATATAACAACAATTGATAAGAAAATTAGGTTTGTAAGGTTGGCTAAGTAGAGGGTTGGGCTTTCAGCCTATAAACAACAGAGATGAAAAGTGACCTACTCAGATATTTATGGTGTTGAGGACAGGGGTAGAGTTAGAAGGTCTCACACACACATCCAGACCGAGAGAGACACGCACGCGCACACACAGGCACAAAAAACCCACACTTTTTTGGTTTTCTCATAATGGGCACTGTTATGTTGTCATGGGCATTGTTGTGTCTTCCACACATAGAAGAGTCTATCATAGTCTTTGTGGAAATATGCCAAAATGTATCATATGAAGTAGAGTGCACCTGGGAATTTCCAGAATGCACTTCAGGCTGATAGTTTTGAAATACAAAGTGAGTATAGAGTACATCTTTGACTCAAGCTTGGGGAATAATATTTAAAGGAGCATGACTATTGTGTTTCAGCAGACATGGTCTCCCGTTCTCTTTTGGGTTTGATGTTGAGTATCTTTTTATTGAGGTCGTTCATTAGGAGATACCATTGTACATGTTCCGTACCAGAGAGCTCATGCAATGCTTTGCATTATTTGAATATCCTTCTCATGATTTTCTTCTTCTACCTGACTCCATTGATGAGCAGGTCTGTAAGGTGTAGTTGCATCTCCAAAGGAAAAGCTCCTCACGCAAAAGTAATGACGCAGGTCCATTGTATGGTGCCTTTCTCCCATGGTGGCGCAGAGAGTGTCGCGGAGGGAGCGGATGCAGTACTACCTGTTCAAATGCTTCAGTAAGGCATACCTGCATTTCAGATGTATTGGGGGACAGCAAGTTACATTGTGCTGCCATAATTCAACAAGTTATATTTTGCAATTTTTGCCTTGTGGAGCTTTTAGGCATGGTCATGTGGTATTGGTTTAAGTCGCCAGTCTTTGCATCGTGCTTGTTTCTGGGAAATCATTTGCTGTTTGCAGTTTTGATTGCTGTTAATGCCATGAAAAACAAGACAGTTATGCAAATGTTCTGCCACAAATCTCAAATGGGAAGTCTTTAATGCAATTTTTTTTATAACTTTCCTCAAGTGGACCTTAATGACTCTGTTTACTCTGATGTCATGCTAATTCACGCTTTTAGAGTTAATTACATTGTTTCATCCAATCCAGGGGCAAATGGCAGAAATCAGCTGAAGGAATTTCCTTTATAAATAAGAAGATGTATGTACAGCCTTGTCTAAATATTAAATCAACACGTATTTAAAACAAAGACACCCCAACTTTACACTAGGGACCAAGAAATCCAACATTAATTTAATGATTCCTCTTTCGGAGAGATTTTAATCAGCAGTAATGTAATTTCCATCCAGCATTAGTATTATTTAGGCTCAGGCATCCAAGATAAAACAATTAAGGATTAAGAAGAATTTCAGATCATCTTGTACTCTGGCAAGAACTGTGAACCTACTCAGCCTAGACCCGCCCACCATACAAGGTGCTCAACATGCTGTTCTAAAGAGGATTTGCTTGAGTGACCTCCTGCACAGAGCTCTAGTATTGATTAAAGTCAGACTTTAGTTAAGATCATCCAGAGATCTGCCAATGGAGAATTATGCGTCAGAACCCAGCAGTAGATGCTTCATCAGGTGAAGAAACAGTCCTTGAACCCTCATGAACTTGACAAAGTCTTCCCAATCTCTAACTAGACATATTTTGGTAAAAACCGCGAAAGAGTGATCAATAAGCGACTTCATGAGTTTTTTAAATCAGTCAACTATTAGACAACTTTCACATGGGGTTTAAAATGAGATGAGGGGTTGAATTTCTGGTGATCATTTAAATGAGCTCCGTCAATGGTAGGCAACATCCGCCCTGTGAAGTCACTTGGTTTGAGAGGTTACACCACTTTGATCACAGATCATACAGTGTTAGCGAGCTGCTATCTGTTGTGCTCACTGATACTCAGTTGGATCTCATGCTATTCGAGACCCTTTCGAGTTTAATTACATTACATGCATATTACTGTTACTTATAGAGGCTTTCAGCCAGCCCACTTCATCCATTGGTCAGTTATTGTCTCATTCACATTTTCTTCCATCCGTTACAGCATAAGACATGGAGCAATGGGTCAACCCACTTCAGCTATTGGCTATCTTCACTGTGAGTGAAGTCATTCCGCCCATTCAACCGTACCATATCCAGTCACCCAGTAGTTACCTTCAGTACCAAGGACTACAATGGCAATGCGGACATTTTGGAACTAAAAATATATTTTTTGTATACAGATATTTTTGTTTTAAATCGACCAGGACTGTATAGTTTCTCCAACAATGTTTTGCAACCCCACCTTACCCCCCTCCACCCTCCACCCTCCCCACCACCCTCCAAAACATAGTAAGCATTGACAAAGCCTTAAGGTTAGCAGCCTACCTCTGACCTTTAGCTTTGTCATGTTTTTCTAATTAAAATTTTGGAAAAGCTGTTCTGTTAAAGTGTAAACGCTAATGGGATTCAGTGCAGGTCATTGTTTGTTTGGGACGTTTTTGGCTAGTATATACAATTACTTTAAACCTATGTGGGTCTTGTGACCCGTGAAGAGCTGAATGTATTAGAAATTGGTGTTATTAAATATAGACTTTTTTAACATTTGGAAATAAACCTGTACACATTTGCTTTAATGTTTGTGGGTCTGACTGACTGTGTGTGTGTTTTTTTTAAAACCAGTTGTGTAAGTTGGAGCTGGTTTCAACAGGTCGTGCTCAACCTCAGCATGCCTTCTTGATATAATCATGCATTAAGATTGACATGTTTATCTCGAAACTAATGCAGTTGATCTACATAATCCATGTTCTATTTATTGTAATCTCTTGCATGTATTCTAATCCTATTCGTTTTACTTGTCGATGCTTGCTGCTCAATTAAACAGGTACGATTGACATTTTGGCATCCCTTCAATAATGTTCAGACACACATTCATTGTGTATAAAAAATCAACTTACAAGGGAAGTTCTTTATCTTGATTGGGAGAACGAGGATTTGTTTTACTTGCACTGGGCATTTGTGATTGCAAAAATCCCAAAAGTATGTTGAATTTCTTTTTATTGCAAATGTTATATTAGGATGGGTTTCTTGTGATAAAAATTACAAACGTAGGCAAACAGTCTCAAACGTACAGGTTTGTGCTCAGTCACATATCCATTGCAGAGAGGTAGGACCCTGAAAATATATACACATGTACTGCTGTGAAGGCTAAAGGGTTTCTAGGGTGGGAATTTAATGAGGATGTAGGGAAAGTTAATCTTCAGCATGGAATTTTTTTTCCTGATGGAGGAACAAAAAATAATTTAAATAAGCAATAACCTATCTATCACTCTCCCACATGCAGAAATTCCCATTTGTTACACTCCGAAGCACTCCTGGAGATCTACTGCTAGCACAGAATCCCAAATGTACTCCGGAGATTGTTTGAGAACCAGGCACTTTTTCAGACCATGGCCAAACGTCTCTGACTGCCCTTACTTCCCAGGGCTATCGGAGATGTTTGGCCATGTCGTACACAGAGTAGTGTCCCCCATGGCCAAACTTAAATGGCTACATTTCTGCCTGCCCAATTTAGATGGGCAGACATGCAGTAATTTTTTACTGTTTCTTACCACCAGATAAAACCTGGCCATAATGACCAGTAAAAACATAATAATTCTCCCCGCCATGGGAAAAGACTCCCATGGCGAGGGGAGAATTACTGTTTTTCTTTTCAGAAAAAAAAATCCCATTTGGGGATTTTCTCTACAAAAGAAAACAATAATACTGTTTGCTACGGGCTGCATCCTTCCGATGCAGTCTTGTAGCACACAGTAAAAATGCATTGGCAGGAACCGCCATGATGGCGGTTCCTGACAGTGCCTTTATAAATGACTGCCTGCTTGGATGTCATTTATAAATTAGGTGGACAGTCTCTCCACCATGGGAATGGAGTAGTTTATTCCATCGCCTTGGGCTATCTGCCTAAACTTAAATCAGACGCTTAGTGGCCTATTAGGATGGCCCTAGCGGTGCTGGGACCAACCGCCAGTGGTGCGGAGGTCCCGCACCGGCAATTAGGATGCCACCGCCACCGTAACAACATTGTGGTATACACAGCACCGACCGCCACAATGCTGTGGCTGCTTTTTGTGCATTTGCCTGCCACGTTGTGCCTGCAAATGCAGTGTGCACACCCCCCCCATTACACAGGGGTCCCGCAACGGGCCCCTATATTCAGAGACTGCATGCTTTTCCATGGAAAGGCACTTCTCTGCCTGATTTGTAATATATATACACCCCCTTTTCCGCCCGGTCGACTTGGCGACCCCGCGGAATGCCGGCGAACGGTCTTTCTGTCCACTGGGTCCCCCAGCCATCTTAATATGGCGGGGGGAAATGGGATGCGGGTGGAAGTAAATGTCAGGCAGATCGCCACCGCCATGCGGGCGGTGGCGATCCGCCCGACATACTAATAGACCCCTTAGTGTTACTTCTTTCACTTAATCACAGAACAGTCGCACCTTCCACCATCAGTGAAAATAGGCATAAAACATAAAGAGATGGGGATTTTTCCTCTTTGCAGTAAGTTGACATGGCTGGCTCATTAGGGAGGCGTTCCTTGGGTGGAGCATGGATGTTCTCATGCACCCACCCACTGATTTTTGCGCATTTCCAGATTTGCCATGAGTGATAGACCTAAGCATGTGTCAAAATGCTACGCCTTCCCTGTGGAGGTGTAACAAGGAGAAACATTGTATTCCTTATTTTTTCCTCTTTCCACATCATAAGTGTTTTAATAGCAAATTAGTCAATGTTACAAGCAAATCAAACTTCAGCAACTTACTCAATCTATAGAAAAGCATTATTGTCAAAACTTGCATGTTATAAAAAAAGATGCAAAATATAGCAACATGGAGTAGACAGAGTATTAGGTAGACAAATTCCATTAAGGGACTACCCTATTCTAAATAAGTTTTGACAGGAAGAAACCTGTTGTAATACTTATAATTCACCCCTAAGAAGACCTTGAATAGTACAGCGTGCCTATTATTTTCGATTAGGGGATAAATATTTAATGTTTTACATGTCCCCCCACTGAAAAACCTCCAAAGTTGTTTTTCACTGCAGCAAGCCTGGCCCCCATTGGCTAGCCCTGGTTTACACTATTCCATGTAATAAGCTCTAAATCTATTTGAAAAATAGCTATAAAAATGGTTCAAGGACTCATTTTACAAGTTATTTTTAAAAACACAATGTAATAGTAACGTAGATTTTTATATTATTATTATAACGCAACAGACACTTTCAGAAAGTTATCTGTTTCTGACCAACACCAAAAGGCTTTACTACCAGTGTCCAGTTGTCACCTGATGCATGATGTCTGCCCTGGAGTGAGATGCTCCCAGACAATGGACAACGGACTCGAGTGTTGGTGGTGTCTTTTTCCTTGTGTAGGATGGCATGGGTGCTCTGACCAGCCCCTTCATTAAATTTAAATGGCCCATAATGGGCAAACGTAGCTTTGCACAGGGAAGAAAGATTCTGCCATGTTGGTTTGCGTAAAGAAGCCCAGTGTGGGGCAGAAACTGCTGCAAACTTGGGAACATTGCCCCTGGGAACCTTTTCCCTGTGGGTTAAGAAGGGCCAGGAGTCACCCATACACACAAGATAGTGGCAGGCATAAATGTGGCACCCGAGGACACATTCTTCAGAACACTACTGGACCTATGGGAGACAGAAGAAGGACTTCACCTGCTGGTAGAGTGTCTACATGGACGGATGGCAGAATGTATAGATGGATGGATGGCAGATTGTATGGATGGCAGAGTAGATGGATCTATGGATGACAGAGTTGATGAATGGATGGACGTTTGTCAGAATTGATGGGTAGGTTGATGAATGGCAGTGGATGGATGGATGGCTAGAAACCAGATGGATGGATCGCGGAGAGGATGAATAGCAGAGTGGATGGCTGGGTGGCAGCGAGAATGGGTGGTAGAATGTATGGATAGATGGATGGATGGCAGAAAGGATGGCAGATTGGGTGGATTGGTGGATGAATGAATGGATACAATGGGGGATTGAATGATGGATGAAAGAATGACGTAATGTAAAGGTGAAATTGTGGATATCAGTAGGTGAATGGAAGGGTAAAAAATGAATAGGTCGATGCATGGATGGAAGAGACTGAGGGGCATATGTAGGTAAATCAGATTTTGCGATTCGGAAAATGCGATTTTTCATGAATCAAATTTTCCGAATCGCAAAATCGAATGTAGGTAAAATATTGCAATTTTTTTTGCGATTCCCTAAAATTCGCAGAATTAATTGCGATTCCTGGAATTGCGATTCCTTATTTGCGAATTCTCTAATAAGGAATCGCAAACACGGGAAAGAGCAATTCAGGTGCAGGATGATGACATCACAACCAGGAAGTGTGAGTCTCCATGCTGCACCTAATTGCCTGCACCTGTCCCAGAGTCAGTGCTGGCTGAGAGACAGAGTGAAGGGTGTGTGTACTTGGCTCTGAGCTCAAACATTGCAAAATGGAGTCACAGGCTGCAGAAAAGGAAGGTGGAGAGAAGCAGGCAGAAGAACAATCCAGAAAAAGGAAGCAGACATTTTCTGAAAGGGAGTTGGAGGGTATTTTTTGAAAACATTTTTTGTTGGTTTTCCTCATATATCATTGTGGAATTCTTGAAGGGAAACTAGGCAGCTCAAGATGATTGGTCAACCTTCTCTGGCCCTGATGGTAGAGACCATAATCAATAAGGAGCAGTGCCAGTTCCCTCAAGTTGCCACTGCTTTCCCAATCCACTCCTGTTCACACCGTACCTGACACCCTGTGTGGTACTGGGGAGATAAAGGAACCGGCAGGGCCCATAATAAATCATAGGAAGACCATATTACCTTTCACCTGTCCTGCCATGCCACAAGGGGCGCCCAGATTTTATCGAAATTTGTAGGATCACATGCCATGTCGGATTTACTTGTGAGAATAACATGTTTAAGGCAGTTCAAAAAGGTAGGGGATATAGGGTCTTTCAATGCTCTACAGATTTTGCGCCTTGCCAGAAGCATAACATAAAAAATAAGCCTTGTATGGGGATCATTGACATTGTAGGCAGAGCCCAACCCAAAAAGAATAGTGCTAGTGGTAATTTCCAACGGTAGTTGGAGAACATCTTCCAAGAAGCCCTGGACCATGTCCCAATAGTTTCTTATTTCAGGACAAGCTACAAACATATGTACATCATCTGCGGCCAGGTGTCTGCATCTTGGGCAGCAGTATTCTAAATTACAAAATGTCATTAGTTTTTTGGGAGTTATGTATGCTCTGTACATGGTGTAGAGCTGATTCCTCTTCAATGTGGCGGGCTTAACCACAGCTTGGAGGATGGTAAATGAATCAGTCCACAGGCCCACGGAGATTTCGCTGTCCAAGTTTGATACATTATCCCAAAGTTTTTGTAGCTCAGGTTCTGCGATGTTTTCGGCTTCTAGCATGGCTGCATACCAGTACGAAATTTGATGTTCCCACATGCCAGTCCTGAATATAAGGTCACATTTAGGGTTTAGTTTATTAAGATTCCAAGGTCTAGATAGCCACCATCTGGATACTGGTAATATTTGAATCTAGTGAAGGTTCCCCCAGTCAGACTAGATAGAACCTCCCAGTTTAGGAGCTGCGAGTCTTCCTGTAGGTCTCCCCAATTTTCAATCCCCGCTATCCTAAGAGGCCGAGATAGTTGGTCTTCTAGGCAAGCCGTCGTACCGGGAGATTCCTAGATCGGGGCCTGCTCTGCATAGTAGGGAATGTCAAGCCTCTGCCTAACAAACACCCAATTTCTTAAAGCTGTCCCCAGAATCTTAAGTCTTACTTTTTAAAAAAACTTCGGGTCCCCATATTTAAAAAGAAAGTGTGCTTGGCCCTGTGGCACATCCTGCGGCAATGCTTGAAATAATAAGCCTAAAGACGATGCATCAATTTCACCCGCCAGTGATCTGAAGTTTTTAAAATGGAAAGCGTGACAATAGACCAGTAGATCGGGGAAGGCCAGTCCCCCTGTTTTTAGTGTTCTCCTGAGCTTTTTCCAAGATATTCTTGGCGATTTTGAATTCCAAATAAAGGAGCCGAGCTTCCCTTGCAGCTTTTTAATAGATAGTGTATGAAATGATAAAGGGATAGAATTAAATAAAAAAGTGAGTTTAAAGAGGATGATCATCTTGATTAGATTTACTCTCCCAAAGATGTTTAAAGGGAGAGATGACCATCTTTGCAAAAGGGCACAGACATCCTTTGAAACCCTGTCTAGGTTGATTTTTGTTATATCTTCAATTTTATGGGCCAAGAGGACCCCCAGATATCTCATTTTGGACTTAGCTCCCACAGTCCCAGCTTCTTGGTTCCACTCCATAATTTCAGTTTTGTCTTTATTGATGGAGTAGCCAGAGACCTCTCCAAACTCTTCAGCTAGATCGATTAGTCTGGGGAGGGCATCCACCGGGTTTGAGGTAAACATAAGCAAATCATCTGCGTATAATGCTAATTTTAACTCTAAATCAAAAATTTTAAAAGGTTTAAACACCAAATCAGATCTAAGCAAACATACAAAAGGCTCTATATACAAATTAAACAACAAAGGTGACAGTGGACAGCCTTGCCTGGTCCCGCGGGCGATAGGTTGGAGGTTTTAACAGAGAAGGTGGTGAGGCACCATGATCTTGTTTTTGGAAAAGCCTCACTTCGTGTGCTTGAAGCAAGAAAGAGGAAAATTTGGGGAGAAATTCAGGAAAAATTAAATGCTATTGGTGTTACCCATCGAACCAACGACGTTCTCTGGAAGCGGTGGTATGACATGAGGCAAAGGTCCAAGGAGAGGGTTGCCACGAGATTGGCAGAAGCAAAAACAACTGGAGGTGGGAGCTCCACTACACCAGAGCTGACGCCCATGGAGAAGTTGGTGGAGACAACCCTAAGGCCAGAGGCAGTGATGGGCGTGGCTTCCCTGGACAGCTCTGAAGCCAGAGACACAACAGAAGGTAAGATGCATGCCAAAAACACACAATGCATTGCCATCCCACCCAATCTCCAAAACTTGCATGCATGAATAGGAATCCAGTCCATGTTTTTAGTAATACCCAGTGAAGCATTTTGGGAAATGTAGTCAAATGTCATGTACATAGTGGCAGACACACATACAAAGGTCATGTAGGCAACAGGTCCAAATCCAAAATGTAAAGTACCCAAAAAAGACAAGCAGGCATGTAAATAGTGTCATTTTAAATCTTTTAATTAAAAAAAAAAATTATACACAACTCATGTGTGATTTTCTTTTTACAGATGGACCAACAACCCAGGACATTATTCCACCAGAGGAAGAGTCCGCTTCAGCAGAAGACCAGGCAGGGCAGGAGAATCAGAGTGCCACACGTGACACACCTTCTGTTCCAACAAAAAGGCGCAAAACTGTCCCTGCATTAATCCAAATGCAATCAGGATCCACAGATGCTGAAGATGAGCCACAGGCTGATGTATCATCGAGGGCTTCTCAGGTCACATCACAAACCACCATTTCAAACATGAATGGCAGTCGAGCCAGACAGAGGGCATGGAGCAACACCTGCAGTGCCACCACAGGTTCTGAGTCTGTTTTTGCTGGGCTGGAGGGCCAAATGCTACAAGTGCAGGGCCTGCAAAGTAAAGGCATAGCGTCAAGTCAACGTCAGCTGGCACAGCACAATAGGCACATGTCTGAGGTGAGAGTCGGCATCAGACAAATTGCAACATCAACAGAGGCACATTTAAATGAAGCTAGAGCTGCTAGCCAGGCCCAGCGCAGGAAGCAACAACGCCTAACGACACGGCTAGACCAATTTGCCCGGGCTGTGAGCTGACAATCTACATCCATAGCCATGCTTTGCAGAAGAACAGTGAGTATGCAAAATGCAATGACACACTGCTGTCAGGATGTTGCCAGGAGCCTGGTGTAGGTGACACATTCACTTGATCAGTTCCGTGCAGCTGTAACTGGGGGCATTGTTACACCAGGTAGCATTGATACAGATGGGCAATCAAGCCGTAGCACACCTACACCACCAATACCAGCTGAAAGGCGTAGGAGTGGCCGTCAGGGAAGAGGTGTGGAGCACTACACCGAAAACACAGACCAGGCTGACGTGCTGTATCAGGGAGTTCACGCCGTAGATGAAGCAGCAGAATGCACAATGGAATGTTGTGAAGCAACACATCCCATGAGGACTTTAGTTAATGACATATTGGCACGGTGTGGACATGAACACGTGCAATTTTGTGACTTACACTTACATTGTGTGACATTACTACTACTCCATTTAAGGAAGTACATTTTTTTCTGATTAACAATATTAAGCATTGTGGTGTATTCTCTTACCTAGAAGTAATTTTGCGTGATGTCATCACGTCGCATGCGCGCAGCAGCTGCCCCAGCTCCTCCTGCACGTCTCCGCTGGGGGGCTGGTTCCTCCTCATCGGAGGTGTCGGAGTCTGGCAGATCCACTGGGGTGCCCTTCTTGATGGCAATATTGTGTAGCATAGTGCAGGCCACCACTATCTTGCAACATGTCTCAGGGCTGTACTGTAGGGCGCCTCCACTCTTGTGGAGGCAGCGGAAACAGCTTTTCAATATTCCAAAAGTTCGCTCTATGGTGGCTCTTGTGGCTCTGTGGGCAGTGTTGTATCACCGCTCAGCAGCAGTGGTTGGATTCAGGTAGGGTGTGAGAATGTAGTCACACATAGGTATGGGCGAATTTTGCGAATCTCGCGTTCGCGAATTTTGCAGATTTGCGAACTCACAATCCGCAAAATCCGCGAATTCCCGCGAATTTGCGGATTTTTTTTTTTTATGTTCGCACGGGTTTCTGCAAGTTCGCGAGGGTTTTGTACAATTTCGCAAATTGCGAAATTGTACAAAACGCGTGCGAACTTGCAGAAACCCGTGCGAACACAATGTGCCCAGTAGGGTATGTGCCTCGTCTTGTGTGAATAAAAGGTCAGAGAAAGATCAGTTCAGCAGATGAAGAGAAAGAAGCTCCTGGTCACAGGAACAGCACGGGTATTGCGCTCGTGAAAGTCAAGGATGCAAAGCCTATCCAGCATCACAGCTGATTTTCCACGGTAGATTTGGGAAGAAGGCACACCTGTCCAGCCTCGACGACGCTCACGATTGTTTTTGGGCTAATGAATGAGTCACTGAATTTGAGCATCAACTAGTTCGAGCGTCCATGTGTGTGTTACTATGCAATCGTCCCGAAGGGCGCAGGGGTCCCTTGAGTGAGCTGTGAGCTGTAACTATTTTACAATGGCGCCAGCAAGCTGCCAGCGCCGTTGTAAAATAGTTACAAAGTTAGCTTGCACAGGAAGCACTTAGATAAAATAAAGCAGCAACTGCTTCGTTTTATCTAGTGGTTCCTGTGCAAGCTAACTTTGTAACTATTTTACAACGGCGCTGGCAGCTTGCTGGCGCCATTGTAAAATAGTTGCATGAGTGGGGGTTCAACTTTTGAACCCGTTACGTTCGCTGATTTTTTTTGCGGATTTTGCGGGAAATCCGCAAAATTCGCGGATTGCGGATTTCCCAAAAATCCGCAAAATCCGCGAGCGTAACGGATTTCCCGCTCACACTTAGTCACACACAGCATATGCACTGTCTCCTGCATTGAAGAAGAATGGTAGACTTTAGTGAGATGTTGTCAATTGTAACATATTTTACTACTGGTTGTGTGTGCCATATATTTACCTAGCAGGTATCCCTCTCCAAAATCACCATTTGAAAGTCTACGGTGTAAAGCACAGTGTCTGAAAATTAAGAAATCATGAGTGCTCCCTGGAAATTTAGATACAATATCTGTGATGAGTTTTTTTACATTACATACTACCTGGATGTTAAGTGAATGGTATGATTTTCTGTTTCTAAAAACATACTCATTGTGTGAGGGGGGGACAGTGCAATATGTGTTCCATCCACACAGCCAATTACGTGGGGAAATTGGGCTACTTGATAAAAATCCTGTTTTGTTTGGTCAAGTTCCTGCTGTGTGTCTGGGAATTTTATGTGGTTATGCATTCTGTGCATCATAGCATTAAGGAAAGCATGGAAGAAACGCGAAAGAGCGCTCTGGGACACCCCTCCCACTGTAGCAATTACCCACTGGAAACTCCCTGAAGCTAGGAGGTGCAGTGAGCACAACACCTGTATGTGTGTGTGGATGGTGTGAGCCCTGTATGTGGGGTGCTCAAGCATGGGTGTCAGCTCCTCTATCAGTTCAAGAATACTGTCTGGATGCAGCCTGTAGTGCACATGGATGTCCTCCTCAGTGCGTTGGAAGAGGGTGATGCGTGTCCTGTAGACCCTCTCCTGGCGTCTCCTTCTCTGTTCTGCCTCTCGCATGCGCAGCCTCCTGACTATTACGTAGAGCCCAGCCATTGTGAGAAACCACTGATGCATCATGTAGGAGAGTAGGGTCTGCTATCCTATGGTCACCCCAAATTTTTGCTTTTTGCTTCACTGGTTTATGACTTAATGTGGCTGTGGGCCTGCTAATCAGACCCACAGCCTGCTGTTCTCTCTTTAAATTACAGCCAATGCACCCAAGGTGCATTACGAATTGGAACTGGTTCACCTTATTGGCCCCTGTAACAGTGTACCCTAGGTACCCAGGGCATAGGTGTTTCCAAGGCCTACCAGGGGCTGCAGCATGTATTGTGCCACCCCTGGCCTGGCCTCCATATTTGACACAACTGGCTGATCACTCAGCTGGGGTAAGTTGGTGTAATCACCTCTTACTTAGATATAGTATCCCTATATCTAACCTTAAACTGGACACATATGTTCCTATCAGCCACTCCTATGGAAGGCCTCAGCAATCCTGGAGGCAGAGTGCTTGGAAATATGTGAGATGGGGCTCTAGCATGAGCTGAGCCTGTCTGCAGCTGTCGGGAACCACTCCCTTAGCTGTTCCGGGATATTGCCATACCATATACTCTTAAGTGCATTATAATCCTCGCGGTTATTTGCTATCTTTGGTTTGGCTTTATCAAAACATGTCAAGTAAGGTCTCATACGAATTGGAATACTATCCCCTCGACAGTTCTGTCGACGGGGATAGCATTCCACCCTTCTAGAGGGACATGACATGTGTGTAGCCTTAACCCCGGTTAAAGTTAACCAGAGCCTCAGCATCACAAAATGGATGCTGCCACCACAGACACAAGTCTGACCTCCTGCTGCTGGGAGTCCTTCCAGCGAGGGAGGCTTGGACAAAGGGTTTCCTGCCTTGGGAGGTGCGAGCACCACCCCAGACAGAGTTTTGTGTATTGGGTAGGACAGGGTTGAATAGATTGAGACATGCCCGGGGCACACAAGGTGTCCCTGTGCATAAGCCAGTCCAAACCGGTCCTGGGACTTTCCAGACCCAGGCCTGGCGAGGAGCTGGACAAAGGAAAGGGGGTGTAACCGCCCCCCTTCCTGGTCCCACCCAGAGGAGTGACCTAGTAGGTGATCCACCCCTCAGATTGGGAATAAGAGTGGGAGCAGTGCCATTGCACAGCAGATCATCCTGAAATCAACTTTAAACAAAGAAGAAGACCGGACTTCGACATTCTGCTGCACAGAAGACTGAAGAGAATCTCCCTTGTGGCCTAGGAGTGGCCACCCTGTGAAAGCAGGTACCAACCAGCCAATGGACGTCTGCTTTGCCGCCGCCTCCCGCTGGAGCCCGAGCCCAGAGCCTGACAAGACCCAGACTTCTCACAGCCCGATCCACAGTCCCTGCAAAGAAGGGACCCGTGGAGGCACCGAGAGACGTGGGACCGGACTTCTTGGAAGACACCCGAAGAGCTGACTGCGCAGCATCAGAAGCATCCTCGATGTTGTGCTTTGGGGACTGAGAACCCCCACCACCGAGCAGCCTTTGCATCGAAGATCAGCCCCCCAGCATCTCTACAATCTGCGTGGGGCCCTTTTGCATTGTGCCACTCGACGCGCCATCCCGGCCACTAGCCACGTGGTCAGCGGCCATCTTGGCAACGAAACCGACAAACTACACTGCGGGTCTGGTTGCTCCAGACTTGCCCTAGCTCCTGTAAAAAGGAGCACCCCCTCTGACCTTGCTGGTCCGAGTGATAAGCCTTTTTTGATTCCTGCGTGGCTTGCATTAGCCAAGGCCTGTTTGCTCCGATCAAGTTGCCAACACCGCCAACAGTGAGAAGCCTACGTGGAACAGCTCGTGACTGACCCCTGGATGTCCTCAACCCCCGGTGTCCACGTGGCTGCAGAGAGAAGCCACACCTCAACGCCTGTTTGCACCTGACATCGCCTGGTTCCAATCTGGTTCCACGGTAGTCACTGGCTAGTGACTTTGAACATTGTCCCCTCTGCTTTCAGGTCTTCACATCTTCAGATCCACCCTTGGATCCACCGGAACTCTTCACATCGAGCCGCCTGCAGTATCTTCAGCTCCAAGCACCATCGACCAGCGTGATGAAACCCGACACTACTTCGACGCTATGCATCCGCTTCCTGTGGGTGAGGTAACTCAGCTCCGCCAGTGTTCCTACACTGGTACACATCTCTAGGGCCTGTGTCTCAAGTTTCAGCTTTCTAGGTCACTCGGAAGGTTCCGAACTAACTAACTTTGTACTTTTTACACACCATAGACTTTGCATTGGTGAGTGCGTGCACTTTAAACACTGCACCCGAGTCCCGCGGGCCTTCCCCGACTTAGTCACTGCTAGTCCCGAACAGCTTCAGCGATTCCCAAGGCCCTAGGCCTGTTTCCTTTTAGATTGGTATCTCTTATACCACTTTCTTAGTATATGGTTTAGGTGGCCCCTAGGGCTCATCCATATTGTGCAACTTTTGTGTATTTTAAACTGTCTTGTGTTTAACGCTTGTGCTTCTGTGCTCATAAAGAGTCCAGGGGATACTTTTAGTTAATAAATCCATATATATTTTCAATATATATCTGTGTGGTGTCCTTTCATTTGGTATTCAAGGGGGTTGTGTATGGTAATACAGCTGGCTTCACATGCCTTTCAGAGTTTAGCCTAAGACTGCTTTGTCCACGTTACCACTAGGATAACTGGTCTATAATGTTGACTTACAACCAATCATCATAAGGGTTGCTCGGCATGGTACAAAGTGATCACTAGAATTAGTGAGCATTATATACCAGGCCAACTTCTCACATTGGTGAGCAGCGGATTGGGATCTGAGCTTGCTGTTGTTTTACCATTACAATCTTTGAGATTATCATTTGAAAGATCATACAGGTACCTTTTAGGTACATATAAAACAAGACTAGTATACATAAGTTCTACTGAACTTAGTTGTTGTAGAGGATAGGGAGTAGCACACCCTGACTACAACTACTAGATAGGTTTAGTAGGTAAACACCAGTGTAGGTAGATTGCAACATATCCACCCACACTAGAGCAATGTCTGGAGCAGAGGGTTCCACTGGGAATGTCTCTGTTGAGAGTGACCCTCCAAGGGCACCATCCAAATTTGCTATTTTTTCCTTTAAGGAATTAAGACAGCTTTGTGTCTTAAGGGGTCTGAAGACAGGGCCTTCCCCTACTACAGACGACCTTAGAGAGATCTTAGACCAGTCTGAGACTCTAAAGACCTCTAAGGCAGACCCCACAGGGAATGCTGAAGGAGGCTCTCCTTCTGAGGATGACACTGCAGAAGCCCCTGTCCCTATAGTCCTGGTAGATGAGGAAGCCCCCATCACTGGAGCTCCTCAGGTAGATGAGGAGGAGGAAGAGGAAGAAGAGACAGAAGGGGGGAGCAGTGAGTCTGATGATGACAGAAATAGTCAGGTGCTGGTCAGTAGACTGAACCAGGCTAACCTAAGCCTATTTGGGACTGAATCTGGGAACAACCCATTCAGACCCCCAGGTGGACTTAACCAGAAGCCTAGGAGGAGGAGGACTCACTCAGGTGACTCTAACAACTCCCATGCTTCTAGAGGTTCTCATGGTCACTCCAGAAGGGAGATGACTAGCCCTCAGAGAAGGGAACATGAGGCCAAAATGAGAGAGGCTGAATTGAGGATCCAGAGACAAGAGTTAGAGGTTGCCCTGGCCCAAGAGAAACTTGCTAGAGCAAGACAGCCTAGAGAGAGTGGGGTAATAGAACCCACTGGTGGCAGCAACATCCACAAGGATAAAGACAGGTCTTTTGATAACAGAAACCTGAGTAAGATTGTGCCGCCCTACAAAGCTGGGGATGATATCCATAAATGGATGACTGCACTTGAGAGAGCCTGCAAGGTACAGCAGATCCCTCAGGAGCAGTGGGCAGCAATCTTGTGGCTCTCCTTTGAAGGTAGAGGCCGAGACAGACTCCTCACAGTTAGTGATGGGGATTCTAGAAACTACCTGGTCCTGAAGAGTGCTCTGATTGATGGGTTAGGCTTAACCACTGAACAGTACAGGTTAATGTTCGGAGATACCCAGAAGACACAGACTCAGGACTGGTCTGAATTTGTTGAGTGTGCCACTAAGGCTCTGGAGGGATGGTTGCTGGGAAGCAAGGTTACAGACTATGAAGGATTGTACAATTTGCTGATGAGAGAACAAATTTTAAATAATTGTCAGAACCAGCAGTTGCATCAACATTTGGTTGACTCAGATTTGACCTCTCCCCAAGAATTGGGAAAGAGGGCAGATAAATGGGTTAGAACCAGAGTTAAGCAAAGGAACCAGGACCAGAACCAGGGTGGTGATCAGAAGAAAACAGACCAGAAGGGTGGGGAGCAGAAAACTAAAGACCAGAAGTCTTCAAAAGGGCCCCAAACTAATGCAGAGGGTGGGTCCCAAACTTCTAAAAAGAAGAAGAAAGAAGGTCAAAGAAAACCCTGGTGTAGTACTTGTAAAAACACCTCTCACTGGACAAGTGAGTGTAAAAGGGTGGAGCCCCCAGCACTGCAGACCCTAAGGCACCTGCACCCACTAGTACAGCTAGCAGTGCTGGTCCACAAACCAAGGGGGTAGTGGGTATCACCTTGGGAACTGAAGGAGATTCTGACCTAGTCAGAACCCTTACACAGGCTGTTCTGATTTGTGAAGGGGACATGGATTTGACTCCTGACATAAGTCCCAGTAACCTGGGCAAATACAGACAGACACCTTTGATTAATAACAAAGTGGCTCAAGCTTACAGGGACACATGTGCCAGTGTCACTATGGTGACACCTAACTTTGTGGACCCTGGACAATACATGCCAGGTGATAATTACCTGGTGACCAATGCCAGCAATGCCACTACTACACATAGTGTGGCAGTTGTTAACTTTTCCTGGGGAGGGGTAACTGGCCTAAAAAGAGTTGTGGTTAGTGCTTATCTCCCAGTTGAATGTTTGTTGGGCAATGACCTGGAGAGCTCTCTATGGTCAGAAGTTGAGTACAGGACTCATGCAGAGATGTTAGGGATATCATCACATGTCCTTGCTGTGACCAGGTCACAGGCCAAAAAGTGCCTCTCTGAACCTCAGGTCTTGGATCCTGGAACAATGGACCAAGTACCTTCCAAGAAGAAGAACAGGAGGGTTAAGGCTGTGCCTTCCCAACTGCCTGCAAGTGAGGGTCAAGCTTCACAGGAAGCTGGTCTTGAGACCCCTGAAGGAACTGTCTCTGAAGAACTTGAACCTGACCAGGTTGAGTTTCAGGGGACAGGGGGACCTTCTAGGGCAGACTTGGGGCAGGCTCAGTTAACCTCTCCTTCTCTTGAACCCCTCAGACAGCAGGCTGCTGCTGGGGCTGCTGGGAATGCTCAAGGTGCCCATAAAGTTTATTGGGACGAAGGACTCCTTTACACAGAGGGTAGAGACCCCAAGCCTGGTGCAACCAGGAGGTTGGTTATACCTCTGCAATTTAGGGGTTTCCTTCTCACCTTGGCCCATCATATTCCCTTAGCAGGACACTTAGGCCAGAATAAGACCTGGGACAGGCTTGTCCCTTACTTTCACTGGCCTCACATGTCTGAAGACACCAAGGAGTTTTGTCGCTCCTGTGAAACCTGCCAAGCCAGTGGTAAAGCAGGTAGCACCACAAAGGCCCCCCTGATATCACTACCTGTGGTGGGGATTGATATTGTAGGTCCAATGGATCCCCCTACAGCATCTGGGCACAGATTCATACTGGTGGTGGTGGACCATGCCACCAGGTACCCAGAAGCAATTCCACTTAGGACCACAACAGCTCCTGTTGTGGCCAGGGCCTTACTTGGAGTTTTCTCCAGAGTGGGGTTTCCTAAGGAGGTAATATCTGACAGAGGTGCCAACTTCATGTCAGGATATTTGACAGCTATGTGGAAGGAATGTGGTGTCAACTACAAGTTCACCACTCCTTACCATCCACAATGTAATGGGCTTGTTGAAAGATTTAACAAGACCCTAAAGGGTATGATCAAAGGATTACCTGAAACGCTCTGGCGGAGATGGGACATCCTTCTACCCTGCCTTTTGTTTGCTTACAGAGAGGTCCCTCAAAAGGGGGTTGGCTTCAGCCCCTTTGAATTGTTATTTGGGCACCCTGTAAGAGGACCCCTATGTCTAGTGAAGGAAGGATGGGAGTTACCTCTCAAAAAGCCTAAACAGGACATAGTGGACTATGTACTTGGTCTCCGCTCCAGGATGGCAGAGTACATGGAAAAGGCATCCAAAAACCTTGAGGCTAGCCAAGAATTACGGAAAGCTTGGCATGACCAAAAGGCTGTCTTGGTTGTGTTTCAGCCAGGACAGAAGGTATGGGTGTTGGAGCCAGTGGCCCCAGCAGCACTCCAAGACAAATGGTCTGGACCCCATACAATTCTGGAGAAGAAGGGAGAGGTTACCTACTTGGTGGACCTAGGAACTCCCAGGAGCCCCCACAGGGTGCTCCATGTCAACAGACTAAAGGCATATGTCAACAGGGAAGACATGGGCTTGCTCATGGCTACAGATGAGGGACAGGAGGAAGAGAGTGACCCTCTCCCAGACCTGCTCACTCAGAACCCTGAGGATGGCTCAGTTGATGGTGTGGCCTTAGATGGCAGCCTCACTGAACATCAACAAAATGACTGTAGACAAGTTCTGCAGGCATATGTTCTCATTGACACCCAGTCAGACTAACTGGTGTACCCATGTGGTGGACACAGGTGACAGTCTTCCTGTAAAGAGCAAGATTTACAGGCAACCTGATCATGTCAGGGACTGTATAAAGACTGAGGTGCAAAAGATGCTGGAATTAGGTGTCATTGAGCCTTCAGAGAGCCCCTGGGCTAGCCCAGTGGTTCTGGTCCCCAAACCTCACACCAAAGATGGCAAGAGAGAGATGAGGTTCTATGTGGATTACAGAGGACTCAATGCTGTCACCAGGACAGATGCACACCCTATTCCAAGGGCAGATGAGCTCATTGACAAGTTGGTTTCTGCCAAATATTTGAGCACATTTGACTTGACAGCTAGCTACTGGCAAATCAGGTTAGCTGAGGAGTCTAAAGCCAAGACAGCATTTTCTACCCCTAGTGGGCATTATCAATTTGTGGTGATGCCCTTTGGTTTGAAAAATGCACCTGCCACCTTCCAAAGGTTGGTGAATCAAGTCCTCACTGGGTTGGATGACTTTTGCGCAGCATATCTGGATGATATTGCTGTCTTTAGCTCCACCTGGGAGGATCACCTGGTCCACCTGAAGGAAGTGCTTGAGGCTCTGCAGAAGGCAGGCCTCACTATCAAGGCAACAAAGTGCCAGATAGGGCAGAGTAAGGTTGTATACCTGGGCCACCTTGTAGGTGGAGGCCAAGTTCAACCCCTGGAGAGTAAGATCCAGACCATCAAGGACTGGTCCCCTCCAACTACCCAGACTCAGGTCGGAGCTTTCTTGGGCCTGACTGGGTACTACAGGAAGTTTGTTAAGAACTATGGGTCCATTGTGACTCCTCTTAATGATCTGACATCCAAGAAGATGCCCAGAAAGGTTCAGTGGACAGAAAACTGTCAAAAGGCATTTGATGACCTGAAGAAGGCCATGTGCTCTGCACCTATCCTGAAGAGTCCTGACTACTCAAGAGAGTTCATTGTCCAAACAGATGCTTCTGAGTTGGGAGTGGGAGCAGTGCTTTCACAGCTTAATGTAGATGGCCAGGACCAGCCCATTGCTTTTATTAGCAGAAGGCTGACCCCCAGAGAAAAACGTTGGTCAGCTATTGAGAGGGAGGCCTTTGCTGTGGTGTGGGCCCTGAAGAAGTTGAGAGCCTACTTGTTTGGCACTCACTTCAAGATTCAGACCGACCATAAGCCCCTCTTATGGCTTAATCAGATGAAGGGTGAAAACGCCAAATTACTCAGGTGGTCCATTTCCCTACAGGGGATGGACTTTACAGTGGAGCACCGCCCAGGGACTGACCATGGCAACGCAGATGGTCTCTCCAGGTACTTCCACTTAGAACATGAAGACACAACTGGTCAAGGTTAGTCTAATGTCCCTGCGTTTGGGGGGGGGTTGTGTAGGAGAGTAGGGTCTGCTATCCTATGGTCACCCCAAATTTTGGTTTTTGCTTCACTGGTTTATGACTTAATGTGGCTGTGGGCCTGCTAATAAGACCCACAGCCTGCTGTTCTCTCTTTAAATTACAGCCAATGCACACTAGGTGCATTACGAATTGGAACTGGTTCACCTTATTGGCCCCTGTAACAGTGTACCCTAGGTACCCAGGGCATAGGTGTTTCCAAGGCCTACCAGGGGCTGCAGCATGTATTGTGCCACCCCTGGCCTGGCCTCCATATTTGACACAACTGGCTGATCACTCAGCTGGGGTAAGTAGGTGTAATCACCTCTTACTTAGATATAGTATCCCTATATCTAACCTTAAACTGGACACATATGTTCCTATATCAGCCACTCCTATGGAATGCCTCAGCAATCCTGGAGGCAGAGTGCTTGGAAATATGTGAGATGGGGCTCTAGCATGAGCTGAGCCTGTCTGCAGCTGTCGGCAACCACTCCCTTAGCTGTTCCGGGATATTGCCATACCATATACTCTTAAGTGCATTATAATCCTCGCAGTTATTTGCTATCTTTGGTTTGGCTTTATCAAAACATGTCGAGTAAGGTGTCATACGAATTGGAATACTATCCCGTCGACAGTTCTGTCGACGGGGATAGCATTCCACCCTTCTAGAGGGACATGACATGTGTGTAGCCTTAACCCCGGTTAAAGTTAACCAGAGCCTCAGCATCACAAAATGGATGCTGCCACCACAGACACAAGTCTGACCTCCTGCTGCTGGGAGTCCTTCCAGCGAGGGAGGCTTGGACAAAGGGTTTCCTGCCTTGGGAGGTGCGAGCACCACCCCAGACAGAGTTTTGTGTATTGGGTAGGACAGGGCTGAATAGATTGAGACATGCCCGGGGCACACAAGGTGTCCCTGTGCATAAGCCAGTCCAAACCGGTCCTGGGACTTTCCAGACCCAGGCCTGGTGAGGAGCTGGACAAAGGAAAGGGGGTGTAACTGCCCCCCTTCCTGGTCCCACCCAGAGGAGGGACCTAGTATGTGATCCACCCCTCAGATTGGGAATAAGAGTGGGAGCAGTGCCATTGCACAGCAGATCATCCTGAAATCAACTTTAAACAAAGAAGAAGACTGGACTTCGACATTCTGCTGCACAGAAGACTGAAGAGAATCTCCCTTGTGGCCTAGGAGTGGCCACCCTGTGAAAGCAGGTACCAACCAGCGAATTGACATCTGCTTTGCCGCCGCCTCCCGCCGGAGCCCGAGCCCAGAGCCTGAGAAGACCCAGACTCCCAGACTTCTCACAGCCCGATCCACAGTCCCTGCAAAGAAGGGACCCGTGGAGGCACCGAGAGACGTGGGACCGGACTTCTTGGAAGACACCCAAAGAGCTGACTGCGCAGCATCAGAGGCATCATCGACGTTGTGCTTTGGGGACTGAGAACCCCCACCACCAAGCAGCCCTTGCATCGAAGATCAGCCCCCCAGCATCTCCACAATCTGCGTGGGGCCATTTTGCATTGTGCCACTCGACGCGCCATCCCGGCCACTAGCCACGTGGTCAGCGGCCATCTTGGCAACGAAACCGACAAACTACACTGTGGGTCTGGTTGCTCCAGACTTGCCCTAGCTCCTGTAAAAAGGAGCACCCGCTCTGACCTTGCTGGTCCGAGTGATAAGCCTTTTTTGATTCCTGCGTGGCTTGCATTAGCCAAGGCCTGTTTGCTCCGATCAAGTTGCCGACACCGCCAACAGCGAGAAGCCTACGTGGGACAGCTCGTGACGACCCCTGGATGTCCTCGACCCCCTGTGTCCACGTGGCTGCAGAGAGAAGCTATACCTCAACGCCTGTTTGCACCCGACATCGCCTGGTTCCAATCTGGTTCCACGGTAGTCACTGGCTAGTGACTTTGAACATTGTCCCCTCTGCTTTCAGGTCTTCACATCTTCAGATCCACCCTTGAATCCACAGGAACTCTTCATATCGAGCCGCCTGCAGCATCTTCAGCTCCAAGCACCATCGACCAGCGTGACGAAACCTGACACTAATTCGACCCTACGCACCCGCTTCCTGTGGGTGAGGTAACTCAGCTCCGCCGGTGTTCCTACACTGGTACACATCTCTAGGGCCTGTGTCTCAAGTTTCTGCTTTCTAGGTCACTCGGTAGGTTCCGAACTAACTAACTTTGTACTTTTTACGCACTATAGACTTTGCATTGGTGAGTGCGTGCACTTTAAACACTGCACCGAGTCCCGCGGGCCTTTCCCGACTTAGTCACTGCTAGTCCCGAACAGCTCCAGCGATTCACAAGGCCCTAGGCCTGTTTCCTTTTAGATTGGTATCTCTTATACCACTTTCTTAGTATATGGTTTAGGTGGCCCCTAGGGCTCATCCATATTGTGCAACTTTTGTGTATTTTAAACTGTCTTGTGTTTAACACTTGTGCTTCTGTGCTCATAAAGAGTCCAGGGGATACTTTTAGTTAATAAATCCATATATATTTTCAATATATATCTGTGTGGTGTCCTTTCATTTGGTATTCAAGGGGGTTGTGTATGGTAATACAGCTGGCTTCACATGCCTTTCAGAGTTTAGCCTAAGACTGCTTTGTCCACGTTACCACTAGGATAACTGGTCTATAAGGTTGACTTACAACCAATCATCATAAGGGTTGCTTGGCATGGTACAAAGTGAGCACTAGAATTAGTGAGCATTATATACCAGGCTAACTTCTCACATATCATGGGCCACTTTATATAGGTTGTAGTTGGTTACCACCTGGCCTGAGTTAGTGGTAATTGCGAGGTGCAAAATTGCGAATTTTGAAAAATCGTAATTTGCGAACTTTACCTACATGGAAAATTGCGAATTTGCTTTTTGCGTGACGGAATTTGCGAATTTCGCAATTACTCTTCCGCAGCTTGCGAATTCCCAAAAATATTCACAGAATCCTAGGATCGCTAAATTGCTAATCGCAAAAATTGCTAATCGCAAAAATTGCGATTAGCAATTTTGCACGGCAGATTTCTTACCTACATAGCATATCACACTTTTGCGACTCGCAAACGCATAAATTCGCAGAATTTATGCATTTGCGATTCGCAAACACCTACCTTCATATGCCCCCAAGAAGCTGTTCTTTGGAGGATTTGACTCACTTGCTCCTTTTACTTAGTGGCTTCAGCTCTTTAGCTCAAAGTGGCAACTATTTTAATTCTCTGGCTACTCCCTTGCACTACTACCTCCCTAGTTCTTAGAATTCCAACTAACAATTATTGAGAGTGACAAACTGATTAGCACCACTTGCCTTTCAGGTGCTACTAGTGATCTATTACCTGGATCATATGGGAAACTAATTAAGGATTTCAGTTAGTCCCTACAGCCGAGATATTTTTACCACCTCCCTACTGAGAAGAATTGTGCTTAAATATTTTAACCAGGCTACAGTAACACCCATTTTTACAAAAACATATTTGCAGTCCACTACTCTTGCAAGCCTGATTCAGACGAGGAGAAAGTACTGACCTTGTGGTTATTAAGATTAATCTCTTTCTTTCTGTCAGATATATCACAATCAGTATCTCTGCAACAGGTCAATTCTCAACCTAAATTCTTACTCTGAAGGAACCCCCAGGGATCAATATTGTCCCCTCTTCTCTTCAATCTTTACTTGTGTCCATTAGCACAGAGGCCACACAATTTTCATATGAATGCTTACTTCTATGAAACAATATGCAATTTATTTTCAAACTTCAGGCCAAGACACCAGATCGAGAAATTGACCTAAAATTAGTGCTTACTACCGCCCAAGAATGGATGACTAAAAACATCTTGAAATTAAACCCATCCAAAACAGAGGTCCTCCCAGACTTTCTGAATGGGACAATTCTGTCTGATCATCTTTAATGGACTCATTGGTAACTGTATGCTTCCAGTCCAGAATTCTAGCTTTTCTAGCTTTTTCTCACAACCTTACTGTGGCTAATCCTTATGTACAATTCTAGCATGATTTTGGAAATGCAACTACATTGGTCTTTCAAAGAAGTGCAACTTGTGCCTTCAGCACACCCAAAACTCCTTTATCAGACTTTTAATTAACCTTAGAGAATCTGATGAAGTTTCAACATACAGGCAACAACTCCATTCGCTACCAAGAACCAAGCCATTCTAGCATACTTCATAATGGTTACTATGAAAACCACGCCACCTTAGTTTCCCAGGAACTGTGAAAATATGACCCCTTGGGATCAAGCAAAACAACTCACTTCAGTCTGAAATCCCTAATATATGGGGTTGAAAAATGGGTAGGTAGAGTCTTCTCTGCTCTTGGACCAGCGTTTTGAAATTAGTTTTCATTTTAATGGCAAGCTGAATCAAATCTTCTAAAACTCATTTTACATTTGAAAACCTGGCTGTGCACCCAATAGCTATCTTGAGATGTAGGAAGAATTTGAGTCAATCAATCAATCAAAGAAAGCTGTATTCGATTGTGAACAAACAATCATAAAAGCATAACATAATTTCATATGTGGAAATTCATATAAAATACATATATGCAATTAGTTAAAATTCATTGAAAAAAGTTAAAAGAATAATAAACACAACAGACTTTCCTTGGATTAAAGGAGAATTTAAGAAAGAATCATAAGTTTCCTTAAGCACAGTACTTTTTTAAAGAAAATTATCATCCTATAGACACTATGCACATTATCAAATTGTTGTAAAGCCAAAAGACAGGTCGACATTGCCGGAGCCCAAACCATTTTAGCACAGGGACTAAGCACATTTTCATGGCATCAGAATAAAATCTTCAAAAAAGTACCTCGAGTCAAACACATGCATCTAGGCACTCTACTGATGAGTGATAGTGAGCGCTGTAAATAATATTAGCAATAATAATAACGTCTAAGCTATAACTTTCAGAACTGGGTACAGGAGTCCAATATTGACCCTAAAAGTAGGTTGTAGTAATCCAGGGGAGACACTGAGAACTCCAAACAAGGTAGGGCTTCAGATGTTAGGCAACACTTCAAATAAAACCAACAGAACTAAATGCAACACTTCAGATATGGCCAAGAACTAGACACAATATGAAATATACTGGATCCATAGTAACAGCAGTGCTCTACATGTATCCAGACAACAATCATATGTTGCGGACAAGAGGAACATTCACAATACTATTTTTTTAATTTTTTTTAATCCTCATCCGCCTCAGACCGCATTTGACAAGAAGTAGGATGTCTATACCATGGCTCGATACCAAGAGACGTAGGCACTTGAATTAGATGGGGCCCCTGAGAGAAAACCATGCCCGCCTACCAGTATATGACAAACCCACAAAAGTCGCATGCCCCTTTCCTAGGAAAGGGGTGGTCTCACTCTCTTCAATGGCGAACCACAAGTGACTGTTGGTCAAGGTCCATACAGGATGGTAATTTGATCGCCCAACAGGACCCGACCCAGTCCGAGAGTATCCAACGAGGCATAATCATAGGATCAAAGATGGTGTTTTAAATTCAAAAACGTGACCAACATACACCCTGTATATCTAGAAGTTAACCACAAAATAACTAATGCTGAGACAAATTGAGCAACCCCTCCCATATTACTTTCCTCTTACTATTCTGAAGTCTATCCAGATCTATCTTGGAAATTTTATACAGCGGGGATAGCCAATCTGAGTAAGTTGGGGGTACAGCCTCTGCCCATCTCCTACAGATCTCTCTCCTAGCTAAGAGAATTGAATAAAAGAGAAACCCCCTTGTGGGACCTGAAACTTCACTGACTATGCTGAATATAATCAGGGCAAGAGAGATTTTGACTGGAATCCCTATGATGTCTGTTAGGGTTTCCACTATGCTCTCCCAGAATGCTGTTATTGCTGGGCACTCTTTAAACATGTGTATATCTGTGGCATTTGCCAAATCACATTTCTTGCACCTAACCGGGGGACCCTTTGCTATTTTCTAGAGTCTGTCTGGAGATAAATAGGCCCTGTGTATTGTGAAATAGTGGTTCCTCCGGAGCCAGGCAGGTTTTACTATAGATAACAATGTCTGGAAGGAGGTCTGCCACACCTCCTTCCAGCGCACATCTGGCACGGAGGCTCCCCACAATTCCTCTGCCAATTTAAAATCCTCATCAATGGTTTTGACTAGAGACCAATAAAAAAAAACTTCTTTCCCTCCTACAGGCCTAAAAAAACAGTTGTTCCTCCAGGATGTTGCCTAACCTATAAGCTTTTTAAGATTCTGCGACCAGCTCAGCAATTGTATGTACTTAAACGTGGACAAATCATTCTCCAGCGTGTTATGAAAGAACTCCCAAGGTAAAAGGGACCCTTCCGAGGCCAGATCTCTACATACTGTTAACCCTGCTGTCTTAAGTGGGATTGCTAATTTCTCCTTCAAACATTTCGGGGCTCCAGGAGAGTCCCAAATAGGAGCAAGGCTAGAATAATAATTGAGCCCAGTAGATTGCTTAATTCTGAACCACATTTGTGAAGCGGCCAAGAGGACCTTCATTCTTATTTTCTTGAAGAAATTTTGATCTCCAAACTTAAAAAGGAAACCCTCAAGTGGTAATCCGGCCCCCCTCAGCATCTCAGCAAACATAATACCTCTTTCTGAGCCATCTGGGGATTTTAACAACATCCTAGAGTGAGATGACTGAAAGGCCCAGGCGTAATACTGAAGGTCAGGGAGCGTGAAGCTGCCCTTCTCCCTTCTACGCCTTAGCTTTTTCCACGCTATTCTTGTTGATTTATATGCTCAGGCGAATTAGTTTATGGCTTGTTGTAATGTATCTAGTGCCTGCTTTTCAAAATGTAGAGGGATGGTGTTGAAAAGGAAAGTAATTTTGGGTAGTATAACCATTTTAATCAAGTCAATTCTACCGAAGATAGTCAGAGGAAGATGTTCCCAAGATTTCTTAAGCTTTTGGCAATCTCTAGTAATATTTGCAATATTGGACCCTGCTATTCTATCTATATATTGTACAATCCTAATGCCTAAATATCTAATTTTACCCTTGGTCTGGTACCCATTCCCGGGCAAGTTCCATGCCATGATCTCTGTCTTCTCTGCGTTCACCTCGTAGCCAGAAATCCAACCAAAATCTTGCGCTAATCTAAAGACCTGGGGTAAATACACCTCTAACTCTGATGACAAGATCAAAATGTCATCCGCATATAGGGCGACCTTCCTCTCCCATGCTCCAAACTTAAATGATGTAATACTCCGTTCTTCCCCCAGACACTGAGCAAAGGGCTCGATATACAGGTCAAAAAGGAGCGGGAGAGAAGGCAGCCCTGTCTAGTTCCCCTCGTGATCTTGACAGAGTTAGTCAGTGTCCCATTGACTAGGAGTCTTGCAGTAGGGTCTTGGTACATAAGCTGTATAGCTCGGCAACATTTTTCTCCTAAATTGAACCTTTCCATTACAGTTGTTAAGTAAGTCCAGTTAACCCTGTCGAATGCCTTAGTGACATCCAACGTTATTGCTGCCAAGGGTAAAGAAAATGTAGAGGCCAGTTCGATTGTACCTATAAGATCATGAGTTAAATCGGATAGGTTTCTACCCCTTACAAAACCCTTTTGGTCCGTGTGTAGCATGCTACCTGCTATAGCTCCTAGCCTATCTGCCAGAATCCTTGTGAATATTTTATAATCCGTATTGAGGAGGGAAATCGGTCTATAAGACCCGCGGCTTGCCGGATCCTTTCCTCCTTTCACAATAAGTGAGATGGTGGCTTGACCCCAAGAGGCAGGGGGTCTAATTCCTTCAGATAATATTCTATTAAACAGGTCCGTCATAATAGGTATTATTGTATTTCCCAGAGATCTATACAATTCCGCTGGGAACCCATCGGGCCCAGCTGCCTTATTCCCCTTGCAGGCGGCGATGGCCTTCCTAACCTCCTGCTGGGATATATCCTGCTCCAAGTTGTCTCGCTGAAGGGGGTTTAGGGGAGTTAATATGCATTTCCCTAACCACTCTTGTGCAAGGGCTTTATCCATCTCATTTTCCTCCTTATATAGTGTCTGAAAAAAGGCGAAGAAAGCCTCACCAATTTCTTCGTCCTGTGCTGAATGTTATGTTATGTTATGCGTATTTATTAAGCGCACAGATGCTCCAGCGAAGGAGCGTCCTGGCGCCCGACAAGGTAGCAGCACAACACAACTAAACAGAAGACCCAGGAAATCAGAATACTAAATAAATAGGAAAGTTTTCACCGCACGGCGAAAGGAAAGCAAATCCCTAAGAGCACGAATGATGGTATCAAGCTGGTCTTTCAGGGTTTGTAGTTCTAGCATAACTTCTTGTCTTTTCGCTGTGTCTATTTCCATATTCAACATTATTTTAACAGCCTTCATAGCAGACTCTACCATTGAAATCGCTGCAGAGCTGATGTTCAACTCAAAAAACCATTTAGTTTCCTGCGATAAGTGTTTAACCTCTAAGTTATCTAAAAGCAATACACAGTCAAATGTCCAATTGCGTGAGAGTTCTCCACCTGCCAAGCATAAGTCCATCCAGACCGCCGCATGGTTCATGGTCAGACAGGTGAGGCGTCAGATAACCTATATTCTTAATCTTACCCCTAAGAACATGACTGGCCAGGATATAATCTATCCTTGATTTATGACCATATTTGTTGTTATAGTAAGACTCGCCTAATTGTACGCTCGACCTTTCCCTCCACCTTCAGAAGGCTCCTCAAGACCTGAATCTTCGAGCAGTAGCACCCCCCCCCCCACCCCCCACCCCCTCATTGCCTTGAGACCCTCACGGGTAAGTAGTGCGCTTTACAAGTTCATTGATTGATTGATTGATTGATATATCGCAAAGACCCGTCCGTGTCATCATGGTTTTTAAATATGACCGAGATTTGGACAATACATTCGCTCTAGCAGGGGATTTATCTAACACAGGGTCTAAAACTATGTAAAAGTCACCTGCCAAAATCCGGGCTCCGGAAATTCCAACAAATTAGAAAAGTTGGTTTTCAAGGTAGAGGGATCATCCTGGTTGGGACCATAGTAGCCTATCACTGTGAAGAGGGAACCTTGAATTGATAATTTTACAGTAACCCACCTGCCTCCTGGGTCGGTCAGAGATTCCAAAATACGCGCATTAGCTTGCTTTTTAACCAGGATGGCTACTCCTCTAATATTGGCACTCTGATTAGTGCTAATTAGATGGTCCACTCATTTAAGCTTACTAAAAAACTCAATCAATCCTCCTCTTCAAAGGTGCGTTTCTTGCAATATAATAATCTGTGCAGGCGTATCTCTAAGATACTGCAAGATTTTCCCCCTCCTTGACTTTACTCATAGGCCGTTAATGCTCCACGATAAAAACTGAACAACAGACATGGCGGTTTAATCAACAGAGACTGAGACCTGAACAGAGACCTGAGTGTACCGGATTGCCAGGCCCAAACCAAGGGTGAACAATGCAAATACATGCGGCTAGAAGGTGAATGAGGACAATTTATTTTATTTTTTCCCATATGCTCCCCACCCTGTGCCCCCCCATACCCTCCTCCAACCTCCCTTTCCCTACCCCACCTGTGGAGAACCCTACCCCCATTTATCTGGACTAATAGTCCAGCTTCTGCCTGCCGGGGCAGCCCACCCCATCTCCTCCTAACTTAAACATTCCAATGCAGGCTAAGTAGTGATCCCCGAGATCATCTTGGATTCTGTCAAATTGTGGTTAGTTCATTTTATATGTGCTCTTTTATAGAGTCGTAAATTAACTTATATTAGTTCTAGCCCTAGTAGATACTAGTAGGAGAGGACACCTTTCAAAAAGAATACCAAGAAGAATGAAATGAGAAGGGACCCATATGAATATTTATCACTTAGCTATAGCCAACCTTTTTGAAAACTGTGGCAATATTCAGACTTTCAGACTTTCAAGCAACTGGTCTGCCTCCTGCACTGTTCTAATATTGTGCATCTGATTATTGTGCATAACCTTCAAGTGTGCAGGGAATTTTAACAGAGCAACCGCACCGAGCCTTCTAAAGTCCTTCAATCTCCTGCCCAGTTCCCTCTGCCTATCCAAAGTTGTTCGAGCCAAATCTGAACGGATCTAATAAGCAAAGTCTCTGGGTTTCAGGGATTTTTGTTTTAAGGCACAATTGAGAATCTTTTCTTCAAGGAGAACATTAAAAAATGTATTAGAATTTTTCTTGGCTTCGGCCGGTTAGGATGTTTTCGGAAAGGGTCCCTGTGGATCCTCTGAATGTCCTTTTTCAGCTCTTCAACTGATTCACCGATCTGGATCGATTCTTTAATGAGAGTAGCTATGAAAGACTTAATGTCCTCTCCTTCACTCCCTTCTGGAACATTTAGAAGGCGCAAATTATTCCTCAGTGAGTTGTTTTCAAGCACTTCTAGGGGCATATTATCAAGGAGTTGTATCTCCGCTTTTTGGGCTTTAAAAGACAAGAAAGCGGAGATAAAATTATCTCCATATTACCTAGCTGTCGCTAACACCAGTTAGCGACAGCTAGTTGGAGATAGCGACCATCTTGGGCCCCGCTTTGCATGTCAGTGATATTTATCACTAATGACATGCAAAGTGGGCATGCTAAGATGTTAGCAACTGGAAACAGTCGCTAACATCGCTATCTCCTATTACCAACTTTTGGAGATATTCGCGCTAAGCGTGAATATCTCCAAAAGCTAACACCCGCCCCTGAGCAGTTCTTAGCCATGTTATCCAATGGTAGGTGGATAACATGGCTAAGAGCATTAGCTCTGTAATGCATGAATATCGCTGACTTTTCAGCGATATTCATGCATTTCGGCCGATTTTTATCGCTTAGGAGATAAACCTTGATAATAGCAAGGTTCCTAAGCGATCAAAATCGCGGCAGCTCGGCGATAAAAATATCCCCGCTAAACCAACATAGCGATAATTATCGCTAGTTGTTGGTAATGTGCCTCTAGTCTTTCTCTGAGTGTTATCTCCTCTTTCTTCAATATAGCAACATCAATTTTAGCAACCTCCAACTCCTTCTCAATTTCTCTAACAGAATTTTCCAATGAATCCGTTCTAGAATTTAAAAGATCAATTTTTTTGTCTACGTTTTCGCAAAAAAGACGAATTTCACCCTGATTGGCTTCGGATACGGAAAAACCCCTTTTTATGTCAACCGACAAGGAAGAGAAAAGAGCCAATGAGGACCCTCCGGTACCCTGTTCCTGCTCCTTAGTATTTTTCCGGCTTACCACCATTCCATTATCTAGTGTGTTTATAGGTTGGCAGGCTGGAGTAGTCGGTTGTGAAGAGATGTTATCTGAAACCCTCTTTAGTGCTGTTGAAGCTGTTACAGCTGCCATTTCGTCGAGGGTCTGCTCCTCTAGAGGAACTTTACCCACCAGGTCCATCCTTTCTGTCTCTCCCGAATGAGAAAGGGGCTCAGACCGTCGCTGTTGGTTCCTTCCCAAGGCTACCCCTTGTGGAGGGATGTCTAAGTCTAATGGTTGGACTTTGAAATATGACCGAAGGGAAGGAGTAATCTTAAGCTTATTATCTAGAAAGTGGCCTTTTGCTCCCCCCGCTTTAATACTCCTGCCTTTTACCTACCTGTGTTGGAAAGTGGAAAAATTACCGACTTTCATTGAGTCAGAGAGTGTATTCAGGCCTGAGTTTTCCTCTCCCTCACCACGTCTACCTGTAAACTGGGGCTTGGGCTAATATTTGGGCTCTTACTAGTAGTCTGATAGCTGGGGGCTTGAATACCTCTATCCGCTTTAGCGCTGTTTTTAGTGATTTTCCCTAACTCAGGAGTCGTATTGCTTATAGTCTTAGTTTTGAACGCCCGCTGTGTCTCAGCACCGCGTCCCCTCCCCTTCTTGCCTTTACTTTTAACTGGTGAACTATCAGGAAACCTATTGTCCTCCTGGGTCCCCTGTGCCACTTTAAGTGGGTTGGAGTACGCTATCTGTGCTGCTGAAGTCACCAATTTGCCTCCCTTCATAGCCAAAACAGCAGTACCTGGTGTGGAAACTCGAACAATCCCCGACCGTAAGTCTCCACCCTGCCTCCCCTGCACCTGCTCTTGCGGTGGTGAGTCCTGGGCTCCTGTGCTGTGGGTTTCCACGTCCGCCTCCACCTTGTCTTCGGGTGGCAGAAATGCATCGATTTCACCGTGTGGAGGATGCCGGGCCCCGGGGGAAGCACAGTCGCAGGGAGCACATGCAGGGAGGTTTCTTGCCACCTGGCGGGGGTTTCCGGGGCTACCGCCTGCCCCCGCCCCTCCCAGTTTGGGGGGCCATGTCCTGGGAAGGCAAGGCACGGGAGGAGCGGCTCGTGGCGCAGATTCAGGAGGCTAGGTGGGCTGAGCAGACAATGGCACGGGTGGGTGCTGTTTGGGGGCCTGAGGTTGAGGGCCCGCCCACCCCGACCTCTGAGGAGGAACGGGAGGCGGAATTGGAGGAAGCGATGAGGCATGAAAAGGGCAGGAAGTCGGTAGTGGCAGGGTCTAAGGGCAAGGTTCAGGGTGCAGGGACGGCCGGGACGGCTTTGAGGCCCGATGATGGCGGGGCCCGCTCAGGCTGGAGCGACCTGAGGGGCGGGCGGGGAACCAAGCCGGCAGCTGTCGGCAGAGCTAGGGGGGGCCTGGCAGGGAGAAGCAGAAGCAGGCGAGAAGCAGTAGGGCAGTCCGCGGCGGCTGTCCCTCCACCGCGGGCACGGGCTACGGGCTATGGCATCGCATGTGCTGGTACGCCTGGTGCGCCTGTTGGAACGCAGAAAGATGTGAAGAGGGCTGTGAAGGATGTGTTGAGTGCGCCTGGGGAGTTTGAGCCGGTGCTGGAGTTGGATTATGGTGTGGAGAGTGATGAGGTTGAGGATGGGGAGGTGAGGGATGACAGTGACGGCCCGAGGGGTGAGGTGGACAACAGAGACGTTGGTGTTTTACAGGCCCGGAAGACGGTGAAACCCAAGGACAAGGCACCGGCAGTCGGTGGCGGCGTCGCGCGGACGGTACTCGGGAGTTGGTGTCTACGGTCTCAGGTCAGGGTTCTTGGTGGGCTGCCTGGGATGGGGGGCCTAAGGTGGGTAGGAAGAAGGCTTGTCGGTCAGTGGGGGTGGGGGAGGGGTCGGTCCGGGAGTCGGGGTGGCCAACGTGCAATCCACCCGTGGATGGTGAGAAGGTGGATGGTAAGTCTGTGGCTACGGCAGAGGTGCAGACGGACAGGGTGACGGGAAGGAAGAGAAGGGTGACACAAAACTGCCGAAGAAGTTGCCCTACATGGGCTTGGCAATGCCCTTGGGGTCGCATTTGTCAGAGATTCAGGTCCAAGATTTGGAAGCACGAGGATGTGGATGTTTTTAAGCTTTTACATAGGGAGGTGCAGGCGAAGGAAGGTTCAAAGGAGGAAGAGTGGGAGCTGACTAGGAGGCCCCCGGTTCCGATAACGATGGAGAACTGGACTTCGGCGTTTCTCATTTATGCCAGCATATATTGTGAGAAATATTTGGATCGGGCGATTGCGCTACTGAAGTATATTTATATTATCCGCAAGGCGCAGATGCAGTTTGGGGGCTTTGCGTGGTTAAGCTACGACGAGGAGTTCAGGGCCAGAGTTAGTGCGAATGCAGAGAAGAATTGGGGGGAAGTGGATCAGGAGCTCTGGATGCAGTGGATGGCGCCCACGCATTCTGCTGCCTCTACCCACACGGCCAGTGGCTTGCCCGTGCCGTACCGGTCCTTTCCATCGTGTCCCGCCCACGGCGGGGCGGGGGGAAGTGCGGTTCCCAGCACCATCACTTCTGGCCAATCTGGCAAACAGGGAGGCTACACCACGGGGGCTTGTTAGAGCTACAACAGAGGGCACTGTTCGCGGTACCCCTGTCGGTACAAGCATGAGTGCTCTAAGTGTGGAGGGAAGCATGCCCTTACGCAGTGCTTATCACTGGTCACCCTCTCTGAGCAATGGTGGAACACCAGGGGCAGGGGCCAGCCTGGACTGAAGAGCGCCTACATCGGTTAAGGTGGAGGCGATGGCCCCTTGGCTTTCGTGTTACCCGGACAGGGCGGCGGCCCTGCGAATTTATTGGGGTTTCACGGAGGGCTTTAGGGTAGGCTACCAGGGTCCCAGGGTGCGCAGGTGGGCCGACAATTTGAAATCTGCGAAGGAACTACCTGACGTGGTGGCAGACAAGCTGAGGAAGGAAGTTGTTGAGGAAGAGTGGCAGGCCCGTTTACTGACTGGCCTCTGGATGATCTGATCGTTTCTCCACTGGGGGGGGTGCCCAAGAAGGAGGAGGGGGAGTTTCGTATGATTCATCATCTCTCGTGGCCCGAGGGCCAGTCAGTGAACGATTTCATCGCGGAGGAAGATTCACGGGTGCTTTACGCGTCGGTGGATGATGCGATCCGTCTGGTGAGAGCGTGCGGTGCGGGGGCTGAATTGGCGAAATGTGACATCAAGTCGGCTTTCCGCCTGCTGCCAATTCATCCCGCGGATTTCTCACTCTTGGGCATGCAGTTTGGGGGGGCCATCTACGTGGACAAAGTGTTGCCCATGGGGTGTGCCATCTCCTGTGCCCTGTTTGTGCTCTTCAGTACGTTTCTGCAGTGGGCGGTTGTACGTTTTAGTGGGTGCCGCGAGGTCACGCACTATTTGGATGACTTCCTCTTCGTAGGCCAGGCAGGCTCTGGGGATTGCGGCAGGGCCCTGTCGCGGTTTCAGGAGCTCACCTTCCATTTTGGTGTTCCGTTGGCGCCTGAGAAGACGGCGGGTCCCAGCTTCTGTCTGACGTTTCTGGGTGATTGAGTTGGACTCTTTGCAGTGGCAGGCCCGCCTCCCCGCTGCCAAAGTGTATGAGATCTTGGCATGTCTGGAATGGGCAATCGGGGAGAAGAGGATCGCGTTGAGGGCAGTGCAGAAGCTGTTGGGTTTCTTGAACTCTGCGTGCCGGGTGGTCAGGGTAGGGTGGACGTTCTGCAGGCGGCTCGGCATGGCCATGTTGGGGGCAGTGCTTCCACACCACATGGTCAGGATTTCCATGGGAGTGCGGGCTGACTTGAGGACCTGGCTGACGTTCTTGAAGGACATCAACGGGGTGTCACTGGACTTTGAGGATGACAAGGTGGTTTGGCAATGTCAAGTTTTTTCTGATGCAGTTGGGTCGGCGGGGTTAGGCATCTTCTGGGATGGGTGGTGGTGTGCTGAAGGTTGGCCTGCTCACTGGATGAATCAGGGGAGAAGCATTGCGTTTCTGGAGTTCTTTCCTTTGCTGGTGCCGCTGGTGATTTGGGGGCAGGAGTTCCGGAACAGGTCTGTGCTGCTCCACGTTGACAACATGACGGTGGTGGAGCTGGTGAACCGCCAGAGGGCCAGGGATCTGAGAGTGCTGCGTTTGCTGCGGAGATTCATGTTGGGTTGCCTGCAGTTGAATGTGGTGTTCAGGGCCAAGCACGTCCCTGGGGCGAATAATGACATTGCGGATGCTTTGTCTCGTTCGCAGTGGCAGCGGTTCCGGGAGCTGGCACCAGGAGCGGATCAGTACAAGACCGAGCTGCCGGACGGCATCTGGGCCTTGGGGGAGTGAGGATGATTGGCCTGGCAGAGCGTTCGGTTGCTGATACCACGAGGAGGACGTATCGGCTAGCTTGGTCTGAGTTTGGTGCTTTCATGAATTGGGATCAGGAGTCGTGTCTGGAGGATCGGACTGGGGTTGAGCAGGGTGTTCGGCGATTTGTGTTGAATTGCATTGATAAGGGTTTGACTGTGGCTACAATTTCTGGAAAACTGGCAGGAATATCCTTTTATTGTTCTTTGTTTCTGGGGTCTGATCCTACAAAAGATGTTGTTTTGAGCAGGATGCTCAGAGGTTGGGGCAGGGAGCGCGGGACGGGGTGGGGAGGGTAGGTTGCGGGAGGCGATTACTTTTGAGTTGTTGGTACGGCTGGTTGGGGTGTTGCCGGTGTGTTGCTATGATCCTTTTGAGGCCAGGATTTTTCGGCTGTGCATGGTGTGGATGTTTTTTGGGGCTTTTCGGGTGTCCGAGTTGCTGGGCACAAGGGCAAGTGCTGGCAGGCGGTATGAGGAGATACGTGTGGATGGCGGACGCTTGGGGATCTGGTTGGGACGCTCTAAGACTGATCAGTTGGGGCGGGGCAAGTGGGTTTGGCTGTGTGAGGCTGGTGGGGGAGGTGTGTGTCGGTGGCTGAGTGGAGATTGTTTGTAGGGGCCTCGCTTGTGGTGAGTGGGGAGATTTTCCGGCATGAGTCTGGAGCTCGGGTGACGGCCAGCCAGTTGTTGGCTGTGTTGCGCATGGCTTTGTGATGTCTGGGGCTGGAGCCTTCTGGTTTTGGGACACACTCCTTTAGGATAGGGGCCGCGACAGCTGCGGCCCGGTTGGGGTGGTCCTGGGATAGGATCAGACAGATTAGGAGATGGACGTCTCGTTGTTGTGAGAGGTATGTGCGGAAGTGAGCTGGGGGTCCAGTGGGGTGGACTGCGGGTGGGGTCTTGGTTTTTCGATTTGTTCTAACATACCTTTCTTTCGTAGGTTGCGTGGGCGGACCGGGGAACAAGACTGTGACCTGGATTGTGGGGCACTCCTTCGTGCACTGGGCGTCTAAGTACGTGGAACAGCAGGTGTACGGCTGTAACCTGGGACTGAAAGGACACTTACACGAGGTACAATGGTGGGGAAAAAGTGGTATGCGATGGGGGGTACTATTGCCGTGGCTTGCTAAGATGGTCCCGCAAAGAGGATGCCCGGACCTGTTGATTGTGCATTTGGGGGAAAACGATCTGGTGCAGCTGTCAGGTTTGGCGCTTTTACAGCTCATGCAGAGGGACCTGGAGGTATTGAAATCAAGACTTGCAGGGACCTGCATTGCCTGGACTGAATTGGTGCCCAGGAAAGTCTGGAGAGTGGCCATGAAACATGGGGCAATTGAGAAAGCACGTAGGAAGCTCAATAGGGCAAAGAGACTTTTTTGCAGTGACAAGGACATTAAGGTGATCTCGCACGCGGGCATTCGACTGGAGAAGCCTTTGCTTTTCAGGGACGACGGTGTGCACCTGTCTCGTATGGGGAATGCTTACTATATGATGGAGATGAGGGATGTGGTGAGCAAGTTGTGGAACGAGGCGATTTGGTGTTGCAGGGACTGAGGCATGGAACGGGATGTGTGACCCTTAGGAGCCGGAGTGGGGGGGCAGGGAACCGCCCTACAGGGGGTTCCCTGGTTGGCGGTACTTTGAAGGGAGAGGGCGGTCAAGAGCGGGCACCCCCATCCCTTGGGGGGGGAGTTTTGAATGGCAGCTAGAGGCATGACAGGAAGCTCACGAGGATCGGGTAGGATGACAGGTGATTGGAGGATGAATGAGGTACGGTTTGGGGTATGGAGGGGCCTGGTATGAGGTAGAACGGCTGAAGCATGTGTGAAGAGAAGTGTTGTGTGGGGGTTCGAAGTTGTTACTGTTATTGTTTACTGTTATGTAAGATTACGCAGCCTGGTCTAATAAATGGCCTTTTACACTGACACTGCGTGGTCTATTTATTGCGCGATACTGCCCTGTGCTGCCTCTGCCTCTACTCGTCTCCACCCTGAGGTACCCGCGAGCCACTGCTCTGGGGCCCCTCCTCAGCTTCAGGGCGGCAGCAAACAAACAATCCCCTGATACACCCCACACATCCGGCTGCCAGAGCGAACACCTCTCGCAGGACCACACACCAAAAAAATGAGGAAAAGACACCCTAACGATGTCTCCGGGAGTTCAGAAGTCCAAAAGAGCCGATTCCCTGCCTCACATTGCACTGGTGAGTAGATATGGCTTATCCGACAGCAAGTGGCGGCTTAACTCGCAGCCGCCATGTTCTCCAACCTAGGTCCGTGCCCCGTCACTATACTATTTGTGAGATTAATCTAAAATCTGGTGAACATAATATCCATTTGTAAGGACATATGCTGAATACAAACAGAAATACTAAACAAAAAAAACTCTTTACCAACCCATCAAAAGAAGAAGAACAAAACAAATAACACAAATAATCACATGAAACAAATCACTCGAAAAACGTTGGGGCTGTTAGGTTTTTAGCACACAACACCAGAAGGACCCACAATTGTTTAAATGACAGAGTGAGAGGGGCGTGGCCAGGCATCATGGCCGAGCGGACGTGACTCTAATCGGCTCTATCCCAAGCCCTGTAAATCTTATGGCCTGAGGCAATTTCCAGTGTCCCCCGACAGCCTCACAGACAACCAGGTGTGGGGAAAATGTTGAGCAGCGGATTAGGAAGTCCAGAAGTACCCACGGAGCTAGCAGAGCCAAAATAATGGACGAGACTGCCTCGGAGAGAGTTTCACAACATGAGCTGCTCAACCCCGGCTCTGGACTGCTACGGCCCTTCTTCGGTGCGCACCTTTTTCCCCACGTGAAGCGGAGCGAGTGGGGCTTCTGTGGAGCATCGGCGATTGCCCCTAGATAGGTGGACAGGTCCGATCTCCGGATGAGGGTGAGGAGAGGACGGTGGCGCTCAAGATGGCGGGCGGCACCTCGCCTTCGACTCCGGCCGCCGTTGGGAGGTAGGATTGAGACCTGCGCTCCCCCGGCCTGGCCAGACTCTCGCTGACTGTAGCGGCGGCTGCTGATGGGAGATGGCACTTCTAGCCCTACCGGGACGGCGACACTCACCGGGGAAGCATCCCAGCGCCTGCCTGACTTCAAGATGGCGGCCGGCGGCGACTTTAGAATGCCGATCGCCGCTTCCTCTGGCTCACTGCTTCCTCTGGCTCGGTACACAGACAAAATATCGATTTTTAAATATCGATATACAAAAATATCGAAGTTTAAATATCGATGGGACAAAATATCGAAGGTAAGTAATATCGACAGTCTTAATATCGATATTAGTATGATATCAGTAATATCGAAGTTGTAAATATCGATGTCAATAATATCGAAATTAATAACTTCGATGTTACTAATATCAATTTTTAAATAAATTTAGTGTATATTATATTGTATTTATTATGTTTTATTATTTATTTTTAATGTAATTTAATTAAATATTGTCTTTTACTACTGTAGCGGGTTGTGGGTTTATAGGGGAATAGGGTGGGAAGTAATTTAATTATGTTAAATTAATTATTAATTAGTAGGAATTATTAATTAATTAATTGAGAAATAATTTTTAATTATTTTTAATTAATTGATTAATTGATAAATATATTCTGTAGCGGGTTATGGGTTTATAGGGGAATAGGGTGGGAAGTAATTTAATAATAATTAATTAATTGATATATGTTTGTACATATTTTAATTAATAATTAATTGGTAATTAATTTCTATTAATTAGTTAATTAATTAATATAATTTTGTACATATTTATAATTATTAATTAGTTGGTAATTAATTAATATTAATTATTTAATTACATTAATTATAGTAATTTTTTTATATATAATTTATTGTTATTCTTAATTAATTAATTGGGAAAAATAATATTAATTATTAAATTAAATTAATTACAGCAAATGTGCTAATATATTTACTTTATTGTTATTGTTAATTAATAATTAATTGGTAATTAAATAATATTTATTAATTTTGGGTAAAGGAGTATTTTTAGGGTTCAGGGTCAGTTTTCAGTTTTTGGGTAAAGGGGTATTTTTAGGGTTCAGGGTCAGTTTTCAGTTTTTGGGTAAAGGGGTATTTTTAGGGTTCTGGGTCAGTTTTCAGTTCATGGGTAAAGGGGTATTTTTAGGGTTCAGGGTCAGTTTTCAGTTTTTGGGTAAAGGGGTATTTTTAGGGTTTAGGGTCAGTTTTCAGTTTTTGGGTAAAGGGGTATTTTTAGGGTTCAGGGTCAGTTTTCAGTTTTTGGGTAAAGGGGTATTTGTAGGGATAAGGGTCAGTTTTTAGTTTTTGGGTAAAGGGGTATTTTTAGGTTTCAGGGTCAGTTTGGGGTTTTTGGGGTACAGGGATATTTTTAGGGTTCAGGGTCAGTGTTGGGTTTTTGGGGTACAGGCGTACAGGGTAAAAACAAAAAAATATTACATTAAATCAAATAAATTACATGAAAAGAATTAAAATTACATTAAATTATTAAGTGTTTTATTTATTTTAAATGTATATGTATTAGTTTTAATTTTGTTTTAATATTTTTATTTAATATTTGTAAAATTATTTGTATTTTAAAATTATTTTTACATTATTATTAATACATTTAAAAAAACGATATTTTTGATTCCGATATTTTTGTACTACAATATTATTTTTTCGATATTTTTGTACTTACCTTAATGAAGATAGGATTCCGATATTTTTGCTGTCGATATTTTTGCTCCGATATTTTTGCATTTCGATATTTTGTCTGTCGATATTATGTCAGACATTCCTCTGGCTCACCCCTGCCTCTGGTCTAGCCCCGATTTCTCCGCCTGATTCCAGGCTGTCCCCCAGGGTGGGTCCTTGCTCCATCAACTTTGCCGACTGGCCCAGCAATACCTGCCTCCAGCCCCGAACAGCGTTCGGTAAAGCAACTTCCGAGGGGGGGCCTTGCTCGAGGGGACCCTGGCCCTCGCGCCCCGCAGCGCCAGCAACTACTTCTGTTGGGCACAGGTCTCCCGAACCGATCCACCACCTTCTGCTGCCTGTGGCTGTGTCCGGCACGCTGTGAGGATAGTGCCTCTGGTGAACTCTGATGGTCGCAAGCTCTCCAAGATGGCGATGCGCCTGCAGCTGGCCTCCATCTCACTCCTGGGCTCCCACCTTCCCTCCTGGACTTCTCGACTTGCGTGCTATCCTGAATGACACTTTGCTGCTGTTTTCGGACAGTTTTCGTTGGACTCTAGCCCTTCCCTCCATACCTTGCATCCCACCCACCCTTCCTCTATGCTGTGACTGCATCTTTGACCGATTGCAATAATGCTAAGCTTTGGTATTCGCTGAAGTCCTTACACCATATACCACCCCTATGCGTCTCTTAGAGTTTAACCAGTCATATCCCTTCCTATGTGTATGTAGTTGACTCTTATCACTAGTGTTTGCAGTGGACCTTGTACTCTCTACCACCCCTATGTGACCCTTAGAGTGTTTCCAGTCATATCCCTCCTGTGTAGATAGAAGATAACTCTAATGACTAGTATCCTATGTGATTTTTAGATTGTATCCATGTGTATCCCCTCCCTGTGTTTAGAGTTATAGCTTTAACGACTAGTCGCCTGTGTGACTGTTGGAGTATAGCCATGTGTATCCCTTCCCCCGTGTGAAAAGATAACCCTATTCACTAGAACAAAAAGAAATGTGTTCCTTATGTAACGTAACTGATTCTATGTAAAGTGCTTTGATAACATGTAACGGAACTGGTGCTATGTAAAGCGCTCTGATAACCTAATCGGTTCAAGTTCGCGCTATATAAAACTCTAAAAATAAAAATAAAATAAAAATAAAATGACGGAAGAGCCATGGCACTGGGTGAATGAAGCACGGAGGTCAGACTGAGGAACCTATCTTAATAAGAGCCCCGTGGATGTCTTCTTGAGCGCTCCTGCTCGGTGCGGCGAAACAGACGAGCAGTGTGCAGCCAGCAGGAGGTCTTCACATCCCCTCCGGATTCCGCGCTGCAAAGAAAATGGCAGGCGGGCGGACTGGTCGGACTGGGCCCCCGCGGAGCTGAGGTGAGAGCGTGAGGGGCCTCAGCTGCCAGTCTTGGAGCCACTGCCGAAGTGAAATCGATCTGGTGGGGATAGTGGAGACCCTGAGAGAGATGCCCCCGGGCCCCTACGAGGCAGCTGAGTGAGCGGGATATCTGGAGATCCCTCAGCAGACAAAAGGGCCGTAGCGGGAAATGGGCGGCTGCATCGAGATCACGGAGTGAGGCAGGAATCTCTGCAACAACACCCACCTTATTTCGCTTGAGGGAGAGCGCATCGGTTGGAAGGCCTCCCGAGCAAACTGGAGTCGGGTGCGGGCTGCAGTGACCAGGCGTGGGGCGAGACCAGAGCGGTGAGGCCTGCTTGCCTCTGCCCGCAAGGTGGTGGAAATTCTGCAATACTGGTGCAGCGGCCCCGGACGACAGAGTGGGGACCGCCGCAAACTGCTCGGGGCCTCCTGGTGGGCAGTGAGGAGGCCAGTGATCCTGAGATCGCCCTGCTAGACAGAGACAGAGCTCTTGAGGCGGAAGCCGAGAGCAAGAGACACTTTTAAAAGAATACTTTTTAAAATTGTACTTGTGATAATTCTGTGTTTTTAATACTACTTGTACCTCTTTGCTCCCCTTCGTGATTCGCCTCCCCGCGCAGCCGAGTCAGGCGCTGCAGCGGGTCGCAGGAGAATCGCCGTGACCCCCGGGCACCGCCCACTGACCCAGGCCACGCCACCTTTGTTACTTAAGGTGCGCTTTCTGGCCAGCGCTTCGTAATAGACAGAGCTCTTGAGGCGAAAGCCGAGACCAAGAGACACTTTTAAAAGAATACTTTTTAAAATTGTACTTGTGATAATTCTGTGTTTTTAAAACTACTTGTACCTCTTTGCTCCCCTTCGTGATTCGCCTCCCCGCGCAGCCGAGTCAGGCGCTGCAGCGGGTCGCAGGAGAATCGCTGTGACCCCCCGGGCACCGCCCACTGACCCAGGCCACGCCCCCTTTGTTACTTAAGGCGCGCTTTCTGGCCAGCGCTTCGTAATAGACAGAGCTCTTGAGGCGGAAGCCGAGAGCAAGAGACACTTTTAAAAGAATACTTTTTAAAATTGTACTTGTGATAATTCTGTGTTTTTAAAACTACTTGTACCTCCAAGCTCCCCTTCGTGATTCGCCTCCCCGCGCAGCCGAGTCAGGCACTGCAGCGGGTCGCAGGAGAATCGCCGTGACCCCCGGGCACCGCCCACTGACCCAGGCCACGCCCCCTTTGTTACTTAAGGCGCGCTTTCTGGCCAGCGCTTCGTAATAGACAGAGCTCTTGAGGCGGAAGCCGAGAGCAAGAGACACTTTTAAAAGAATACTTTTTAAAATTGTACTTGTGATAATTCTGTGTTTTTATAACTACTTGTACCTCTTTGCTCCCCTTCGTGATCCGCCTCCCCGCGCAGCCGAGTCAGGCGCTGCAGCGGGTCGCAGGAGAATCGCCGTGACCCCCGGGCACCGCCCACTGACCCAGGCCACACCCCCCCTTCTCTGACATATAAGAATGTGTTGCTCCCGGAAGCGCAGCGGACGGGCGCAGTGGGCGCGCCGGCGGTGCGCCGAAGGCGCGCCAAAGGCAAGCCCGTCTGCGCCCGTCCGCGACCATACGGGACCAGGGGCCACAGTCCCTGGTTCCCACATAACCCAGGTCAGGACGTACAGTTCGGCAGCCATCCACAACATAGGAACTATAGCCGCTGTACACTGCACACACATTTATTCACCAGCTGAACTCCCCTCTCGCTGCCTTGAATGTAAACATCCCTTTCACAACACTTCTTCGCCAGCTGCGACGCAGGAATATTGTATGTATGTGCTAAACTGCCGGTCATTACCGAGGCACAGCACACAAATTGCCCTGCTGCTAGAGGAGCGCAAGCCGGACGCCATCTTTTTGACAGAGACATGGCTTACATCTCAATCCGAGCCAGACATAGTCTCAGCCTTACCCTCTGGTTTTCAAATCTATAGGTTAGACCGGACAGAGGGGAGAGGAGGAGGCCTGGCTATCATACTAAAAGACCAGTATCGCTGTCGCACCACAGCTGAAACTATTCCTGGGTGCGAGAGCTTAGCATTCAGCATAGATTTTACTGCGAACAGCTCCTTCTCCGGCACTCTGATATACCACCCCCCAGAGCTGGCTAAGTTGTTCCATAGGTCTCTTCCAGACATCATAGCCAAACAAATTATGACCTCCGCTAATTACACGGTCCTAGGAGATCTTAATTTCCATTTCAACTCCCCTACAGATCATACTGCCATGGAACTAATAGATGATCTAGCAGCCTTACAATTAACTCAGCTTGTCACAGCCCCTACTCATGAAAAGGGTAACCTACTTGACCCGATCTTTAGCAACTGCACCGAGCTTGTGGTGGGCCAGCCCACTCGCCTTCCCTGGTCGGATCATTTCTTAGTCCCGCTTACCTGGCTCACCTGCAAAACCACCCTGCCTACCCCCCAAGTCATAACGAAGAGGAATTGGGCTAAACTACCTATGGAGTCTTGGATAACCAACTTAGATTCCACCCGCCCATCTCCCCGCACAGACCCCAACTTGGCAAACAAGAATTATGAGGGCTGGATCACGAACTCACTGGATACGATTCTCCCTTTTTGGAGATCTATATCAAAGAGGCTGCATAAATCAGCACCCTGGTTCTCAGACACCTTAAGAGAAAAAAAATGCCTCTGTAGGAAACGAGAGAGAGCGTGGCGTCTAGATTTCCTACCTGGAAAAAAGTCCCAATATAGAGAGGCTATCAAGGCCTACAGAGATGAGGTTAGGGCGGCCCAGGCCGCCTACTTCGCGGACAAAATCATGGAAGCCAAATCCAAACCCAAGGAAATTTTTCACTTGGTAAAAAAATGCACTAAAGTGAACACAGCTCCTCCCTTGGCAAAAACGCAAGAACAATGCAATGAGCTAGCGGAATTCTTCCATAATAAAGTTACCCAGATCTACTCTTCCTTCCAGATAGCAGCCACAAATCCAGGAGCAGCCGACCAAACATCTTCGAGACACCCCACTCCCCCAGACCAGCCAAATCTTGAACATTTCCCCCCATTAGACCTTGACACCCTTAATCAATTGGCACACCAAGTCAAATCTGGCTCTCCTCGTGACCCAGCTCCCCCGGAGATCTTGCTCCAGGCAAGCCAAGCCACCCTGCCCGTAATTCTGGATCTATTAAACTCCGCCATTTCCTCCTGTACAGTGCCCACTGTATGGAAGAGAGCCATGGTACGGGCACTGTTAAAAAAAAACAATCTTGATCCAGAAGATCACTCCAGTTACCGTCCTATTTCACTACTCCCCTGGGTAAGTAAGGTCCTGGAGAAGCATATAAACACCCAGTTAGTCCAATTTCTTGAGAACAACTTGCTATTGGACACGACCCAGACAGGCTTCAGACCTAAGCACGGTACTGAAACCGCCTTGTTAGCGGTTACCGAAGAATCACGCAGGATACTAGATCAAGGAGGATCAGTGGCAGTGATCCTCCTTGACCTAAGTGCAGCCTTTGATACGGTCAGCTATGCCACCTTGCTGAACCGTCTACGTAACATCAGAGTAACAGGCGATGCACTGAGGTGGCTTGACTCCTTCCTGACCAACAGATCTTTTCAGATCTTTGACGGGGAAATAGTGTCAGCCAGCAAACCACTGAGCTGTGGGGTGCCGCAGGGCTCTTCTTTAAGCCCTGCGTTGTTCAACATATACATGAAACCACTGGCTGGGGTCGTCGGACCGCACGGTATTAAAATCATATCGTATGCCGACGATACCCAGCTAGTGGTTTCTCTGGCTCAAGAGGGCAACAGGCAAACCTCGGAAGGCCTGATGAAATGTCTAGAGGATGTCAAGGAGTGGATGACATTCTCCTCTCTAAAACTCAATGGAGATAAAACTGAGCTCATGCTCCTGGGCCCAGTATCACCAGTGCCACTCATCTCCCTATGGCCTTCCTGTTTGGGCACCCCTCCTACCCCTAAGGAAAGTGTAAAAAGCCTAGGAGTATGGCTGGACAAAAGTCTCTCTTTCACCACTCAGGCCACTAAGCTATCTGCCACATGTTTCGGCCTACTCAGAACACTGAGGAAAGTTCTACCCCTTCTGTCAATGGAAGCCAAACAAGTGGCAGTACAAGGCCTGATTCAGTCCCGGCTAGATTCGAACAACGCCCTATACGTGGGAGCCCCTGAGATGACCTTACGAAAGTTGCAGGTGGTACAGAACTGTGCAGCCCGTACCTTGCTACAGATCCCACGCACTCAGTCAGCCAGATCCAGATTAAAAAGCTTGCACTGGCTGCCAGTGAGGCAGAGAGTGGCATTCAAGGCACTATGCATTGCCCACCGGGCCTTCTGGAAGACAGGCCCAGCAATCAATGACAACTTACTCACCCACTACCACCCAAGTAGAAATCTTCGCTCTGCGGAGGCTTTCTTGGCTGTGGTACCCAAAGTTAGGAGAGCTAGGACCGGAGGCAGGATGTTCTCTCTGAACGCCTCGAAGTTGTGGAACTCACTTCCTTTACAACTCCGGTCCAACTCGAACCTGCTCTCCTTCCGCAAACAATTGAAGACCCTTCCGTTTGCAAGGTCTACCGAGTTCTAACCTCTTCGACACTGCCCAGCTCTGTCTACATGCGCAGCGCTTGGACGCCCATTGGGCAGCAATCGCGCTATACAAATCAATATTCAATTCAATGCTGCATGCAGCACGGTGACTGCGGCCTATGTGGCGGCCTACAATAGTAGGGGGCAGAAGCGTCTGAAGTGAGCCAATAGGTGCTACGGGGCCTGCAAGACAAGTCTGGACACAGAAGGTGAGGTGCCCCCCCCTCCCGGGGTAAGGCCTGGAACGCTCGCTCCTCTAGCCCACGTTGAAGACTTTAGAAGGGGTGGTGAGGAGACACCCACCCCCAGAACGCAAGAGATCTCTTAGTGCCAGAAGGACCACGAGGCGCAAAGCAGGGCCCGAGCTACCCGCCCCGCCGGTCTGGGTCAGAAGCTCATAGAAGACATAACACACAGGCTGCCCAGTGCCGGAGGGGCTGTGACGCACAAGTAAAGGCCCAACGCACTAGCCCCACGAATTGGCAAACCCTGGAGTTGCATGGAGTGGCGGTCTGCGTAGAGAGGTTCGGTGGGGGCATATAGCTATCCTGGCTAGCTGAGGGCGTGACCGGGGACATATTGTCAACACTGAGGACCAGGATTCTGGTTTGACGGCGGGGGAGTGCACCTGAGGGGGGCCCTGTGGAAATACACACAACGTAACTGGCCTAATGGGACCCCAGAAAACGGTATACCAAGGTTGCGCTGGACAGGAGGAAGGACAGGCCCCTTAGAGGTGCCCAACCAAATAAAATAATGCAATATACGGTTCCCGGCATGGCAGTGACAGATCGCCACAGAACAGTCCCAGACCAAGAAACTCATCAGAATGCAGCGGCCCGAGACAAGGCCGACATATTGGAAGCAATTTGTGACTCCAGAATGGCGCTGGAATCCAAAATGGACGGAATGACCATGGACATTAACCACCTGCGCCTAGATCTCAGAAAGGTGGTGATTAGGGTTACCACAACCGAAGGTGACCTGAATGCTTTGCAGACAGAGGTCCGTCAGCTAAGGGAAACGTGATGGCATTTCGGGACCACACGGCTTGGCTGGAAGATAGGGCAGACGATGCAGAAGGCCAGTTGCGGAGAAACAACCTCTGTTTTTTGGGATTCCCGGAAAAGGTGGAAGGGCCGGCGGCAGACCTATTCCTAGAAGACTGGATTTGCACAACATTTCCAACTCTCCGCCTCTCCAAAATTTTCGCTGTTGAGAGTGCCCATAGGTCGCTTGGGCCGACGCCGCAACCCGGAGCCCCCCCCAGAGCCATGATTGCTCGATTGTTCAACTTTAGAGACTGGGACGCGATCCTGCAACATTTCCGCACTAATGGGCCGCCCAGATTTGAAAACCAGGATATCCACATCTTCCCGGACTACATGAAAAAGGTGCAGGACATGCGTAATGGCTTCCTGGGTGTCAAACGTCGGATGCGAAACCTCAACATTAAATATAGCTTAATGTTTCCGGCCCGGCTTCGAGTTCAGTATGACGGCAAGGTGCATTTCTTTGATAACTCGGCGGAGGCAACAAACTGGATGTACTCGCTGGGCTTGGCTGGGCAAGACCAAAACCATGGCTGACAGGAACAAAGGAGGCAGAGTGGACAACAGCGGAATTGACAATGACGCGAGGTGGAACAACGGTCGAGAACCCAAGAGCTGGCGGATAGAGGACGCATCATGGTGGGACCAGATGGCACACTCCTCACGGAGCGGGAGGCGATTCCCACGCAGAACAAGTTCTCTCCGTTATACCTGGTACAAGAAACACAATTGGACTTGGGGGGTGCCACCAGCTAGATTCGTGAGGGCTCTGGCGCTGGATGACTGGCGGACTGGGAGCTGTGATTGAAGAGTCTGGGTCATGGACACCGTGAGTACATGCTCTGCACCAAGGGGCACTGGACTTAATTGAGGAACTTGAGTGGGGGGGCCAAGGGCCCGGGACTTAATGGGGAGGGGGAGTGGGAGACAAGTTGTTGGGAGGGTCACACTATCTCGCTAATGTACCTTTTTGGAATGGCCGGCTGTAGTGTGCTGAGGTGGTCAGGCGGGCCGTGCGGTGCCAGGCAGTCTGTTACATTTTGGTGGCTGAGAAAGGGGTTTCTTCTCTTGTGAAAGTAGGTGCTTTGATAATAGTTACTTCAAGTTGGGCGGGGTGAATTGGGGGGTGGGTGGTGCATTGGGGCGGGGTTCGGAGTCCTCAGACCAGGAGTGGGTTATGAGAATTAAGTGCTACTGCGTGTGTGTGGGGGGGCCGGGGTTTACATTTTGGTTCTGTTGGGGATGTTGCCGGGTCTGGGCATTATTGTACGGGTAGAGAGGTCTGAGTAGATCAAATGATCGGAGGTCATGCTACAAAGTGATAGGGGGTCCCCTACAACACTATGGGGCGCGACACCACGCACTGCTGCGGACTCATGCCAGGTGACACACAGAGATATAAACTAATGACGTGAAATGTTCGGGGGCTCAATAACAGGGTCAAGTGGATCCGGGTGGCAACCTATCGGAGGCGCTATGGGATAAGTATAGCCCTGCTTCAGGAGACGCACTTATGGGGAGACTGTCTTAAATGTGTTCAACGTAGATGGAGGGGCCAGTTTTCCGTTACCTCCTACTCGAGGTTTGCCAGGGGCGCGCTTATATGGGTGGCCCTGGGGGTTCCCTTTAAGGCCTTGCATACAAAACAGGATCCTGAGGGGAGGTTTGTGATAGTGGAAGGGACGCTTAATGGGCGTAGTGTAAGTGTAGTGGATATATATGCCCTGAATAGTGATGATGGGGGGGGGGGGTTTAAGTCCAGTTTTGGGGCAGTTGGATCTGGATCCAGACACAGAATTGATTTTGGTGGGAGATTTTAATTGTGCCCTTGATGGGAAATTAGACTAACACCCTCCAAATTTAGATGCCAAACCCAAAACTAGAGAAGCGATGGGCAAGATGCTTCAAAACTATGGCTTATTGGATATATGGCGACACTGCAACCCAGATAGTCGGATGGACTCGTGTCAAACACCTGCTGCCAACACCTACAGTAGACTAGATTACTTTCTTGTCCAAAGGACGGCAGCGCACCAGATAGCGGAAATGCAATATCTGGCCCGCTACTTGTCTGACCACTCCCCGCTACTAATAACTTATTTTCTAGGTAGACCGCGGTCCAAGATACCGCTGTGGAGGCTCAACACTGAAGCATTTGGGGACCCGACCTATAAGGACGCCATATCGACCGGGCTGGAAACCGGTTTTGAGACGAACTAGGGCTCTGCTAGTACAGGGCAATCGAATGGGATGCAATGAAGGTGGTGGTATGGGGGTATGCATGTCTACTGAGGTGGGGGTCAAGAAAGTGCTAGAAAGAGACCTACGCCGGCAAGAGGAGCATTTAGCGGCTCTGGAGAAGGAGCTTCCCACAAATAAGGAGAGGTCAGCTCAATGGGACAATATGCAACAGAAGATTGAGGACCTATGGGACTCGCTGGCCAAATACAATAAAAATGTGAGCAGGCGTCGCTGGTATACAGTAGGGGATAAGGCGGTTCGGTTGTTGGTGCGACAGATTCAGGCGGAGACGCAACCCCTCCCGATTTTGGCACTAAAAAACGACCTCGGCCGGGTGGTCAATACGCAAAACGAAATTAACAAAATCTTCTGGACCCACTTATGTAGAATATACTCTGAGCCCGACGCCCCTGTGGCCCCGAGGATGTGGAGACTTTTCTGGCAGGGTTGGAACTGCCCTGTGTAGACCCGGAGAGTCAGGAGGCTTTAGGAGCCCCTTTTAGAGGGGATGAGATACGGGCGGCGATCGCCCATCTGAAAACCGCTAAGTCCCCTAGGATGGATGGCATGGTGGCGGAACTGTATAAGGAATACGGGGGGGGTCCTGATTCCTAAATTATTGGAAATCTCGGAAGAGGCCGGTGAGTGTGGACAGCTCCCAAATTCCATGGGGGAGGCACTGATAGTAATGATCCCCAAACGAGGGAAGGACCCCTGTTCCCCAGTTGCTATGGGCCAATTTCAATGTTGAAGGTAGACCTTAAAATTCTAAGTCAGGTATTGGCCAATAGGCTCCTTCCATATCTACAGCGACTGGTTCATGAGGACCAGTCCGGTTTCATACCGGGCAGGAACATGCTGCGGAATATTCGTTGCCTCGCCCATGTTATGCAAACATTGGAGGGACGGGCCCAACAGAGCACCCTAGTGTTCCTTAATATCGAACAAGCGATCGACTCGATCAGATGGGTCTATCTCTGGCAGGTACTTCTAAAAATTGGCCTGGGCAAGTGTTTTGTCAGCTGGGTAAAATTTCTTTATTCCCATCCGGTGGTGAGGGTGTGCATGGGACGCTATGTGTCGGACATAATACCCATAGCAAGGGGGACCCGGCAAGGGTGCCCGCTCTCCCCCTTGCTGTTCGCCCTGGCTATGGAGCCATTGGCCTGCCACCTCCGCAGGGTACTTGAGGGACAGGGCATATGGATTGGGGGTTCGGAGCATGTCGTGTCCCTGTATGCCGATGATGCGCTCATCTACCTGGCTCGGCTGACCTAGACCGTACCAACCATGATCACTGCACTAGCGCGGTTTGCTGCCGCCTCTGGGCTTTCCGTCAACAAGATGAAGTCGCAACTTTATGCGATTGGATCAGAGAGTGATTGGGAGGTGGCCCAGCGTCCGGTGAAGGAACTCCCTTGGGCGGTGGACACGCTCCGATATTTAGGGATATGGATCGGCAGGACTGAGGCTGTATTTAATAAACACAATATCGGAAGTATTATCCATGGGCTACGGGGTAGTATTGCCTTTTGGAACATGCTTAACCTCTCCTTAATGGGAAAGATCGCCTTGATAAAGATGGTGCTCCTGCCTCGATGCCTCTATACAATGCAAGGGCCCTTTTTTGAACTCCCGCACAGAGTATTCAAGGAACTGGATGCACTCCTAGTCCAAATATTGTGGAACGGGAAGAGATGCCGGGTCAGTCTTGAGATCATGAAGTGCAGGTGGGGAAAAGGGGGTCCAGAGGTCCCATATTTAGAACTTTACTACTTTGCAGTGCAATTGCAACATGCCATAGCATGGCTGGACACGGACCACTCCTGGGAGAGGTCACTACTAGAGTGTACTTATGGGGATCGGCAGCTAGGAGCGCTTCTCTGGCGGGTGGGGGGACAGCTGGATCAGAGTCCTCCATTGGTGAGACTCGTAACGGCACTGTTGAACTGGGTGTCATGACGTCTGATTCAGGGATGCCCGCGGAGGCGGACTTCTGGCTCATGCCACCCTTTGCCCACATAGACCAGGTGATGTCCACGGATAAATGGAAAGATGGGGCCTGCCTGATGCTGTCTGACCTTTACCTGGATAATAAATAGGGGTGGGCGGAATTTGCGTAATCGCGTTACGCAATTCTTCGCAAAACGGTAAAAATCTCTGCGAACACGCAGAAATTCCGCGAACATGCAGAGTTGCTTGTTTGCGATGCTTTTTTCACTGTTTGCATGCTCGGGTGGAAATATCTAGCGAACATGCATTTTGAGATCGCGAACGAGCAAAAAATTTCACGAAGTCGCGGAACGGACAATTTTGGACAATTTACGCGAACGGAATTTACCGCCCAAACCTAATAATAAATTCATTACTTATCAGGAGGCGGTGAGTAATTTTGAGCTGGGATCAGGGCAGTTTCTGCAGTAAGATAGCGGCAAAGCGCAGCACCTGTGGCCCTCATTCCGAGAAGCCCCAGAGCACACTCACACACCTGGTCACTATGCTTGCCATGGCTGGGGGGCGAAAGTTTATTACTCACCTCTATAGGGCGTTACGAGAGGATAAGAAGAATAGCCCCCTAAAAATAGAGGATTCTTGACAGCAGGTGTGTCCGCAAGAGATTACGACTCAGGACTGGGAAAAGATACACAAAGGGGTCCGGAAGGTAACAGTATGCAATCACTTTAAACAAATTCCTTATAATATAATACATATGACCTATCTCTCACCCACACAGCTTCAGGCTATTGATAATTCCAGAGACCCACACTGCCCCAGATGTCGTAGTGCTCCGGTGGATTTCCTGCACATGGTGTGGTCATGCCCAACATATTGGCGAATGGTCCTATAGGACCTGACCGGGATAACGGATTGGGTAATTGACCTGGACCCGAGCGCTTTCCTAGTAGGCCTGATTCCGCAAGATCCTAAGCACAAGACGAGTAGGCGGTTCCTGGTTCTGGGCCTCGTGATAGCCAAAAGGCGTATCGCGATCCATTGGCTAACCCAACAGGGGCCACTAGTGGCAGAGTGGAGAACAGATTTAAGAGAGTGGGCACTAGCAGAAGAAGTGCATATGCGTAACACCAGGAGAGATAACAAACTACCGGAAGTGCTGGTGGCATGGGGAGTAATGATTCAAGAGATATCAGGACACACCGCACAATCCACACAAGCAAGTTCAGAGCTGACGCCTTCTGCAGGGGGGACGGCCCCAGGTTCCAAGGGGCAGACACAGGGGGACCCAGTATAGACGATACGAAGCATGGACCTCGAGTTACCCAGACCCGGCAGGTGGGGGAGAGGGGAGGGAAGGGACAGGAACGGGTTCAGGGGGGGTCAGTCGGGGAGGGGGGAGTTGATTTGCAGTTAAGTTTTGATGATGTTCATAACAATGAAAAGGAACAACAACGAAAATTGAAACGGAGGACTCCTCCACGGACAGGACGGATGGTCTAATTCCTGACTTGTATTATCACAAAACCGTGCTCCACCTCAGCTGAGGCAGAAATGATTGTTGTTGATTTTTGTATATTGTCTGCCTAATAAAAAAAAAAGCAGGTGCACTGCACTGAGTTGACGGAAACAGAGGACATCCGGGGGATCACTGCTCTGGTTCCTGTGGGCGCGTCAACCTCGGGAGCCACTAATGGGGAAAATCAGTGAGAACGAATGGGGGGCGGACAGTGGAGAAGAGTGGGCCGCAAGACCAACATCACTCCGGACTGAGTGTTGCGTCCAGTGGACCCTGAGACCAAGCTTTCTCCAACAGTCAGATCACTCCGCCTCCCCTTCTTACCCCATGAGGGCAAACACATATTAATATGGAGAGATGGATGGAGCGAAGGGCTTGCAACTCACGAATCTGTGGGACAAACAGAGTATTGGACTGTGTGGGTGGCACTGGGTGAGAGGTTTGACCCCCTGAGGCTGCCGGGGCAAGCCTTGCTTGCTGTAAGTGGACTGCAGAGCGACTCGTCTCTCAGGGGGTAAGAAGATCCCGGTGGGAGGATGGCTGGAACGGAGGACTTGCATTCTCATGGACACTGGTAATGCAGCTGGGTCTCACAATCTTGAATAACACATGCCGGGGTGTTAAGGCAAATGTTACTCATCAGTGGGTTGTTTGATTTCGCAAATCAAATGCCTCAATTGATATTGTTTTGGGGGCTTGGGGAAGGGGAATGGTTACGTTCCACGAGGTTGAACTGGTAAGGATAGGACGGGATTCCCCACACTCGATCCTATTGTTTGTGCTGGATTGTTAATTTAGTTCGATGCCATGGTGCCTTTTTTTTATATTGTTTTTGGGCGGGAGGGAGAACTGGAGGAGGTTCCAGCTGAGTAGTTCATACAGAGACCCTCGTGAGGGGGGAAAAGTCCCTTTCAAATATCGAAGGCTGTCAGGTCTTTAACCTGGAATACCCAGGGCTTAAATTCCACTTATAAGCGACAATGCCTTTGGAAATATTTGCTAGATCATAATATCCAAGTGGCGGCCCTCCAGGAGATGCACCTCAAGAAATCGGAGGAACATTGCTTGCACCTCGAAAATTATCCTCTTATATTTAGATCCTCTCACGCATCCAAACAAAATGGGGTGGCGCTATTATTCCATGCGGGGGTCCCGTTTCAGTCACAAAACACTAAGGCTGACAAAGCAGGGAGGTACATTATGGTTCGGGGGAACTAAGGGGCAGACTATCCACGTTTGCAGTTCTTTATGCACCAAACATGGGCCAACAGGACTTTATTCTCTCCTTCCATATGGCTTTGGAGAACTTTGCGCAGGGAGACATACTGCTCTTGGGAGACTTCAATCTCGTCTGGGACCAGGGGTTGGACAAGACTCACTCACAGAGGGCATCGGGAGGGGTCTTTGGCAAAGCACTCAAGTCACAACTCCAGCTTATGGGATTGACGACGCTTGGAGAGACAGGAAACCCACTGTTCGTGATTACTCTTTCTTCTCCCACCCCCACAGAATATACTCCTGCATTGATCAAATCTTTTTCTTTTTTTAAGTCAGTCTCTGCTCCCCTCAATTCTGCAAACACATTTCCACTCGATATGTCTCTCTGGCCATGCTCCCCTAGAGTTAACCCTCACCTGGCCGAACCCACGTCCAAAGCATGTGCGCTGGTATTTCCCCAACTTCATCTGCAGGGATAGACTTTTATCGCGACGACCTCAGGAAATCTATTAAGGATTTCTTCAAGCAGAATGACCCAGAGACTACTTCCCATGCCGATACCTGGGTCGCCCTCAAAGCGGTAGTCCGGGGTAAATGCATTGAGCTGGCCACTACCCTGAGAACACAGCAGTGGGAGGAGCGCCTCATGCTAGAACGAGCCTCACAGTCTGCAAAGCATGCACATAAGGCTAGCCTTTCTATCCAGGCAATGAGAAAAGTCACAGCTCTCGAAGGGAAGCTACAGGCCATATATACTAATAGGGCGGAAAAAACATCTTACGCCTACAGTCTACAGGGTAGGATGGTGGGAACAAAGTGGGATCTCTGCTCGCATGCCAACTCAGGGCTAAACAGGAAAGGGAGTACATAACACTTATAGTAGATGACGCGGGCGTCTCACACAAGACAGAAGAGGGGAAGGCACAGGCCTTTAAGAAATGTTACCATACTCTTTATACTTCTGAACTCAGGGAGCTCAGGCTCAGAGGGAGTACTTGGATCTCTTGGACCTCCCCCAAGTCTCGGCTACTACCAATAAAGAGCTGGCAAAACCCATAACTTCTGAAGAAGTGCAGAAAGCAATGGACGCGCTTAAACTTTGGAAAGCACCAGGGCCAGATGGTTTCTCTGTACACTTCTATGAGACCTTCGCTCCGGAGCTGTTCCCTTTTTTAACTACTCTTTTTAATATCATTGCCTTAACACAGCAGGTCACTCCTCCATGGGTGAAGTGATGGTGGCAGTGATCCCAAAGCCTGGTAAGGACCCCACAGCCTGTTCCTCCTATCGTCCCATTGCCCTTCTGAATTTAGATGCCAACATTTACTCCAAGACCTTGGCCCCTCGCCTCGAATCTGTGCTCCCTGGCCTTATTGACCCAGACCAATCAGGCTTTAATTAAGGGGCATCAGACTCATGATAATTTGTAGCGCATCATTCGTATAATAGAGAAGGCCCGGAAGAAAGACATCCCAGTGGCTCTTCTATCGTTAGATGTGAAAAAAGCATTTGACCGTGTAGAGTGGACCTTTTTATTTCAAGTGCTCCAGCGCTTTGGTTTTGATTAAACCTTTATAGGGATGATTCTCTCCCATGATCACTCTCCTAGTTCCCATGTCCTGGTCAATGGCTCTGCTTCCCCCCTTTTAGCTTGTTGCGCGGGACATGACAGGGATGTGTGGCTCACTGATTAGAGCAGCAGACCCTGAGGCAGAGGTCTGGCCCGGGACCAGGGTTCAATTCCCGATGCGGCAGGGTCTTGGGATCAATGTCCACGGACTCGATAATTCTCGCCTACGTGCCTACTCTAATTATGGGTCCCACTCTGCAACTCTAGGCAATAGCTTGCTTAATCTCCACAACGGCCCCGAAAACGCTAGGATGCCTGTCCTCACCTTGGAGGTGCCCAGTAAGGGGACATCGCACAGGGAAAGCCAGGAAGGGTTCCACAGCGGTATACAGCGCCAAGATACCTTTCAGGTGATAGTGCGCTTTACAAGTATACACACATTACATTTACATTACATTTTACATTCATTTTAGTTAGGCACAGGGAGATTAAATGATTTGCCCAGAATCACAGGATGTTTAGCGTTGTTACCGAGACTCGAACCCAGTGAAAGAAGGGCTCTTTCAGGAACTGCAGCAAATGCTTACTAAATTTATATGGCTGGGGAGAAGGGTACGCCTGCCACACCGCCTGCTCATGCGACCTCGTAGGGAAGGGGGCCCAGCGCTACCAGATTTTAAAGGGTATTACAGGGCAGCGCAATTACGCGTAATCACCGAATGGTCACTGAGGGAATCAGAGAAGCACTGGCTCCATATGGACAGACAGATAGTTGGCCTCACAATTTGAGATCTATTATGGAAGCTTAAACATGATAGGCCGCGCAACCCTTACATTAGCACTTCATTAACCACCACACTACAGGTATGGGATGTCCTTACTAGGAGGCTGCAGCTCAACACCTTCACCTCCCCTTACACACGCATACATTTGAATGCTGCTTCCCCCCTTGCACTACAAGAGGGTCCATTCAAGGCTTGGAGGGAGGGAGGCTGTCATATGATTTCCCACTTATTTGATAAAGGCGAGCTCCTCACCTTTCAAGAATGAAGGAAACAACTTGTGCTGACTGTCAAAGAAGAGTACCATTACCTACAGCTAAAACATTGGGTGCAGCAACTCCTCGTGTGGCTGGCCGCCACCAGGGACTTGCTCCCCATAACGAAATTTGGCCAATCGGGGTCCACCTCCAGGGGATGCATTTCTATATGCTCTCATACAAGCCCTGAGCCTCAGGTTGATGCTGAGCTATAAACGCTTTTGGGATGCACTTCTGGATAACCGTTTGACGGAAAAGCAGTGGGAGCATTTAAGTAAATATGTAGTGAAATGTAATCGCTCGAGGTCCCTAAGGGAGGCACATTATAAGCTTATATATGATTGGTACCTATATCCCCAGAAACTACATAGGATCTTTCCCACTACCTAGGATAGGTGCTGGAGGGGATGTGGACTGCTGGGCAGCTTTCGCCATATCTGGTGGGACTGTCCCTGCATTCAGGCGTTTTGGAAGGAAATTTCATCCCAAAGAAACTCATTCTTGGTTCCCAATTCCTAGGTCTCTGGAACATACTTTGCTGGGGGTGAGAGACCCAACCCTGAAACGCCAAACACAAACCAATAGGTCAGTCATGTGGCTTTGTATGGGGGCAGCAAAAATGGCATTGGCCGCATCGTGAAAAAAACAAGAGGCACCATCTTTAACGCAAGGCACGCAAGGCTGTGGAGGGCATTGGCGTTGGAGCGCATGGCCGACGTAGTGGACAATGCCAGAAAAGGCTTTGAATATATATGGTCCCCGCTGGTGAGCTACCTGTCGGAGGGGCTCTCACTGACGGCTTGCGCCCCACGCCTTAGGGCCCTTAATCTGTTCCATATCTAAAACCCACAGCAGTACAGTAGAAATCCCCGTTAATATTTGAACCATGACAGCACAGTTTTTGGTAGGCTTTTCTTTTCCTTTTTCGGTTTGCTAAGTTTCCTTTTCAAGTTACTCTTTCTGGAGGGGGGATACTTCATGCAACAAGTTAAGAAGGTGATGATTATAAGTTTTCTAAGCCATGTACCTTGTGACTAAGCTGTAACCTACATGTGAGTTCTGTAACTGTGGGCTTATTCTGACAATTGTTGTGTGTGTATTGCATCTCTGTATCAATCTGAGTGGAAAATCCAAATAAACAGAATTTGATATAAAAGACAGAGTCAGTGGTAAGGGCACATCAGTATTGATCCACTCTTGCCATGAAGTGATAGTCCTCTGATAGGCCCTTTGGTGAAAATATCACTGTTATGATGACAAACACAGTCTTATTATTGAGGATGCTAGTAACAGAGAGACGTTAATGTTTCGGTCTCTGTTATATTTAATATGTGAGACCATCCTCAGGACAAAGCTTAGAGTAAATAATTTAAACACCATTATGTTTCTGCATGCTGTGTGTGAAGACTGTTGAAAATTGACAGCAATTAGATATCCACTGTTCCTTTAGACGGGTAATAAATACCAATTTAAAGGATGGATATATCATTCCAATATGCTTTTCTACAGTGCTGCTCATGGATACTGGAAATGAATGCTCAATATGGACTCTAAAAGTAGGTTGCAGTAGTCCAGTAGAGACACTAAGGGGCATATATACAAGCCCCTATAGCCACAGGACCGTCACTTTTAATGACGTACCTGTGATGATAAAACCTTCGGCTTATTTACAAGGCGATGTTGAGCCACTTAACGTGGCTTAACACCGCCTTGTAAATAAGGCCCCCTATCACGCTACACTTAGCTTGAAAGGGGTGTGCAATGGGTGTTGTGGTGGGCGTTCTACCGCATTACCCATTGATTTTTACACAGCCCTCTATTTACAAGGGTGGTGTAAATGGAAGGCAGCACCAAAATGAAGACCAGGAAGAACCTGGTCTTAACAAGGCGAAAGGAGGAGAAATGGTTGATTTCTCCTCATTTTTGCTGTTTCTATGTGTGATGCATTGTGCAGCACACATAGAAATAGCAAATCACCATGAATGACTGTGTATGTGCAGAAAGGTGTCCCTTCCTGCACATAAGCAATCATTGCAAAAAATGACGATTTTTCAACTTCTATGTGTGCTGCACATTGCATTACACATGGGATTTTCCAATCGGCATTCTGGATTGTTTATGTGCAGAAAGGGACACCTTCCTGCACATAGACAATCATTCTCCCTAATGCAGACACCCTTGCACTAGGGGGCCTGCGTTGGCTCTAGGCAGCTAGATTTAGCACCCAATGCTAGGGGAAACGCAGGGGTGTGCCGCATTCTTGTGAAATAGGGATTCAGATCTTTTATAACAACTGAATTAAATGCAACACTTATCAGATATGGCCAAGAACTAGACACAATATGAAATATTCTAGTGCCATAGGTAGCAGCAATGCTCGAGATGTATCCAGTTCCTGATGCCACAGCAGTTCACAAGTGACTTCAGGCACTTGGTATAGTTGTGGCTTGCACAACTGGTCACAATAATCCAGAAGAGGCATTCATAACTGGACACAACTCAGCAGATCTTGGCTCTAGAACTGGATTCAATATTTTAGTTGTGACCTCCAGATCTCGACATGATATAAATGAAGCCTCCGTAACTGAACACATTTCTGATATGTTCTACCAAACTGAGCACAATATTCCCTGTTATGCTTTACCAGTGGCTTGCACACTTTTGAGCACTTTCACATTCCTCTTGGTCTCACAGTGGCCTTGTCATGATTTGTACCCATTTTGAAGTAATGTGATCAGATTAAAAATGCTCTAAGACAAGTGAAACCTGCATTGTTGTTACCTTATGCTTGAACCGTGAATTGCACCATAGTAGCTACCAGGAACCGGTTTCCCAGAAGAAACATGTAATTAGCTCCCCTTCATAAACACCTATGGGTAAATCTAGGCTAATACTTGTTTTCCATTTTTTTTAATTACCTTTTTATGCTTGAATTTGGCATCCCACTTCACTCTGTGCCTTAGGCGACAGCACAGTTTGCCTCTAAAGCTTTAACTAGTGAAAATATCTAATAAATGCATGGGTGCGCTATCTCTGCTGTTTCCATTCTTTGGGAGTGGTGAACTAACTCAGAAGCAGCTGCATGTCTTTTGTCATGGTCCCTTCCACTTCCTGTATGTTGCTCTTTGTCGCCACCTGCAAGAGTGCCTGTGCAGTGGCCTCCATGCTCCTGATGGTAATGGTTGGTCCATGTATGTACAGTCCTTAACCGAATCCATTCTTTCATCTCACATCACCTGGGCTGCACAAGAGCGCATCCGCATGAGAAGTAGGCAGGATCCAGGGGCCTCATTTATGAGCCCTTGCGTCACTTTTACGCCGCCGGTGCGTCACGTTTTTTGACGCACCAGGGGCGTAAAAAATGCTCCTTGTTGCGTCATATTTACAAAGTGACGCATCTAGGTAGATGCGTCACTTTGTAAACACCTGCGCCACATTATACCTGCGCCATAATGTATGCAAGGGGGGCGTATTGACGCAAGGAAGGGTCGTAGAAGTGATGCGGTGAAATCTATGAGATTTCACTGCGTCACTTTTAGGACACCGTTGCGTCATAATCCTGCGCCTGCCTCACAGCAGGCGTAAGACTGACGCAGGCTCTTTCACATGGGGCTTGCCCCATGTGAAAGGACGCATTGCTGGAGTTGCGTCACTTTTGTGACACACTCCAGCAATGCGTCACTTTTGCCCTTACAGATACGTCAGAAAAACTGACGTATCTGTAACTTCTTGCGACATGATGCGTCATACATTAAATATGACGCATCAGGAATGCCGCAAGGAGTGCGCACTGAGAAGTGACGCATCGCTGCTTTCACGCAGCGATGCGCCATTTCTCATAAATGAGGCCCCAGGAGACAGCGTTAATCACCTGAATATTTTTCAGTGCATGATATCTAACAGTGGAGTGAAATGGGGGGGGGGCAGAATCTGGTAAATGGTGGGGACATCTGAGATGTATAGTGCAGAGCTAGTGCCCGAGCATAGGTGTTCCCCAAGGGCTTGCGCCTCCTCTTTTGACTGACTCCACATGGACCATGCTGATCTGCCACAACAGGAAAAAAGTCTCCCTCTCGACCTAAAATCCTTTTTCACTTAAATTGATCCAAATACAAGACGTGAGCACAAAGAAATTCTCAATAACCAAATACTCAAACAATTAACAAAAATATATTATTTTATTTCATTTCATTTCTTTTATCAAAAATCTTTTCATCATGATACTCTTTTTATACATTTTTTAAATATATACTAAACAACTCAACACAAATAGTTTCAAATAATGACATAACCATATCTCAATAGAAAAAAACAATAGAACAATAAATAAAGAATATCCCCAGGTAGAGAAACACAAACCAAATTCACACACCACCATTCAAACCATACTCTCACAAACCCAGACCAACCTTCACACTCATTACATATATCTGGGGAGCTTAACTACTGCTGATCTGCCTTCATAGCAAAATCACCCCTGATTCTGGTTTTCCTGTGGGAGATGACATCTTATATTTGCATATTTCTGTGTCATTTGCATTTATGAGTTATTCTTAATTTATTGAGGTTTCTCTGGTTGGAGTTTCTGCGAACGTCCTTTGGTATGTGCCTTTTGGTCTGTAGCAGAACTAGTTGTGTCGCTGTGGGAGTGACTTATTTGTCCTGCCCGCCTCTACCATGTGCATCAACGTCAGCACCAGCCGCAGCCAGGGATAACAGGCCATATTATCAAGAACGGCGATAACATTATCGCCGCTTTAGCGGCAGGAAACTGCTGCTAAAGCGGCAATAAGGGGCTTGATAATATGCCCTTGTAAATTCCCATAGAAGCCCAGGTTTGATGTCCTTCACACCAGAACCTGGGTTTCTATGGGAATTTTCAAGGGCAGTTTCCTGCAGCTGAAGCGGTGATAATGTTATCGCCGTTCTTGATAATATGGCCCTTTGCCCTCTCAGCCTGGTAAGAGGATTGTTGTTCCTCTTTACATTTCTTGTTTTATTTACTCTTGCAATTCAGAAGAGTATTTGCTTTTTCCAGGAAGGTGTGTTTCTGTAATTTATTTTTCGTGTGACATGTTACCCAAGTATAGTGTATGCTGTGAAGAGTTACCTCTAGGTGTTTGTGTGAGTTCAGAATTTTTGAGTGTGTTGTAACTGGTCTGATAGGTACACCTCACATCTCAAAGGAGGGTGGAGGAAAGAAAGACGAAGGAGTAAAACTTCAGTATATATCAACGACCCTCAGCCGCTTTCACAATAATAACAAACTCAGACCCTAGACGATTGTGGAATCGAAACTATTTACTGTTCCTCACTAAACTAATTGTCCTTACTGACTTACCACTGATTTTCCCTTCAAGTTAACATTTATCAAGTTGTATTGTTTCTCTCCCATTGTTATAGATGCACAAGCTCACTGTTTTTGCCACTTTGCATTGCCAATTTCATTGCCCCATGATACCCAATTATGGCTGGTGTGCTGTATGTGTTGCATTTTCACACAATCCCTCCCAACCTTGTTTTAACTTATTTTCACAAATATCCTTACTAATTACCCGGTCGTCCAGCCGCGGCCAATGCAGGTAAGAGCGGTGGGACCAAGGGTAAGGGGGGTGGGGTGATTTCGATTGGCCATGACGAAGGAAAATTAAATAAAAAAATATTTTTCCCTCGTTTTTATCTGTTGGAGCACCCCCACCCGGCCCCACCGCCCCACCGCTCTCAGCTGCACGGGCCGCGGTCGTCTCCTTAGTTCTGCTACTTTCTTTGACTGACATAGCCCATGCTACAATGCTGCTCATGTCCATATTCATGTTACTCGATCCAGCTACGTTTTCTCCAAACTTCTCTGTGAACTCTCCTTCGTCCACTCTGAACCCTATGCCCTGGATGTGCAATTTACTTGTCCCCATGAACAAGTGCCCAATCAATGTCACATCCTCTGAAGGTACAGGATACTGGTCTGCAGCCGAAAGAGGAGTGTAGAACAAAGAGAGAAGAAGTGATAAATGCTCTTCAGTTTGTTAGTTAAACCAGCCCATATGACAAGGCAAAAAAAATGCCTTTCCAACTCACTCTATGCAGATACCCCTCTTTTATTCACACTGCTCTCATGTATCTTCCACAAATCAATGCCCAGACAGGCATCTGTGCCATGCACCTTTAAACCGTACCCTGAAATCTCATTTTGTTACCAGATGTGTTACGCGTTGTGCACGTGCAACATACTGCATTCTTCTCCTTTGTAGTTTTTCTGCATTTTCTTGGAAAACAACTCTGATTAATTGAATTGCATGAGGGAAACTTTCACTGATGATGTCCACATTAAGCCTACAGTTGCCAAGTGGCCACATGTAATGGGTTTCACTTCGAAAATCAGAATAGTCATGGTTTCTGTCCGGAGTGGTATAGTGTGTGATAAAATAATGGCCTGGATGCAGTTCAGAATAATTACCAGTGGCTGAAATTAATCTGAGAATTCCACCCATCACTTTTTTATTTTTTGTTCTCCCTTTTTTATGTGTGACACCTCCAGCTACAGCTGAGCGAACCAGCTTATTAAGAGAGGGAGTTGAGTCAAGGATCTGGCTTTTCCCTAAAAGCCAAAGTACTAGCTGAGCCATCAATAGATTTTGCAGATAAAAGACACAACAAACATCTCATAAAAATATGATAAAGCTCTTTCAAATTACAACTAAATTAATTCTCCAACACAGGGTTTCACTTCAATACTATACATTGGATTAAATCACTTCATTGACATCATTTTAAACATGAACTCCCCTGCCCCCCACACCAATGCTGTGATGACACTGGTTGAACCTAGAGATGCCAATATGTCATGAGCATTGGATATATGGCCAATATAGTTATTTTATGTGGCGTGACATTATTGTGCATTAACAATAAGAAGAGGAGGAAAATACTCACAGTACATCTTCTGAAGCAGAGACCTCAACAAACACAATGGGTAGGGTGTAGAAAAGGGGATGGGTTATTATTTTCGCATCCTCTCTGAACCCTAGGGTCAAATTATAAATTCAGCTTTTCTGGATGAGAAAACCTCACCCACATAATGTGGCATACTTCATCACTGGCTACCGCACCCCACAATGATAAGATGAAACCACCAGAGTTAACTCAACCTCATGTTGTGAGGGAGTTCTTGATAAAAGTTGTGCCTGGATAAAGCAGGGATCCATATAATAGTAAAATAGCTTAGGATATATCTGAAGAAGTTGCCTTTATTAATAGGTACCCTCATTATAGTTTAAAAAATGAATCCTGGATGATCTACGCACAATGTTCCTTTCATCCAATAACCTACCAAAAAATGTGAGGTAGCCGACGATGAAGGCTTCCTGTGAAGAAAGTGGTGTATCATATGGTGGTTGTGAGACCTTACTGTGTAATACACTCAAGATACAAACTTGGTTCCAGTCAGGCTCATTGATAGCTCGACCCTGGGTAGCTGTGGCTTCAAGCCGTCAGGCTTAAACAAAGGAACAATTGTCAAACATTTAGAAGCACCAAAACAACAAAATAAAAAAATTCATTCAACACAAAAGTGATCCAACACCAATTAATAAAAATGCATCTAATTTTTATGAATTTTTAGACACCAAAATGAACAGAATTGACATGAGGGTTTTGGAGGTATACATTTTTCAGTAAATAGAAAATCACTGCAAAATTCCAAAAAGCATTGGTAATAGCAAAGTTTGAAAACTTTGTAAAACATTTAAAGAATTGTGTTCGCTACTCCAGCCCACTTTGGGCAACTAACTCCAGCGGGATAAGGTCATAGGGGCCAGTAGCAGTAGTAGGGCAGTTATTTTGTCACCAAAACAGTATCAAATCTAGTTCCAGGCTCTAGGAGCGAACCGCCGTAGACTTTAACAGAGTGGTCCTGATGCATGTGAGACAGGATGCTGAAGATGCTCCAAGGTGCTGAGGATGCTGTGCGGTTAACGGGGAGTCTTCCTGGGTTGCTACTTGGTCCATAGTCCTGATGGGGCAACCTTGGCCACAGGGGTTGATGTCCCTCGAAGTCCTCTTTGGTCCAGCAAAAGTCCAGTTCCCAATGAATTACTGGTCTCCAGTCACATTGAAACCAGCGATTCACTTAGGTGAAGGCTGGAGTCTGTCTTGGGCGACCATTCTACACTCCAACAACTCTCCCAGGTCCAGTAGACTCAGGTGCAACTTTTGAGCATCAGGACTGGGTCTCCACGGCTGCACATCAGCGGTCAGTGGTGATCCAGCCATTGAGAATACTGACTTCTGACCCTAGTACTGTAACAGGAAGTCAGCCAACTAACTGTTGGAGTTCTACTTTTCTGTCTGGGGAGCATATTTTCAATGTGCCAGGCACTATAGGCACAGTCCTGTCTTTACTAGCCCAAGGATCAGCAGATACAGTTCAAGGATTGGTGTGCATCCTCTCTTTCCAGATCCAGAGAGCAGCATGGTAGTCCTTTTTTGGTCCTGCCTCCAGTCCAGATGTGATCTGAGGTTTGGGTGCCATGTTTATGCCCAGATAATGCCCTCAGGATGCAGCAGATATTATCCAATGGGCTACTGGGACCCTCCCTTCCTGATAACTACTTCCTGCAATGTCTTGCATCGAGCCATCAGTATTCTGTCCACTCCCAAGATGGCAGATACTTCTCTTAGTGTGTGGAGCTTGGTAGCCCACCCTAGAGGTGGTCCCGTCACCAATCTGTCCACCTCAATAAAAGAGCAGCCCATCTCGTGTGTGTCCACTGTATGCCCTTCAAAGGCGGCTTCCCCTTTGAAGTTCTCCTTCATGGCTCACACCCTGGGTGCCTTACTGCCAGGGAGATGTGATACCTCTTCCAACGGAAGCCATCTATTGCTCCCCTCTTTTGGGAGTCATTCACACTTCTTTCTATGGGGGCAGAAGGCTATCTTGTGGCCAGCGTCTGTGAATGGCCACTGGAAAAGTTGGACATCAAAGTAGCAACTCCCCGAAAGTTGCATGTACTCAAAAGTTACATTAAATTCGACTTGGGCATCAAGCTGGCTTTCATGGACAATTACTTTGCTACTTTGAAATATGAACTTTAGTAGCCCCCTTCAGAAATTAGCACAGCTGAGTTGTGAACGTGTAACCCTGTACTCGCCAATGGGGTTACTGGTTGTTCCGTAGTAAAAACCACAATATGAGTTTTTACTGTTGGGACATATTTAAAAAATCCAACTTTTTAATATACAGCACATTGCCATAGGACTTGATAGGCCAGCTGTATGGGTCATTTATATATCTCTACCAGCCGGCAGGCACAATAAGGGCTGCAGTCCTGGTGGGGCACTTTGACTTAGAGACCCAAGTTACCCCTAGTATCATACACTAGGGACTTATAAGTAAGTAAAGTTATGCAAATTGGGTATAAGCCAATCAATCATATACTTTTAATGACAATAAGTTGGAAGATGATCTTCAAGCATGGGCGGCATACTTGGTGCACTAGGGGACTCCCCGATCATAGCCACCTTGAAGATGTAAGAGTTGAACAACATAGACTGGAATAAACAAAATGTCCAAATGCACAAGAAGAGAGTGACAGGCTGGGTCTTGCCCAGCTCGACAGAGCAAGAACTGAGATGATATCAGTTAGGAGCATTATACATATGCACTGGCAGGTTGGGGCGGCCCTCGATGAAGAAAGGGTCCATTCAATGAGGAGTAAAGTGTATTTTACTGGCACAAACAAAGAGCAGTCTGGGGCAGGGGGAAGTTGGGATGTTATCAGCAATTTATTCATAAATATATGTGATGATGGAAATGTGATGGTAGTGTATGCTATGTTGAAATGCAATAAAAACTGTCTGAAAAAATCCCCTATAGTTCTAGGGTCTGGGTACTGGCACTGGGGTATGGTTAGCAGGCCTCAGTGCACTCTCAGAGTCTAAAAACCTGCAGCATCATACAAAAAGAGGCAATCCTTAACACTTACTCATCCAGAAAAGTTGATTCACCATTTTGTCCTAGGGTTCAGATAGGATGTGAAAATGAAAGGCCATCCCTTCTTCTACGATGGACCTATTGCGCTTGTTGAGATTATTGTGTAGTAAACCATGCAGAAGTGAACTGAGTCAATGTGCTCTTATATGTCATACTTACTCCTTCAAAATAAGGCACAGTGAAGATAAGTAAGTTGTGTAGAATAACACAGTTTGATTTAGTGTGGGAGCTGCGATTTGAAAACAGATGCTCTGTCCCTGAATTATTTCATGACCTAAATTAGTACCCTATTTTCATTAAACATAAGCATCATATGCTAATTCAATCACACATGATATACATAAATATAAAAAGTTACAATTTATTTCTTGAACAAAAAAATACAAAGTTAAGCGCAAGGGACAAGAAGAGGCTATTTTTATGGTAATATCAGTTTTATTTCCAGGCTTATAAAATGGTAAAGAGAGAGGGGTCAGCACCTCAAGGACTGCAGTTAAATAAATTATCAAACGAAAGAAAAAAATATATATCCCAACTCCCCACGACTGCTGTCCTCTTGCATGCCTTTCAGTGAGACACATAAATTGCAGCTCAGGCATGCTGCAGACTAGGGATGTGTGTGAAATCATGTAATTTTTTCACAAAATTCCATAAATGTTTTGTGGAATTAGGCTGTTAGAGTGAAATGTGTTTCGTCTGTAAATTCTGTGACTTTTTCATGAGCGTGTGCTCTTACATATGCTGACTGAGAGGAGACTGGTTTGAGTACAAAATGTCTCTCAGTGAGGCATTGTCTACACTAACAAGCCTCTGCGATGCAACACAATTATGCAAAATTGAATGCGAAATTTAGAAAAATATAATGAATTGTGTGCAACACGAAATTTGGAAATCAATAACATTTTGAAAACATAATTGCAATTTCTCCTAGCTTACTAAAGATACCCAGCACAAAAGTATTTTTATAAGAGGTCCGCTCAGTTGTGTATCAATATTGTGTGTATTTTAAAAATAAATTGGGGGTGGAAAATGTCACTGGAAGTGATGCTGGGCTTGTCTCTATTTTTGCTAACCAGTCATCACGGGACAAGTGTTAAGCCAGAGCAAGACATTCTGGCCAAGCCTCCCTTGAGCCTAACTTGACCTGGCTTGGCCACCTCTACCTCTAGCCAGCACTGGCTTTTTAGCTGATGGCGTCAAGATTTCTGTGGCCATACTTTCAGTGTTAACAAGCAATGCTGGACAAGAGGGTCAGTCACCTGAATCGCAAAACCAGTACCTATTATTAACCAGAAATGAGTGTGAGGTGGCTCCATGATTTTGTCCCAGTGGCGCACATTTGTCAGCTCCCATACTTTCTGTATTTTGTGTTCAGAGCAGCTTTCTTGAAAGGGTGAGCAAGGCCTCTTATTTTGAGTTTTTAAGGCCAGAAAAAAGCTGGTCTAAAATTTTTTTGCACATACACCTGCATATAAGGGGGACTAATCCAGACCCTCATTGGCATTCTCAACAACGCCATATACTACTTTTACTGTTACACTCACTGGAGTGGGAATAGTAATTTTTACCCCTACACTATCCAACACTTACCCTACTGTTTCACGCACTGGACTGGGAATAGTAATTTTTATCCCTACACTATCCAACACTTACCCTAAAAGTAGTATGTGTTGTAATGGTATGCGTTGTAATGGAATGCGTTGTAATGGAATGCGTTGTAAATGTATTTTCTAAAAATGCGTTGTGATGGCAAGCGTTGTAAAATCATATGTTGTAATGGATGTTGCAACATAAAAACTGTGTTGTAAAGGCATGTGTTGTAAATGTTTGTGTTGTAATGTCATACATTTGTGCTGCAAATGTTGACCTCTGGTACCTTCCAACCAACCACTGCCAGAGTAGGTGAAGTCTCACAGTCATCCTTCTCCAGGTTCCTCCCGACTGTGTTAGATTCCATCATCAGCCTGATGCCGCAGCACCTACGCTTCACCAACACTGTGCAAGAACAACTTGACAACAAGCAAGGCTTCTATGCCATTGCTGATTTTCCACATGTATTGTGGGCAATTGACTGCACCCATGTGCAATCTGTGCCTCCTGCGGACACTGTGCAGATATACAGGAAGAGGAAGCACACACACTCAATGAACGTGCAGGCAATCGTGGACCACCTGGGCCTGTTAATCAAAGTTGTTGCAAAGTTTCTAGGGTGTGTGCATGACTCCTACATCTTTTGCCAATCAATCATCAACCAGCGGTTTGAGAATGGCACATATGAAAATGGACTGCTTGTTCGTAAGTACAAACTGAACACGGCACACACTCAAGTCCCCAATCCTGTAGCTCAAATATGTGAAGATGCACTTGTAGCAAATGTAATACCATATACCTTTTAACAGGTCCAACTACTATACACAAATACCCAATGACAAATAATCAAGACACATGTAACTGGCCCAACAAGGGAGTAGCCCAGAAAATCTCTCACAAACCACTATGCCACTCTCGGAATATAGACTTTGCAGAACTCCTCAGACAAAAATTGAAATGAATCAATGCAGCACATGCCACAAGACATATGCTTCTGCTGGGCTACATCCACCCTGAAATAAAAACAAGTACCATATGTACAACAAGAGGACAGATCACTCTGCTATCCCCGGTGATGGTGCACAATTAGCTGACATGCAAAAACACAGTCAGCCATGCACCATGCTGCAAGGGTGCCTGCCTCATGGGAATTCAAATATTGCTGCATGAAGGCAGCCCCAACTGCACACAAACAATCACCAACGTTGATTAAACATCAGTCTGGGTCATGTCAGAATGGAGCATGCATAGAAAGAGCATACAAACAATAGAAATCTAAATCTCACAACATGTTGTGTCTCCATATGACTCCCCTGGTGAGGTATAGCAATCTGATGCACATATGTAGCCAAATAAATGTGTGTTAAGTGGGAACACACATGGCAATATCTATGGGCATTATCACAACATGCATACAGGCAGAGTCAAAGATAACTAATGCCCAGGGACATCAATACACATGTCCGTTTTAAAGTACACCAGTTAGCAGTGCTACCGTCACTCAAAGACTGACCCACCTTGGGGACAAGGAGGATGTAACAAATTCACACTGAGTAAAACGTTTAGCAGCCAAGTATTTTCGCTCTCAGCTACCCTCAGCACAATAACTCCCAATGACGTATCTTGCTGATGTTCAAGCATAGTAATCTGCCAAAAGTCAAGGTGGCTGCTTCACCAGGCCCATGCGCCAAGGGTGTACCCTAAAAAATATGTGAATAAGTGATGTCCTGTTGGTGTAATGGCCCTGTAAATAACCCCAAATCTTTTTTGAGTGACCCAGACATCCTGAAAGTCTCAACATGGAAGTAATACACAGGATTTGGCCAATGGCATCATGGTGATGTGTAGGCTGTTAAGTATGGCAAGTCAATTTCAGTGATGTAGGTTAATTGTCTGAACCACCACGTGACAAAGCAGAAATTACAAAGTTGCACAATGCACACACACCAAAAAAACTACTCTGCAAACACAGCAGGCACAAATACTAATGAATATATCTCTTCATTATCTGTTTCAGGTAATCAAGCATATGCACTCTCACCATGGCTGATGACCCCCATCAAAGTGACCCACACACAGGCGCAGAGAGTCTAAAATGTTGCACTGGGACGCACAAGGCTCAACGTTGAATGGACCTTTGGAGTCCTTAAATCAAGGTTCCGGTGCATTGACATTTTGGGGGGGAGACTCCTGTACTGGTCTGCAAAATTATACTGGCTTGTTGCATTTTGCACAGCATCTGTGTACGGACAAACACACCATTGCCAGAAGACCATGAGGAGCAGGACAATCAGGAAGATGGCCAGGACGAAGAAGCTGATGCAAGACACGCCACAGCTTCTGCTGCGGGAACAGCAAGGAGGGATGCCATCATCCGCAATTTATTAACTAATCACTGTTAACAAATGTCCCGTCACAAGAATTTATTTATAGTCCACAGACTGTTATTCTGAAAAATAAAATATCAGTACAACAATGTCTTGCATGCTTGGTTTGTGACTTCTGAAGTTGATCAATTTGGTAAGTTAAAGTTAACAAAACAACAGTGCCACACAGCTCTCACACCTAGCAGGGGACATGACACCAATTAAAGGAAGAGTTGGAATGGAACAACGTATTAGGCATCTAAGCCATTTACTGTGCATGGCCCCTCAGTGAGAATCAATAACGGTGTGTTGTGTCTTCACAGGAGCACCTACAGGTCTGTTTACATACAAGAGCATAGTACAACATACACTGTAGTCTACTGCATCATTGTAGCTGTGGCCACATAGCTAAAAACCATCATAATAGGTTAAATACAACATATCTGTGAATTCCATGACACAGGAAAAAAGGTAACTGACAACATTATCAAATATACATCACTAATCTGCACTGCATCCACTTGTGGGTGTGGAGGATGAATTTACAGAGGATAGTACAGATACAGTAACTGATGTATCAACACAGCAAGGAATGCTACAAACACCAAGCATACACAATAAAACGACAACAGAAAGTGGGAATACCTCCAAAGATGACACATGTTTCTATTGGAATGACAAATAAGCTCGTCATGCATCACTAACACTGTGCATGAACAATCCAACAATACAGTAGTGATCTGACAATACTATAGTCACATAAGCACAGACAATGACACATATGTCAGCCATGGGCATACTGGTAAGACAGCAGCCCACAACAATGTGTATGTAGAACCATGTACCTGCCACTGCAATGTCAATAAAGTGTGGATGCCCCATGCACAACACCATGAGTGTGTCATGGCAATGAATGGGTAGAATGGGCTACATCCTCATCCAATAACTCTTGCTCTGTGTTGACACCCCCAAGACAGAGAACAGACATACTCATGTGTGATGTGCTACGGGGAATACAATAAGTACAGCCCAAACATGCTAACAACATGCAACCTATGACAACAGGAATGGACATTATTTTGGGTAATTTGGACATAAACATAATTATTTTAGCCCCCTGAAGGTACACCATCTTGAACTGGATTATCACTACAAGTTTTCTCATGTCAATTGAGTTTGTAAATTTGCACTTCAGCACAACTACAACAATCAAAATAGCCACACTGCTACAGGCACAGTTGAACACTTAGACAAACATGCTACTAAGAATAAATGATAATGTTGCACAATGTTGTATCTCTCAAGCAATGTACAAATAATCCTCATGGAATGGTGTTAGGCAAGCTGGCCATCCATCATGTATGGTTCATGTAGCAGTCCAGTGTGGACAACAAGCCACTACATTCCAGTCAGAAGTATGCCTGACAGAAATATCTGTCCCAATAGCATCCATTGAAATCCTACGTACACCCAAGAGCTCAATAACATTTGGGAATGATATGCTGCACCACATGTTTGCCTCATGAATGGCAACATTGGCAAGCAGATCACATGTTCCATATTGTCCCTGGAAAACCAGGTAATGTGCAGATACAACCCCTGGTCCTCTCCTGCTTCACACCCAACCATCTCCCGACCTTGAAAACAAAAACCAGGCCTCAAATCACAATATACTCTCTGAGTCACTGACTCAGCCAGCCTAATCCTTGGTCAGTCCAGATCATACAAGTCTGGGTACAGGATTGTACTCTAAGTATGCATTTGAACCTACAGATAGAGGAGATGCAATTGCATCCTCTCAGTTGCCTAATCATAGGTTCCCTGTATCACAAGTCTTGCAGAGTAGAGAGGCCTCACCCTCGACATTGATGGACAGCACAACCTACTCGAGCATAATGACATTGAGAGGCACTTAAAGAAATAGGATTTCTCCTCTGTCAAACCAGTGTCCACTTGCTGCATGTCATGCAATGCACACCACCCTCTGTACATGATCAGTAGCATCTTGAATGATCAACACAGCAAGTTGCACAATGCGTACTTCTCATGTCAGCAATGTGTAAACCTTTAACATGCCAGTCTTGGTCACCAGGTAATGGTCACTGCTGATGCACTGATGGCAAGAGCCAGGGCCAACTTTCTCACGTACAACGCAGGCATTGACATCAACGTCAGTCTGCTGTACCACTGCAGTATCTGTGTCTAGCCACCTTGGTCTCATACAAAAGCACAGTGTGGTCTCCAGGCCATGCGGACTGGTTGCACTTACAGGCATTGATATAACATGTTTGTACATGGCTCAGTGGGGCTTGTTGACCTATGCATTCTGCTATCTGTCACACACATTTAACTATGCATTATCTGAGGTGTCCCTGTAAGCTCTTGTAGCCATTAGGAGATCTGGGATGGCACACTAATATCAATAAATTGTACTGCTATCTGTCCGGCCTAATATCATTGTCCTTACCAGCTACTATTTCCATATTGTTGTGATGCTAGACTGATTTTAAAATGTTGCTTGCACAAGAAGATCCTTACACCATGTAAAGTCTGGTTTTGCATATTTTGAAATGGTGACAATGGATCTGGTCAGTAGACACCGGTCATAGATCATGTCATGCCTAGCACAGCATGAAATGCGTAGACCAATCTCTTGAAAATATAGCCATGAGTACCTTTGTGCAAACCATTGTCAATGTGCACCTCTGTGCCTCCAGCTAATCCAGTGTTCTTCAATCTGTGGGGCGCGCCACCATCCCAGGGGGGGCGCGGACTCCGCTCGAAAATCTTCCCTTTGTTTCTTGTTTTCCACTGTCCCACGCCAATGTTCTCACCCATTTCAAATGGAGATTTTTGATTGGCTGCTGCTCCCGTTTTCTCCAATCAGCACGCAGGGGAGGGGGGGAGATGTTGGGCTGATAATTGGCCATAACGGAGGTTTTGATCATTATGCGTGCCTTGTAGAAGCCTCCTCGCACACAGCGATTTATCTGCGCATTGCTGCACTGCAGGGAAGCACTTTAGTCTGTCTGCAGGTGACCTCGTGACCTCGTTAGTATTCATACCACTCAATACATATGGCAATCACACCAAACGCAAACAAATCACCCGCACACACACCTGTGTAAGGTTTTCAATATGCTTTCATTCTGGGTGGCGTGGCCTTCATTAGTGGAGCTTCCTTTTGCATTGCCATGATATGTTTCCCTTTCTCTTTCTGAACGACGCGTAAGTAATTTACCGAGTGCTCACTCACGGAAGAATGGACTGCTTGGTGGAGACAATTGGGAGGTTATGGAGGATATTTACGTGGCAAAACGGATCGGGTAATAGTTCGTCCTCCAAATGTAAGTGCCTCAAGACGTAGCTGCGCAAGGCAGGTGGAGTTGGACGGGGGCTGGCACTTATGTCCTGGATGCTACAGGGCTGCCCTGCAACGTGGTTATCATTCACCCACTCTGGAACCCTTCTGTGCTGTCGGATTTCAGTGCTGGGCTGCACTGTTTCAGTCGTACATGAATTACTATTGCACGGTTTGCAAAGGGATGGTGTGAAGCTGGCAATGATGTTGGTTTTTCCTTTTTTTTTTCGTTTTCTTTTTTTTTTTATTGCAATATTAATACAGGGGCGGACTGTATTTGAAATAAAAATGTCCTAGTATTTCCAATATGCAGTTTATCACCATCCCCAACACTCTGTCTCCATACTATCCAGAATGCCGTTTCATTTTGCTTATAAATATGACAGGTTGGGGATAAATAATATTTTAACATGTACGATTATTTCATGTTAGAAATGGAGGGTCAACAATAAATACGTCCGAGTGATCACCAGAGTACAAACTTTGCAGGAAGTCACACAACCGATGTCCTGGGATACCCTGTTCCAACGCCCATTTGTGTCTTTGTTTGCAATTTAAAAAGAAGTGCAATAAAATTAATAAATTGCTTCCCTGTTTGTGCGAACAGCTTTACGTTGGAGGTCCTTTTTAAACAATCTGCACACATACCCTGTTATCATAAAAATAATCCTGAAAGGTAAAATATGAAAACTGGTGACAAATACAGTCACATGGCTACAGTTCAAAAAACATAGGGGGCACGAATAAAAGAGCAATTTAAGCAACATATATTGCTATGTCACAAAAAACGATTTAAAATGCATTGACAAAGAATTTTAAAAAAACTGAATAAAACGGAGTTGTTGGACGATAAGTACATAAAGAGAGTCTTGGGACAGTCCTTCACAGGTGAGTCAGTTTGGGGGCCTCTTGCATTCTTCCCTGAGAAGGCTGGTGAGAGTGACATAAATAATTAATTTACTCTTAATTTCTATGCAGGTAAGTACTTAATCAATAATAACTCAATCGGAAATGAAAGAAAACAGAGTCCGTGGTGTTAGAGTTCTTAGGGGTTTTATTCCTTAAAAAGGAATGGTCATGGCCAAGATATCATGTTCTGACCACCACACAGGGTGTCAGAAGGGATAGAGCGCGCTACATTTTATTAACAGTACATAGCTTATATACTTATTGTACACCATTGAAAATAGTATAGAAGGCGTAACAGCTGAGAGAAGACAAGATAACAGTTTACACGTAGTACATGTGCGTAATCAAGAGGCGTGAACTAGAGGTGTGTTCAGGAAACGTCACTGATAGGTGTCACAAAGGGGTGGCACTAACAGAAAATGTGGCAATGTCAGCAGAAATCGGAAGCTTGGATGCGCGCGCAGCTGCATGACGTGTAATTGGAGGGGTGCAGGGGACTTGACATTTACACTGACGGAAAGAGACAAGAGTCTGGCATGTCAGATCAACTTGTGCTTCTATCATATCTGATATCTGATGTTTAGGAACTAAGCTATCTGGGCAGAAAGGTCTCTAGAGCAGAAGCTATTCTATACTTGCTGTGGATGCGTGTATAAGCGCCTGGGTGTCTGTATGAGAAGCGTGGGGGCATGGGGCCTTCCATGGAAGCATGGCAACGAAGCTATGAATTACTTGCACAGAGACAGGTCGGCCCTTTAGCCCTGTAGCTGAGGAAGGATGTTTACTGAAGCTAGCAGGCAGGAATGTATTTTCGGGGAGGGAAACAGATAACTCGAAGGTTATAGTCAATCTTGGCAGGCAGCAGGCTGAGCCGAGCGCGAGGGGCCGCGCTGAAAGTAAGTCAGAGTTCACGAGTACAGGGGCTGCCTGGGCAGAGATTCTCGGAGTCAGAAGCCAGAAAAGAGGTTCGGTGGCAGAGATTCGGGGCCTACTTCAGCCAGGGCTGGAAAACGTAGGAGCACACTACAAAAAGACGTGGGCATAGCATACTTAGGAACGGACCATTCGACCCATTCATGGTGGGTCTGAAAGAGGACATGTTAACGTTGGACGCAAATGTATTTGCGTCTTCATAGCTGACACAGGAGGGAAGTTACATGCACTTTAACTCGTACATGGAGACGGTGGGGTACTCGCTAGGGAACACAACTTGACCATAAAATTTAGATTACCTCATTCCCTCCTTGTTCCCTACGGACCCTTCATGATATATCGATCATCATAAATCGATCGGTTTGTTCTTGTAACATTATATGTTCATCTTTCCTTCTTTGACGATTTGAGAGAAAACTGGAATGTTCAATGCACGATGTGGCACACAGTCCACATATCGCTGGTCCACATTGTAGGCACAGGCAGCAACTGAATACTATGACTAGGCCAATGCCTAGGAAGGATAGGATCTTCCATCCCCAAGCTGTTAACGTTGTCCAGAACCAACCGGACCAAGTCCAGGTGCCTGGATTCTGATGTATCTGATTCGCAATTTTATGCAGACGGGTAATAGCTTGATAGACAGATGGTGCATTTTGTGGGATGAAAACGCAGCAACTTGACCCGATGACCTTACAGGCTCCACCTCTATCTGCCAAGATGACGTCAATAACAAGACGATTTTGAAGGACAACAACCCGCATAGCAGATTGCTCCTCTGTTAAGTTACCTAAGGCGGAGGCAGTTTCATGTACTACTGCTTCAAGTGTTCTAGTTAATCTACGTATTAATTTACTGTTTTGGACAGGTCCTAGGAAGAAAAAGAATCCTTTATTGAAATCAGTGTACTGTTCCCATGCCGTTTCTGTGTAGTCCACAAGTGGAATATTTCTTTTGGGTCTATTCGGTACTAGATTCGTATTTCTATGGTAATCTGGGGGAGCTAAAAAAACAGGTGGCAGAAGGAATGCAATATAACAGGTACCATCCCAGTCTGGAGGCAAACGTATGTATGCGGTATGACCACAAACAAAATAAGAGTGACTGATAGCTTTGAAAGACGATTTACCCTGATCACTGAATTCGACCACAGTAGTGCATTTACTATGACCTACGTGTACTGAACCTTTCTTGCTAACACATAATTCACCTGTGACTGGTAATACTAACATATGGGGCAGAACTGGAGCAGCCTCGGATTCAACAGTAAGGATCATAAGGCTAATTGTGTAATTACCTAATCCATATACTTCATTTTCTAGATCAGTTCCTATTCGAGTGGGAAGTCCCTCTTTATCAGGATAACAGACGTCGAGCAGGACTAAGTTCAAGTTTCCCCAAACCCAGCCCCCATCGAAAACAGCAATATCAGGATCTAAGGAATTAATTATTTTAAACCATGCACCACAGGAGCCATTGTGAGTGAACGGGTACGGAAAGAGGGGCAGAGCTCCCTTGTAATTCTGGTAGGGAGGGAGTCGGCCACATATCCAGCAGTCGGTAGCATTGTTTGTCTGATGGGAGTGGTGTAACATACTAATGAATGTATTGTTGCGCAGCGCAAGTCTGTAAGAGAGTTCGTGTGCAGGAAGTTCACTAAAAGTGTGTTCAGCAGAGGCATTGTAAACAGATTGTTCACGCCTGAAAATAGGCCAATATATAGGTAGCAGAATGCTGGCAATAATAATTAGAATACTTAGAAAAAACATTATTAACAACGTCACTATACAGTGACTACGCAGTGATTTACAGTATGTACGTTTCTTTGCTTCTCTCTCTCTCTCTCTATCTCGATCTAGGGGATACATGTCAGAAACTATTTAACCGATTCACCTAGGGGAGGACTTAAACAATTAAACTGTCTGACTTGCTAGATCGGAGTTTCATACGATATTGTTCTTGGGGAGTCTTTTCTCGTTCAGACACTGTAAAGTCTTTTCTTTCAACACGGTCTTTGGTGGGGGTGGACGAGTCAGAGTCCTGTTTTAGTCCGTTTTTTAGTTCATTGCAAAGTTTGATGTGACTCGTGTGGACCCACCCCTTTCTCCCCTCTATCTTTACGGCGGTCCTCGTGGTGAGAAGAACGGTCTTCGGGGACTTCCAGCGGGGCTCCAGCGGACTTTTCCGGTCGAAATTCCGGACGAGTACCAGATCCCCAGGACGGACCTCGTGCTGCTTTACATCAGTGTTGTCAGGAAAAGCTGCGGCAACCTGTGAACGACATGATTGGAGTGCAGACATCAAGGAGGCAAGGTAATCTGTCAACATATTGCAATCAACATCAGTGATTTTCTTCGGAATGGGCGTCCCCCACATATTCGGTGGTCTGCCAAAGACCACTTCGTACGGGGATAGCCCTGATCTTGAATGGGCGACCATTCTCATGTAGAATAGTGCCACGGGCAGGGCGATTATCCAGTCGACCCCCTTTTCCTGACAGATCTTTGCAAGGCGTATTTTTAGTGTCTGATTATGCCTTTCTACAAGGCCTGCTGCTTCGGGATGTCGGACACAGTGGAACCTCCACTGATATCCTAGCAAAAGGGAAACCTGTTTCATCAACTCGGACGAGAATGGCTGTCCGTTATCTGAATACACGACACGGGGCAAACCGTACCGTGGGAAGAATTCACGAACCAACTGTCGGGCAGTGGTCGGAGCAGTGTAGTCTGGAACTGGGTATGCTTCGGTCCAGCGGGACAGAGCACAAACAACTACAAGGACATATTTGAATCCTCGACAACTGTTCATCTGGATATAATCCATCTGGAGGACTTCAAAAGGGTGATCGGGAGGATGAAATCCACCTTGTTCTACAGGGACGCTTTTCCCTGGATTGAACTGACAACAGATCATGCAAGTACGCACTTTCTGTTTTGCTGCTGCTCGTAAGTGTTTGTTGTACCAGAGATTCTGTAAACTGTCTAACATCGCTTTCTCTCCTAGATGTGCCGGGCTATGTGCTGTATTTATCATGACTTGAACCATTGAGTCAGGGAGAAACCATATAGATTTTTCCTTCGTTATCCAACCTTGATCTGTCTGAATCCCTCCTAGTTCAGTCCATTTCTTTATTTCATCTGGAGTAGCATGTGTCTGGATATCAATTACGTCTAGGGCGGGATCTCTAACTGTCATACACTTTGTCGGTACTATTGTCTTTGTCACATCAGTAATCTGGGTGTGAGTCAGTGCTGTATGTTTTGCTGTCTGGTCTGCCAGGTCGTTACCCTGGGACACAGAATCTGTAACTTTAGTATGTGCTTTACACTTCATGACTGATATGCCCGAAGGCAAATGTATTGCTTCTAACAGTGCTTGAATGAGGGGACCGTGTTGAATCTTGGCCCCATGAGAGGTCAGGAAACCTCGTTCTTGCCAGAGGACTCCGAAGTCGTGTACAACTCCGAAGGCATAACGGGAATCAGTGTATATGTTAACATTTCTGTTCTTGGCTAGAATACAAGCTCGGGTCAGAGCGATGAGCTCTGCTGCTTGAGCAGACAGTGTGTCAATACGATGTGTTTCTTTAACTTCAGTTTCAGTGGTCACGGCATATGCGGCCACTAATTCTCCTGTACTTGTTCTCATGCATGAACCGTCCACATAAAGTGTCAGGTCTGGATTCGTCAATGGAACATCTGTTAAATCTCGTCTAGGCTTTGTTACTGCATTAATGATTTCTATACAATCATGTGGGGCTGGATCTGTCATAACTGTTGGTAACAGTGTTGCGGGGTTCAGGATACTGCAGCGTCTGATTTCTATGTGTGGCTGGAATAGTGTTAATTCATAACCTGTCAGTCGTGCTATAGTCAAGTGTTGAGTCTGGGTTCTGTTTAACAAAACCTCTACAGAATGTGGTACTTGAACTGTTAACTGATGACCTAAAACAATTGAATCACTCTGTCGGATTGCTAATGCTGTTGCTGCTACTGACTTCAAGCACGCAGGCAGTGCCTGGGCTACTGAATCCAATGTACTAGAAAAATAAGCGCAAGGCTTATGTGAACCTGCTTGATCTTGAGTGAGGACAGACAACGCTGTACCATCACGTTCTGTAACAAAAAGTGTAAACGGTTTGCTGTAACATGGTGTCGCTAAAACTGGTGCTTGACATAAGACTTTCTTTAAGTCTTCAAAAGCTTGTGTGTGTTCCTGAGTCCAAGGGAGGGCAGTCGAAGTTGCTGCCTCCTGTGTCGTTAACTGGATGAGTGGCTTGGCTAGAAATGCATACTGGGGAATCCATTGTCTGCAGTACGAGGTGAGGCCTATGAAGGCCCGCACTTCCTTTTGTGTCTGGGGTTCTGGCATATTTGCAATTAACTGAATGCGATCAGGAGTGAGCTGTCTCCCCACTTTGGACAGCAAGTGACCCAAGTACACAACTTGCTGAACACAGAATTGTAGCTTCGAAGGAGACACCTTGTGTCCCTTGTCGGCCAGAAATTGTAGAACTGTCAGTGATGCTTTTTCACATTCGGGCTCACTTCGTGCGGTGATCAGCAGATCATCGACGTATTGCAGTAAAGCGGTGTTAACTGGCATTTGAATACAATCTAGTTGTCTTTTCAGTGCTTGACTATAGATGCTGGGGCTTTCTGTGAATCCTTGAGGTGCGCGCGAAAATCTGAAGCTGCGTCCATTTAAACTGAATCCGAAGAGATATTGGCTCTCTGGATCAATAGGCACGCTGAAGAAGGCGTTCTTGAGATCAATTACAGTAAAGAACGTTGCTTCTGAATCAATAGCAGTCAATAGGGATGAGATATCGGGGACCACAGGATACTGTGGAATAATGCATTTATTTAATTCTCGAAGATCAATCACCAGCCGATATACTGGCGGTGCATTGGGATCTGTACGTTTAAGAATCGGAATGATGGGTGAATTACAGATATTGGAGTCGGTCTCGACGACCACTCCTTGGGCAATGAGCTCGTCAATGATTTTCAGTAAAGCCACTACAGCATCGGGTGGTAACTTGTATTGTCTGATTCGGGGTAATACAACACCTGCCTTGAGTGTAACGCGGTATGGTGTAATGTGCATACAGCCTACATCAGTTGGGCCTTTTGCCCACAAGTAATCTGGTACATTTTTCAATCTGACATCAAATTCACGCAGAACATAATGACCCTTGAAATCCCGCAGAAAGAGTCTAACCCCCTCCGGGGAACAGCATATTATAGCTCCTAGAGCCTTCAAGGTTTTAATTCCTAACAGATTTTCTGGACATGATTTAGTAAGTAACAAATCTGTAACACGCGATAATGGACCCACAGCCAGGGGGACTGGTTCGGATACTTCATTTACAATAGGTTGTCCTGAAAAACCAAGGGAAACATTTTGTGAGCCTGAGAGGGGTGCCCCTGGAACTTCATCATGGCTTATTGTAGTGCGACTTGCCCCTGTGTCAATTAAAAACTTTCTGTCTTTTCCCAATACTTGACTGTGTACATAAGGACCTTCTTGATCTACAGGAATCTCAATAAGAGGCAAGCCACCTTCCCTCTCTAGGCTGTTTCTTGTATATCGTGAATATTCGGGGTAAGCGGACTGGGCATATTGGTACATCTGCTGTGAAACTTGCTGAGTGGCGGCAATGGGCTGTTGCTGTGGTACTGCTACGGTCTGTGCTGGAGTCGAGGAAACATGCATAGGCTGTGTACTCTGTGTATTCTGTGAAGACTGATACTGGTTATGGTCTTGTCTAGGCGGATGCGGTCTTTCTTTAGTTTTACCTGTCGCTATGTTATGTTTCAGAACTGGGCATTCATGTACGTAGTGACCTGGCTGCTTGCAGTAATTACATGTCCCTTTAACGGGAGCTGCAGTGTGACTGGTCTGGGTCGTACCTTTTCTGTGACCGTCGGATGGAACCGTTTGTGCTACTAACATTTTCATTTTCGTGTCTTTCATACGTTTCTGTTCCTGATCTTGTTCTTCTCTAATTCTGTTCTGATGATATTGTAACATCTGTAACATCTGTGATGGCGTATTTGCTTGCCATGTACTCTCAACCTTGTATACACGGTTTTTAACTAACGGTAGGGAATTCTCGACTAACTTTGATACATAAAGATGCGGGTACGACTCACTACTTGGCTGGAGGCCACTATTAATAATAAAACATTTCTCGAATCTTGAATAGAAGTCACTAGTATCTTCATCATGTTTCTGTTTACAGGACGAGATGGCGTCCCAATCTTCCTTTCTAGTTGTCAATAATCTGGGCAGAACCTGTACTATCAAACCTGGTAATGCTTTAGTTTTGTCCCCAAGGCCTAACCCTGGGACCCGTTTCTTTTCTTCGTCCTCTATTTCTGCCCAGGCAATCTTTGTGTCTCCCACCTCCCATTCCTTTTCCTTTAATTTCTCAAATATACCTGTAGGCAATAATACCTTCAACATTTTCATGATATCATCATACGTGTAATCCCCCATTAGTAACATGTCTTTAAGCTCTCTATGAAAACCTGCAGGGTCTTTATCATGGTATGGTACTAGTTTCTTCATTTCTAACAGTTCTAATTTAGTCAGAGGCGTGTGTACATACACGCGTTTCAAAGTTTTATCCTCACCCATAACAGGGTGCACTTCTCGTAAGGGGTTCTGACTTTCAATACCACCCCCGCATTGCATGTGGTACATTTTTCTTTCTGGAGGTGGGGCGGGAACATATTCAGAGCTTACAAAGGTATCATATCTATGTCGCTGTTCTAGAATTATTTGAATTAGTTTGGTACTTAAGCCTCTCCATCTATCCATCAGTAGTGCTTCTAGTGTTTCATGTAAGGGACCTGGATCAGAATAGTGCTTTCTGTATTTGATAAGAAGGTGCTGAATCATGTATACACCTGCTAATTTCTGTTCGTCGGGGGAGAGGTTCAGAAATGTCTGCGCCACTGTGTCATCATTATATATGTCTGCATTTTCGGCCCATGATACAGCTGATCGGGCTAGTTCTTGTTCATCCATAGAATTGAGTACATGGTACCCAACTCGATCTCGAAGCCGTTTATCAGTTTCCTGGAACTGATGCTCGGCAGAATTCGGATTTGTCAAGGCAGAGAAGAAAACTCTCTTGCTCTCTGGACGGATACCCTTCCTAAGGTAAGTTCCCTTACCTACATATGCTATGGTGCCTACATTTCTTTCGGATTCTTCCTGTTCTTCTTCCTCCTCGGAGGAAGCCTTTTCGTTCCCTTTCTCGTGTACTGCTATCACTGCTTTCCTAATCTTCTTGTACATAGAGGCTATGCAATTCTGTCTGTCATGTTTTCCTTCAGCTATATTTTGACCCCACTTGTTCAATGCATCTAATTCACTCTGATCTGTTCCGGGCCTGTCTCGTTCTCTTATTAGACAATTTATGAAAAATCGTAGTATCAGCGCTTGCATGTCAACTTTCTGTTTCTCCATGGCATCCTTAATACTGTCAGGGTCCTTTCCTGTCTGTACAAACTCATATATTCTATCTAGACGCTCCTTCATTCCTACATAACATAACAAGTTATCAGTAGCAGATCTTAACCGTAATGATGCCAATATCATTAAATCGTCCTTTCCGGGTACTGGATCATATCTGCAAACTGACATATTTTCTTTTAATGTGTCAAGGCGGGATGAATTAGAGGAGTGGGGAGACCTGTACGTAAAAGGACTCTGCATACCTCTGAGATTGAATCTGTGAGTCGGTGGCGGGGTCTGAGGACCCGCAGTCGCACCTCCTGAAACAGAAGCTTGTGCATTACCTCCCTGCGGAGTCTGTATCTGAACTTGAATTTGTCGTTTAGGTGGATCAGGCAAACGTGGTTTCGGTAGGTCAGTTTTGAGTACGGGAAGCGGCGGGGCTGGCGGAACAGGGGAGGTCTGTTGCGGTACCGGCGGAACGTGACCTGGGGGTGGAGTGCCACCCCCGTCCCTGTCAGTAGGCAGGGCACGAACAGGCAGATTGGTGTAAGCTGGTGCTACATCCTCTAAGTATGAGTTTAGGAATATGTCTTTAGTAGTCTTGTGCATTACTTTAGTTGGAACTAATGGTGACGGCAAATTTTTCGGTATTTCTGAAATGGCGTCAGGTGTACCCTCGGTCAAAAGATACATGTTGTTCACTTGGCTATTTCGGATGCGATCTATTTGTTCTGATTTTACTCGAATTCCTTTCGGCACGTTTATGTGATTCCTTACGCCAAAATTCTATGGCGTCTTTCTGAGATTGTCTGGCTTTCTTTTTCCGTAATGCTTCTTCTACCTTTATGATGCATTCGGCATCCCATGTTCCGTTAACTGGCCATCGGTATCTTTCCTCTAGGTGCTTTGTATAATCGGTCCATAACTCTAGATACAATATGGCGTCTATGCCATGTTTGTTATACATGAAATTACCTGGAGTGTCCCTAGGGGGGATCGGAATTTCTTCCTCTAACATCCCTTTCCTAGTTCCTATCTGCTTTAACTTGTTGAAAAACGGCATTGTGCCTACTTGATACTGAAATGCTCGATCCTTGATACTTAATTCTGAATGTAACTAGTTATACAAGAAAACACAATAATGCACAAGAAAAAACAGTCACATTCATACCACGACATTAATCACAAAAAACGTTTAAAACATAGATGACTACCCCACTATACTAGATGTACTGCTCAACAGTACAGATACACTGGTGTAACAGTGCAAAATTTCAGAATACTAGATATACTGCTAAACAGTACAGATACACTGCCTAAAAACAGTGCAGACCGGACTTGTGTACCCAAACCCGTCTAGATACGTCCCAGCAATGGTACTCACCGGGAAGCACGGAAACAGAAGGCCTCGGAAAACTCGACTGGACTCGACTCGATACTTCGGAAAACTTCGGAAACCTGGTGGGCCTCTTGACACCTCGGACCTTGCTTCTTTCGGCTAGGCTCTGGTCGGGATCCTCCGCACTCCTCACCGCCTCGTCTGGGCACTGATCGCAGTCTTCGTCACCTCCGTGGGTCAGAGGGAGATGCAGGAAATCCTGCCGGTACGCGTATGTTCCATCTAACTGATGGCAGGGGACAGAGCTTGCAATGCGCCAACCGGCGCGTGAGGTGGGGGAGGAGTCCCTGTTCGGGCGCCAAATGACGTAAATAATTAATTTACTCTTAATTTCTATGCAGGTAAGTACTTAATCAATAATAACTCAATCGGAAATGAAAGAAAACAGAGTCCGTGGTGTTAGAGTTCTTAGGGGTTTTATTCCTTAAAAAGGAATGGTCATGGCCAAGATATCATGTTCTGACCACCACACAGGGTGTCAGAAGGGATAGAGCGCGCTACATTTTATTAACAGTACATAGCTTATATACTTATTGTACACCATTGAAAATAGTATAGAAGGCGTAACAGCTGAGAGAAGACAAGATAACAGTTTACACGTAGTACATGTGCGTAATCAAGAGGCGTGAACTAGAGGTGTGTTCAGGAAACGTCACTGATAGGTGTCACAAAGGGGTGGCACTAACAGAAAATGTGGCAATGTCAGCAGAAATCGGAAGCTTGGATGCGCGCGCAGCTGCATGACGTGTAATTGGAGGGGTGCAGGGGACTTGACATTTACACTGACGGAAAGAGACAAGAGTCTGGCATGTCAGATCAACTTGTGCTTCTATCATATCTGATATCTGATGTTTAGGAACTAAGCTATCTGGGCAGAAAGGTCTCTAGAGCAGAAGCTATTCTATACTTGCTGTGGATGCGTGTATAAGCGCCTGGGTGTCTGTATGAGAAGCGTGGGGGCATGGGGCCTTCCATGGAAGCATGGCAACGAAGCTATGAATTACTTGCACAGAGACAGGTCGGCCCTTTAGCCCTGTAGCTGAGGAAGGATGTTTACTGAAGCTAGCAGGCAGGAATGTATTTTCGGGGAGGGAAACAGATAACTCGAAGGTTATAGTCAATCTTGGCAGGCAGCAGGCTGAGCCGAGCGCGAGGGGCCGCGCTGAAAGTAAGTCAGAGTTCACGAGTACAGGGGCTGCCTGGGCAGAGATTCTCGGAGTCAGAAGCCAGAAAAGAGGTTCGGTGGCAGAGATTCGGGGCCTACTTCAGCCAGGGCTGGAAAACGTAGGAGCACACTACAAAAAGACGTGGGCATAGCATACTTAGGAACGGACCATTCGACCCATTCATGGTGGGTCTGAAAGAGGACATGTTAACGTTGGACGCAAATGTATTTGCGTCTTCATAGCTGACACAGGAGGGAAGTTACATGCACTTTAACTCGTACATGGAGACGGTGGGGTACTCGCTAGGGAACACAACTTGACCATAAAATTTAGATTACCTCAAGAGGACAGGTCTGTGTATGTGGGGTGAGGGTGAGGGTCGCACTGTCCATGGTGGTGGCTGGAGGCCATGGACCCAGGGCCACCATAGTCCATGCTGGCCGAGGAAGGGTGGGAGAGATGGGTTAAACCAAAAATGGAGGGCCCCGAGTTAGTCATGCTTTCCACATAGCTGTTGCCCACGTAGACGGGGCTGCCCTGTAAATGCGGATTTCCATAGCCATTGTTGCCCTGCAGTCAGTGGGCCTCGTACTCCGGCGTGACAGCTGCCGTCCCCGAGTACCTCTTCTGGGGAGGCGGGCAGTTGTTGAGGGGAGGCGGATATGACGTGTGCAGGTAATAGGCGTTCTGGTGTGACTTGGTGAAGGACGGGGGCGACTGGGGTTCATAGGGCACGCTGTTCACCAGGGAGTGCATGGAGTTCAGGTACCCCCGCCCATCGACTGGGGCAGCGGGGTCCTGCTGGGGGACTGGCCCCCGATGATGTCATCATCCCCTTTCCCTTCTGGTCCTTTTTGTATTTCATCCGCCGGTTCTGGAACCAGATCTTGATCTGCCTCTCGGGGTATTGCACCGTTACAACGCAACTTTTACAACGCACTACCATTACATCGCAACTTTTACAACGCAAATACCATTACAATGCATGCCATTACAACGCATGTCATTACAAAGCAGATACTATTACAACGCATGCCATTACATCGTAAGTATAGGTAAGTATATTATTTTTATTTTACATTATTTTATTATTTTAATTAATATTAAAAATAAAATAAAATATTAATATATTAATTTAAGTAATTTTGGGGTATTTTTAGGTTTTAGGGCTGGGTTTGGTTTTTGGGGTCTAGGGTTATTTTTAGGTTTTTTGGGCAGGGTTTGGTTTTTGGGGTACAGGGGTATTTTTAGGTTTTAGGGCAAGGTTTGGTTTTTGGGGTACATGGGTATTTTTAGGTTTTAGGGCTGGGTTTGGTTTTTGGGGTACAGGGGTATTTTTAGGTTTTAGGGCTAGGTTTTTGGGGTACAGGGGTATTTTTAGGTTTTAGGGCTGGGTTTGGTTTTTGGGGTACAGGGGTATTTTTAGGTTTTAGGGCTAGGTTTGGTTTTTGGGGTACAGGGGTATTTTTAGGTTTTAGGGCTGGGTTTGGTTTTTGGGGTACAGGGGTATTTTTAGGTTTTAGGGCTGGGTTTGGTTTTTGGGGTACAGGGGTATTTTTAGGTTTTAGGGCTGGGTTTGGTTTTTGGGGTACAGGGGTATTTTTAGGTTTTAGGGCTGGGTTTGGTTTTTGGGGTATAGGTGTATTTTTAGGTTTTAGGGCTGGGTTTGGTTTTTGGGGTACAGGGGTATTTTTAGGTTTTAGGGCTGGGTTTGGTTTTTGGGGTACAGGGGTATTTTTAGGTTTTAGGGCTGGGTTTGGTTTTTGGGGTACAGGGGTATTTTTAGGTTTTAGGGCTGGGTTTGGTTTTTGGGGTACAGGGGTATTACGACTTTAAATAAATTAAATTAATTTAATTCATTTAATAAAATTTAATTAAATTAATTACACTTTTTAGAATTAAAAAAATAATTGAATTACATTACTTTAATTAAATTTATTACTTTTTTTATTTATTTAATTTATTATATTTAATTATTATTATTTACAATTTTTAAATTAATTACATTTCTTTTATTATATTAAATTTAATTAAATTAAGTATTATTTTAATTTAATTTAATTTATATTTATTGTAATAAATTACATTATATTATTTACTATTTTTAATTTTATTATATTTCATTAATAATATTATATTAAATATAATAAATTAATTAGAATTTTAATATTAATTAAATTACTATAATTTAATTAAATTAAATTAATTACTGTTTTAACAATTTGTAAATTATATTTATTAATTAAAATTAATTACATTAACTTTATTACATTTTTTAAAAAAAGATATACTTACCAATACTTACGATGTAATGGCATGCGTTGTAATAGTATCTGCTATGTAATGACATGCGTTGTAATGGCATGCATTGTAATGGTACCTGCGTTGTAAAAACTGCGTTGTAACGGTCTGCGTTGTAAAATAACGCGTTGTAACGACATAGATCCGCCTCTCGGTGAGGCTGAGCAGGCTGGCCATCTCCACCCGCCGGGGCCGGCACAGGTACCGAGATATGCGGGTGGCGGTCAATTGTGAGTGTACCAGATTCCCGAAATTTCTGTCAGGTGGAGGGGGGCCCGACATTTCAAGAAATTCAGCTGGGGGGGGGGGGCTCAACCTACAAAAGTTTGAAGACCTCTGAGCTAATCAAATACTCAAATGTGAATGTGCAGTCATAGCTGCGCATTGTATGTTGCATCACTACTCTTATATGCAAGTAATGACTGCCTGTTGGTCAAGTACATGTGTGTAGCAAGCCCATCTAACGGCCACAGACATCACAGCAAAGTGTGATGTAAGAGTCTCACATGTAGTGACACATACCACCAATGCTAACCCTAATGAGTGACACTGAGGCATGCTTTTTCTTACACACGAGACCAGTCATAGACAGACATCAATGTGAGTAACTAGTGCTTCTTGACAGCTCTGGATCACTTATATCAGGACAGTCCAGAAAGACTACACTCCAGTACACCACACAGATCACATCACATTCCCATATTGTGATTTTAGGCACGCTAAATCAGAACAAGCATTTGCAATGCAATAGGTCTCGCATTAGGAAAGTTTGAGCTATTGGCATTGTAAATGACACATTTTGTATTTATGTGTTGGTTTTGAAAATAGCGAAATTAATAGCTTTATCATTTACAATGACAATAGTTTTAACTTTTGCAAATGTGACACCTGTAGCATTTGTAATGTGATGTGTTGTATTTACGTGACTTAGATGTATTGATATTACAAATAACAATGGCTTTTAGTTTTTTTAATAATTAATACTTAAATAAAAGTTATTGTAATTTATAATAGCAATAGCTTAAACGTTTGTAAATAACTTGTGTGAAGATTATGTTCAGTGTATTTTATTGTGATGAAAATCCAAGAACAGAAGGGAAATATTAACATCTTTTTGTGACATTTGTAATAAAGCTTGAAACATTGAGAGAACATATTTGAACCAGTTGTTGAATGGTTGCACAGATTGATACTGTGGTGGCGCTGAGTGATATTGTGGTGGCGACAAGTGATGCTGTGGCCTTCAGTGATGCTGTGGTAGCGCATAGTGGTGTTGTGGTGCCCCTGAGTGATGCTGTGGTGCCCCTGAGTGATGCTGTTGTTGTGCGATAGATAGAGTGAGGGCGATAGATAGCTAGAGGGAGGGCGCTAGGTAGCTAGAGGGAGGGGGAAAGATAGATAGAGTGAGAGCGATAGATAGATAGAGCGAGGGCGATAGATAGCTAGAGGGAGGGGAAAGGTAGATAGAGTGAGGGCGATAGAGTGAGGGCGATAGATAGGTAGAGGGAGGGCGATAGATAGCTACGGGGAAAGGGAGAAATAGATAGAGTGAGGGTGATAAAGTGAGGGTGATAGATAGATAGAGTGAGGGCGATAGATAGCTAGAGGGAGGGGGAAAAATAGGTAGAGGGAGGGGGAAAAATAGGTAGAGTGAGGGCGATAGATAGAGTGAGGGCGATAGATAGATAGATAGATAGATAGATAGATAGATAGATAGATAGATAGATAGATAGATAGATAGATAGATAGATAGATAGATAGATAGATAGATAGATAGATAGATAGATAGATAGATAGAGTGAGGGTGATAGATAGATAGACTGAGGGCGATAGATGTTTGTGGTTGTGTGTGTGTGTGGTTGTATGTGTGCTGTTGTATGTGTGTGTGTGTGTGGTTGTATGTATGTGTGTGTTCTGTGTGTGTGCGGTTACAGAAGGATGTATGTGGAAGAGAGCAGCAGATCAGCATATTATAAGAGAACAGGGAGTTAAAGAAGGATGCATGTTAAAGAGATCAGCAGATCAGCACAGGAGAAGAGAACAGGGAGCTAGAGAAGGAGTTTGTTGGAAGAGAGGAACAGATCAGCAAAGCAGAAGAGAACAGGGAGTTAAAGAAGGAGGTGGGGTGGAATAGAGCAGCAGATCAGTACAGGAGAAGAGAATAGAATAGGGAGTGAGAGAAGGAGGTGTGGTGAAAGTGAGCATCAGATCAGCAGAAGTTGACAGGGAGCTAAAATGCAATGCAATATGTTTCTCATTCGGAAAGTTTAAACTATTGCTATTGTAAATGACCAATTTTATTTTAATGTTTTGTTGTGAAAAATAGAGAAATTAATTGTTTTGTCATTTACAACGCTAATAGTTATAACTTTTGCAACTGTGACACCTATAGCATTTGTAATGCAATAAGGGTTGTATTTGTGTGACTTACATGTATTGATATTACAAACAACAATGGTTTGGAGTTGGAGGGTGGAGTTGGAGGGTGGAGTTGGAGAGTGGAGTTGGAGGGTGGATTTGGAAGGTGGAGTTTGAGTTGGAGTGTGCAGTTGGATGGTGGAGGGTGAATTTGGATTTGGATGTAGGATTTTGATTTGGATCTTGTAGTTTGATGGTGTATTTTGATGGTGTAGTTGGAGGGTGGAGTTGGAGGGTGGAGTTGTAGTCTGTAGTTGTAGTTGGAGGGTGCATTTGGATTTGGAGACTGGAGTTGTAGTGTGTGTGTGTGAGAGAGTGTGTGTGTGTGTGTGTGAGAGAGAGAGTGTGTGTGTGTGTGTGAGAGAGAGTGTGTGTGTGTTAGAGAGTGTGTGTGTGAGAGAGAGAGAGTGTGTGTGTGTGAGAGAGGGTGTGTGTGTGAGAGAGAGAGAGAATGTGTGTGTGAGAGAGAGAATGTGTGTGTGAGAGAGAGAGTGTGTGTGTGAGAGAGAGAGTGTGTGTGTGAGAGAGAGAGTGTGTGTGTGGAGGAGAGAGAGAGTGTGTATGAGAGCGAGAGTGTGTGTGTGTGAGAGGGAGTGTGTGTGTGAGAGAGAGAGGGAGTGTGTGTGAGAGAGAGTGTGTGTGAGAGAGTGAGTGTGTGTGAGAGAGTGAGTGTGTGTGAGAGAGTGAGTGTGTGAGGACTTGGAACAAAATCATGTATATTAACTTGTAACATAACTTTGTTTGCTTTATTAGATAGGGGTCGTTTGCGCATCTCTTGAACACATTTAAAAGTGCTTTCTATTTACAGCTGCCAGTGCCACCAAAAGCATGATCATGACTCAAAACAACAGTAAATGTTAGAGATGCACTGAAGGAGGAGGTGTGCCATCCTTTCATGATGTGTGTAATATATGTACGTACTGCTTTAAAAGTGGCAATGTGAGGCTGGCCGAAACCTTGGGTGACTACCTTCTGCACTTAAAAGGCCTGTGATCAAGCACTTTTAGAGAGCCTGGGGGCTGAGACAGCAGGTCTCTTGTCTTCAATAGAACGCTGTGCCGACAGGCTCACGTTACTCTGAACACTGCTCTCATATACACCAATGAAAGTGTAATATCTCCATATGAAAGAGCAGCATTGGGATTGGCTGTGCTGTGCTTGAGCAACAACAGCAAACTTCACGTAACTGATTGGGCTTGGCCAGCGGAAAACCATATGGCTCTGGAAGCACTAAGAATAGAAAGAGTGACACATGGAGCCCTTCTGGCCCCTTTCGGGGCTAAGTTACCTGCATTACACAAGATGGCAGGAATGCAAACTATTATTGGATATTAATGTGAATAGTCTGAAAAGGAAGCATACACAGATTCAAATGATGCAGGAAGAGGTGAAAACAGTTTGCCTTACGTTCTCTTTGGGCTTATATATAAGGAACATGCAGGCAGCTTCACCACTTTCAAATGTGACTAGCCGCCACTGATAACCTCACCTCATGAGGCATATACTTAGTATTTATATATCTGCACATCAATCACATATGTCAACGGAGATGTGTATTGGCCATGTGTAGAAGGCAGACACGTGAATAATAAAAATATTCAAATTTCAATTACATTTTGTTCTACAGTTGTGTGTCACAGTTGTGTGTTTGTATGTAAGGAGTGGTTGAAGTGCGCTAAGGGTGTGGGCTCAGTGATTATGGGTGCGGGGTAAAAGGTGTGTTAAAAAATAGCAGATTGCCAGTAATATTTGTGTGGCCTGTCGGCGTCAGATAACTGTCGAAAAATGATTCACACAAGAAATGACCAATATAGAAAAATATAAGAGTTTCTGTTGCACAAGCACCGTAGGTGTCTGTTATATTATATTTATATTTGTGTAATTTATATAGCGCGCAGCTACCCCAACGGGGTGTCCCGGCGCTTCTGAGTGAAAGCAGAGTGATAGTCCTGGGGGAATTAACAAAAGAGAAAAGTTTTTAGTGCCTTACGAAAGGGTAATTCTTCCTGGATCATCCTAATTGCGATCGGGAGTTTGTTCCAGAGAGTTGTGGCACAGACCTGGAAGGTTTTACCTCCAGAACGTGCTTTCCTGAATCTTGGTATGGAAAGCAGATGTTGGGAGTTAGAACAGAGGTTCCGAGAGTTACAATAAGGACGGATACTAACAGAGAGGTAGGCCGATCCCCTACCCCTAGTTGCTCGATGGGCTAAGGTCATGGCTTTGAATGCAGCTCTTTGATGGATTGGAAGCCAATGTAATGCTCTGCGATGTGGCGAAATATGGGTGCGTAGGGAAACCCCGCAGACCAGCCGAACAGCCGCATTCTGGACTGTCTGGAGCCGATGTAGGAGGCCCGCGGGCAACCCTAAATACAGGCCGTTCGCATAGTCCAGGTGAGATGTAATCAATGCCTGGACTATGGTTTTCCTGGTATCACTAGGGAGATAGGTGATGAATTTCCTAATCATCCTGATCTTGGAAAAACAAGCGGCTGAAACGGTCTGTATTTGGTTGCTAAAAGAAAGATTAGACTCCCACTTGACCCCTAGATTTTTTACAGAGTCCTTAGGGACAGGGGGAAGGCTGAGTTCCTGTGGCCACCAGAGAGTTGAATCAAGAGGGGAGGGTTGATGGAAAAAGAGAACCTCCGTTTTCGCCGCATTCATCCGGAGGCAGTTATGGTCCATCCATTTTGAAATGTCCCGCAGACAATCCTTCAAAGGATCAAAAGTAGTTTGCGTGGCACTCTCATAGGAGAAAAGCAGCTGAATATCATCTGCATAGGAAGTAGCTATGATGCCCGACCTTGCAATGAGTTCAGCCAGAGGAGAAAAATAAACATTGAACAATAGTGGGCTCAAAGCCGAGCCTTGAGGGACACCCCATTTCAGGGTACGGCTAACAGAGGTAAAAGGGTGAGTATAGACTGCCTGGGTGCGATTAGACAAAAAAGAGGTCAGCCACTCCAGGGCCTTCCCCTGAATACCCTTCGACCGAAGACGGTCAATCAAGATGGGGTGAGAGACAGTGTTGAATGCTGCCGACAAGTCGAGCAGCACCAGCACCGCTCTGGAACCCCCATCCAGTTTCCACCGCACAGAGTCGGCCATTTCTATAAGGGCAGACTCAGTGCTATGGCACTTTCTAAAACCATGTTGGGATTTATGAAGTAGGCCGTGGGTTTCAAGAAAACCTGCCAGTTGTTGCTGCACTAGCTTTTCAAGGACCTTGGCAGGGGCTGGGAGCAGAGAAATGGGTCGATAGTTCACCGGCTCATTAGGATCTGTATTAGCTTTCTTTAAAATCGGGACCAGTAGGGCATGTTTCCAAGACTCCGGGAAAATTCCGGTTTTGAGCGAGTCATTCCAGATGTAGTTGAGGAAGGGATTAAGAAAAGAGGCCAATGATGTTGAACCTCCATTAGGTAATGTCGGGCGTGACACGGCCCGATTTGTGGAATTCGGCTGACAGGGAAGAAGCCTAAGACGGGAAGCAAAGCGTGGTGTAATTGTCACGTGATACTAAGGGTCCATTGCGAGCTGGACTTCGGCAGGGTCAGAACTCAGGGCACCTACCGATACCTTGCAATGGAAACAGTCTTAGAACTCCAGCTCTTCAAGTCCTGACATGAAAAGAATGGAAAGAGCCCTCTTTTTCAACGGGGAAGGCAGATAGAACCTATGAACCGCCCCCCACCCCGCCCCGGCAGCGAATCCAGCTGAGAGGAGAGGTGGCCGGGACAGTGCACGCACAGCTAGTAGCCAGAAGGAGGCATGCTCGCGACAGGCTGGGGATCTCGCGCACAGGTTCCAGGCAGCCACAGAGGCCTGGCGCACACCGCCTCCCTGTGCCGTGTCACGGGTCTCGTCCCCTTTTCCTCTTCCGTTTGGAAGACTCCACTCCTGGTAGTGCCCCCCGCCCAGTGTGTGCACCGCCGGGCCTGTTTCCTACGCTGGGGGCCTGCAACCGCCGCTCCCTGCGATGTTGGCGGATGCGCCCCCGGTCTGGGGGAAGCTGCCGGTTTTGCAGCCACTCTCGCCACCTTCTTCCCCAGCGGGAGATGACCCTATTGGTCCTTCCCCTGAAGCAGGGCCCGCCTTCCCACCACTGCCTCCTCCACCCGGAGCCTCCGGAGCTGCAGAGGAGCCTGACTCTCTAGACGGGCCGGAGTACGAGGAGGAAGAGGAGGAGATTCCGCTGACCGCTTCGGCGCCTAACCAGTAAGTACCGAATCGGGGGTATGGTGGGGGTGTGTGTCTGTGTGTGTGTGCAGGGGGGTAGGGGGCGGCGGCCTGTGTATGCGTGCGTGTCTGTGTGTGTGCTTGTCTGTATGTGTGTGTGTGCAGGTGGGGTGGGGGGGCGGCAGCGTGTGTATGTGTGCACGCGCCTGTGTGTGTGTGCAGGGGGGTGGGGGCTGGCTGTGTGTGTGTGCGCCGTTAGTGCATGCGAGCCAAGCAAAAGCAGGGGCTGTGTGTGCGTCTCAGAAGCGTGCTCCAGCGGTCAAAACTGAGACTGGAAAAGCGCGCGTCCGACTCGTGTCTACATTCCCAGAAACGGACAGCAATAGTTGTCGAGCAGACAGCAAGCAATGCTTCACATTGCTTGCACGTCTAGGCTCGACCTAAAAAATTGTACATATACTGATCAAGCAGCAATTTGCGGATAAAACTTTCAAGCAAATCCACGTTAGCGTTAATATTTTTCATAAAACCCATTGAAAATACTTGCAAAATACATGTATATACAGGAAATATTCCCGCTTACCCCTCAGCTGGTAAAATGTTGTCACAAAGTCAGAAAACAGGCCGCAAACGGCCAGGAAGTGATATCAGTCTGCATCCTGTTTCATGGAGGAGTACTGTACACTTTTACTTTCTCTTTCAACCACACTGCTAGTGGAGGCGTTGCAAGGTGTCTGCTGGTGTTGGGGTGTTGGAGAGTGTTTATGTGCATAGTGTACTGTCCATACTGTCCTTGTTGAGTCTTTGTGAATGTCTTGTCAGGTGTACATCTTAGGGGTATCTTTGTATTTTGCACAGTAATTAGGGGTAATTTGTGGGTTATTTTTCTTTTTCCTGGGGTCACTTGTGTTTTGGAAGATGTTGGGTCAGGGTGTGGGGGGCAGGATGTCCGAGGGGGCCTTGGGGGCCTCCCTATGGCTAGTAACGTTTTATTTGCCATGGATGGTTGAGGCTGGGGGACATATGCTCCGGGGATATAATGTAAAAATCCAGAAGGTCAGGTGGGAGCACATCCGAGAGCAGATGATGAGATTTTTTGGTGTGGACTGGACTGTCCAGCAGTGGCAGCACCATTGGCATGATTGGTTTGGGCGTGGGGGAAACCTCATGGAACACCTGGGAATCATCGTTGGCAGGCAAAGTGGTAAGTACATGACCAACTTTGTTTCAGATCAGAGGATGAATCCACTGACCACTAATTATGTTCAGAACCACATCTATGCCCCCTCCTGGAATGTGCTACCTGGCTAAATGAAATGCTTGTCATGATGTACTCTCCATCGCTACGTGCATTCATATTGGAACGCTTCACATGATTAACTGGCAGTCACGCTCTGTGAGATACACCATGCGGTATATTAACATGTCAAGGGTTGTGATATATCTGTGGGGAGGCAAGGAAACCCATTTGACCAAACAACATCACATACATTGACGTGTTGAGGTAAATTGTTACTGATGAAGCTGTATATCAAGATGGAGTCTGATTTGACCCACTGATCCTGGCAGGAATGCCCAGTAGGCCACAAGGCTGCAATTGTCATGTGTTGGGTGTCAGACAGGCAAAGCGCATCGCAACATGTATTAAACATGGACACACACATCACTGTTACAGTGAATGAAATTGTATCAAGAAGACCTCAATGATGTATGTGAGACTTGTGCAATGTAAATGTTCTCAATATTCCAAAGTGAAAAAGAAGGTTGAAGGCAAAAAAATTGTTTCTTCAATGGTGATAATTTTATTCCAAACGTATATATATCCTTCTGTAAATGTCGTGAATTACATATACAGTTGTATCACCAGTTCATTATGTTATCATCATCATTGTACAATGGTCACGAGGAAGGAACAATATCTGACAACACCAAAAAATTTCTCACTAAACAATATCCAAGAACACCTACAATTTATTTGCTTCCGAAAATTCACAAAGACTACAGACAACCACCATTTTGCCCCATCGGGAATACAACGGGAAGCATTCATAAACCAATTGGCCAATTCTTAGATGTACTTCTACATTCACCATCGAAGAAACAATTTTTTTGCCTTCAACCTTCTTTTTCACTTTGGAATATTGAGAACATTTACTTTATCGCAGTCAGCGATTTCAAAGCTGCGCCCAGAAGGTCGTGCTCGTAGTTCAGAGCACGCATTTAATTACTTTACAATTGAATACCTTTAGGTCCGCAAGGTGATACCTCCGTGGCACGCTACAGACTATACAATTATTCACACCAGGCTTGTGCGCAATCAAACCTTTTTTCATTTGGATTTACAAATGGCTGAGTGGCATGAGCCAACTTTAACAACTTTTGTGAATAAATCTTGTCAAATGTAACACAGATTGAGGTAACCTAAATATGTTCCAGGGATTTCTTACCATTTTGTAAATGATTCTTTCCCATGTTGATGAAAAATCACAAGGCCCCTGTACCCAACGCAAAGTTTGGGGGAAGAACATTGTCTTATCAAGACTTTCTCAGCCTCAGTGCCAAACCATTGATAATCAAGTCAACATAGAACAGCGCCGACTCATGCATTTGACACCCTTTCACGCAACATTTAGGGGATAAGGGGTGGGGATTGTTACCCTGCTAAGCCCATTCATCATCACGCAAACCTTTTCCATAGGAGCACCTTGAATATGGTGAAGTGTGTAATAGTTTAGACCGTGAACAACAGTTTTTTGTACTATACTCTGTACTGTGAAATGCTCAACATATCCTCCATGTATATGTTACGATGTGTTCAGCATAGTGTGGCACACATGAAAAACACTGTAGTCCAAAGATAGATCAAGTGCCTGCTGGTGATCCTTTCATCACATTGACTACCTTCTGCTCAAGTCACACACCATAGCACTATTGTGCAAGGTGCATTACTTTGCACTAGCATGAAAGGGTTAACACTGCCACTCATTGAAAAGCAGTGCAGCCAAATTTGACGTGGAAATGCAGCAGCTTTGCTGTCCAATTTTGTCATAGCACAGCAAGGTGCAGAGCAGGCTAATACCGCAACACAATAATTCATGGAACATATGCCCTCTTTACTTTCATTATTCTATATTTTTGGGCATGTTTACACAGATTTGCAAGTAAATGTATACATCATCCATTATGGATGTGTAGCTGTGTTGACACCTCCAAATTGTTCCTAATAGAATGAAATTGCATGTCTTCAAATGTCCCACATGACTACCACTGTTGTGATCAGTCATCTGCCACGATTGCAGACAGTACAGTCTACTGTCTTTGTGTAGTTGTAATGGTCATGTTCTGCAATGGGCCTGTTAAACTTCATCCTTACGGCACTTCCCCTGTTGGACTCAATCAGTGTTTGTAGCCGCAGCCTAATTGCAAACAGCTATTCCACAACTGTTGTCACTTCACTCTGCCCTTGCTATGTCCCATCCCATGAGTCAACATGTTATCAATATCAGATTAGGATTACTGTTATAATTTACTTCGAAGTTGTCAGGTCATGTGTGATGTACACTACTGTTTATGATGCTTTTTAGAGAACATGCTGTGAGATTTTGTTTGTGCCAAATAAGCAGAATGCTATCATTTTTTTTGAGTCAGCAAACTTGAAATATTTTCTTTATTTTCAGACAACATGTCACCGGAGGAACAGAGGCAGCATCTTGTGCGTAAAGAACAGTATTTACATATTCGACCTGGGACAAAGGACTTCATTGGCATGGCACGAAGGTACCACGAGGAGAGGGCTTCTGGAAGTTGATTACTGTCAAGAAAGGTGGCAAGAAACATGCTACCCTGCCTGCCTCATCAACACGACAGAGGCACACACATCAAATCCCTGGCTCTTCAGGTGTCCAACAGAGTGGCACACATCCACAACCATCTGCATTTCCAGGTCCATCCACCCAGGACCAACGTGCTACACCCTCCTCAAGTCAACACCCGGTTGTCCAATCACAGAGTGCTCGACCAGGCACATCATCATTGAGGCCGGCCGGGCACCAACATATATCAATCTTGACAAAAAGGGAGAGGAGGTTGCTTTTAAACCTGAATGTTCGTGTGGCTCATCTGGAACGTGCCCATGATGAATTCAAGGGACACCTCATGGACATTAAGGAGGCTCTGGGGCTCACCTATTGAGGCCTGAATTATGTTTGCTGTCCCCCCTGTACAGTCACCCAATTCCCTTCACCCAGTTTCCATTCTTTTTTGGAATTTTTTTTGTTATTTAGTGATAAGTGTAGTTTCAGTTTAGGGCTAGTATAATGTTAGGTGCAGGTAGTTTTTAGGATTTTCTGATTTTTTACTTAGTGTTTGTGATTAAGTTAACATTCCTTAGGGTGGGGGGGGGGTTGATGTGTTTTTTGACATGTTCTAATGAATTTAAAAATAAATAAATATATATATTTGTTTAGGATGTATGTTTAGTTGGCTCATGTACAGATTAAGCTGTCTTTGTCCCGTCCCTGGATGTGCCTTAAGGGGGGAGGTGGGTTGATGTATAATATATGTTGTTATCTGTATAGTATTAGTTAAGCTAGTTAGCTTAGTCTAGGTTTATATTAGTACAAGTTAGATTAGTGTAGTTTAGGATAAGCCATTAGTATTAGTTTAGGTTTTTAAGCGTGTATTTTTAAATTAAAATCCTGGTGGTTAAAGGTTTGTACTGTCAATGATTGTTGATGTGTTGACATGTACTGTTGAATGTGTAGTTGATTACAACAGCTGCATCACCCGCACAATCGATTTGAATGTCTACAAATGTAATTACGCCATCTTTAAGGGACAGGCAACCGTCAATCTGCAGTTTGAATGTGAGTGAACCAAAATGATTGATATGTAGGGTAGCAAAGTTCAGTTTCAAGATTGTTTTGGAGTGGTCTGATGAATTAGTATCCTTTTTTTTAAAAACAAAATGTTATTGTTTTTTTTCATAAATAATTGCACAGGCACTTCCAAGACATGTATTGTGTCAAAGTATGTATGAGATGAAGAACAAGATCATCAGCATGTTCAATACAAATGTTACATCTCAGATACATATACGTTCTCATTTCTCTGCCTGCTACAAAGGAATCATGTATACAGGATTAACCATGTAGTGTGCAGTCTATCAACATCCTATAACCTAATATAGCCCTACTTTGCTAACATGTCCAATCAACTCCCCCCACCCTCCCTCCTATCCCACCCCGAGGCGTGGAGGCCTGAACACTCTCAGTATCTGGGATCTTCAAAAGCACCACCAAAGTTTCCCAACCCCTTGCTGCTTCCAATGTGCTCTTGTTTTTCGCTCGTGTAGCTAGTTGTAATTGACCAATTCCATTGCATTCCGCCCATTTAATTAATTCAGTCAGTCTTCCATCTTTTAATATTCGCGCCTTTCTTTGCCTTCCAATGTGCAGTGATATCTCCTTTTTTTGCTAAATTAGTATCCATACAATACTATTTTGCAAGTACTGATATAAGCATGATGCACTGTAGGCATTGTGCTTACACAACATTGGTTACATGATGTTGGTATGTTGTTAGGATACTTAGGGGCATCTTTGATAACACCGGTTCCCACAACAACTTCACTTTCCATGTGGGAGTGCAGGGGGAACTTGTTTTTTGTATTATTTACAAGACATCCTAAAGCCTCTGTATGTGTTTCAACACAGCCTTGTACATTTTGGACAACACTACAAAATATTTTGCATACAAGTGTAGGGCAAGGGTGTTGTGATAGGCATTACAGCACAACAGCACTAGGATTTGATCCAGAAACACACGTTGACATATTATTTCCTACACTATTCCCTGCTTACAGCTAGATTACTTTTTATTCATATGTAACATTATGAGGGAACTGTCTTTACATGTGTTATGGCATGACACCCATCTATACAACCATTGTCCACCCCATTGACCTGAGTACATGTTCTAAGTATTCCTTGTTTGCAAGGAAAATTTGAGCCACTTGATGTGGCTTGACACTGACTTGAGTATTGTTCCAAGTCACGATCAACATCCTGAGCATAGGGTAATTTAAAGTTGCTGAAACAGTGTTGTCTTTGAGATCTGAGCACTGGTAGATTCACACCTGTCCGCGCTTCTCACTTTCTATCATGGACACAGAGTCAGCGGATTCCCTTTTCCAAATGCCCCTCGATTTGTAGTGGTGGCTACACTGACCATGCATTTTTGGCACGTTTCAACATAAATGTTCAACAACAGCCCCCACATTGTGTACCAGCCCAGTGGAGGGTCAGACAGGGTTTGGGGGGGGCAGGGGGGGTGGACATCCAGAGACATATTGAGGAAAAGGCAGAGTTTAGTCACCAGGCTGACTGCAGTGTCATTGGGAACAATGGTAAAATTGGCAGTCCTTATCAAAGTCCAAGGTGAGTGTAGCAGAGTCATTCAGAGGACAGTGGAAGATGATGTTCTGAGTAAAGATGGTAAGCCCAAGACCAGGGAGAAACTGTCCATTTGACACAGATGAATGCTACCGCTGACTTTTTCATCTGAATGTTGATTCATCCATATCTTCCTCCTCTGATGTGTCATGTGCGCCTGAAGGTGGATTGGCAGGAGCACTGTGAGGCAGTGACACATAAGGGGGGTAAGAGGTGGGTGTTGAAGGTACAGCAGCATTCATCTGTGCCAAATGATGAGGCATCACTGCAGTGACAATAAGCTGCAGGGCTTGCAAGACTCCAGCAACGTCTCTGTGGTAGGCAGCCATGGCAGCCAACTGGGAAGCCTGCATCCGCTCCATGCACTCCATGATTTTTCGCATTTCACGTAACTCCATTGTGACATCACTGGAGCCATTTTGACTGGACAGTTGTTCATGTCTCTGATTGAGGACTCCAGCAATGTTAGCCATGGAATGCTGAATAGCATGGAACATCCAGTTTGGCCGCCAGGCTGTCCAATCCCACCCGCATCTGACCAGCCAGCTCATGCTGTACTTTTACCGCATTATGTTGAAATGTTAACAGTGGGCCCTAAAAGTCCTTGGAGACAGCTGTGGTGGTAGGTGCTGTCTGCTGGGTGTTTTGTGCTCCTGGTGGAAAAACCATGACGCTGCTGGATGTCCTTGCTTCCGGAGATAGGCATGCAATGGAGTCGAGCAGCTCTTGGAGGGTGTCCAGTCTTTTCCTCTTCATCATTGAATACTGGGACAGGCTGCTGAACAGGAGGTGATGTATCTCCCTCTGCAATGTAAAGGGGAGATGCTGTTGTATGTATTTGTCCACTTTGTTCAGGCATTCAGGCAGTTGACAAGCAGAGTACATGATAATGTCCATTCTCTATTTTAAAAAGGTATACCTATTACACACAGGTTTGTAAATCATCGTACAACATTGATGATGTGACATTTGGGTTGATCATGGTTTTGGACAGTTTCCCTGTATGCCAACTGTGAGGGGCCTGTTTCTACGCACATGCTGCACCTGTTATATCCTCTGTTCAGTAGTGACAGTGGTGCTGGTTGTTTCACATTATTGGCAATGCAGATGTGATCAGATTCATGTGTCTTTACACTGCATTGTGGTTGAGTCACCCCTACTCAGTTAAGTTTATATGTTGATTTTATTAGCTAGGTTTAGAGATGTAGGTTAGTCTGCACGCCACCTTGATGTTGGCACTGCCACATAATTGTTAGTGTGGCATGAGGAGCGCAATCATACACTTGAGATCAGGGATGCAGTGATGTACAGCATGATATGACAAGTAGATGTGTGTGATAGGCTATGCTCTGACAAGTGTCTATGTATTTGAAGGTGGCCAAATCACATTGACACATGTCATTCACATTAATGTATGTTGATATGCAGGGAGGGACATCTTCTTGTTAATTGCCCATTATTCACTCCACTCAGTCACCCTAGCACGTTGGTGCCTTGTCAATGGTGATATGTTGCAAGCCAAAGGACATATGACTTTGAGGCAGGCTTAGGAAGATTGTGCATTGTTGCACTGCAGATGTTTTTCTTGCCTCACAGGGAGCATAGTTACAATGAAGTGACAGAGTGAGGCGTTCTCATTACGGGATTAACGCCGCACTCCTCCACTTTAGTAACACAGGCATGCACCATAGTTACAAGATTATGGTGCAGCCCAGCGTTTTCCCCCTGTGCTGGTGCTTAACTTATCAGCCTAGCGCCAATGCAGGCACATTTGCAACATAGTGCAATGGTGCTCAGGGGAAGATTATTTATGTGCAGGGAGGGACACCTTCCTGCGCACTAGCGATGAATGCCAATGTGCTGTTTCTATGTGTTCATTTTTGACAACGCAGCTCGCGTGGAAATAGCAGAAATTATGAGAAATGAACCATTTCTAATTATTTGCCTGTATAAGATCAGGTTCAGTCTGGTTTAATTTTTAAACAGCCTCCTATTTACACCACCCTTGTGAATAGGGGGCAGCATGTTTTTCAATGGTTATTGCGGAGGGACACCCAACACAGCACCTATTACCCTCCCCTTTCACGCAAAGTGAAGTGCGTAAGGAGCCCTTGATTACAAGGCAGCGCTTTACGCTGCCTTGTAATTAGGGCGAAGCCCCTTTTGCCACTCCAACATCACTGAAAGTGACATTGTCGTGGCAATGGGGGCTTTTAAATATGCCCCTTGGATGGACACAAGGATGATACATGCTGTTCTTCTCAGGGTAATTAGATGCCTTTGTTTGTGGAAGGATGTTTACAGACATCACTGAATCTGCATTTGTTCACTGCCACAGTTGACTTTACCTAAGGGCCAGTTTCCATGCATGTCAATGTGTCTTGGAGATACTTTGATGTGGATGACTGCATTTTGATGGATAGGGTCATAGTGACATAAAGCAAAATGGCATGCATTAGTGAGACATTGTGAATGGGGCTCATTGCCATAATTCACTTAACATGCAGGTGGCAGGGAATGTGTGGTTCTGTGAGCATGGCAAACAGAACAGACATGTTGGTATTTTAGGAGACACATTCCTGAAATGCAGAGTCCTTACACTGCACCTTTGAATGCATATCCCTTCTGCTCATAAATGAACAGCACTGTTGCCCTCCAGTATGTTCACCTTTGACAATATGGAATGTGCACATTTTAGACACAAGGGGTCATATTTAGAATTGAGTGGTGATGCATGTCTTTAAGCCGAGGAGACAAACAACATGCTTTGTCACTTTGGGAACACAGGGCTGCACCATATTGACTACAATATGGTGCAGCCCTGTGTTTCCCACTGTGCTTGCACAAAATGTAGCAGCCTAGTGCCAACCCAGGCCCCCTTGCACTACTTTGCAGGGGTGCCTGTGTTGTGGAGAAGATTGTGTATGTGCAGGAAAGTCCCCCTTCTTGCTCATGAACAATCTTCCACTCACTGTGGTGCAAGGGTGCCTGCATTGGTGATTGGCTGCTAACCTTTTCCCCAGAGCAGGGTGGTTCACAGGCCTGCATCATATTGTTGTCAATGAGATGTAGCTCTGTGTTCCCAATTTAGCTGAGTGTGGTGTTGAGTCAAGGAGGCTAATGCAACACTCTGCCAGCTCTCTAGTCAATATGCCCCTTTGCTTGTTCATGTGGCTCACAGTTTGGAAAATCATGAATGGTAATTTTCCTTTATCTTTGAATATTTATATGTGCTGAATTACAAGTCACTGACACCACCATCATGTGTCTTTATATGTATTCAACAGATAAAGTGACATGTATATATACCCCCCAGTACCTATGTATCTGGAGTTTGATCTGCACACTGTGTGGATGTGCACTGAGAAATATTTAGTTGGACAGGAGCAACATTAATCTCCATCCCTACTCCCCCCAGTCCCTGGTTCCTCCTTACCCTGTTGCTGATTTAGCTGGTCATGTTCACTACTATCCTGTACCTGGACTCCAGCCACCTACTCCTCACAGATGACCGCGGACACCTGCTCCTCCAAGGCATCCAGCCCCTCCTGTGGCGCTGGACTCCCACCTCTGGTCTGCAGTGCTGCATGCTGATTGTTGGACAGTTACTGCTTGGTCTTGCACTTGGCATCATGCCAGTGCTCCTTGCAGTTGGTCACAGTCCTCTTGACCACTGTACTGCATTTACCTTTGCTACGATGAAATGCCATATGGAATGTTTGGTGCCCAATGACACAGTGGAGCTGACAAAGAGCTGGTGTTGTTTCTCTGTCACCTCCGGAAACCTTGCTGGCTGAACCTGTTTTTGCTCTTTCCCTGGGTCTCTGTCTGGTCCTCCTGGCTGTTAGGAGGTTAAGGGGGTTATTGTCTTCTGCAGAACTGGGTCCCGCATGCTCCATTTTGCTTCCAGGGATAATTTTTTTGTTTTGGTGCTTTGCTGGATTTTTGTAGTTTATTTGCGGCATGATTTTCATCGCCGTGACGTTGGTCTTAACGTCAACATTACCCGCCACGATTAAACACTATGGCCATGCAGCGGCGTGTTGTAAATACGTCAGTACCATGGTGATTGTTTTCGGCAGTACAAGGCAGTAAGAAAATTGCCGCTAACTGAGGTTAGCATTAGTTAGCGGCAATTCTGTACCTATACTCCTGAATCTCTTATTAGCTGGTACTTAGTAAAGCTTAGAACGTTAATGCCAATACCTTTGAGGAACCAAATTGTGGTTAAATGGAATCATTTAAATGATATTTCACATTTAAAATACAGGGGGCAATATTTATGAGTGGCCCAATGTGCCCCAGTATATTTACGATGTCACATAAAGCCACTTTACGTGACTTTTCATGGCCATGTAAATATGTGCCCCTTTCACGCAGAACACTGCGTGATAGAGGTCTTCCGTGGGTGTTATTGTGGTGTTCCCATACAACACCCATGAAATCTGACACATTCTCAGATTTATGAGCAATTGTAAACATTAGTATGCATCAAAATCCAATGCCACCCCAGGGGTGGCATTAGGAAGGCTCAACTAGGAGAAATGTTTTCATTTCCCTTTGTTGTTTCCTGTTTCTATGTGTGCTGCATTCCGCAGTACATATAGGAAGTGGAAATCGCGTGAATTGCTGGATTTTGTGCAGTAAGATGTCACTTCCTGCACCAAATCAATCAGCCCTGCAATGCAGGCACCCTTGCACCATGATGCAAGGGTGCCTGCGTTGGCGCATGGCAGCAAATTGTACACCGGCGCTTGGGAAAAGGACAGAAATGCATCATATCACACAGATACAGCACATTCCTGCCTTTTTGTTTTGACGTAGGGCAGCGCAGCAAGATTCCTTGCGGCACTGCCATGGGCCAAAACCTCATAAATGAGGCCCGGAGTGCACTCTATCCACTCTACTGGGAAAGGTGATCAATAGATTGATCTTCTTTTAGATTATTCATGACTGGCTTCTAAATGATAAAAGAGAAGACGACGACAGCGGCAGCATGAATGTGTTTATTTATTATTTTTTCCTGGTCGCATCATGCTCAAAGTTTTACACAAATGCTTAAATTATCCACATTCTGAATACATTCATCTTTTCTTCATCATCTTTTATTTACCTTCAGAGTCATTTTCGTTTTTTTCAATATAAGATGCTGACAGCACAGAGCACATAAGTTTGTAAAGTGAGCGAAAATGAGAGAAAGTGATGCTATGACTGTTCTGTGATTTTATACCATAAACTCGAGTTCCTAATTCGGGCTAGCCCAGCTCTCTTCCATAATGAAGAAGCAAATACATTCGGCTTGTAATTGTAATTAGGAAATAATAGATAGCTTGTATATCATTGGGGTCTTGGCACTAACTGAACAGAGTCAGAATCCTGCAATTAACATGAAAATGCTTGTTTGAAGAGCCAGATCTTAAGGGAGTGTCTGGAAGAGAGCAAATAAGTCTCAACATGCAGTGAAATATGGAGGGAGCTTCACAGTATGCAGGTCACAAACTGAGAACATGCTGCCTCTATCTCTTTCTTTGAAAAATGTAAACACTGTAAGAAGGTGAGCAGAGGAAGAATTTAAAGAATGAGTGGGGACCTACCAGATAACTCGCTTCGTGAAAAAGGAAGGGGCCACTGCATGGAAGGCCTTCAAGGCAGTTCAACGTATTTTAAATTGAATTTTATATTTCACAGGCAACCAAAGCAGCTGTTATAGCTCAGGTGTAATGTGTGATCTCTTGGCTGCTTTGGTACTTAATTGGGCCACTGCATTTTTGACTGCCTGTCTTTTATGAAGGGAAAGGTTGGATAATCCCACGGTCAATGAGTTGGTGTAATCCAATCTGAAGCCGATCAGGTCCACAAATATGGAGCGCCATTTACGAAGCCCATTGTGCTGCCGGTGCATCACGTTTTTAGACGTGTGCCTGCCCATATTTACAAAGCCACGCAGTCACCTTGCATGACTTTTCATGGCCTTGTAAATACGCCCCTTTTGCACACCACTGCTTCAAAGGGTGCTAGCAGTCCCGAAAAAATTGTCTCAAATACATGTGCGATGCCGCTGGTATCAGACATGTTTAAGATTTTACTTAACATTTCTAAGAAATGTACGGGGCAATTTGTTGATAATAATGCATGTATCTCTGCTGCTGTCCTTGCACTTGCAGATCATACGTTTCTCTAGACGAGGTTAAAGGCACAGTTGTTTGTAAAAGAATAGACTTCATTCTGTTTAAAGTATCAATTCGAATAGAAGAGATATTCAAAGAAGGCCATATTTCCGCCTCCATGTCTGGTTTACTGTTTGGATACAATACTTGCATACAACAAGTGACCATGGAAGTAACGCTCACGAGATTGGCTTTTCCTGGCACCATGCCACAACAGCTGTGGTCACTTATTAGAACGTAGCTGCCGTTGGAAAGCTGTCTGAAAAAAGGCTCTATCTGTGTAGCAGGGGTGCCGTGCAGGTGACATGAAAGGTTATTTGAAGAACCTTCGCAGGCTCCATGCAAGTTCATTCCTTGACACAGAAGTGTACCGCTTAGTGAATTTTTACAGTTGTTACCACTAGGAAATACTTCTTTCTTGCCCCCACTCCAACATCTATGTGTATAAGGCAAATTCCAGGTTGACTTGATGTATCGTTTACCCAACCTTTCATACAGGCCTGCTGGTATATACTTTTGGCAGTATTGAAACTGAAACGTTGTTATCGGGATTGTAATGGTGCCCTATATTATCCATTCAATGACCGGTCGTTCTGACATTGTCAATGGCAATTTTTTGAGTTTTTCAATGCTCAGCACCGTATAGTCTCCCCCTCTTTGTGCCAAAGAGATTTGTTTATCAGTAAGGTTAAAGATTGAAAATAATGACGTTGTGTTGATTAGACGCCATGGCACGTTGCCTGAACGCAAATTTTGTAACGTCCAGCCTAACTGAACAATAGAACTTAATTGGGACTGGCCATGTTGTAACATTAGCATATCCTGTTCTATTATATCAATAGCAGATGATACAATGCTGTCCAGTGAATAAATTCTGGAGGACAGTCGTTAACCCATTGTCCACTACAGAAAGTGATTTTTCCAAATGAATACGAATAATTTCTCGTATTTTTTCTGCAATTTCAGTTTATGTTATTTTCCAAGTTTCATTGTAAGCTGCATATATACCGGCGTATATGAAACGTTTTTGACGCTGTTTGCGAGGTCCCAGTAAGAAATCTCGCAAGTCAGCACCTTCTTTAAGTAAAGTCAAGTGTTGCTTTATTTCGGGTAGTGTGGATCTCTGTAGCCATTCGAGGCATAGTTTTCCTACACTGTATGTTGTAACTATCCCTGGATGTTGTCTCTGGGAATATCTTGGGTCTGGCCTATTCTGTTTGAACCCCTGTACTTTGTTCAGGAATCTATCTTGACAGTTATTAGTGTCTGTGGGCCAGATCAACCATTTTCTCCAATCAGGATTTGTTCTATTTTCTTTTAAAATATAGGACACGTCTAACTCCTCATCTGTAGTGTTATTTCTATCAGGCATAGGCTTTGGTATAGACGGGTTGTTTACATTTTTTATCTTGGCTAGGCCAAGACAGGTTGTTTGTTGAATGGCTTCTAAATGATAAAAGAGAAGACGACGACAGCGGCAGCATGAATGTGTTTATTTATTATTTTTTCCTGGTCGCATCATGCTCAAAGTTTTACACAAATGCTTAAATTATCCACATTCTGAATACATTCATCTTTTCTTCATCATCTTTTATTTACCTTCAGAGTCATTTTAGTTTTTTTCAATATAAGATGCTGACAGCACAGAGCACATAAGTTTGTAAAGTGAGCGAAAATGAGAGAAAGTGATGCTATGACTGTTCTGTGATTTTATACCATAAACTCGAGTTCCTAATTCGGGCTAGCCCAGCTCTCTTCCATAATGAAGAAGCAAATACATTCGGCTTGTAATTGTAATTAGGAAATAATAGATAGCTTGTATATCATTGGGGTCTTGGCACTAACTGAACAGAGTCAGAATCCTGCAATTAACATGAAAATGCTTGTTTGAAGAGCCAGATCTTAAGGGAGTGTCTGGAAGAGAGCAAATAAGTCTCAACATGCAGTGAAATATGGAGGGAGCTTCACAGTATGCAGGTCACAAACTGAGAACATGCTGCCTCTATCTCTTTCTTTGAAAAATGTAAACACTGTAAGAAGGTGAGCAGAGGAAGAATTTAAAGAATGAGTGGGGACCTACCAAATAACTCGCTTCGTGAAAAAGGAAGGGGCCACTGCATGGAAGGCCTTCAAGGCAGTACAAAGTATTTTAAATTGAATTCTATATTTCTCAGGCAACCAAAGCAGCTGTTATAGCTCAGGTGTAATGTGTGATCTCTTGGCTGCTTTGGTACTTAATTGGGCCACTGCATTTTTGACTGCCTGTCTTTTATGAAGGGAAAGGTTGGATAATCCCACGGTCAATGAGTTGGTGTAATCCAATCTGAAGCCGATCAGGTCCACAAATATGGAGCGCCATTTACGAAGCCCATTGTGTTGCCGGTGCATCACTTTTTTAGACGTGTTCCTGCCCATATTTACAAAGCCACGCAGTCACCTTGCATGACTTTTCATGGCCTTGTAAATACGCCCCTTTTGCACACCACTGCTTCAAAGGGTGCTAGCAGTCCAGAAAAAATTGTCTCAAATAAATGTGCGATGCCGCTGGTATCAGACATGTTTAAGATTTTACTTAACATTTCTAAGAAATGTACGGGGCAATTTGTTGATAATAATGCATGTATCTCTGCTGCTGTCCTTGCACTTGCAGATCATACGTTTCTCTAGACGAGGTTAAAGGCACAGTTGTTTGTAAAAGAATAGACTTCATTCTGTTTAAAGTATCAATTCGAATAGAAGAGATATTCAAAGAAGGCCATATTTCCGCCTCCATGTCTGGTTTGCTGTTTGGATACAATACTTGCATACAAGTGACCATGGAAGTAACGCTCACAAGATTGGCTTTTCCTGGCACCATGCCACAACAGCTGTGGTCACTTATTAGAACGTAGCTGCCGTTGGAAAGCTGTCTGAAAAAAGGCTCTATCTGTGTAGCAGGTGACATGAAAGGTTATTTGAAGAACCTTCACAGGCTCCATGCAAGTTCATTCCTTGACACAGAAGTGTACCGCTTAGTGAATTTTTACAGTTGTTACCACTAGGAAATACTTCTTTCTTGCTCCCACTCCAACATCTATGTGTATAAGGCAAATTCCAGGTTGACTTGATGTATCCTTTACCCAACCTTTCATACAGGCCTGCTGGTATATACTTTTGGCAGTATTGAAACTGAAACGTTGTTATCGGGATTGTAATGGTGCCCTATATTATCCATTCAATGACCGGTCGTTCTGACATTGTCAATGGCAATTTTTTGAGTTTTTCAATGCTCAGCACCGTATAGTCTCCCCCTCTTTGTGCCAAAGAGATTTGTTTATCAGTAAGGTTAAAGATTGAAAATAATGACGTTGTGTTGATTAGACGCCATGGCACGTTGCCTGAACGCAAATTTTGTAACGTCCAGGCTAACTGAACAATAGAACTTAATTGGGACTGGCCATGTTGTAACATTAGCATATCCTGTTCTATTATATCAATAGCAGATGATACAATGCTGTCCAGTGAATAAATTCTGGAGGACAGAGTCGTTAACCCATTGTCCACTACAGAAAGTGATTTTTCCAAATGAATACGATTAATTTCTCTTATTTTTTCTGCAGTTTCAGTTTATGTTATTTTCCAAGCTTCATTGTAAGCTGCATATATACCGGCGTATATGAAACGTTTTTGACGCTGTTTGCGAGGTCCCAGTAAGAAATCTCGCAAGTCAGCATCTTCTTTAAGTAAAGTCAAGTGTTGCTTTATTTCGGGTAGTGCGGATCTCTAGAGCCATTCGAGGCATAGTTTTCCTACACTGTATGTTGTAACTATCCCTGGATGTTGTCTCTGGGAATATCTTGGGTCTGGCCTATTCTGTTTGAACCCCTGTACTTTGTTCAGGAATCTATCTTGACAGTTATTAGTGTCTGTGGGCCAGATCAACCATTTTCTCCAATCAGGATTTGTTCTATTTTCTTTTAAAATATAGGACACGTCTAACTCCTCATCTGTAGTGTTATCAGGCATAGGCTTTGGTATAGACGGGTTGTTTACATTTTTTATCTTGGCTAGGCCAAGACAGGTTGTTTGTTGAATGGTATCATTCAGGAACATTATTTGTTCTGGGATCATGCAGAATATATCAGTTTAGTGTTTGTCAACATGTTTTACATTCCTGTCTTATTCACAATTTTGAAATAAAACGTTTCTGGATCAGTGATATTAAACCCTGAGAAGTATGGGAATTTTTAATAAAATATTTTCGAACTGCCTTTTGGCGGAGTTGGACAATGTTCCCACTGATTATAACTGAACACATTTCTAGGATTAGCAGATTTATGCAATAACGATGTCCAAATGATTAAAGCAATACATTTCTTCATAATTCGATGAACCCTGTAAATAATCATGTTCTGTAAATTTTGCTGACATTTCTAAATCTGACATCATATTATTAATATTTTCAAAGTCCCAATCATCAGAGAAAGTACTAGGTGATACAAAGTCACTCAAAGAGATCTTGAACTGGTTTGGATATTTCAAGAGTTCAATCGGGCCATAGATTTCGTAATCAGTATTGTCCCATGCTACACCACCAGGTATAGGAATGGCTGTGATGTTCACTGATGATAGTTCTCTTTTTTCAATGTGAGAGGATCTGTGTGGTTTTAGAACCAAGTTGATGTTCTGACTTGCTGTGTTCATTGTACTGTATTTTCCATCAATCATTCTTCTCAAGCTTAAAACTAAGATGAGCGAGAGCAGGAGAAAAAGTACACCTAACACAATCCACAGTTCAATCCACGGTACAATTAAATAAGTTTCTCCAAGTTGATGAAAGAGCTCTGTATTTTTGTCTTTGAAAGTTTTGTTTGCTGGCTTGTGTCCATGTTCACTTGGATCATCGGAAAAGTCATCGAAATTGATAAAGTAGCCAGATGCAGTTCTGTCAAAATGTTTGGATGGCTTCAGGATTGTTATTAATCTTTGTAGTTGCTTCTTCCTTTTTCATATTCGAATAGTCCGAGGCTACATCATTGTAGACAGGTGTTTCTTGACGAACTGTTGCAATTTGGGTTTGATTTGATTTGATTTGAAGGAGATTTATAATGCGCAAGAACAATAACCCGCAGGTATCAAGGCGCCTAACAATATGATCAGAAATTGAGACAGACGTCCTTACATATAGGCTTGCCGAAAGAGGAGAGTTTTTAGGGCAGTGCGGAAGTTCTGTAAAGACGGAAGGGATCTCAGGTCCAGGGGAAGATCATTCCACTATTTAGGGGCTAGAGTGGAAAAGGCCCTGCCACCCCATCTAGCTCTTCGTACGCGGGGGGCTGTCAGAAGCAATTTCCCGGAGGAACGCAAGTTCCTTCCAGGGATGTAGTGGGAAATGATGGACCCAATTCCCGTGTCGCTATTTTTGGCGATGGCTCTGTAGGTCATGCATAAAACTTTGAACCGGATTCGATGTTCTACTGGTAGCCAATGCAGCATTTTCCTGGCCGCAGTGGCCGAGGAGCGTCTGGGAATATCCAGAACAAATCTGGCTATGGCGTTTTGGACTACCTGTAAGCGCTGCAGGTGGCTCCTGTTAAGCCCAGCATACAGTGCATTACAGTAGTCCAAACGAGAACCAATGAGTGCGACGGCTATTTGTTTTCTAGCCTGCAAGGAAAGATATTTCCTAATCCTTCGTAGGGTGTGAATCAAACCCCAGCAGGTGGAAACGGTTCTACTCACCTGGCTGCCCAAGTCAAGGGCAGGGTCTATCATCACCCCGAGATTCTTGGCAGATGTTGTAGGGGAAGGGCATATTCCTAGTGAGTCAGGCCACCAGTTGGCTGACCAGATGTTTTCTTTCCCCCCAAACACCATCACCTCAGTCTTCTCCCCATTCAGTTTAAGAGAGTTCTGAATCATCCAATGACCAACCGCCTCCATACAAGATCTAAACTTGGAGGCGATTAGTACATCTGAATGGGGGAGAGAGACGAGGATTTGGGTGTCGTCTGCGTAAGAGACTACCTCCATCCCGAAAGATCTTATTAATTTGGCTAGTGGGGTCACATAGATGTTGAAAAGGGTCAGGCTAAGTGCCGACCCTTGGGGGACCCCACACAGCACTGGTCGGGATGGAGATAGGAACTCCCCCAGCTTGACTCTTTGTTCCCTCCCCGTAAGGAAAGAGGTCAAAAGATCCAGGGCTGTGTCCTTCACCCCCGCCTCCCTCAGCCGCGATGAAAGTACTGAGGGGGAGAGGGTATCGAAAGCCGCAGTTAGATCTAGCAGGACCAGGAGGGTGGTCTGGCCCCCATCTACTGTCGTGCGGATCTTATCGAGCACGATGGTGAGGGCTGACTCGGTGCTAAATTCCCTCCTAAATCCATGCTGGGAGGAGTCTAGGCATCCCGAGCTTTCCACAAAAACAGCGAGATGCTTGTTAAGATGTGCCTCAAGCATCTTCGCTGGAGCAGGAAGCAGTGAGATAGGCCGGAAGTTTTTTAGGACCCCCGGATCCAGGGAGGCCTTTTTTAACAGGGGTTTTACTACCGCCTTCTTCCATTCTATAGGGAAAATACCGTCTCTAATGGCTAGATTCATTACCTCTAGCAGCGGGGGCAGGAGGGTCTCCCTACACTGCTTTATGACTTTCAGTGGGCAGGTATCCAGGGGAGAACCAGACTTGGTCTTATTTAGCAGTAACTCCAGATCTTGCAAGGCCAGCGGAGGGAAAGAGTCCAGGGTGCACAGTGGGGAGATGTCTGTAGTAATCATGTTCATCTCAACCCCTGCGGTGGGCGCACTGATACAAGCTCTTTGTTCCTCGAGGGCCAGGTGAATTTCCTGAATTTTGGTGTGGAAGAAGGAGGCAATCTTATCACATAGGTCCTGCGAAGGAATGACAGGATCAGGGGCTTGCAGTTTGACTAAAGAGTCAACAGTTTTAAAAAGCTCCTTCGGCGAGGAAAGCGAGGTGGTCATGGTAACAAAGTATTCTTGTTTAGCCTGCACAATCTCAGCTTTATATTTTTTAACAAGGAGTTTATGGGCTTCCTTGTTCTTAAGGTCCCAACTAGCATGCCAGAGCCTCTCCTTTCTCCTCACTTCTTGCCTAAGAAGTCTGAGGGAATCAGAGAACCAGGGGGCAGATGGTCTCTTTCTGGCTCGGCGGCGGGACTGTACTGGGGCCAATTTATTCAAGGCCTCAGTGGTGACCTGTTCAAAATGGCCGACTGCAGTCTGTACGCTGTCTAAGCCAGTGATAGAAAGGCTTGCAGCCCAGGGCACGAAGGAATCGCTATTGATATTCCTGAAGTTTCTGGCAGTTTCCATTATGTGATTCCCTTTTTTGCAGAAGTCCACCCTATGGCGTTCCAAAAGAAAAGGAACAGCCAGATGGTCAGACCAAGATAGATGGATCGGATCCTTAATAGTCAGACGAGGGTCATTGGAGAAGATACCATCCAGTGTATGTCCTGCACGATGGGTGGCTCCGGTAACACGTTGCGTGAGCCCACATGATTCCAGAGCCTCAGTGAGACAGGAGGTATCAGAAAAGTCGTGCCGTTCTAAATGATAGTTAAAATCACCCAGAATAGAAAAGTTATCTCGGCCGAAATAGGATTCAAGGGACTGGAGGAGGTTGTGCGTAAAATGGGTTCTCGAACCTGGAGGTCGATAAACTAAGATTCCATTAAAGAAGGGACATTGCGCTTCCTTTATTGTAAAATAAAGTGCTTGAAAGCTGTCCGGGAAATCGGGTATAGGTACGATATGGCATTGTAGATGATCTTTATAAAGAATCGCTATCCCCCCTCCCACTCGACCCTGTCTATCAAGTCTGGCCAGACAGTACCCATCAGGGACCGCCTCGATTAGATCAGGGTCAGACGAATCCTTGGCCCATGTTTCGGTAACAAACACTATAGTGGGCGTTCTATCCAATACCATCTCCTTAAACATAATCTTGTTCTTGACAAGGGAGCGGGCATTAATCAGAATGCCCTCTACTCCTACTATCTTGGGACTAGATATGGCGGAATGTCCAGAGAGAAGGTGGTTGGGGGCGGAGTTAGGAGGCCTAGGCGTGGAATGACAGCCACATCGTAAGGGGAAAAGGAGGTCATCCGGCTCGTAGGAATGCATGCAGCGTTGTTTGCGAGGTTTCAAGGCCAACATTTGGTGAAGGGAATAACTGTGGGGGAAAGAAGGAATTTCACCAGAGTCCAGAGGCCAGCCGTCCAGCGCGTCCTCAGCGCGGACGGGCGCAGACGGGCTGGACTCTGGCGTGACTCCGGCGGGCATCCGGCGCATCCGCTAACGCGTCCGCTACGCGGAGCGTCAAGTACCTTTTTATATATCAGCTAGAGCGCGAGAGCGCGACTACACACCCAAGATGGCCGCTAAGCAACCCTCGCCTCCCCGGGACCAGCTCTCAGCGTCAATACTCAGCTGAGAGCGGCCCAGGAGGTAGAGGAAGGTAGGAAACAATGATCCAAGTGCAAATACGCTTTTTAAAATCAAGCGCCTATTAAAAGCAAACGTCACTCGGGACGCGATCTAAAATGAATGTTACCCTCAGCAATTAAATCTGTGCCAAATGAGGTAAAGGAAAGTGCTGTAGAACCTCCGGCTTCCGCCTCAGAGGGTGAAGTGAAATAATTAGGCAATCACTACCAAAGCCCCTTTTATATCAGCTAGAGCGCGAGAGCGCGACTACACACCCAAGATGGCCGCTAAGCAACCCTCGCCTCCCCGGGACCAGCTCTCAGCGTCAATACTCAGCTGAGAGCGGCCCAGGAGGTAGAGGAAGGTAGGAAACAATGATCCAAGTGCAAATACGCTTTTTAAAATCAAGCGCCTATTAAAAGCAAACGTCACTCGGGACGCGATCTAAAATGAATGTTACCCTCAGCAATTAAATCTGTGCCAAATGAGGTAAAGGAAAGTGCTGTAGAACCTCCGGCTTCCGCCTCAGAGGGTGAAGTGAAATAATTAGGCAATCACTACCAAAGCCCCTTTTATATCAGCTAGAGCGCGAGAGCGCGACTACACACCCAAGATGGCCGCTAAGCAACCCTCGCCTCCCCGGGACCAGTTCTCAGCGTCAATACTCAGCTGAGAGCGGCCCAGGAGGTAGAGGAAGGTAGGAAACAATGATCCAAGTGCAAATACGCTTTTTAAAATCAAGCGCCTATTAAAAGCAAACGTCACTCGGGACGCGATCTAAAATGAATGTTACCCTCAGCAATTAAATCTGTGCCAAATGAGGTAAAGGAAAGTGCTGTAGAACCTCCGGCTTCCACCTCAGAGGGTGAAGTGAAGTTTCAAGAGGCACAAGTTCCATGGCTTTGTTGCATAGTCCTTTTTTATTCACTGCAGGTTTATCAAATGTGATTAGTCTCTCAGTTTGAACCTCTTGGATTGTAGCAAGGTTTGGTCTTCTGCTACTTCTTGGGAGTCCACTAGGCCTACTACTTATTATTGGCCACATGGTTGTGGTTTTACCAGGTCGATTGATACAACTCGGTTCTCCTTTTTACCAGCAAGCGGCGGTAGTACGACTGATCTTGTTCCGCTGATAGCTTAGACAGGTACTGCTTTTCTGTAAGAAAGCCCAAATTCGTTCTTCACCGTGATTTTTTTCTCTGACCAGATCCCCAATCTTTGGAATCCAGACAGGTCTTGCAGGGACAGGTGGTTTCTTTTCAGTGGCCGTTGGCTTTAGTTTTGTGCTACTTAGACTTCTTCTTGTTTCATTTAAGTCCTGTAAAACAGCCAAACGATCTTTGATATCAAAAGTTTTTTCTTTCACCACTGAAGTCTGACAATCGACATCTTCGATTATCATTCTTGTACCAAACAAAAGTTCATATGGAGTGATTCCACCCAGAGAATTTCTTGGCAGATTGTTAAGACTACGTTGGACACTTATTGTTTGACCCACCCATCACCCGAACCTAATACCCTCGCAGTTATAGGTTGCTTTATGTCACGGCTTTTTCTCTCCACTACCGCATTTCCCTCAGGATGGAATGGACTAAAGTACCGCAATGCAATGCCCATGCTGGCCATGGCCTCCTTGTAAGCTTGAGAGCTAAACGCAGGACCCTGGTCAGAATGTAGCATGCCAATTGCGTATGTGCCGATAAAGACTCGCAAATCTTTTATAACAGTTCTGGAGTCAGCCGAGCGCTGGGGCCACATCCAAATGAATCTCGTCTTAATATTTATGGGATCGCATTTGTCTGGTCGGAAGCCTGCGTGTAGATAGTCTAATGCTGTCTAATAGAGGTGTCTGGGCTGGTATTACTGTGCTAGAGTCAGATATCTGGTCCGGTTCATAACTGCGATCTCTATCGCAGTCTTGACAATCCATTGCAAAGTTATAAACTTGCACGCTAATTTCAGGATCTCTTGGTGCCTCAGACCCAATCCCATGTGTGCTTCTTGAATCAAGAAGACTCTCCAGTTCGTGTTTGGAATTACTCTATCCCCCACTCTAGGGATTTAAGCAAACGGAACGGAGTTCGCATCAATTATGTATGTATTTTCGAGTGGATAGTTTAGAGGTAACGCTGCATAGTTGCCTTCCATTGAGGCTCTTACTGCTAGTAGCGTTTCTCCATCTATTTGTTTTTTAGAACGCTTTTTTGTAGCTACGGAAGCCGGTTGACCAGCTGCTGCTGTGGCTCTGTTGGCTAATGAATTCCCTGCAACGTGAACGCCATCACGTTGAAGACTCTGCGTATGTATCACGTGAGTCTTTTGTAGTTCTTTCTGTAAAAGAACTACCTGTTCCCATAGCTTTTTCTGCTTGGTTGTGCAACCTCTTTCATCTTTGTAACCATTTTTAATCCAGGCCTGCTTGGAATTATTATAAGATTCGACGCAGTAATGCGAATCGCACACTATTAGTGTGGGGAATTTGCGATCTGCATTTTCAAGCGCCAATTTCAAAGTTTGTAGTTCAGCTTGCTGAGCTGTACAGTTTCCGATCGATTCAGTTTTAGTGACCATTGGTCTGAATTTACCTAAGCGCCTGCGACCTTTAACAATCGCACACGCTGAGTTGTAAACTTTTTTATCCACAACGTAGTGTTGTGCAAATCTATCTGTGTAGATTACACAGGTGTACTGTTCCAGAGGTACAATTTCGAACGACAGAGGACATTCTTGTTCGTATTCTAGATTTTTCATTCTGGGATCAAATGCGTGTATTACTTCAGTTGTATCAAGAGAATTAACCCATTGTATCCATTTTGGATCTAATGCCACAGCATTTGGAATGTTCGGTCTTGTTACAGCTTCAAGGGCTGATACTGCTGTTAAAACAGATATCCTCTTCCCATGAGCTAGGGCTTTTTCTTTTGCTACAGCCGTTTGAACCGCAGTTAGAATTTTTTCAGTAGAACTGAATTTCATTTCAGCTTGTGTGTACAAGTGTGATTTATAAGCTATTGTTACCGTTTCTCCCTCATTAGAGGTCAGGTATGTAAATCCGCATCTTCCTGGGATGACTCAGATTACAAGGTTGCGTTCGTTTGCTCGTGTTTGCAGTTTTGTTTTAGTTAACATGTCTGTTTGTAATCATAAAATTTCTGTGTGTTTTTGAGTCCAATTAATTGGTTTGAAATCAGGTTTTATTAATTCGTAGAGTGGTTTAACCCTCTCTGCATAATTTAGAATGTAAGTTCTTACGAAGTTCAGGAAACCTAGAATTGATTGTAAGTTTTTCAGCGTTTTTGGAGCTTGGAGTACTGCACACTTCTCTAAGAAGTTGTCTGCTAGGCTTTTGCCTTCAATGATAATTCATATCCTAAAAATAGGACTGTCTGGTCGGCAATTCGTGACTTTTTAAAGTTAAATTTGTACCTTTCAGATGCGAACCCAAGTATGATGGTGTTCACTCTTTTCAAGTGTGTCTCCAGGTCATTGTCTGTAAGATAGATGTCATCGACATAGGATAATGCCTCATCATCATACATTTGTAGTAACTCTGTTACCCTGGCTGAAAATAATCCTAGGCTGTTCTTGAATCCCTGTAGGAGACAACAAAATTGCTTTTGGGCCCCCATGCTGGAGAAAGCGGTCAAATATCTGCTTTCTGGTGCAATGTTTTTACAGAAAAAACCATTTGAAATATTTAATGTTGTTTTATATTTTTTGAGCACGATATTATTCAAGGATCAAGGATTCTTTATTCGATGATTAAAAATCACCATAAAAGCACATACATATATACATGATTAAAAATTTCATTAAATCATTATCAGGATCCTAATTATAATAATTATTTATACACATGGCAAAAAAGGAACAGGGGATGTGACACTTTAAAAAAGATTAATAACAATTTTAGGCATCATTCCTCTCCTCTGGTTACCCTTAATCGGACCGCCACTTTAATAAAATTCATTATGCAACACAATGTTAAAGGGTCAGATGCTTTCTGTAGATAGGTTAGGGCCTCTTTAGCATGTTTCAGGTTGGCTTGTTTTAAGATTTTCACAAAAAATCTACGCCTGGGTATAGAGTAAAAAGGACACAGGAGTACAAAGTGAAGGGAATCCTGCGGAGACCTGTTGTCGCAGCCGCAGGTTCCCTTCTGCTCAGTTGTGGTTAAAAACCCTGCTGGTGATGCCAATAAGTGTGGAAGTAGATTTAATCTAAAGTGACACATCAGAAATCTGTCCTGAGCATTATGCATGAGATACAAGTATGGCTCCATTCCCTCGATGCTCTTAACCAGGTTATGAGCCCTCACAGTCTTTTTGGGCCCTTCAGCCTCAGCTCCCTGTAGTGCTTTTTGATCTAAAAAAGCTTTTTTTACTAACACCTTGTGCTGGGATACAATTGCTACCGGGTCAGTGAAGAGGTTCCTGTAGCCAAGGGCCTCTAAGATACTCTTTACATAGTTGAGCCATGGTATTCTCATACATTTATCTCTTTCTAAGCAATCATTTAGTATTTCCCTGCTCAGAGACGCCTCAGGGTTGACCCAAATTTTTAACCAGGCCACTAATGGCCTAAGTTTTACCAGATCTTCTAGGTAAGGCCTCCCTAGTTCCCTGTGTGCTATGAAACCAGCGGTGCTTGGGGGTACTCTCAGGATGGTTCTTAAGTATTTATTTTCTTCCCGCTGTATTTTCACAGTATTAACAAAGCCCCATACCTCTGCCCCATAAATCACTTTGGAGCAGCATATGGAGCTATACAGGTTCATCACCTGTTCAGGACTCCATCTGCCTACCCTCCTGCCATAACTTGCAATAGCGCCATTAGTAGCGATCATTTTGCAACAGCGCTCCTCAACCAGGGAGTTAAATTGTAAAGACCCGTCGAAAATTAGACCTAGATAGGGAAATGTTTTAACCTCTTCTATTTTATGGTTTCCTATCGTATACGTAAATTTGGTGCACGGTTTGTTACCAGCCAACAACACATATGATTTGCCCAAATTGACAAAAAGGTCTAAGGAGCCCATAAATTTAACAAATCCATCAATCAAAATCTGTAAGCTCCTAGGCGTACGTGCGAGCAAGACCGCGTCATCTGCGTAAAGCAGAACGGGAATGTGACGCGTCCCCACCCTTGGACAATCTGTCTTTAAATTTAACAAGAACTGCTCCAAATTATTTATATAAAGTGAAAATAAAAATGGGGCAAGAAAACAGCCTTGCCGTTCCCCACTCTTGCAAGGAAATGAATCGGTCAGCCCACCCTCCCTATTAAAACGGACTTTAGCAGAGGTCTCACTGTGAAGTTCCCTTAAAATATTAATTAGGCAACCTCAATCCCCATAAGAGACATCATGACCCAGAGTTTCTCCCTATTAACATGATCGAATGCCGCTGCCAGATCCATGAACCCCATATAGATGGCTTCATTGCTGGCCATGGTGTATTTGGCAGTCAGCATATAGAGGTTCAAGCATTGATCACTGGTGGACCTCCCCGTCCTAAATCCATATTGAGTGTCCGAAAAGATGTTATTTTCCTCGGTCCACTCGGACAATCTGTTGAGGATCGCCCTTACCAGAAGTTTGGCAGACACATCAATCAAGGAAATCGGGCGATAACACTTGGGATCGTCCCTATTGCCCTTCTTAAAAATAGGGACGATTATGGCCTTTGACCAGGATGGCGGCATACCACAAGTAATGGCAGTATTTATGACCCTAGTCATTATGGGAGCCCACAGTTCTACACAGCTCAAAAACAAATCAGGGGGGATCCCGTCAGGGCCAGGGGCTTCATTTTTTGTCAATCCCTCAGTCCAGCGGTGATCTCCTTAATGGTGAACACTACTGTAGTGCCCTGATGTGGGGTCCCTACATGCTCTTCAGTTGTTCCTGGCTCATAGTTTGTACAGCCCCTTATAATGAGAGACCCACTGTTCTGGTAGGATGTTTGATCCTATCTCCGGGGTGTTATTTTCCTGGAAAGTTGGTTGGTTGATAATTCTCCAGAACCCAGACATGTCCCTATTTTCCCCCGCTTCTCTTAGGTCTGCCCACGCTTCTCCCTGTAGAGCTAATTTCCTCCTCTTAGTCTCCCTCTTATATTTGTTCCTACACACAGCGATTTGTAGGATATCTCTTGGTTTGTTTTTAAGGCTGCTTTTGAGCTCCCTCAAAGCCTTTGAGCAATCTCTATCGAACCAACGTGGGTTACAGTGGTTCCTTATGGGGGCACTAGTTTTTAGTAGACCGTCTATAAGGTCAGCAGTCTGGCCAAATGCTTCGAGCAACCTAGGACCTTGAACATCCATATCTAAACAGTCATCCATGGCGGGTTTTCCAGAGTCCATCAAGGATTTATAAAAGGTTTCCCCATCTATTTTGGACCACCTTAGTCTCCTTCCCTGGCCTGTTACCTTCTCAGTAATTGTACATTGGTATCTACTTCTTGGACCCGCCAGATGCAGCAACCCCAATACAAGGGGGTTGTGATCACTAAAACTGCTCCATTCTATCCCTACGCTGATGACTCTATTTATTAAAAGTCTAGAAACTAAGATATAGTCAATAAAAGAGGAGCATCCTCTACCCTTAAATGTTGGTGGGAGGCTGCCATCCCTCCGCACACCCATCATATTAATAGTGTGCTCTAGATCATGATTAAGCAGGAGTTTACTAAAAGCTAAACCATCCGGCGTGTGGGAGAAATGCGGCCCTTTCTCTACGGGGCAATGAGACCATTCTGCATCTATTGGGACCAATGCCGAGCATAGGTGACAGTTAAAGTCTCCCATGACCAGCAGAGCAGGTACCTGTCCCACTTTCCTAGCTATGATTTCCTGACCCAATCTGTCATCCAGTTCTCCTACAAATGAGGTATGGTCTCCCCCTACCCCATTGTTGTAAATGTTGAAAACAGTAAGTCTTAGCCCCTTCCCATTAAACCGTACTGCTTGTATGGCATGTGATTTCCAGTCCGTAATGGACCAGCTGCCCGGAAGGTTTAGATCTACATATATAGATAGTCTTCCCATGGCTCTCCCCGATCTCGTTTTTTGCGCCGGGACAAAAAAACATTTATACCCCTGAATGTGGAAATTACTATTATCAAGGGCCCATGTCTCCTGGAGGCTAATTACATGAAAGTTACTAATATAGTTGCGCCACTCTTTGTTATTAAATTTGGCTGCCAAGCCAGCTATGTTCCAGGAAATGATTCTCAGTGCATCATAGACATGCTCTATTCCCCCACTGAGCCCAATCGTTCCACAATCTTCACCCGACCCAGTTCCAACCCATTTCCTCCTATTATAGGTTCGATAGCTGTAACCATGGGCTCGTTTGCCTCAATCCCCCTAGCCCTACTAGGTAAAGTTTGCTGTGCCAGCAGGCTTTGCTGCCCAGATTCCAATATTGGGTCCCCTATATTTACAACTCCTGGACATACATTTCCCATTGTATTGGTATATCTGCCCATGTGCCAATCGACCCTCTCAAGTCCATTCAGGCAAGTAAATCGATTAAAGTCATGGAAGGGTGTCACCGGGCGATGAAAAACTGGCCGAACATTAAAATCGTGGTGTCTACCCCTCCGGGCGACCCTCGTCTAGTTATCGTGGGCTTGATTGGAATACATAGGGGTAGGGGGGAAGAAAAACGACACTTGTAGAGTCTGAATTGTTGATTCGAGTGATCTATTCTTCCCTAGACATATATGGGTAACAGTCCCAGCGTCTCGAAAACTCACCAGGATACAATCCCCTATTATAGATTTGTTTGTTTTACCCACCCAAGGTACCCTTCTCACCATGATGATTTCGCTGTTAAGGTGGGCCGGGAGGGGTCTGTTCCAATTCAACCACTCGATAACCTTGCTTTTCAGTGAGCAAAAGTTCTCACGTTCGCCCACTTCAAGTGGGGGAACACCGGCCATGATAACCATGAGATCGTTTGCCTCTGGAGGGAGATTGGGCCTACGGGGTCTAGGAGGAGGCTTCACTGGGGGTGGGGGAGCGATACTGCCAGTGATTGGCATAGGGGGAGCTAGGCCGACAGATGAAGGTGGCCTGTTAGGGTTTCGTGGGTGAGCTGGGGCTAAATTAGCCATAAGGGGTTGTGGGGGGGGGAGCAGCAGTGGTCACCAAGGGGGGTGCCAAACTAACTGGCATGTTAGAGGAGTTGGGAGGGACATTGGGAGGGAGAATAGTCTCAAGAGATCTATCCTGGGGGCTAACCGAAGATTTCATACTTCTTAGTGTAGCCTCCAGGATAGTGAGTCTAATCTCAACCTTTTTAATACTCTCGCTAATCGGCAATAATAGTGACCTAAGCAAAAATTCCAAATTTCCTAACGGAAGAACAGAAAGAGGGACATTGGTAACATTGTTTACCGTGGCATCAGCCGAATCGGTAATAATGGTAACCTTTTCAGGAGGTGTTATATGTACATCTTCCAATAACCTCTCAGTGGTTGGGGGGGTTTTGGTGTCCTCCCAAAATCAGAGTGGGGGATTTTTGTTTTGGTTTTTCTCTGGCCACCCCTCGACTTCCTCCTGCGTTTGTTAGGTGGGGGCCCGTATACCCCTTGCACAGAAGTTGACTTAGGTTTAGCTTTCCTGGCTTTAATGGCTGGTGGGGGCTGGGAGATTAGATCAACAGTCACACTACTTGGGCTAATAGAGGGGGTTAAGTTAGTGGTTGATTCAGTCGGGTTATTGGTACAGTCCCTCAGCAGAAGGGGGACATCATCCAATGAGGATGGCTCCTCACTAAGTGATCTAGAGTTATCTCCAAGGGGCCTATTTTTCAGATTTTCTATAGAACGTCTACGCTCCGCCCTAAGCTTGATCAAAGTACTTTCCTTATCCCCGTCTCCCGCAGCCTGGGGGAAATAATTATCTAGAGTCCTATTTTTAACCCCTCCCAACTTCATAGGAGTGCCCTCCGTGGCCGGGGAAGGCATAACAAGACGTAATGGATGCAAAACTTAAAAGGAAAAGTGTAACAAAAGAATAATCCAATGTTCAAGGGACAAACTAAAAAGGGTAGGCCCAGCCCAGCCTTATCCGGCCTCTGAGGGCCTCAGAGGGCCCACCCTTTGCCCGAGCTTCGCTCCGAGCTTCATCCCGCGCGCGTCCCGCTGCGCGAGACGAGTAGGCTGATTATATCCTCCCAGGCGGGGGGGGGCGGGCCGCTGCGGGAAGAGGCTACAGTTGAGGAAAGTGCCTCGCAGTCCCGCAGCGGTGTGGGCGGTGAGAGCGGGTCCTTAGTACAGCAGCGGCAGCTCGCTGGAAAGGAGCTGCATCCAGGGAAGAAAGAGTTGAAATCCAACGACGATTCAGCAGGAGCAGAAGAGAAACGCCCGCACAGTTCAGCCCCAGACTCAGCCTCTGAGTAGCACCCGCGCAGCGGGTGCTGCGAAAGTTTATGTCAGCACCAGGCGGGGGGCGGGGCCGCTGCTGGAAGAGGCTACAGGTGAGGAAAGTGCCTCGCAGTCCCGCAGCGGTGTGGGCGGTGAGGGCGGGTCCTTAGTACAGCAGCGGCAGCTCGCTGGAAAGGAGCTGCATCCAGGGAAGAAAGAGTTCAAATCCAACGACGATTCAGCAGGAGCAGAAGAGAAACGCCCGCACAGTTCAGCCCCAGACTCAGCCTCTGAGTAGCACAATATTATTCATTAGTGCTGCACTGTGTGAGTTTTGTACTGCAAATGTTTTACAACAAGAGTTTAGGTGTCTGTAGTCTAAAACTAGATGATAAATCGTCTGGCTTAGAGACAGGAAACAAAGGATTATTCATTTGTGAGGTGCATGTTTCAATCAACCCCTGATATTCTAGTTGATCTAAGATCTCCGTGACTTGTTTATTAGCTTCTTGCTTAACAGGATACTGCCTTTGTGCAGTAGGTTGATTTTTTAACTGGATTTTACGGTGAGGAGAATCCTCATCCCATCCTACATGATTATTATATAATGCAGGAGCTTGGGCCACTGCCCATTTTCTTGTATATGTGTATTTTTTATGAATCGGAATGTGATTTGAGAAGGCAGGCATAATCATTTCTTCGCCATGTGGGCACTCCCTGACAAACTCTGGTGGCCAGTCCTTTTCTGCTAGAAGGATATCATAACCTTTAGATAGATTCTCCCAGATGAGACCTTTTATTTTCCTAGTTTTATCTCCCTCTATACGTAATGTTATTTCATATAGTTTATGGGGCACGCTAACTCTGGTGTCTGCAGTTTCCACCTGAATGTATTCATTCGTGTCCACTGTCTCCAGAAGATTCATCAGGTTCTTGCGAGCTATGGTCACTTCTGCTGCGCTGTCTAGCATTGTTTGGGCCCACTCTCCGTTCTTGAGTTGTGTCCTCAGGATCCCCAGCATGCTTTATTTTAATACTGGCTACCTTCTTTTTGGGAAATTGTAATTTTTTTTTTGATGAGCAGGTTCTTTGTCTTTGGACTTGACGCGCTCTTCTTTATGTTCTGACCGTCCTCTTCTTTCTGATTTCTGTGAGGAAGTCTGAAAAGATCGAGAGGGACGTGTATCAATATATTGATATCTGTCAGGTTTTCTCAAATTTTCCCTATTTCTAAGGTTATATGTTTTTTCAGAGGTCTCCCGTTGTGGAGACTTGCCCCCCCCCTTCTGGAGATCTATCTCTTGGTTGGGGAGACCTTCCTCTGGTCTGAAAATGTTTTTCTCTGGGAGAAGTTTGCTTATTACCCTCCCACTTCTTCTTCTGAGAATTGAGATTATTTTTAATGAAAGTTTTTTCAGGATTTTCAGTTAGTTGTGGTTTTAGTGGTTTACCACCTAAACTGTCTCTACCTAATTCTTCATAGGATTTTTCAATTATTCTGGCAAGTTCAAAAGGTTGGTCTGCTATATCTGTTTCTTTTAGTTTTTGGCGGATTGCTGTACCGTCAATTGTCAATTGAACTAACTGTCTATATGCTTTTGTTAATTCTTTTATTTGAACTAAAAGTTCTTCGCTAGACATTTTTTCAATGTCAGGATGTGGTGTATAGCTGGCTAGAACCGTCCATGTGGCTCCTGGTCTACCTGGTGGACCGAGCCTGGTAATGTGATTTTGATGTTTTAGGGCGCCATTAAACCAGAGCTCATGTTCCTGGTAAGTTAGTGGAATTTCAACTTCCTCGAAAGGGGTGTATTCCGTTGGAGGTTCCCCTGCTTTGTAGTAGTGGAACTCGTGTGTTACAGCATTTCCTGCTGGAAAAGTTATCCATGAATAGAATACCTCTGTCTGCCGATATTCATGTGCCTCGACAACAAATATGACTGTACCACCTCTCGATGATACTCCATTTTCTAAAAGTTTTATAGTTAAGGTTTACCTTACATTTACCAGGATGTTTTTCGCATCCAGGTCATTTTCATTAAACCCTATAACGTCAAAACCCGGTTGATTTGCGTCTTCTGCAGCTCCACCGGTTTCGTTGTTGTCGCCGTTGGTTGACATTGTTTAATGAAAGTTTGCAGATCAAGTTTCAAGGAAACAAAGATTAGGTGCACAATATTTTGGAACACTGTATCCTTCAACGTTGACTAAACCAAAAACGAATACATAGGAATCTCTTCCTACTAAGTTTTGGCGGATATTAACCTTTTACCCACTCCCGATGTCTATTGGAGTTTTTACGGGAAAAGGGGTCTGTGTGAAAAGCACGACTGAGTTACTCTAGTATCTAGCGTTAAATTATCGCCTTACCAAACAGGCGTAATGTAGTATAGTGCCTATATTCCCAATAGGCTCTGCGCATTGGAATAACATAAACGATAGTTTAGACGTAGGACTGAGGTTGACTAGGTCTCTACTGAATATGTTAGACTTAATTGTGTGAGCCAGCTAGCTCAGAGGTCACTAGAAACTTTCTCGAGTAAACAAGAAGCTGTTTAGCTTTCCTGAATAGACTAGAAGGGATTAGCTTCTAACAACCATATCACATGACAACTTTGTTTCCCCTGCAATAAGGAATATATCTTCAGAGTCGCGGAAACAATAGATAGCTATTTTACTCAGTCAATCGTGCATGCTTCGTTTCACCAGAGATGCAGAGAAATAGAGAGACAGGCGTTTTCAATAAAAGGGTTATTTATTGAGCAGTCTTCTTTCTCATGCAAGAGAAATGAATTTCCACAATTGCAATACTTGTCATAAAGTAAAGTGCGTACAGTAAAAGGAGTATTATGAAATAATACTGTAAAAGCATTTATATGGTTTCTAAGCCATAAGATACTTGAAATGGATAAAATACATACAATGATAAAGTGATGACTAAACATACTCAACTGGCGTTTCTAAGATACGCCTACCCCAGTGTCCCTAACCTAAGCCTAGTATAGGGAAGGAGTAGATGAGTTACAGTTTTTGCCAAGAATCTGAATCAAGAATTCTCTATGGGTCTAATCAGCTCCGTACCTTGGGTATAGAATGAAGGAGGTCTTGTATCTCTCTCTCAGGACTCGATCTCCCAGTAACCCACGAGGGTATCAGGAAACACTGGAGCTGGATTTCTCCGCAGGAGAAAAGACAGCCTCTCTCTCAGTGCGTCAGCAGGGAGGGTCGGCTTCCTTCGGGACTTGCATCAGCAGGGCGTCGGGCAAGTAGATAGCCGATTCTGCTCCAAACCACTGTGTCTTGCTTAAGGCAGATGTTGGTATATTTATACCTGGAAGGTGCCGAGTTTGACGTAAGGTTGGACATAAGACGTCACTAAGAACTGGCAGTTCTTTCAGGACTCTCAGGAGTTCTAGGACAAATCAAAACAGAAGCACGGGGAATGCTGGAGGCTAGGTTTGTTTAAGAACGCGTTGTACTTTCTAGGAGTCTATGGGAGTAGCCTTGCCGTACTTGGACTGCATTGGCTATGACTTAATATGGATATGATTCTTATGCCTTTATAAGGATCTGATTTGTTATAACCACATAAGGGCATACATCGGGAATATCTAATTAGGGTCCTAGATACATTCACAACAGTTTATAGTGTGTAGGTGCTACAGAATGTACTTAATATGCCATTTGATCAGTAACATCTGTTTAGTCCCCAAGTAGAACAAGTAGAACAAACACTAGAAAACTTTTAAAAACAGAGATACAATGCATTTCTGAGTACCTCAGTCCAGATGTTTTTTATTTAACAAACAACTAAACTGGTGGCAAACTAGCAGAATTCAATATTGTTAACTTTTTGTAAATGAAATCAGCACGTCTCTCTTTAAGAGCAAACTTGTCAATTACTTTAATGTTAAAGTCCGGGCTGTTTTTAACTAGCTAGCTCTCTACAGAGAGCATTGCCAAAGCATTGAGTCTTTCCTCAAGCATGGTGTTCCTCAGGAATGTCTTAATCCTCTTAAGGCTTTAATTACCACTCCTATGACAACATCGTTCAGACTTGGATGTTGTCATAGGAGTGGTAATGACAGTTTTAAGTAAAGTCACTGTCTCTGTAAGTGACTTTTCCATATGAAGTTTATGTATTAAAGCCAACAAAGTCAAGGCACTTGTGGCCTTCCGATACACAGGCATTGCGTACAGTACAGTCAACTCAGTTATCAGCTGCTCTTTTTTGAGCATAGGATATGCTTGCACAGCCTCATTCAGAGCACGCTCCGGTAAGGATTCATCATATTTTAGAAACTCTTTACTTTGCAATAATGTGGCACTCACCAAATGTTTAGTTAACGAAAAAACTTTCTTGTGCCTGCACAATTACAATGCCACATATCTCTTTTGCAATTCGGACCAGAGTAGTGATGTTCTATCTGCGGTTTGCAAAAGTAGAATGCTCTGGCAGTTTGCTCTCTAAATTGTCAACCTCATCTCTCACTTTGCTTAGGCTTTGTACAAACATAGTGGTACATTCTTGCACTTTGACAGTATCGATCTCTCATGCTTGTAACTGTTGGTATAACATGTCGACAGCAAGCATTATTTCATGAAATAGAAACAGTAAGAACTGAAACTGTTTGTCTTGTAGTGTTCTAACAAAGCCACGGGCTTCAGTCTGACTTTTGTAATCAAACTCATCAATGGCTTCTAAGCGGCAAAACATTTCTCAAAGTCCTCCCTATGTTCATAGATTAGGTTGACTGTACGGATGTTAAAGTTCCAACGAGTTGAGGATCTCCTTGGAAAGCTTTTGTCCACATTCTCATGAAGTGCTTCCGTTCTTTTGGGGGAACGTGAGAAGAATGCTGCCATGCCTCCTACATCCTAAAAGAAAATGTGTGTCTCGGTGATCTTTGATACTGCCTGATGCATAATAAGATTAAGTTGGTGGGCGTAACAGTGCACATAATGAGCATTAGGGTACACATCTCAAATTCTTTTCTGTACTCCACTAAGGCATCCATTCATTACGAACGCACCATCATAGCTTTGAGCAATAAGTTTTGTTTTTGAGGCAGCTCCGGAAAAACTAAGTTCAGTTGACACAGTATAGCTGCAGTAATGGTTTCAGCACTAGAGTCTCTTGAATGTGTGAAACCATAGAACCTCTCCACAACGTCTCTGTCATTGTCAAGGTACCGAAACACTAATACGGACTGTGTTTTAGTGGCCACATCAGTGGTGTCATCAGCCTGAATAGCCACAAAGTCTGTGTTTTGCAACTCTTGCACAATATGGCTTCTTATAATTTCGAGCATACACTCAAGGAGTTCCTTTTGTATCGTTTTAGAGGTACCCTTAAAGACTGTAGCACTTGCTAAATGTGTTTCCAATTCCTTGTATATGCTTGCAATTAAATCCACTAGGCCTCTGAAGATCCCAGGTTTTGAGGAACTTTCTGATTCATCATGGCGTCGCAATTCCAGTTCGAAAGCACCACAGAAACAAATGCAATCAATTAATTTGGATAGAATCTGTCTGTTCCTATCAACAGCTTCATTGTGTTTCTGTATGGTTTTGGGGTATGCATCGTTTATCTGCTGCTCAATTGGTGCACCTTCCCCCAACTTTCCCAGTCTCGTCAGGTTTTCCATAAGCTTTCTTGTGGATGCATGTTCCTTTATTTTTTCCTACAAATGCTTCAAGACTGTGATTCCTTGATTTGTCCAAGAAAACTCACCACCAAACAGCAAGCAGGGGAAGACGAACAGAGAATTTCTTAAAGGGCACCCTGTAAACCAATCAGTTTTTGTGTACCAGGCGTTTGAGAATGTACGTTTTGACATTTTTCCTCTGTCCTGTGAAGTTTTCTGTAGGTTTATGTCAGGCTGATGAGGTCCTAATTGCTTTAAATGTAGTTTCTCTTCAAGTGGCCGTGCCTGGAAGGACCTTGTAATCAGCTTTTGTGCTGTATTCATGATGCCGATGCTGGCCTTACCAATACATATATTAAAGAAACCTGTCAATAATCAAAGTGCAACGTATAAGGTGCAGTGCAATAATATCAAATTTCAGTATAAATACATATATCTTGTGCAGTATCGCCATGCATCTCCAACAGCTCCCCTTTGCACAAAATGACTGCTAAAAATACATTCTTACTGCCTCCTGCGTCTCTGTGCCATAGTGGTTGCTGGAGGCACTGAAACAGACACTGCTTGAGGGCCTTCAGAGTGACCACATACATAGATCTAACTCCCATGTAAAAAAAATATAGCATCAGTTTCCTTACCTTTAAAACTCGTGTTTGCTGGGACGTAGCTGGGGTGAAAGAGCAGCAAAGGAAGTTGGGGGCCTCTTGTTGTTCGCTGAAAAATTGCCCCAAAATGTGGTAATGTTTCACGTTGTCAGGCTTTACCAGATGCTGAAAATAAAAAGATTGTTATCAAACAGGGGTTGACCCAGTTTAGTCAAAGGACCTGGGTATTCGATAATATAGAAAACAGTTGGTCCTCGACATATATTTAACATATAACACAATTATTGCATTTGGTTAAGTTAATTTTCGTCAAACCCAGACTGAATCTGTATTGTTGGTTTAATAGGTAATACTAGCCCACATTGTCAAGATATCATACAGAAAGCACCAAGAACCTTAGGATTTGAAAAGAATCCAATCAGATTGGCTTGTTTAATGTACAATTCAACAAAGTTTAGAATTTAGCATATCTTTATACACATATTTACATTAATAATAAACAAAGATATATTCCTACAATAAAAGAGAAACGTGCACAGAGAAAGATCAAAGTGTGTGCTCAAGTGAATGATCAAGAGGATCAGAGAAACAAAGTGTAGATTATTTATATACAAGAAATTGAGCCTGCCCTAGAGAACGCTTGTAAAAAATGTACTTCTTTTTTACTAGCTTGTATGTTATACAAAGTTCCGTTGTCCTTAATTTGCACAGTTGGCAAATGGATTTGGAAATGGGGCAAGGGGCAGGGGTTAATAGGTGCAGGCTCCCACAGGGAATTGTCGTCGACGTTTCGACCCAACCATAAAAAGGGTACTTCAAATCCTCAACAACGGGTCTTCATCAGGACGGGATTTAGGGGGAGGGGCGCAAAAATTCTTTCAGAGTGCACGTAGGTTAAAAACCAATGTCATTGGGCACCTGTAATGATAAATGAAAAGATGGGGCTAAGTATCACTAAATCATATCAAACGAAAGAGTTCATTGCATGGTGGGCATGGAATTCCACTCACCCTTTTGTGGTGCATCAACATCAGTGCGACGTTTTGTCCGCACTCAGAAGTTAGTAGTTCACAGATTGATACTGTAAATGAAGAAGAAGGTAGCCATTAGTGCTCCTCTGATCATTCCCATGTGATTGTTATATTTTTGCACATGCGGGAAGATTTTGCATCATTTGCTTAGAAAAAGAATCTCAATTATAAGTTACATCATCACGTGTATATCGCATCATTTACTCAAAGATTCCAACAGTTGGTGGAAGAAAAACCACTATAGCGTGTAGTTAATTTTTGCTTATGGCTTAGTGTAGCCAAATAGACTGTTAGCTACACACACAGTCCGAGTATAAAAACCGGATGAATCTAAGGTGTCTATAAAAACTACTATTCGAGACAAAGATTCATATGCATTAGTACTCACCCACCTCTTAGTTCGGGGATGCTTTCCAAAGAATTTGAGTTGAAATGCTATGAAAGAGCGAAAAGCGTCTCTATTAGAAGCCGAAGCTAAGAAAACATAAAATGGTACTAGATGCAGTGTGTTACAGTTGAGGAATTGTGGATTCTAAATGAACCTACCTAAATTCGCTGTATCGAACACTGAGAAATTAATCCTCTAACAGAACGTGCCGCACGGCTTGCCAGTTCCACTTCGCGTTATGGAATGCGGAAGCATGCCGCCGCGACGTGGCTACCCTAGTTACTAGGCAACCGACGTGAGTACGTCACCAGCAGACCAATCCTGCGTGGCGTCCGGGGGGTTGCTAGGAGAACAAGCGTGTCTCCCGGTAAACAAAGGTTTGCGCAAGGAAGCGACGCGCAATACTGTGTATCGGGACCTTTTATTAGTATGCTGTTATTGTTTAAAAACGGGACGAATGTAAAGTGATAGTCACGCTTCTAGCAAGTGTATCCTGATTGAATTGCGCTATAAATGCACATCCCAGCGCGATCCTTCCAGTAAGAGCCAGTCGAAGGAATGATAGAAAAGAAACACAGGCAATGTGACTTGTAAGACATCTCGACAGACCCACCAGGATTATGCATATTAAGATTTTTTGTGTACAGGGGGTGCAAGCGCCCCTCCTTACCCCCCTGCGGACGCCCATGCACCTGGCCCTGATCAGGAGAAGCAGGGGTCCCTTAAAAACCTGGTGGTTTTGTGCAGAGTTAAGCAGTTTACCCATGCAGCTTTCCTTTCACCCCCTCCCTTCCATCCCTCTCTCTACTCCTAACTCCAGATCCCTCTCTCACTTTGTAGGCCATTTTCTTTCACCCCTTTTTACAACTTCTGAACTCTCCCCATTCAACCTCTCACTTCACCTTTACTCATCTCTTGCCATTCTGTCTTTTCACCGCCCTCATCGCAAACAATCTCTCGCATTTATCTCATGGCCTCTCTGGGCCCGTCACCTTCTCTGCCCCTCAGCACTTCTCATTCACATGGTCTCTCCATTCAAATTTTTGTCTATTTGTATATTACACCACTCCAGTCCCCACATTCAACTTTCACATCTCCCCTTTGTGAGCCAAAGGTGAGGGTTTCTTGAAAAAGTGTGGCTCACTGGTTAGAGCAGGCAGACCCTGAAGCAGAGGTCAGACCCGGGACCAGGGTTCAATTTCCGACGCAGCAGGGTCTTGAGCTCAAAATGTCCATGGGCTCGATAATTCTTGCTTTGGTGCTTGACCTAATCATGGGTTCACACTCTGCAACTCTGGGCATTAAGCTTGCTTAATCTCCACAACGGCCCCCCGCGGCGGGATGCCTGGCTTTCACCTTGGGGATGCCCTGTAGGGGCTATCTCACAGGGAAAAGCCAGGATGGGTTCCCAAGGCAAGCGCGGAGATACCCCTTCGGGGGTCGATTCTGGCGCTATATAAGAAACATAATAATAATAATAATAATAATTCTTTTAGAACACTCACTTCTTGCGTGTCCACAATTCTCTTCGGCAATTCACAATTCTCCTCATCCCTGACCTCTTCAATCAAATTCTCTCATTCCCTTGCTGTCCTCTCTTATCCTCTCATCTCTCCTCACCAAGCATACGGGTCGGACCCGAAAGCTCCTCTAGGCCTGTGCCACTCTGCTTATTGTTCCCTGACTCAAGAAGGCATGAGTTGTCTGTATCGCTGTTTCAGTGCCGGCCCACAGTTATGGAACATGCACCCTCCTTTGCTTTACTCCAAGAATCTATTAGCCTTTAGGAAGATATAAAAACCTTTCTCTATGCTCTGTAGGTTACCCCATTTGACTGGTTCTCCTTCTCCTTCTGTGTGTTTCTCATTTGCCTTCAGGCAGCAGATGGTTATTAGCACCAGGACATCTTTTGGTAACAGTAGCACACTACAAATGTAAATAATAATAATAATAGGCAGAAGCAGGGGAGTCACTAGACTAGAACTGCGGAGGAGGGGGCTAACACTCCCAGCCAGGCCTGGTCCTAACACTGGTCTCACACAGAGCAACAGTCTTTTTTGATGCCCCACCCCTGTTTCCTCCTTCTCCATGAATTCCTTCACTGCCACTCACCAACAATACACCTCATCTCTCTATAGCACCTTTCTGACAAACATTGAATTTTTTTATAGTGCTACTGATAGTTTACTCACACTCATTTCTGTGATCTGCATGGTACATATTCTTTGTAGCAGGCACATTATCTCTCTGCACTGTGTGGGTGACAAGAGTGCCCATGTGAGTGCACGGTGAGCGATGCAACAGTGTAAGAGTAGGGTAAGAGGAGTGACTGCAGGGTGAGAGAGGTGTTGTATGAATGTAGGTGCAGTTGCAAGTTCAGGATGGGACGAATGAATGTATGATTATTGATGGGCTTGTTTGAATGAGTTGCATATTGAGCAGTGAGGGGGACAGGTGAATGAAGTGTCACATGAGTGCATAATGAGTAGTGTACTCGTGTGACTGCAGGGTGAGGTATAGGGTGAACAGCGCAAGTGCATTGTGAGTGCAGAGTGATCACTGTGAGTGCAGGGTGAGCGGGTGAATGGTGTGAGTGCATGGTGATTAGTGTGAGTGAATTGTGATCGCTGTGAGTGCAGGGTGAGCGTCAAAATGAAGAGCGAGAATGAGGAATGAGGGCTGCATTCCCAGACACTTGAAGTAACTCAGCATGTTATTGATGCCGGCGTAGAGTTTAAGATCTAAGTTAAACTATTGCGGCAGTAATCGGCGATCGAGGGTGGAGGAAATAAATAATGTGCTGATCCTGCAAAAAACTTACAGTCCTATGGTTAGGGTTGCCAGCAGATTATTTTGAGGGTCTTCTGGACTCTTTGCTATGGCTTCTAATGGGTTGGCAGGATGGATGATAGTATGTGTGCAAGCCTCACACTTCCACATCGTTCAGGGGTGCAGTGCTTTCAATGCCTCCTGTGCAGCACACATGCTTCTCTGTGATTCAGGGGTGCATCCTGCTGTTTATCAGGGTGGATCAAACACGTTCTCCTCCTGTTCTGAACGTGTTCAATTCTTTGTTTGTGTCAAGCACTATCTCCGTCTGTCTCTCACCAACTACCTTGTTTTACGTTTTCCTTTTGCAGCTCTCTCTCACTCTCCTCGCATTCCCTCCATCTTTCCACTACTAGCTTCTTTCCATTTCTTTCTGAAGGATGGAATTTAGATGGCAGCTGCTACCCCTGCGTTTCCCCCATGTGACCCCTGGCACTGCCCTTGCACCCCCTGGTCTCAGATGGGGGAAAGCAGTGCCAAGAACAGAAGGCAGACATTGTCTGATGCGCGTTATTGCTTTCTACAGCTCCCCTTGGGCCACAAAATTTTAGTTCTGATATATAAATTCTGCAGTACAATTCATGGTCTTCAGAGTAAAATAAAAAATAGACTTTTAAAACAACTTGTTGTCAGGATTCTGAAGACTATAAACACCTCAGACTTGTGATCAATTGAATTCCATCCAGCAATAAATTCACAAGGGAACGAGAAAACAAGGGCAACGTGGAAAACCAGGGAGTTAGCAAAATCGATTATGAAGCACGCACCGAGTTTCTCCCAGTGGGGAATTCAGCTTGAACCAGAAATAAAACCAGCCTACCCCACCCCACTACTCGAAGATTGGAAGGAAAAACGACCTCTACCAGCTACATCAGTACTCAAAGGAGCACGAAGCTACTCCCCAGAACGGGAAAAACGTCTGAAGAAACCACAAACTCCAACGTTTCAACGAACAGCTGCCTTTAAAGAAACAATAACTCGGACAATAACGGGAAGGGACACAAACTGACAAACCGAGTCAGGTTTAGTTACCAAAACCGCAGGTCCCTATAAAAACAAAGACAAACTCAAAATTTGTAGTTGGAACATAAATGGCCTAGCCGACAAATTGGAGGACCCCGAAACACTGAACTACCTGCAATTGTTTGATCTGATTCTCCTCCAGGAAACATGGGAGTCCAGCGAAATAACTCTGCAAGGATATACAGCTTGGACACACCCGGCCCGCAAAGAATCACATTATGGCTGTTGCTCTGGCGGTCTGGTAATTTTCGCCTCAATACCAGTTATAGGAGAAATTAAACTATCAACCATAAACATCACCCCGCCGAACGCAATCCAGGCTATATCAATCACAATTGGAAAAAATCAAGAAAGTCACCAGTTACTTGTAGTCAATACATACATTCACCCTAAGAACAAGCAGTCTGGGTCAAACGAATTAGTCCAAGAACTGACAAGACTCATGGAGGATGAAGAAACGGATAACATACTAGTGGGAGGCGATTTCAACCTCCAGTTATTCGGCGAACTGACAACCGACGAGATGACGCAGGAAATGGACACAGTATGGAAAATTCCACCTCAAAAAATCCCCCACAGATACAAACACAGCAACACTGCCTCCAAGCTATTTAAAGCTCTAGAGAAATTGAACCTGCGCGTTCTCAACGGACGATTTAAAGAGGATATTCCCCCAGTACCAACATTTCACTCGTCAATTGCCTCATCCTATTTAGACTTTATTCTAGTTACACTCCCGTTGTACGACAAAGTACATGAATTTAAGATAGGAGACAGAGCCCAGAGCGACCACCTGCCGCTAGAAGCCAACTTAGCACTGACCTGTAAGAACGAAGCAGCCGAAATCAGAAGCATGTGCACAGAACATACCACTAACTACAAGCGAATACGATGCAAGATCTCGGATATAGAAATTCTTACAATCAGTGCAAAAACAATAATACACGAAATATCTAATACAACCGACAATCCCATTATTTTATGGGAAAACTTTACAGCGGCACTAGGAGAAAAGCATGCCACAAGGAAAAAAGATCAAAAAGAGAATACCACTAGGCTTATGCTTGGCAAAGTAACAACAGTAGAAACAAAAAATATCAAGCTCGAAATAAAAAAGACCCTTAAACAGCTCCGGCAAGATTCAAACAATTCGGAAATTCAACTGCAGTTACGTAGGTCAAAGGCATTGCTACAAAAGAAAACTTATTTTTTGAGAACAAGGGTACCCCATAAAGCGAACCTGGGGTGAGTATATACTTTTTAAAGGAACAATGGTTCAAGAGTGGCCTAATAAGGTCCTGAAAGAAGTAAAGCGAATAATTAATTAACGCTAGGGAGCTAGAGAGGTAGGTTCTTATAGAATCTTTTATTTACTTTCTTTTTTCTTTTTTGTTTACAATTATTATAGTACTTCTCAGGTGCTCAAGTGAGTGACAAGGTGCAGAACATGACATAAGTGAACAAAGTGAAAAACGAAATGTCACACTACAACAAGGCTTAAAACCACAGAGATATATACAATGAAGTGGTTTTGACCTCTTTTAAAGGGAAAAAGTGGGAGACCTGTATTCAGCTCTAAAGGGTCTAATACAGTCCAGTGTTTTTTGATTAGCTTGGATAGTTTATTGCTGACTGTACTGAAGGTGGTGACACAGGTGACTTTAGTCAAGGCTTTTTTGGGGTGAGGTTCCAGCAGGTATTCCCTGTGTGTGTACCAAGCTCTTTATTTTGTTTCATCAGAACCCTTTCTCTGGCAAATTACTGAAATACCATTTAGCCTGTTTCAAAATTATTTTCTGTCGGATACAACGACCCTGAGGTATTGAGCCAAATTACTTGTACGTCATTTAAGCCATTGCATGCACCAACATGTCTACCATTGTTGCTAGATTAAGAAATATGTGCAGCACATAAATGGTGAGACTGTTAAGCGCACCCTCCAAATTGATCAAAATATGCATGAAAAAAGTCAAATTTTAAACTGGGAGCACTAGTATTAAACTTAAAATACATTTGTAGGTCCTCATTTTAATTTTAATTAAATCTTGTAGTTTCAGGAGGCTCATCAGTCCTGATGATGATCTAAACTTACATAGAACGAAACGTCGTCGACCTACCCAAGGAAATACACCCACTTCATTGTATATATCTCTGTGGTTTTAAGCCTTGTTGTTGTGTGACATTTCGTTTTTCACTTTGTTCACTTATGTCACGTTCTGCACCTTGTCACTCACTTGAGCACCTGAAAAGTACTATAATAATTGTAAACAAAAAAGAAAAGAGAAAGTAAATAAAAGATTCTATAAGAACCTACCTCTCTAGCTTCCTAGCGTTAATTAATTATTCGCTTCACTTCTTTCAGGACCTTATTAGGCCACTCTTGAACCATTGTTCCTTTAAAAAGTACAAAAGAAAACTTGGCAAAGGAAACGGGAACTGAACGAAGAACTATGGGCAAAACCTCTACATAACTCAAAACAGAAGAATAGCTCTAGCTTTTGGAAGATGATCCACAGGCTCCAACAGCCAGACCACAGAGGTATTACTTCTGAAATACCGGAATCAGACTGGGCCAACTATTTAACAACTCATTTTAATACAATTGACCTCGCAACGAAGAAAGCCGGAGGGACAAACTCGGAAGAGGGAGCTTTCCACCAACTGGGAAAAAATGACACACCCGCAAAAAAAGCTAACCAAGCGCTAAACAAGAAAACAACTGGGCCCCGCATTCTAGCAGAGAACGAAGCCAGCCCCAAGATAGTCGTCCCTAGAAAAATAGAACCTGGACTATCGGCTCAGGAAACAACAGACACAATCCTTAAACAAATCTCAAAAGGAAAACTTGAGGGGGCACCAGGACCAAACGGGATCCCTCCGATATTATACAAACAGGATCCAGCTTTTTGGTGCACCACATTGATCTCAATATTCAACGAAGCAAGGGAAACAGGAAAAATACCAGCATCTTGGAGCGGTTCGATAAGAAGCCCAATCTACAAAAAAGGCGCAAGGATCGACCCAAGCAGCTACCGGCTGATCGCCCTGATAGACGTAGAAGCGAAGTACTACGCAAGCCTCATTTTGAAGGATCTAATAACATGGGCAACAAAAAGGTACATCATCCCAGCCACACAGACGGGTTTTCGGACGGGCCAGAGAACCCTAAGCAACATCATGGCACTAACTCTATTGTCCGACGCAGCAAAAATGGCAAAAAGCTCTCTGTTCGTGTGTTTCATCGATTACAGCGCCGAATTCGACCATGTAGACCGACACAAACTATGGCGAAAGCTGAGCTCATGGGGAATCCCCGGCCCCCTTCTACAGCAGCTGGAAATGTTGCATACTGATACATGGGTCCAAATAAAACTGGGATCTGGCACACATCTATCGAGGAAAATAAAGACCAGTAAAGGCCTAAAACAGGGCTGCGTCTTAGCGCCAACACTGTTCAACCTCTTCCTCGCGGATCTTCCCGAAGAGTTAGAAACAGTAACATCACACGCACCTCGGTTAGGAAATATAACGCTCTCAAATCTGCTTTACGCAGACGACCTGGTCCTCATCAGCCGGTCTCCTATTGGCCTCCAAAACCTTCTAGACAAAAATAATACATTTTCAAAAGCAAATTCCTTAACAATCAATCTGGACAAAATCAAAGTCATGCCAATGAACTATAACAAAAAACAGAAGCCCGCATGGTACCTGGACAAACAAAGACTAGAACTGGTAGCCTCATATAAATATCTAGGAGTCATAATAGAGGGCAACGGCTCCTCCAAGTAACAACTAGAGGCCATCCGCAGGAAGGGCATGACCTTTCAACTATCAATAAGGCTCCTGCAGAAAGTCCTCCTGGACAATACTATCAGTCGTGCATACAGGGCAATCTTCCATCTCCCTAAAAATTCCTCGCCCGCTCAAATTCGTCTCGAATTCGGACTATTGAAACAATCTGTGGAGAGGAAAGGTCAATACATAAAAAGCTGGCGCAAAATCAAAGACTCGGAGCAAGGATCGTTAAACGCCAACTTATGGACTGAGCTTCATGCCAAAGAAATCTCACCAGCAAGGGCCTACCTAACAAACTCATTGGAGAGCCTAGGACTAAATATGCTCTGGGAAACAAGAACGGATTTTGGGACCTTTAAGAAAGCGGTGACAAACGTCATCAAACTGGTCTCCTCACTCGAGGACAGAGCCACCCTGACCAGGAGAGCGCATGGTTGGGTTGTGCTTGAAGGGTATGGAGCCATAAAGCCACAAGAATATCTTTCAAGGGGCCTCACACAAAAAACATGTTCCTAAACATGCGCTTAGGCAACATACCCATAGCACGTCACCTGGAACCTTGGAAAAGGCCTGATCCGTCAAACTCATGTCGCCTTTGTCAATCTGCGAAGGAGGATCTTATACATATTATTTGCATCTGTAAAGCTTTTGTGGATGTAAGGCGTTCCATGCTCAGGCCCCTATGGAACCAGAAGGGTGTAAGATCATGCAGGCAAGCAGTGATGCTTTGCTTTAACCCCAATGAGACTCAGTTGAACTGTAGAACAGTTAAATACTTTGAAATAGTGGCCAAAAAATTAAATGAAATAACACAAGGATGCGAAAAACCAACCGCACCGGGAGAATAGTAGCCTTCCTTAACGGCCCTTACAAAAAATGTTAAGACTGCTGAGCGAAAATTAATTACATCAGGGGAACAGAGATCCCTGCAACAGCCTTATAACTACAAGAACTACAAGTAATAATAGCAGTGACCAATAGAAAGACCTCCTAATTGATTATAGACTCCTTGAGATTTTACTAATGTGCAATATCTTCTTGTTTGGAAAAGTTTTATATAGACAAAAGACTTTTTATCTTTGTGCAATATTGTGAGTTTTTATTAACTGTGCAATAAACAAATTCAAATTCAAATTGTCGTCATGATTCAGTATTGTGAATATAAGTAAAATGATGTGTTTGAATAAAACCTTCACCTCTTTGCTTCACTGGAGTGAATATGCCTTACTAGCGATAGTAAATCAATACTTATTACCAATAAAAAGTGCAATTGGTCTTTAAAGACCTGTGAAAAACTCGGCCGTGCCGGAGATATGAATCCAGACACTGGCCTGCCGTGCCCTCAGCAGCTCGAGTTGCACTGCAGCAGCCCGGGCTGAGACGCAGGACGGGGTAAGAGGGGGGCTGAAGCCCTTGGGCCTGGGCAGAAGTGTGACTGTGAAGGTGCAACCCCTTTGCATCGCTCCATGGCCCCCCTGGGGGTCGCGCCCCACAGTTTGAAGATCCCTGGGGTAGAGGCTAGTTCACTGATAAATGGTAAACCCACTTTAAAAACGGGATTATGGACCAGATGACATATGCAACAAATAGTATTAGTCATTAGTAGTGCAGAAAGAATAGTTATTTAACTTATGCAGTAGCTCACTCTATATCTTTACATCGCAGAAATTTTGGCAAAACACTTACCGGATGATGTCATCAGTGACTTTATTTGAGACATCATCAGTGACGTCTCTGACACGTCACGAGTGAATTAATATGTGAGTTGATAAGTTGTGCATTGCGGGGGCATAAGTTATAGTTAGCTATAACTTCTGACTTTCTATGGGTTGTGTGTGTAAAATCTGAACCTAATTATAACCTCCCTGTAACCTTTGTTTTTTCAGAGAATGTCTAAGGTTTTTAAATTCCATTTTCTAACTATAACGTCCCTGTAACCTTTGTTTTTTTCAGTAAATTTCTATGGTTTTTATGCTATTTCCTAACTATAATGTGTCTGAGTGGGTATGTGAGCGGTTTCCTGGGTCTCTCAGTGGGTGCGTGAGTGGCTATATGGGTGTGTGAGTATGTGTCTGAGTGGTTGTGTGAGTGTGTGTGTGACAGTTTGGTGGGTGTGTGGGTCTGTTGGTAGGTGTATGACTGGCTGTATAAGTGTGTACATTGGTGTGTGAGTGTGTGAGTATATATGTGCATGCCTGTGTGGGTATGTGAGTGCATGTGTGACTGCTTCTCTGGGTCTGTAAGTGTGTGTCTGTGTGTGTGGTGTGTATGTGAGGGGTGTGCTAGTGCTTGTGTGATCTCTGACTGAATGTGTGAGTTACTATATGGTTGCCTGAGTAAATATGTGAGGGGTTTCTATGCCTCTCAGTGGGTATGTGAATGGCTGTATGGGTGTGTGAGTGGATATCTGAGTGGTTGTGTGAGTGTGTGGATGTAAATGTGTAGTGGCTGTGTGAGCGGATGTGTACGTGGCTGTGTGGGTGTATGAGTGTCTGTATGGGTATGTGGTTAATGTGTAAGTAGCTGTGTGGGTCTGTGAATAGGTGTGTGAGTAGCTGTATGGGTGTGTGAGTGGTTGTGTGGGTATGTAAGTGCATCTGTGAGTGGGAGGTGAGTGTGTGAGTATGTGTGTGACTGGCTTGACCAATCTCCCTGAAACTTTCTAGACAGCAGCAAAGTGAGTGTCAAACTAGTTTTGAAAATTCCACCAAAGTTATTAGGAAAGCAAAAATTCTCTGTATATGGAAACTAGGGGGCAAATTAGCAAGGGCGATATAGCCGCTTTAGCAGGACTTTTCCCGGCAAAGTGGCAATACTTTTATCGCCCTACTAGCAAGCTGTCGCTAACAGCAGTTAGCGACAGCTTGTAGGCGATAGCTACAGGTTTGGGGCCCGCTTTGCATGTCAGCGATATTTATTGCTAATGACATGCAAAGTGGGCGTACCCAACCTTTTAGCGACTAAAAGCAGTTGCTAACACAGCTATCGCCTATTAGCAAGGCAGGCAAAGCAACAAAAAAACTCACGCTGAGCGCGATTATCGCCAAAACCTAACGCCTGCTCAGACCACTTCTTAACCTGTATATCCAATGGGAGGTGGATATTCAGGTTAAGTCCCCATTAGCGATGATGCCTGAATATTGCTGGATTTCCAGCGATATTCACTCATTGAGCCGCTATCGCAGGATATTTAATCCCTTTGGAGATAAACGTTGCTAATAGCACGTTATCTCTACGATAATATCCGGCGATAAAAAAAAATGTGCTAAGCACATCTAGGGATAATTATCGCTATTTGTTGCTAATTTGCCCACAGGTCCTAACTATAACTACCTACTGGTGACTGCCAGTAGGTAATATATGTAATCAGGATGTCCTGTTTTAGGTTTAAACCTATAGTAATAGAAAAAAGCAGATAGAAAGGGAAATAGTCCTCACAAGTGTAAACACATAAACACTGAAAAAACATCTGCACAACGACAAAATAAATACCATTCAAAGAAAAGAAATGGAGAGTGAAAATATTTTTTTTTTCTTCTTTAAGAAGCCAATACAATGTAACTTTGTTGTACAAGATAGCAGCAAGAAAGACTGGGCTAACTTTATTCTGCTCGAGTTTTGTTGTTTAGGGATGTCACTAAAATATCTTTTTCTTCTTCCTTTTGCTTGTTTCAGTTTTGTGGTCTTTGGTCTAATCAGGCAGGGTTGGGAGCATGTTGTAAGTCTTATTTAATTATTTTATAAACTGTAGAGAATCAGGAAATATCAAAATCATATTTAATATTTTGGCTACGTTTGAGTCTTTCACTGATAGGCAAAATGCTGGTTTCATAAGAATCTTTCCCAATAAGTACCATCACACTTACCCACAGAGAATGGGTGAAACCCTTTGAATCATCAGCTCCCATTCCTAGCGAGTCAGTGTTGATAGTAGGTGAACTGCCTAGCACCCTAGCCTTTAAACATTCAATGCTAGTTGTAGTGACAGGTATATGAGAAAAGAGTGCTGTCAATAAGCATCTGGGATAGTGTTCAAAATATGGAATGCAGTATCACTTTGAATGCTTCTGCAGAAAATTCACAAGTTCAACAAAGATTGGAGGGATGTTATTTGTATTTGCAGTGATTCAGCTACGTAAATGAAAAAGTTGTGCAATGAACTGTCAAAATCTATACCTGAGCTGAAGTGCCTCCATGTAAGAGATCCTTGCCACTTGCTAGATTGTATGCTGAAAGCATCTTTACAATCTTCAGAATTAATGAAGAATGCTATTGACTTTGTAGTCCATTCTGGTCATCCCAGCGGTGTCATTTAGCCAGTGATTGTCAGTCCTGAAGGCCGTGAATGCTATCAATCAATCAATCAATCAGTCAAGACATTTGTAGAGCACTTCTACTCACCTGTGAGGTTCTCAAGGTGCTGGGGGGGGAGGGGTGCTGCTACTGCTCGAAAAGCCAGGTCTTGAGTAGCCTCCTGAAGGTTAGTAGGTCCCAGGTCTGTCATAGGATGATGGGGAGGGTGTTCCAGGTCTGTTGAGGTATGCTGGTCTGGTGTTGTGGAGTGTCTTGTGTGTGAGGAGCTTGAAGGTGATCCTCTTGTTGACAGTAAGCCAGTGCAGGTCTCTCAGGTGGGGTGTGATGTGGCTGTGGTGAGGGATGTCGAGAATCAGGCGTGCAGAGGAGTTCTGTATGCGTTGCAGTAGTTTCAGGAGTTTGGCCAAGGTTCCTGCATAGAGGGCGTTTCCGTTGTCCATCCTGCTGCTGACGAGGGCCTGGGTGACCGATCTTCTTGTTTCAGTGGGGATTCACCTTTAGATCTTGCAGAGCATGCAGAGGGTGTTGAAGCATGATGATGAGACAGTGTTGACTTGCTTGTCCATGGAGAGTGTTGAGTTGAGGATAAACCCCAGGTTGCGTGCGTGGTCGGTGAGTGTTGGTGCTGCTCCCAGTGCGGTCAGCCACCAGGAGTCGTCCCAGGGTGAGTCAGAGGATGAGGAACTCCGTTTTGTTCGAGTTCTGCTTCAGACAGCTGATCTTCATCCATTCGGCGACAGCTTTCATTCCTTCATGGAGGTTGGTTTTGGCGGTGAGGGGGTCCTTGGTGAGGGAGAGGATCAGCTGGATGTCGTCGGCGTAAGAGATGATGTTGAGGTCGTGCAGTCGGGCGACGTGGGCGAGCTGTGCCATGTAGATGTTGAACAATGTTGGGCCATGGTCCATGTGGCAACCATTTACAGACTTTTTGCTTAGTGATGATGGCAAAGGCACGCTATTTTGGTAACCCATACAGGGTTTAATAATATAATCATGTTTACTGAGGCTGTAATTTAAACCGCTTATGTATATATGTTTCTGTCAATATCAATAGAACGTTATATACGTTTATTGTTTAACTTTGACCACTCCAAGATGGCGGAACCACCTATGCCTCACCTCATAGTCCCCTTTCACTGTCTATGTACTGGTGATTAACTTTGAATGTGTATAGATAAAAGAAATGGTGGCCACGGTGTTTCTGTACAACAATTGACAAAGGGTAAGTGCCGAAACGCGTCTGGTGTGCCCGAGTTTCTGAATTTGTGAATAAAACTTTATCGGAAACTCTCCCTGCGAGTGCTGTGTTCTATTTTCAGGTACGATTACCTGTTGGAGTTTGGAGCAGTAATACGTGGACGGGAACACCCCCGTCTGACGTGCACCCATTCTTGAGTGCAGCAGGCTTGTGTTCGAGGATATATATATATATATATATATATATATATATATATATATATATATATATATGTATATATCTATATCTATATATATATATCTATATCTATATATATCTATATATCTATATATCTATATATATATATATATATATCCACACGATTCTCGTTTGTACAAATAGCAAAAAACGAGGTCCAAGCCAACTTCTTGATGAGCAACGCTGTTTAATAGCAGCAACCTTCCCGACGCGTTTCGGAGTATGGATATATATATATATATCCATACTAATATAATAAAGAGAGAGCCCAAACCTATGAGGCGGGTAATCTCAGGAACCACAGCACCAATCACAACACCCAATACAGCGTTGGAAAGGGCAGTTGCAGCAGAAGGACATAGGCTATGCAGACGCCCACCATATACATTTAAAAAGTAAAAGAACCGTGCCTGCAAAGTAGTCCCTTGTATATATATATATGTATATATTCACTGAAAAAACCATAGGTTTCACACCAGTTATAGTTAGGTGGAAATTTTACTTGCATAAAACCATTGAAATTCCCACGTAATAGTTAGTTGGACTCACTATAACTTGCGCGAGCAATGCACTGCTGATGATGTCACATATTACATCACTCATGACATGGTCAGTGACATCACTCATGACATCACTGATGACATCTCAAATGACATCACTGATGACAACATCCTTGTGACAAAGTGGCAGACCTCCTATCAGCATAAAATAACCTTTGACACACACATTCAAAAATAGAAACTAACATTTTCTTAAAAAAGGAGAAACCAATACCAATTACAACAACTTATTAGGTAATTCCAACATCTACATACACATCCACTCATTCACCAACAGTTCAATATAGTTACTCATGCATGTACTTACTCATCATATGTACTCATACACCTATACATCCTGTTACACACTAATACTCATCCATATAGTTACTAACACACAAATTCACACATGCAAATAAACTATCAAAAAAACATTTACTTGATTATACTGCTATATACACACCACTACACATACTTCTACAGAAACGGAAACATATATACTCTCTTAAACAATCAATTATAAAAAACATACTCACTAACCCACCCATACACACAATCATCCACCCATACAGTCTTGCACACATGCTGTCTTCAAAATACATACAAATAGTGAGTCACTCATTCATGCATCAGTGCTCTAAGTAATATCCCCCACCGAACCATACAGACGCTGATACTGATACTCAAAAAAACAACTAATAACCCATATACACACTCATGTAGCTACTCACCAACCGATTCAGCCACTTATACACAAAGTGAGACACAGATACAGATATTTAAATATTTAAACATTACTCGCTAATATATGTATTCACTAAGATACATTTAATAAGTCAGTTAACCAATCAATTTTACACAAAAAAACATCCATTTAGACATTTATTTACCCATTTATTCTTCCATCAACCTTTAGATATACATATATAAAAAATATTTATTTTTCAGAAAGATACACATTCACTGGATGATGTCATCAGTGATGTCATTTGAGATGTCATCAGTGATGTCATGAGTGATGTCACTGACCATGTCATGAGTGATGTAATATGTGACGTCATCAGCAGTGCATTGCACGCGCAAGTTATAGTGAGTCCAACTAACTATAACGTGGGAATTTCAATGGTTTTATGCGAGTAAAATTTCTACCTAACTATAACTGGTGTGAAACCAATGGGTTTTTCAGTGAATTTAATAGGTTTTTAAAATGCTAATTCCTAACTATAACTGGTGTGAAACCATATATATATAACATTTCTATGGCAGAATGAAACCCCTCATTTTGTTCCTTTTCAAATTAAATGTATTAAGTGTTACCACTTTATTCCAATCAAGATGACTTCAGATGTGCCATACTTTTGTCATAATTAAGACTGTTAGCGTTCTAGTTGGTCTTTGGAACACTCTGGGACATTCTGTCATTGGGCTATAGTTGGGCAAATCAGAATTTTTTTAATGAAATATAAGAGGATTTGAGAAGTCACTCAAAATGTGCCCTAATTTTTCTTTCTTCAGCACTAATCATAATTTCTATGGCAAAATGAACCCCCTCATTTTGCTCCTTTGCAAATTAAATGTTTTAAGTGTTAACACTTTATTCCAATCAAGATGACTTCAGGTGTGCCATACCTTTGTCATAAGTAAGACTGTTAGCGCTCTAGTTGTTCTTTAGAACACTCTGGGACATTCTGTCATTGGGCTATAGTTGGGCTACATCTGGCTGATATTTGGGCTACATTTGTTTTTTTTTGTCTCTGGAGGCCATCTTTGGGCTACATTGGGCTACATTGGGCTACATTTGGGCTCTAACATATATATAGCCCAATGTAGCCCAATATATATTTTTTCAAAGTTAATTTTCGTAAAAACCACTGGAGCACATATCTTGAGACATAGCAAAGGCACAACGGGCTACCAGTCCCTACAATTTTGCCAAGTTTGTTGCAAATCCATTCAGCCGTTCGGGCTAAAAGTGAGTTCGACCGCCCTATGGAAATTAACATGGGGAAAACACGTTTTGGGACCCCCCTTTTTTCTCGGCCCCCGCTTGACAAATCCCCCCCAAACTTTCAGGGAAGGACCGGAGCTCCGCGAGACAAATTTGAGGAAGTTTTCAGGCAGATTCATCAACCGACGCCAAAGTTATTCACAATAGAATTATGAGATTTTGCATTGAAAAAAATCCTAACTATAACTACCTACTGGTGACTGCCAGTAGGTAATATATATATTTATATATATACAAAGCAAACTGACCCAGGGAAGCTCCGTGTCCAGCTGATGTAACTCAGGTACTGCATAACAACTGCGCAGCGCTCTACCCACTGGAGGGTTATAAATAATTGAAACGGACTCCTTGATTCATGAGCACGACGGGGGTATGGAGAACACAGCTAATTGGAATAACAACACCGAGGGAGACCCCCAAAGACTAGAAACAATTGAAAAATCGGACTGTGAATCAAGGGGTCACGGAGTAAGACACAACCACAAGTCCCAAAATGCATCTCAAACAGGAAGTGATTCCATAAACAAATGCCATTGGAGGCAAATGAACTGCATAAAAACCATCGGACTGGGGAGTGACACAGAGCGAGGCTTACCTTTTGAAAAAGTTCCAGGCGGAATGAAACATGTCAAGGACTGAGCCGCAAACCGCTTGTTTTCATCTGAATAAAGGCAATTTTAACGAAGTTTCCTGGTGTGGCCAAAAGGTTTTTTTCCCCGTGGAAATTAACAATGTGGCGAATATATATCGGCTTGGTTCAGCCGAAGGCTTAACACCACCACAAGAGCGCCGGCAATCTCCCGCATTGAACCAACACGTGTGCAGTCGGCAAAACCGAACAAGGGAGATTGGTGCCGCCGAGGACCTCACCTCGGTATTGGTTTGGGCGTCAGTTTCCAAAGCAAACTGACCCAGGGAAGCTCCGTGTCCAGCTGATGTAACTCAGGTACTGCATAACAACTGCGCAGCGCTCTACCCACTGGAGGGTTATAAATAATTGAAACGGACTCCTTGATTCATGAGCACGACGGGGGTATGGAGAACACAGCTAATTGGAATAACAACACCGAGGGAGACCCCCAAAGACTAGAAACAATTGAAAAATCGGACTGTGAATCAAGGGGTCACGGAGTAAGACACAACCACAAGTCCCAAAATGCATCTCAAACAGGAAGTGATTCCATAAACAAATGCCATTGGAGGCAAATGAACTGCATAAAAACCATCGGACTGGGGAGTGACACAGAGCGAGGCTTACCTTTTGAAAAAGTTCCAGGCGGAATGAAACATGTCAAGGACTGAGCCGCAAACCGCTTGTTTTCATCTGAATAAAGGCAATTTTAACGAAGTTTCCTGGTGTGGCCAAAAGGTTTTTTTCCCCGTGGAAATTAACAATGTGGCGAATATATATCGGCTTGGTTCAGCCGAAGGCTTAACACCACCACAAGAGCGCCGGCAATCTCCCGCATTGAACCAACACGTGTGCAGTCGGCAAAACCGAACAAGGGAGATTGGTGCCGCCGAGGACCTCACCTCGGTATTGGTTTGGGCGTCAGTTTCCAAAGCAAACTGACCCAGGGAAGCTCCGTGTCCAGCTGATGTAACTCAGGTACTGCATAACAACTGCGCAGCGCTCTACCCACTGGAGGGTTATAAATAATTGAAACGGACTCCTTGATTCATGAGCACGACGGGGGTATGGAGAACACAGCTAATTGGAATAACAACACCGAGGGAGACCCCCAAAGACTAGAAACAATTGAAAAATCGGACTGTGAATCAAGGGGTCACGGAGTAAGACACAACCACAAGTCCCAAAATGCATCTCAAACAGGAAGTGATTCCATAAACAAATGCCATTGGAGGCAAATGAACTGCATAAAAACCATCGGACTGGGGAGTGACACAGAGCGAGGCTTACCTTTTGAAAAAGTTCCAGGCGGAATGAAACATGTCAAGGACTGAGCCGCAAACCGCTTGTTTTCATCTGAATAAAGGCAATTTTAACGAAGTTTCCTGGTGTGGCCAAAAGGTTTTTTTCCCCGTGGAAATTAACAATGTGGCGAATATATATCGGCTTGGTTCAGCCGAAGGCTTAACACCACCACAAGAGCGCCGGCAATCTCCCGCATTGAACCAACACGTGTGCAGTCGGCAAAACCGAACAAGGGAGATTGGTGCCGCCGAGGACCTCACCTCGGTATTGGTTTGGGCGTCAGTTTCCAAAGCAAACTGACCCAGGGAAGCTCCGTGTCCAGCTGATGTAACTCAGGTACTGCATAACAACTGCGCAGCGCTCTACCCACTGGAGGGTTATAAATAATTGAAACGGACTCCTTGATTCATGAGCACGACGGGGGTATGGAGAACACAGCTAATTGGAATAACAACACCGAGGGAGACCCCCAAAGACTAGAAACAATTGAAAAATCGGACTGTGAATCAAGGGGTCACGGAGTAAGACACAACCACAAGTCCCAAAATGCATCTCAAACAGGAAGTGATTCCATAAACAAATGCCATTGGAGGCAAATGAACTGCATAAAAACCATCGGACTGGGGAGTGACACAGAGCGAGGCTTACCTTTTGAAAAAGTTCCAGGCGGAATGAAACATGTCAAGGACTGAGCCGCAAACCGCTTGTTTTCATCTGAATAAAGGCAATTTTAACGAAGTTTCCTGGTGTGGCCAAAAGGGTTTTTTTCCCCGTGGAAATTAACAATGTGGCGAATATATATCGGCTTGGTTCAGCCGAAGGCTTAACACCACCACAAGAGCGCCGGCAATCTCCCGCATTGAACCAACACGTGTGCAGTCGGCAAAACCGAACAAGGGAGATTGGTGCCGCCGAGGACCTCACCTCGGTATTGGTTTGGGCGTCAGTTTCCAAAGCAAACTGACCCAGGGAAGCTCCGTGTCCAGCTGATGTAACTCAGGTACTGCATAACAACTGCGCAGCGCTCTACCCACCGGAGGGTTATAAATAATTGAAACGGACTCCTTGATTCATGAGCACGACGGGGGTATGGAGAACACAGCTAATTGGAATAACAACACCGAGGGAGACCCCCAAAGACTAGAAACAATTGAAAAATCGGACTGTGAATCAAGGGGTCACGGAGTAAGACACAACCACAAGTCCCAAAATGCATCTCAAACAGGAAGTGATTCCATAAACAAATGCCATTGGAGGCAAATGAACTGCATAAAAACCATCGGACTGGGGAGTGACACAGAGCGAGGCTTACCTTTTGAAAAAGTTCCAGGCGGAATGAAACATGTCAAGGACTGAGCCGCAAACCGCTTGTTTTCATCTGAATAAAGGCAATTTTAACGAAGTTTCCTGGTGTGGCCAAAAGGTTTTTTTCCCCGTGGAAATTAACAATGTGGCGAATATATATCGGCTTGGTTCAGCCGAAGGCTTAACACCACCACAAGAGCGCCGGCAATCTCCCGCATTGAACCAACACGTGTGCAGTCGGCAAAACCGAACAAGGGAGATTGGTGCCGCCGAGGACCTCACCTCGGTATTGGTTTGGGCGTCAGTTTCCAAAGCAAACTGACCCAGGGAAGCTCCGTGTCCAGCTGATGTAACTCAGGTACTGCATAACAACTGCGCAGCGCTCTACCCACTGGAGGGTTATAAATAATTGAAACGGACTCCTTGATTCATGAGCACGACGGGGGTATGGAGAACACAGCTAATTGGAATAACAACACCGAGGGAGACCCCCAAAGACTAGAAACAATTGAAAAATCGGACTGTGAATCAAGGGGTCACGGAGTAAGACACAACCACAAGTCCCAAAATGCATCTCAAACAGGAAGTGATTCCATAAACAAATGCCATTGGAGGCAAATGAACTGCATAAAAACCATCGGACTGGGGAGTGACACAGAGCGAGGCTTACCTTTTGAAAAAGTTCCAGGCGGAATGAAACATGTCAAGGACTGAGCCGCAAACCGCTTGTTTTCATCTGAATAAAGGCAATTTTAACGAAGTTTCCTGGTGTGGCCAAAAGGTTTTTTTCCCCGTGGAAATTAACAATGTGGCGAATATATATCGGCTTGGTTCAGCCGAAGGCTTAACACCACCACAAGAGCGCCGGCAATCTCCCGCATTGAACCAACACGTGTGCAGTCGGCAAAACCGAACAAGGGAGATTGGTGCCGCCGAGGACCTCACCTCGGTATTGGTTTGGGCGTCAGTTTCCAAAGCAAACTGACCCAGGGAAGCTCCGTGTCCAGCTGATGTGACTCAGGTACTGCATAACAACTGCGCAGCGCTCTACCCACTGGAGGGTTATAAATAATTGAAACGGACTCCTTGATTCATGAGCACGACGGGGGTATGGAGAACACAGCTAATTGGAATAACAACACCGAGGGAGACCCCCAAAGACTAGAAACAATTGAAAAATCGGACTGTGAATCAAGGGGTCACGGAGTAAGACACAACCACAAGTCCCAAAATGCATCTCAAACAGGAAGTGATTCCATAAACAAATGCCATTGGAGGCAAATGAACTGCATAAAAACCATCGGACTGGGGAGTGACACAGAGCGAGGCTTACCTTTTGAAAAAGTTCCAGGCGGAATGAAACATGTCAAGGACTGAGCCGCAAACCGCTTGTTTTCATCTGAATAAAGGCAATTTTAACGAAGTTTCCTGGTGTGGCCAAAAGGTTTTTTTCCCCGTGGAAATTAACAATGTGGCGAATATATATCGGCTTGGTTCAGCCGAAGGCTTAACACCACCACAAGAGCGCCGGCAATCTCCCGCATTGAACCAACACGTGTGCAGTCGGCAAAACCGAACAAGGGAGATTGGTGCCGCCGAGGACCTCACCTCGGTATTGGTTTGGGCGTCAGTTTCCAAAGCAAACTGACCCAGGGAAGCTCCGTGTCCAGCTGATGTAACTCAGGTACTGCATAACAACTGCGCAGCGCTCTACCCACTGGAGGGTTATAAATAATTGAAACGGACTCCTTGATTCATGAGCACGACGGGGGTATGGAGAACACAGCTAATTGGAATAACAACACCGAGGGAGACCCCCAAAGACTAGAAACAATTGAAAAATCGGACTGTGAATCAAGGGGTCACGGAGTAAGACACAACCACAAGTCCCAAAATGCATCTCAAACAGGAAGTGATTCCATAAACAAATGCCATTGGAGGCAAATGAACTGCATAAAAACCATCGGACTGGGGAGTGACACAGAGCGAGGCTTACCTTTTGAAAAAGTTCCAGGCGGAATGAAACATGTCAAGGACTGAGCCGCAAACCGCTTGTTTTCATCTGAATAAAGGCAATTTTAACGAAGTTTCCTGGTGTGGCCAAAAGGTTTTTTTCCCCGTGGAAATTAACAATGTGGCGAATATATATCGGCTTGGTTCAGCCGAAGGCTTAACACCACCACAAGAGCGCCGGCAATCTCCCGCATTGAACCAACACGTGTGCAGTCGGCAAAACCGAACAAGGGAGATTGGTGCCGCCGAGGACCTCACCTCGGTATTGGTTTGGGCGTCAGTTTCCAAAGCAAACTGACCCAGGGAAGCTCCGTGTCCAGCTGATGTAACTCAGGTACTGCATAACAACTGCGCAGCGCTCTACCCACTGGAGGGTTATAAATAATTGAAACGGACTCCTTGATTCATGAGCACGACGGGGGTATGGAGAACACAGCTAATTGGAATAACAACACCGAGGGAGACCCCCAAAGACTAGAAACAATTGAAAAATCGGACTGTGAATCAAGGGGTCACGGAGTAAGACACAACCACAAGTCCCAAAATGCATCTCAAACAGGAAGTGATTCCATAAACAAATGCCATTGGAGGCAAATGAACTGCATAAAAACCATCGGACTGGGGAGTGACACAGAGCGAGGCTTACCTTTTGAAAAAGTTCCAGGCGGAATGAAACATGTCAAGGACTGAGCCGCAAACCGCTTGTTTTCATCTGAATAAAGGCAATTTTAACGAAGTTTCCTGGTGTGGCCAAAAGGTTTTTTTCCCCGTGGAAATTAACAATGTGGCGAATATATATCGGCTTGGTTCAGCCGAAGGCTTAACACCACCACAAGAGCGCCGGCAATCTCCCGCATTGAACCAACACGTGTGCAGTCGGCAAAACCGAACAAGGGAGATTGGTGCCGCCGAGGACCTCACCTCGGTATTGGTTTGGGCGTCAGTTTCCAAAGCAAACTGACCCAGGGAAGCTCCGTGTCCAGCTGATGTAACTCAGGTACTGCATAACAACTGCGCAGCGCTCTACCCACTGGAGGGTTATAAATAATTGAAACGGACTCCTTGATTCATGAGCACGACGGGGGTATGGAGAACACAGCTAATTGGAATAACAACACCGAGGGAGACCCCCAAAGACTAGAAACAATTGAAAAATCGGACTGTGAATCAAGGGGTCACGGAGTAAGACACAACCACAAGTCCCAAAATGCATCTCAAACAGGAAGTGATTCCATAAACAAATGCCATTGGAGGCAAATGAACTGCATAAAAACCATCGGACTGGGGAGTGACACAGAGCGAGGCTTACCTTTTGAAAAAGTTCCAGGCGGAATGAAACATGTCAAGGACTGAGCCGCAAACCGCTTGTTTTCATCTGAATAAAGGCAATTTTAACGAAGTTTCCTGGTGTGGCCAAAAGGTTTTTTTCCCCGTGGAAATTAACAATGTGGCGAATATATATCGGCTTGGTTCAGCCGAAGGCTTAACACCACCACAAGAGCGCCGGCAATCTCCCGCATTGAACCAACACGTGTGCAGTCGGCAAAACCGAACAAGGGAGATTGGTGCCGCCGAGGACCTCACCTCGGTATTGGTTTGGGCGTCAGTTTCCAAAGCAAACTGACCCAGGGAAGCTCCGTGTCCAGCTGATGTAACTCAGGTACTGCATAACAACTGCGCAGCGCTCTACCCACTGGAGGGTTATAAATAATTGAAACGGACTCCTTGATTCATGAGCACGACGGGGGTATGGAGAACACAGCTAATTGGAATAACAACACCGAGGGAGACCCCCAAAGACTAGAAACAATTGAAAAATCGGACTGTGAATCAAGGGGTCACGGAGTAAGACACAACCACAAGTCCCAAAATGCATCTCAAACAGGAAGTGATTCCATAAACAAATGCCATTGGAGGCAAATGAACTGCATAAAAACCATCGGACTGGGGAGTGACACAGAGCGAGGCTTACCTTTTGAAAAAGTTCCAGGCGGAATGAAACATGTCAAGGACTGAGCCGCAAACCGCTTGTTTTCATCTGAATAAAGGCAATTTTAACGAAGTTTCCTGGTGTGGCCAAAAGGTTTTTTTCCCCGTGGAAATTAACAATGTGGCGAATATATATCGGCTTGGTTCAGCCGAAGGCTTAACACCACCACAAGAGCGCCGGCAATCTCCCGCATTGAACCAACACGTGTGCAGTCGGCAAAACCGAACAAGGGAGATTGGTGCCGCCGAGGACCTCACCTCGGTATTGGTTTGGGCGTCAGTTTCCAAAGCAAACTGACCCAGGGAAGCTCCGTGTCCAGCTGATGTAACTCAGGTACTGCATAACAACTGCGCAGCGCTCTACCCACTGGAGGGTTATAAATAATTGAAACGGACTCCTTGATTCATGAGCACGACGGGGGTATGGAGAACACAGCTAATTGGAATAACAACACCGAGGGAGACCCCCAAAGACTAGAAACAATTGAAAAATCGGACTGTGAATCAAGGGGTCACGGAGTAAGACACAACCACAAGTCCCAAAATGCATCTCAAACAGGAAGTGATTCCATAAACAAATGCCATTGGAGGCAAATGAACTGCATAAAAACCATCGGACTGGGGAGTGACACAGAGCGAGGCTTACCTTTTGAAACAGTTCCAGGCGGAATGAAACATGTCAAGGACTGAGCCGCAAACCGCTTGTTTTCATCTGAATAAAGGCAATTTTAACGAAGTTTCCTGGTGTGGCCAAAAGGTTTTTTTCCCCGTGGAAATTAACAATGTGGCGAATATATATCGGCTTGGTTCAGCCGAAGGCTTAACACCACCACAAGAGCGCCGGCAATCTCCCGCATTGAACCAACACGTGTGCAGTCGGCAAAACCGAACAAGGGAGATTGGTGCCGCCGAGGACCTCACCTCGGTATTGGTTTGGGCGTCAGTTTCCAAAGCAAACTGACCCAGGGAAGCTCCGTGTCCAGCTGATGTAACTCAGGTACTGCATAACAACTGCGCAGCGCTCTACCCACTGGAGGGTTATAAATAATTGAAACGGACTCCTTGATTCATGAGCACGACGGGGGTATGGAGAACACAGCTAATTGGAATAACAACACCGAGGGAGACCCCCAAAGACTAGAAACAATTGAAAAATCGGACTGTGAATCAAGGGGTCACGGAGTAAGACACAACCACAAGTCCCAAAATGCATCTCAAACAGGAAGTGATTCCATAAACAAATGCCATTGGAGGCAAATGAACTGCATAAAAACCATCGGACTGGGGAGTGACACAGAGCGAGGCTTACCTTTTGAAAAAGTTCCAGGCGGAATGAAACATGTCAAGGACTGAGCCGCAAACCGCTTGTTTTCATCTGAATAAAGGCAATTTTAACGAAGTTTCCTGGTGTGGCCAAAAGGTTTTTTTCCCCGTGGAAATTAACAATGTGGCGAATATATATCGGCTTGGTTCAGCCGAAGGCTTAACACCACCACAAGAGCGCCGGCAATCTCCCGCATTGAACCAACACGTGTGCAGTCGGCAAAACCGAACAAGGGAGATTGGTGCCGCCGAGGACCTCACCTCGGTATTGGTTTGGGCGTCAGTTTCCAAAGCAAACTGACCCAGGGAAGCTCCGTGTCCAGCTGATGTAACTCAGGTACTGCATAACAACTGCGCAGCGCTCTACCCACTGGAGGGTTATAAATAATTGAAACGGACTCCTTGATTCATGAGCACGACGGGGGTATGGAGAACACAGCTAATTGGAATAACAACACCGAGGGAGACCCCCAAAGACTAGAAACAATTGAAAAATCGGACTGTGAATCAAGGGGTCACGGAGTAAGACACAACCACAAGTCCCAAAATGCATCTCAAACAGGAAGTGATTCCATAAACAAATGCCATTGGAGGCAAATGAACTGCATAAAAACCATCGGACTGGGGAGTGACACAGAGCGAGGCTTACCTTTTGAAAAAGTTCCAGGCGGAATGAAACATGTCAAGGACTGAGCCGCAAACCGCTTGTTTTCATCTGAATAAAGGCAATTTTAACGAAGTTTCCTGGTGTGGCCAAAAGGTTTTTTTCCCCGTGGAAATTAACAATGTGGCGAATATATATATATATATATATATATATATATATATATATATATATATATATATATATATATATATATATATGCGGAACCTTCCTTCACAAGAATGAAGCAGGAGTCCGAGAGAACAGGTAAGACGGGCTTTATTAACAAAAGGCAGTCCCAGTGGCGGCAGATGCATTTCGGCATGGAGCCTTCCTCGGTACCCAACACCGGGAGCCCTCATCTGTGTTGTGTACCTGCTGCCTCTGATGAGATGTTTAGCGGGATCCGCTCCTCCCCCTGGCAATGAGGCACACCTGTAGTAGTATGTTTTCACTTCAGGGACTACAACTCCCAAAAGGCCATGTAGTAGCAGCAATACGGGTCGGTGGAATGGGGAGGGTGTGTGGATAGTCTTCACCGCGGTCACACAGCAGGGCACGATGATTGAGCCTTCCACTGCCTTAGAGCTAACAAATCCGTCCACATGTTCCCCTATGACGCCACAGCCTCGCACCTAGAAAATCCAATGTGCAGGGATCAAGTATGCTAATTAGCACAATGTCCAAATCGAGGTAAAAGACCTCACTGCGCCGGGTCCTCTGTTAGTGAAGCGTGAAGTGGATTATCCCTCCCGGGAAAACGTAATTGCCGTGAGGCGGAAGCCAGCAGTTATCCAGATCCCAAACGTGGCGTGGTGCTCGAGGAGCTGGATATATATATATATATATATATATTTATATATATATATATATATATATATATTCACAGAAAAAACCATAGGTTTTAGGCCATATATAGTTAGGAATTTGCATTTACAAAACCTTGAAAATTCACTGAAAAAACCATTGGTTATAGACCATATATAGTTAGGGATTAGCCTATTCAAAACCTTATTTTACTCACACAAAACCATTGAAATTTCATATATAGTTAGTTGCACTAACTATATATCACGCACCCGCAATCCACTGCTGATGATGTCACATATTACATCATTCATGACATGGTTAGTGACATCACTGATGACATCACTGATGACATCTCAAATGACATCACTGATGACATCACTGATGACAACATCCAGTGACTGTATGTTTCTGTAAAGTTAAAATATGTCTTACATATTGAAGAATGAGTGGATGTATAAGTGTCTGGATGAAGGATTTAGTAGGTGCATGACTGACTGTATGAGTGAGTGATTAAATGTGTCTCACTGAGTGCATGGGTTAGTGACTAAACTGTCTTAATTTGTGCATCATTATATCTGTTGTTCTACAAACTGCTGCATATGTTGATCAGTAGCTATATGAGTAACTGTATGGGTTATTCATTGGTTGTCCAAGTATTTGTATGGGAAACTGAGTGTGTGTGTATGGGTGGCTGGGAGGTGTGTGACTCTGTACATAGATGTGTGAGTAGTTGATTCACTATATGTATGGGTTCAAAAGTGCATGTGGAAACAGCTGTATGGGCGGTTGACTGTGCATGAGTGTATTAGTGAGTGAATGGATATCTCAGTGCTACATGTCAAAGTAAGTACATATGTAAAACACAGTACATGTGAGAGTTGACATATATAAATAACTGTGCATAAGAGCCAGTGAATGTGTGAGTGGCTGTATGGATCATTGTGAACATGTATCAGGGATTGTATAAGAGAGTAAATATGTGTTAGTATATGTTTGAATAAGTAAGGTGTGTATAACTGTATAGTTGAGAAAATGGAGGTGTGATTGATTTTTTGCATAACTGACTAGGTGTGTGAGTAACTCCATGGATGAGTGACAGTCTGTGACTGTCTGTTTACACTGATTGTATCTAAGGTTATATTAGAGTCTGAAGAGGTTCATGGTATTATCACATGAATGATATCATCAGTGATGTGATCAGTCATGTCAAATGAGATGTTATCAGTGATTTTATCAGTGATGTCATTTGAGATGTCATCAGTGATGTCATTTGAGATGTCATCAGTGATGTCATTTGAGATGTCATCAGTGATGTCATCAGTGATGTCATCAGTGATGTCACTAACCATGTCATGAATGATGTAATATGTGACATCATCAGCAGTGGATTGCGGGTGCGCGATATATAGTTAGTGCAACTAACTATATATGAAATTTCAATGGTTTTGTGTGAGTAAAATAAGGTTTTGAAAAGGCTAATCCCTAACTATATATGGTCTATAACCAATGTTTTTTTCAGTGAATTTTCAAGGTTTTGTAAATGCAAATTCCTAACTATATATGGCCTAAAACCTATGGTTTTTTTCTGTGAATTTCAATGGTTTTTTAATAGCAAATATCAAAAGCTGTAAAATGTCAAGTACGTGATAGGTAAAAACTTTTTCGTGTTTATGCACGCTGATGTGCTTTGAACGCTGCCCCCCCCCCCTCTCCCCTCTTTTCTCTTAGTAGTACTCTCTCTTTGCAGATAGTGAAGAGTAGTTAACGCAGGCTTTTACCCCCGTTGTAATCCGTCGTGCCTGCTTGTCTCTCCATTTGATTGATTGTTATCCAAGCATTTACTGTTTTACAATTGATTCTCTTTGGTTCATTCTCTATTTACAAACAAGCACAAAGTCGCAATACTCTGTTTAGTCTTTGCAGATAGTGAAAAATCGTGTAAAAAAATAAAATTAATCGAGCAAAATCAGTAGGCCACTAATTGGATCTCTTTTTGACCTCGCTAAAATAGAAATATTAGGAACAACCCTTCATGAGAAATACGAAAATAGTGAGATGAACTGAGCTCCACACCATGAGGGCTGCAAGACAGCTCGGCTCCGTCACCCACCCCGCCCAAAATAACGACAAACCCTATGCAAATATTAAAAATATATACAACACACCAGCAAAGAAACAGGGTAAAACATTTTATTAAATAACTATTTACATAACAATTTTATACTTTTTATTGCCCGATCCGGCTAGCTCAATCGATCGAGCATGAAACTCATGCACTCTGATAGCAAGCGTTGCTACTGATGCTATGCAGACCAAAACTGGTTTTCAGTTTGTACATTTTTCTCGATTTTTCCATCCAAGGTTGGTTGAGTTTGTAGAACGATGGCTTCAGATTTTCAACATACGGTGTGGTGGCGCGGACTGGGAGGGGGCGGTTCGCTCCTGCCCCCTCCCCAAGTAAGATTTTCATACGTGAAAGTACGTTAATGGTTTTGGTCCCTGAGTTGCTTCGATGTCACTGCCATTCTCAAATGGCATAAGTTCTGGATGTTGGGTGCCATAGTTCAGAGTTCTGAGCAGCGCTTGTAACACTGTCTGAAGCTTATTTCCACCTACTGCAGCTTCACTATTCTCAAAGTAAGTGAGGGTCGTTTGTGGACCTGACTGCATTTGAAAACAATGTGATATGGTACCTCCCTAAACCGCTTGACGGAGGCCCCCGAGGGGCGGTGTGATGGCACGGACTCGGAGAAGACGCTTGGCTCCGACCCCCTCCCCAAGTCTTATAGCACCGGTTTAGCCTGAGATCGCCCCCGACATAGGCGGCCGGCTCCCGGGGTCCGGCGGAACTTTTTGCCTTTTGATGACTCTTCTATTCTGGACCTTGTCCCACAATCCGTTTGACCTGAAGACACGCTGTAGTGGGGCGCCCCTTTACCGTTTTAGTTGCCATTCCGCCCGCTTTTGCTACACTGTGCCTCTTCCGCCATTCAGCTGTTTACCGCCCGCTCTTGCGACTACAGCGTCTCGCTCACCATGTAGTTGAGTTGCTCCCGCTCTTGCGATGCAACGATAAGCGACTGCCACAGGACTCTCAAAATGGCGGCCGGCTCTTCAGATTTGGGCGTGGTCCACTAAAATGGCCCTGGGACACCTTGGAACTCGGACGCTTCCCTGATAGGGCTTGGGTCCCATTCTCGAAAGCGTCCCCTCAGCCGTGAAGATTCTACAAAAGTCTTGGGGGCCCCCGACTCCCGCAGGCTTCTGGTGGGGAGCGGCTGCCATGTTTGCTCGTGGAATGGCCACGACGGACCTACGAGATGGTAGTGCTCTCATGCTGACGCCAGCTTTAGTCTGAAACATCCAGAAACACTGTAGACTACCAATTCGATCAGTTCCGGTAGCGCCCCAACATGACCCGGTAGAGAAGAACTTGCCCTCCCCTCTTTGACTGATGGTTCTTGTTGCCTGTCCCCTCTGTTGTCATTTAACAGAACTTTTTGGACTGCTGAAAGGGGTTGTGTTCCGAACGCTGGTTGGTGGAGACATTTTGACTATATTCTTGACCTACGTTGTCGCGTAATGCGTTATATGACACGCCGCGTTAGCGCACCCGGAAGTGATCCGGGCCGCGGCGCGCAGCGCGTAACGTAAGCATAACAGGTCATGTGACTTGTTAATAAAACTTTTTATTGGTTCATTTTACTTTTGTTATTTTAATAATGAAAAGCTTGGTCATATGACCTAAAAAATACGCTTTTTATTGATTTCAAACTTTTTTTTTTTAAACATATATGTTATAATATTCCAGTCTAATGTACTTTCCCGGAAAATTTACAACTGTCCTGCAAGTAAAATATATTCCTTTTTCGAGAAAAAGGGCGTTTCTTCGTTCCATGACGGGGCCGTTGAGTAAAAGAGACTCGGCCTGCTGTCTTAGTCGCCGATACGCCTGATTATCAGATTCTTATCGATCACTTTATGTTGCAGGAGTGGAAAACACAACTGCCCTTGACCATTTATCTTTACTGCGTTCCTACGTATTATACCTTTTATCCGTCATGTAATTGGACTGCTTTATTTCACTTGCCTTTTACTGATTCGAAAACAGTGACTAAAAGTAAAAACTTTACCAATGTAAATACTACTACCATGTTTTGTTTTAAAAACCTTTATTGTGAAAATGTCAGTATACAAATACGGGCCTATAACCACGTGGGCCGGCCACGGAGCAAACTGAAATCGTATATGATGAGGAGACATTTACATTATAGAGGAACGTAACAAGCGGGCCATTAGGTTGCAAGAACTAAGGTGTCTAACAGTTGCGGAATCGGTGGACGTACATTTTGTAATTAAATTACGACAGGGCCACTTACAAAAAAATCATCTAGATATACATTTGCGGGCAAGTACCATGGGTGACGTTAATTCGAACTTTCAATACTACAGTAATCAATAACACATCAGAACTTAATATCAATAGGGATGTCAAAATATTCAATCAATTCTCGTCCCCGCCCGCCATGAGCATCAAAACTGCATTCATATCTCGTGATATCAAGGTTGTTCAACCAGTACACAACAAGGAGTTACGAGTCCCATTTATACCGGCGCCATTTTGGGCGAGGCCGGGCAGGTGCAAGATATAGTCAAAATGTCTCCACCAACCATCGGCCAGACCAGAACCCATTTCGGCCCTTTATGCTACAAGATGGTGTCTTCCATTCAGAAAATATTGTTGGCAGCATTTTGAAAGGAAAGATAAACAGCCGTTCTCCTAGTGAGTCTCACATTGTTACATTTAGGAAGAATGTTGAAGAGTAGTATGTGGAAAATCTGAAGCCATTTTTCTACAAACTCTCAATCAGCCTTGGATGGAAAAAAAAATCCTGAAGAATGTACAAACTGAAAACCAATTTTTGTCTGTATAGCATCAACAGCAACGCTTGAGTCAGCTTTGTGTGAAGCCGCCATTTTGATTCAATCAATAACGTCCCCCTGCACACATTCAGGGACCTGGTCGTGTCTTCAGCTGAAATGGATTGTGGGACAAGAAGCAAAAAGGAAAAGGAAAAAAGTTCTGCCGGACCTCGGGAGCCGGCCGCCTATGTCATGTGCGATCTTTGGCCACACCAGGGCAATAGTGAAGCTGCAGCAGGTGCAAATAAGCTTCAGACAGTCTTACAAGCACTGCTCAGAACTCTCAACTATGGCACTCAACATCCAGGACTTGCCATTCGGATCTTGGCGCCTTGTGCTGGTTCCGACCTATTCACACATCGGTCCACTACTGACATCACCTCATAAGCCAACGGGGCACCCCACGCCGACTTTCGGCGCAGCATTGTAGGATGGCCACACCAGTGCGGCAACTTGCTGGACACCACCTCGGTGCCATCCGGATCTCGGCGCGTTCGAGTCACTGTACCGCAAGAGTGACCGGAACTCAGCTGGACACGCCGTCTTTCGGAGCAGCATTGTAGGATGGCCACACCAGTGCGGCAATTTGCTGGACACCACCTCGGTGCCATCCGGATCTCGGCGCGTTCGAGTCACTGTACCGCAAGAGTGACCGCAACTCAGCTGGACACGCCGTCTTTCGGCGCAGCATTGTAGGATGGCCACACCAGTGCGGCAACTTGCTGGACACCACCTCGGTGCCATCCGGATCTCGGCGCGTTGTGCTGCCTTCGGCCTACTGTAGCCGCAAGTGCGGACGCAACTCAGTTGGACGGCGAGTGAAACGCTAAGGGGCGCCCCACTGCAGCCGAGGAGCCTCCATCTTGGGGGAGACGCACAGCCCCCACTGACTGACGCGACCTCACAGGCCAACGGGGTGCCCCACGCCGACTTTCGGCGCAGCATTGTAGGATAGCCACACCAGTGCAGCAACTTGCTGGACACTAACTCGGTGCCATCCGGATCTCGGCGCGTTGTGCTGCCTTCGGCCTATTCGCACATCGGTCCGCTACTGACGCCGCCTCACGTGCCAACGGATTTTCTACGCTTTTTGTAGCCCTATGCCGCATAACAGGTCATGTGACTTGTTTATAAAACTTTTCATTGGTTCATTTTACTTTTGGTTTCCTAAAGATGGAAGGCTTGGTCATATGACCTAAAAATAACACTTTTCATTGGTTTAGAACATTTTTTTTTCCCAAACGATGAAAGCCCCACCTTGTTTCTGGATGATTCAGACTGAAGCTGGCGTCAGCATGAGAGCACCACCATCTCGTGGCTCCGTCGTGGTCATTCCGCGAGCAATCATGGCAGCCGCTCCCCACCGGAAGCCTGCAGGAGTCGAGGGCCCCCAAGACTTTTGTAGAATCTTCACGGCTGAGGGGACGCTTTCGAGAATGGAGCCCAAGCCCTAGCAGGCAAGCGTCCGAGTTCCAAGGTGTCCCAGGGCCATTTTAGTGGACCAGGCCCAAAACCGAAGAGCCGTCCGCCATTTTAAGAGTCCTGTGGCAGCCGCCTATCGCTGCACTGCAAGAGTGGGCGGAAGTCAACTACATGGTGAGCGAGACGCTGTAGCCGCAAGAGCGGGCGCAACTCAGCTGGATGGCCGCCACCTGGGGAGGCCCGTTCACGCCGCCTCCCCCACGCCCCCCCCCCGGGCCGCCCCACGCCAATTTTCAGAGCAGCATTGTAGGATACCAAAACCAGTGCGGCAGTTTACTGGACATCACCTGGGTGCCATCCACATCTCAGCGCGTTCTGCTGCCTTGGGACTATTCGCACAACAGACCGCTACTGACGAGGCCTCCCCCCGCACCACCCGGGACGCCCCACGCTGTTTTTCTGAGCTGCATTGTAGGAAACCAAAAACCAGTGCGGCACCCAGGTGACATCACCTGGGTGCCGTCCAGAACTCAGCACGTTGTGCTGCCTTGGGACTATTCGCACAAAAGACAGCTTCTGACCATTGTTGCTTTTTTTTGTCAAAAAATGTTTAAATGTATTTACAGTTTTTGTTGCGTTCGTTATATTTAAAAGTTAATGAAGTTTTATAATCCTACTTTGTTGGAGTGCTATATATTTTTAAAAAATAGGGTGAATGGGGCCTTGAATCGGGTTATTGTCATGTGTGGGCTTTGCAAGTGTACTGCTACAGGATCGGACATTTCAAACTCAAATGCACGTTCTTTTTCTTACCTTTCCGAAGCATGGAGCGCAATAGCAGGCAGAGAAAGGGTGATGCAAGTGTTGAACACTGCCTGGCCTGGCAAGTTGCTGGCAGTGCCCCCCCCCCCGCCCGCTCCTGAAAGAGGGCACACACACACCGCCGCCCCGAGTACTTCACAGATCTTTAAAAGACCATGCGCTTGTTCATGAGGCTTAAATGGTTTATCACCCCTTCTAGAGCCCCTGCATCGACCCTCTGACGTTTCCTGGAAGAATTAGCACGTAACACAATACCAAGCCCTGTCAGCTGAAACCCCCGAGAAATCGTGGGGCATATTATCAAGGGGGTTTATCTCCGCTTTTTTGGCTTTAAAAGCCAAGAAAGCGGAGATAAAATTATCTCCCTATTACCAAGCTGTCGCTAACACCAGTTAGTGACAGCTAAAAGGAGATAGCGACCATCTTGGGCCCCGCTTTGCATGTCAGTGATATTTATCACTAATGACATGCAAAGTGGGCGTGCCAAGATGTTAGCGACTGGAAACAGTCCCTAACATCGCTATCTCCTATTACCAACTTTTGGAGATATTCGGGCTAAGCGCGAATATCTCCAAAAGCTAACACCTGCCCTGAGCAGTTCTTAGCCATGTTATCCAATGGGAGGTGGATAACATGGCTAAGAGCATTTGCTCGATAATGCATGAATATCGCTGACTTTTCAGCGATATTCATGCATTGCGGCCGTTTTTTATCGCATTTGCGATAAACCTTGCTAATAGCAAGGTTTATCTGCGATAAAAATCGCCGATGTGCGGCGATAATTTTTGTCTCTAAACAAGTTAGAGACAAAAATTATCGCTAGTTGTTGGTAATATGCCCCCGGGTTTTTGCTTGCAGAAATCGGGAGGCGGGAGACTAGCACTGAAATCAGTAGTCTCACGCCTGAATCGGGAGGGTTGGCATGTCTGGATTCTCTACAGCTGGGGCCATAAACTACATCCGCAGGGCTAGGTGATAGCCTGGGACCGGCCTGGCATCTAAAATGGCTGCCGTGCACGACAAAATTGTGGCATTGGAAAAAAGGCAAGATGGCGCAGACAATGTTTATCAATAAGGATTCATTTATAACAAAATATTTTATCGCACTGACAAATTGGCGGTCAACACTTCCTGATTTCCATCGAATCGAACGTTAACAGACGTCACGCAGCAAAAAAAAAAAAAGCTCACGCACAGCCGCTGGAAGACATGTATCAACATATATGAGCCTCCTCAGCCACCCTCAGAAAACATAAGGGATCAGGATACGTCTCCCGCACCCCCTTATACCTAGTAATTTAATTAAAATGAAACACAAAATGGCGAATTCCCGTTTCGCTACCAGTTTGCGGCCCGGGAAGCGCTTCTACCGTGAAAAATCATTTTTTTTTTCCCCACGGGACCCTTTAATAACCCCAACATCATTCCTAGGGGGTCAAGAGGGGAATACCTTGCCCCCTTTCATTAAATTCCCCCTTCGTTTTTCACCTCTTCTTCTCTCTCGATCCTACCGAGAGACAAGATGGCGCACGCACAGCCGCTGGAAGACATATATCAACATATATGAGCCTCCTCAGCCACCCTCAGAAAACATAAGGGATTAGGATACGTCTCCCGCACCCCCTTATACCTAGTAATTTAATTAAAACGAAGCACAAAATGGCGAATTCCCGTTTCGCTACCAGTTTGCGGCCCAGTTCGCGGCCCGGGAAGCGCTTCTACCGTGAAAAATAATTTTATTTTTATTTTCCCCACGGGACCCTTTAATAACCCCAACAACATTCCTAGGGGGTCAAGAGGGGTATACCTTGCCCGCTTTCATTAAATTCCCCCTTCGTTTTTCACCTCTTCTTCTCTCTCGATCCTACCGAGAGATAAGATGGCGGCCGCTCCGGACTGTTTAGAATGTTGACAGACACCGGAGAGCCAATCAGCTTCGCATCGCAAAGTTCCGTTTCGCGAAAAGTAAGCGGACCGGAGCGCAGCCCGGAGCGCTGTTACAGATATATATCTTGTTTTGAACGTTAATTTCTCAAAATCCACTGGAGCACATATATTGAGACCTAGCAAAGGCACATCAGGCTAACAGTCCCTACAATTTTGCCAAGTTTCGTGCAAATCCATTCAGCCGTTCGAGCTAAAAGTGAGGCCAACCGCCCTATGGAAATTAACATGGGGAAAACGCGTTTTGGGACCCCCCTTTTTTCTCGGCCCCCCCTTGAGGAAACCCCCCCAAATTTTCAGGGGCTGCTCAGAAACAAAATGTGCCATTTTCCTGTAAATTTCAGCCGATTCCGTCCACAAACGCCAAAGTTATTAGACATAGAATTTTCAAAAATCCCATAGGGAAAAAATCCTAACTATATATACCTACTGGCGACACGCCAGTAGGTAATATATATATATATATATATATATATATATATATATATATATATATATTCACTGAAAAAACCATAGGTTTCACACCAGTTATAGTTAGGTGGAAATTTTACTCACATAAAACCATTGAAATTCCCACGTTATAGTTAGTTGGACTCACTATAACTTGCGCGTGCAATGCACTGCTGATGATGTCACATATTACATCACTCATGACATGGTCAGTGACATCACTGATGACATCTCAAATGACATCACTGATGACAACATCCTTGTGACAAAGTGGCAGACCTCCTATCAGCATAAAATAACCTTTGACACACACATTCAAAAATAGAAACTAACATTTTCTTAAAAAAGGAGAAACCAATACCAATTACAACAACTTATTAGGTAATTCCAACATCTACATACACATCCACTCCTTCACCAACAGTTCTATATAGTCACTCATGCATGTACTTACTCATCATATGTACGCATACACCTATACATCCTGTTACACACTAATCCTCATCCATATAGTTACTCACACAAAAAACCATTTACTTGATTATACTGCTATATACACACCACTACACATACTTCTACAGAAACGGAGACATATTTACTCTCTTAAACAATCAATTATAAAAACACATACTCACTAACCCACCCATACACACAATCATCCACCCATACAGTCTTGCACACATGCTGTCTTCAAAATACATACAAATAGTGAGTCACTCATTCATGCATCTGTGCTCTAAGTAATATCCCCCACTGAACCATACAGACACTGATACTGATACTCAAAAAAACAACTAATAACCCATATACACACTCATCTAGCTACTCACCAACCCATGCAGCCACTTATACACAAAGTGAGACACAGATACAGATATTTAAATATTTAAACATTACCCGCTAATATATGTATTCACTAAGATACATTTAATAAGTCAGTTAACCAATCAATTTTACACAAAAAAACATCCATTTAGACATTTATTTACCCATGTATTCTTCCATCAACCTTTAGATATACATATATAAAAAATATTTCTTTTTCAGAAAGATACACATTCACTGGATGATGTCATCAGTGATGTCATTTGAGATGTCATCAGTGATGTCATGAGTGATGTCACTGACCATGTCATGAGTGATGTAATATGTGACGTCATCAGCAGTGCATTGCACGCGCAAGTTATAGTGAGTTAATTAATTAATTAATTAATGTTTGAGCTTGTAAAGCGCACAGCTACCCGTAGGTTTCCTGGCGCTGTATAGTCCAACTAACTATAACGTGGGAATTTCAATGGTTTTATGCGAGTAAAATTTCCACCTAACTATAACTGGTGTGAAACCTATGGTATTTTTCAGTGAATTTAATAGGTTTTTTAAATGCTAATTCCTAACTATAACTGGTGTGAAACCTATGTTTTTTTCAGTGAATATATATATATATATATATATATATATATATATATATATATATATATATATATATATATATATATATATATATATATACATATATATATGTATTTATATATAAAATTTCTATGGCAAAATGAAACCCTCATTTTGTTCCTTTTCAAATTAAATGTATTAAGTGTTACCACTTTATTCCAATCAAGATGACTTCAGGTGTGCCATACTTTTGTCATAAGTAAGACTGTTAGCGTTCTAGTTGTTCTTTAGAACACTCTGGGACATTCTGTCATTGGGCTATAGTTGGGCTACATCTGGCTGATATTTGGGCTACATTTGGGCTCTTTTGTCTCGGGTGGCCATCTTGGGAGACTGCATATCAGAAATATATTTTTTTTATTTTGAAAAGCTTTATTGAGTTGAAGAAAACAATGTAAAACATCAGTACAATAGCACAAATAAAGAGCAATAGGAATTAAAATAATTGTGGAGAATAATGTGCTAATAAACAAGAAAGGCCCCAAAAGGGGAAAACGCTATACAAAGAAAAAATGCTTTTATAACTTTCCATTTTATGGGGAAGGAAGAGAGAAAGAAAGAGGGAAGAAAGGGGGAAAAAAAGGGGGGATGGAAGGGGAACAGCAATAGAAAAATTTATGGTAAGAGAAATAAAGAGGTAAGAAATACAGAGAAGTTCACCGTAATAATAATAACAGTAATACTAAATATAACAATAACATGTGATCAAGAGGCACTTTTAGATAAAAGTCTGTTAAAGGGGACCAAAGTAAATCACGTTTTATCAACAATGGAATAGAAGAAGCACATGCAGGATCTGGTCTATGATGATGGCAGAGCAAATTCTACCAAGCATTATAAACCACGTTTGTAGTGTCTTTCCAATTAGTTGTTATAATTTGAAAAGCGATAGCTATGCAAAGATCAATAAATTTACGAGTATGGAGTGGGACATCCCAAACTGGGGCCAAACCACCCAGGAATACAGAAGAAATAACAAAGGGAACATTAGTAGATAAAATCTTATTAGGTGTAGACCAAATGTGGGACCACAGAAGTTGGACCTTAGGGCAAAGAAAAAACATGTGAACAAAGTCACCAGGAGTGCATGAACAGGACCAACACTTCTTAGTGTCTAACAATTTAAATTTAAACAAATCACAGGGAGTATAAAATAATCTATTATAAAAAAAATAAGGGGTTTGTGTGGTACTAGCGGAACGGGAGGTGGAATGAAGTTTGGACCAAATAGAGTCCCAGGTAAGTGAGGGGAAAGTTTGATTGAGGTCCGATTCCCAGATAAGTTCAAGATTAGTTTTAGGCCTGTCAATAATTGAGGGAGAAAGTAATTTATAAATAGCAGAGGCCTTAAGGGGAACCTGAAAGTTAGGTGGAGAGGCAAGGAGGGGAGGTGAAGAGGATGAAGGAGTATTGTGTAGGATAATAGTGGATAGTTTGGGCAGAAGTTCGTGAAAGTGTGTGCAGTATTTGTTAGAGATACCGAAGGAGTCACGAAGTGCTGGAAAGGTTAATAAGGAATTGTCAGAAATAAGATGTTGGTAAGTGAGAATTCCTTTGTCAATCCATTCCTTCCAAAAGAGCGCACGATTGCGTAATTTAAGAGATTTATTATACCTAAGTGGGGTATTCATATGAAGAGTAGATGGTACAGAGAATGAACGAAAAAGGGCAAGTGTTAAAGCTTTGGAGTGTTTGAAAATAGGAGAAAGTAGCTTAGGATGTGGTTGAGTGAGATTGGAGGCAATAAGGAAGGAGAAGGGGTGAAGTTGAGCCAATTCCAGAGAGCTCCAAGCCGTAGTAGGAGGAGACGAGGTTTCAAGAAGAAAAGGCCAAATTTGCTTGAGAGTAAAAGCAGAATGAAAGCTTGAGATATTGGGGAAGTTAACACCACCAAGATGTTTAGGTTGTTGAAGACGGAGGAGAGAGACTCTAGCCTTACGCTTATTCCACAGGAATTTGGAAAAAAGACTATTGATAGACTTAAAAAAGAAATGGGGGAGAGAGATAGGAAGCATGGAGAGACAGAAGTTCACAATAGGAAGGAGCATCATTTTAATAGTGGAGAGACGACCCCACCAGGAAAGAAAAAGAGGAGACCAACGTTCTATTAGAGAAGAGAGCTTTTTAAGGATATCGGAGTGATTAATTTTGATAGTTTCTCTAATAGTGTTAGCATATAAAACGCCAAGACATTTGATAGAGCCAGAGTTCCATTGGAAACCAGAACCCTGAAACATGTGAGGAAGACAGAATTTATTGAGGGGAAGGACTTCAGTTTTATCAATATTTAATTTATATTCAGAAACAGAGGAATAATCATGTAATAAAGAAAAGAAAGCGGGAAGGGCAACAACAGGGTTAGAAATGTAAAGCAAAATATCGTCTGCATAAGCAGTAAACTTAATCTCAACATCTTTATAAAGAAAGCCAGAATAGGAAGGGGATTGTCGAATTTTCTCAAGGAAGGGTTCGAGTGCCAGAATAAAGAGAAGGGGGGAAAGTGGACAGCCTTGTCTGGTTCCTCTATGAAGGGGAAAATAATCAGATTGCATACCATTAATCCATATAGAAGTGGAAGGAGCAGAATAAAGCAACTGAACAAATTTAAGAAAAGTGGGACTGAAACCGTGCCAGCGAAGGGCGCCAAACATAAAATCCCAGTTGACACGGTCAAATGACTTCTCGACGTCTAGAGTAATGGCAGCCAAGGGACTGTCCATTTTAGCAGAAAGATGAATTATATTAAGAAAGGTTCTAGAATTGTCTGTAATGGATCTTCCCTTAACAAAGCCGGATTGATGAATGTTAACCAAATCAGGGACAATGGAATTAATCCGTAAAGCCAGAATTTTCGCATGCAATTTACAATCAGTATTAATGAGGGAGATGGGTCGGTAATTTTTACATAGGGAAGGGTCCTTATCTTTCTTGGGGAGAAGAACAAGCATAGCCTGCGAAAAAGAACCTTTAGATTCACCAGAGGAGAGAAAATGGTTAATTAACTGAAGAAAATGAGGAATCAAGATAGATTTAAATTGGAGAAAGAAACGAACAGTAAAGCCATCAGGGCCAGGTGTCTTATCTTTGGGGAGAAGAGAGAGAGCAGCAAGAATTTCCTTTTCTGAAAACGGGGCATCAAGAGAAGAGAAATCCAACGAAGGATTGGGAGATTTAGGGACAGAGTTAAAGAAAGAGTCTAATTGCTCTGCAGAGGGGGAAGACTCAGGAGTGTAAAGAGAAGAATAAAATTGAACAAAGCAATCCAAAATGGTGGCATCAGAAGACTGGAGCGAGCCTTGTGAATCTTTAATCGAGACTATTTTCGATTTCTGTTTTTTAATTTTGAGATCATTTGCCAGAGCCCTACCAGCTTTATTGCGACCACCATATATCTTTGCATTAAATTGAAGAAGCTGATTGGAGGCCGATTTCCAGGAATGTTTATTAAATTGTAGTTTAGCGGAAATGAGAGAGGACAGAGAATCAGGAGAGTTGGAAGTGTAATAAAGATGCTCTAGTTCTTTAATGCGTTTTAGATAGGAGGAAGCCTGGGATAGTGCTTTCTTTTTTTTACGTGAAACAAAGTCAATAATACAACCCCGAGCAGTGGCCTTGAAAGCATCCCAAAGAAAGTGAAAGTCAGAGGTGGAGTGTAAGTTAGTAGTGAAAAAGTCAAGTAAAAGGGAGTTGTTAAAGCGCCATCTGCGGGCCTGAGGAGTGGGAGAGGGGTAATCCATATCTAAAATAACTGGGGCATGATCTGAGATGAGGATAGAGCCTATTTCTGAGTTGGTCATAAATTGGAAAGCATGGTGGGAGAGAAAAATATAATCAATACGGGAGAGGGAATTATGCACAGGAGAAAAAAAGGAAAAGTCCAGAGAATCAGGGTGGGACAACCTCCATGAATCTATAAGGCCTCTGGAGGAGATGGCTTTGTGGAAGGACTTTTGCATTTTGTTGGGAATGTAGCGAGCTTGTGATTTGCGGTCCAAAAAAGGGTCCATCAATTGATTACAATCTCCCCCAACAATCAAATCTTCATTAGCATTAGAAGAGAGAAGGGAGGAGAAATCATTCCAAAAGGAAGAATCAATGCCATTCGGACCATAGACATTACAGAGAGAGAGATGAACATCATTAACAATGCAATCAAGGAGCAGCCACCTGCCATTAGTGTCAACAGTTTCATTTAGAATTTGAACAGACAACGCTTTATGAAATAAAATAACAACATCATTTTTGTGATTAATAGCAGGAGAGCAAAAAACATCCCCAACCCATTGTCTACGTAACATCGATAACTCTTGAGTAGAAAGATGTGTTTCTTGTAAAAAGGCAATTTGACATTTAAAACGAGCAAGATGAGATAAAACACGTTGTTTCTTGATAGGGTTACGAAGACCCTTAACATTCCAGGAAATGAGTCGGAAACTTTTCATATGAGGAGATTAAAGGAAAGTAAAAAGAGAGAGTAATACAGGTAAGAAGAGAGAATATATAGAGAAAATGGCAAGGAGAGATGGAAACTAGCTAGATGAAGTAAAAAGAAGAACGATGGAAGTAGTAGAGGAGCCCAAGTAGAGAGAGCAAAAGGAAAAAGGAGCAAGGCCATCATAGGAAGGTGAGATGAGAAGAAGTGAAGAGATAAAAATGGAGAAGAAAGGGAAGGAATGACTAACATCACAGTGCCAAAAGAAAGGAGGAGAGGAGCAAAGTAAGGTGAATAAAGTCGAAAAAGCCGAATAGGGTAAAAACGGAAAGGGAAGGAGAAGAAAGTGAAGCAAGAAGGAGGAAAGAGGGAGCCTAAAGCAACCCAAAAGAAGACAGCGAAAAGAAGGACGGCAAAAAGAGCCAAGGTGGTTCTAGCCATACAGAACATGTAACAGAGAAAAACAATGAGGTGAGAGCGGGAGCAGCAATAAAAGACGACCGAATAGAAGGGAATAAGTCGAAAACACAGTCCAAGGAACGAAAGAGAAAGAACCAAAGGAGAGAGGAAAAAATGCACGGAGAACCTGGGACTGAGAACGACATAAGAACAAATGAAGGAGACTTACCAAACAGATATGCAGGAAAAAACAGCATACTGGGATGACGGAGACGTACAATAAAACAAAACAATGCAGAGGAGGACTTTCGAAACATCAGGAAACGCACCTAAGAAATAAAGGAGAACAAAAAAAAGTGAGGTGATGTGAGGAGAAACAACAAGCCATAACAGACAAGAAAAGAAACACAGAAAGGAAACAATAAAAGAGAAAAAAAATTAGGAGCTGCTTTGTTCCATGGAGTCCTCTCTGTGGGAATGGATGAATCTGCAGAGATCAGCCGGGTCTTCGAAACTGTAGGACCGTTCCTTGTATGTAACCTTGAAAAAACAAGGATGAATCAAGCTGTATCTGGTGTTCATGGTTCGAAGTGTAGGCCGCAGATCCAGGAATTCCTTAGGACGCGCCGCTGTCTGCTTGGAGACATCCTGAGAGAAAAAAAGTTTATGGCTGGACCATATCAGTGGCTTGTGTTGTTTAGCTGAGTGAAGTATAGTCATAAGGTCAGAGTAGAGGAGAAAATAGGCGATGATACCACGAGGTTTCGATGAAGTGGAAGATGTTTTGGGACCCAGACGGTGCGCTCGTTGAATATTGCCATCCACATGTTTCGGCAGGCCAAGTATCGGTAAAACTTGTGTTTTCAGGAATAAAATGATGTCCGACCCTTCAGAATTTTCCGGAACACCATAAATACGAAGGTTGTTGCGTCTATTTCGATTTTCCAAATCCTCAGACGTCTTCTTGAGGACTTGAACTTTGGTGAGGGTATCCACCTTGGCAACAACATCTTGTGCGTCACTGATTTTCTGTTCAACTTCGGTGACACGTTTATCAAGGTTGGACCACTTATCGTCCAGCTTTTGCAATGTAGCAGTGGTGTCCGCTATAAAAGGGCGGATTCATTTGAGTTCCTCCATTAAATCCTCAAGGGTAACGGGAAGAGGAGATTTGGAGAGAGATGGTGGGTCCTTCTTGAGGCGTTTGCCCGCAGGAACAGCGTCTTTGCGTGTAGCGGTAGCCACATTAGAGGCCTTAGAGGCGTATCCGTGCTCCATGATGTAAAGGCCTGAGAGAGGAACAGCTTGAGGTAAAGAAGGAGCGACGGAATATGGTGAAAGACTGCAAAGTCCTCTGAAGAAAAACACTGAAACTGAGAAAAATGGAGACCACCGTCAAGGAGAGTCAAACTGGATATCAACAGAGCGCAAAAATGAAGAAATGATGCGTGCGGAGGAAGCAGAAAAGCAACTGCGCACAGACAAGTCAAAAGTTGAGGAGAGAAAAAACTGAAGCGGAGGTCCAGCAGGCCGAGGAGAAGCAAAAAGGACTCAGAACAACATATTAGATGTCAAATAATCGTGGAAGCACTGCAAAATTGAAGGAGCACAGCCAGGAGACAAGAAGCATCAGCAGGTAGAAAAATAGAATCATTGGAGAAAAAAAAAATCACAAAAAAAGATGAAGAAAAAAAAACAAAATGGCGGCTGTTTCCAAGGAGAAAACAAGCGCGCAAATTATAGCCTCAAAAAATGAAGAAGGCGTACAGAAACATACCCAGTTGTGGAGGGGCAGTTCCGACGCACAAATCAGCCGTTTTCGGCAAGAAATGCAGCCCAGAAGCAGGTCCCTTCGTGTGAAAAGCGCCGCCGAAATCGCGGAGATCAGGGGGGAGCGGCCATCTTGTTTGCCGCGTCGCGCGCCCTCATATCAGAATTTTTTTAATGAAATATAAGAGGATTTGAGAAGTCACTCAAAATGTGCCCTAATTTTTCTTTCTTCAGCACTAATCATAATTTCTATGGCAAAATGAACCCCCTCATTTTGTTCCTTTGCAAATAAAATGTTTTAAGTGTTAACACTTTATTCCAATCAAGATGACTTCAGGTGTGCCATACTTTTGTCATAAGTAAGACTGTTAGCGCTCAAGTTGTTCTTTAGAACACTCTGGGACAATCTGTCATTGGGCTATAGTTGGGCTACATCTGGCTGATATTTGGGGTACCTTTGCTTTTTTTTGTCTCTGGTGGCCATCTTTGGGCTAAATTGGGCTACTTGGGGCAACATTTGGGCTATAACATAAATATATATATATCTATATATATATATATATATATATATATATATATATATATATATATATATATATATATATATATATATATATATACATATATATATACATATATATATATACATACATATATACATATATATATACACATATATATATATATATACATATATACATATACATATATATACATATATATATATATATATACATATATACATATATATATATATACATATATATATACATACATATATATATACATACATATATATATACATATATATATATACATATATATATATATACATATATATATATATATACATATATATATATACATATATATATATACATATATATATATATATATATATACATATATATATATATATATATATACATATATATATATATACATATATATATATATATACATATATATATATATACATATATATATATATATACATATATATATATACATATATATATATACATATATATATATATACATATATATATATATATACATATATATATATATATATATATATATATATATCAGTCCACAATAGCTCCTTCCAAAATCCTAGACCCGTGAAAGGTGATGCACAAGCCAACGGAGCAAGCCGGTAATCTCTAAAACACACAAATCCAATGATGCGCACACTCAGGAAGGATACCATGCAGTGTAGTTGATTTATTACTTCATAAATCTGATATCTCTTGTATCGCATTTTGACTGTCAGAGTAGTCTTGATCACACAAGAGAACATTCAAAATGAGTGTCAATACATAGTTTAAGAGAAACAAATCACGGACTTAGTAGAACAATCCTTGTCACTGGGTAAATACAGTGGCGGCCATCAATTCACGGATAACAGCGAAAGAGTCTAATGTGATAGACTTGGCTACCTGGGCTGAACAAAGGTAAATATAACAATAATGTGCGCACTGGTAATCACTTTGAGTTGAGAGGCAAAAGTGCATTCGGGCACAAGTCATGCATCGGTATGTACATGCGGAAAAAAGATCATTAAAATACAAACAGTAAACAGTAGCACTTTCTTGACAAGCAGTGTGCCCTCGACCTGGAGCTGACCGGAATTGATCAAAAGTAGCTGCACATTGCATGATTAACTCCCAGGGGGACAGAGAGTCTAAAGTCACTGAAAATTAACCAAAATTAGTGATGAACGTCTTATCTTGTGTTCGTGCATCACCAGGTGGCCACTCCATAAAGAAAAGGGTAGGGAACCCGTGTGGCTGTCACCAACATACTCTGGTGGGCCCCTTGTTTCCTCCTGAAAAAACATGCATAGAATAAACCAAAACAATGTTAAAATATGGAATATAAAATCATTGTCGCCATTACTCAATCTTTATGTGTGAAGAGAGGAGAGAGGAGTGGAGAGAGGAGTAGAAAAATGAGCGTATGGCTGAGAATGGTCAGAAGGCAGGGGCCAATGGATCCAGTCATCAATCTTCCTGGAGATGTAGGTCCAGATCTTCGTCCAGATTGTGCCCCCCAGGGTTTCTGCTTTCGAGGTCAGGGATTTACTTGGATTACAGTTTGAGTGCCGTACTACCACCTCTGGGATTTAAGTGTACCAGTTCCACTGCAAAATTTCTCAAATTGGATCTATCTGAAAAGTGGTGAGTTTGCAACTGTCTGGCAATGGGGATTGTGATCTTTGTTCATGATGGCCCTCATGCGTGCTGCCCACATGCCTATGCTGGCATGCCCATTCAAGAATATAAATAATATAGGAGTAAAAGTCAAAAATTGCAGTATCCTCCTGTTAGCGTTGCCCCTGGGAGTGGTGTATTCTTTCATCATGAAGCTGTTGCTGCATGCTTTACAGTGGCTGAAAGGGAAAACTCCCTAGAGATTGTGACCTATGTTTTTTTTGGCAACTGTGATGTCCCCATGAACAAGAATATCTCTGAGGCCGAGTCCCTTCCTGTAGGTTATTTTAGGTCTCCTCTGCCTGGCTTAATAGGGTCACTCACCACGATATCCCAATGTGGTGGCCCTGTTGACTAGGCTAACTTTTTCCATGGCTTTTTTGAGGACCAATAGGGGGTAGCCATGTTCCCTGATTCTTGAGATCATGAAGGATTGTTCAACTTTAAAGGAATCCTACGTGTTGCAATTATGCTTGGCCCATAGGGGATACTCTATTTGAGGTAGTCAGAATGGCTACTGAAGGTGTGCAGGAGACTTTTCCCCGCCGTAGCTTTCCAGAACAGTTTAGTATGAATTATGCTATCGACAATCTCAATCCTCATATCTAGAAAGTCGACCATGTGCCTGCTCATGTTACAAGTGAGAGTTAGATTGTAGTTGTTGTGGTTGAGTTTGTTGACAAACGACCTCAGCCTATTCTTCTCAATCAATCAATCAAGCATTTGTAGAGCGCACTACTCACCAACGAGGGTCTCAAGGCGCTTAGGGGGGTGGGGGTGGAAGCTGCTACTGCTCGAACAGCCAGGTCTTGAGAAGTCTCCTGAAGGTCAGCAGGTCCTGGGTCTGTCGCAGGTGGATGGGGAAGGTGTTCCATGTCTTGGCATCGAGGTGGGAGAAAGATCTGCCACTGGTAGTCGTTTGGTGGATGCATGGAACGGTGGCGAGGTCAGCGGAGCGAACCTGGCGGTTGGGAGTGTAGAAGGTGAGTCATTTGTTGAGGTATGTTGGTCCGGTGTTGTGAAGTGCTTTGTGAGCGTGGGTGAGGAGCTTGAAGGTGATCCTCTTGTTGACAAGGAGCCAGTGCAGGTCTCTCAGGTGGGCAGTGATGTGGCTGCGTCAGGGATGTCAAGGACGAGGCGTGGGGAGGGGTTCTGTATGCGTTGAAATCTTTTCTGAAGTTTAGCTGTGGTTTCTGCATAGAGGGCGTTGCCGTAGTCCAGCCTGCTGGTGACGAGGGCTTGGGTGACTGTCCTTCTGGTTCTGGTGGGGATCCATCTGTAGATCTTGAGAAGCATGCGAAGGGTGTTGAAGCAGGAGGAGGAGACGGCGTTGACTTTCTGGTCATTGACAGTGATGAGTACAGGATGAACCCCAGGTTGTGTGCGTGGTCGGTGGGTGTCAGCACAGCTCCCAGCAAGGCCGGCCACCAGGAGTTGCCCCAGGTGGAGGGGGTGAAGCCGAGGATGAGGACCTCCGTCTTGTCCGAGTTCAGTTTCAGGCGACTGTTCTTCATCCATTCGGCAAAGGCCTTCATTCCTTCATGGATGTTGGTTTTGGCGGTGGTGGGGTCCCTGGTGAGGGAGAAGATCATCTGGGTATCGTCGGCATATGAGACGAGGTTGAGGTCATGTGATCAGACGATGTTGGCAAGTGGTGTCATGTAGATGTTGAAAAGAGTCGGGCTGAGGGAAGATCCTTGGGGCATGCCGCAGGTGATCTTGGTGGCTTTGGATCGGAATGAAGGGAGGCGGACTCTCTGGATTCTGTTCGTGAGGAAGGAGGTGATCCAGTCCAGGGCTTTGTCATGGATCCCTGCGTTGTGGAGGCGTGTGGGTAGGGTGTGGTGGCAGATGGTGTCGCAGGCGGCCGAGAGGTCTAGGAGAATGAGGGCTGCGGTTTTGCCATGGTTCAGCATGATCCTGATGTCATCAGTGGCAGCGATGAGGGCGGTTTTGGTGCTGTGGTTGCTGCGGAATCCGGATTAGGACGAGTCAGGGTATTGTTCTCTTTGAGGAAGCGGGTCAGTTGTTTGTTGACGATCTTCTCGATGACTTTCGCCGGTAACGGGAGCAGGGAGATGGGCCGGAAGTTCTTGAGGTCCTTAGGGTCTGCCTTGGGATCCTTGAGTAGGGCATTCATCTTGGGTGGTTGTGTGCGGTGTTTTTCTTGAAGGAGAAGTGGATGCAGCGGTGGTTGGTCCAGTGGAGTTCAGTGGTGTGGCTGAAGGTGACGTGGTTGCTGGCGGAAAAGATGGGGTCGAGAGTGTGTCTGGCGGAGTGGGTGGGTGTCGTGACAAGCTGATTGAGCCCGAGGTTGTCGAGCAGGGTGGTGGAGTTGCTGTCATTGGCATTCTCGAGTGGAAGTTCAGGTCTCCGAGGAGGATGTAGTCTGTGGAGGCGTGCGTGGAGTCATTGAACTGTGGCCAGGGTCTGAGGGGGTCTGTAGACGAGGGTTCCTCTGAGGGTGGTGTTGGGATCTGGAAGTGCAGGTGTTCAGCGATACTGAGGGTGTCTTCGGTGCTGGTCGAGATTCTGAGGGTGTTCTTGTGGACAATGGCGATTCCTCCTCCCGGTCTGTTGGTGTGGTCCCTGCGGGTGATCTTGTAGCCATCCGGGATAGCTATGGCAACATCGGGTGCAGATGAGGGGTTCAGCCAGGTCTCCGTCAGGAAGGCAACGTCTGGGGAGGATGAGTCGAGAAGGTCCCATAGTTTGACAGCGTGTTTGTAGACTGAGCGGATGTTGAGTAGTATGCATCTGAGGTGGTTGTGGCCTGCCCTGCTGGGAGGGGCAGGACGGGTAGGTCTTCGCTGGCTGGTGAAGCTGCAGTTTTGGCAGGTGAAAGGTCCGTGGGTGCGCTTCGGGTGGCCTGGAAGCAGGTGGGTGGTCAGCCGATTCCTTTACAGATGAGGAAAAGGTCATCTAAGTAGCAGAGCCATAAGACCACCTGTTCGTACTCTGGAAAGTAGTTAGGGTCATTGGAGATTTCTTCCTCCCATTCCCTCAGAAACCGATTGGCAAAACTTGGGGCAAAGCAAGTCCCAATTGCAGTCCGAAGGACTACCTGAGTGTGTGCATCATTCGATTTGTGAGTTCTCATATATATAAGAGAAGAGTGAGGTAGTGGTAACCAGACCAATGGAAAGTACATGATTTTTTTTACTACTTAAGCACAGGGAAAGTAGTTCTATATAGGTGTAGAAGCAAAAATATGTTCCATACTCTCCAAGTGATAGAATGATTATAAATATTTCTACAGTATAACATTAATGCTATAAAATTCATGAAGCTGTGAGTGTTTGTTTATTCTTTGCTAATTCTGATTTCACCTTGTATGTTTTACTGATGCTCCACAATAGATTCACAGCAAACTGAACTCTTTAAATTAGTTTATGATAGCACAAATTGCAGCCCATTTACTATCATCCAAGCAAGGGGATGCTGTGTGGCCCAAAAGAGGAAAAATTGTGCAATACCAAGGCCCAGATTTCCAAAATATTCATGTAGCGCGGCAACTAGTGTTGCTGTGGTGCATGAAAGGTAGAGAGCAAAACAGTGCCATAACTTCTACCTAAGATGTGGCACTATTTTCTCTCCCCTTGTGCTGGCGCATATTAAGTCGCCATGCACCAATGCATACATCCTTGTGCCATAATGCAAGGGTGTTTGTATTCTGTATGTAATAGGTTTATAGAGGAAAGAGAACCTTCCAATACCAAAACTGTCCTTTAACACTTTTCCTGCCTTGCATGTGTGCTGTACCAAACAGCAAACATGCAAAGTAGGAAAATAAAGAGAGAAATTAAAACAATTCTCCTTGTTACGCCTGCCTCATGGAGTCATAGGGTTTTTGACACAAATCCCAGCTTACGAATATTTGTAGATAGGGAATCGCATCAATAACCACGGATGGTTGCATGCGAACGCTCTTATACCACCATAGAATGCAAACGTGACCCAGAGTAATTCAAAGCAACCTAGCATTACTTGGGAAACTATCCAACACAAAATCTGATTTGCGCAGGATAGGATATACTAGCATAACACTTTGCGTCAGGTTTGTGTTACAAAAGTAACACAAACCCGTTGCAAAACGTTGGTAAAGCTGGGTCCAAAGGTCAAAAGAGGCTCGTGATGATTTTTAGCATGATGATAAATTTTGTGCTACCACAAGAAGGGAAGGCAGCGGAGTCTTATGTGGAACTTGTACTCAAGGTAACTCTTCAAGTACATATTCATAAAACTTGGCATGCAGCAAAATGTAAGCCACTCAAAATGTATGAATTCATTTAAATTCCACATTATACAAGGTAATATCAGACAATATTTCACTTACTTATTATTTGTGCCTTGTTTATTTCATGGTAGGATTTCATGCAAAGGAAGTTGTTTTAAATGATTGGCTGTGGTCAATACGTACTTTGTACTGGCCCTCCCATTACTCCCCCTAGACATGCAATAACATGGCGTTGGCACATACCATGCAAAGCGTTTTAGGCACTGCGACCACATTACCTTTCAGCACAAAGGGCCACATGTATAATCCAATTTACTGGTCGCAAACGGCCCGTTCCTCAGGTAAAATGCTTCTTGGTATGTCTGAATTCCAATTTGCGACTGTAACATGTTACCACATCGCAATTTGGATATAAGAAGAGGCATGTATATGGTGTCCCTTCCAAATACTGAATCACAGCGGTATATCGGAATGGTTAGCGATCGAAATGCAGTTGCAAAACATTAACATTTTACCACCTTTTTCGAGTAGGTGGTAACTCATTCGCAAATGAGAAAGGGTCCCCAAGGGACTCCTTCCTCTTTCTGAATGTTTGTAAAAATGTTTTTTAAGTGCATGCATGGACCACTACCTGCTCTTAAAAAATGAAGAGAAAACATTTCATTTTTCTTTTTTAAATGCAGCTTGTTTTCCTCTAAGGAAAATGGGCTGTATTATTTTAAGAAAATGATTGCTTTATTAAAAAGCAATCACGGACATGGTGGTCTGCTGACCTCAGTTGCCACTATCCCTGTGATTTTAGAGATTCCTAGTCGGACGCAGATTGCGACCCGCTTCATTACTAATAATGAGGTCATCAATTTGGGACCCAATAGGAAACGCTGAATTAAACTCATGGAGTTTCATACATTCAAATAGCAATTACCTAATTACAATTAGCAGAGAATCGCAATTAGGTCATCATTATTGAAATAATGATACATGTGGCCCAAAGTAGCTTTTTCTTGATAAAAGTTGATCAAGCACTGCCTTTTTCACCACTTTGCATCTCGCACCATATGCTTGCATACTGGCATCACAAGCATTAAACTATAGTTAATTTGGGCCATTGTTTCAGCATTTCCGAAGGAAAGCTAACATGAGTCTGATCATTTTAGTATTTAAAGCATAGATACTCAAAGTACGGCCCGGGGGCCGCATGCGGCCCCCAGATCAACAGGAAGAATGGGCTGATGTATACTCCACTAAAGACTAACAATAAAAAATACATTAAATAGACAGGCAATGATTTATTTCAAGGAAGGAAGTACCTTGGGAGTCCTTCAATTAACTTTTAAAACACCTTCACTTTTAAAGACATCTTGCAGCAAAAGAGTAAAATTATGAGTGTCTTAAATAAAAATTCAAAAAGGGTATTTCATTAATATGCAGAACCTTTTCACGTTAGTGTAATTAATTATATCAGTACATTGAGCAGTATTAATTTAAAAGTGATAGTTTTCAAACACAAATTTAGAAACATTAATTCTTCCCCCTACCCTGACAACAACGCCAATAGTGAACTAAAGAGGCAAGTCCGTTATGTGCACTTTTTGGGTGGCCTGGGTTCCTATTGTACATGAACAAAATTGGAGGGGCAGATTCACAAGCCCCTTGTGTCACTTTTGTGCCGCCTTTGCGTCACTTTTGTGACGCAGCGACGGTGTAAATGTTGCGGCCCATTTACAACGTGACGCATCTAGGAAGATGTGTCACGTTGTAAAGCCCTGCGTCACATTATACCTGCGTCAGGTATAATGTATGCAGGGTAGGCGTTCCCACGTAGGAAAGCCTCGTAAAAAGTGACGTAGTGAAATCTACAAGATTTCACTGCATGACTTTTAGGACGTCACTGCGGCAAAACCTTACGCCTGCGTGAAGCAGGAGTACGGAGTGACGTAGTGTATTGGGAATAGCCCGCAACACGCATTGCTGGAGTTGCGTCGTGCTTGAGACAAGACTCCAGCCATGCGTGACTTATCCGTCAACAGATGCGTCAGAATTCCTGGCGTATCTGTCAACCCTTGCGCCATGGTGCACCGTATTGTAAATACGGCGCATCTATGGTGACGCAAGGGTTTTACATGGTGGCGCAGGGAAAGTGACGCATCTCTACAGATGTGTCACTTTCTTGTAAATCTGCCCAAGAGTTTATTAAATATAACTCAGGAGCAGGTTTTGTACTGTGCACATCCTGAAATCATGTATTTAGTATTTCGAGGTCCTCTTATATGTGATAAGGAAGACAAAGGAGGGAATGTGAAATTAAATAATTGCCTAAGATCACACAATTTAGAAAAGTGGGGAAACCGGGATTAATTTCTGGGGTCGCATTGTTCAATCCAGCCTCTACATGTATGTCCTTCGCTTCCCCTACACCAACCTTACCACCAATCCCCATTAACCCCTTGTCCGACCGTCACGCCGCTGGCATCAATGCGCCTCTCGGGCACATCACAGGCCCTACTTTTTTGGCCACTGGCAAAATGTTTGCAAGTACCTATGATTTAATGGATCCTTATGGTGTTTTTTCCTACTTATAAAATGTAGGACCTCCCTATTTCCTTCCTGCTCGGTAAAGCCAAAGTTTCATTTCAGTGTAGAAAACTTTATTTTCATGTCCTTGCAGTTTCAACACACATACAATTAGCAACACAGAAAGACATATGACATTTTATTCTCTTCCTCAAATCAGTAAAATAAATCCTGTATGGAGTATAGCGCGAATGGCCAGTAGGTCGCTGTCTTACCTTTAGTAGGTTCAAAGTTTCTTGGATTCTTGGTGAAGGTGCATGTCTGAGTGGGTACTCATTAACGACCGAACCAAAAGAAGTGATGACTCTCCAAGAGTAGGGGTTGGTCATTTAACTGTTTACCAAATGTTTAAATGCATAAAACGTGTCACAGGGTAAAAGTTCTTCAAATGTGAAAGGTCAAAGTTATTACTAAAGATAAAGTTTAACCGCTATTACCAATATATTTTGTAGATCCACTTGGAATCTGCAAAGAAAAACTGCTCCCTACAGTGAAGAATAGAATTCATAATAATACGTCGTTGGAACATTATGGCTTAGATAAAAAAATGTAACATTGCACTATTTTCTACAATTACAAACTACGGCCTAGATGTAACTGAAGGCGGTAGTGCAGCGCTTGATGCAAATTATACCGAATGGACACGCCACTGATTAGTGAAATGCTATATTGTTGTTCAGCCACGCGCAAAACATGCAGGGGCTTATGTTTTGAACCATTGCGTCACTTTTGCGCCGCCAGTGCTTCACTTTCTATGATGCACCAGCGGCGTAAAAAATGCCCCTTGTTGCACCCACCATATATACAAAGTGACGCATCTAGGTAGATGCGTTACTTTGTAAACCCCTGCGCCACATTATACCTGGGCCAGGTATAATGTATGCAGGGGGCGTTGCGACGCAAGACAGGGTCGTAAAAGTGCCGCAGTGAATTCAATAGGATTTCACTGCGCCACGTCTAGGACGCAAATGCGTCAATATCTTACGCCTGCCTCATGGCAGGCGTTCGACTGACACTGGCACATTTATAATGGTAATTGCCCATTTGTATGGTCCCATTGCTGGAGTTGCATCACTTTTGTGACACACTCCAGCAATGCATAATTTTTGCGCCTACAAATACGTCAAAAATACTGATGTATCTGTAACTCCTTGCATCATGATGCCACATACTGTAAATATGACGCATCATTGCTGTCATAAGTAGGGCGCAATGAAAAGTGACGAATCTCTGTTTTCTCGCAGCGATGTGTCACTTTTCACAACTAAGCCGACTAATTGGTTACGACTCGTACAATAGGGTTTGTACATACTACCACACTTTTTAGCGGCTGCAAAGGGCCAGATTTTCTGTTTGCGACCGCTAAAAAGAGTCGTACATGTGGCCCTAAATGTTTGATGTTCAAGCATCCTTCCCTCTATCTTTGTTTTGCCAGGCTTGGACTGGTGTGCTGTCTTGCAGCAATAATGATGCCCATCATATCTTCATAACAGATCTGGATCGACCTGGAAATCCAACAACCTTCTGCTAACCTGGCCTTAGGGCCAGATGTACGACCATTCCATTTTGCGAGTGGAAATTGCAACGTTTTGCGACTCGCTATTTGCGACTCACAAAATGGAATGTACAACAGGGTCTCAAACACTGTTTGAGATTCCTAATGTGGCCGCTAAAGACCCACCTCATTAATGTTAATGAGGTAGGCTGCAATTTGCAACCCCCTTAAGAATCTCACATATCACAGGGCTGGTGGCCTGCTGGGGACAGCAGACCATCATGTCTGTGTTTGCTTTTTTAAATAAAGCAACTTTTTTTCAAATGCAGCCTGTTTTCCTTAAAGGAAAACGAGATGTGATTAAAGAACAAAATTAAAAGTTTTCTTTTCTTTTTTTATTGGCAGGCCGTGGTCTGTGGGACCACTGCCTGCTCTTAAAAATATCTCAGCATACATTCACAAAGGGGTCACCTAGGGACTTGCTTACCACCTACTCGAAGTAGGTGGTAACTGTGATTGTTTTGCGACCGCATTTGCAATCGCAAAACAATTGTGCATACGAGTGCGACGCGCTATTAGAAAGGGATGCCCTTGGCACATCCCTTCCTGATAGTGACTCACAAACCCAATTTTGCGAGTCGGTAATAGGTTACAGACTCGCAAAATAGGGTTTGGACATACCACAACCATTTTTGGCGGTCACAAACAGGCCGATTTGCCGTTTGCGTCCGCTAAAAAGGGTCGTACATCTGGCCATTAGTGTTTTAAAGCAATTGGTACAACATGACCTGATTATTAGCAAGTTGGCAGGTTAGCTGTCCTGTTTCATTTCGAGATATTTTGCCCTTTAGCCGCTTTCTGTGTTCCCGTTACAAGTGCATTCCATTATTTTATTGCTCGTTTTGCCATGAAGCACAACCAAGGACAGTACTGCACCCTCATTATCATGGTACCTTGAATGTCTACATGCCTCTAGATCGCCTTTGTGTGAAATTTTTGTGATGACCACGACAGACGACGGACACTAGGACCCTGTGGGTCACAGGGTGGTGACCAGGTCACCGGACACTACTTCCTGTGGACGGACAGGAAGGGGCAGTATGTAGCAGGACGAGGACGGACGTGCCCAGACGGACGGACAATACGACAAAATAAAGAAGTACCTCTGTATACAATCTGTGTCCTGTGTGGTTCCTGCAAGTCGTGCAACGCGCTACACGACATCTGGCGACGAAGGTGGTTGGAAAACAGCAACACCACTGCGTTTGAAAGTGCATGGGATCAGCTTGGTGTACGCTGACGCAAGGAGCTACACGGGATCCCACCCCGATAAGCGTCCAACGAAAAGGAGCAACACGCGGTAAGAGGAGCCCCGTAAGCAGCGGCAGCGCCTGAGACAGAAGGGAGATCGCGCTGGGAGATCGCGCTCACAATTCAAGCGCGTAGTATCGCGAGAGCGGTAAAATCTCAGCGGCCATATTGAAAACAGGCAGAGGGGACCAATAGAAACGCGGCAATCGCAAGTCGGCCATTTTAGGGTCAGGCGAAAGCGAGATTTCAATCGCGAAATCTCGCGAGAAACAAGGCGGACATTTTGTGGGAGACAAAGTGGAAAAAGTGCAATAGAAACAAAGGGCAGCCATTAGAAGGGCAGGCAAAACACGAAGAAAAGCACCACAGAGACAGAAAAAGGAGTAACACTGTCACCAAAGGACAGGAGGATAAAAAGAGAAATAAAGAGGAAAGACATTAATACAAAATAGCTTGAAATAAAAGAGCTTGAAAAAAAAATGAAAAAAAAAAAGAGACAAAGGTGCAAAGAGAAAAAAGGAAAAAAAAAAAAGAGAAATGCCAGAAACAAAGCAAAGTGAGCAATACCGCAGACCGGTGCCTTTCACTGTATCGGAGCCACAAGTGGGCATCCGGTGGGAAAAATGGATCATAAAATTTGAACGATACATGAAGGCGACCGACGTGGTGGACGACAAGAAACTAGATCTATTCCTAAACTTAGTGGGGGACGAGGTGGGTGACCTCCTCATAACACTGCCACAGAGTGAAACAGAAACCTACGAGAAGTTAATAAAATGTCTAACGGCCAAGTTCGACCCCCAAAGAAACGCCGACTTTGAGAGATATTCTTTTCACATGGCATATCAGCAGCCAGAAGAATCAATGGATGACTTTGCAACAAGGCTGAGAAAGCTAGTAGCACACTGCGAATTTGAAAAATACGACAATGAACAGGCCCTTCGCCTCAAACTGATAGAAGGCTGCCGAGACACAGAATTTCGCACAAGACTACTAAAAGAACCTATCACCCTAGAAAAGATTCTAGATCTAGCAAGGGCGGAAGCAAGAGCAATGATACAAGCGAGACAGATGGACCGAAAGGGAGAGCAAATACACAGAATGTCAGATGCAGGCAAGAAAGGGAACTGGAAGGGAGGACACAAGGAACAAGTGGCGAAGAAACAAAGTTCCCAATGCTACAGGTGCGGTCTGGAATTCCCTCACAGAGGCCCATGCCCAGCATTTGGTCAAACATGCAGGAAATGCAACAGAAGCAACCATTTTGCTACCATGTGCCAAGGTGGGCAATTCAAAAATGAACGTGGCAGGCCCGGAAGGCCAAGAACAGTAACAACAAAACATGTACGGCACATGGACGCGACGGAGAGGAGCTCGTCTGGGGAGTCAGGAGGAGAAGAGGAAGAGGAAGAAACAACAAGAAAAGTAGAACGCCTATACCTCATGACCACAGACGAAGGGCATGAAGAGGAACACATCAGGCTAATAGACAGGAAGTCAATAAAGAAGACGGATTGGGTGACCATTGAAGTAGGGCCCCATCAAACAGAATTTGTACTGGACAGCGGAGCCACGTGCAACATCATGTGTGCTACGGAATATGATAAGATGAAGAGGAAGCCACCGCTACAACCATCAAGCGTAAGAGTATTTACGTGGGGTGCACAAAATCCTGTAACAAACATGGGAAAATTCACGGACACCATGACGCACAAGGGCAAGACTGTCACAGAAGAAATACATGTGTTACGAGGAGACATTCCCGCACCGTGTCTACTAAGCAATGTAACAGCAAAAATAATGGGCCTACTCAAAATGATGTACCACATGTCGGAAAAGGAGAGCATAATACAGGAATTCCCAAAATTAACGGAAGGACTAGGAAAGCTGAAAGGAAGACAAATAACGCTGCACATAAATGAAGCTGTCAGGCCAGTCGCACAACACCACCAAAGGGTACCAATACATCTACAACCTCAAGTGGAGGAAGAAATAAAGGCCCTACTAGCACAGGACATCATTGAGCCAGCAGAAGGGCCAACGCCATAGGTGTCCCCAATAGTGGCTGTACCAAAAAAAGACACCACACAGATAAGAATCTGTGTGGACATGAGAATACCAAACACAGCCATCGAAAGAGAACGACATCCAGGGCCACATCTGGATGACATGATAAGCTGCCTGACAGGAATGAGAAAAATTTCCAAACTAGACCTGTGCAAGGGATACCATCAATTGGAGCTGGACGAGCAGTCCAGATACATAACGACATTCTCAACGCACCTAGGATTATTTCGCTACAAGAGACTGAGTTTTGGAATATCGTCAGCAGCGGAAATATTTCAAGAAACGATTAGGCAGATAATAAGACCGATAAAGAACAGTCTAAACTACAGCGATGACATTCTGGTCTTTGGGAAGTCAGATGGAGAACACGACACGGCACTGAGGGAAGTGTGCTCACGGTTAGTAGAGGTGGGCCTGACAGTAAACGAGAAGAAATGTGAACTGGGAAGGGAAGAATTCGTGTTTTTCGGACACATATTCTCACGGAAAGGAATGAGGCCAGACAGGAGCAAGATAGACACGCTTGAAAAAACGAGTGAACCAAAAGACGTCGCTGACGTGCGCTCCTTTCTTGGCCTTGCCAGCTACTGCGCGAGATATATAAAAGACTTCACGACGGTGAGCACACCGTTGAGAGAACTAACAAAACAAGGACACACATTCGAATGGACCACAGAGTGTAAAAAGGCGTTTGAAGAAATAAGAGCGTCAGTGACGGCAGTAGACCACTTAGCATACTTCGACCCGAACTTATGCACTGAACTAACAGTAGACGCCAGCCCGGTAGGTCTTGGCGCAATACTAGCACAACACAAACCTGGAAAAGATTCACCTCGACAGATAGTAGCATACGGAAGTAAGAGTCTGTCGGATGTCGAGAGAGCATACTCTCAACCAGAGAAGGAGAGTTTGGCTGTAGTATGGGCATGCGAGCACTATCACATGTTCATATATGGAAAACCGTTCACAATAGTGACGGACCACCAAGCACTAGTGACTATCTATGGCAACCCAAACGCTAAAATACCACCAAGAATAGAAAGGTGGGGAATCAGGCTGATGGACTATAACTTCAAAATAGTACACAAACCAGGCAAAGACCAAAACCCAGCCGACTACATGTCGCGGCACCCGCTCCCACATCGGAAAGGTGGTACCACAAGGGCAGAAGAATATCTGAATTTCATCGTGAAACAAAGCACGCCAGCGTCAATAACAAGTGAAGAACTGGAGCGAGAGACAAAAAGAGACCCGACAATGAAGGCAATAGGAACGATAGTGAGGCTACAGAGATGGAGACATATCAATAGCAACACCGTCACAGAAGAAGGGGTCGACAAAGAAGAACTGCTGGCGTTCAAAAAGATAGGCGAAGAGCTGTCTGAGACAGCGAACGGAGTCCTAATGAGAGGTTCAAGAATTGTGATACCACATCGGCTAAGAAAGAGAACAGTTAAGATAGCTCATGAGTCACATAGAGGAATCGTAGCGACAAAGAAGATGTTGAGAGAAAGAGTGTGGTTTCCAGGACTGGACAGCATGGTGGAGGAAGAAGTGTCACAATGTCACACCTGCCAAGTAACAGGATCGTCTAGCAAACCCACACCGTTGAAGATGTCGGAACTGCCATTGGCAGTGTGGACCGAACTAGCAGCAGACTTCTATGGGCCACTGGAGACTGGAAAGTACTTGCTGGTAGTGATCGACGAATTTTCGAGATTTCCAATAGTGAGGGAAGTGTCGTCGACATCAGCAAGTGCCACCTTACCAGTGTTAGACGACATATTTGCCGCCTGGGGCTCACCACAAACACTGAAAACAGATAATGGTCCTCCATTCTCAGGAGAAGAATTCCGCAGGTTCATGGAATACCTGGGAATCAAACACAGAAAAATAACTCCTCTGTGGCCACAAGCCAACGGAATGGCAGAACGATTTATGGGGACCATCAAGAGAGCCATCCAGCGAGCAAAATTGACACAGATCTCAATTGGACAAGTGCTTTGTCAAGTGCTACGAGACTATAGGAACACCCCCACAGCACCACAGGCAAGTGTCCAGCAGAACTGGTGTTAGGAAGAGCCAGCAAGACAAGGCTACCACAAACAGAGGCCACAGCAGACACCAACAGAAGAGAAATTGCAGAAAGAGACAACCAAGAGAAAAAGAAAATGAAAGAATATGCTGACAAAAAGAGAAATGCAGCTGAACACCAGCTACAGGAAGGAGATTTAGTAATAGTGAAACAGTCACAGCAAAGGAAATCTGACAGCCCCTTTTCAAAAGATCCGCTGATAGTGACTGGAGTAAAAGGGTCAATGGTGACTGCAGTCTCAGATCAAATAACAAGAAACAGCTCACACTTCAAGGAGTTCAAGATGGAAGAAGGGGAAAGAGCGATAACAGCACCGGAAGTGGAAGAAAGAGAGCAAAGAACAAACGGAGAGATGACAACACACAAAGAAGAAGGCGGAGGACAAGAACAGAGCAGAGAACAAAGACCAAGAAGAGAGTGCAAAAAGACAAAGAGACTGATAGAAGAAATGTAGAGTCTCTCTCTCTCTCTCTCTCTCTCTCTCTCCCCCCCCTCTCCCCCCCCCCTCCACACATCCAATAATTTGTGCATGTGGAAAAGACTTTGTTGTGACAGGGGGGGGGGAGATGTGATGACCACGACAGACGCCGGACACTAGGACCCTGTGGGTCACAGGGTGGTGACCAGGTCACTGGACACTACTTCCTGTGGACGGACAGGAAGGGGCAGTATGTAGCAGGACGAGGACGGACGTGCCCAGACGGACGGACAATACGACAAAATAAAGAAGTACCTCTGTATACAATCTGTGTCCTGTGTGGTTCCTGCAAGTCGTGCAACGTGCTACACGACAATTTTGTTGCCCCAAAATATTGCAATTCCCTAGTATAATTAATTGTGTGTGGGGCGGTCTCGAGCAAGGGTTAGAAGTCTGTTGGATGGCTGTTATGTCCCGCGAGACACGTTCTAGTGTCTCGACAGGCATGCAGTTTAGAGCCACTCCCCTATGGGAGAGGGCACACTTGCACCCCCACACGCATCCCTCAAAGGGGTCACGAGTGACGTGAGCCTGTTAATAAAAGGGCCCAAGTTAACGTGCTCGTGGCCAATTCTAGTAACCTACTGCTGAGTATCTGTGTGGTCTGCGCTCATAACCCAAGAAGCAGGAGAAGTAAATTAAGTAAAAAATAAAAAGAAAAACAATACTGTCCACCACTATTCTTTCAACAGCAAAAACATAATGATATAAATATCCCATAAGAGAAACATGCATTCTCAGCAGCTTATGGGAGCATACTTCCCTTTTGCAGGCGTTTTGGCACACAGATTCATGACTAAAGCAGAAATTGGTATATTAATGCACACTGAAGGTTCTGCTGGTCACTGGGACTCTCGACTCCACGATTTCTGAGTTGTGGTGTGACTTTTCTTTTACTTCGTGTTTTTCATGCCTTTTTGTGGAAGCTGCAATCTATTAAAAATAGGAGGGCATATTTACAAGCCCCTTGTGTCAACTTTACGCCGCTGTTGTGTCACTTTTGTGATGCAGCGGCATCGTAAACAATGCGCCATGTTGCGACATATTTACAATGTGAAGCATCTAGGGAGATACGTCACGTTGTAAAGCCCTGTGCTACATTATACCTGCGTCAGGTATAATGTATGAAGGGTCGGCGTTCCGACGTATGAAAGCCTCGTAAAAGTGACACAGTGAAATGTACAAGATTACACAGAGTCACTTTTACGATGCCACCTCGTCAAAACCTTACACCTGCTTGAAGCAGGCGCAAGGAGTGGCGCAGCATAATAAATAGGCATTCCAAAGCACTGCTGGAGTTGCGTCGTGCTTGCGACACGATTCCAACAATGCGCTGCCTTTACGCCAATAGATGCGTCACGCATCTATCAATCCTTGCGCCACGGTGCGCCGCATTGTAAATGTAACACATCCATGGTGGCACAAGGGTTTTTCTTGCGTGACGCAAATTAACTGGTGCAGATATGCGCCAGTTCTTTTAAATCTGACCCAGGATGACTAAGAAATCTGGCTATTAGTTGCGAAGGATATGGATTCTTAACAAGTAACAAGTCCGCAATCTCTCTTTTCCTGGGACCCCTCTGGAGCACTTAATTCTCTCAGGGTACTGAGGCAGAGCATGAATACGAAAGATTTTTGAGAGGCAATACAGATATTTCATATGCAGCACATTCAGTGATAAGTATTTTGCATTAAATTAATACTCGTAGGTCTTCATTATTCGAAATCGATCTTGAGCTTTATTCTGTACTTTTCAAAGGAGCACAGCCAATGCCTCTTGACCGCTTGGGGTGGTCCGTACAGGTGAGTTTGTAGCCGTTGTGGATGGTGATGGCAATGTCCGGTCCGGAGCAGAGGTTGATCCAGGTTTCCGTGAAGAAGGCGATATCAGAAGAGGTGGCGTCGTGGAGGTCCCAGATTTCTGTTGCGTGTTTGTGAAGGGACCCCTCATTGAGGAGGATGCAGTTGAGCCGGTTGGCTGCACTGTTGGTCCGTTTCCTGCATCAGGAGGCGCTGATGTGCTGATGTGGCAGAAGGTGTGTTTACAGATTCGCAGGCACAGGGTGCAAGAGAATTCTACAGTGTTGCTTGATGGCAAGCGGTGTGGCATCCAGGGTTGATGACAAGGAGGGAGCTGACGTCGTAGCAGTGGAGTGTCTGAGAGGAAGGTTCCTTGGTGCTAGGCGCAGTCCGTGCCTACACTGCACTGTGAGTAGAGCAGCCCACCCACCCTCCCGCCCCAAAGGATAGATAGCATGAGTATATCAGAAAGTTATCATCTTGTTATGTTCTCTTACCTTGACTCTATTTGAAAGCAGTGGAGCCAAGCTCTTCCATCATAGCTGCCACTGGGGGTGGTTCACCCACAGGTGCTAGGTCTGGACTGACTCGAACCCGGGCCTCCTCTGCTACACGTACCACCTTCTCCTCAACTGGAGATTGACATCATTGCGCAATCCGCTGCACTCTCTCCAAATCTCTGATGCAGCCAGCAGAGCCTCAGCCTAGGTGGGATGTCACAAGCCTGGGTATAGCAGTCACCGCCAAGTCAGCTGGGGAACCTCCTGATGCAAGTGATGCAACAGGGTCCCCTTAGGCGTGAAGTTGCAGCTCTCCCACCACACAAATTCGGCGCAGCTCAGGGGCCTCACCCTTAACAGCGTCCAGCCAGCGCAACATCTTCCAGCCTGTGATGCAGAGAGGCGCGGCCCACCATTGGTAATCTCATCCGTGCACCACTATGTAGTGGTGGTGCGTGGTATGTGATGCAGACCTCACTATGTTGGTGCGCAGGAGCACCTCTACCGTTCACAACTCCAAGGGGAACCAGGGGATCTTCTCACACAGGTCAACAGCGTGTCTCCATGCAACTTGGCAGACTTCACCACTAGGGCGATCACCGACGCCTCAATGTCTGCCTCCACCGCCCAGCAACTCCATAGCACCTTCGCATCCCACTACGTGTCCCAGATACAGGCCCAGCGAGGCCTCCAGGCCCCGGGGACTGTCTGCACTTTCAAGGTTTTGTCTGCCATGGTGTTGCAAGGAGGGCACTTTAAAAAGTGATACATGCAGGTTTTTCCCAGGTTTTCCCCAGCGATGCGCCTCTTTTCATGATTGAAACCCGGTATTTCCTCTTCCACTGGGACTCTGGCTGGTCATCCTGGCTGTTGGGTTACTTAGTGGGGTTTGCTGATCTGTGCTGCTCTTGGCTCTGGCTCCTCCTTTCTGCATTCTGCATTCCATTAGTTTCTCTTTCCTATGTTTCATTGGAGGTGGACTTGTAGGCCATTTTTGCCTCTAGAAGGAAAAAGTAAAGTTGGGCTAACCAACTCGAGTTTTTTTGCCGCTTTTGGGCCTTTCGTTTTTGCCTGTTAACGTCAGTATTTGTATCACCTTCACGCTACTGTTAGAGGCAGTTTTCACTGCGGCTACCTGAAGCTATCGCCATGAAGCGACGTATTGTAAATACATCGCTAACGGGGATAGTTTTTGGTGATAGGCCGTGTTAAGAAAACTGCTGCTAACTAGCGTTAGTACCCCAAAGTGCAGTGTGAAAAGTAATTAGTACATGCAGGTTCTGTACCCACCCTTTCCTTTCCCAGGAACAGGCCTAATCACTGGCAAATGCCCCTACTGTGTGAAAGGCTTCTAAACCTCATGCTAGCGAGCAGAGTAACAAACTTGGTTAAGCAGAGTGATTCAAAGCCCAGAATCTAATTAGGAGCTAAGTCAGAGAAAAATGTTAAATCCTGACGTGCCAGAAACAGTACAAATATGTAGACATTACTGTTAGATTTAGAGACCTGATTATCCATCATATTGGCACATCAACCTATTCTCGTGAAAAAGTAATGGAAAAACTTTACTTTGGTGCATATTTCTCCCATAGTGTACAACATAGTGCAGCATTTATACTTTTCAATAAATCACTACAGATGTATATACTCACGCTATGAATGCACCCTCATATTATAAGGCCTGCACAGGTCAGCATCAACTCCATGAAATTCCCTCTGCAACAGCTTATCTGTGTGCAGATACCAGCATGAATTAGATGGCAGTCTCACTCACTTTGCACATGCGTTCATGTGCAACTATCTCATAGCCTCTTACCCTAGCTGTGCAGCAGCAGACCTTATCTCAAAAGGTAGACACTGGCAGTTAGCACTCTCAATCCAGTGTAACAGAGCTTACAGTGAGTGAGACTCAGTTAGTGAAACGTACAGCAAACGTCATAAAAATGGGTAGTCCAAAAAGCAAAAATTCCAGTTCCCACTATGGGGCCGATTACGATGTTGGTTGGAAAGCCTCCCGCTACTAGTCGGATACTTTCTAACTGCGTCAGAGGTTTTTCGACCAACTCGGTCGGTTTGCGGTCCAACCGACTGATTACGATGTCGCTGTTGGTCATTCCGACTCGATTCCAACCGGCTTTGGGAGTATTCTTGTTCGAAACTGCACTGCAAGTTTTCATTCTATGAAAATGGTAAGTGGGAATAAATGCATTTTTAAATTAAACATACCTAGGGCTCCGAGAAGAATTGAACGTGGGAATATTTTACTCCATAATTATGAAACCTGGGTTTAAAATGATTGTTCATTGAGCAAAACATATTCTAGTCCTGTGGGAAGATATTTAAGCAGTAAAAATATGAAATTTTTTGCTATAGTTCCTAATTTCCCTGTAGTTGAGAATTTACACAAATTAGAAGATATAATGATCATCTTCCCCACCCTTTCCAGTAAGAAAAGCAGAGTTATGGTTTACCTATATCATTTGCATTTATTTTATATAGCTGCTCAAGTGCCTTAAATGTAATAGACCTGGGAATTAAAACTTTAAAATTGCTTCAACAGTACTCAATCGAAAACCCAAATTTTCCAAACTCCTGCTTACAACCTAACTGACTTCACCACATTAATAATACATTCTTTATTTTGCCAACTGTGAGTTCTCCTCTGTCTCATTTGAGTGGGCAGCTGGGTTGTTCTAAATCCCTATGTGATCTAGATGTGTGAACAAATGATGATCAAAAGTGCAGTGCTAAAATGAAGTGATAGTGAGTTTAAAACTGCCTACAAGGCTAGCTAACAGTAAACTTTATTATGCTACCTAGCGACAGGATTAAGAAGCAATGAGCTGGGGTATGTGGCTGACCACCATTTCATCACGAAAGCCGCGGGAGAGAGTGGAGGCGAGAACTACGACTTCAACAGAAAATCTCTTTTATCTCTCGACCTGCTGGCTCATGGGGCATTGACTCCTTACTTTCCCAGCCTATTTTCAGAAATACTGATAAAGCTAAACATATATTCATACCACATAGGTATTGTATTTTTTAACAAAACTACTTGTATATACACTTATCACATATTGATAGCAACTAGTGAGTGACAGAGGGATCTAACTCCGTCCTGACGAAGAGGCTGCCATAAGCCTCAAAACATGTTGACATCTTTAGGAGAATCAGCACATTAATAGCTTTGACTCTCTGACACACGGTTTTTAACAGTACCAGCCTATGACCAATAACGTTTTTTGAATCCATAAGGCCAGGTATTTTTTGACATCAATTTGCCATCCACCCCTGACCCTACCTCACTCAATCAAATACACCTCACATAGCACTTACAAATTTAAGGTGCTCCGGCGTACTCACCAGTCGCAGCACTTCCCCGTCCCGCAGCGGGCGGGAAGACCCCGATGATGAAGCATGACACCAAGGGCCCTTTTGGTGTGTGAGGGGTATTTTAACAAATACTGTATATGTCTTACATCCGTAGACATACAAGAAACCTCCTAGAGGTGGATCTCTTTGTTTTTTTATACCTTTGCATGGAGGAGGATGCATCCAGCTAAGTGCTCTTCAACGCTACCTCTTCACTCCCTTATCCTTGATCTTTGGTTACTGACCACCATTAGAGACAGCCACATGCGCTAGATCAACATGTTTCAGCCATCAGGATCAGTTAGTATACAGCCACTGCAAAATATTGTGAAAGTGCACAACAAAAAAATATAAGTGAAAGGTGCCTCGGTATCCAATACTGAACCAGGATGATTGTGTCTGGAACTGCCGGCTCAGGACAGATGCCCCCGAGACAACGTTCTCGAAATCACGTTGGTTGGTGATTGTACCTAAGGCTAAATTAGCCCTGGACAGAAGAGGTAACCTTATTACCCTAGTTTGGTTCCATCGATGAGACCAACTGGACACAATCATTCTGAATTCTGGAAAGTTTGGTAGAAAACCTCTCAGTATAATAAACCCACACTGATGCAAGTGTGGGATTTATTATACAATGCACTCAGAGGGCACCTTAAGGATGCCCCGTGAAATACAACCAGCCTCTGGTGGGTTCCCTGACTTGTAAACACCACCCTGCCACAACAAGACATGTGTCCGGACCCTGGGGTGGGAGCCCTCACTCCCTGGGCTTAGAACCAAAGCTGTTCCTGGGCAGAGGAGTTCACACCTCCCTTAGGTCAGGACGAGCCATCTGTGGCAGGGGAGCTTAAAAGGATTTGCTGCCTTTGTAACAAGACCCCCAGCCTCTCAAGCTCACCCCATTTATGGCAGGAAGACAGGCAGGAAAATATTAGAGCAGCCCAGAAGGTGTGCCCACCTCTGCCAACCCCACCCCTCAGGTGGGGGAGGCGAGGTGAAGCCCACTCTTCAGTGCCCGTCATCTTGCAGATGGCAGGCACTTTCCAATCAGGATTAGGGATTGTGCCCACTCCCCCACTCAAGGGTGTAGTCACCCTGAGGTCAGTAGCCCATTGGCTACTGACCTCAAGACCACTAAAATGCCCACTAAATACAGTATTTAGGGGGCAACCCTGAATCAAGAAGACAGATTCCAACAACCTACGAAGACGGAAGAAGACGCCCAGCAGAGAAGACTGCAGACAAGAACTGACTTGGCCCCAGCTCTACCGGCCCATCTGCAGTTTCCAGAGGTCCTGCGCCAAACGTCGCCTAGTCCTGCAGCTTGCGACCTCCAGAACCCCTTGGAGGACTAATTACCTTCAACAAAGACTGGTTCTCCTGTGAACAGCACCTCTGTTCAAAAGAATCTTGAAAGAAAGACTCCAAGCCTGTTGAAGACAAAGAAACCCGACGCCTGTAACCACCACTGCACCTGTCGCCTACGGCCCGAGTCTGAGTGGCCCACCGGTCCCAGCGAGGTCCCCCAAAGCTCCAGAGTCCAAGTCCACTGTGGGTTGACCCCTCCAGTACTCCCCGACGTCACATGCAGCCTCTTCACAGAGACCCCCAGAACCACAAGTGGCCCGGTAAGGTGACACCGACCTCAAAAAACACCCATGCATCCAGCCGCCCTGAGCCCTGGAGTAGAGGACCTGAGGTGCACCTATGTCCCCAAGTCCTTCAACTTACCTGCCTAGCTGTTGGTTCCTCCCAGAAGACTTCCTGGACTGAGCTTGCAGCCAAAATTCCAAACAGGAAACTCCCATTGAAAGCAACAGGGAACCCAATGCCAAAACGGCACCCTACACCCGCCGCCCCTGTGCAGCTGTGGGTGCACTTTGTGTGCTATCTTGAATTCCCCTGTGCCCTGAGCTTAAGTCCAGGAGATTTGCTCCCACAACATCGTGGCCGGCTCATGAGCAGCCACCATCCGAGACCCCCTATCCCCAATTGTATAACATTGGGTCTCAGCACTCTGCACCCAGCCGCACTAGTGCCACTGAGGGTGCTTTGAGAGTGCATCCTTAACCCTGGGGGAACTCTAGTTCTAACACCAGAAAACCAACTCACAAACCTAAGTACGTACCATTAAAATGATAACCTGGTTTTCTCCCATTTGCTTTCTTGTGAGGAGTTGGTTTGTATGAAACCTTAAGAAACTGCATATGTAGAAAAACGTATTTACTTACCTTTTATCTAGGAAATGTCCCAGTGTGATGTCTAGGCATATCACACTGAGTAGAAAAAGTTACTTAAAAAGTCATCGGAAAAGTAACGTACAAAGTAATCTCAATAGTAAATGAAAAGTAATTCCAACAGTTTTATTAACAAATGATTTACCTGTAACCAATCTAATTGCATTCAACTGCATTCAAACTGTATTTAACTGCAATATTATTGCAAAGTATTGTTGCACTTACCTGTACCAGGCCTGGGTTGGTTCTAGAAAATAAAATACAACAAAATTATATTTTTATACAAACAAATTGGTCTGAGATCTCTCTTTGAGTGTGGTACATCATTTCTTGCCCAAGTGTATTCAATAAATGCTTAACACTACCCTCTGATAAAGCCTTACTGCTCGTCCACACTACCACTAATAGAAGGTAAGGTATTATCTACTTTTACCTCTGCCTATCTTTGGGGTTCCACTGGACTCTGTGCACACTATACCTTACTTTGGTTTGGTATATACAGAGCCAGCTTCTTACAAGTAGGTGCAAGGAAGGAGAAGTGCTTTCATTTCTCCTTCCTTTTCTGAATTTGTTCATGTGTACAGTACACATACAAAGAGGGAAAATTGTATAAGTCAGTCTATGCATAGTATTTTGTGCTAGAAGGGTAACCTTGCAGTACAAATCATATGCTAAACTCACCGAGACACCCTTGAACCATGGCGCAAAGGTGTCTCTGTGGCGCACCGCAGCTGCATTTTGCGCCGGCGCTAGGGAAAGGGGAGGAGAGTGCCATATTTCAGTCATTTTGGCGCTCTCCTCCTCACACATATTCTACTGCTGCACTGCGCTGCATAAAAAAGTGGTGAATCTAACCATGGGTTTTTGTGAAAAACAAGTATTTATTCCACAAAACAGTTTAAATCTATCACAGTGATATAATAACATAATCCCTTGCAGAGCCACTTATAGCGATTCGGACAAGTTCACCTGAGTCCCTTCACTTTAGGCCCACTCCCCGATTCTGAAGTGTCTCAGTGATATGCAAGGCTATTCACTCATAGGTGTAACAGGCCTCTGCTCTATGCTCGTGTTCACTTAGGGGCTTATTTACAAGCCCCTTGTGCCACCGATACATCACTTTTTGTGACGCACCGGCGACACATTTTACTGCCCCATATTTACTGGGTGGCTTTTCATGTCCTTGTAAATATGGCCCCTTAACACGCAGCACTTTGCGTGAAAAGGGGTATTCCATGGGTGTTGCTGTGGCTGTTCCCACACAACACCTTTGGAACCAGACACATTTCCAGATTTACAAGGAATCGTAAACCTGGAAATGCGCCTGAATGCTCCGCCTCCCCAGTGGAGGCGTAGGGAGGCACAACGAGGGGGCATTTATTTATTTCTCCTCGTTTTTTCCCCCTTTCTATGCGTGCTGCATTCTGCAGCACACATACAATGAGGAAATCACCTCTGGTGAATATTTATGTTCAGGAAGATGTCCCTTACTGCACTTGAACAATCATTAAAAAAATGACGTTTTGAAAGTTCTATATGTGCTAATGCAGCACACATAGAAGTTGAAAAACACCATTTCAAATTTTTTCTGTGCAGGAAGGGAACCCTTTCTGCACGTAAACAATCATCCCTGTGATGCAGGGTGCAAGGGTGCCTGCATCGGCACATGGAAGCTCATTGTGCACCAGCGCTGGGTAGAGCACTGGAATGCAACATATGTTTGTAAATATGTTGCTTCCCTGTGCTTTGAAAGTGCTGCAGCATGGCGCAGCCATAGGGCTTGCGGTGCCCTGCTGCGGCACATTCTCGTAAATGAGGTCCTAAATATGTAGCAAGTGTCTGCAAGTCTCTTAAACAGTTCTCACATGTGGTGCATCATGCCCTAGTCCCTAAAGTTTAGTGAGCCCCTGCTTGATGTGTCTTCCCCATGCAGTAGCAACAATGTACCAATCCCTTTCTATGCTTCGGCATGTATTCCGGTAATTACAGTGTTGGGACAGAAGTGCTTAGTCCTGGCATCAGGCAGAGTGCCTTCAGCAACGCAGGAACCTTCTCATGCATTGGAGGATTTCTTCTGCCTGAGTAGGCCTCTGGTAGGAAGGCAGGAGACTTCTGCTCTTGCAGAATCCTACTTCAGTCCGGCTTGCAACAGCTTCGACTGGGCACCTTGAGCTTTGTGGTGCACACTTTGAGTCGCTAACAGGTGACAGTCCCTGAAACGCACAGGCAAATGCCTCTTGTTGCATTGCAGCAGTCTCACACCGAGTCAGTTTCGATGGACCTTAAACTCCACACCTCGCTCATTGTGATCCTCGCATCGCTATTCCCACTGGGCCTTGCTTCCTCCAGGCTCTCCTCCTACTCAAGGGGCACACTGGTCTTGGCCGTCAGGCAGACTGGTGCTCCAGGTTCAGGGCAAGTGTTCTTGGCATCCTGGGGATTGGCCCTCTGCCTAACTTGGAGACTAGTAGAACTCAGCCCCTGGTCCTGGTTGCAGTAACTCAAGTCGAGGTGATCTTGTCACAGCTCTGAACAATAATGACAAGCATTTACAAAACAACGGTCTCACCTTTGCAAAAGTTTGAGCTATTGGCATTGTAAATGACAAAAATGTTATTTATGTGTTGGTTTTGAAAACAGATAAATAAATGGCATTGTCATTTACAATGCCAATAGCTTAATCTCTTGCAAATGCCACACACAAACACACAGAGCCCCCCCCCACACACACACACACAGAGCCCCCCACACACACACACAGAGCCCCACACACACAGAGCCCCACACACTCAGAGCCACACACACACACACACACAGAGCCACACACACACACAGAGCCACACACACACACACAGAGCCACACACACAGAGCCACACACACACACAGACAGAGCCACACAGAGCCACGCAGACACACACAGAGCCACACACAAACACACACAGAGCCACACACACACACACACAGTGCCACAAATACCAGACACACACAAATGGAACAAATGGCCAAATACACAAAGCACTAAGGCCTCCCTGGGTGCTTTCAATACACGCGGAGTAATGATTAGGAAGACAGGCTATTTCTCTCTGCTCCCTCCCGGGTAATCCAGATTGTGAAGGTATGTCAGACTCCAATATGTGTTTTGTGCCCATGGATATATTTTGTTACTTGCTTGTGACCCAGTAGTTCGTAATAGATTGCCACCCATGCTTATAGGGATGGACTGCTGCTAGACTGGCTCTCTGTGTGCGAACATGTTCTCCCCAGAATAATGTCTTCAAGAGTAAAGGGAAAACATCATTGTCATGTGACTACGATGATTGGTAGATTAGGTTCTTTGGAAGACTTTCAGTGCTGTCATATAAGTTAAGTAAGACAATACCTCTATGTAACTAGGAAATGCCACGCAATGTGTCATTAACATCAACACATAGAAATGGCAGAATTGCTGCAAGACGCATCACGCTGAATAAAACTTCACAATTTAACTGTAACTGTTAGGCTTGCCTGAATCACTAATATGGGGATTCCACATAGTAACATGCTACATGAATACAGAGTGTTTGGGCGCATCGAGCGGGGTAAGGCGCAATATACAACACCCCTGCTGTACCCAACTAATTACCAGGGTAATAAAAGTGTTTTACTGAGCAATAGTACTAAAGTGCCATGCCTTTACCGGACCCACTGTCACCCGAGGAACTAAGGGCATTAATGAGCAAGAATACCCCGCCTACCACCTAAACACAGAGTGCTCGGTCACGTTAGTTGACAGACCGGGACCCACAGATACCTCGAGAGCATCGCACCATCTGCCCCGCCCCACGCAGCGCAGCTCTACCTGAGGAGGAAGCCCAGCTGACAGACGTGCAGGAAGGTCTGGCAGCGTGGGGAGGACAGCAACCTGTAGGAGGTGAAGTCTGACAAACCTAGCTCAGACTCCTCGTCTTTATGGACGGGCGCCTCCAATGCCTCCTGTCGCTGCCTCTCATCCGCCCGGTACCAGCCCCAGCTGAAGAGCTGCACGGAGACTGAGGAGAGGCCGAACAGAGCCAGCACCAGCCCACCCCAGTAGTAGCGGCCCTCGCTGAAGTAGCTCCCGGCCACCCACAGGTCGGCAGCATGTCGCACAGGAAAGAGCCGGTGCCGAGCAGTGACAGGCACAGGTCTCAGAGCTGGAAGCGCTCGGGCAGCGGGGAGGCGCTCATGGCGTGGGTGCTTGCGGCCTCAGGACGGCTCGGCCTTGCCAGTCATGGCGCAGTTTGTGGGCTGCAGGCCCACTCTCACTTTCACTGGATGGGGTTTAACGGGAGTGGGGTTATGCGAAGGCCTCATATTACCGAGGCCCGCTACAAGGCACCTTGGCTTCTGCTCTCACTCCTAGAGTGAGCCCAGCGAGGGCGGGCTAGGCCAGGACGAGGGGGGGTGTGTGCAAGCGATGCCAAGCTCCATGGCTTCTCCTCAGGTCGCATGGAAGCGCCCGCGTAGTTATTATCGGATTATAGAGAAGCACGGCTTCTTCAGTATAAGCGTGTTTCTCTTTTAGCCCGTCCTATTCAGACTGGGTGCCCTGACTTCCTGCTGGGGTAAAAGGTTCCTTATCATCTTTATGGGGCTATCTGGGCCCATAAAGAAGATAAGAAACTTTTACTTCAGCAGTAAGTCAATGAACCCATTCTGAAAATGAAGGGGCTTAAAGAGAAAGAAATACGTCATGGCGACCTCTTCTCCAATGGCTCGCCACCGTTTAGGAGGCCAGCCAATGGAGAAGAGGGGCGGGGCTTATCCCTCGCCATTGAAACTCACTCTAAGACAAAAATCTCGCGAGCTCGACTGCGCATGTGCGCAGTACGCCACGCAAGACCTAAAAGGGTTTCAGCTTCCGCTTTTATGCAATATCTCCAGACACAAATGTGATTTAGTGTATGGCCCTTTGGAAATACGTGTTGTGGGTTTCAGGATCTTTGATGTGCCCACTTCTTGATTCTGTTCTTTGTGTAGGGGCTTGTACGCCCTGACAGACCACACCTTCATCTTAGAGATTTTAAACCCTAGGCTTCTCAAAATGGAATCCACAGGCCTCCATGTTATGTACTCCCAAAGGCACACATGCATGCAGTCACTAGAACACACGAACACGCATGCGCTTCACAGTGCTACATTTCTCTCATGTAAGCCAAGCAAGATGCAAATCCAGCTGCGGAACCTCAAATGAGTGGACCTATGACATGGAATACAACCTGGCAAGCTTACTGTTAACTAAATGGGTGCGCTGACACCAACATGTTCATTTTCTGGGTGAGACTAGTAGGCCAAACCAATCCAGAAGAAAGCACTTCTGGTACCTCTCCCGGTCTATCATCGACCGCAGTCCTTTAAGGTAGGCCTAGGTCACGGCATGTATGCATAATCCGTGTATGTCAAATGACCAGTTTTGGAACCAGGCTTGGGACCTACATGCAGGTGGGACAATATGCGCTAAGATGCAGGTCCGTTACCATGCCGGGGATTTTTCTGTTCCAACGTCTTGACTCCTCAATCTCTGCTGTTTCTTAGCACCTCCTGTACTTCAATCTTCTGTGACTTTAAATATTCTTTATAGGTCAGAACTTTTCTGTTTTTCTCATTCAGTATTTTTGAGGCGGCACTTCTTGCTCAGCTGTTTTTGACAGTCATGTGAACTCATCACCTCGCTGCCCCTTCCTTCTTTCTTCTGATTTGCAGTCTTCCTTCTCCAAAATGATGGCTTTGTCTTATGATCTTGTAAAACATAATGACGTTTATATGCCACCCAAATGAAAGAACCAGTGGAATGCTCTTACTGAATTGCATGCACTGCAGAAACCCTGTAAACAAGAGCTCATACACTCCCTCCTGAGCATCTGGCTATTTTAAAATGTAAGTAGTTAGTCGCACTTGAACACTGCCTACCTACTTTGCTTTGTTTATCCATCCTAAAAATAAATCAAACCTCCTTACTTGAACTCGCGATGCTTGTAGGTTTGAGATTTGTTTTATTAAATAAAATGTTCTATTAATACTAAATAAACACTATTACTAAAATAAGCCAGCCTACTGCTCCCATAAATTGGAAACAATAGCCCACGTCAGAGAGCAGTCAGCAAAGTAGGATGATGACCACCATGATACTGACTGCAGTGGTTCCTTGCCTATTCTCACTGAATAGCACTACTGCTTGCATAGACATCAAGGCTACTAAACCTAAAACCCAGAATCATGTAATTGGGAATATGAGGACCTAAGTGAGCGGTGTCTAACGGAAGACTCATAAAACAAACACTGGCAAAATCCAATAGACCTATGGTTGTCTGCCAGACATTTGGCTTTGTCAATGCACTTGGTATACTTTAATCGTTGAGAAAGGTGCAAGGCCCTCACCAATATGAAAGTTAAATGGCTAAAAGCACCACTGAGTGGAAAAAAGCATACATTGCATAATAGTATCTGGAACTAACTGAAAGGAACAACTTTGGGGCTTATTTACAAGATTCTTGCGCGGCCAGTGTGTCACTTTTAATATGGGGAAAAAGTCAAGTGCTGGCAGCGCAAGGGGCTTGTAAATATGCTCCTTTGTGTGTGGATGTGTTCCGTGTGAAAGAGCAGCATGCCATCAATCGAAGTGAAGTTAGCCAATGGCTGGCGGGGGCGTGAACTGTGGTCCCATGTTTTAAGCTGTAGCGGGTGGGAAAAAACGTGAATGGCAGGCTGACAGCCCATATAAATAAGATTATAAAAAATAACATCAAAAGCTTTGGCTAGTGTCAGACCTAAAAGAACAATGAGCAATGCTGGTTACTGTCACTAATGTCAGTCATTTTTATTAGCGGCTGGCATGGCTCGCGGGTGAGGGAGCGAGCGCGGGGTTGCATTGGGAGGGGTCAATAATGACGAAGAAATAATAATTAAAACTACCTTTCCAGCTTCCCAGGTCCCGCATCTTCACTGCTCCTGCTCTCCTGCCTCTGACAGGAACAGGAAGCAGGCAGCCTCCCTCCCCTAAGCCAAACACAACGCTCCAGTGGGGCGTTGTGATTGGTCGGAACGCCAGCCAGCCAGGGGCAATTGGGGATTCTCCAAGTAGGCTGCAATGCGGCCTGCATGGAGAAGTGCAGAGTGTGCTTTACTTGTTTGGACAGCCCGAGAGGGCCGACCAAACAGTCTTTGCACACACTGAAGTGGGCAAACCACTCCTGCCCTGTCTGGGTAGTTCCGCCCAGCTGCCTGCCCCCAATGCCCATAGAAACATAAAATGGTAATTCCCAAAAGTTATTACCATTTTATGTTTTGGCATTCTCACACTGCGAGAAAGCAGTGGGGCAACGCTCCTTCGCCCTAGTGAACGAGCACCCCTGGTCGTTTTGCTTAGTCAATAGCTCCCACATCATCAGTATAGCCAGGCATTCCCTGGGGAATCCCAACTCATGGTAATAGAGAGCAACTTCACGTATCGTGATAGTGTGACAAAACTCACCACAAGGGCTTGTTGGGCACTTGGGTAAGGAAGCGAATCATGAAGTTGAACATTATCGTTGTGCACTAACTCTTTTTGATCATCTCTTGTTAATTCCATTTTTCCTTTGTTGCACAAACATTTTTACGTTTAAATTCATTTTAATTTTCCTGAAATAAATTCTTTACAGTTGAATGAAATGGTTTATATTTTATTTTGCCACTACTTGTCTAGCAAATACGGTCAGTCCTCATAATTGATGGGGAATTCCGACAACAGACTTTATGGGGGTAATAGCAGGACAATGTCAGGATTTAGTGTTGGATAAAATCAGTGACTCCGCCCATGACTGAAATGAAGTCTGAATAGTATATAGAGCAAGTTATCATCCAAGGTACCTAACTCTTTCCATGCTCGGGACGGCTCCCGGCCATCATGAGTCACGGTAGGCGTGTGCTCATGATGGCCGGGAGCCGTCCGAACGTTGCCGCTCCGCCCACATGCAATTAATTCCCCTCCTGTGCAGGAGAATTAATCAGTGGGCGGAGTTCGGATGGCTCCCGGCCGTCATGAGCACACGCCTACTGTGACTCAAGATGGCCGGGAGCCGTCCTGAGTACCCGAACGCCACGCCCAGCACCGCCCCCCCCCCCCCCCTCGCACCGCAGCGGAATTTGCCCCGCGGCGAAGGGGTTAATGATTATTCCAACATTGACATGTAATTAATCATAGACTTAGTTGTGAGCGCGAGCGACCTCTAGACACCTGAAATCTTGTTGCCCTAACTTTTAAAAATATGGGGGCTTATTTATGAGCCCCTGTGTCACTTTTGCACCACCCTTGTGTCACTTTTTGTGACGCAGTGGCGGTGTAAAATATGCAATATGTTGCACCCTATTTACAAAGTGATGCATCTAGGCAGATGAGTCACTTTGTAAAGCCCTGTGCCACATTATACCTGCATTCGATATAATGTATGCAGGGTGGGCGTTCCCCCGCATCCAAGCCTCATAGAAGTTACACATTGAAATCTATAAGATTACAGTGTGCCACTTCTAGGTCGCCATTTCTTCAAATCCTTACGCCTGCCTCAAAGCAGGCATAAGGGCGACGCAGTGCTATATTCATAGCCCTCCTCCCTGCATTGCTGGAGTTGCATCACGCTTCTGACACAACTCCAGCAATGCGTCAGTTTTGCGCCAACAGTACCGTCAGTAATACTGACATATCTGTCATTCCTTGCGACATGATGCGTCATACAGTGAAAGTGGCCTATTGTCTCTATGAAGGGGTGAATATATCAACATATATAAACAATATGTATTGTCCTTGTCAAAGAAATCATACATGTTTATAATGAAAGGTATATTTCAATAATTCACAGAGTGCAATGCTTAATAAAAGTGATTGTCATAAATAAATATTAAAGATTTATTTGAGAAAAAAAGGATCAACATGTCTGAGTCTTTTAAAAAAACAAATGTTAAGCTACAAAGTGCAGCCATAGAACCAACCACAATAGAGTTCCAGCTAGGAGTGCTTTAAAAAATATGGCAAGCTGTCCTGGCTTTATGGATTTAACCGCAGCCCTTTTCTTTTTTTAAAAAACTTTTTTAAAAACTCGAATGCCCCTATGCTCTCCCGAGAAACCCAATAACATTATTTAAGTTGGGTGAGGGGGCAACTCTAAGTCCCCACCCCAACTTCTCACTCCTACAGCAGAAGACAGCATTTTCCTTTTTTCTTTTTTTCAGTGGATTGCCCCCAGTTGACCCCACAACATGTCTGACATTTGGGGGAGATATTCAAGGCCACAGCAGCCCTACTGGAATCCCTACCTGCACCCATCCTTGGTTCAGCAGGAGCTTGCATTGCTCCCCACGTGTGGGAGCAACTTTTCTTTTGTTCTAGCTGAGCAGGAGCAATTGTGTGTGTCCCTGCCTGAGAACGCAGATAGGGAAAAAGACTTGTGTTTCCGCCCAGCTGGAGCATCTTTCTGCTCCAGTGGGACCAGACCATATTACACCTCTATGCCCGTGCTCTTGGGCAGAGAAAAGACAATGTCCTGGAGGTTGGAGTACTCAGGACACCTTCCTTGAGCCGTCCCCTGGACCATATGATGGCTCTGAAAGGAAGACCATGCTGCCCTTACACATTTTGGAAATTCTAGGCCAAATTCCAGCCCTGGAGGATGGGGTCCCCGGGGACTTATTGAGGCCGAGTATGAGGGCTGCGTTCTCCCTCCTCATTTTAGAAAATATCAGCCTAAGTATTAGACCTGGAATCCTTAGCTTGGTTTCCCTGTCTTTTTGCCTCTACTTCCTGTATTTTTGACTGTATGCTGACTTCGTTTTTGCTGGTTTTTGAACTCTGAGCAATTTACCACTGGTAATCAGTGCTAAAGTGCAAGTGCATAATTGTGATTATCCCTAAGGTAGGCCCATGGTAGACCCAGGGCAAGGTACAGTGTATGCGAAAGGTAGGACATGCACTGGTGTGTTTTACGTGTACTGATAATACTGCAAATGTTGTTTTTCACTATTGCAAGGACTGTCTCTCTCATAGGTTATCATTGGGGCTGCCTTGTAACATCTTACAAGTGTAACTTTCAATTGAAAAGAGATAGAGATTTGGAGTTTGGGTTCCCTGAACTCAAAATGTAAAAACACATCTTTCTGTGAAGATGGTTTTTAAATTGTGTGTTTGAAAATGCCACTGGAAAGTAGACATTTTTGTGCTTTACAATCCTGTGCCTCTCCCTACCTGTGGAATCCACTTCTTTTTTAGACTGACAGTTGGGTTGCTTGTGCATTCACTCTAGAGAGTCACACAAAGGGAGCTGAGGGTTGCCTGCGTTTCCTGATTGCCCATCACCAGACTGGTGGGCGTTCCTGAGCTAGAGTGGTGGGAGCAGTTGTTAATGACACCTGAATAGTTGCTGTCTCCACCGCCTTTAGTGTGTCTGGGACCAGGACACGGCAAGCTAGGATCTGTGCACTACAAAGACTACACTGACCTGTAATCCCACATTTTTAGAACACTTCTGGACTAAGAAGAGATTCTACCGAGAAGAAGATCTGGAGAAGCTGTAGGAGGGCAACTGCCACTCTGGTTGTTGCTCTGCTGGCCTACTGCTGGCTGCTTTTGTCTTGGAAAGTGGAAGGACTGGACTTTGTTTTCAACAGCTTGCTTGCCAAAGGTCTCCAAAGGCTTTTGTGTGCTGGCCTCCTGTTAAGAAGCCCCAGGGCCACCATAGACTTCACATGCAGCCCCTGAACTACTCTTCTGGAATTTCTGCCCTGACAAGTGGTGCCAATTCCAGTTCTAGCGCCTTCGAGGTGGCATCTACTACAAGAAAGGAAACAAATTCACGAACCAGTCTGCAGCGCCTATCTTTCCTGCCGCAAACAGAGTGCGGTTGAAAAATCAACGTATCGTTCTGGTGTGGTCATAAAATCGACCCAGTGCCTGTTCACAGCTGGAAGAACCTACGCAGCCCGAGTCCAGAGCACCATGACTCTGACGTCCGAGACACCCACTCGAACTTCCATGCAGACTCTGCTGTGCAGCTGAATGAATCAATGCATCACCTGCATGCGGCTGGAAGAATAGACGCAGTCCATTTTTCACCGCCGCATAACCCAGTGCGCCTGGATTTTCCAAGCATCGCACTTGTGTACCAGTTTTTCATTGCAATGCCCCGCAGTAAGGAGCCGCTTTTGGAATCCGAAGTATTGCTTCTCCTCGCAGTAAAGAATTGATGCAGCACTTCTCATGTGTGTAGCAGAACTGACTCCCTCATTCCCCTGGGACTCAAGAATCGAGTCATTGCTGTGCTTTCTGATTCTTCCCTCTTTAGCAGGTGTTTTTCATCTTGGATTTTTTTGCATCAAAGGTACTTTGTGCTGAAATCAACGCATGCATAGAGTTCTATGGACTGAGGTGCTTACACCTTTAAAAAAAATGATATCTTGAGTTGTGCATGTTGGAATTTTGCCATTTTGGTCTTGTTTTGTTTAGAGACAGATTGGTTATTTTTCTAAACTGGTGTGGTATCCATTTGCTACTGTGTGTTTAATGTACAAATGCTTTACACCTTGCCTCTGAGATAAGCATGACTGCTTGTGCCAAGTTCTCTTGGGTGTGTAACTCCGGTGGTGGCTCCTCCGCTATGGCACAGGAGTGTCGTCCCACTGCTTCGAGCAGTGGAAAGAAAATATAAAATGATGATAACTTTTAGTTATTTTCAAAATCTGAACCTGCAAAAGCTCCAGAGACCACATCCTGTCTGGCCGATTACTTTAATTAAGGAGATAGGGGCACGCAGTCACCCTCCTGGAGCCTTCTATGGCTCCAGGAGCCCACCCTCAGGACAAAGCTGTTTCCCTGACTGACATTTAATACACTGTATCAAAATAGTCAATTTAAACATGGACAATTGGTTTGGCAAATGTAGAACAGCCGTACAGGCTGAAAAACAAGTAATATACCTTTGGTAACACTCTTTTTGGTGGATACTCTAACCGCAGATTGTTCACCTTTAGAATATCCACCAGGTGCCAGACAGGATGGATCCAGAAATCTTTTCAGCAGTACTCCTGCACACCATTACGTGTGTGCCATACAGCTCAGAGATGGATTCAATCTGCCCTGGAAGTAATAGAGCAGAACTGCATATAAGTGCAAGGCCTGTGTCCCAATGTCAGTTTGGTGGGTGACACCTTCTGACACAAAGCACAAAACAACAGTTGGTGCCAGTGAGCAGATCTGAAATTTAGCACAATTTTAGAACAGGGAGGTTGTAGTGCAGTGAGGAATATGTTATGTTATGTTATGTTAATTGGTTCTTATATAGTGCAGGTTCACCATCAGGTCTCTTCGCGCTTCTAGAGGAGAAAAATACAACAGAAAGCGTGTGAGCTGGTGTGGGCAGGCTTATTTCGTGGTCAGTGCCTCAAAAAACAAAATAGTCTTACGTTTTTTCCTAAACGAAAAGAGGACAGGTTCCTTGCTCAGATGTCTGGGTAAATTGTTCCAAAGCTGTGGGATCAAAGTGGAAAAGGCTATCCCACCTTTGCAGGCCGAGTGAAACAGAGGGATGACCAAATGGCAGGCTGCAGAGGAGCGGAGAGTCCGAGCAGGAATATAGCTCATCAGACGATCCCTGATGTAAGCTGTAGCCTGACCATAGATGGCCTTGTGGGCAATGCAGAGGCCCTTGAAAGATGCTCGCTGCCTGATAGGTAGCCAATGTAACTTAGAGAGCAGTGGAGAGGCATGAGTCCGTCTAGGTAAATCGAAAATGAGGCACGCCGCATCGTTCTGCACAATCTGTAATGTTCATATTAATTTCCAGGGGAGGCCGATGTAAAGGGCATTCCTGTAGTCCAACCTGGACAATATTGTGGCAGAAACAATGACCTGGAGGGAGGTAGTAGTGAGGAGAGGGACAAGTTTCCGCAAGCACCTCAATATCCCTGTACAGGTACCAACCACTGCCGACACTTGATTGCTCATAGAGTGGTCGGTGTCGATTTTGATGCCCAGACTTCTAACCACCGGAACTGGGGTAGGGATAACTCCCAGTTCCCGCGGCCAAAACAGGTCACACCAGGAGCTGTTGGTGTGTGGAACAGCCAAGATTTCAGTCTTATCTGGATTTATTTTGAGTGAATTGTCAGTCATCCAGCTCGCTGTGAATCGCAGCACCTCTTGTACGTGTTCCTGATTAGCACTAGAGTTGTTAATCCGTACAAGTAGCTGGGTGTCATTTGCATAATTGAAGACCTGGCAATCCAATTGAGCCATACTCTCCACCAGCGGTTGAAGATACAGATTAAAGAGCAGGGGCGACAACGCCGAACCCTGCGGGACACCACATGTCAGGGAACCGGTGGTCGATACCTGATCACCTAACTACCCTCTGCGTCCGATTAATCAAGAAGGATTCAAGCCATTGATAAGCAGGTCCCTCTACACCCACATTAGCAAGGCGGGACAGGAGGGTTTTATGGCTGACCGTATCGAATACCGCTGACAGGTCTACTAAAATCAGGGCACTCGATACTTTGTCAGCCATTACCCTCAGCTCATCCAAAACAGATAGCATCACTAGATCTGTACTGTGATGATATGCAGGCGGTATGATAGAATATCCAGAAAAGGTGTTATCTTCTGATGGATACCAAAGAATGCTCATCTTTCAAATAGAAATCAAAGAACTGCCTCTCAAAGGTGGAGGATCGGTGGAGTGGACCTTCTCATTGGATTTGACTGTTAAGGCAGTAGTGAGTCATGAATGTGTACAGCGACACCCACACTGCAGCCAGGCAAATGTGTAGGACAGGCCTTCCCTGCACCAATGCAATGGTTGTAGCCTTGACCCTGGTGGAATTAGTTTTCAGACCTTTGACAGGCTGTTTTTTGGACAATAAGGAGGACTAGAGTTGCCACCTCAAAAGTCATTTGCGGCACTGCTTTGCCATTCTGAGCCCCAGAGAACCCCAGAAACAGTTGATTGTCCATTTGTGGACTTTGGCGTCATGGATGTTAAAGCTTAAAGCTCTTTGTAAGTGTAGCCGATAGAGTTTCTCAAATTGCTCTTTTTAGTGTTGAGGTGGAGCAGAAAACCCAAGAAGAGTGATGGACTGCTCAATGTGAAAAGCATTAAGTGTAGTGGGGTAACCCTATAACCCTCAGAACCTGGGCGGGTAATTAAACAAACAATAATGGTTCTGTCGGGAGGAGTAATTCAATGTAACATTGTTCTTAATACTTCAATGGCAATTATATGTCCCAGGAGGGATACATATGTAGTAAGACAAATACATGAATAAACACTGACCCCAAACTGTAAATCTTTAGTATTCAACTTTCTCTGTAATTTTAACTAAATCAAGCATTAGCTATGCTGTCCAAATTACAAGAAGACATATACAATGAAATACAACAAGTGATGTGGATGCCAAGATTAAAAACACGCCTAGTAGTTGAGGAGTAAAACTACACTATGGCGCTGTGCAGAGTGGTCAACTAGTTTCAGCTTGATGGAAAAATACTCCAGCTTTCGTCAGGACCTAATGAATAATAAGCTACTGCAACAAACTATACTAAATATGTGAGATTGCAAAAAAATATTTGCATCAAAATCAATAACGTGAAGTGTACTTGGAAGAATCAGTATCTGCCAGGAACCTGGAGCCCCAATGTCCGCTGGAGACAGGAAGGTAATCTTCTTCCTGTTAACAAAATACAGAAAGTACACACCGTACATTAAATTGTACACATAAAACCACATAACCTCACAGACACCGCACAAACAAGACACACATGCGGAGACAATTTGCGTTCCACATAACAATGAACATACTAGCTCAATCACACAGAGGCATTTCCTTTGTTTATCACTGGAATAAGGCGCCGTCTTGAGTCCGACATATATATCTAATATCTCTATCTAACCACAGAATCCTCACCTTTAGAATATTACCTATGCACCAGACTGAATCCAGAAGCTTTTTCAACATTTCCCCAGTGCGTTGCTAGGAGCACCGTGGGGCTCCGTACCGCCCCGGAAATGATGGAGCAGTATCGTACATAAGCATGACCTAGGCACGCCAACACTTTCTTGCTTGACTCTTCCCCGCACCCTCAGGCACACAGAATAAACAGCGATTGGTTCCAGTGTGCATATCTCTAACTTTGGTCCTTTTTAGATGGTAAAAAGAAGCTGCTCTACAAAAAGGGGAGGTAAGAAGGTGGTGAGGCGTCTGCGATTAGATACAGTATCCACCAGAAAGGGAGTTACAAAAGGTAAGTAACTTGTTCTGATGCACAATTCTAACTGCACATACCAAAGCAGGCCCACCCCTCCACAAGGTATGTGGGTCTGTAGAGTGGACTAGGATCTAAAGATTTTGCAGAACCAAAAGGATGAAATGTCCTTCCAATTGGACCTGGTATTCAAGGCAGTTCGGTTTATCTGAATTTATGCACCAACACCAACGTTGCAAACTGGCAGATGTCAAGGAAAAGTACTCAGTGTACCAACACAGTGGTAACAGCTTTAACCTTGATGGAATGGGCTTTATCCTTCAGATGTCTACTTTTTGCCCATAGTGTACATCTTAAATCAAAAGACTACCCACCTTAACTGAGCCCTCCCCGCTTTTTTTCAATGAGCACTTCACAAATAGCCGATCATCCACCCATTGGTTCTTGATCAATGTAAAAGCTTAAAGGCAGTGGGTAATGAGTGCGGTGAGTTGTGGATTGTCCAATATTGAAAGGAGTCACAATTTTGGCAACCCAAATCCTCAGCACCAGATTTTCTGGAAAAAAAGATGGTGTAGGACAATTACACTGACCGCCTTTGACCTGGTTCCCAGAGACCGCCTGTGGTTGATCCTGGAGGAGATGGGGATTCCTCTACCAATTCTGAATCTTTTGGCCCGCATGCATGATGGGACCTATGCCCGTATTAGATAGGGATCTCAAGGCCAAAAAACTGATAGAATACCCGTGAATCGAGGGGTACACCAGGGCTGCGTGTTAGCCCCAACACTTTTTTCGTTATTTGTGAATGGTGTGGTCTCTTTTTTGCTTGAAGTAAATGCAGATGCTCCGGTTTTGGCGGGTGATAAAGTGCCCACCCTGCTTTTTGCAGACGATACGTTGCTGGTCTCAAAAACCCCCGTGGGCCTGCAAAAGTTGTTGAACCGCTTCTGCTTGTTTTGTAAGCTTAGGGGCCTTGTTATAAATACATTGAAAACCAAGCTCCTTTACTTTAACCCAAATAAGTCTTCCAGATCCACCATCACTTTCGATGGAGAACCACTGGAGCGTGTAAAAGAATTTGACTACCTGGGAATCAGAATTACACAAAACTTGAAGTGGCAGCCACACATGGATAAAATGGTTTCAAATCATAGAAGGGTGGTTGGTGCTCTAGGGCGAGAACATCGTATGTCCATCTCCAAGCCCATTCCTCCTGCCTTGGATATCTACGCTGCTAAAGCTGTGGGCAGCGCCCTCTATGGTACAGAGTTGTGGGGCTTCGATTGCACTAACAGCCTGATCCTATCTGAGAACAAATTCCTTAGAGAGCTGGTATCCCTTCCAAGGGCACCCCCATAAAAGCACTTTTGAGTGATCTGGGCCGTCACTCCATTCAGGACCTAGCCAGGCTACGGCCTCTTTTATATTGGGCTAGGTTATGGCGGACCCCGGAGCTCTCAAAGTACTTAGATGGTTTGAAAGAGGTCATGAGCCTTAACGGCGTTCATAAAATTAATTGGATCCGCAACTTAAAGAAGTTTCTGCACAAAACTGGCTTGCAAATTGAATGGGAGCTTGGAGTTCCTTTATCCAAGGCCGAAATTAAGCGAGTTTACTGGAATTGGGTTGATGAGCAAGACCTAAGAAACCCAGCCCTAGGAAGGTTGACTGAAGAGTTTAAACAGCACAAACCAAAACCCCGCTTGGAGCCTTACTTGGATTTCATTAAGAAACCAAGAGACAGATCCCTGTTTATCCAGTTCAGGTTGGGAAACCTCTCCCCTTCATGAGTACACCTGTAAGTGGAAGCCCCTGTAACAAACCTCACCTGACTGCCCAATCTGTAAAGGTGTCACTGAAAGTATCGCCCATGTCTTCTTTGCATGCCCAGCCTATGTAAAACCCAGACAGAAATGGCTTAAACCCATGTGTTAATTGCTCAGGACCAGGGACCATTCCTCCGCACTTAGGATACTCAAGGCTGACACTAGTACAAGCTTAGTGTGTGGGGTTACCAAATTCCTGAGCTGGGCTTGGCTGATTAGATCAAAGGCTATGAGATGACCCTATTTTTAGCTGATCTTTTAATACTCACAAAGCTGCTAATGTTTAATATGCCTTTTAAATTATTTATTGTAATACGAATGTTTTTATTGTAACCCATCTTGTAAAATGTAACTCTTATGAATTGTGGTTTTTATATTTTGTAAATGCTTTTATGATATCTTGCATATCGAAATAAAGCTTTGAACTGAACTGAGCTGAATTACACTGATGGTGCCTGAAGGTCACCCACACAATGAGCTGAAGTGATTGAAATGAGGAAGACAGTTTTAAGTTCAGAAGACGCAATAAGCTGATCCCTAAATTCGAGGGTGGAATCAGGCTGTTTGGTGACTGGTTGCACTTTAGTAATTTCAAAGCGCAACATCTGTTGGGATTGTGCTGAAGTCTGTTCAGTCAGACATTGGAACCAGCACAAAGCAGGAAGGGACTGATGCAGGTCATGAAGACAAATTGGAAGTCTGTACCGGAGCCAAAATGGAACACAACACAAGAGGGCCAGACAGCACCAAGGATGGATCCGCTGTGAGCAACCAAATTTAGGGTTCCTGGATATTCTTGGGGCCGAGAGGGGTATCAGAGGGAGCTAGAAAAGTGCCAAATAACAATATGGCCTCCTTAAAGGCTTCATTCTGCTGCAGGATCACCAAAGGCCTGGAAAATTGAAGGTGCTAAAGGGAGACCAACTGATACCGTGATGTGGCAGGATGGGGTTGACCAAGTTGGCGCCTTTGACTTGGAGTAGAAGCATGACTTGTGAGGCCTGCAACTACTTCTTGTGGCTGGCAACATACAGATTTACTTCAGTCCCAGATCACCTTCAGGTCAGAAGGGCACACTTGTTACATGACTTTGAGTCATGCCACGAGCCCAAAACACGAGATACATGCACCTTGTGCGGATCTGTGACTGACAGTTTTCTACAGTGGTGGCATAAGGAGAGGACAACATTCCCTAGCATACTGGATTTTTCAGTATGTTAGGATTCATCTGCAGGTTGATACAATTGGGAGCAAAGTCCCAGATCTGCATCTAAGGGCACAGAAAGGGAGGAACTTATGTCAGCACAGGAGAACCAGTCTGGCGCCTGCAGAATATTCTGTAGGTGGAGGAAAGAATCTGAGGTTAGAAGTACCCATCTGAATATCCAAGTATCTCTGGTGGTCTCTCTAGCTTCAATGTGTAATCCTGAAGGAATATAGTGAAAGCAAAGGTAAAGTTCCGCCATTAAAAAGACCCAGTACTAGGATCCTCAAAAGCAATGTCAATTCAGCATACTTTAGTGCCATTGCTTGGTTTATTGGAAACATTTCCTGAAGATTCAGACCAGAATATAGATCTGCTGATAGAAATTCTCTGGTACAGAGCAGAGTGGTCCCAACAAAATTATTTAAATCATATGCTTGGTACCCAACATTACAAAAACACCTCAATAAATTGGGTTGCACAATTCTTTACAAAAAGTGTCAAATGATCACCGCAAAGTATATTATTTCTTATTATACAGTTGCTCCACAGACAGGAGAACGAATGTAAATGGAAGTGCTCATGAGTAGGTGAGAGGAAATTGGAAAATTGCATGTGAAAGATAATATAAACAATAGTCACAAGCAGGTTTCAGATGTGACCTGGCTGGATGCACTTATCACTAGTTTCTCACAATTGAGTAGATACACCATAAATATTCGATGTTATCTAGATGTGAAGAAAAAATCCAGTCCAGGTAAATGAATATTAGAAACGTCGACGTTTTTACCCCCTACGATGTGGAAGGGCCACTTGAACCATGCAGGAGGGGGTGGGGGGGGGTCTTCATCAAGACAGTGTCTCACTATGGTTGTCAGCCAGGTTGCGAATCCCTTGAATAAGAAAATAATCAGATTAATTTGGGCATCTGATTTACAAGGAACCAATTACCTTTGACATACGTGGTGCTGCCCATTCTTAAATTAATGGGATTGGCACATCGCCTTCCTGCACCATGAGAAGGGCCCATCTTTTCTTTTTATAGGAGCCATCAGCCCATATCCAAGGATTTGGTCCTGTCCTGATGAAGACCAAGGGTACCAATTCCTACCCAGGTCCCACAGCTGAAGGGGTTTCCCCCATTGCTTTGTAATGTTTTTGACAGAAATTCTCTGCCCTCTAGTAGGTCAAGATGAAGTATACTGATATACAAACAGAATTTTGGCTTAAAGAAGAGAAGTTGCAAATGGAGAATTCAGTCATATCTAATAGCATGGATGAGCAAAGACTTTGGACAGTTGAAGAAATATTAAAAATGGTATCAAGAGTGATGTGAATGAGAAAGGATATAAAAGTTATTCAAAAAAACAATAAGAAAAAGAAAACCGAAATGTTTCTAATATTTACAAACAATATGAAGGGGGAAAGAAATTCTTAGACTACATCAAAGAATTAAACAAATAGGTAGGCATCCACACTAGTACTTAGATTTAAGGATAATGTATTCGGAAATGAGTAAGAAAATGTAGGAATAAAAACTACCCAATTAAATCCACTGGTAAAAGAATTTACACCATGGTTCTGTTGAGGATAGTTCTTTGCATGTACTTCACCATGCTGCGAGGTAAGTTGGCCAGGGCTTGAACATCCATCCCACCCACGAAGACTAAAGTGGCTTCAGTCCAACCCCTAGTTTCCCCTGAGCAAACTTCCAACCCAATTGCTACACTTGCACTCCATTTGGACTGTCCACCTGAGACCCCTTTTTATGTCCTGGCTTATGACAGTCCAGACACACTGTTGCAACGCTTTCACTTTTCAGTAGGAACTGTTTGTTTGTTGGACAACAAACGTTGGGATGGTGCCCGACTGATTATATGTATCCCCTCCAGACATGTTGGCCTATAGACCTGCTAGCTCAAAGTGCCACCATAAGTACCTTTGTTGGACTTGGCCCATTTTGGCTAAAGTTCCCTAAACTTTTTGCTTTCCCCCTAGACCTTTTTCTGACATAGTGTTACCAACTTAGATGATTAGGGCACTTTGCTACAGCTGATCAGTGTCAAAGTGCAAGTGCTCCCTGTGTAAATTATAATGGTAATTGGTTGTACACGATTGGTATGTTTGCCTTACTAGTAAAGTCCCTAGTAAAGTGCACTGTGTGTGCCAGGGCTGGTAATGCAAATGCTACTAGTGGGTCTGCAGCACTAATTGTGCCACCCACACCAGTAGCCTTAAAGAGAGAACTCAAGTCTGCTATTGCAGTGCCTGCACGCAGTTTGGTAAACTGCCATGTTGTTCTGAGAACTGCACCCACTTGCCTGACCTTACCCTTCCCTTTCTATGCACATCAGACACCCCTATGGTAGGTCCAAGGAACTCCCTTGGCAGGGTGCAGTGTATGTGAAAAGTAGGACATGTACTGAGGTGTGTACCGTGTCAGGGTTTAGTGGCCACCTGAACACAAAGCCTTCAAAGACATTTAGGGGTAAAACTATGGGAGCTGAAACCCCTGAACGTGGGAAGGGAATTGGAATTGGAATGTCCAAGACTGAAATGACAAACTACTTCATGGTCAAGAGGAACGTCTGCCAAGGAAAAAACAGCTGAATAGATTGAAGGAAAGGACTGGCCCTTGCTGTGTCTCTGGGGGCTGGCCTGCAGTTTGTTGTTTTAACCAAGGAAGAGGCTTCAGGGACTTTGCTGTGTGCTGTGTCCCCCTGCTTGAAAGGACTTTGCTGTGCTGTGTCCTGAATTAACTTAATCCCAAGGGCCCGAGGTGAGCTGGCTCCCTGTTGTGGAAACTCAGGAACACAAACGTTTCCAGAAGTGGCTCAGCGATGCTGTGAGTGTGCTTTTTGCAGCCTGAGACCTATGTAAGCTGTGTCCTGTGATCGTGGGCACCTGGAGTCCAATCGAGTCTCAGCGATGCTGTGTGCGTGTGCTACGTGCAGCCTGAGCCCTTCGTGAGGATTGCTCTGTGATGGTGTGCACCTAGCGTCCAAGTGACTCTCAGGGACGTTGTGTGCATGTGCTTCGGGCAGCCTGAGACCCACGGAAGAATTGCACTGTGATCGGGGGCACCATGAGTCCAACTCAATCTCAGCGACGCTGTGCATGTGCTTCGTGCAGCCGGAGACCTACAGGAGGATTGCCCTGTGACCGTGCACACCCGAGTCACAATGGAGTCTCAGTGACGCTGTGTGCATGAGCCCTGTTGCAGTCTGAGATCTACGTTATCGTCATCGGCCCGGAATCAACCAAGTCACATTGGAGGCCCAAGTCGCGAGAGGCAGGGCGGAGAGCAAGGTCGCACCACCCCAGGTAACATGTGTCGGCACCTGGGTTGGGGTGCGGGCTCATGTTGCAGCCCGTACGTGCCGAGGAGTTGCCGTACAGGGGAGCTGCACTGTGGTGTACACCAGATCTGTATAGGGGGCAATATGGTGACGGAAACTGACCGTGGGTCAGTAAGAGGGGCTACGAGATCGTCTGAAGCACCGTGATCGGTGCTGGAGTTTATTATGCATTGCATTAATTCTGCATTACGGAATGCCTGGTTGTTTTTTTACACATTGCATTTGTTTGCAGAACGAACTACCTGATTGTTGCATTAAGCATTGCATTATTTCTGCATAACATACTGCCGGATGGTTGTATTACGCATTGCATTAGTTTGCATCACAAACTGCATTATTCTTACATTGTAAAGTGCCTGATTCTAGCATTACGAACTGCATAGCCTTTTAGGGTAGGATCACCTAGAAGTGCTCATTAATACTGCCAGAACTTACAAGAGCAGGCTGACCTAATAACTGGCATTTAGACTTGGCACCATTGGCGTGAGTCTACCTTCCACTTCTTGCTGTTGCCTCATCTGTTTTTGTTGGTCTAGATGCTTTGGGCACTTTGTCACTGCTGATCAGTGCCAAAGTGCAAGTGCTCCCTATTGTGAAATGATGGAATGGATTAGTGATTCCATGATTGGTTATTTGATTTACTTGTCAGACTCTAGTACAGTGCAACATGTGTACCCAGGGCCTGTAAATCAAATGCTACTGGAGGGCTTGCAGCACTGATTGTGTCACCCACAGAAGCAGCTTGTAAAATATGGCTGTCTGGGACTGCCATGCCGACTTGGGAAGTGCACCCACTTGCCAGTCACTAAACCTTCCCTTTTCTACATATTAGTCACCCCTATGGTAAGCCCAAGCACAGGGTGCATTGTATGTAAAAGGTAGGGCCTGCCCTGATGTGTGTGGCATGTCCTGATAGTGAATTTCAGCCAATTGCGTTTTTCACTACTGCAAGACTACCTGTTCCCATAGGCCAGAATGGGCAGTTTGATTATAACTACTTATAATCCTAACTGACCCAGGGAACAAGGTAGAAATCTGCGTTTAGTATGCCTGAACTCAAAGTTAAAATACATCTTTTAGTGAGGGTGATTTTTACATTGTGTTTGAAAATACCACTTTTAGAAAGTAGGTATTTTCTTGCCTAACCATCCAGCATGCCTCTGCTAGGTTTGTGTATTCCATGTCTGGGTTGTGCGTGACAGAAGGCTGGAGAGGGCCTTGGCTCCAGCAGTCTGATGGGTCAGGGTGGGCTGAATAGGACCTTCATTGAAATGAGTGCGGGGGGGGGGGAAGATTTCCTTTCACTGACCTGAACTCTCATAGAATAGAGAGTAGGGGGGAGGAGATTTCCTTTCAGCTACCTGGGCCAGGTCTGCTCTCAAACAATGCTGTCACCACCTCCTGCCAGGAAGCTGCACCCAGGAGGATAGAACTGGTTTGGACTAGGTACAGACACTCTGCCTTCAGAGACAAAGGATTTGTGTGTATAAGAAGGGGGGACTCAGACCCCAGGACTTTAGATCACTTCTGGGAAATCAAGAGGAACCTTTGCCAAGGAGAAGAAACCAGAGAAGCTGAAGGATGATTACTGTCCCTAGGCTCTTTGATTTTGGGGTTGGCCTGCAGTGGTTACTTGTTGCCAAGGAAAGGAGAAAAGGACTTTGCTGTTACTTCTTTTTCTATACTGGTGTGGTGTCCATTTGTAGAGTTTTCACAGTTTTACTCTATGATTGTTCACAAATGCAGCCGGTCTGCTCGTGCCACGCTACCAAGGGGGTGAGCAGGGGTTATTCAGGAGTGTATCCCCCTTTCCCGGACTAGAAGCAAGGGTCCCTATTGGGACAAAGGTGTATACCATTGCCAAATAGAGACCCACATTTCGAACACTGTCCAGGAGGTATATTACAAATACACATATGTTGTATTTTTATCATGTGGTCTCATTGTATAGCTTTTTATATAAACCTATCCTTTTGTGGTGTCACCATTGGGTCACTGGGAGCGTCGGTGCAAATACTTTACATATTTGCCTTGAAGATAAGCCTGGCTGCTCGTGCCAAGCTACCAAGGGGGTGAGCAGGGGTTATCTGAGAAGGTGTCCTTCCTTTCCCTGACGTGAAAGCGAGGGTCCCTACTTGGCCTAAGGTACCTACCTCAGACAACTAGGGAATCCCGGTTCGAACAACCCATAAACATAGTAAGGTAACAAATGGTTTGGCCAACCTCAGAACATGAGAACTCCAAATGACCCCCACCCCCGTCACTCAAGGAATCATGGTAACATGTAGAGAACCCGATCACAGTTAATTGTGCACTACAAGAAAAACACAAAGGGGCGTTTTCAATATTTATTGACCCATCCTGAGTCTTATATAAATAAATGTGCTACAATGATTAAGACAGAAGCACACTAATGTGATTAGCACTACAGTGAATGGAATGAATGTTTCCACCATTGTGTTAAAACAGTATATATATGCAGGCATATAAGTACTGTGCATCATGTACTTCTATGTATTCCCCAACTTAGATGTCTAAGCTGGCTGTTCTGCCAAGAATCCCCTACTGAATGATCTAAATCCCATTACCTGAAGAAAAGGTATGTCCCCTTCTTGGTCACACATTGGACATCACTCATTGCAGAGGGTAAACCAGAATCAGCTGTGCCGAAGCACCAATTATTAAAGATGACCTCACAATGACAGTGTGCTCCTCTAATTAGAGTACAGAAATTAATTCATGCTTCAGTGTTGAGACGTCAGCCGAGCTGACATTGAGTTTTTTTAAATAGCAACGTTGCCTTACGGACGAATAATAAACAATGTTTGCACAATGTATGCTCAGGCCTTGTACTGAATGTTCATGGTATTGTGATACTGTACTTACGAAGTGGAATTGTAAGCAAAGTGGATTCAGGTAAGCCAATCCTGCACAGCCGTGTAAGCAAATGTGTCAAATAACAGTTTGGAGGGGGTGGGGGGAGGCAAATTTAGAAACTTGTATGTAAAATGGCAGTTTTTCTTCCTGGGCCTAAACTAGCCCCATGACAACAAAGTTGTCTTCATGGGGTCAAAAGGTTTGTGCCATTACAGCACACCCTCCAACTTGGGTTCGCAAAAGGCACAGGATTCCACGTCCTCAGAAGGCTTTTAAAGCACTCTGTGAAAACTTTTTTAATTCTTCTTGTTCCCTCTTTCCCCTGAAGTTGGAGCCAAACCCCTTTTCTTGAGACCACTTCAATTGGATTAGCTGCCTTGCAAAGGTGCCCAGGTGTTAGATAACTACAAATCCACTAGATGCTGGTGTAACTATGAATAATAATAAGACATGGTCCTCAAGATTAGAATATATTGCCTGAGTCGCGACTGTACTGCCTCTTACCCAGCTCTCTAGTGCTTTTATTGAGACATCTTTAAAATCAACTCTGGATTGTGGTGTGTCTGTGTGTGCGGGAACTTCTGTCGGTACTCTTCAAGTGCCATCACAAACTTCTGCACAAGGGTAATTATGTGAACGTAGTAGCCAGATACTCTCTTCTTGAGTCAGGAATGTATCCTTCCCAGGTGTTGACCCTAACTTCCACAGTAAGGCTCCCCAGTGAGGTTGACCAAGCAAGATTAACATGTTCAGGATACCGCGGCAATAAATGTCATTTATTGCCACGGTATCTTACTTGCTGTTGCGCCCATCATTCTCACTGTTTATACCACGTCATGTGTCACTTGCACCGTCACAACACTTAACGAGCACTTGTGCACAGTATTTTGTTGGTTACATGCTATTGAATGTAACGCAGTGCTACAGACCCATGTGCTTGAACATATGAAGTTAATATGTCCAACATGTCTAATAAATGAAATATATTCTACATTTACAAGAAATGTTTCCCTGGTTTCTTTCCTTTACAAATTAAATCCTGTATAAATAACTGTGTCATCACACATGTATGTATAATAGTCCCTTGAAACGATTCCCTTGAGACAGTGTTGTTTGTTACAGATTATTGCCCTGGTCTCTTTAGGGTATTATGGGCTACCTCCTGTAGTCTGTTACTGCTTACTTTGAGCAACTGCTTGTTGTGAGAGGTTGTCCCGTTGGAGACTCATCCTATGATTAAATCCCTTACCATCTGTGTAGTGCCCACACAGCATGGTCTCCAGGGATACCCCAAACTACTCGGACAAGTACATCCAAAGAATCCTAAGCGGACCCTCCCTCCTTTCTGCAACCCCTACCCGGACCACCACGGGAGAAAGCTCCTCTAAAATTCTACTTGATAGACTTGAAAGACTTAAAAACAGATCCGTACTGATCTGCATTCCCGCATGCTCAAGGAATACTTTAAGTCAGACGTTATCCCTCTGGGACTACAAATCAGCAACGTCCCCACCATCTTTACCCCACGCCCCAAATTCATCTGGATTCAACCACCTGGCAACAACTTGCTCTCGACACTGGATGGTCTTGGGATAGCCCTGGAACATAGCCGTAAGGAACTGGCAGAAATCACTGAATTGGGAAAACTTTTCCTGGAGGACACTATCCCGGATGCCAAATCCCTCCTAGACAGAATAAACCTAACCATCTCCAACTTTGAAACATTTGAATAAAACAAAAAAATAAATAAAATCCCAAAAGATATCCATAACTACAGCAACGAACAGACCTACCCATACCGGAGGGACGATTTCTATGATACACCATACCAACCACCTAGACAAAGAAATTGGGGAAGGTTTTCCGCAACAAGTATCTTTCTCCGACTCCTCCAATACCTCTGCCGAAGAACCCAGCCCAGGTGAGGGCCCAAGCACCTCTAGACAACAAAGAGTCCAACAACCAAGACCACAACCATTGTTACCAGACAGTTTTTTAGACACAAACCGGGACAGAGGACGACTGAGAGGAAACTATCAGTACCAATACTCCGGAGAGCGACAAATCAGACGCAAATTCTACTAATGGGGCCAGAACAGACAACTGCAACATGGTTTGAAGCAAAACACTTCCCATATTTAACTTGTCCCAACATTATCTCTCCTCCTACAAGATTAGTCTTTTGAGCAAAGGACTTTCCTTCGTCCCAACGGACAAAAGCAATTTTTGGGAAATTCAAGAATATCTATTAAAATTCTTTAGGAGGATTAGACAAACCATTTTTCTCAGAGAGACCATCACAAGAACAAAGAAACTACTCCCCTTTCCAACCCCCTTCTACCTTCAACCCACCCTCTATACTAATGCAAACGGAGATACTGACTTTTGAAAGAAGGGTTCTCCATGAGATGAAGATCATACAAAACTGTAGTGTAGTTCCTATATTCCCAATAGGCTCTGTGCATTGGAATAACATATACTATAGATTAGATGCAGGACTGAGGTCGACTAGGTCTCTATTGTATATATTAAACTTAATAGTGAGTGCCAGCTAGCTCAGAGGTCACTAGAAACTTTCTCGAATAAAAAAGAAGGGATTCGTTTCTTAACCGCATAAACATGACCACTTTTTTTCCCCAAGAATAAGAAATCAATCTCTAGAGTCGTGGAAACAATAGATTGCTATTTTACTCAGTCAATCGTGCATGCTTCGTTTCACCAGAGGTGCTGAGAAAATAGAGAGACGGGCGTTTTCAATAAAAGGAATTTATTAAACAGTTTTCTTTCTCAAGCATAAGAAATGTACTGCTACAATCGTAATACTTGTAATAAAGTACAAGGCATATAATCCGAACAGTATTATAAAGTAGTACTGTAAAAGCATGATATGGTTTCTAAGCCATAAATTGCCTAAAACGTATAAAATACATACAGAGTTAAAATGATGGCTAAAAGTACTCAACTGGTGCTTCTAAAATACGCCTACCCCTGTGTTCCTAACCTAAGTGTAGTACGAGTGAAGTAGTAAGTGAGGAGTAGCCTAAGTTTAGTAGTTCTCTGCCAGGAATCTATTCCTAGAAATCTCCAAGTCTAATCTGCTCCATACCTTGGTTTTAGAATGAAGGAGGTCTTGTATCTCTCTCTCAGGACTCGATTTCCCAGATACCCGCAAGCGTAGCCTGGAAACACTGGAGCTGGATTTCTCTGCAAGAGAAAGGACAGCTTCTCTCTCAGTGTGTCAGCTGCAGGGCATCGGGCAAGTAGATAGTCGATCTGCTCCAAACCACTGTGTGTTTGTCTGGGCAAACCTAGGCATATTTATACTTTGAAGGTGCCGAGTTTGACGCATGATTGGACTTAATAACATCACTCAAAGGCTAAATTCTTTGAAAACTCCAGGAGTTCTTGGAGAACTCAATATTCAAGCAGGGGGAAGTCCCTAGCTGCTGAAGGCGGGTTTTCCCAAGAAATCATTGTTGATTCTCGGAACTTAGTGGAAGTAGCCATGCTGTATTTGGACTGCAAGGCTTAGGCCAAATATGGTAGTGATTTCTATGCCTATATAAGGATATGATAAAGTATACCTATATAAGGGCATGAATCGGGAAAATTTACACTAGGGTCCTAGATTCATTTACAACAAAACCAACATGAATATGTCCCTTACAACCTCTCAGTGAAAGAGAAACAAGCCCTGAATAACTTTAGGATTAACTAGGCGATAATCATCAAGCCAGTGGCCAAGGGCGGAGGAATCGTCACTCAAGACCAAACTAAATACGACATTGAAATCCTACACCAACTGGGCAACATTGAACATTACCGCTCGTTATCAGGCGATCCGCTACCAGGGCTAAAAGTCTACAGATAACTGAATCAGCCAAAGATGATAACATTATAATGAACAAGGAAGCTCTAGATCTGAATAATAGCCACTCACGCACACCTGTACTGTATGTGTTGCCTAAAATCCATAAGGACCAACAGAATCCACCAGGCAGAATGATCGTGTCTGGTTGCAGCTCAATCCTTGAACCAATCAGGAAATCTATTAATAACATCATCAAAGAGTTCGTGCCCTTGCCTGATACCCATGTCCGCGACAGTATGGATTTCATCAATCTCATCGAAGACACCCCCTTTATACCTGGAACAGAATTGATAGTCGGAATGGACAACGAGTCATGGTACACGAATATCCTGCACCTAGAGGGCCTGGCTGTCGTAAAGGAAATTCTGGACAAAAGACCACAACCGACTAGAATCCCAACTGACTTTGTAATGTCCATCTTAGAATTCGCATTGTGGAACAATGACTTTCTCTACAAAGATACATACTATCTCCAGGTCAAAGGTTTGTCGATGGGCATGTGCTTCGCCCCAAACTTCACCATTCTCTATATCCACCATTTGGAAAACACCATCATTCTCACGAACCTCAACCTTTTCAGAAATAGTATAACTTTTTGGCGTCGCTACATAGATGATATTTTACTCTTCTGGTCAGGAAATAAGACGACCCTCCTCCAATTCGTGGATTGGCTACATACCCAACAGCAACACCTAAGATTCACTGTTGACCCCAAGGAAAATAACTTACCATTCTTGGGTCTATCTCTCTAAGTAGAAGCCAACAAGATTGGAACTGCATTGTTCGGAAAACCAACTGAGCGAAACACCCTATTGCACTATTCCAGCTACCATCCTCGAGGTTTACATGATGGTCTTCCGTTCGGACAATTTTTAAGGATTCACCGTAATTGTAAGTGGAGAAAGGTCTTCTTCAGGGAGGCAAAGGTCCTAACAGAAAAACTCCTCACACCCGGCGACCCTAAAAAACTGGTAACAAGAGCGAGGAAACGCGCATGGTACAATCACCGTAAAAACATACTCACACCTAAGGAGAAAAGAATCAATTCCTGCATCCCCTTAGTCTCCACTTTTTCGCCTTCCTTAATAAACTTTCAAAAGTCATCAGAGAAAACTGGAATATACGGACTCCCCTCAACATATTCAACGAACCACCATTGTTCTCATACCAGAGAGGAAAAAACCTCTCTGATCATTTGGTGCATGCCAATAGATGGCCTGAAATGACTACCAAACAGAACCCCGTCAGAGGACTATGGGATCTTCCACCTCTTGTTGGACACAAAATGTCATAGGTGCTCTGTATGCCCACTAACATTGAACACGAAATGCTTTGAACATAATGGACAAAAATATGATCTAAAATCATTCACCAACTGTAGAACACAATGTCATTTACTCAATACGCTGTCCATGCAATCTCTTATACATTGGACAGATCACCCACATGGTCTAAGACTGAGTCCTACAACACTGCAGCCGCATCCGATGCAGGGTTACTTCTACGGCATTGGTTACACACTACCAGAAACACAAGGAGAATGACCATCTGGATGGCGATCGACCAACCTTCCATCCCTAGAAGAGGTGGCGACATTCAGAGACTCCTAAACCGATGCGAATGCCGTTGAATAGCCCGCCCTAATCCTATTAAACAGGGTTTGAACACTTTGGATGAATGGAATACAACACTCTCCTAACCTCATCCATACTCTTCATGTCCTTTTTGGTTGACTAACCTCCCTTTTCTGCAGCCCGAGGGAATACACGCCTCGCGGACACTCTCCCAGACCACGCATCCCGGATGGTTTACCAATACAGACATTGTGACTCTCCAGTCCCCTTCCATTCTAATTGCTCTATCAGCTGTACCAATGTACCTCATGGTTAACAGCGTCAGTTTAATTCTATATGCTACTATAACCTATTGTCTAATTTCTGTATAATCTGTTATTACTATCCTTATAACTTGCTATTACATTTGTTTACTCCTTATGTCACTGCTTCTTGTAGGGGCACCCAAACACCAACCTATGTATTTCCTATCGATCTAAAAATGTACCACAATGATGTATATTGGTATTTGTCAACAAATTCATGACAAGTACTGTCCGTCTACGGAAGTGACTATTAATAATTGTAATTTCCAATTACTTATTTGAAACTGCTACATTAAAAAATTATGGCAACTCATGGAGCAACTCCCTACATTTTAATCACCACTTCTCTTCTCCTTTAGTCTGTCTTCACTACTTCCTTCAACTCTACCTATGCGCGCTCTAGCTTTTCTACCCCGCCCCATCACTTGGTTTGGCTAGGCAATCTTATCGTGTCCTCCTCCACTTCAACGTAATCTCAGCCTGACTCTTGCCAGCGCCCTGAGATTCATTCCCGACACACCAACAGACCCATAGGCTGTTCTCTTGCCCTGCATACAGATATACAAGTAAGTTGTCCGTTCTTGTTTTTCCAATCCCGGCCGACTAATAGCCCTGGGTCCCCTGCATTATCGCGCCCCCTTTCCCAGGATCTATCGGTAGACAGCATACAGGCTCCGCACCTTAGTGTTGTTTCACTCAAGCGCCCTCAACAGGACCACATGTTTCCCTCCCTTCCCCATTGACCGGTACCTAGCGGTAGACATTACACGCATCGCGTTGTTTCACTCCAGCGGAATTAACGCAAAAAATAGGGCTCCCTCTCCCTTGTTGTCTATACGGACAAGCATCATTAGCACCCGCCAGCCCCTCGCTCCAGCACACGCATGGCTTTAATCAGACATCTGCCGTTGCCCTTTACTTCCAACAGACACACAACGTTGTCACAATAGTAATCGCCAACTCCCTTAATATCTTACGCTACACCACCGTCGTCCCCTTGATCCATTCACCGCTTGTCTGATGCCTCTCAGGCACCTGCTTACCCCTTGCCTGCTTTTCTGAGCATTCTTTTCCATAGATATCCTTATAATTGAAGGTCTTCAGCAGCAATCCCATGCTCTGCGAGGACTGAACTATTTCTTGGACTTACTCCTCCGTGGTATTAGGAGTGAGTCCTTCCAAGCGGTTTCCCACTCTTTCCTTTTTTCAGGAGCCTAGACATAAGATTCTTTAAGCAGCGGTCTTTTTAACCCTTGACTGTATCAGGGCTCCACCTCTACCCTCATTTTAATCTATCTGTCCCTCTTGATCCACTGAGTATATGGAGCCCTCCATATTTATCCTTCTTTCCCCAGCCCTGCAATTGACCTAATGTAACCTGGTCATGATGATGGCCTAAGACTTTTGCAGGCCGAAACGCCGTCGACTCCCACAGTGAAACTCTTGGGCTCTACTCACGGTTACCCTACACATTTAAATTTGATTTCTCATGTCATTTATTGCTACGGTATCCTGAACATGCAAATCGTGTTTTTTCGATCTCACTTGCTGTTGCGCCCATTATTCTCACTGTTTATACCACATCATGTGTCACTTGCGCCATCACCACACTTCACGACCACTTGTGCACAGTATTTTGTTGGTTCCATTCCATTGAATGTAACGCAGCGCTACTGACCGATGTGCTTGAACATATGAAGTTAATATGTCCAACATGTCTACTAAATGAAACATTCTACATTTATATGAAATGTTACCCTGGTTTCTTTCCTTTACGAATTAAATCCTGTATAAATAACTCATCACACATGTATGTATAATTGTCCCTTGAGACGTTGTTTGTTACAGATTATTGCCCTGGTCTCTTTAGGGTTTATGGGCTACCTCCTGTAGTATGTTACTCCTTCCTCTGCAGCTGCATCCATTGTTTCATCCTCACAGGGGATCTGTGCTTACTACACTTCTTCCCAGGCTTTGAAGGCCCTTTCATGGTCCGCCTTCCTGCCATCTTTATCCAACTTTAATTGTCTTTCTCTGCATAGGGACTTCATCACTACCACTGAGATTTGTCATGGTAGCCAGATCCAACTCCATGTTCCCTTAGACTTTAAAGTAGTATGTTATGTTTCATACAGGAGTCAGACGAGGTACATTGGATTATGTATTTATTAGATATAAATACATTAATCCATTAAGTAGAAGAGCCTGGGCCAACTGACTGAAAATGGAATGTGAGTCATGTAGAATCCTGACCCATGGTTCCGCTAGTCACCATTGGCCAGGATGCCACACATCCCCTTTCATAAACACAAAAGAACAAGTTACTTACCTTCGGTAACGATATATCTGTAAGAAACAGTAGTTAGTATTAGATTCCTTACCTTAGAATATCCCCAGGCGTCAGACTGGATCCGGAAATTTTTGCGTCGCTGTCGTCTGCGGCTCCGCGTCCGTCGTGGGCGCCGTGATGACGTCGTCGGAATACTTAGACGCCGCCTCCGCGTGCTGACGTCAGTTCTTAGACACAGCTTTTCCGCTCTAAAAACGCAGAGCCCTGTCAAAAACCAACACTGGTGCCATTGAAACTAGGGCCCTGGAAGGGGATGACCTTAACCCTAGATATCGGTTCGCAGAACAGGGAGGATGGGTGGGGCGGTAAGGAATCTAATACTAACTACTGTTTTACAGATATATCGTTACCGAAGTTATGTAACTTGTTCATCTGAAAGAAACAGGTTAGTATTTGATTCCTTACTTTAGAATAGATACACCAGCAATACCAACCCCGGTGGTGGGTCTGCGAACCAATATTCACACCAGAAAGTCCTGGAGGACGGAACGGCCAAAGAAGCCATCCCTCCGGACTTGGCTGTCCAGGCAGTAGTGTCTTGCAAACGTGTGCAGCGATGCCCACGTAGCTGCCTGACAGATGTCCTGCAAGGGGACACCCCGGCCCAGGGCAGTGGTAGCCGCCATGGCCCGAGTGGAATGGGCCCTCAGCCCAACAGGAGGCTCCTTCCTTGCCAAGGAGTAACAAGCCTTGATACACAAGACGACCCACCGAGAGATGGTCCGCTTGTGTACCGCCCGTCCCTTCTTAGCGCCCACGTAACCAACAAAAAGTTGGTCATCCACCCGGAACTGGCGTAAGCGATCAAAATAGAATGAGAGCGCACGTTTTGGATCCAGACGGTGGAGCCGCTCTTCCTCCTTTGAGAGATGCGGAGGCGGAAAGAAGGTGGGTAAGGTGATTGACTGCCCGATGTGGAAGGCCGTGACAACCTTGGGCAGGAAAGAGGGCCTAGTCCGCAACAAAACCTTGTCCGGATGGACGGAAAGGAGGTTTAGAGGAAAGAGCCTGAAGCTCACTCACCCTCCTGGCAGAGGTGATGGCAACCAGGAAAGCAGTCTTCAAAGTAAGAAGGCGGATAGGACAGTTGTGAAGTGGCTCAAAGGGAGCGCACATCAGATAAGTAAGAACCAGGTTCAAGTCCCACAGAGGCATCATGAAGGGAACAGGTGGAAACATGTGGGTGATGCCTTTAAGAAAGCGATTTACAATATGGGACTTGAACAAAGATGTTTGATCAGGCAGCCTGAGAAAGGTCGAAAGGGCAGAAAGGTAGCCCTGGATAGTGCCCAGAGCAGAGCCCTGCTGGGCAAGAGAAAGAAGGAAGAGAAGAACCTCAGAAAGAGGGGCAGAGAGGATCCACAGCCTTTGCTGTACACCATACCACAAATCTGTTCCACCTGCAGGCGTATACCGACTTAGTGGAGGGACGCCTGGCTGCCAGAATGACATTACAAACTTCAGGAGGCAAGTCAAATGGCCTCAACTGTCGCCGCTCAACCTCCAAGCATGGAGGTGGAGACTGGACAGGTTCGGGTGGTGGACCATCCCCTGTTGCTGTGACAGAAGGTCCTCCTGAAGAGGCAGACGAACCGGGGGATCGACTGACATACTGAGTAGCTCAGGATACCAGTACCTTCGTGCCCAGTCCAGAGCCACAAGGATGACTTGGGCCCGGTCACGTTTGATCTTCTTCAGCACTCTGGGCAGAATTGGTATAGGCGGAGAGGCGTACAACAGACCGCAACTCCACTCGCGACGAAAAGCGTCTCCGAGCGAGTGCTGCCTTGGAAATTCCAACACGCAGAACTGATGACATTGCACGTTCTCTTCGGTGGTGAATAGATCTAACCAAGGTTCTCCCCACTACAGAAAGAGGCCTTGCGCCATGTCCGAGTTCAGACGCCATTCGTGATCCATCATGCACTGGTGACTGAGTTCGTCCGCCCTGGCGTTCAGAGAACCTGCCAGGTGGTGAACCACCAGGGTCACGCCCTGATGTTCCAGCCACTGCCAGAGGCGCAGAGCCTCTCGGCAGAAGGTCCACGACCCCACCCCGCCCTGTTTGTTGCAGTACCACATGGAAGTGGTGTTGTCCGTGAACACCTGCACTACACTCCCCCGGACAGAGGGGAGGAATGCCTTCAGTGCTAGACGTATTGCCCGCAGCTCCAAAAGGTTGATATGGAGCCGGGACACCGCCGGAGACCAGAGGCCTGTGATCTCCACCTCTCCCATGTGGCCTCCCCAGCCCTGGAGGGACGCGTCAGTCATAACTACGTGCTCCGGTTGGTGAAGGGAGAGGGATCTGCCGTGACCCGATCGCGGTCTGTGGGCCACCACTGCAGCTGTCCCGCAGTGCCCTCCCAGATGAGGACATGGTCGGACAGGTTGCCCTGATGCTGGGGCCCCTGAAACTTCAGGTCCCACTGCAGAGCCCGCATCTGCCAACGGGCGTGATGCACCAGAAGGATGCAGGAGGCCATCAGCCCCAGAAGCCGCAGCATCAACCTGACCGAGACTCGGGATAATGGCTGAAAGATCGGAATCAGAGCCTGTATATCCCGAACCCGGGTAAACCTGAAACTGCGCCGAGTCGAGAACTGCTCCGATGAAGAGGAGCTTCTGGGAGGGGCACAGGTGTGACTTCGGCACATTGATGGAGAACCCCAGCTGGTGCAGGAGGTCTGCCGTCGTTTGGAGGTGGCTGACGACTGTCTGGGGCGAGCCCGCCTTCAACAACCAGTCGTCAAGGTAGGGGAAGACTGAATACCCCTAACCTGCGCAGATAAGCTGCGACCACCGCCATCACTTTCGTGAACACCCGTGGGGCGCTGGTAAGGCCGAAGGGGAGCACGGTAAACTGAAAGTGCTCGTGGCCTACCGTGAACCGCCAGTGGGCCAGCAGGACGGGGATGTGGAAATAGGCATCCTACAAGTCCAACGCTACCATCCAGTCTCCTGGGTCCAGGGCAGCCAAGACCTGAGCCAGAGTCAGCATTTTGAACTTCTCCTTCCGGAGGAAGCCGTTGACGTTCCGTAGGTCCAAGATAGGGCGTAGGCCCCCTTTGCTCTTCTTGGGCACCAGAAAGTAGTGGGAGTAGCAACCACACCCTATTTCTGGCCCAGGAACGCGCTCGATGGCCCCCTTGGCCAAGATGGCCGTAACTTCCTCCTGCAGAAGCCGCATATGATCCCCCGATACTCAGTGGTATTGCGGTGGCATGGCTTGAGGGGTCGTCTCGAAGGGGAGGAAGAAGCCACTTTGGCCAATTTGCAGCACCCACCTGTCCGATGTGACAGTGCGCCAGTGGGAGTAGTGATGGCGAACCCTGCCCCCCACTGGCGTCACATGGGCCTGAAAGCACAGACTAGGAGGGTTTCGAGGCGGGTGCAGCGAGGGAAGGTGTGGACTGGCCTCGCCGTTGTCCCCGACCGCCTCCACGGCGATTTCCACGGCCGCCACCGCGTTAGATGTTAATCTGCAGTGCGTGGCTGGCAGCACATGTGGGGGCGCCCCTTCCTTGGCCACGAAAGGAGCAAAAGGCACCCGTTTACTGGCGCGGGCCGAGAGGCCCAAGGACTTGGCCGTAGCCCTAGAGACCTTAAAGCGCTCAAGCGCATGGTCTGCCTTGTCGCCAAAGAGGCGACGCCCATCAAACAGCATGTCCATGAGGGTATTCTGGACATCAGCTGAAAAGTTGGCGGACCTCAACCAGGCGTGGCGACGAATCACCACCGTCGTTGCCATTGGTCGGCCCATTGGGTCGGTGGTATCCAGCCCACGCCGGATGGAGAAACGTACAGCATCTCGACCCTCCGCAAGGGCTTGGTCGAGTTTAGTCTTGACCTCCGCCGGGCATTGTGGCAGCACGTCCGCGACCGTGTCCCACAAGGAGTGGGTGTAACGGCCCAAGAGGCATGCGGTGTTGGAAGACCGCAGTCCCAAACTAAGGCAGGAGAATATTTTCCTTCCATAATTCTCATACCTCTTGGATTCCCGACCAGGCGGAGCAGACGGGAATGCGGTCTGGGAATTAGAGACCTGGATGACCAGGCTCTTGGGGGTGGGGTGGGTGGACAGGAAACAAGGGTCGCCCGGGACAGGGCGGTGGCGTCTGGCCACATTCCTATCTACAGGCTGGCCTGTAGCGGGCCTGGACCAAGTGCCCAAAAGAACGTCAGTCAAGGGCTCATTAAACAGCAGCAGAGGCTCACTTGAGCTTGACTGCCGTTTAAGGACCTCAGTGAGAAGGTTAGTCCTCACGGCCGCGACGAGGAGCTCAAGGACCAAGGCCTTGGCTGCCCGCGTCAACACCACACTGAAGGTTGCCCTCTCCTCTGAAGCCACGGTAGGTGAGACAAAACCAGTGTCTGGTGAAGTGTCCAGACCACTGGCATCCATGTCCACCTGTCCAGTCCTCCTGGGACTGACACTTGCGTGTCAGAGGGTCCTCAGACCCCTTCCAATACTCATCACCCATCTCCTGATAATCAGGGTTGTCAAAGGACGGGTCCGGTTCATTGAAGTAGAACTCCCCAAGTGGCTTCGAGAGCGGCGCAGCTCTGACGCCAAAACCGGGTCGAGGGAGGTATTGGGGACGGCGCCGGAGGTGACACCTGTGGAACCGGCACTGGTGAGGTCGTCAGGTCGACCGGCGACGATCCGGATCCTGAAGCGGATCCAGTGGGGCCCAGCGCCACCGGGCCCGAAGGCGCCGCTGGCATCCGGGCCTAAGCACCCGACCCGCTAGGGCCCCCAGACTGGTCCGCTGGGCCCGAAGGTGCAGCGGAACCCGCCGGAGGAGTGAAGGACCTCATGGCCATGAGGAAGCACTCGATCTCCGGCGTCGCTTGCTGCCCAGGGACCGGAGGGTATGGGGCAGGTTGCGACGCCCTTGTGGGCGGTGTCACCCGAACCCCCGGTCGCGTCGGGGGGAGACGGAAGAGCGATGACGTCTCTTCGACTTCTTGTGCTTACCTGACGACTTCGAACCTGAGGAGTGATGTCGACTCACGGAGCGGTCATGCTCCGCTCCCGCGACCGGTCCCTCAACCTACGTCCGGACCGGGACCTATCAAGGCACGGGGCAGACTGCCGGAGCTCGAGCCACTTGCGGGACCGCTCCCGCCTAGCCTTCGAGGTTAAGGCCCGACAGTCGGAGCAGGTCTTGTCGTCATTATCGACGCTGAGACAGTGGAGGCACCGACGGTGAGGGTCGGTGACCGACATCAGTCGGTCGCAGTCCCCACAAGGCTTAAAACCTGGCATCCCTATCGGCACCGATGGGAGTCGAAGACTCGAAGAATGATCAAAAAGATCTCAAAAAAGTTTAGTCAAAAAGTGACTAAGGTACCACTTTTTCCGGATCTTCGCTGCTGGTGCGGAAAAAAGAACTGACGGCAGCACGCGGAGGCGGCGTCTAAGTACTCCGACGACGAGCCGCAGATGACGCCTACCGACGCGCAAGGATCGAATATGCTACTTACCAGTATGCATCTGTTCTTGGCATGTAGGGCTGCTGACATTCATATCTGTGCATAGATCGCCGCCTAGTGTTGGGTCCGGATTATCGCACATTGTTGTCCTGGAAGAGTCTTCGAAGTATCACGAGATAGGAGGCTCCTCCCCTGCACTACAGTGCGCATGGGCATCAACTCCATCCTCAGATTGTTTTTAGCCATTGTGGCAAAGATGGAGTGAAACTCTGAATGATGACCATGCTAGAAGTATTTGTGAGTGCTGCAGCCGCTACAGGCGCCGGGCAGGAGGGCGGGCGATATGAATGTCAGCAGCCCTACATGCCAAGAACAGATGCATACTGCTAAGTAGCATATTCAGTTCGAGGCATGTGGGCTGCTGAATTCATATCTGTGCATAGAATACATAGCAGTCCCTCCATTAGCGGCGGCCGCCTGTGCCAGCTGCAGCACTTTGGAAAAATGTTTTTTAGAATAGGCTGCCCTACAGCTGCCTGCTGTTTGGAGTGCACATCCACACAGTAGTGTCTTGTAAATGTGTGTGTGGTAGACCATGTGGCTTCTCTACATATGTCTTCTAAAGGAATATTTCCAAGGAAAGCCATGGAGGCCCCCAACTTTCGGGTGGAGTGGGCCCGCGGGGGAATCGTTAGAGTGCGCTTGGCTTTCTGATAGCAGATCTGAATACACTTAACGATCCACCTGGCTATACCAGCCTTGGAAATGGGGTTGCCTTTGTGTTGTGGCGAAAAGGCAATAGTTGTTTCGTCTTCCGAAAATCTTTGGTCCTATCAATGTAGTACATAAAGGCTCTTTTGACGTCAAGCGTGTGGAGTATTCTCTCCGCAACTGACTCAGGATTTTGGAAGAACACAGGTAGTTCTATAGTCTGGTTGATATGGAACTGAGAAACTACCTTAGGAAGGAACTTAGGGTTAGTGCGAAGCATCACCCTGTTGGAATGAATCTGAATAAATGGCTCTTGGATAGTTAGTGCCTGGAGTTCACTAACTCGTCGTAGCGACGTAATCGCAACAAGGAAAGCCACTTTCCATGTCAAGAACTGAATCTCGCATGAATGCAGTGGCTCGAAAGGGGGACCCATTAGTCTCGTCAGGACCACATTTAGGTTCCATTCGGGAGCTGGTGGGGTCCGTCTAGGAATGACTTGTTTGAGTCCTTCCAGAAAGGCTTTGATGGCAGGCACTCTGAAAAGGGAGAGGTGCTGCCTGTTTTGGAGATAAGCCACCATCGCGGATAAATGTATACGAATGGAAGCATAGGCCAGATTACATTTGTATAGATGTAAGAGATAACAAATGATGTTTAGAATGGAGGCGTCTAGCGGGTTGATGTTGTGGTCTGCACAATAAATGACAAACCGCTTCCATTTCGCCGCATAGCATGCTCTGGTGGTGGGCTTCCTTGCCTCCCTGATTATGTCCATACAGTCAGGAGGTAAGTAAGGTAGCCAAACTCTAAGACCTCAGGAGCCAGATCGCCAGGTTGAGCTGTTGCGGATCTGGATGCTGAATGTCGCCATGGCTCTCCATCAAAAGCTTGGGAGTGAAGCGCAGCCTTTGATGCGGTACCACGGATAGTTCCAGAAACGTGGTGTACCATGGTTGGCGTGCCCACATCGGAGCAACCAGGATGAGAGTCATCGAGTGTTGCTTCAGCTTCAACCACCAGCAGTATTAGAGGTGCTGGGGGAAAAGCGTACGCAAATTTGCCTGACCAGTTCATCCATATCGCATTGCCCTGCGACTGTGGGTGTGGAAACCTGGCGGCAAAGCTTCGGCATTTGGCGATTTTCTTTTTGGCGAACAGGTCTATCTCTGGATGACCCCACCTTTGGAAGTACAGGTGGAGTACTGATGGATGTATCTCCCACTCGTGCATTTGGTGGCTGTACCTGCTAAACAGGTCCGCCATCTGATTGTCCTTGCCCGGGAGGTGTTCCGCCATGAGGAAGATATTCCTTTGAATGGCCCACTTCCACATGCTCTGAGCCAGATGAGACAACTGTGGAGAGTATATACCTCCCTGCTTCTGGATGTAGTACATGGCCGTCATGTTGTCCGTCCGGATCAACACGACCTTGTTGCACAGATGTACTTTGAATGCTTTCATCGCCATGAAGATAGCCATCAGTTCTAGAACGTTGATGTGCATCTTCCTCTGCTGTGCTGTCCATAGTCCCTGCACAGTGTAGTGGAGTACATGAGCTCCCCAACCCTGGAGAGATGCATCAGTCAGAATGATCTGTGGCACAGGCTCCTGGAACGGTCATCCCTTGCAAAGGTTTTGTGGATTCCACCAATGCAGAGAGCTGCATGCACGACCGGTTACCAACACTAGGTCTTTCAACTGTCCGTGAGCCTGATTCCACTGACGTGCTAAGCACTCCTGAAGCGAACGCATATGTAGTCTCGCGTGCGGGACTATGAAGATGCAGGAGGCCATCATGCCTATCAACTGCATGAACACTCGTGCTGGAAGCGGGTGTTGAGGTCTGAATTTCTGTATCAGCGATTGAATGCTGCTGACCCTCACTGAATTTGGCTGTGCTTTGGCTGCCAGAGTGTTTATCGTCACACCCAGATCCTGCTGTATGTGGGCGGGTTGCAGGTGTGACTTTGGGTAATTCAGTGAGAATCCCAGATCGTGAAGAAGGTGAATGGTGTGGGACATGTGGGTGGCACACAGCTGGGCGGACTTTGCCTGGATTAGCCAGTCGGGTAGATGTGAATGTTCCGTCTCCGTAGGTGTGCCGCCACTGTCACCAGGCACTTTGTAAACACCCTGGGTGCCGTGGTGACTCCGAAAGGTAGAACCTTGAACTGGTAATGTTGATTTTGGATGGTGAACCTGAGGTATTTTCTGTGTGACTGGTGCAGCGGAATATGAAAATACGCATCCTTTAGAACTAATGTTGCGAGAAAATCTCCCCGACTGAGCAACGGTAGGACCTGCTGCAGTGTTAGCATGTGAAAGTGCTCCGACAGAATGTACTGATTGAGGGGTCTGAGGTCCAGTATGGGTCTGAGGGACCCGTCCTTTTTTGGTATCAAGAAGTACAGTGAGTGAACTCCTGTGCCTCTTTCTTCCACAGGCACAAGCTTGATTGCCCCTTTTTGCAGCATGACGAGTACCTCCTGCTGCAATAAGTGCAAATGCTTGACAGACATAGGGCAGTGTCTTGGGGGTATGTTGGGTGGAGTGGATGTTAACTCCAGACAATAACCGTACTGGTTAAGCTGTGAGACCCACCTGTCTGTGGTGATGGACTTTGACTGGCAGGAACTGTTGAAGTCTCCCCCCCGACGGGTGTTGCGTGGTCAGGGGGCAGTGACAAGGCGTCACTGTTTGTTAGTGGCGGAGGACCTGGAGTTGTTGTTTCCACGACCTCTGCCCTTGGCGCTGTTTCCACGATATCCACCTCTACTTTGTTTGGTGTATGTGGTTTGCGCGCCACCTTTATAGTACTGTGTGTTCTGGGACAGCTGGCCTCTGGAAACACCTCTATTGTTTGAGCGACGAAAAGAACCACCCCTGAACTGCTGCGACTGTAGAGCCCCCATAGACTTCGCAGTCTGTGTCTTTCTTGATTTTCTCCAAGGTGGTGTCCATCTCTGGGCCAAATAGATGATCAGGGTTTACTGTCTGATTTAGAATGGTGGTCTGTATCTCTGGCTTGAACCCGGAGATTCTGAGCCAGGCATGTTGCCTCAACATGACACTAGTGTTAACAGCTCTGGCCGCGGTGTCCACTGCGTCTAGTGCACATTTGATAGAAGCATTTGATATTAATTAATTAATTAATTGTGGGTTTGTAATGCGCTAGAATCGACTCCCGAAGGAGTATCTCTGCGCAGTAGACCACTGGGGAACCCGTCCTGGCTTTCCCTGTGAGATGGTCCCTACTGGGTATCTCCAAGGTGAAACCAGGCATCCCCGGCGTATGTGGGGGGCCGTTGTGGAGATGAGGCAAGCTAATGCCCAGAGTTGCCTAGTGTGATCCCTGGTTAGAGTAGGCACCGAGGTGAGAATTATCAAGTCCGCTGACCCTGGTCCATGACCCTGCCGCGTCGGGAATTAAACCCTGGTCCCGCCGTCCTCTGCTCCCGGGTCTGCTGCCTCTAACCAGTGAGCCACACCACTCCATATGAGCTTCCCTTCCTGGATGAGCATCTCAGCTGCCTCTTTATATTCATCTGGTAGGTGCTGTAACAGGGTCTCAAGTGTGTCGTAATGTGCCCTGTCATACCTGGCTAAGAGTGCCTGAGTGTTTGAAATGCGCCAGATGTAGGCTGCTTGAGCTGCCACCCTTTTCCCTGATGCCTCGAACACCTTAGATTCCTTATCTGGGGAGGAGCATCACCCGTTGTTTGTGAATTAGCCCTCTTCCGGGCATTAGAAACATAAAGAGAGTCCAACGGCAACTGTCCCTAATGTAAGTAGCGTCTCCAGGCGCCAGTTTGTACTTTTTTTCAATCCTGGGGTTTATCACCCTGGCTCTTGTAGGCTCCTTAAACTTCCCCAGCATGCTTCAAGACACCCTTCAACATAGGCAGAGTCTTGACAGTCCTCTCTGAGGTGGAAAAGGTGTCGAAAAGAAAGTCCACTTCAATGGGGTCAGCATGGAGCTGGACGTCATGATTCTTAGCCGCCCTTTCAATGAGGGCATTAAACGCTGCCGAATCCTCAGTAGGCGACGTTTTTACAGCATACATTTGAGTGTCTGGGGCAGTGTGTGGCTCACCTGGGTCGGCAGCATCTGCCCAGGGTTCATTTGTATCATCTGGATCAGTGTCCACAGAATAGCTGTATTCTTCATTATCACCTTCCCCAGTGTCCACATCTGAATAAGTGGATGAGACATCATGGCCACGTGGAGATACAGGTTCTACAAGACCAGGTGTTGAAGTAGAATCCTTCTTTTTAGTGGTATTTTATAAGACACCCTTGGCTGTTCCGGGGTGATTTTTCTCTTATAAAGGGAAAGTCTGCCTGTCTCGGCATCGATAAACTGTTCCTGTTGCTCTTCCAACGAGGATTGTCGATGCTTTGCGGCCGAGGCCACAGTTGTCGGCTTCGGCACCGTGGACACCTTCCTAGGCACGTCGACGGCCATTTTAGGGACGAAAGCCTTCGGCACCACTTTCGGTGGCAGCGTGAAGTGGATGGGCGCAGACGTCTTCTGAGGTTTATCGGCAGGCTTCGAAGGTGGAGGATCCTTAGGCCCGACCCCCGAAGCCTTGTCCTTGATGCGCTTCAGGGAGTCTGCCACCTGCTTCGAGAAGGAGGCGGACGGCTGCGTCGACTCGACGATATCCTTCGAGGCACCACCAGGCATGGACTCGGGGGTTGTTCCGCTCTTGGCCTTGTCCGGCCGACGCGGAGGCTCGAGAACCTTCGGATCACCGAGTCCTTTGTCGGTGTCGACTGTCTTCGGCGTCGAATTGTTCGGGTCGACTGCCTTGACCTTTGCCTTCAGCGTGCTAGACTTCGTCTCAACGCCCTTCAGCGGTTTCTTCGGGTCGTAGCGCTCTTCTGCTTAGTCGGTGACGACAGGTCCGAGGACTTCGAGACGATCAAAGCAATGCGCACTTTCGGTTTCAATGGAGTCACTAGTGCTTTTGGTTGAGTCAATACCGGAGCTTTCACTTTCGGTTTCGCTGTTTGCGGCTCCTTAGACATGTCCGAAGCCGAGCCCGAAGGCGGGGCCGTAGAACTTATTGGAAGATCTTGGGTAAGGCCTTGTGGCGATCCCTCGACCTGAGCCTTATGAAGCGTTTCGGGCTTAGTGTCAGTTTGTGGGCATAGCTCCTCGCTCGAGCTATCTTCCATGGCCCCAAAGGCCCCATCGTCGTCTCCTACCTCGTCGACGTCTTACGCTTCGAGAATCTCAACAGCAGCGTCGTAGTTGGAGTCGACCTCCGACGCGGGATTCGACAGGTTCTCTCGAACCTCCCGGTCTGCTCCTTCATCATCCCCGGCATCGAAGATCTCCACTGGCTCCGGTGCAGTCTGCTGGGCTTCTTAGCGCGCAGCGCGTCGATGCAGAAGCGTCTTCTTGGATCGAAAACAAGCCATGCAGCTGGCTTAATCATGATCCGGCGACAGACACGTGTTGCACACCGGGTGGACTTCGATGTGGGGATATTTGGAGTTGCACACGGGACATCTCTTGAACGGGCTCCGTTCCATGATGGGCCGTCGATAAGGCCTCTGGCGTGGACCGGGCCTTCAGCGTCGAAAAGCACGCGTCTGTCCTGGATATCCGGATCGGGAACTGAGCTGGAACTGAACTGTGTTTTGACACGACAAGGGAAACCCAAAAGGAATCACACTAGGGTCCTTGGGCAGTAGGCTATTTTACAGAACAGGGGACCCTAGACATTGAGGATCAAAGTAAATAATAGACATATACTAAATAGTATATATGACCTCTGCCCAGCCGGACAGGTTTTTTAATTATGCAATTTTTTAATGTTACTCCGTATAAATGACAATTGTACAAAAGTGGGCACAGCCTGTGACCCACAAGAAACAAGGACAAAACAAGTGACACGAACAATTATGTAGAAACGCTCAAAAGCGGTCTGTACTCATTCCTTGGTAATACAGACTAGTTTACAATCACAGCAACCCATTGTTGTTCAGAAATTATGAAGTCAAATCAACATATGGTGCATTTAGGTCGACGACGTTTCGATGCAATTACACAATACTTGCATCATCATCAGGACAAAAAAATATATATGTCATGTTTGTCTTGGAAATTGATTACAATCACAAAGCCTTTTTGCGAGTTTACATAATGCATAAGAAAAGGGAAGAAACAGAAAATAAAAAATCAAGAAAAAGTCATTAGAAGCGACTAGGCATGAATCCAATTCATCTCATAGTTAACATCACTACCCAGCAATTTTCATAGTGCTGTGTGGAAGAACTGGATACACATAGTGCAATGGGGCACATGCTAGTGATTTAAAAGAACCATGCACAGGTGTGCGTTTCTGGTGTATTAAAAACGGCACAGTGAAAAAGAACTGTTTAAAAAGCTATGAATATCAAAGGCTTGTGTGGATTTCTTGGAGTGATAAATACGGCGCAGTTGTAGAGGTGTTCTACTTAGGGTGACTTATATACATGCTCATGGCCGCGGGCGCCAAGAAAACCGGTGAATTATATTGGGCTGTCGATCTGTTGAGGAATCGGCGCAGTGAAGGAAAGGATGGTGTTGAATAATAGTGCTTAAAAAACGGCGCAGTGTCGAGGGGGATTTAACAATCAAACCGACTGAATATGCGTGAAGTATCAAACCTTAAAGGCGCATATATGAAGTGGTTACCTCGTGATTGTTCAGAATGGCTCCATAGTAAGCTGAACTGGGCACCAATCGCAAGACAATACCGACGAAAAAACTAAAGGCCTTAAGAAACTTTTGTATCGATTCCGACTTGAGTGAACCAATATGCATCCGAACCCAATGGCGGAAAAAAAACAATCTGAGGATGGAGTCGATGCCCATGCGCACTGTAGTCCAGGGGAGGAGCCACCTATCTCGTGATACTTCGAAGACTCTTCCAGGACAACAATGTGCGATCATCCGGACCCAACACTAGGCGGCGATCTATGCACAGATATGAATTCAGCAGCCCACATGCCTCGAACACTGCTACGCAAAAATTTAAGGATCCAGTCTGACGCCTGGGGATATTCTAAGGTAAAGAATCTAATACTAACCTGTTTCTTTCATATTTAACAAGTTACATAGTTAACAATAGAAAATATATACATATCATTATAATTGAATCATAAGAAAAATAAACAACTAAATAAAACAGCAAATGTCATTTTTACAAATATAGAAATAGATATGAAACATATTCAAATGTTACCCTTGTGAACACTTATTCTATAATGAACAAGAATAACAATTTTAGTTAAATGTATGACATGAAATAATCTTTACACCAGGCTGGTTTGAATTTCAACCTTGAAGTAGCTGAATTCCTTTTATCCTTATGGTTTTGTTGTTTATGCAAGGTATTATATGCACCACATGTCGTATCTAGATTAGGCCATAAACATACAGGCACTTTAACAACCTTGCTCATGCTCCTCACATTTCCATCAGTTAGTTCTACAACTTGGTGTCCAACTTGGACTATTTTCATAGGCATAGAAAATTTGGATTCTCCAGCCTTTATTAATCTTCCCTTCATTACTCGAACCCAATCTCCAATATTAAACCGAGACAAAGAATCTTCACCATTCTGAGATGACGTTCGCCTTTCATTAGATGACCATCGACACATATTCTTAAAACTCCTCAACACTTTGGATTGGTCAACTTTGTTTCTCATCTCTAACATCCATGACTGATTTAAATCACAGCCTTCCTTCCCCTCATTTTCTCAAATGGAGACACATCGCCTGGCACTCTAGGAGTAATCCTATTATTCCACACTAAGTCTTTGAGAACTTGAGCACAATTCTTACCATTAGATAATTGTACACCCTCTTTCAGAACTCTTATCTATCTTTCAACAATAGACCGGTCAATGGCTGGCCACCAAAATTCAGATCGTAATCTGTTTTTTATACTAGACATGCCAGGATGTCCTACATGAGCTAAACTTACTACCTGTTCTCGGAGATCTTTGGGTACCACGAATTGTACACAACGAAATAACATATCAATAACAGACAATTCACTGGCCACATAAAAATAAGGCAGTAATTCCTTATCTAAATCTTTCTTTAAGGGCCATTGCGTGCAGCTATATCAGATTTTTTTTTTTGAGACCCACGGCCTCAGATTTTATTTTCACAAAGTAAAATGTACACAAAGCCAATCAATCATACAATGTTATATAATCAGCAGTCTTTTCATACTCGGCAGTGTGCCCGGCATTTCGGACGTATTCAAGTGAAAGTAAACAGTAGCCAGGAAAGATGCATTAGTCCACAGTTAACGGTAGCTAGAATAAAGCAAGCATGTTAAATCTGCAGTGTACCCCACTGCATATGGGCAAAAATTGTCCATGACGGGCCAGAGCAATTGTTCAAGGCTGTGCTTCCTGGGTAATACGGATGGTGCATTGGGCTTAGCCACTTCCCGCAGTATATTACAGAGCACGAGGCTACAGTCATGTGATCATGGCAGTACATAATTACATAGAACTAAAACGCAAGAACAGAAATCATGATCACAGCAGAAACATCACCAACTGCAAACAGAGAAGGAAAAAAAAAAAAAGGAAAAGGGGGGGGAACACATCAACAACGACAAGACTAGTGTTAGCATGTATAGCAGTGTGGCTGTGGGGCGGAGGGGGGGGGGGGGGGCGGAGGGCCAGGCCCCAGGGTGCCATAGTTACTTGGTCATCACCCCACCACAAATGGGCAATCATGCGATGCCCGACTGGAGGCAGGCCTGATGGTATGCGGTCAGAGTGGTGTCCCATTACTGGGCAATTGGATACATGCGGAGCCCCGCCGCCTCCTCCCTGTGTAGCGCCACGCTTTCCGCGCTAGCCCAGTTAGCAAAGGAATGACGCCAGTCTACCGGCCGCGGGGGGGCACTGTTCTTCCAGCGCTTCGTAATGCGTCGCTTAGCTGTTATCAGCCCCAGATCCCAGAACCGTGCCTGCAATTTAGTCTGTTTGGATCTCTTATAGAGCCCCAGCAGGCATGCCTCCCATGTGTTGGGAAGGGTGCCGCCAGTGGCCACTGTTAGTGTGGCGGTAACCGCCGACCAATATGTACAAAGATGAGGGCAATGCCAGAGAGTGTGTAGTAGGTCCGCGTCCAGGAGCCCGCATCTGGGGCACGCCGAAGAGGTGAGGCCAAAATAGCGATTCAGTTTGTCCGGAGACAGGTATGCCTGGTGTATTATAAAATACGGAATGATCTTAAACCGTGCATTCCGAGGGACGTTTCCTGCACCAGCCAGTATCATGGTCCATTGTTTGTCCGACCATTCACTGCCTCGATCAGCCGTCCACTTATCCCTCAATACGATATACTGGACTGGGGGGGAGGCCCAGTGGCCGGGCACCGAGACGGCAACACGCCGCAACTCTGACTATTGAGACGCCCTGTACCATCACCACGGCGTGCATCACAACTGCTCTAGTGAGCTCAATTAAAACGTGAGTTCAATGGGGGAGTTACTGAGTTCGAGTGGTAGACAGTACAAAACAGTTCATCGTGCCAAGAGAGCGGTGGTGTCTCCCCGCCACAGGCAGTGAGCCAATGACCACCAGAAGTCAATGTCAGTGACTGCATTCAGGGCTTGGAGCATCTGTTGGCACGAAGTCGGGGCACTCGACTCTAGGTGCCTCCACACTTGCTCGTTGAGGGACACTCACCTCTAGGGGTCCATCCACCCCACAATCACAACGCCACTGCAGTTTCGCCAGTATTGCAACACTGTCTTCCCACCAGGTAGCGGGAGCAATTCAAGAGTCGCCGGGGCCGGATGGCGGGAGCAGGGTCTGGCCCATGAGGCCAATGTAGACAGCAGTGATAGAGGTCTTCAGGAGTTTTAAGAGTCCCTCCAGCCGGTCCACCAAACCCAGCGTGCACACTCGCATATGGCATCTTCCACTCCATTCCATCCAGAGGCGTCTTTAGAGACACTACTACGCTATCAGGTCCGCAGTTTGTGGTGTAACCTCCGGCAGACCCTCCGATGCCTGTTCATCCGGTAAGCCATATAGAGATTTGTCGTCGCTTTCACGTGATCTGGGACTGGCGTTGGAGATCAGGATAGGAGACTGTGATCCACTGAGCTCGGCCACCATTCGGAGGGCCTCCTGTTGCTCGTTCTGCATTTGGTTGGGAGTGGGGCCCACCTCCTTATCCGTTACGGACGATTTAGCCGGCGATGGTCGCCGGTGTCTGCGTCTGCGAGTACCACAGTCTCTGCGAGGCTTCGGTGGCGCGGCCCCTCGCTCCGTGTCGACCCCAGAGTCCAGCCAGGCATCAGCCGCCTCAGGAGTGTCAACGAAATGTGTTTTGTCTTGCGCTACCACACGGAGGCGAGCTGGAAACAGCAAAGAATACTTAAGAGCCAGTCGCCTGAGTCTTTGCTTCACAGGCATGAAAGAGTGACGCTGGCGTTGGACCTGCACGGTGTAATCGGGAAAGAACATTATTTTTGCATTTTCAACCTTGATGTCCGACAGCTTCCTGGTTTCTCATAAAATGGCGTCCCGGTCGCGATAGTTCAATACCCTCATGGGCCTGGGATTGGAGCCCTCAGGGGGTGGACGGGATGGCACCCGGTGCGCCCTCTCCACCACGAAGTGCGTTGACAGCGTGCCCTCCGGCAACAGTTCACGGAGCCAGGCCTCCATGTGTTCCGCCGCTTCCCTCCGTTCCCAGCGCTCCGGCAGACCCACTATGCGAATGTTGTTCCTCCGTGCACGCCCTTCCGCATCCTCCGCCCTATCTTCGAGGAATTCCACTCTGTTGAGGAGGTCCCGTATGTGTTTGTCTGCCAGTACCACTTTGGGTGAGACCTCCGCCACTGTGTCAGGTCCACCGACACACTGTCTATCTTGGTCTCTAAGGAGGTACGGGTCAGCTGCATGGACTCCTCCAATCGCTCCATTGCCGCCAGCATGGTGTCCAGTTTAGAGGCAGTCTGGTCAGTCTCTGAATTCTTCACCATCTTACCCTTATTCTGCGCCCCTCCGGTTCCGGTCCTCGCTCTGGTCCCTCCTGACATGGGACTGACCAGCACAGCAAGGCGACCCGGTTTGGCAGGTCTCCGTAACAGGTACTCCGGTGTCTCAGGTGCACTAACCCCAGGGTCCGGTGCAACGTGCCAACTCCGCCGGGCACCACGTGTCTAGGCAATAGGCGGAGGTCCCACCATAGTCCAAGGGTCCCACGCAGTGCCGCCGTCGAGGGGGGCACAGGGTCTCGCCCTGCGCGTTTCAGGGGTGCCCGTTCGCTGCGGGGCGCCGCTCCGGAGTGTCCAGCCTCGTCTCTCAACACTGCAGGCTTCGGGGAGATCAGCCAGCCCAGTCGACTCGGTTAACCTCACTGCCTTGGTCCTCCCGGTCACCCCAGCAGGTCGCAGCCACTCACCAGGCCCCAGGTCGCGTCCAGGAAGTTCGGTACTCTCAAATGACCTCAAAGGCCCCACTTCTCTCTGTGCTAGCCCACGGCGCGGCCCTTTCATTAGACACGGGGTGGCCACAGGGGCGTTGGTCCGGTGCCTGCGCTGGCCGGGGCCCGGTCAATGCCACAGATGTCGTCCGTTATGAGTCTCAGAGACAGTCGTAGGGTGTATGCGCTTCTGCCGCTCCGCGTTCCACCCACTGCGTCCACCCACTCATCCCAGGTTCGGCCAAGCAGTTGTGATACACGCCGTGGTGATGGTACAGGGCGCCTCAATAGTCAGAGTTGCGGCGTGTTGCCGTCTCGGTGCCCGGCCACTGGGCCTCCCCCCCAGTCCAGAATATCGTAGGTCACTCAGGGGCTATAGGGCTCACCTGGCTCCTCCCTCTCCGCTGTTGCAGTGGGCCACGGCCATGCCGGGGGATCCCGGGTCGCGCCCCGGCAGGGGGCACTATCACATGGGCACACGTTCAATGGGCAGCCGCCCTGGGAGTTGCGGCGATGCCCAGATGGTAGCGCTGAGTTATCGGGCTTCCAGGGCCCTAGCTGCTGGTGGGGAAGACGCCGGGTGCTGTATGTTAACCTCAGTTGCCGGGCGGGGGCATTAATGGGCCGTGCCCTAGTCAGATTGTCCTCCTTGCCACGTCGCGTCCGGCACCAGGGGAGTGGGGCAGGATGTAGTGTGGCCGAGTCGGCGCTCCCGGTCCCCTGCCTGTGATGTGAACCTGTGGCACCGTGCACGGTAGGGGGCAGTGTGTGGGTCGGGTCCCCGGCCTCAGTTCAGGGCCGCCGTTGACTGGAAGCGTTCCCTGGCTGGGCGGCCGGTGATGCTTTGTGGCGACGACCACCCAGGGGGTCCGCACACCCGATCCTCCTCAGAGTTCCCCAGGACGTGAGGATGTTCTCCAGATGTCGTGGCCTGGGCGTGTTGCACCCTCCGCTGGTGATGAATGAGGTTATTTAGGGCGTGCGATGAGGACCACCGTGTGGGCCGGATCCCCGGCCTCGATTCGGGGGCGCCGCTGACCGGAAGTGGTCCCCGGCCGGGCCGCAAGGGAGGCCCTGTGGAGGTGGCCGCCCAGGTGTCCGCACTCTCGATCCCCGGTCTCGAGCTATGGCTGCCGCCGGCCGGAAGTGAACTTGGGCCGGGCGTCTGAGAGGGCCTCGCTCCGGTCGGAGGGCTCGTACCTTCAATTGTACCCAAAGTTAGTCAGGGCACAGATATGCTCCTCCGGCACACTCGACCGCCTTTTGTCCGGTTTTCGAGTGAGTTTTTTCGGATAAATGGCCCGCGGCGGGGGAGCTTCACTCGGAGCTCTACCCGGGCGCGTCCACTCGCATTGCGTGCTCAGCCACGCCCCCGTGCAGCTATATCTGATAACTTCTTGAATTTCATCAGTTGCACAAGCATTTTTCCATTCATCTTGTTTGATACATCCAAAAGATACCATACAAACAGATAATTTTTTCCGTATTTTCATCAGGAATAAATGAGTTACAATCTTCCTTGATAGGCAAACGAGATAAACAGTCCACCAAAATGTTTTTAACACCCGGAATGTACTCTACATTAAAATGAAAGTCTTGCAGTTTGTACTGCCATCTGGCAATCCTTGGTGTAGCTTTTCCACAACCCTTAGTAGTAAACAATTCCACCAAAGGACTATGATCTGTTCTAACTTTAAATAAAGTACCATATACAAATTTCCTGAAATACCCTATACCCCACCAACATGCTAGTGTTTCCTTTTCAAGAGTTGAATATTTAACTTCAGCATTTCGTAAGGGTCTAGATGCAAAAGCCATTGTAACTGATCTGCCATTCTGATTTTGCATCAAAACTGCGGCGATACCAATGTTACTAGCATCGGTAATAATGACATAATTACAACGCGTGTCAAATGTTGCCAAAGCAGAAGTTGAGGATAATTATTTTTGGAGATTTGCAAGTTCAGTAGCACAATGTTCACACCAAATAAATTAGATTTTTTTTCATTAAATTTCTCATACGATTGGTCTTATCTGAGAATAACTGAATATATTTGGCATAATATTCAGCCAGACCCAAAAAGGATCTGAGCTGATCTTCAGATTGAGGTTCAGGAGCTTCTTCAATTGCTTTAACCACATTTTGTTTAGGTGATATACCTTTACCACTAATGTTATGCCCTAAATAATCAACAGCGCTCCTTTTAAATTTACATTTCTCCTTAGTGAGAGTCATTCCAGAGTTTTGCCAGATGTTAAGTACTTTACATAAAGTTTCAGTATGGTCTTGCTTGTTTTTTCGAAAAACCAATATGTCATCCTGAAAATACAATGTATTTTTAACATCGTTAAACAATTTGTGCATTACTCTGAAATTAGACCAAAAGGCATCCTTTTGTACCTAGAAGCACCTTCAGAAGTTATGAAAGGTGTACGGTTTACTATCCTCATGCAAAGCAATCTGGTGATAGGCATTTGAAAAAATCCAGTGCCAAAAATACAGTAGCCCCTTTCAAAGCTGAAAACATCACATTTATATTTGGGTGCTGATCTACCCACACACACTCATTTAAATCTCTTAAATCAATACATAATCCAATTTTACCGTTGGGCTTATGAACGACCACAACTGGAGACAACCACTCGGATGACTCGATCTCTTCAATTATGTCTAGACTGCACAATCTATCCATTTCTTCGTTTATGGTTTGTCTCATAGATAAAGGAAAAATACAAACTTTATGGACTATAGGTGTACTATTTTGTTTCAAGATTATCTTATGAACAAAATCCTTCAATAAACCTAGTTTAGATGCAAAAACATTCACAAACAATTTCTCCCAGTCAGTTATGTTATCATCAACTTGAGCAATAAAATCACTGTAACCTAATACCTGCTTAGGATATAAAGTGATGAGCAGATCTCCTTGTTGTGGCCATCGTAATAATCTAATAATCAAGAACCATCTTTGGCAACATACACATTGGCTGAAATGGTTATACCTTTAAAATTGATTTTCGCAACAAAATATCCCAAAACATCAAAGGGTCTGTTGCCGTACCCAACTAGTCGTATATCAGGAGGCAATAATTTAGTATTGGGAAATTTCTCAAGATATTTATCACCAATTAAAGTGGACGAGCACCAGAGTCTACCATTACTTCTATGTCTATACCATCCACATTGATAACACAAAATGGGGAATCTTTTTTATCATTGACTTGATAAATGCAAAGCATAAGTTTGTTGTCTAAAACTTCTGGTTCTTGAGATATTCCTCTGATCTGAGCAGGTTTATTAGAAAATCTATTCCTATTTTTGCACATTCTGGAATAGTGACCTTTATTTCTGCAGAATCTGCACATCTGACCAATAGCAGGACAAGATTTGTCATTAGACAAATGACCCGGTATTCTACATTTAAAACAAATATAATTGTTCTTTTTCGTGTTTTGCATATTAAACCTTGTGTTCTCTTTACTAGTAACAACCTCTTTTGAAGATTTATCTTCTACCTTATCACTTTTTTTTTTACAATTTGTACCTCAGAAGTAGGTTTCTCAGCCAATTCTTGCATACCTAATTTCATTTCTTCGAATCTATGACTGTCAAGTGCTTTCTCTAGTGTAAGATCTTTAGCAGCTAGTAATTTTTCTTGTAACTTTGTATCTCCAATCTTATATACTAGTTGATCTCGTAACATTTGATCTTGAACATTACCATACATAAATTTTGCAGCTAAAATTCGTAAACCATTAATAAAATGAAACAGATTCATTGGGTAGTTGTGCTCTACTTAAAAATGTATGCCTTGCAACAACTTCATTAGTTTTCTTTATATATAATAAGTCTAACTGAGAAATAGCCATATCATATACATCTACATCGTCATCATCCTCCTCAACAAGAACAGGTGGTAAAAGACTCAGGACCAGTCTTCCTTCTGAAACTAAAGAATGTTTAAGAATTGCTAATTTAAGTTTACTGGTAAAATCTTCTCCTCCAATAGCTTTTAAATATGCCAAAAATCCATCTTTCCATTGTTTCCATTCAAGAACAGGATAACCTGGAGTGGGCAAGAAAGGTACAGGTGCAACAAAACCCTCCATTACCAAAGAAATAAAATGATATATAACAAATAAGAAAAAAAGGACTATTTGTCTTAAAACAAGAGAAAAACACAAAAAAATGAATTGTTATCTAGTCTATTGGGCTTGTTTACATGACAAATTGGCCTTGTTTTAAGAAAATATACAGTATATGTGCATTAACCAATCAGCATGCTTGTTTGAAAAATATGCAGGAACCAATTAGAACTTTTCACCTATCACATGTAGAAGACTTAACAGAAACATCATCTCTTCAGGTAAGATGAGTTTATTTGATAAATGTGGCTCCACAATGTGTGTTAGCTTGAAAATGAAGTACATTTGAAGAGAATATTTCTGATTGCCAGCTCCTATTTGACTTGACATCACAGGCAAAGACTGAGCTCGAGCTCCCAAGCCTCACGTTGAAGTACATTTTTTTTTAATGATCTTTGCGCACTGCACACACCCGCAGAGATCACTTAACTTGTAATTCGCAGCCATAGGTAGTGAAATCAGCTGAGACCGTGTTTACTTTCAGCCAGCAGTTAGAGCGCTTCACGCTGTAATGATTGTCAGCACTGCTGCTTCCGCGCTCAAATGCACGCGCTTCCCGAGGCTGGTTATCTTCAATTATCAGCTCAACACTCGAGCACACTTGGTAATAATTATTTTTATCATTGATCTTTGCACACACCACACGCGCTGAAATCGCTGCAGTCACTTCAATCTGGGCCGTGTTCACATTCAGCTGACTGCACAAGCTTTTATTGTTGTCAGCTGTCTCCACCTCCAGTATCTTCACGCTCGAGCTTTCACGCTCTAATGCACACGCTGCAAGAAACTGTTAACATTCAATTACAGCTCATCTTGTTTCCGTGCTGGAGCGCACAGCTTATTTAAAGATTTAATGTCTCAAGATTAATAATAGTTGACATCGACAAATTGTGAGTTTTGATAAGAAGCTCTGCTTTTAGTTCAGCTGTAGGCAACAGCAGTTGAAAATCAATCATTTAGTTCCCTTGACGCATGGCTGCACAATATAATTGGCACACTCGCGCTCCTTAAGTAGGCAAACTTTAAATCTTCGTCTTAAAATCAATCAAAACAGTCACATATAAAAATATGAATTTTGAAGATAACGTGAATTACTCACGACCGGAACAGACATGATCCAGACTTTAACTTGACATCAATAACATCTCGCACACATCCGACAGTAAATAGAAAGATGTAGGTGAAAGGGTTTCTTTAGGCCACACGAAATCCACCTTTCTCCTTGATGTCGATGCGATGATACGTTTCCTGATCTGCCACAATTATCTTCATGCAAAACAGTTGATGGACAGAATGCCGAACAATGTCATACATTCACCCCAGTACAGAGATCTGGGCCTAAACCCATTGTTTTTTGGCACTCCACACCACCCCAGCTCAGACATAACCATATGCAAATCAGCCTTGACCCTGTGCCTCATGGGAACAGTCCAGCCCGAACTGTCAAGCCATGTCTTTCCTGGACCGGAATCAAGCATCCTAGGACCGGTTTCTGGCTATCAGCCGTCTTCAGCCAGGATAGCTTGACTCCAGTGGTGTGGAGAGCATGGGACTCACGTCTGAGCATACCCATCCCACTTGGGGTGACAAAATGCAAAACAACAGTTGGACAGAATGTCGAACAATGTCATACATTCACCCCAGTACAGAGATCTGGGCATCAGCGCTCCAGGCTAGTCAGTGGGTGATGGTAACAATCCAATTAACCTCGTCTGACTCCTGTATGAAACATAACACTGGCGACGATTATGTATTTATTAGATAAAAATACAGTAAACCATTAAGTAAAAGAGCCTGGGCAAACTGACTCAAAATGGAATGGGAGTCATGTAGAATCCTGACCCATGGTGCCGCTAGTCACCATTGGCTAGGATGCCACACCGTACAAACTGGAATGAAAAATAATTTGGAGAAAAAAAGAAAATGACCAGTTCAAAGATCTGATACCAATTAAAAATCAATTTTTGCTTCAATGTCGAATTGCGGATTTTTAATTTCCAACTTGATTTCTTGTGTGGTACTGCTAAACCCAAGTTCTAGATCCCACCCCTAAACACTAATGTGAGAAAGTGGATTAGTTGGGGTGGATGGCAGTGCATCACATGTAATAATGCCTCATTTTGTTAGGTCCAATCAATGTTTCAGGACTTTAAACCAGAGCTCAACCCCTGGTAGCTATGGCAAATAAAGCGGACAAGCTTAACTTAAGAAAATGTATAACGCATTTTAACTGCCAAACCAGTTGAAAAGTTAAAAACACAACTCAATAAACATCTCGCTCCACTTTATAAAAGAGCATAATTTAATGAACAGAAGGACAAAAAGTGACAAAGCCTACAAGGGGAACTGGAGACATTATTTTTTTTATTTACAAGTAGCTCTCAAAAGTGTAAAGAGCCAACAGTGGTCACCTGGTTGTGCTTGACTGGGACCTAGGTGCTGACCACGATGGATAGTGGGTTTGATACAGAAAACCAGGTTTGTCCCATTGAGAAATTTACCTTTGACTCAGTCCCTAATATAGAAGTCAAAAACCCTCAATGTGGTAAAGCTGCAACCCATAGCAGAATAGGGCTCTAGGAGGTCAGTTACCTTCTCTGCAACATCCCGCTGAAACTGATTTGCTGCAGCAGAAAAACTCCAAATGGAAGGACTGAATTATTAGCCTTGGAGTCTGCTTCTTTGTCCTGTGTATAAGTGGGAGAAGGGCCAGCCTTTCAGGTCTCATCACCGGTCTCAACAGTAAGTCCAGTCCTTCTGTCTTCCACAAGTCCATTAGTGTTCTGATGAGGGTGCCCGGGGTGCTACATTTACATTTACACCTGACACTAGCCTGTTAGTGCAGGGTGACTCCTGATACATCCCCATAAACATTCCCAGCGGTAAATCTACCCACTTTTGCAGCAGTTCCTTTGTGCTTTGTCAATAATAACTCACTGCCCATTTTCTAACTAAACCAAGATATCAGAAGCTTTCTTGCCCTGTGAAGAGCTCCTGCACCCACCCTGGAGGTATGCCCAGACAAATGAGTAACCCTTTCCTTGTGGTCACTTAAAACCAGTTAAAGGTGCACCGTCTCTCCCACTGGGATTAGTACCTACTAGACTAGATCGACAAAAGGGAGTCCTGCCCATGTGTTGGCTAACATTGGTCTGTGACAGAGGAACACAACACATTCCCGTGCCAAAGGCCTTTGTCTCTGCTCTCGGAGCAAGATGACATCAACCTTACCAGTGAATTGGGGTTATATCTGCAAAATAATGAATTTTGTAGAAGCTACCTAGTCAGAGATAACATTTTAAAATTGAATTTTGTATCCCCATGCTTTTATAAGGAACAGCCAACTACTACAGTGAAAATAGCTATAAGGGTAATGTTCACTGTGAGGGCATGATTAGCATTAACGTTTTACCCTTGCCTTACTTTTAAGTATCCTACACCCTGCCTTATAGGCAGTAAGGCTTACTTTGACAATTAATATTTAAACAGAGTGTTTAGGCCTGTCAAAGATGTGATATTGTCAATTCAAATTAGCAGTTTGTAAAATTGCACAGACTGCATACAGTAGTAGGCCTGCTGTCATGTTTGCACTGTCACTGTAGTGGGTGGCACAGTGGGTGCTGCAGTCTACTTTTGACATTTAACTCCCATGTCATGGGACACTTTGTACAGTATGCTGGGGACATTTAAGGAAATTAAATATGCCAACTATGAAGTTTTCGGAGTAATAACACACGCACCAGGACTTAAGAGTCACAGTGAAGTCAAAAAGCAGAAAAAAAACAGCCCTATCAGTCCAAAAAATGTAAATGATAATGCAAAAAGAGGTATTTAACTTTGCCAATTTTTTAGGGATATGTACAGACTTCATGGTGGAGTGGTTGGTACTAAAGCAAATTTGCACGGTTTGTCTAACAGGCAGCATTCCGGACTAAACTACCCATATTTCTATATCCGATCTTTCCAAACCCTCACAAGGAAGTTCAACTGGCTAATGTATTTACTAAATTCTCAGTAACAGAATGTAGCTGATTGTTAGGTCTTGACATTTTATAACAGACATTCCATTAGGCTCGCCCCCATTTCTCAACTGCTCCTCTTTCTTGGACCCTTAACTACAAAATCCCTGCCAGCAAAAGCATTCCCATCAACCCCCCTCAAAGGATGAATTGGGTACTCCGCTCTTCCAAGCAACAAAAACCCTTGAGGGAGGTCAATCTTTGATCTGAGGAGGGTGAACAAATCATTTTGAACACTTTTAGGATGGAGACTCATCAGGGGAACATCTCACTATACCAAGGAATTTCTTAACAGCTACAAACATGCACATTGCCTACTTTCATGTCTCTGTTCTGTCATCAGTTTAACGGTTTTGAGCTTTATGGTGCCCACTTTGAATCTCAGGTTTTTCAATCTAGGGTTGTATATCAAGTGTCTGGCTCACAGTTTTTTGGGTAGTTTAAAAGGATCATTTAGCAAGCTTCACTTTACCATGGAAAGGACAAGAAATAAAAGGTTTATCAAAACAATATTAACTGTGGCTTTGGAATTTCATACCAAGACTATCTCCAACACGGTTCTCAAAACTTGCTATTAAACTATTGCCGGCCTTCTCATGGAAGGGTATTGATGCTTTAACCTACATCAGAGTGGTTGGCCCTTGTTCTATGTCGAGGCCTACAAGTCATGCAGAAGGACTGCAAGGCTCTGCAGGATCATAGATCAAATCTTAACACCCCATAGGTTCACTCTAGCTAACCGTTCATCCACTTTCTTACCGCAACTGGCAAAGGTGTCCACAGATATGGAGAACTCTGGCATAACTATGAGCTCTTCTCCAAGAAGAAAATTGTCTCATCTCACATGGTTTAGGATTCAAGGAGGCATGGCCACTTTTGTCGATTGGGATCACCACCACCTGAAAGTGTGATATTGTCCAGATCAATAGACCCAATACTCACAAGACTACCAAAATTATTGCTTAGTAGGAGAACCTATGCCTAGGTGAGGACCGACTACTTTCAGAACTACTGACAGAAAGCAACAATGCCAGCTCTAGGCAGTAACATTCTCAATAAATATGGCTTTAAAAAGAGGGTGGAGGGGGGAATACTGGGAGAGGTGCTCCAACTGAAGTTTTTCTGAGGCTTTCCTTGCATTTACAGACATTCTGGTTGGTTGTGCAGTTCAATTGAGGCCCAAAAACATTGTAGCCAAACCGAATGTCAACAAAGAGGCACTGAGTCAGGGGCTCTCACACAGGTCGCTCATTGGCTCAGTGTGTAGGCAGTTGTTTTTGCAAAAGGGCAGCTTTATCTCAGGGCTGGCAAATGTTAAACGAGTCAGGAAATCACTCACAACCAGCGTCAACCTTCAGATTCTACATTTTGGCTCTCCAGAGAAGTACTGAATCACAGACATAAGCAACTATCATCTCCTCTTCCTTCCTGACTCCGGTCTGTTTGTAGAACCCACCCACTGGCAAATGTATGTTTTTGCAAGGTTGACATGGCAGTTAAAAATGAGATACCTTTTTGTGGCTATTCATGCGGGTGGCACAATCAGTGCTGCAGGTCCACTAGTAGCATTTGATTTACAGCACCTGGCACACTCAGCGCACTTTAATAGGGGCTTACCAGTAAATCAAATATGCTGATCAGGGAGAACCAATTGTAATCACAATTTACACAGGGAGCACTTACACTTTGACAATAATCAGAAGTGGGAAAGTGTCCAAAGCATTTAAGCCAGCAAAAACTAAATCCAGCATACCATCAAAAATACAGGAAGTAGAGGCAAAAAGTCAGTGGAAACCACCCCAAACATGTCAAGTCAAACAGGCAGCAATTCTGGTAGCTAAAGAAAAGGTCAAGGTTCCACTCCGTCCCTCTGTCACAAGTCAATCCATCACCTGAAAGAGGGGTCATGGGTTGAAGCTAAAAGGATTTCCCCACTTAGTATTTGATATCCAGTCACAAACCATAAGTTTGTGTCTCAAAACAATCTCCAGATTAAACGTGGAGGTTCAACCTTTGAGGGTATGGCTAGTGGCCGTTTTTCTGTAATTTGTTTACTAAACATTAAATGTGCCTTATTCATAGATACATTCTTAGCTCTTTTCATAATGTCCTCATAGACGTGGACTGTGATGGTAAATGAGGGCCAAACGTTTATGCTATCAGAGAATATAGGTAATCATATTTTCGCAAAGTTCTACACTGCACCATTGCAGTCCTGCTTTCTGTACACTTATCAGGAAGATGTGATGCAATCTTTATATGCTGTTTTCTTGTTTATTTCAGGCCTCCAAATACAGGGATAACCCGATTATATCCCTCAGTGGGGTAGATAAGGAGAAACAGCAGTTGTGAAATAAGTTTCACAACAAGGGTAATAACAAGGTGCTGCCGTGAGTGGCTCATCCATGTATATAAGGGCTGGGAGATTAAGTGTAAAACTCATTGTAGTCAGGATTATAGTTAAGTAATTTAGCATCAACATTCATTTGATCTGGGCCTACTTATGCTGTACTTTATAAGAATAAGCAGCAGCAATAAGTAAAATTCAAAGAGCGCGGTTAGAATGACCTGAAAACCCATTTCTCCACTTTGTTTAGCAACCAAAGAGCTTATGACATTCTGAAAAATATTAATAATGCAAAGATTTTCCAGGGCTTGAGGTTTTAATATGTTGTCATGGTTAGTTAATTTGTTTTCATGGATGCACGTAGGCAGTTAAACTAATCTAGCACTAAGAATCTTTTAATGCATCAAGAGCCATTACGCCATCAAAAGATGCTTTTATTAGCAGTTCTACTTTCGTGTTTTAAAGTCAATTACTTTTACTTCAATTTCAAAGAACCAAATGTAGGCTACCTCCCAAACCCAAGTACACCCACTGATGTATAAAGAACCTCAAACGCCTCATCAAATGTTCATTTTCAAATATAAAGTTGTCCTATTATCTATTTTGAAGGAAATAAGCCTTTTGTATACGTCTGAAAAAGCTCAAACACTATTCGAAAACTTACTAACCATTTAACAGGCTGCCGCTTAAGCTGGAAATGGACAAAGGTTACGTGGAAAGGGTCTGTTTAAACAAAGCCAATGCGTACACACATTTTCAAACGAAGCACAGCATAGGTTATGCATTATTTTAATGCTTGCATATGTTCTTAACCTATTTCTCATTCATTATTACTCCAACTCTTGCCTAGCAGATGTTCGTATCTCCACCTACAATAACAAAGTTTGTGAAAATATAGGTAATGAATATGGTGTAAAACAGGAGGACCCTATTTTGGAGACAATACATATTTAAAGGGATGCTTTGAAATTGGTTCTCTACAGATTCAACACTAGACATGCTCATATAAATTTAATAACCTTCTTAGAAAACCCAAAATGTTCGTTTTAAACTTACTCTTCTGTTGATGTGGTCAGCAGAAGATATTGTATCTCAAACGTAAACAATGGCAGATTTCCAGGCCCAAAAGCCTTGGAATTTTACTTTTTAGAAGACAGCTCAGTCACTTGTGAAATAATAACGAGCTGCCATTCGTATGTTGTACGAATTTGTGTGATCAAGAACATGCCAAGCATGTGGCTTCCGAAAGGCATTCAGTTTGGTTCCTTAACAGAGAGGTGTCCGTTTTTGAGTTTTACAAAGTAGTAACCAGTGGGTGAGTATTTTTAAATGAAAATTAGAAGCAGCATGTGCTTTGTCCTAAGGACAACTTCTTTCTATCGAGCTCCGTTTTACCCCTTTCAAAGGAAACCAAAGAGATGTGATTGCGATCAATTCTAAATGAAAACAAGCTTCCTGTAACAGTGGGTTGGAGTTTCACTCTTTTGAACTCGAAATTGTAAACACTGAAATTCCAAAGAATTATCTGGACTGTTGGTCCCAACCACTAGATGGGAGAGCATAGGAACATGTATCCATCAGATTCCCTTTATGGGAAAATAATTTAGAACCCAGAGTCTTATGGAGGAGCATGACGCTTATCTGAGTTAAACACCTACAACAGATAAGGAATACAAACTAGCAAATAACAAGCTAACACTAACGTGAGGGTGTGTAGTAGCACTGTATAAACCCATCCATGACCTGGACAATGCCCCCAATACTGGTCAGTCAATCCCATGACAGAAGATATTTGTTAAGCTAAACAAAGTGAAGGAAGACGGATGCATATGTCCATTAAAACTGAAGAGGACCGATTTCAACCATAAACCGTAAACAATGAAATGCGAAAAAACTTTTTTTATAGAGAAAAGTAACAAGAAAACAAGTCAAAGCAGTGGCAACAATTTAAGTAATTGGACTTGCAGTTAAATGTTTGTTTTGTACTTGGGGCCTTAACACTATGGGATAAGGTTACTCCATTAGTTCAAAATTATTTGCATGCGTTGAGGGACAACTGATCCATCAATTGACAATTCAGCAGAAATGTGAGTAATTCGCAATTATCATGCAATGCCAGCTAATAAACAAGTTTGGAATGTATTAGACTGCCGACATTAGCACTCCTGTTCATTAAAACATGGCAAAAGGCTATGGAGAGGAAACCTTTACAACTTAAATCAAGGAAGAGAAAAGAACATCAAACAAATCTCAGCAGCAGCATGGAGACAAGGTAAAACAAGCATGTGTAGAGGGAATAGCTCTGGCTTTAAGGGAACATGCATGGTAATAGATGAGCAACAATGGGCCTACAATGAAACCCCACAATGAATCAATATCTTGGGCTACAACAATAAGGAAGCTGAGAAAAAAGCCACAGGCTGCATGAACACGATTACAGTGCATTCTGAAATTAGATTATGAAAAGAAGTCAGAGGATACATTTTGAGTAAAGAAATTAAGACATACAGAAAAAATATCGCATAGTGGATACTTTTGACAAAGGCCAGTATTATCTTTGGATCTTAAAGAAAGCCTATATGAAAGGACACACTGGCTCATGTCGCATCTACTGTCTAATAAAAGGCCCACTTAATGGCTCCATGAACTAAACCCGACAGGAACCCAATCAGACAATGTAATCATCCTCAAAATGCCATGGTTTTGAGGAATTGACCATTCAAACAATGAGAAGCCATGAAAAACATAAAAGCCATTGCCCAAGTGTGTGTGGAGGTGAGGGGGAGAGTTAGTGATGCAAAGCCCATGCTCTCAGTACTACTTTGCATTGTCTATAAATTAGGATTTGATAACATGAGGTAAAGATATAGCTAAAGCTGCCTTTAGATATTCCTAAAGAGTTTGTAAAAGCTGCAGTAGATAAGTTAAAAATGTCCAGATGAGACCTACCCAGTGGGCAATACTTGCAAGGCACTAAACAGATGGGGCGTCAAGTTAGTGGCACACGCAGGCTTTACCACCAGCTCCCGAAGGCGTGGGTATACTAATGCGGGGCTCACTTTCCTTCATTGTTCAATCCACATGGGCGGATGACCTAGGGCGCTACATTGGTGTCATGGGACAGTGGAAGGGACGCACAGTGAACTGCATGTCTGTCTATGTCCAACCGGGACTGCAATCTCGCACATTCAAAGACCTGGGAAAAAAAAAATTCAGACGTTTGCTTCACACACTTACTAATAACCAGCTCTATGTTAGAAGATCTGTAGCACAGAATCTTTTCTAATGCGACTGGCTTTCAATGATTCCTAATGAGTTGGGAAAGAAGTGCACAGAGTGCCACTTTTAAACATTCTTACTATGAAGATACCGCTCCTGAAAAAACATTTAAAAGAAAGCAAGCCACAATGGCATGACTTTTATTCCTTGGCTCTTGATTTGTACAGTCTAATAAAAACATGTGCATTGGGTTGAGCCATTTGTTTATCACACACAGACCTCATTCTTTTACCAACAGTGACAAACATTAGATAAGAGTAACAAACTTCCACATACTTTTTTTCTCGACATTGATATTTTGGTCTAAATATGTTTCCTGTAACGTGCTACAGAAATAAGAAGGCAGCATTGATCAATTTCTAGTTCTCTGGCTGGCAACTGGTCTACAATATTTTGCAAAATGTGAATTATGTGCTGCTTTGTCTTGGCATTCCTCCAAAGAAACAAGACATTCCATTGTGCATTGTATTTGTATTTTATATCTTAGGATTTTAGTTGTATTATTGGCATCATCCACTTTATGCAAAAGTAATTGAAATCCAGCTCATGGTTTTCAGAACTTGGTACAGTGAAGGAGCTGGGCAACAGAGTGCTACTTCTGCTAAAGTTAGAGAAAGGTATGAGACAGATAAGGAGGGTAGTTTTCTCGTGTATGTGGCCTAAATGAGAACTTACGTTAGCATGTATGATACAGAAACAGTAGCAGCAGTACTGTGGGGAGGGCAAACAAATTTTCTGCCACTGCAAGATGAAACAGAACAATTTATTTGTGCTAAATTAATCAAAATAATGTATTTCGAAATGTTCTTTTCTTACATTGTACCGGCATTTGCTGCTCAAAGCATTTATTAGTGCTAGGCTATCTTAATTTCTTAGGACCTTTGTTCTGTTTCTAACAAGCATCACAATATTTTAGCTACTCGTCCAGATTTCTAAAAACGTTATCTCAAATATGAATTTTGTCTGTTTTTATAAACTTTTAAAATATTTGTTCACAATTCCGTTCCTAAAAGAGGATAAATGTGACTGCAAATGCAATACATCAACAATAGTACTACCCAGGGTAGCAGAATTTCAAAAGCACCATTTCCATTCAATTCTGGAGAAGCGGGGAAAGGAACACTTTCCCGTCTGCTTTGTCAAAAAATAGCAGTATAGACAGGGCAACATTACTTACTACTAAAACAAATATTAAGATCAGTATAGTGTGCATTACATTCCACATATTTCGACTATTTGAAAGGTTATTGGACAAGTCAGACAGAACTGATGCTTCATGTGTGATCCGTCCTAAGAAAATCCCTGGATAGGTCACGTGTACTTAATACTGAACCTGCAATAAAATATTTGCATGGAGATACAGTAAAGTTGCATGCATCTCAGGCACTGATTAATGTGTCTGTGTAAAAACATTTTTGCACTGAAGCTTACATCTCCATTTTATTCAAAAGTGGTGAGGGCTTTTTGTATATGTGATAAACAGCAATAAGAAACTTATAATACATCCTTGTCATGCCTCTAATTTTTAGCAAACTGCACTGAAACAAATCTTTAAAAGGCCTCCCTTTAATTTTAGAAACCTATAAGCCAAGAAATTAAGCACTGGAGCCATGTAAAGGCATCCAATATCGTACTGACGAAGAGTAAAGTAGGAAGCGTTCCAGCCAGAGAATGAATACATGAATATCCAGTAAACACTGACAGAAAATTAGGTTGGTAAAAGTGTTGTAGACCAAACAACACCTGCTCCATTTCAGACAAACATTTACAACACAATTAACAGTGAAGCCTATATAACTTCAGTGCAAATAAGTCAAATCCCAATATGCCAGGTTAAGCCTTTGGCTTTTAGTAAACTGCTCCATATTAAGAGTCCATCTCTGGATTCAGAGGCTGCCGAGCACATGCACTATGGCTGAGAGGAGGGGCGCAATGGATGCTGAGAATGGGCAGAGTGAGAGGCTGGAGAGGAGATTGCAGGCTGCACAGGTGGTGGTGGGGGTGGAGGCTGTACTGGGGTTTGTGTGTTTGGCGATGGCGGCGGGGTGGGACGCTTGAATTTGTCCGGACTGTTGCTTCTTCGTGGTGAAGGTCTCTGCAAAAACAGAAAATGTTGGATTACGTTTTGAAACCATTTCTAAAACTATCAACACTTGTGGATGAAATTAGTAATAAAGTTAAAATCTATTTATAAAATATTGTTTGAGGGGTTTAAATGGATCTTATCAACACCCAGATTTATTCAGGATAATTCACATTCAAATGCTTAAAACTAGAAAGATGGGACGAATCGCAGTAATGTTGAAACCAAGTTTACTCTTATATGAATGAGAAATAAACCACAAATATATCATTTAAGTTTGTGTAAGTCAAAGGATATTAACCTCTGTCAAACAATGGTATCCAGAAGCCAGTAGCTTCAATTGCACCTATGACTAAAGCAGCAATTTGTCTGCTTAGCCCCCAGCAACACAAATCGTTGGCTTTCAAGTCTGAGGTGACTACTTCGCGATTTAAAAACTTTAAAAAACAATCCTAGTAAGGTGCATAAACAGCAGCATCACTTTCTACACTCAAGATGGTATTGACATAGCTACAAAGATGCAAAATACCCCAAACTTCGACTGACCACGGTGTATGGTCAACCCATATAAAGTAGAGAACACTTCCACATAGAAATACATTTTAAAAAGTTGCAATACGTTAGCAATATTCAATGTTCTGCTATTCATAGAGCACGTTCTCCAAGAACCCCAGAATATGGGTGTGGGTGTGTGTTTATTACGATTTCCTTAGTGAGCTGTTATGCAATATAGGTTAAAAAAAACTCTGTAAAAGTGTTGACTTGTTTTATTGAGAAAGCCAATATATTGTGTAGTAAGTGGTGGTATGATAATCTGATCCTGAACCTTCGGGTGATTTTGGTGCAATATAAAACTGATCCTAAAATAAAATTATGAAAAGCAGGTTTGAATGTGGAAGCGATCTGGGGTGTGTACTGGATCTATGCAACAGTAGTTTACTGGGGGTAAATTGTGACTATGGGAGGTAAACAGGCAATATACAAGAAATGCAGGCACACACTGCAGCAAAAACGAGCAAGCCAATATTAAAAGTTAGTCATCTATATCCAATACAATGGCATAACCCCACGAACCCCACGTTCCCCAACTATGTAATATGTTTTAACCCGGTTGTACACCAGCGTGGTTGCTTTTCAGCATGGTGAAAAGTTAGTGGTTTATTGAAGAGTGGAGTGTCAGATTGGAGTGGCATAGAGTGGAGTACACTGTTGTAGAGTGGAAGGTGTAGAATGTTGTAGAGTGATGTGGCAGAGTGGGGTGCTTTCAAGTGAAGTAATGTGTCAGAGCGGAGTGGAATAGAGTGTCACAAATTGAAGTAGTGTCTTCTGCTACTAAATCGTATAACATGTCTCACACATCCATGACATGATCTAGACTCACTATTGCCTAGTATCGAATGAAATTCTGATGAGTCTATTTTTGTACTTAAGCGCCATGGTACTAGAGACAACCTTATAACAAAATGCAACAGTGATCAAGCAAATGAATTTGCAAGTAATGCAATTGTGTAATACTTGGACTCTAAATAATAAATCAAGATTGTGGTGGGTGGGGCCCTGTATGATTGAAGGGAGACCCATGGCCTTGCAATAATTTAGTCTTGTTCATTATGTATAAAGCGCAACAATGAACATTTTCACGACGTCCGAAATGTGACTAAAAACTGTTACGGGAGGGTGTCTAGTCAATAATAGCAAACCTACTGTGTATTTCGGTAAGAGGACGATATTTAACTATTGAAAATTCTGAAATGCACAAAGTTGAGAATGAAAGTAAGAGCACTTGACTTGTTCCACTGGCACCACCACCGCCTTCATGTAAATCGCATAACATGTGGGAATAACGTATATTTAAGATTATCTGATTGGATGCGAAGAGCACATTTCCCCTACTATGGCCTTGCTGCACAGGCGTACAGTTTTTCAATTAATTTTTGTCAAATACCCAGCATTGTGAACTTTGCTTTTCATAATCCTGCTTCCCATTTGTGAAAAATGTCACTTTCTAAAGAACACTCTCTTGTGGTTGATAAGCCTTGCTGGAGTGTCAGCATCAAAGTGTAAAAGAACGAGAATAGGCACGGGTCATCTAGTTCTAGACCAATGGGCAAGTCGACCACAGGTTCAGAGAGACTGGTCTCAGGTGCACAAAGATGACATTCTGCTGAGTGTTGTTCCGATTTAGCTACGGTGGCAAAAGGCCATGTATGGCAAATGAGCACAATACAGCCAGTTCCAAATTTGAGCTAGTGATTGTGTTTCGCTCATTTTTGAGTCCGTGACCTATTATCAACCATCAGACTTCAACACAGAACAAAAGAGAGAAATGCAGGAAAGGGGGGAAATAAAGGAGAGGAAAAAGACGTGAAACAGCCAGAAAGGAAGGACAGAAAAATATGCAGGAGTAAGATGAGGGGCACAGAGTGTATGGTGATGGATGAAAAAGGCATGAGGTGGAACCAAGAGTGGACAGCCTAGGCATTCAGCAACCCTGACATTTGGCAGCACTGGAGGCAGGATTTTGGGGAAAAAAAATATGAGCTCAGCACTTATTCCTATATAAATTAAGAGCTGCCAATAACAGGAGCAACATCCAATCATGTCAACTTCCTTGAATAAAATAACGATCCCTTTGTGTCACTTCTCAAAAAGGCGACCTTATGAGAGGAGGACTTGGAGCACTTAATCCTTCAGGAGGTGAGGCCACTAATGACTCAATTTTGCCCTTCTGCAAAATGGTAATCTGATTGAGCCTGCATAACCCCAACAAACATGGCCACTCACGCTAACAAAGGGTCATTGCAACAACCTACATCTTAGCTCTATACTGGTGGGAAACGGCTGAACCAACCCTTCTGGATTTCTAGGCCCTGGCATAAAGAACTAGAATAGATCATGGTGGACTTTGTATGGACGAGGGGGGGGGGCGCAGACATAGGGTAGCTTTGAAATTCTTTAAGAAGCCAATCCACCTTCGATATTGGCGGACTTTGTATGGAGAGAGGGCACACACAGGGTAGCTTTGAAATTCCTTAAGAAGCCAAACAACTTTGGAAGCTTAGGATTCCCAGATATGGAACTATACTACTTAGTGCTTCAAATTCAGTGAAGAGCAAATTGGTAGAGAGGGGAGCTCACAGGAATTGGGATTCAGGAGAGACAAAGTACGTCGAGCGACAGCTGACCTTGCAGATAAGTGTGCTGTTCTCACTGCCCCCGCCAGTTCGAGTTTAGAATTTTAATAAACTCGGTTCCTCTCCTAGAGGAAGGTGCTCTATTACTTTGCAACCAAGCACTGACTCGGCAGGGTGACTTTCCCACTACTCCTGGATTTGAAGGAGGTTGGGTAAGCACCGAAAGGATCAGTGTTGTGTCCTGAAGAAAGCCGGGGTAGAATATTCTGTCAGCTGAAACAGGTCGACTGTTTTGCAGAGTGGCGGGGTTGGAGTCTCATTATAAGCTCCCCAACCCAGCATCCACAATTCTTTCGTATTAAATCTGGACAGGGTGCCCAATGTTAAAATTGCTAAAGGGACTCCCTGACATCAGTTTTACATCACTTTTTCTGCACATTTTCTCACTTGTGATCATACACTATGTTGTATTGTCTTCCCCCTCCCTATTGCTCCACCTTCAGCGTTGCTCTGCACGAGGTGTGTTAGCAGCCCTACGATGAAGCACGACACAGCTTTATTAACCTGGTGTATTCCCCTTACATTCAACTCACCACCAGGTAGATGTATTATCCCTCTTCTATTTGTGTGATTAAGATATTAGGCGGGAGGTCGAAGAGGGACGCTTATCCTTTCACCCCTCATTTTTTTGTGATTTTGATAATTCGGCAAGGGCCATCTGAAAGTGAATTTTATGCCAGAGTATTGGGGTTAGTGAGAATGACATTGCTACAACAATCACTTTGACATGCGGAAACATTGCTTTCGTAAAGCCAAACCCAAGCATTGATTGCAGAGGAGCGTAGGGTACAAAGGAAACCAGTGGTACATACATAGGACAAGAGTTTGGTTTACTCTGTTAAAAGTGTATTAGAAAAATAACTTGTTCATGCATGCTTGTTGACGAAGTGCAGCTTATGGTGCCAGTTCACAGACAGTGCACTGTCCAGACGCCCACATCCCATCCGGCTGTGCAGCTGATATGGCATAACATTTTACCAAGGCAGCATTACCAGCCTTGCTCCTGCGTTAGGCTCTAGAGTCACAAGGCGGCCATGCCTGGGATAGACATTCTAGTCATTACCTGGTTCTGTGTGCTAATGTTTTCAAATGAAGTTCTTGGTAGCACCTTTAGGCACAACTGTAAGGGGCTTGATGCTGGAGGAACACCGTACAGAGTCTAGGGGTTACCTTACGCATTGTCAACTTTGATATGGTAAACAGCCATGAAGTAAGTACAAAAGAAGGACAAAACAGGCCGCCATCCACACACAATTATGATGACAAAATTAGTTTAAAATCACGGTCTCAGGGTCTGGTGAGTGAAGAGAGCACTAGAGTGGATCCCTGCTTCAGCTCCTTGGAGACTGGCAAGTGCACATTGAGATTCGAGCTTTGGCTTCGCAGACAAACTGACAAGACGTTCCACCAAAGCAGATGGAACCAGTACTTGGACCTTGTGACACTGATAAGAGCAAAATCAGGAGGAACTGGAAATAGGATGCTACAGCCAATAGAAACTGAGGAAAAGTGGCAAGCACAGGAACCAGTGTAAAGTAAGGGGGCGGGGTGTAAGCTTCTTTTAAGATTTATATTGAATAAAACCGATTTCACACAAACAGCGCAAGCGCTGTGCAAGTGAAACCTAAAAAAGGACCTTTCTTGTAGGAGGTATTTCCCATAGGAAGGGGGAAAAAAAAGGTGATGAGGGAAAATGTAAACTCTCATAAAACTCTACGGAGTAAAATATTAAGACATTCTCACCTTCAACTAGTCCTTACCAACTCCTAATAAATAGAACTACGTGAAAAGGACATATAATTTTCACTTTGTCATTTATTTAGACAAATAAAAGCCAACAATCAATAAGCTAGGTCTGGTGGCTTAATGGACCAATGCATCCACTGAAGGGGCCCGTGTGACATCAAGGTCACAGTTCAAATCCCAGTGGGTACACTCAGCTTTCCATCCTTCTGAGGTTGATAAAATGAGTACCACTGAGTTGAGTAACAAACATCTGCAATTCGGCACCAAGTTACCCTCCTGTGTGAAAGCGTGCTCTAAAAATACGTTGTTAATAGCCTTATGTAAAACAAAAAAAAGTAATCGGGTGATTCAGTAATGTGTGGGACTCCCCCCACCCCTTCAGTACCAATAATTTGAATAAACGTTATCTTACAGAAGTTTGTCCCCCGCCGCCTAGGAGAAATTTGGGCCTGCTCCTTAAAATTGCTTAAGCTTGGAGATCTTTTAAGAAAATCGTTCATGCACAATCCTCAGTGAAGTTCAGGTGTATATAAAGAGAATTCAAACTCTCCATTCTTTCAGCCACTGAGTCAAACATTTACTCAGGAGTTTTGGATCATTGTCCTGTTGACTTTGCTTATGAATTTATTTTTGGATCTAAAGAGATTATAACATGGACATATGAATGAACAAACAGAGAGTACATTTACCTCCTATTAAGAAGTGATTCGGATTGTTTTGTCTAAAGAATCTTGGTGCATTATGTCCAAGCAAATCCACTGTGGTCTAATCTGTCCAGAAGACCGGTTACAGAAGCCTTGTTGTTCATTCAGATCCTGTTTTACAAAGCTAAGGTGTGTAGCAATATTCTTTTTGGAGAAAGAATTGTTACTTACTCTGTGTGCATCTGTTCTTGGCATGTAGTGCTGTAGATTTACATGCTTTGCATAAGTCCACTATAACGAGGCTGTGTGACTCCTCTTGGCAATACTGTGCATGGTCATCGACACCATCTTCAGATTGCTTTGCCGTGGGTAGGTGAGAATGAAAGTATGATATTTATCAGCAATGTGATGTCCATGAAGTAATATGATGAAAGTATATAAAGCGTATGACCTGTTACACAGGGCTTTTGGGGAAGAGGGTTAGTGCATGTGAATCTACAGCACTGCATGCCAAGAAAAGGTGCAAACAGGTTAGGGACTGAATTTCACTGACTAAGTGAAGTAATGGCGATTAAAAAGGAGGATTCCATGTTAAGTATTGTAATTGACGAGAGTAGAGTGGATAAAAAGAGAAGCCATGAGTCTTGTTAACACAAAGTTCAAGTTCCATGCTGGTGCAGGTGGAAGCCTAGGAGGAATGATTCTTTTAAGTTCCTCCATAAATGCTTTAATATCCGGGATTTTAAATAACAAGTGCTGTCTATTTTGCAAATATGCTGCAATAGCCTAAAGGTGTAATCGTATAGAAGTGTACGCCAACCCTGTGGTCTGTAAACGCAATAAGTAAGAGTCAGGCCAAGGCAGCAAGAAAATCTTGCACCCTAGCAGGCGTCGCTGAAGGACCCGGAGCCGTGGGGTGGCACCACCTGTACCCTCAGCCTTGTCGTGCAATGGGCAAGGGGAGGTCGAAGAGCAACAACCATTCCTCAACTTTTGGAATGGTTCAACTTCGCTGACCCAGAATGCGAAGAGTTAGATACAGAGGAACGATGATGACGGCTCCGCGACCGGTCCCTCGACCTCCCATGGGACCGGGACCTTGAGTGGCGTGGTGCAGACTGCTGGACTTCCAGCAACTTTTGGGATCACTCCCACAAAGTCTTCGGCGCCATGGTCCGGCCGCCGGGGCACGACTTGGAGTCATGGTCGCCCCCAGGCAGTAGAGACACGCGATGTGGGTCCGTTACCTGCATCATGCGGTGACCGTCCCCACAGTTCTTGAAGCCAGGCATCCCTACGACACAAGGAGTTAAAAGACTCAAAAGAATGGAGATAAAAGGCCTTGATAAAACTCAGTCAAAAAGTGACTGGGGGTACTTACTCTTCCCAGATCTGCGCTTGCTGGCGTGGAAAAAGAAAGAACTCACGTCAGCGGGCGAAGGCGTTGTCTAAGTAGCTGCCGCAACGTCATCTCGGGGACCACGAAGACAACAACAGACGTGGAGCCAAACGCCACCTTCCGACGCACAGGGGTACTGCTGACAAAACATTTCGGATCCAGTCTGACGCCTGGGGGTAATTCTAAGGTAAGGAATTTATCACTACGTGTTGCTTTCAGATAAGTGTCCTTGCTACAACCTGGCCCACACTAGACTGTTTTTTGCCTGCACATCTACACAATAGTGTTTTGTGAACGTGTGCGATGTAGTCCATGTGTCTGCTTTACAAATGTAATCTATTGGAAGGTTCCCTAAGAATGCCATAGAAGCCACTAGCTTGCGTGTGGAATGTGCTCTAGGGGGTAGGGGGAATGGATAACGTAAGCTTTGCTCTTATGTGGTGGTGAGAAAGCTACAAAAAGTTGTTTCGTTTTCCTGAAAGTTTGTCCTTTCATTGTAGTAAAGAGTAGCTTTTGATGTCAATTGTATGAAGAACAATAGTTACTTACCTGTAAACAGGTGGTTCTCCAGTATTGGTGTCTTTCATAGATTCACATGCCTGAATCATTCCCCGTCGTCGGAGTAGGAGTCTCACGGTACATAAAAAAGCAATAAAATGCCATAAAATATATAGCATATTACAGAAATACCCAACCAGGAAGTAAGTAGCCCCAGCTACAGTAGAAAAAACTTCCACTTTCGTGACTATCTAGGTCATTATGTGTTAGTCCAAATTTCAGCCAATCAGGCGACAGCACCCACCAGAATGTTCTCCCCAGAGGCTCAGGCTCTCAGATTTTCCCGCACAGGAGTGAAGTCCCATGCTATTCGAGAGAGTCTCTGGGGGAAGGCGGGCGGGTTGCATGTGAATCTATGAAAGACACCAATACTGGAGAACCACCTGTTTACAGGTAAGTAACTATTGTTCTTCTCCAGTATTAGGGGTGTCTTTCATAGATTCACATGCCTGAATCAGAATAGTAAGCAGTACTCACATTATAACGCTCGTAGACGTCAGAATATCATGTATGCATATAATTAAATATATATATCTATGTATACAGTAAAGGAGACATGCACAACAGTAATCACATGTTCTGAGCAAACGTCTAAGAGCAGAAATGAGGAGGTGGAAACAGAGGCTCACCTTATTTGAAAAGATTGCGAAGCACTGCTCTCCCCACCGAAGCATCTGCATCATCTGCCGAGTCCAGACAGTAGTGTCTAGTAAAGGTGTGCCTGCTAGACCACGTGGCAGCTCTGCAGATCTGTCGAAGCGGCACACCAGCAAAAAGGGCAGTGGAAGAGCTAACTGCCCTGGTTGAATGTGCTCTTGGCAAGGCTTGCAAGGGCCTACCAGCCTGTTGGTGACAAAGTCCAATCGTACAGGAAACCCATCTAGCAATGGTCTGTTTTGAAACAGCACAACCCCGGCGCTGCTGGCCATAGGCCACGAACAGTTGGTCTGTCTTGCGGGTGACCGAAGTTCTGGAGAGGTAAAATCGAAGGCATCTTCTAATGTCTAAAGAATGCAGTGCTTTCTCAGCCGTAGATTGTGGGTTAGGAAAGAATGTTTTAAGGACAACGGGTTCATTAAGGTGAAAGTCCAGTGGTACTTTAGGCATGTATGTGGGATTAGTGCGCAATACCACTGAGTCCGTGGTGAATTGAAGAAAAGGTGCCTTAGATGTAAATGCCTGAATATCGCTGACCCTCCTAGCAGATGTCAAAGCCAGGAGCAACGATACTTTCCATGTCAGAAATTTCAGGTCCACCTTATGAATCGGCTCAAAGGGGTGTCGCATGAGCTGGGAAAGGACGATGTTCAGATGCCATGCCGGAGGAGGTTTTCGGATTGGCGGAAACATGCGAAATAAGCCCTTGAAAAATTGTTGGATGATCCGTACAGAGAACAGAGAGTTTGATCCATCTTGGCGAAACCTAGAGATGGCTGCTAGGAAGACCTTAAGAGTAGAGTGCGCCAAACCCAGTCTGGCTAGATGCAGAAAGAAAGGAAGGATCTGTTCTGGTGTTGCTTGAATGGGATGTAAGTCATTAGCTTGGCACCATGCACAAAACCTTTTCCACTTAAGTTTGTATGTCTTGATCGTGGATGGAGCCCTGGCTTTTGCAAGCACCTCCTGACAATCTTGTGGAATATTTAGGTGTGCAAATTCCATGTGTTGAGGAGCCAAGCTGACAATTTCAGCGAGTTCGGGTCCGGATGGTATACCCTGCCTTGCTGGGTGGAAAGAAGCTGCGGAATGCGTGGTAGTGGAACAGGGTTGCATTCCGAGAGAAGGAGTAGTTCGGGGAACCAGTATTGTCTGGGCCATCGAGGAGCAATTAGGATCAACCGGCATGGCTGTTTCTTCATTTTCCTGATAACTTTCGGGATCAGAGGTATCGGTGGAAAGGCGTACGCGAAGATTTGATTCCAGTTCAGCGAAAGGGCATCCCCGCACGAGTCCTTGTGGGGAACCCAGCTTGCAAAGAATGGGCATTTCCGGTTCTGGAAGGTTGCAAACAAGTCCAAGTCCGGATGCCCCCACATCTGAAAGATGCGACGCAGAGATGGGAGATGGAGTTCCCACTCGTGAGTGCAGCCCCCGGACCTGCTGAGAGAGTCCGCCAATACATTTGCGATCCCCGGAACGTGGATCGCTGACAGATGAATATCGTGAGTCAAGGCCCAACTCCATATTTCTTGCGCTTGTTGAGATAGTCGGACTGATCTGGTCCCGCCCTGTTTGTTTAGATAATACATGCAGGTGGTGTTGTCTGTCCGTATCAAGACTGTGGCACCTTGCAGAGTCGCTTGAAAGGACTTCAGGGCTAAAAATATGGCGTGTAACTCTAACCGGTTGATGTGCCATTTCATTTGGACCTGGTTCCACTTCCCGCTGACCGTCATGCCTTGGAGGTGTGCACCCCAGCCTGTCATGGATGCATCGGTCGTCACTATGAACCTGGGAACTTCCGTTAGCATGGAGCATCCCACTTGTAGGTTGGATCGGTGGGTCCACCATGCGATTGCTTGTCGCATGCGAGGTGTAATGTGGAGGATATCTTCGAAAGATCCTGTGGCTTGGATCCATTGGCGGCTGAGTTCCTCCTGTAAGGGTCTCATCCGAAGACAGCAGTTGGGAGTGAGCAGAATGCAGGAAGAAAGCATTCCGAGGAATGACTTGAATATGCGTACTGAAACGCACTTTCTTAGTGACAATGTCATCGCGAATCTTTGGATTTTGACTTGTCTTTCTTCTGAAATGAATACTAGGGCAAGGTTGGTGTCCAGTGTCGCTCCTAAGAAGTCCTTTCTCGTTGTAGGTGTGAGGCGAGACTTCTCGAAGTTGATTGAGAAACCCAGGTTCTGCATTACCGACAAAGTTTTTTGGACGTGATCTTGAGCCGTGTCGAAAGAACTGGCCTTGATAAGGCAGTCGTCCAGGTATGGATAAATTTGGATCGATTGCAACCGAAGATGGGCCGCCACTGGGGCCAGCATCTTCGTAAACACTCTGGGGGCTGAACGCAGGCCAAATGGGAGGACCTTGAACTGGAAGTCCCTGCCAGCCACTCTGAACCTGAGAAACTTCCGATGCCGTGGGAAAATCGGTACGTGGAAGTATGCATCTTGAAGGTCGAGTGTTGCCAAAAACTCTCCCGTCGAAAGAAATTGGAGGATCTCCTGAAGTGTTAGCATCCTGAATGTGAGTTTCTTCAGAAACTTGTTTAATGCTCGCAAGTCGAGGATGGGGCGCCACTCTCCTGACTTTTTGCGAACAAGGAAAAACCTTGAATAAAAGCCTCGTCCCCTCTGATGATGAGGCACTCTTTCGATTGCCCCTTTCCGGATCATGGTGTTGATCTGGACGAATAGCTCCTTGAGGTGCGCTGGATCGGGTCCTTTTGGGGGGCAATTTGGGGGGATTTTTACGAATTCTAAAATGTGTCCTCTGGCTACTACATCCAGGACCCATTTGTCTGTAGTAATTTCGGACCAATTTAAGTAATGCTGGGATATTTGACCTCCAATTTGGTTCGGGTTGGCACAGAGTGATGGCAGGATGCGTTCCTCATTTCTTGTTGTCTCTTCCTCGATAATTAGATTTTCCTCGAGGTTGAGAGTAATTTCCTCTCTTCTGTCCATAGGTTTGTTGCCGGTAAGGCTGAAATCTTTGGTTTCCCTGGGTGGAGGAATAAGAGCGTTGTTGGGCGTATCCTCCTCTATTATTGAAATTGCCCCTTCCTCTTGTGCCACGAAAGGAAGATTTCCGGTACTGAAGGGTACCCAGTGAACGCGCTGTTTCCGTGTCTTTCTTTATTGCCTCCAGGGCCTCATCAACATGCTTGCCGAATAGTGACTCTCCATCAAAAGGCATGTCAATGATTCTGTTTTGAACCTCCTGCCTAAAGGAGGTTGCTCGTAACCATCCTTGCCGTCTTAAAACAGTTGCACCCGCAAGCTGTCGAAAGGCAGTGGCAGCAACGTCCACAGCAGCGTCAATCATCTCCGAGGAGACACACTCTCCTTCCTGAAGGATTTTCTTGGCCTCAGTGCGATCAGGCTCGGGGAGCTTGTTTACGTACGGTGAGATGTCTGACCACATCTGTCTATCATATCTCCCTAAAATGGCGAGGGAGTTTGCGGCTCTGATGGTTGTGGCTGCAATGGTAGAAACCTTCTTGCCAATGGAATCAAGGCGTCTCCCATCCTTGTCTGGAGGGACAGAGACCTGAGACGTAGGGTTGGAAGATCTCTTCTGCGCCGCCTGCGCCACCACAGAATCGGCTTTAGCTTGCCCGACAAGGCATGCTGGAGAAGTAGCAGGCGCCCTATATTTTTTATCTACTCGAGGGAGCACTGCTGGTAAGGAATTCGGCTTGGCCATGATCTTAAGGCCCTCCTTCCAGATGAAATCTATAATTGGAATGGTCCAACTCTGCTTGTGAGGGGTAGATTTAAAATCATACAAAAAGCAGTCTTCTTGCTTAGCTTCCATGGTTATTAGAAACCTCCTAGTCGCTCTTTCCATGATCCTGTGAAATGAGGCAATGTCCACGGGTGGTGACTCAGAAGCAGTAGGCTCCGCCGGAGAGGGTGTGTTCGCATTGTAATCCTCATACTCCGACGATTCAGAGGCTTCATTCAGCTCTCCTTCTTGATCATCCTGTTCCGAAAGCTCCTCTTCTCGTGGCTGAGGAGATGAAATCGGTGACGTATGCAACGTTGAGCGACTGTCCTCCAACGCATTAGAAGCCCTTGGTCTTGTACGCGGAGAGAGGGAAGGCCTTCCCTGCGGCAAAGGTGTAGACATCACTGAGTCACCAGACTCAGAAGGCGGGAAACGTCTATAATAGTCACTGAGCATGTACTGTAAGTTGCGGAATAGCTCCTCAGGCAGTTGCCTATCAGTGTCAGGTCCTTCAGCACGCGGAGCAGGCTGAACGTCCTCCATGTCATCCTCAACATCCTCCTGAACTTTAATATGGAGTTCGGATGGACTTCTAGCTGGCCCAAAGTTTTCGCCCTCATAGTATTCTTCTTCATCGGAATCCAAGAGCTTGTCAGGCACCACGATGGTAGTAGAAATAGAGTCCACAGTAGCTCTCTTCTTTAATAAAGTAGCCGTGGTCGCAGGAGATGGCAATGGAATCCCTGCTGTTTGTGCGGACCAAACCTGCAAAGTAGTGCAGCTTGAAAGAGGCGGCGTGAACGGGACGCCTGTATGCTGTTGACAGTGCTGTCCCGCCGACGGAATCGTCGTCGACGGGGTCGTCGACGGGGTCGTAGACAGTAGCTTTGTCGACGAGTGCCTTGCCGTCGACGATGATCTTTTCGTCGACGAGGTCGTCGACGGTGGTGTCGTCGTCGAGGCCGTCGACGGTAGTGTCGTCGTCGAGGCCGTCGACGGTGGTTTCGTCGTCGAGGCCGTCGACGGTAGCTTCGTCGTCGAGGCCGTCGATGGTATCTTCGTCGTCGAGGCCGTCGACGGTGGTTTCGTCGTTGAGGCCGTCGACGGTAGTGACGTCGTCGAAGGTGGCTTTGCTGTCGACGATGATCTTTTCGTCGACGAGGTCGTCGCCGGTGGTGTCGTCGTCGAGGCCGTCGACTGAAGTGTCGTCGCCGGGGCCGTCGACGGTGGTTTTGTTGTCGTCGACGATGGCAATTTCTTAGATGAAGAGGACAAAATCGCCGGCGGCACCTTGGCCATCGTCGTCGGGGCAACTGTCGACGACGAGATAGGCCTAATCTGGACATGAACCAGTGTGGGCGAAGAAGCTGAAGACATGACAAGTGTAGGCTTCGGTGAGGAGAAAGTCATAGTGCAGGTGGTAGAAGTGGCCACATGAGAAGAAACACAGTCCTTCCTTGACGTTGAAATTGTCAATAATGGCAACTGAGGAGGCACAGATTTAGAAGATTTCTTAGGCACTGCCTTAGTCCCAGACTTCTTAGAGGGCGTAGAATCCCCTTTGGAAAGTGGGATAACTTTACTTGAAGAACTAGGCCCAGGAGCATCCAGGGAAGATTTAGACTTCTTAACCCCCTTCGCCCTCAGAGATGAAACATCAGTTTCAGCCTTCCTCTTAGTTGATAGAAATGAAGAGCCGGAACCCAAACTTCCTACCTCAGAGATAGGGTCATCCTTGTTCCTTAGTCTATTGAGCCACAATAGAAGGCGCCCTTCTCTATCCTTGATGGTCTTGGAGGGGAAAGTCCGGCAGATCTTGCACTCCTTCACCACATGATCCGGATAAAGACAATACAAACACTTCTTGTGGGGGTCCTCCTTGAAAAGTCTTGACTTCCCACAAGAGTCACAGGCTCTAAACAGGGATTTAGATGAAGACATCTGGGAAAGTTGAAGAATTTAGAGATATAGAAGAAAAAACTGAGCAGAGCTCAGGGAGACTCCCTTCACACAACGTGCGGTAGAAAATCTGAGAGCCTGAGCCTCTGGGGAGAACATTCTGGTGGGTGCTGTCGCCTGATTGGCTGAAATTTGGACTAACACATAATGACCTAGATAGTCACGAAAGTGGAAGTTTTTTCTACTGTAGCTGGGGCTACTTACTTCCTGGTTGGGTATTTCTGTAATATGCTATATATTTTATGGCATTTTATTGCTTTTTTATGTACCGTGAGACTCCTACTCCGACGACGGGGAATGATTCAGGCATGTGAATCTATGAAAGACACCCCTAATACTGGAGAAGAGCCCGTTCTGCTACTGAGTCTGGTTGAGGAAAAAAGACTGGCAGCTCAACATACTGGTTAAGGTGGAAAGCAGAAACGACTTTTGGTAAGAATTTAGGGTTTGTCCTAAGAACCACTTTGTTGTGATGTATTTGCAAAAATGGTTCTTGTATGGTTAATGCTTTGAGTTCACCAACTCTTCTGAGAGATGTGATCGCCACAAGGAAAGCTACTTTCCATGTGAGAAATTGTAACTCACATTTATGCCTGGTAAGGGAATGTTTAGATTCCAGACTGGAGAGGGTGGAACTCTGAGAGGAATAATCCTTTTAAGGCCTTCCATAAATGCTTTGATGGCAGGTACCTTAAACAATGACAAGTGTTGTCTGTTTTGTAGGTAAGCGGCTATGGCAGCAAGATGTAATCGTATAGATGTGAATGTCAGATTTTATCTTTGTAAATGCAAGAGATAACAAATAACGTTTTGAATTGAAGCATCTAGTGGATCGATTATGTTATTACAGTAGATAATTAATCTTTTCCATTTAGCTGCATAGCATGCTCTAGAGGTAGGACATCTAGCCTCCTTAATGATCTTCATACAGTCTGGCGGGAGATTGAGGTAACCAAACTAAGACTTCAGGAGCCAGATCACTAGGTTAAGTTGAGCTGGATTTGGAAGCCTTATTTCTCCATGGTTCTGTGTGAGAAGCTTCAGAAAAAGGGGCAACCTTTGATGTGGAACTACTGAGAGTTCCAGCAGGGTTGTTAACCATGGTTGCCGGGCCCACGCTGGAGCAACTGTTTGAGCTTGTGCACCAGTAATGGAATGAGCGGGAGAGGCAGAAAAGCGTCCGCAAATCTGCCTGACTAGTTCATCCATATCGCATTGCCTTTGGGCAATGGGTGTGGATACCAAGAGGCGAAGCTCGGGCATTTTGTGTTTAAATGTGTGGCGAACAGATCTATGTCTGGGTGACCCCACATCTGAAAAAAATAGATTAAGAACTTGCGAATTAAGTTCCCATTCGTGGATCTGCTGTCTGACGACTGATCAGATCCGCAATCTGATTGTGTACCCCTGGGATATGGTCTAAGAGGTATCTTTTTGGAGGATTGGCCCATCTCCATGTGCTTTGAGCTAGGTGTGATGCCCCCCCCGTTTTTGTACATAGTACATTGCTGTCATTGTCATTTGCCTATGAGATGTATTTGGAATAATTTTAATGCGAGGAAAATCGCCAGTAATTTCAGGTGATTGATGTGGAGCAGTTTCTGTTGAGGGGTCCACATGCCCTGATTGGTATAGTTCAAGAGATGAGCTCCCCGGCCGATGAGCAATGTGTCTGCTGTTAGCACAATCTGCGGGACCGGGTCTAGGAATGGCCGCCCTTTGGATAGGTTTTGTGTGTTCCACCACTACAGAGAGCGATGTGTGCGGCTGTCCACCAACACCAGATCTGTAAGCGGACCACTGATATGCTAAACATTCCTGTAATAGATGCATTTGGAGTCTTGCGTAAGGTACAATGAAAATGCAAGAGGCCATCATCCCTATTACCTGCATGAACACTCGAGCTGTTAGTGAGTGTTGAGGTTGAAACTTTGTTATGAGAGCTTGCAAGCTGGCTATCCTGACTGGACTAGGTATGCAAGGGCTTTTGAAGTATCTATTGTGGCACCTAGATACTGTTGTGTGTAGGACGGTTGAAGATGTGACTTAGTGAGGTTTATTGTGAATCGTGCAGCAACTGGATTGTTTTCTGTGTGTGGTGCACACAATCGCTGCATGACTCAGCTTTTATGAGCCAGTTGTCGAGGTAAGGAAACACATGAGTTGCCTTCGCAAGTGAGATGCTACTCTCTGGGTGCTGTAGTCACTCTGAAAGGGAGGAGGCTGAATTGGTAGTGCTGACCGTCCAGTAGAAACCATAGATATTTCCTGTGAGCAGGGTGAATAGGAATGACACAGTAGGTGTCCTTGAGATCTAGAGTGGCAAGGAAATCGCCTTGTTGGAGCAGTGGGAGGACCTGTTGGAGAGTGACCATGTGAAATTGGTTGTATTGTATGTGCAGCTTTAACAGTCTGAGGTCTAATATTGGCCTGAGAGTGCCGTCCTTTTTTTGGGATGAAGAAGTAGAGGGAGTAAATACCTGTACCTTGATGATGTAGGGGAACCGGTTCTATTGAATGCTTTTGCAAGAGAGAATCTCTTGTTTTTGAAGCGTTGGATGTTCTGTGGACATCAGACGTTGTTTGGGAGGTATGTGGTGGTGGAGGGGGGGGGGGGGGGGGGGGCGGTGGTAGAGGTGAGTTCCAGGCAAAAACCATACTGCATAATCTGTCTCACCCACCTGTCTGTGGTCTGTGGTGATGAAATTCCAGACAGGTAGGAACTGTGATAGTCTTCCCCCGACCGGAGTGGAACGGTCTGGGGGAGTGGAAGGAAGTCATTGTTTTGTGATAGGGGAGGTGAGAATGTTACTGCGGCCTCATCCTTTATTTCCTCTGTAACCCCCTCTAAATATTTATTTATTTTATAGCACTTGTAAGGCGCACAGCTACCCACAAAAGGTTTCCCGGCGCCGGACCAGCAAGACACAAAATACCACTGGAGAGAGAACAGTCAAAGCATTTATTTGTTGAACAGCCACGTTTTTACGCTTTTTCTGAAATTCATATAGCTTTCCTCCTCTAAAATGGCGGGAAAGAAGAAGTTTGAGTGGGGTTTTTGTAGGAAGAAGTGTTGTCGGTCCCAATGGTTTTGGAGGCAGCCCTATAAAAGGAGCAAAGAAAGGAACCTCTCGTTGTTGGTGACTTTAACACCTTCGCTGCTAGGTGTTTTCCCCTCCTGTGCTGAAGAATGCAGGATGCCAGTGTTTCATGACGAGCTCAGCTCGTCATCAGCACAGCTCAACCGTGCATCATGACGAGCTGAGCTCGTCATGAGCATGGAAAGGGTTAAGGCCCCCATGGACTTCGCTGTGTCAGTGTCTTTTTTTCATCTTAGCTAAGGATGGGTCTACTGTAGGTCCAAACAAGTGTTCTTGATCAAAAGGCTGATAAAGAATTTGAGACTGCACCTCCTGCTTAAAACCAGATAAGCTTAGCCATGCGTGCCTGCGCAGTAAAATGCTTGTATTAACAGCACGAGATGCCGTGTACGCTGCATCAAGAGCACATTTGATAGAGGCGGTTGTAATTCGCTTTCCCTCTTGTATGAGGTGGTTAGCCTTAACCCTATATTGTTCTGGAACATATTGCATGAGTGTCTCGCTCATCATAATGCGCTCTATCATACCTGGCCAGCAAAGCTTGGGCGTTGGCAATGCACCAGTATATTGACACCTGTGACACAACCAGTTTACCAGATGCGTCCAATAATTTCGATTCTTTATCTGGAGAAGCATCACCGGTTTGGAAATTTGCCAGTTTACAGGCATTTGACACTACTAGAGAATCTAGAGGGAGGTACCCTTTGATGTAAGTTGGATCATTTGGAGCTGGTTTATATTTATCAACCCTGGGGTTGAGAACTCTAGCCCTGACAGGGTCTTTAAACACATCAGAGGCATGTTTAATCATACCTTTTAACATAGGTAAAGTATTTGTTGACTTTTGTGATTGTGCAAAAGTCTTGAATAAAAAAATCTTCCCTCAAAGGGTCCGAGTGTAATTCTACCCCATGATATTTGGCTGCTCTATTTATGAGTTGCGCAAAACCTATGTTGTCATCTGGACGGGATGGTTTAGATGGATAGGATTCTGTCTCAAGTATATCTGGGATACTATTATAATCGTTCCAAGGGTCAGGTGGTGGGATGCTGTGGATATCATAATCATCATCTCCTTGTGGGTCTCCATTCCAAAGTCATCCTCATCATTTTGTGGTGCAGTTAAAGCAGGAAGCAGTGGAGAGTATGCTGGAGAAAGTGGTATAGGAGGGGGAGAGGAGTGTCTGAAAAGTTAACTTGCTAGGTCTTTCTTCTTTAAGGGTATCTCGGGTGCCTCTGAGGTGTCCAATTTCCTCTTTCTAGGTGGTATTGTGATGACATGACCGGTAACAGGGTCAATGTGTAGAGTTTTTTGTTTCGGATCCGAGGGAGCTGGTTGAAACAGTTCTTTTGAGCTATTGTATTTTTTTGGAACCAATGACTTTGGTTCAGAGTATTGATTTGGTTTAGGGCAGCTCTGTAGCTTTGGGAGGGGTCTTGGTTTCCTTATGCTTTGGTGGAGTTTGAGTTCGAAATCTTTTTTTGGCTCCGAAGATTTATGGACTTTTTTCAGTTCCGAGGGCTTGTCCTCTGTGTTTCGGTGCAGACGCGCCTTGCGTCTAAGCAGTCTTCGGTGTCAATATAACAGGGTGTGACACGGTCTCTGGTTTAGTCTTTGGTTTCAGTGCCGAAGATGTTTTTTCGGTACCGCTATGTGGCTGGCTCAATCCAGAGCCGCCAGAAGGCTTATCTCTGGACTTCGGAGACGGGCCCGAGGGCGGGGCATCTGACGTATCGCGGTGTCAACCTGAGCGCAAAGGTGTCACCGGAGCCTTATATTTAGTTTTGATGGGGCAGAGGTCTTTATCTGGGTACTCACAATCCGTTCACCTGGAGTGACCAGCTGATCCTCGGCATCTGATTAGTCCGCCTCGGAGACTCTGATGTCTTCATCCTCCGGTTCCTGTTCTTCTGGAACATCGGGCCTGCATCGAAGATGTCGTCCGTCACGGAGGTAGTTGATCGAGAAATTAAATGACGTCGAGCCCGGCTAGCAAGTATGGTTTTCTTTGATCTGAAGGACGCATAGGCCTGGCCGTCTTTGTCCTCATGTTCTGGAGAGAGGCAAAGGTTACAGACCTTGTGGAGATCAGTATGTGGGAATTTGGCACCACACGGGGGGCATTTTTTAAATGGAGTGCTTTCCATTGACTACAGGGCCTGATGGTGCAGATAGGCCCAACGGCCCGTGTTGATGACCGGAATCGAAGTTCTTGACATTTGTGGATGCGCGCCAAAGGGGAATGCGATTGAAATAATACCATTGAGCAGGGAGGAATTGCATGTCGAGGGGGATCGAGTACAGCACCGACCCAGAGCCCAGCAAATTACATCCGAACCCGATGGCGGAAAAAAACTATCGGAGGATGAAGTCGATGCCCTTGCGCACTATCGTCCTAAGGGGGAGACATGTATCTTGTGACTGCAAATAACTTTTTCCAATACAACAACAAAGTGCAAACATCCGAGCCCAACACCAGATAGCGATCTATGCACATGTATATATTATGCAGCTCATATGCCTCAAACAGTTTTTAGGTTTTGCGTAGCATTTTTGAATGCATTTAACAATACACCTTGCAATATCAGATTTTGAGATGGGATTGCCTTCGTGAGGCGGAACAAATGCTACAAACAGTTTTGTTTTGCGAAAACCTTTTGTTCTATCTATGTAGTACTCTATAGCTCTTTTAACGTCAAGCGTTTGAAGAGCACGTTCTGCTACAGAATCAGGTTGAGGAAAAAAGACTGATGACTCAACTGATTGGTTTATATGAAAAGCAGAAATCACTTTGGGAAGGAATTTAGGATTGGTGAGTAGAACTACCCTGTCGGTGTAGCTGAAAGAAGGGCTCTTCTAAGGTTAATGCTGGTAGCTCACCAAGTCTCCTCAGTGATGTGATTGCAATGAGGAAAGCAACTTTCCATGAGAGAAAGTGCAAGGGGCACTTACGCAATGGTTCAAAAGGTGGACCCATGAGCCTTGTGAGAACAATGTTGAGCTTCCAAACAGGGGCACGAGGAATCCTTGGTACATTACTCTCTTAAACCCCTCCATGAAAGCTTTGATTACTGGAACTCTGAATAGGGACAGATGTTGCCTGTTCTGCAAATATGCCGCACGGTGCTAACGAATAGATGTATAAGCTAGTGCAGATTGCTTTTAGTCTAACAGGTAACTGATAATGTGTTTTATAGAAGCAGCTAAAGGATTGATTTTGTTATTGAGGTATACAACAAATAGTTTTCACTTTGCTGCATTGCAAGCTCTAGTGGTAGGCTTCTTGCCTCTTCTAAAATATTCACACAGTCTGGTGGTAAATTTAAATAGCCAAACTATGACTTCAGGAGTCAGATCGCTGGGTTCACTTCTTTGGGATTTTGATGTCTGATTTCTCCATGGTTCTGTGTGAAGAGACTGGAGATGAGTTGAAGAGTAGCTTTTGATGCGGAACTAGTGACAGCTCCAACAGGGTGGTGTACCATGGCTGACGGGCCCATGTGGGAGCTACTAGAATTAGTGTGAGGGTTGTTTGCCTGGGCTTCCGAACCAGACACGAAATAAGTGGGAGAGGAGAAAAACGTAGGCAAATATCCCGGACCAGTTTAGCCATAGGGCATTGCCCTTTGAGAGTAGGTGTGGGAACCTGGAGCCGAAGCTTGGGCATTTTGAGTTTTCTGCTGTGGCGAACAAATTTATTTGTGGGAATCCCCATTGTTGAAAGTACGGAAGGAGAACTTTGGGATGAAGTTCCTGCTTGTGAATTTGAGGTCTCCTTCCGCTAAGAAGGTCGGCAAGTTGATTGTTAACTCCTGAAAGGTGTTTTGCCAGAAGATAAATCCTATGATGGATTGCCCAATTCCAAATGGCTTGAGCAAGTCTGGACAGTTGGAGAGAGTGTGTACCCCCTGCTTTTAAACATAATACATTGCCGTCATATTGTCTGTTCAGAGTAGGACAGTTTTGCCGATGAGGTGAGTTTGAAAAGCTCTGAGTGCTAGAACAAGCATTTGCAATGCAATAGGTCTCGCATTAAGAAAGTTTGAGCTATTGGTATTGTAATTCACAAATTTTTTATTTATGTGTTGGTTTTGGAAATAGCGAAATTAATAGCTTTGTCATTTACAATGCCAATACTTTTAACTTTTGCAAATGTGACGCCTAAACCATTTGTAATGCAACATGTTTTGTATTTACGTGACTTAGATGTATTGATATTACAAATAACAATGGCTTTTAATTTTTTTAAATAATTAATACTTAAATCAAAGTTATTGTAATTTATAATGGCAATAGCTTAAACTTTTGCAAATAACTTGTGAAGATTAAGTTCAGTGTATTTTATTGTGACGAAAATCAAAGAACAGATCAGCCCACAGAGAAGCCAGGTCCTCACCATATCCACACACTGGCACTACAAAATGTTAGGATACTGGATACAAAATTATATGTTCAAAATAGCAAAAAGTAGTTAATATACATAGGTTTAGAGAAAGCCATTGAAAATATTACATAAAGTGAAACAGCCCCTTTGTGACTGTGCACTTACCTTACTTGTGAGTCCTGTTTCAACGCTCAAGCAGCGTGGTCTGCAGGCCTTGAGTGACACACGACTGCTCATGTCCAGATCTAGGCTACGACGGGCACTACGTGTGAGGGCTGGGCGCTCTCCAAATAAACTCCGCCTTCCACGCCCCATCCTGGTGATTATGGGCCGGTGAGTACTGCAGGGCTCTTCTTGTGTGATGGGGCGAAGTCGTGGCCACCCGAATGCTGTCATCCCCTCTCTGGAACTGCGTCACTGTACCACATGTCATCTAGGTGCAGGCCAGTCATGCCTCTCGCCCTGAGGCTCTGGCCCTGCCAACCTGTCAGATTCATGCAATATCCGGATTCAGACGGCGGAAAGCTGTCTTCTGTCCGTACATTTTTGTGGAGAAATTGTATTCTTGGACTATTTTCAATTGTTTACCGGCCAGGAAAAAAGAGCATACTCAAGCTAAGCTGCTCGCTTTCCATCCCCAAATGTGCAACTTTCCAGCTGTTCACAGGCGCTGCTTTGGAACGAGAAAAGCGGACGACGCACTCTGGTTTAAGGCGGGCACCTCTGAAGCTCCCAGGACAGCCACACACTTTCGAATCCAATCAGCTGTTTAATGGGTTCAAAGTCCCTCTTCGGGCAGACAGTTAAAAACACGAAGAAAAAACAAAAAAAAACAAGAAGGGGCTCAAATCCTTACCAAGCGTACTTCTCTGAAGTCAGTGGGGTAATTTGGGACTTAACATACGGACAAGGCTAAAACAGGTAGTAAAATAAACAAGAGCCGGCCTGAAAAGCGGAAGTTCGGCAGCGCCACGCCTGTTGTGGGGCGGGACTTCCGCATTTTGCAGGAAGCCCGAGCCCATGGGCAAGAGGAGCAGTGATGACGCGGGGCTCCCATGCCTGAAAGAGCCAGGCGGTGGCTGCAGAGGTAAGGAGGGCCGCCAATGCACGTGCAGGGCTCCCCTGAGTGAAGGAAGTCCCACGTGTGCCAGGTGAGACAGAGATGACACGAGCGCAGTGACAAGAGCCCGGTGAGGTAAGGGGGCGGGTGGTGTCTGTGTGTGCGTGCGAGAGTTTGCAGGAGGCGGAGAGATTGCAGGAGGCTGACTTGCCTTAGAAGCGGGACAGGAGATGTGCACGGAGCGAGGCTGTAAGTGCGCGTACACATGCTGAAATTGCCGAGAGCTCTGGGCGCGTGCCCATCCCCTGTCCCACTTCCAGAGCAAGTCGCTAACAATAGAGGCTTCGCTTGAAAGCAGCGCTTCATGCTGCTTACACCAGCTCGACCTAAAAACTGCTTGAAGCTTCAGATAGTTTATGTGGAGGCTTTTGTGTTTGTTGTTCCACAGACTTGTATTGTGTAATCTTGGAGAAGAGCACCCCAACCTATCAAAGATGCATCTGTTGTGGGTACGATCTGTGGAATAGGGTCGATGAAAGGCTGTCCTTTTAATGAGTTTGCAGGGTCCACCACTGCAGAGAGCGATGGGTACGACCGTCTACCAACACTAGATCATTTAGTTAACCGTGCGATTGATTCCACTGACGTGCTAAACACTCTTGCAGTGGATGCATGTGAAGTCTTGCATGAGGTACAATGGTGATGCAAGATGCCATCATTCCCAACAGTTGCATAAACACGCTGGCTGGTAAGGCTTGGTTGGACTGAATTTGTAGTATGATGGCCCGAATTGTGAATTCTGGCTACATTGGGAGATGCTAGAGCTTTGACTGTCTAGAGTGGGTCTTAGGTAAAACTGCATCTGTGACGGATGTAGGTGAGATTTTTGTGCATTGACCGTAAAGCCTAGTTGATGAAGTAGGTCTATTGTGATGTGGATTGTAGACCGTTTTGGTAAGTGCTCGCTTTGATGAGTCAGTCCTCTAGATGGGGAAAGACGTGAATATGTTGTCTTCTGATATTCGATGTTTGGTAAATACTATGGGCGCTTTAATCACTTCGAAGAGAAGTACTTTGAATTGGTAATGCTTGCCTGCTATCACAAATCAGATATTTGCGATGAGCCGGATGAATTGGAACACGAAAGTGTCTCTTAAGTCTAGAGTACACAATATCCGCCTTCTGTAAAAGTGGGAGTACCTGTTGAAGGGTAACCATGTGTAATTGTTCTGACAGAATATAATGGTTTAACAGATCCAGAATCGGTTGGAAGCAGCTCTATAGCTCCTTTCAGTAAGAGAGCTTGCCCTTTGTGTGTGGGCAATTCTGAGAGTTCTGGAGAGAATTTGTGATGCTGAAGTGGAATGTTTGGAGGATTGCCGGCAAGCTCCAGGCAATAACCATGTTGGGTAATTCCAATCACCCATTTGTCTGTTATAGATTGCCAAATAGGGACAAATTGTTGTTTTTTTTTTGTCCTCATATCCACCATGGATTAAGAAAGCCATTTAGAATAAGCCTTAGACCAGTTTACACAGTATAGTAACTGGAAGGGATCATTTCGTTCGAGTGGAGAGCCACAGATCCCGCAACTGTCTCAGCTTGAAATTCTTTTAGGCTACCAGTGGGGAGGCCTACTGCTGGGCCTAGGCCGGGATATGACCGGATACGATTGAATTGGCACCATAGTAGTATAATCATTGGACCCGGGGGGGGGGGGGGGGGGGGGGGGGGAAAGAAACAAAAACAACCCCGGATCTTTATTGAGACCATACAATCGAGTGCCAAAAGGTCCTTTTGCTTTGGTTTCCTGATCTGGCTAGATCTATACGTGTAGTCTGTAGCGTTGATGACAGCCAGTCCCCATGGGAAGGGGGGATGGGATCCTTCCATCTCCTGCAGAGCTCTCTTCTTGCCAGAAGGATCGTGTAGAAGACCAGGTTTCTAGCTATGTTTTGAGTTATCCTCAGAACTCCAAAGATCACTAATGGTAAGTCTATACTAATTGGGGTACCTAATGATGCTGTGAGAGTCTTACCTATGGCCTCCCAATAAGGTGCTATACGGGGACACTCAAAAAACATATGGATATCTGAGGCTGCCATCAAACCACATCTTGCACATGCCGCTGAGGTTCCTGAGGTAAATTTAGATAATCTTTGGGGGGAGTAATACGCCCTGTGAAGGGTAAAGAGATGGTTTCTACGTAACCATGAGGGTTTCACCAAATTTTTTAAAAGTTCGAATGAGGTAGACCAGAGTTATTGTACGTCTTGAGTCAAAATTACATCGGCCCAAAGTTGAGTTGGTAACTCAAATTCCCCATCAGATTCATCTAGAAGGAGTCTATACCATTGGGAAATCTCATGTTTGGTTGAGGGGGTACCAACCAAGTTGGTTATTAGTTGACTATGCCCTCCAAGTGGAAACTTGTTGCGTTTTGATTGTGGATCGTTATATGTCTGTGTCCAACTTCTGATTTGTATGTATTTAAACCTCGAAAAGGTTGGACCTATTTTATTCTGTAAATACTCCCAGGAAAGCAGATCCCCCTCATAAAAGAGATCCCCCCTATTCTTTGAGGCCTGCTTCTCTCAGGGGATTGGCTAAGGAATCTTCCAACCAGGCTGGGCTATCAGGTAGCCCCCAAAGTGGTGTTTTATCGCAGTAGTATCCCTGTTTAATAGGTTTAATTAGCTCAGACCAGGTTTTAGCCAAGCCATACAGGACCTTCAACGTGATCTTTTTGAAGAATTTCTGGTTGCCAAATTTAAATAAAAATCCCGACTGACAGGGACAAATTGTTGAAGTCTTCCCCTGACAAGTGTGGTATAGTCAGGGGGGTGGGGGTGGGGGGGGGGGGGGGGGGGGGGGAAGCGTGGGCAAGTCACTGATTAATAGGGGTAGGGTAGTTTGGTAAAAGGAACGATGAAAGGAGCATCAGTTTGAAGGCGACTGGAGTGCTCCCAAGGACTCGGCCACTTCGGTGTGCTTTTCCATTTTTTCCAATGGCTGCTCTACTTCAAGACCAATAAGATATTTCTTGTCGGCTAGTGTGGTAAGAATGGATTGTTGGACCTCAGGTTTAAACCCAGAGATCCTTAACCAAGCATGTATCCTAAGCAAAACGCTACTGTTGCCCTCTCTAGCCGCAGTATCAGCAGCGTCTTGGGCACACCTTATGGAGGAATTTGAAATTAGCTTACCCTCATTTACTAAATCCTGCTCTTTAGCTTTATGATCGTCTGGGAGAGCGTCTATTAACTTCGACTCCTTATCTGGTGGAGGAGCATCCCCCGATGTTTGGGAATTAGCCCCCCTACGAGCATTAGGACACAACCAGTAAATCTACTGGCAGCTGGCCCTTGATAAATACTGGGACTGTTGGGGAGGCTTTAAACTTCATGTCAACCCTAGGAGTCAAGATGCGTACTCTTACTGGGTCCTTAAAAATGTCATCAGTGTCCATCACCATGCCCTGAAGCATAGGAAGTGTTCGTGACCTTATGATCCACACATAGGTTGTCACAAACAAAAAAATCTTCAAATGATTCTTTGTGCAGTGCCACCCCATGATCTTGTGCAGCCCTGGCAAGGAGTTCCTGGTGGGATGCATTGTTGTCTGGAGTAGATGGCTTGGTTGGGTAAAGGTCTGGCTCATTATCTGCTGGAGGAACAATTGTATAATCTGTCCAGGGATCCAATGGTAAATGTGTCCACAACATCAACATCGTTGTCATGGTGAGATTGTGGAGAATCCGGAGGTGTAATTTGCGAATGATTTGAAGGTAAAGAATTAGGTGCTGGGGGGATGGAGGTGGTGGATGAAAAGGACTGGTAGCAACAATGTTTTTTTAAAGGGATCTTATAAGGAGTGTCTTCATCAGGAAGCTTGTGCTTGAGGTAGTTTGGTATGAATATGACCAGTTTTAGGGTTAATATTAGGGGTGGGTGGCAAATTCTGTTCCGCTCTCGGAACTTGCAAAATTTCGGCATTTCCCGAAACTTCAGTGATACGCAGCGGAACGGAATTCGGGGGCATGAGGTATTAAACCTCACCAGGAAGCACTTACAGATATAAATAAAACAGGTGCCAGAGTTCAAGCTCAAATTCTGTACTGCATTAATCAGCCCAAGAAAACCTTTGTGAGCTCTGTCGAGGCTGGGCAGGTGTGCTTTCTCCCCATATCTACCATCATAAATTACTAGCTAAGATCCTTGATGGAGGTCTTTGCATCCATTAATTTCAAAAGCGCAATCCCTGTATAATTCATCCCCGAACCTGGAGGTTTTTTCCCCTCATCTGCCACTCTGATCAGTCTCAGACCTTTCAAACAAGAGGCATGTGAATATGAACTAGCATAGAAAACCTGCACGTTTGACCCCCCCCCACTCCAGTGTGTACCCCTAGCTTGTTTACAGTTTGGAAATTGTGATTTTGGTCCATATATCATTATTTACTGATGCCTGTGGAGAGGTTTGCCTATTTTCCTACCGTTGATTGCGTGCAGTGTTTTGGTCATTATCATTCTCAGGACACTGGAGCTGTAATGCATCATGGCAACCCTGTTTTGTGTCCTACGTTGGGGCCTTTCTAACTAGGTCCAAGCCGGTGTATTCAACAAATTTCGCCAGACATAAATGTAACTAGGCAACAGTTGCTCAAGCTTCAGGGCTTAGCGAGGTGAGTCTGTCATGGCCCGGGCTGCATCCTCCATCGGTACCCAGGGATGTTGCCAATCTGAGCTTGACATCTCATTTCATGTCGGTAATGGCGTGTATTTTTTAAGAGTGTCTTCGCTGACCCCGGTGGCCCAGGTTTCCACACAAACGTTAGGTGTCTCCCTCACAAGCCCACCATAAACCAACTGGTCCCAAATCCTTTTTTGTGGCAGGACTTATTAGGAGTCTTGCAAACAAAGGCCAGCGTTTCCCGTAATCCCCGGCCTGATGGCACGGGAGGGGTGCACGCGTCACTCGCGGCGGATTGGCAACGGGGTGCCCTAGTTTGTCAGTGGCCTGACTGACAATTACTGGCCCTTAAATGAGACCATATATCTGTGGAGAGAGAGATGGGTTTTGCAATCAGAGGGCTCTGAGTTCTGTGCCAGACATGGGCCAGGCACGCGGACGCCGTGCGCTTCGTTAAGCTTCATGCATGTGTGCGGGCCAGGACCGGCGCAGACGACAACAGCCCCCGAGCCACGACACTGATGCACCATTGGTGTTTGTGTGTGTGTGTGTGTGTGGGGGGGCTATCTTAACCCCATCCCCCACCCTTCTCATCTCTCCCCCCGCAGCAGATTTCTCTCCCCTTGGTGGCCCTGGCACCCTTCCTGCACTCTCTCACTATCACGTCCTTACTCCTTAGATTACAACGGGTGCAATAAGAAATGTCCGCAAGCCCGCGAAATTCCGCGTGCTCACAGATTTTACAGTTTCGCTGAATTTTGCGCTGGGCAACTCCGCTAATTCCGCCCACCACAGCCTCTTTTGCTTGTGATCCATTTTTGGAGGACAATGTCTAAATTCGGATCGGAAGTAACATCTTTTGGTGCCAATGTTTTCAGTGCCGGCGTGTGGTGTCCTTAGGGTAATGACGATTTCAGCTCCGAAGGCAGCTTGATTTGTGTTTGAAACCAAAGGGCTACAGTTCAGACGAGTATTTTTGCCTACTCAGTACAGAGCTGGAAGGATTGACTGACTGTTTAGGAGCCAGGCCAGGAGGCGGGGAATCGGAAACATTGTGCCGACCTTGGCCAGAAGGCAGAGATGGTGCCGAAGCCTTATGCTTTTTGTAAGTGATTTGGAGGTGCAAAGTCTTCATACTCAAGTCACCTTGTCCCTGCGGCAGTTAGTCTGCATCAAGGTCTATAACGAGCTCAGAGTCTGAGTCCTGCAAGGAGACGGCTTCTTTCTCCTCTGCCACCTCAACATCTTGACCGGAATCGTCACCAAAGAGGTCAGGCTGGATCTTCGATGCTCGGACGATGCTTGTCTCGACCTCTAGTCCGATGATCCCCAAAAGTTTTCTTTGATCGCAGTCTTCTTCCTTGTGCTTGTGTGAGTCAGTGGTCTGATACTTCGAATGGCACGGAGGGCAGAATTTGAATGGTGTCCATTCAATCAACGGAGAACTGAACCAACGCGGTTAGGTCCGAAGGCCGCCCACAAAGCTTTCCGATCAAAAAGTAATACCGTTGAGTGAAACGATACGCGGAGAAGGTCGAAACGCGTACGAAACAATACAGTCGAGGGTAGAGGATTGAGAGTCAAGGGGAACCCGAAGAACGGTTTTGAACCAGAAAAAAAAAAAAATCAATGGAGTCGATGACAATGGGCACTATCACCGAAAGCAATAGTCACCTTACCTCGCGACTAGGAGAGTCTTCTTAAAAGAAAAACATTTAGCAAACATCCAAGGAATGTCAGGAGTAGCAAACATCCAGGGATGGCAGGAGTAGGTAAAGACTATCTACAGCACACATGATAGATATATATACACACACACACATACACACACACACATACATACACACATACACACATATAGGCATTGTTGCTTTATTGGACGTCCCCATCTGAGGATGCATCTCCATAGTTGCCCTATATTAGCATGTTGCTTTGTTGGGTGCAGGAAAACCCATGTGTTTTATTACCCTGCTTTTCCCAGTGTGTAAATCTGAAAGGGATTTCTACAAGGCCATATGTTCGTGTTTATGCCTGGCCTGTGTATTTATAGGTGTGTGACCAAGCCACACTTGTCATTGACCCCTTGTACCTGGGTGGTTAGGTGAATTCTTGGAATAAGTAGGTTAAAATACAGAAGTAACATACCATTGCAACTTTAGAGTTTATTTTTAAAATTTATAAAGCGCACAAATGCCCTGGGGCGTCTCGGCGCTGCGGACCGCAAGCAAGATCTATGGACAGGGTTACTGATTAAACAGCCAAGTCTTTAGCCTCTTCCTAAAAAGAAGCAAGGACTGGCATTCTCATCTCCAAAGGGAGAGAGTTCCAGAGTTTGGCTGACATGACGACAAAGCGTCTGTCACCCCAGGATACGTTTTTTTTTGTGCGTGGTACGATGAGCTGATGTGCCGCGGAGGAGCGATGCAATCTATTTGAACGGTAGGAGGTCAACAGATTTAGAAAAAACTGAGTGCCTATATTACGTGAGGCTTTATAGGCAATACATAATGTCTTACATTTTATACGATTCCTGACTAAGAGCCAGTGATATCTTTTAATTATGTGGGAGATCGGTTTGAACCTGGGTGTTCTGGACAGCAATCTGGCAGCCGCGTTTTGAACGGTCTGCAATTTTTGGATTACCCTGCTTTGCGCGTTAGCAAACAGCCCATTGCAGTAGTCTAAAGAGGACATTACTAGTGTGCCGACCAGAGTTTTCCCAGCGTTTTCAGGGAGAAATGGAAGAATCTTCCTAATTAGTCGAAGTTTATGAAACGCTGCCGATGCCATCAGATTTGCGTGGGGGGCAAATGTCAGTCGGTCATCGAACAGAATGCCTAAGTTTCTCACCTTTGGAACTGGGTTGGGTGGAGATCCTAGTGAAGGTGGCCACCAGCAGCTGGACCAGGCAGGGAGTAGTTTGCCAAATAGGATTACCTCAGTTTTTTCGGAGTTCAATTTGAGGCAATTACTGGCCATCCAGTCACTGATGGCCAGCATGCCCTGTTGACAGTTGGCTGCCACCCTTTCTCCGTTGTTATGAACCGCCAGTACCAGTTGGGTGTCATCAGCATATGAAGTAAGGCCCATCCCATATGTCTTAATGACCCTTGCTAGGTCCGACACATAGATATTAAATAGTGCCGGACTTAGGGATGAGCCCTGCGGTACTCCACATGGAGCCAAATTAGCTTTTTTTCACCCCCTAAGTAGAAGTAGTAACTGGAAATTGTTAACATAGTACCTGTATAAGTGTGTTCCTTAGGCCCATATGTTCTTTTACTGTGCGTGCTATATGTTATAAAGCACAACTTGTTTATACATGTCTTGTAGCCCATTTGCACAAGTTGCCTGTGTGCATGTATTAGTAGTTAATTTATGTTTCGTCATTGCATGTGCTAAATGCTTTAAAGTCAATTATTTTCTCAAGCGGCTGTGCTAAATGTTACACTCACACCTCTATTAAAGCGTTTTTGAGGCACATGTATAGGATAGCTGTGGACTCTTGCTGTATGGACTAAGCTAAATGCTTTGCAGTGAATTATCTTATCAAGCAGCTGTAGTAACTGATAAATGTTGCAATCTCACCCTTGTCAGTGCGTTTAGGCACATGTGTTGTGTTACTGTGGGTGCTATATAGCATAGCTTTAAGAATTGCAAACAAACTTATGTTTTGAAAAAATAAAGATTCTATTCCGCCTCTGAGAAGCCAAGGATGAAAACGTAATTAATTGCTTTTAGTTATATATTTTTTCTTGCTGGAACTATAATCCTGCTCTCCTGTCCCTACTTAGAGCGCAGCTAAAGAATGTGCTTCCATGAGAGCAGTGCCTCATTTAGGAGAACTTTGTGCTAGACATGAAGGCCTCTTTTATGATCTTCAAATCCATTGTGTCGGACTTGAAAAGGAGGGCGGTGGGGGGGGTTTATGGCCTTCACAGTCACCTGCCAGAAGCTTTTTGGATGTGAGCTGCATCTGGGGCCGCGTAGTAGTTGTTCTGTGCCCACATATATTACATGTCGGTGAAGAAAGGCTTCTTTTGCCGGCAGCCACAAGTGGTATTTGGTGCTTCTATGAGTGCTTCTTATGCCAATAAGTTAAATACTAGGGAAGTAATTACCCTGCTGGGCTGAATATTGTTAAAGAGATTCCTAAAGTCTTTTATGCAAAGCCCCACAATTTTCCTGTAAGGCATAGTGCATATTTGAGAAGAGTTCTCAGCTGTTTTGAACAAAAGAAAGACTGGGGAACAAGTCCTTCTCCAGATGCGCCATGGTGTACGAAAGAAAAAAAGAACAATTGATGGACAGAATGCAGAACAATGTCATACATTCACACCAGTACAGAGATTTGGGCCTAAATCCATCGTTTTTTTGCTCACCATGCCATTCCAGTTTGGACCCAGACTTATGCAAATCAGTCTTGTCCCTGCACCCAATGGGAACAGTCCAGCCCGAACTGCCAGGCCAGGTCCTCTCTGGACCGGAAACAAACATCCTAGCACCGGTTTTGGGCTTTCAGCCCTCATCAGCCAGTATAGCTGGACTCCAGTGGCATGGAGTACGAAAGAAGCACTCTTTTTACAGGTGCGTCTCAAATGCACTATTAAAACCTCTACAAGTATGTTCCAAAGTAATTTAATAACCAGCATATGAAATGTGTACCAGCACGTTGCCATAAGCACAGACACATTAGACAGGCTGGTATATTCCGAATTTGTAGGAAATGGGGCTGACATTCGTTAAAGTTTTGCGCTCATGCGTGGAGCAGTTGACCTGTGTTCTTGCTCCTATAATGTATTGAAGAAAAAATTCTTACCTCGTTTCCGGACGAAGCATCCGCCGCCTGCAGAACAACCCCTTTGGGACCCTATAAATGTTTAGCCAGAGCTGTTGGCTAATGCTGGTGCGAAGGTGATACTGAGTGATGCTGTGGTGGTGCTCAGTGATGCTGTGGTGGTACTGAGCTGGTGCTGAGTGATGCTGATTTGGTGCTTTGCTGAGGTGATGCTGCGCTGTGGCAACGTCATGTGCCTGGAAGCAAATGGGGGCAAGAAGGACTAGAGTGCTGAATGGAGCACTGTGTCAGACTGCGTGATGTATGAAAACTAATGGGAGCTGTCTGCTGACGCATTTAACAGTAGCTTCATGGGGAGACCTATGTGGGTGCTGCTAGGATTGGAGAGCTGTACAATTAGTACACACTGAGTCATGCATTCTAGTTCAGGAATACATGCTTGCCTCAAGAGACATTTATGGACATTTTCCAAGGCGTTTTAACACAGACAGAAAGGCAAGTGCCTTGATGCAAGTCTGATTACAAAAAAGGGGGGGTGGGGTCAACTGCACTATAACATTGTGTGCGATTGCTTCAGTGGAGGGTTGAACAGCCTTAAGGATCAGCGTTAGGAGCAAGTTATGCTTAAAATATTAAGATAAATTTAACACCTTACGCTGTAAGCTATGAACTGAATTTACAAACGCCCAATTGTTTGAGCAGTGCACGAACCTTGCTATATGCTAGTTCAGGTTGTCTAAGCACCAGACCAGTAGAGATCTGTTCATGAAAGGCGAACCTGTAATGTGTTATATTGTAGTCTGTTGGTGTTCTCTGGAGACGTTGGGTACATGCTTACAGTAGAGAAGGTGCTTGTTTCACGATGGACTAAAACTATCTTAAGTTGTTGGCCCGACCCTAGACAACGTTATTATATGAGCAACAATTTTGCATACTGGGCTATTTGTTATGTCCAAGGGTCAGAATTCATTAATATGCTATATATACACACATACGTGTGCAGACAGGGACAGTTAGTAACAGCCTAATGTGCACAAAAGGCACTTTTCCTTCTAAATAGCGAGCTTGTTCCCATATCAAGTAAAAGATTTAACTATTATCTGCAATATACTGTGTTCTAGCACAGGTTCGAGAAAACACAGGATGCAATTTGGTTAAAACCCAGACAATGTGTTCCACAATGCTAATTGTTATGCATATTTTTTGCTGTCCCTCTTAGGGTGAACAGGATACATGAGATCATGACCAGCATATAATGTTTTCAGAACAGTTCAAATAAAAGTGTGTTCATGGCATGTGGTCTCAGATCTAGTTAAGTATTGGCTTCCTTCCTAATACAAGGTTTTAAAAAACGATTAAAGTTCCTGTATTTCTGCATTTAATGAAGACAGACTGTGCAAAGCCAGTTTCTCACCTCGCCAGGAGTCAAATGTTTCAATTTCAACCAAACAGCTTGTTGACGCAGTAATTTTGACATTACTAACGTTTTGTTTCACCAGTCATACATGTAAATTCCTTGCTATCCTTGTGCTTTTAAAGGAAAGGAAGCAGATTCTAATTACTTTACTGTGGCTCTGCCATTTCCAGAACAAAAAAAAGCTATGTCCATGGTACACTGAAGGCTGCATGTATAAGATATATTCCTGCATTGCGAATGAGCAGAGGACGGAGGGGAAACCAAAGCTCTAAAGAAGTTCCATGCAAGGGAGGGAGATGTCCAATTGCCCACTTTGCCAATCCGGGCCTGGGATCACCACCCTCAGCAAAATGTCTTCAGACGGCTCTGTATCGGCAGAGGCTTTGTGCTCACTAGATCTGACTGCATGCCCAAGATGTCCTGCAGCACCATAGTGGTAAGTTGGCCTCTCTATTGTAAGTTGATACACTTTGCAAATTTGTAATGATCTTTACATACTTGTACCTCTCAACCAGTGCTTCAAATGGAAAAATAGAAGTGAAAGTGCCATATACCAGAGTACCTACTTGCTTCTGCAAAGTGCCAGTACTCTCCAATTAAAACTATTGCACTTCTGCTGAGAAGTGCCGGTACTTTACCTCTCAAAATTAATAGGGGAGGGGGTTCTGCTGTCCTCCTTACTTCGAGCAAACAATCCCACCGGTCCTAGGCGCCCCAGTCTTCCTGTTGCTACTGCGGTCTGCCCCTGCAACCCTGAGGCTCTGCCATCAAACCTAGCGCTCTGGCTGGTCTGCCTATGAACAGCTTAACCGACAGATGAGGGAATGCTGAGACCTTGTCTGAAATGAAATTAAATGAAATGAAAATGGATTTTATAAAGCACGAATAGCTGCCCTGAGGCGTCCAAGCACTGAGACCGAGGTGCTGCCTACAGAGGCCCATGGGCCGAGGGAGAGCTCTATTTATTAAACAGGAACGTTTTTAATTGTTTACGAAAGGAGGGCAGATCAAAATTAGATCTCAGATAAAGGGGAAGGGCATTCCACATTTTGGCCACGTTAAAGGAGAACGAGCGGCCTCCTGCTCTTGATCTCCTGATCTTGGGAACTATGGCTAGAAAAGCATGAGATGAGCGCAATTGTTTGCTGGGATGATATGGGGTAATTAGATAGTGATTGATCAGTGGGTCTGTTTCCCAGAAGGCCTGGTGGGCAATACACAAAGATTTAAAATGAATTCTCTCCCTAACAGGAAGCCAATGCAGGCTTTTCAGCCCAGGCTTGGCTGGGAGCCTGCGGGGTAGCTGCAAAAGTGTGAGCGCTGCGCAATTTTGAATTATCTGTAGTTTACGCAAGGTGAATTCTGGGGCTCCTAAATACAGAGCATTACCAAAATCTAGGCGAGATTGAATCAGGCCTTGAATAACAATCTGCCTGGCCTCAAAGGGTAGCAGGGGGGGAATCTCCATAAGTAGTCTAAGGAGACCCAAACAAGTAGCAGATAGCCTGATTGCCTGGCTGTCGAACGTTCAGGACCTGTCTAGCCAGATTCCAAGACTCTTTATGATGTCCTTAGGGGCTGGTGGCGAACCTAGACAGGGGGGCCAGATGGAACAGATTGAGACTCTCTCAAATCAATACCACTTTATAAAACACAACTCAGAGTTTGTTTATTCAGTGCTTCAGATGGACACAAGGAATACATAAATATGCATTATCTGATAAAATGTTTTAATAACATTAAGTGTGCTTTAAAAGAGGGGCCAGGAAGGTAAAATAATTAATGGTTTAACTGCCCATTGTTCATTTCCCTGGTCAGTAGAATTCCTTATAACATGTCATACGGTTGAGTGTGACTGTACACACATAAATGAGTTTTTGTACACTGTACAAACGCATGTTGAGGAGTAACCTTTTTAAACTCCCCGACTTTCCCGGTCCGCGGCCCACACGCTGATCTTCTGCTTTGTCAACTTCTAGCACCATCCAGTGAAACTATGCGGTACTGCACTTAATATGTTTGACTATACATTCTCTTCAACAAGTCTGTAGGAAGCTGGCACTGTATATACTATACCAACGTAAAGTATAGTGTGCACAGAGTTCAGTGGAACCCCAAAGGTAGGCAGAGATAAAAGTAGATAATACCTTACTCCCTATCTGTGGTAGAGTGGGTGAGTAGTAAGCCTTTATCAAAAGGTAGTGTTACGCATTTATTGTACACACTCAGACAAAAAATTATGTCACACACTCAAAGAAAGACTGCACTCGGACCAATTGTGTTTGTATAAAAAAGCCAGGCGTGGTGCAGGTAAGGGAAAATGCTTTGCAGGTAGAATGCAATTGGAATGCAGTTGGATACAATGGGTTTGTTTACAGATAAGTACACAGTCAAAATTACTTCAGTTACTTTTGAGATTACTTTTCACGTTACTTCACAGATTACTTTAAGTTTCTTTTTCCTCAGTGTGATATGCCTAGATATAACACTAGGACATTTCCTAGGGAAAAGGTAAGTAATTCAGTTTAGACATTTGCACTTTACGGTTTCAAAACACAAGGAGGGAGGTACCCTTGGAACCAATATGGGACCGGGTAAACAAGTATACAAAAACAAGGAAGAGGTCCCTGAGCTTTAAGGATATACCTTATGTCGTAAAATATCCCCCCTGAGGTGTCTATGGAGGCTATATTCGACCTAGAGAGAAAGCTATCTCTGCAATCTAAATACACACTATAAATATCACTAAATAGTGGCTAACAGTCAGTAAAGGAACTCTGAACAACAAATACTGTAAATAGAATCCTACAATCTTTAAAAACACTCTAATATACACCAATCTTTAAAATCATCAATTTATTCAAAATTAATAACATTATCAAATCTAGCAATACATAAAAATACAATCAATAACAAATTTAAAAAACCAAAAGTCGACGCGGCGTTTCAGTGTCTTGTGTGGATGGCAACACCTTCAGGACGTTTTTTAAAAAAAAAATCACTAGAAAAAGCTCCTTCGAGAAAGAGTTCTGCACGCGTTTAAACTAAACCCGCGGTATCGGTTATCTGGTAAGAGAGCTTTTGCGCAAGCAGAATACCTATTGAATTGTACATTCATATAGCTTTAGAACTCAGTTTAAAGGTAATATCTACTAAACAAAATAAACCAAGTAGAACATCGGGATAATTCCCTTACTGAGTGGAGTCACTACCCATCGTAGAATAGCTCACTTAAGTCTATATAGAAAAATTCACCACTAGTTAGCCCATGATAAAGAAGGGCGATAACCCTATGCATAGGTAGTATTCAACTACAGACCCCTCAAAAGAAGATCCATTTAAACCAAGCCGCATTGGGGGTTATATGATGTGAAACTACACCGTCAAAGTCGCCAGGTAATATGCAAATAATAGGAGGCTTTGACTCTTGCAAATAAGACCGAGACATCATGGTCTATAACTAGAATAAAATACCTTAGATTTGTGTCATTTAGTAATATGACGGGAGTAATATATTTTAAATGCATTTTCTGTTTCTGAGATTAGACGTTAATATCCAAAATACGGAGAAAAAATCCAGACTGTAGAAGGAAGCAAGCTTACGCAACGGCATATCAGCCTCAAGTTCCCTCTCACTTCGAGATAGGATTGCATCCAACCTGTGATACAAACAGGTATCTAAATTGTAGTTTTTTTTTACTTTGACTATAAGACTTATGTTCATTGAAGTACTGAGTGGGCAACAATATCCAAAAACAAAATACCATGTATCCGATCCTAGTACACATACGGTGGTCACCCCTGGTACAGCCAAACACTGAATGCATATATGAATTCATGTTCAGGTATGAATTTTATGTACATACGATCTAGGAAGAGTCATATTGAATACATACTTTTTGGGGGGTTGAACAAACTATATTATGAAATCTACTCTCCAGGTGGAATAATTGTCAAAAAATCCATTGAGTGAAGAAATAACAAGATATGCAGCCTAATGAATGAAAAGCTGTACCACCAAGACATTTTTTATGGTCTGAATCCCTCAAAAAGTTTGAGGTACGTTTGGAACAATTTTGTGTATAAACGTGATTACCGTCAACTTAATGATTAAAATCGAACTGGCCAAGGCTAGGTGAAATGAATGTATGAAAATGATGCTTATTGAAATACATATGGATCTTTGTGACCTAAAGTCATCAGAAAGTTGAGGGAAGTTTGTTACATTGCTGTGTACAAAGATTATCGCCACGCTAATGACTAAAATCAGGTTGACCAAGGATAGGCCAAATGTTTGTACCAATATGATGCCTATCGAAATACAAATGGATCCTTGACATAGACTACCCTAATAGGGACCCTCCTTCGGGAAGAACTCCTCATTTTAGGATATAAACTGCATGTTTGGGTACAATCCCGAGTGTAGATATAATAAATGTTTGGTAAATGTGACAATGTAAGGAGAATGCGAATTTATGTTTTTGCTAACGTCAGTATATAATAGGCCTCTGTTGATTGTAATTATGAAATTTAAAATTTTATTTTTCTAGTGATTTAAAAAAAAAAAAAGTCCTGAAGGTGTTGCCATCCACACAAGACACCGAAACGCTGCGTCGACTTGTTTTTTTTAATTTGTTATTGATTGTATTTTTATGTATTGCTAGATTTGATAATGTTATTAATTTTGAACAATAAATTGATGATTTTAAAGATTGGTGTATATTAGAGTGTTTTTAAAGATTGTAGGATTCTATTTACAGTATTTGTTGTTCACAGAATTTCTTTACTGACTGTTAGCCACTATTTAGTGATATTTATAGTGTGTATTTAGATTGCAGAGATAGCTTTCTCTCTAGGTCGAATATAGCCTCCATAGACACCTCAGGGGGGCTATTTTACGACATAAGGTATATCCTTAAAGCTCAGGGACCTCTTCCTTGTTTTTGCATACTTTACGGTTTCATACAAAGCAACTCCATACTTGGAAGATTTTCCACAGAAAAGCAGTCACTGCAGTCCTATGGAAGAAAACCGTGTTATCAGTAGATATTTAGGTCTTGGAATTGGGATTGGGATTCTGGGGTTAGAAGCAGGATTTCACCAGGGTCAAGAATGCACTCAAAGCACCCACAGCATCACTAGGGCGGCCGAGGGTAGAGTGCTGAGGCCCATTGTCATTCAATAGGGGCCTCAGTTTGGTGGATGCTCACGAGCACGCAACAAGGTTATGGGAGCAAAGCTTCAGGTGTTAAGCTCAGGGCAAATGGGGATCCGTTTTAGCACACAAGGTGCACCCACAGCGGCGCTGGAGCGGCAGAGTTCAGGGTGCTGTTTTGGCGTTGGGTGCCCCGTTTTCAACAGGGGTTGTCGTTTTGTTATTTTGGCTGCAGGCAAGATGGCTGGTAGTGATCGCCTCCCCCACCTGAGGGGTGCAGTTGGCAGAGATGGGCCCTCCTTTTGGGCTGTGCTAATTTTCCCCCCCTGTCTTCCTGCCGAAAAGGAGGGGAGACAGGAAGGGAGCCTGCTTCTGATAGCAGGAGAGGCTAGAAGTTGCGTTACAAAGGCAGCGAAGCCTTTGAGGTTTCCCTGCCACAGATGGCTCTACCCGAACTGGGTGAGGTGTGACCACCTCCTCCCAGGAAAGGCTTTGTTTCTGGGCTCAGGGAGCGAAGGCTCCCACCTCAGGGATTCAGAAACATGTCTTGTGGTGGCAGGGTACCCACCAGAGGCTGGTAGTTTATCCGGGGGCATCCCTCCCTAAGATGCCCTCTGAGTGCATTGTACAATAAATCCCATACTGGCATGTGTGGGTTTATTATGCTGAGAAGTTTGCAACCAAACGTCCCAAAATTCAGTAAAGCCATTATGGTGCTGTGGAGTTAGTAATGACAATCTCCCAGACCCTATACTCTTTACTGTACTTACAATGTCTAAGAATGGACTTAGACACTGTAGTGGTAACTCAGGAGATAAGGGCGCACTGCCATAGTAACTGTTCTGTAAGTAAAATCTTAGTGTACTGTGCCACCAGGAAAGGGAAAAATTCCCTAAAACCCCTAAGTGTGTTTGTAAGGATAAGCCTACACCAAATAATATCAAATAAGTACCTGGCACACGTGAACAAGGTGTCAATCAAATGAAAAGTTTTGAAAAGTCTAAAAAAGTCTCAAAATTCAATCCTCAATAAGACCCAGATACGTCTTAACACATCGGTAGTTTGAAGGCTTCAGCGCACCCGCTTGTAAGACAAGGATGACTGCCTAAAGAGGCTTACAGCACGCCTTCGACAGTACATTTACACCCCGATGAGACTCGCAGTAACTACCTCAGCGTATCTGATGTAACGTTTTATTGCAATTGCTGTGGTGCACTACGTACTTACTCGTGGGTCTCACGGGCCATAGATTTTTATGCCTGTAACACCTTAACCTTTGGCTAAACAGAACTTTGTCTTTATTTTGGAAATGTGAAGCCGGATTGATATTGACACCAGTCTCTAGTTCTACCCGAAGTTTGTATATGATTTAAGACATTGTGTCTTTTACATCTGAAACGTCAATACGAGCCAGGTTGGAATTATCACCGGCAGAGCATTTTGTACCAAGACTCTCACCAACTCACTCAAGCCCCGAGGGGGGGGGGTGGTGGTGGTGGTGGTGGGTGGGGGGGGGCGTTAAGGTACAGGACCTCTAAGGGTGCCACAGTATGTGCTGCAGCCCTTGGAGGCCTTCCCTGGTCACAGTGCCCTTGGCATCCAAGGTACCTTTTAAAAGGGACTTGCATGTGGCCAGAGGTGTGCCAATTTGGGGCACAAAGGTACAGTTTTGGGAAAGAATACAGGCTCTGGGAACCTGACTGGCAGGGACCCAGGCGCACATCAAGTAAAAGTGCATCAGAAATCTGGCAGAAAGTTTGGTTGTGTTACTGCAACAGAAACCCAGCTTCCTACAATGTCTATCAACGCACAAACTTTTCATGGAATAAAAAACGTCAGCAAACCTGGATTAGCCAATTACCAAATTGTGGTATGCATGTTCTGCCAGTGGCATCACGTAAGCTCCCCCAGCCCCAGCAAAAGTGATAGAAGGTGCTGCCTTCCCTTGTTAAACGCACCACACAGGCTTCCTCTGGTCTTCTGGAGAAGCCAGACAGGAGCCTTTCCGGCACACACATTTACTCACTGCTGTGCCGATCATGTATCAAAGCCGCTGCCATAATGATGCTGGCTCCTAGCCCAGCAAATGACTAATGCACACAAAAATGAGAGAATGATAAAGGGATGCAAGCAGTGTATGCCCTGCTGCTCGTTCCCGCGTCAATACTCCATGGGAGTTAACTTTTGAAAAAAGGTGGGGCACGCACTAACCTTTAGCCATTTGTAGGCTATGATTCTTGAATGACAGACAAAAAACAAACCAAAGTGATGGGAGGAGTCAGATCTCACAAAGTAATACAACAGGTCATCCTAAAGTGCAAGCAATGTAGGCTCGATCTAAGAAGGGCAGTGAAAGTGTACTTCCTCTCCTGCATGAGGAACATGAGCAGCGCCAAACAACCCGCTTTGCTCAAGATTTCCCTCTAATGCAACCTTCCTTAGTACTACCTCTCTACGCAGTTTCTGGTGAGCTTTTTTTCTTGCATGTGTATGCGGCTGTATTTTCTCAGAAGTCTTCACGGCACCTCCGATCTCCATGGCGGAAAAAAGAGCTTGCACACAGACATAAGGGGTTTTAGCCGGACCAGAAGGATTGGGTTTCACAACCACCCATCAGGAAAAAGAGAAAAGAAAACAAATGTGTTTTCCGACACCAACCACTAGATGGCGGGCTATGTACAGTATGTGAATCTATAAATCTAAGCTGCAAAACTCACCTCTAATACAAGACCTCCCATTACTGGCATCAATCTCAGGATTGTGAGGAATTCGGACTCCTGCTCACCACAGACCAGCTTTTTGTGGCTATGATGCATGTAATCTTGTAAGACACCAGATCTCAATGTAGTCCCCATGGAGTCTGTTAAATGCTCGGCTTGCTCACATATCCTCATATCCTAACTAGGACTGAAAAGGCTAGACATGAGGATGCCCTATCTGAGGAGCTTTAATCATTCGAGATCTAAAACCAGCATAAACTGGGGAAACCACCACAACTATGCACATTATAGCGCTGCATCACTTTTACAATTTAAACAAAAAAGATTATGGCCAAGGCTCTGGCTAATCACTTGGTGACGGTGATAAATACACTGGTTCACCTACATCAAAATAGGTTCATGCCATACAGGAGTCCAAGACACTGCATCAAACATTTAGAGATGCCAGTGCTTTTGCGTTAATGCGCACAGACTTCGAAAGGGCTTTAGTGTACCTGGGATGGGGTTGTCTGCATCAGAAATGAAACAAACTTTGGTCCTAGTTTTATAGTTTTATTTCCTAGATTAGCATGATCTATAAAGTTCATGGGCTTTTATTCAATAATAGAGGTGTCCCCGAACCCCCCCCCCCCACCTACCCCCAATGGGCGAGGATATAGCATGCCCACTCGACCCACACCCCATGCTATATAGGATTGTGATTGTGATAGAGTCACTTGTGATGAGGATCTGATCAAACACTAGTTCAAGGCTTTCCATGGGAGGGATGCAATGAAGGTAGTTTAGTCTTATGCACAGAAGAGAGGTTTCTTTTCTTGTGCTACCTGCAATAGGCCAGGCACCGACTAATGGAAATTCTAGAGTTCTACAGACACCCATCTGAAAGTGAACGGGCAAGTCTGACTTGAACCAGATTCATCTATGTATCGCTGCGACAGGCTGTAATATTAAACTAACCATTCAAACTTCCGAATCCACAACGTTTTAGAGGCAGAAAGGGTAGTGCAAGAGGATACCTTTCAATTACTATTCTAATTAGGATAGCAGAATGCAAAATGATCCTGCTCCCAAACGTTTTCCCGTGCTTCAGAATTATCCATATTCAATGCCACACAGCCCTCTAACTGAATAAGAGCATGTGTGCGCAGCTTTCGTTGGTAAACACACCAAAAGAACTCCATTTGATAACTGTGCATGCTCAGTTTACGAAAAGATCTCAGAGTGGCTGGCATCCATCTTTATTATAGGGCTACCTACATATTCATTGTAAACTACTTGCTCTTGGGAATGGGGTAGACAAAGCTTTTGGCTAAAATGATTTATTCTGCGATTTAAGACTCTACATGGACTCTCCTCCGAAAGAACTTGTTACTTTTCCTGTAAGCATTGGTTTGTGGCATGCAGTATTGTAGATTCACATGCTGTGCATACTCCTGCCATCTAGTGTTTGGTTCGGATATGTACAACTTGTTTTTCTTCGAAGTCGTCTTCAAATCACAAGGTGTGGTGACTCCACCTGTAATTGGTAATGTGCATGGGCATCACCTCTGTTACATTGTTTTTTTTGCACGGGAAAGGGTTAACAGGTTAGGAATGGAGTGTAGAGATACAGAAGATAATCATGCGCCAAATGAAGAAACAAGGGCCTCTGCAACAACCAAAGGCTTACGGGGAGGAGGGTGGAGCATGTTCATTTACAGAACTACATTCCACTAACAGATGCTGACAGGGTAACATTTCCTGTTCATGGCATGTTTGACTAGATACAAATGCTGTGCATAGTCTGTAAAGCAGTTCTCTCCCAAGAAGTGGTTACCTGGAGGATGTTGCTGAGGACTAAGGAGTACAGTATGGCAAACATTAGTTTGTGTGCATGGCAAGACATCCACACAGTAATACTTGGAGAAAATGTGTTGAGTAGACCAGGTAGCTGCTACAGAGACGTTTACTAGGAAAGTGATAGAGGTTCCCTTTTTGCGGGTGGAGTGGGGTGGCAAAGATCGTTTGACTTTAGCATAACAGGTTTGGATACATTTGACCAACTATCGTGAGGATGTTGCTGAGGACTAAGGAGTACAGCATGGCAAACAGTTTGTGTGCATGCCAAGACATCCACACAGTAATACTTGGTGAAAATGTGTGGAGTAGACCAGGTAGCTGCTATAGGGACGTTTACTAGGAAAGTGATAGAGGCTCCCTTTTTGCGGGTGGAGTGGGGTGGCAAAGAAAGTTTGACTTTAGCATAACAGGTTTGGATACATTTGACCAACTATCGTGCTATTTGTTTTAGAAAGAGCATGGCCTTTTCGTGGTTTGCAAAAGAGACAAGTTGCTGTGTTTTACGGAAGGGTGTTGTCCGGTCTATAGTGTGTAAAGAGCCCTCTCTGCCATTAAATCTGGATGTGGGATGAAAACTGGGAGTTCAGTAGTTTGATTGAGGTGGAAAGAGTAGACCACCTTGGGGAGAAATTTGGGGTTTGGCCTAAGCACTACCCTATTATGATCTTGGAATAAGCATACTTAAAGGGTTAAAGCCTGAAGTTAACTGGCACGCCTGAAGGAAGTAGTAGACACTGGGACGTTTACCTTCCAGGAGAGGTACAGCATTGGAATATATTGCACTGACCTTTGGGTAGAGGAATGTATCCACAGGGATTCCTTGTTCTCTGTCTCTATGAAGCTCTATCTTGTTGAAGGAGATGACCCTGCTGATCTTGTGATACAAGGTGGCATCTTTGGGAGGAGATGGTTAGTGCGTAGAGGTCTGGGCCCATATCTACACAGGGCGATGACTTAATAATCCCATGGATCATCTAAATCACCTGTGTCAAGCGTGCCTTTAGGAATCAATGGGGTACAAGGGGCTCTTAACCCCTTCGGTGCGGACAGCTGGGAGCCATCAAAAACCAGGAAAATGTTGGGGGATCCACGCAACCCATATCTCCCTGGACTTCCCCGGGTGTCTAGTTTTCAGAAACCAGTGCATTTGGTAGGTTTCCCTAGATGGCCGCCAAGCCCGGTCCAAAAACTCAGGTGCGCCCCCCCTCGCAAAACCAGGTCGTTATGCGATAGGTAATTTGGATGTCTCCACAATACGTTTTGGGCCCTTGCTTGTCGCAGGCACTTGGCCCACCCACACAAGCAAGGTACCATTTTTATCTTGAGACTTGAGAATGCGGGGTGGGTGGAAGTTTGTGGATCCACGCAGGTTCCAGAACTTTCCATCACAGAAATGTGAGGAAAATACGTATTTTACAAAGTTTGAGATTTGCAAGGGATTCAGGGTAACATAACATGGTGAGAGCCAAAACAGAAGAAAAGAAGTTTTAGTAAAATGGAGTAGAATATTTATGTGTTCTATTTATTATTTCAATTACCCCTGACGAAGGGCTACAGACCAGAAATGCATTGGGTTTAAAAGCATGAGGCCACCAAGGACGAATTGTTAATTTAGACGTGCCACTGATATTTGAAAACTTAAAAATGAGAATTAACGCTACCTTTAGAGTGAATGGATCAAAACTGGATGAAATTTGAATAACGAATAAACTAATATATGGTTCAAACATGAAGTACACGATGACTTCTGGTTTATTGAGAGGAAAAATTTCTCTAAGGCTGTGCAACGGAGTGATGTGCAAGGACGTGCCACAAAAACTAGCCACACAAATCATCCCATCCTAGATTGCCCTGGGTGTCTAGTTAAAAAAGATTTATAAGTTTGCTAGGTGTCCCTAGGTGCCGGCAGAACTACGGTTCAAAATCCACAGCTAGGCACTTTGCAAAAAAAGGTCAGTTTTCACTGTAAAAATGTGGCGTGTCCATGTTGAATTTTGGCCAGTTTCCGGTCGCGGGACGAAGGCCTACTCAGAATTTCAGAGCAACTGTTATTACCTATTGACTTTCTACGCATTTCTGCCCTCTTAATGTAAGACCATGTGTAAAAAGAAGTCACTTTGAAAAGTGTCCTATAATTCACATGCTAGTATGGGTACCCACAATTTCGGAGATGTGCAAATAACTACTGCTTCTAAACTCAATTTTGTTCCGATTTCGGAAATACATAGGTGTCATTTATACCTATTTTTCACTCTTTATATTTTACCAAACAAATTGCCATACACTCGGTACACAATGAAAAACCATTGCAAGACGCAGCTCAGTTATTGGCTCTGGGTTCCTCGGGTTCTTTGTGAACCTACAAGTCCTATATATCCCCACAACCAGAAGGATCCAGCGGATGTAATGGTATATTGCTTTAAGAAATCTGTCATACTTCTAAGAAGTTACAGGTGAAATCGTTGGCACAAATGGCCGTTTTCCAACTCCTTTTCAATATTTCTTATTTTCAACTGTTAGTTTCTATAAAAAAAAAAACCTTGAAGGATCGTTAAAAATGAACCCCTGCTGAATTCAGAATTTGTTCTACTTTACAGAAATGTATCATTTTGTGGGATCCATTATTGCTTTCACACCCATCTCTACCACTAACAGGAAAGAGGTTGAAAGCACAAAAATTAGCAAAAATAGACTATGTCCCAGTAAAATGCCAAAAACTGTGTAGCAGGTTTTCTGACAAAAGTCTGTCTGTCCCTAAAAGCTGGGAAGATCATGATTTCATCACCACAAACCCTTTGTTGATACAATTTGCAGGGAAAAAACAGGCACTTTCTTCTGTAGCAGCTTTTCCCACAAACCTAGGGTACATTTAAAATCCCCATGATGTTGCAAGAAAAGGACACAAATTTGGCATGGATACTGTGTGGACCAAACGTTACAGGGGCCTAAGCCCAAACTACCCCAAATAGCCACCAAAAAAAAGCTTAAAATATGGGGGGGGGGGAGGGGGGTGGAGAAGAGGTGTGTGTGTGTGGGGGGGGGGAAGGAGGGAGGGGAGGTGTGTGTGTGTGGGGGGGGGGGTGGCTTGGGGGTCGCCTTGCCACAAAAGGGTTAACCCCAACCCCCACCCCTAATAAGAAAAGCATTGTGATACCTCCGTCGGTTTGTGAGGAAGAAGTGATGGAGAGGGGTATTGCAGGAGCTTCCAAGACGAACGTCCAACCAAACGACAGAAAAAAAACAATGTGCATTCCCATTAATAGGTGGAGTTACCTTAGCTTATGACTCAGACTTCTTTCAAGAACAACAAGTTGCTTAACACTGTCAGAAATATGTACAGTATGTGTATCTACACCGACACATGCTGTAAACCATCACTCACCCCACTCCACCCCCCCCACCCATCTCCCTTCCCTGCCCTTTTCACAATGACAAAAACTGTGCTGGAGTGTTGGTACAGGACCCTTCATTGGATACAGTAAGAAGGTAGACTCAGGCTGGAGACACCGCTTTGGCAGGAGAGTATCCTGGCTCAATCAGCACAGGTTTAGGATGTCAGATTCATAGGCATATTCAAGTTCAGAGATGTCTGGAGACGTCCTTCATTAAGCTGCATTTAAGACACACTGAAGACTTACTGGTCAGAAATAAACACTTCTGAAATGCATACGTTGGAAGCCCATCTGACCACTGAGACAGGGTAGAGGTAGGATCTAGAGAATGTACTGGTTGCTGGTCTCCTACTCCATAGTCTGCATGGAACTGCTGATAACATTCAGGAGAAGGGGGATAGGTCTTCTAAAGCAGAAGACTGGAGAAATGCATGAACTTCACTTAGGGAACTAGATTGTGTCAAGTATAGATAAGTATATGCCCAGAATGTACTTAACCCCCTAAGTGACTCTGGAAAATCAGCAAAACTAAAACCCTGAATTGTACCAGATGTCAAGTGGAGATAGGGGACTATTTGGGGTTACACAACATAGAATTGCCCAATAATTATGGAATACTAGCAAAAAATGACTCAGACACTGCCCACTAAAGCTCGCTGATCCTCCTCCTGAGAAAAGCTCCCTGCTGTGATGTAAGACCATAGGTGCTTAAGAGGCATGCAGAATTTAATGAACTGTTGGCTCCCTGGCCAAAAAGGATATCTCCAAATACTGGAAGTGCAGTCTCGAATGGCTTCATCACAAGATGAATAGCTGAGGGGCACGGAGAGGTGCAAACAATTAGAAGAGCTAGCCTAGTGGGCCAGCAGCTGTCTCTAAGCTTGGTAAGATCTGCCGGCCATGTTGGGAGCATTTTCATATTTTTGACTGTTTATAGCAACTTTCAGTATGCAACCTGTAAGTGGGTATATGAGACTCTGTATAAGAAAGATAAATATAAGTCATGTATTTCTTTATGTTTCTATATAAAATCAATAAAAGGTTTTTTAATAAGCATTGAAAACGCAATAGGTCTCGCCTTTGATTAAGTTAAAGCCATTTGCTTTGCTATAGAATACCATTAGCAAAACAAATGGCTTTAACTTAATCAAAGGCGAGACCTATTGCATTTTCAATGCTGGTTTGGACTTGTGCCCTGCTAGTAACCTGTTTCACTGCTCACTACGTGCCCTCTTCCTGTGGAACTCTGTGTTGCGCGCTGTACCTACGAAATAGCACACGCCCCTGTACCTTCTTCAAAAAGCTCTTTGCTGTGCCGTCACTCACCAAACAGCATACTTCTGTGGATGTGATGCTGAAGCGCACACAACACCTCCCATCATCTCCACCACTGCACAGGAGTCGAAGCTGTAATTCCACAAATGACAACCGGTGGAGTCTCCTGTGCTGCGCCAGTGCAAAGGCGGTATGTGCATTTCTTTTGGGTGTTTTGAGCACATATCGTAAATCGAAATATTTTTTCAAATTAATACATATTTTCCGGACAAAAGAGCTGGGAAACACGATAAACCAGGGGACAGCAACTGCCTCGGTTTCTGATTTCTGTTGTCAGAATAAAATGCAATCACTCGAAAATATTTCCAGTTAGTGAGTGTGCAAGACTGCAAAAAGAAGCGCACAGACTACTTCTGCTCTAGCGCAGCGCAGAATACTTCACCAGAATTCGTCCCCGGAATGCCAGCACTTGAGCCCTGGGCACTGGACTACTCACACTTCCAACAAAAAATAAAATAATTCCCATTCACCTCCTCACCCACTGTTAGCACAGGGCTCATTCTCCGCACCCCACAGGTGTGCATCGACACCGACTCAGTGCCCACATCCCCCCCCCATTCGGCACACAAAGCGTTTGTATCTCAGATACACACTTGTGTGCCTCGGAAGGCACTTTACCGCATGTCTGCAGAGTAGAAACACCAGCTCTACACAGACACTCCTGGTCTGTGCAACGCCCGCCACCACCTGTAACCCATGGCCTGTTACCTCTGCTGTGTACACATGGCCACCACCTCAAGAGGTGGCACCGATCACCGCACACACCTTTAAGGTGGCCTGTTCCTTTGTCTAGCGCCTCCCCACCCCGTCGTGCACACGCCCCACAGCATTAGTGCAGACTCCTGTTCTGCACCAGGGTGGCTTCACATGCAAGCTTAAACTAGCTGGTTCCCTGAGCACAGTCTAGTCGCAGCTCCTACCGGACACGTGCCTCTAGTCCCCCTGCTCTGTGCACGCTGTGTGCATGCTGTGCCAGGGTGCCCAGGGGCAGGCCACCGTCTGTGCCAGAATAACCCGATCCGACACAGGAGGCTCCGCAAGTCATAAATAGCGCGCACAGTGACCCCGGAGCTCGGCCCGCCAGGACCTGGATGAGGCCCAGGGCCCTCCTACCTGCACTGCCACTTCCCCGGTAGAACACCTACAACACAGGACACACTGCACACCGACACCACGACATGTCCTCAGAGCCAAGATCGCGTCACTTGCGAAGAGTAGAATGGAGGAAGTTATTAACCTGTTGTGCCAGGCTATGTGCAGGGAGGGGCTCATCCTGTTCACAGCTGTGCCAAAACACAACACACTACACCCCACACACCCGCTTCCCAAGGCAGGAGGGGGTCAGCATTTCCACACGTGTGAGTAATACGGAGGGGTTTCCACATTTCACAAGCTGCAGATTACACACTGTGCAGAGATTGTATAGCAGTACCCACCTTTAGCGGCGACTACCCATATCTGTTGCAGTTGTTTGAAACAGAGTTTTTAGTACAGCCGGGCCCACAGTGGCTTGTTGTTTAGTTTGCACATCTACACAATAGTTTTTTGTGAATGTGTGCGGTGTAGACCATGTAGCTGCTTTGCATATACATCTAGGGGAATGCTCCCTAAGAATGCCATTGAAGCCCCTATTTTCCTTGTAGAATGGGCTTTTGGAGGAATCATTAACGTACGTTTGGCTTTCTGGTAACATTTGTATGCATTTAACAAGCCACCTACCTATCCCCGATTTTGATATGGGGTTGCCTTTATGTGGTGGTGAAAAAGACACAAAAAGTTGTTTAGTGTTACAAAAAGTTTGTGCCCTTTCGATGTAGTACAGTAATGCTCTTTTGACATCTAAGGTGTGTAGAGCTCTTTCTGCGACTGTTTGTGGCTGCGAGAAAAATACAGGAAGCTTAACAGATTGATTTAGATGGAATGGTGAAATGACTTTTGGAAGGCATTTAGGATTAGTACGTAGAACCACTTTGTTATGATGCATTTGCAGAAAGGGTTCTTGAATGGTAAATGCTTGTAGTTCACTAACTCTTCTGAGAGAAGTAATAGCTACTAGGAAAGCTACTTTCCAAGTTAGGAATTGCAATTCACATGTATGTAATGGTTCAAAGGGAGGTCCCATTAACCATATGAGAACAATGTTTAAGTTCCACACTGGTGCAAGTGGCGTTCTGGGAGGGATTATTCTTTTGAGTCCTTCCATGAAAGGCTTTATAGCTGGTACTCTAAAAAGATAGATGTTGTCTATTCTGTAAGTATGCTGCAATGGCAGCAAGGTGTACACTTTTGAAGGTGTAATAGGTATCCTATGATGTGTTGAATAGACGCATCTAAAGGATTTATGTGGTTGTTTTGACGGTATATCACAAACCGTTTCCACTTAGCAGCATAACATGCTCTAGTAGTGGGACGTCTAGCTTCTTTGATAACGTCATACATTCTGGAGGAAGGGTTGTTGCAGTGTCCACCTGCCTTGCATGGTGTGATGCAGTAGGTGAGCTCCCCAGCCGGACAGCGACGCGTCCGCTGTCATGATTATTTGACGAACTAGCTCTAGAAACGGTCGGCCCTTTGAAAGGTTTTTTGTGCTCCACCATTGCAGAGAGCGATGAGTCCGACTGTCTACCAACACTAGGTCTGTTAATTGACCACAAGCCTGGTTCCATTGGCGTGCTAGGCAATCTTGAAGTGGACGCATATGCAGTCTTGCAAGATGCCATCATTCCAATGAGCTGCATGAACACTTGAGCTGGAAGCGAGTGTTGTAGTTTGAATCTTGTTAGGTGAGTTTGTAGACTTGTCTGGCTGGAGAGGGATAGGCTAGTGTTAGTTGGGTGTTTATTGTAGCGCCGAGATATTGTTGTATGTGTGAAGGTTGCAGATGTGACTTGGTGTGATTTACTGTGAAACACAAGTCGTGGAGCAGTTGAATTGTAGCGTGAGTGTGTTGTACACACTGGCTGTATGAGCTGGCTTTCATGAGCCAGTCGTCTAAGTATGGGAAGACGTGAATATGCTGTCTTCTTAAGTGTGCTGCTGCCACTGCTAGGCATTTGGTAAACACCCTTGGTGCTGTTGTGACTCCGAATGGGAGCACTTTGAACTGGTAGTGCTGCCCGTCCAGCACAAATCTGAGATTTTCTGTGCGCTGTGTGGATAGGAATTTGAAAGTAGGCGTCCTTGAGATCTAGAGTGACAAGGAAGTCATTTTGTAACAGGAGCGGAAGGACTTGTTGGAGTGTGACCATATGAAAATGATCCGACTATGTAAATGTTTAGAGGTCTGAGGTCTAGGTTAGGTCTTAGAGATCCGTCCTTCTTTGGGATTAAGAAATATAGGGAGTATGCTCCTTTGTTTTGCTGATGCATTGAGACTATTTCTATTGCATTTTTGTGCAGGAGGGATATCACTTCCTGCCTGAGCAGGGACAAATATTCCTGTGACATTGGACGCTGCCTGGGTGGTATGTTTGAGGGGGTGGATGTTAGTTCTAGACAGTAACCTGACTGAATTATTTGAAGCACCCACCTGTCTGATGTGATGTGATGTTTTCCCAGGCTCGTAAGTGTTGTAGTAGTCTTTCCCCGACAGGAGTGGAATGGGGCGGGGGAAGTGGAGGGGAGTCATTGGGCAGAGGCAGAGCGGGAGTTGTTTTTACCTCTGCCCTTATTGTTGTTACCTCTGTAACCACTCCTTTGGTAGCCCCTACTATATGTGGATTGTGTGGGGGCTTTGTACGAGATAGAAGGTGTGTCTGAAGAGTATCCCCTGGTGGTGCCTCTGTAAGATGAGTGGCGAAATGAACGTCTGGGAGCCTGCGACTGCAGGGCTCTCATAGATTTGGGCGTATCTGTATCCTTTTTCATGGGATACATCTACATTGGGTCCGAATAAGTGTTGCTCAAAGGGTTGGTTAAGTATAGCACTTTGGACTTCTGGTTTGAACCCTGATATGCGTAGCCAGGCATGTCTCCGCAACAAAACACTGGTGTTAACTGCTCTGCAGGCAGTGTCTGCTGCATCAAGTGCACAACGAGGTGTTTGAAATATTTTTCCCCTTCTTGGATAAGCTCATTTGCTCTATCTTTGTACTTATCAGGGAGGTGCTGCATTACCGATTCTAATTCGTCATAATGTGCCCTGTCATATCTTGCCAATAATGTGTGTGTATTGGCAATACGCCACATGTTTGCTGCTTGAGACGCAGTTCTTTTCCCTGATGCGTCAAGGAGCTTAGATTATTTATCTGGTGGGGGAGTTTCACCTAATGTTTGTGAATTTGCTCTTTTGCGTGCATTGGAAACCACAAGCGAGTCTAGTGGTACTGGGCCTTTAATATATGCTGGGTCTGAAGGGGAAGCTTTCAATTTCTTCTCTATTTGTGGGTTTATGACCAGAGTTCTAACTGGGTTTTTGAAGACTTCAGGAGCATGCTTAATCACTCCTTTAAGCATGGGTAAAATGGATGAGGATCTTTGTGCATTATCAAAGGTATACATTAGGAAGTCTTCATCTACAGGGTCTGTATGCATGTCCAACCCATTATACTGCGCAGCTCTGTGTGCTAATTGATTGAAGTCCATAGTGTCTTCTGGTGGGTAAGGCCTAGAGGGGTATATGTCGTCCTGAGGGACATTTGGGATGTTCTAATCATCACACGGATCAGGTGAGCCTGGATGAATAGATGGATGATCTGCATTACCCCCTCTATCATCAGAGCTATCATCCCTGTCATCATCTGGTATGATGGAGGATGTAGGGGAATGTTGTGGTAGGGGCACAGGTGGTGATGGCATAGGTGGAGGGGAAGGGGAAGGAACTCTTAGAGGAGAGGTAGCCATGTTCTTTTTTGGATGAGGAGCCAGTGCAGGTGTATCCAGTGGTCGCTTTTTAAACTTAGAATTAAATCAACAAGTGATTGGATCTTTAACCAGAGTCTTTTGTGCAGGGTCTGGGTGAAATAGGTCCTCTGCAGGAGGCCGATCTTTTGGTGTGGAGGGAGGTATCGGCACCGAAGTAGCTTCTTTAGTTTTTTTGGCAATGTCTAACAGGAGAAGCAGGAGTCTTTTTCGGCTCCGATGGTTTTTTCGGCTCCGATTTTCTCGGTTCCAGTGCATTTTTCGGATCCGATGCTTTTTTCGGTTCCGGTGGTCTTTTTGAATCCGAAGCTTGTTTGATTGGTTCAGACCTGGGTTTCGGTGCAGAGGGACTAGCAGTATGCTTCGGCGCAGAGTGTTTCGATGCCGGCGTGGTAGGTGATGATGTCTTTTTCGGTGCCAGTAGGTGTGCGCCGGCACCGTGGGAAGGCCGACTCGAGCCAGAGTCGCCGGAAGGCTTAGCTAGCTTCTTAGCCGGGCCAAAAGGTGGGGCAGTAGAAGCAGTGTCTCGGTGTGCGCCCGAGGGCGAGGGTGTGACCGGAGCCTTCTTTGGATGTGTCGAGGAACGGTTGGGTCAACTGTCTTACTTACGACCCGCTGTGCTGGAGTGATGTCCTCAACTTCGGAATCTTCTGCCTCGGAGTTTTTGTCGACGCCCTCAGCGAAGATGTCATCTGGAATCTGAGCTGAAGATCGAGCCATTGTTCTCCTAGCTCTTCGTTCCCGGATCGTCTTCTTGGAGCAGAAGGAGGCACAAGCGGAACAGTCTCTGGCCTCGTGCTCCGGGAATAGGCAAAGGTTACACACCTTAAGAAGGTCGGTTTGGGGAAACTTCAACCCACATTGAGGACCCTTTTAAAATGGCGTCCTTTCCATGAGCTGGAGTCGAGGCCTAGTTAGGCCCGAAGGACATAGACGACCGGAATCGAAATCTTCGATGTTGAAGAGTAGCGTTGACTGGAAATGCGTTCGAAACTAAATTCTGGAAGCTGGTGAGGATTGCGCGAAGGAAATCTGTTCCAACACTGAGCGCTGGAAACACATCCGAGCCCGGTGGCGTAGAAAAACAACCTGGGGATGGAGCCGATGACCATGCGTAGTATGATCCAAAGGAGGAGTCACCTGTCCAGTGACTTCCAAAGACTTTTCTACAACAAAAACGAACTGCAAACATCCGGGCCCAACACTAGGTGGCCATCTATGCACAGTGTGTAATCTGCAGCTCAGATGCCTCGAACATATGCTTTTGGAATATTAGATGCGCTTCTCTGTTTGCATGCTTGAACAGTGGCATGCACACTGTTGTGGCTGGCAGTTGATATTTTAAACACTAGCTCACACACGGCCACACCGCAGTTCCTCTTTGACTGGGATTAAGGAAAACATGATTGTGACAGTGTATGCTGCGCTCATAAAGGAGGTGGCATGCAGAAGATAACAAGCATTTGCAATGCAATAGGTCTCGCATTAGGAACGTTTGAGCTATTAGTCTTGTAAATAACAATTTTTTTAATTTATGTGTTGGTTTTGAAAATAGCTAAATTAATATCTTTGTCATTAACAATGCCAATAGTTCTAATTTTCGCAAATGTGACACCTATAACCTGGGGTGGCGCCGAGTGATGCTGGGGTGGCGCCGAGTGATGCAGGGGTGGCGCCGAGTGATGCAGGGGTGGCGCCGAGTGATGCAGGGGTGGCGCCGAGTGATGCAGGGGTGGCGCCGAGTGATGCAGGGGTGGCGCCGAGTGATGCTGGGGTGGCGCCGAGTGATGCTGGGGTGGCGCCGAGTGATGCTGGGGTGGCGCCGAGTGATGCTGGGGTGGCGCCGAGTGATGCTGGGGTGGCGCCGAGTGATGCTGGGGTGGCGCCGAGTGATGCTGGGGTGGCGCCGAGTGATGCTGGGGTGGTGCCGTGGTGGTGCTGAGGGATAATGTGGTGGTGCTGAGGGATAATGTGGTGGTGCTGAGGGATAATGTGGTGGTGCTGAGGGATAATGTGGTGGTGCTGAGGGATAATGTGGTGGTGCTGAGGGATAATGTGGTGGTGCTGAGGGATAATGTGGTGGTGCTGAGGGATAATGTGGTGGTGCTGAGGGATAATGTGGTGGTGCTGAGGGATAATGTGGTGGTGCTGAGGGATAATGTGGTGGTGCTGAGGGATAATGTGGTGGTGCTGAGGGATAATGTGGTGGTGCTGAGGGATAATGTGGTGGTGCTGAGGGATAATGTGGTGGTGCTGAGGGATAATGTGGTGGTGCTGAGGGATAATGTGGTGGTGCTGAGGGATAATGTGGTGGTGCTGAGGGATAATGTGGTGGTGCTGAGGGATAATGTGGTGGTGCTGAGGGATAATGTGGTGGTGCTGAGGGATAATGTGGTGGTGCTGAGGGATGCTGGGGTAACGCTGAGTGATGCCAGTGGCGCTGAGTGATGCTGGGGTGGCGCTGCGTGATGCTGGGGTGGTGGTGCTGAGTGATGCTGTAGAAGGGAAGAAAGAAAGAACGAAAGAAAGGAGGAAGAAGGAAGGAAAGGAAGAAAGGAATGAAAGGGAAGGAGGAAAGGAAGAAAGGAATAGAAGAAAGAAAAGGAAGGCAAGAAAGGATAGACAGGAAGGAAGGGAAGGAAGGAAAGAATAGAAGGAAAAAAAGGATGAAAGAAAGAAAGGATTCTAATTGCAAGTGTCAACATGAACAGGCTTGTTTTGAAGATGTAGTCCCCAAATTTGAGATGACAGAGAAGGGCTGTGAAGGACGGAGAGGCGTCAGGCAGAGGCCACGGGACATCAAAGGAAGGGTGGGAGGGGAAAAGACGCATTAGCGAGCGAGAAAAGCCATAAACGCCAGGGGGGCGGGGAAGCAGATTGCCTTCGAGCTTTCAAGCCTTTGAAGACAAATGATGGTGGTGTGCGTGGCCAAGCGCGCGCCTGTGCTTTGCAATATTTTTTTAAATACTATGTCTTTTCTGTATATAGTTGATAAGTACTTTATTATGAGATAACCTTCTATAAAAGAACGTACATATTTCTGTTAATAGAGCGGTACTCCAAGTCAAAGCCGCGGGCTCTAAAAGTGATGCTGGCTAAAGCGGCAGGAACGGTGAGTGATAAACATGACACGGGGCCACTTGCCAGCACTGTGGTGCTTGAGCAAAGGAGGATGACGTCACGGACACTCCACAGAGTAAACACTGAGGGCGATTATCACTGAAAGGCGACGGCCTGATCGATGAGCGAGCAGCTACATTTATTTGGCATACTTTGTGCTCTAGAAGCCTCCGAAGTGCTGAGTCCAAACCTCAGCCTATTAATAGCTGTTCCAAGGACAAGGCTCCTGAACGTAACAGTACATGTTTCTGTAACGTGTAAAATATGGACTATTCTCCTCATGTAACTTTCTTGGTTCTGTTGTGAAGCGCTCTGACACCTTTGGGTAAAGTCCGCGCTATATAAAAATGCACTAAATAAATAAAATAAATACATACAGCAGCACCGACCCGCTAACCCTTCTCCTTGGCACCGCGGAGTCACCAAAGTGAGGCGACCAGCAGAGGAGTCTTTCTACTCTGCACATATTTGCATTCACTGACATTCTCGCTCTTGGGTGCAAGCAGGAAATCTCACATTGTACCATGAAAGCGATGATGAAAGAATGAAGAAAAGGAGATCCTGCAGTAAACGCCTCCTACGAGTGCAAACGATTAGCTGTAAGAGGATGCAGGGCAGAGCTAGCTGGGCATGGCATGATTCAATACACAAAAAGACGGTGGCTCGAACAAGGGGTGTACAGGAACGGGGGAAGCCGAGAGCAGCATGGTGTGGTGGGTGGTCAAGAGGCATGCAAAGGGAAGGAGGGTGAGAAGAGATAATAGGTCAGAGAGAAAGGCTTAAGTTGGGAAAAAGAAAGTTTAAAATGTGTCTGGAAAAGTACAAGACTTGGGGAAGGTCCAGAGAATAGAAAGAAGTCATAAGATATGACAGGTGAGACCAGGAAATAGACTACGTAAACGGATGAGACAGAATTAGAAATGAAGGGGGCTACGAAAAGAGATGCGGTAAGTCGAATCAAAAGGACAGGACACTAGAGGAAGTGATAATGATGAGGGCAGGTGAAGAGACGCAGTGGATCGTATGCCAAGACAAGTAAAGGCCAGACCCGAGAAAAGAATCAGAGAGAAACTTAAAAAAAGAAGCATTGGCGCCGTGCGGCAATAAAAAAAGTAACTTTAGACCCAATATTAACCAAAATCACCAAAACTAAGCTAATGTAATTAAAGCAGGTGGCGGATCCCTTTGAAGAACGGCCTCTCAGCCGTGAAAGAAGTAAACAGCAGGGATGTAATTAGGGGGTAGGAGAAGTCGCGCTGGGGTGAATGCCTGAGGCCAAGCTGCCCGTGGGAGAGCGCACGCACTAAGGCTGGTCTGTCTGTAAGAGAAAGGCAGGCTGAAGTATTAAGTTATATCAAGAGAGGAGCTGGGAAAGAAACTGCAGACAGAAGGTTTAACACAGAAGTGCACAGAGCCACTTCACAGAGAAGGAATAGCAGAGGAGGTATTGGTAGCAGAAATGAATACCAACGGGTGATACTAAGAGGCAGAGAGCAAAGAGTAAAGCTAGGAGAGAAAGAGAGACCTGAAACAAGGAAAGCGAAAGTAAATGGGAAATCTAAAGCGGAGCTGGAGAGTGAGAGCGTACGCACTAGGGCTGGTCTGTCTGTGAGAGAAAGGCAGGCTGCAGTATTAAGTTATATCAAGAGGAAAACTGAAAGTAAACTGAAAGCAGAGCGCAAATCAGAGCGCGGCCGTGAAAGAAGTGAAAAAAACAGCAGGGATGTAATTAGGGGGAGGAGAAGTGAGGCCGAGCGCGCACTGGGGTGAATGTCTTAGGCCGAGCTGCCTGTGGGAGGGAGGCTGATGGCTTTGATGTGAAGCAGGGGGCGTTTTCACATTCTAGCAGCAGTCTTCTTTAAGTCTGAAAAGCAACATAGACCTGCTTATCCACGGAGCACAACTTTATTGCTTTACTTTGAAAGAAATAGCAGAGCTATGTAAATTACGTTAATTTAAATACAAATTACAATCTGATTCAGGGGGCCTGCTATGTCGCTTGCATGTCCTTTTTTTAAAAAGTACTGTTTTATACCATATTATTCTGGCCATTTGCAATCACTGTCTTCTATATGTTTGTTACTTGCTGAGAAAGACAGCGAAAGAGTAAAGTGAAGGTAGCAGTGTCACTTCAAACATGGTTTTCTAGTGTAACATCTAATAAAATGCAATGTGTATGTAAAGTGCCCACTCTTGGTGCGGCATATTTTGGTTACCTCTTCTCTGGGTGAGACAAAGCTTGTACCAGGGTTAAGTTTATGCATCATGCATGTTTGTGATTGTGTGAAAGGGAACCTTTGTATATTCCCTTTGAGTATATCTGAAATATGTGCAATTCTAAAAGGGCGCAGCTACCAATAGTGGTGCAGGAGCAGAGGCACAGTCTCGATTCTGCTGGTTATTCCTCATTTTCCAGTGCTTCACCCCGAGACTCCACCTTCTTATAGTCGTGAAACGCCATAGATCCATGGTGTTACCACAAGTCTTGCAATCCCCATTCGGCCAGCAAGCCTCTTTAATGGCAGATTCTGGATTATCAGGGACCTTGGATTGAGGCTTTAAGTGTCACATGCATGGGCTAGGCTAGGACTGTATGTAAGGTGAGAGGAGGGACAGGACATAATTCACACCAACATAGCAAAATGGAGCCAGATTAAGGCACAGGGAGCTTTACAGAAAATGTCTGTGCATAGTCTTGAAAAATGGTGAGTGTTTTGGAGGCCAACGGCTGCAGCTTCTGCCATGTCGGGGAAAATATTTTGTTGCTGTTCTGTACAAAGTTTAATGGTTGTTCAGAGTTTCCCGTTTGGGGTCAAGGCAGACCCCGATCTCATTGGTTGTGTTACATGAACGCAGTAGTATCAAACTCGTATAGAGCTCCAGTGGTAAAGTAATATCTCGAAAGTTTAGAGCGATTAGAGAACTCAGTAAGTAGCCGAATGACGACAAATGGAAGAGCTTAATAAGGCTAAACTGTTTAAGGGTGGGAACAAACATTAAAGAAGCTCTCTACCGTTAACACTGCATATATTGAACGTTGACTGCTCACACAAATGCTGGAGAGTGTGTGCAGACAAGAGTAGCTAAGCATACCAAGTTGAAGAGTTAATGGGAAGATGCTCCTGAAAAAAGGAAAGCAAAAGTATATGGGAAATCTAAAGCGGAGCTGGAGAGTGAGAGCGCACGCACAAGCTGCCTGTGGGAGGGAGGCTGATTACCTGATATGGGTCACTCGAGTGCATTCAAATATATGCGGAGATAAGCGACGGTCGCACAGAAGTATAATTGTGGCGAAGGCACACTATTAAGAGGAGGAAGGGAAAAGAGCCAAGCTATAGGTCGGTCAATAAGGCACTTATGTTTAAGAGATGACAACCAACATAATCACGTGAAACACTAAGGGAGAAGAATCGTGCCACGTTTTACCTGATATGTTTGTACCGCTGGCCGGCCGTGGGCAGTGAATAATTAGGGGAGGAGAAATGCCTGAGGCCGAGCGAGAGCATCCTGGGGAAAGCTTCAGAAGCCTGTGGGAGGGAGGCTGATTGCTTTGGATGTGATGTAATTAGGGGGGAGGAGAAGTCGCGCTGGGGTGAATGCCTGAGGCCAAGCTGCCCGTGGGAGCGAGGCTGATGGCTGTGATGTGGACGCGCGTCGTGAACTAGCCTCTTGTTGCCTGTGGGAGGGAGGCTAATAGCTTTGATGTGGACGCGCATCGTGAACTGTCGGAATTCCGCTTCGGAAATCCGCTGGTTTAGCCTCTGGTTTAGCCACAATAGGTCTCTCTGCGAGACCTAAAAAGGAAGAAGAGACCTGGGAAAGTTGAAGGACATTAGGCAATCTGAAGTTTGAAGACAGTCAGGTTTTCATGCATGTTTTTTAGAAATATTGTGAAGGCTTTTTGAGATAGCTTTCAAACCTATAGAAAGAAACAAAATTGTCTGCATGCAGACACTAAAATCTGGTGAACTGTCTGCACCTAGTTTACTGCTAGATCACCACTTAAGTCAGGACAGCTGATCTGCTCAGAGGTTGAAAATGTAAGATCATGACTGACCGCATACTTAAGGAAATTTCAAGACATTTAGGCTGCGCTGTAAGGAAGCAGGAACTATATATATATATATATATATATATATATATATATATATATATATATATATATATATATATATAGATATATATCCAACACGTGACTCCTCTGATCTCTCGGTGTCTCAGCAATCACGCAGCACACCAGCAAACAGGAAGGAGACGGACCACAGCACATCAGCAGAGTTGTTTTTATTGAACAACAGAAAGCAGCTACGCGTTTCTGGCAAGTTGTGCCCTTGTTAACGCTGCCATATATATATATATATATATACACACACACACACACACAAATATATGTCTGTTTGTCCTTTATGCATTACTACACCATTCATCTGATCGGAATTAAACTTTGGGAAGTTGTTGAGTACACTCCTGCAAAGGTTTCTGGCAAAAAAATAAAATAATGAAAATTGTTAAATATTGGCCCCCCCGGCACCCTCAATCTTTCCAATACTGAACGTTGCGACTCGCTTTTGCAATGACCATCAACAAAGCACAAGGACAATTGCTGCAAGTGTGTAGACTAGATTTGGAGAATCCATGCTTCTCACATGGACAACTGTATGTGGCCAGGTCACGGGGCGGAAAACCTTCTGAATAATCTTTCGAATACTGAAATAGACAGCGAATTTGCGAGCATCGTCGACAGTTATAACCCCCAAACGGAAATCGATTGGTCAATCTACATCCGAAGCACGAAAGAAAAAGGCATTACGGGCTTCAGAAACAGACAGCAAGATTAGAAACTGTTCGAATACAAACTCCTCAAGCCCGTAATTCTCAAACAAACGAGCAAGGAGAATCCAGATTGGAAGCCCATCGAGTACGCTCTGCTCAAGCCCGTTCTTCTCAAACGAACAAGCAACGAGAATCAAGATTGGAAACAGATCGATTACGCACTGCTCAAGCCCGCTTGAATGAAACAGGAGAGCAACCAGAATCAAGATTGGAAGCCTATCGGGGACGCACTGCTCAAGCCACACTTAGAAATGTTTTCCATATTAAAATGAATACGTTTCAATGACAATGTAAATTGAATGTTATCATAACGAGTTTTCCATGAATTTCCTTTAAGAGATCGCAGCAACGTGGGACGGTAAGCTAGTGCTCATATAAACATGATTATATACAGGGTAAAGAATGAGACATCGAAAATGAGATTCTGCAAATGCTGGAGTGGAGGTTTTTATGTTCACTCTTAAGATGTAAATATAGTATATATAAGATGGAGGTGAGGACCGCTTCTCCAGACAGTGGAAGAGCGTTTCCTACATCCCTATGGCTTACGACCAGACACTGAAGTGAGAAATCATGGAGAGAGTGCTCCCATTGGAAAGTGAATGGGGCTCATGTTAGAAAGGGGCTCATGTTAGGAAGGGGCCCCTGGTTACCTTTTTTTCCCTAGCAGTGCAGGTGTGGTAATTGGTACGTCCCAGGAGTAGGCCTGTTTCTATCGTTCAGATGAAAGCGTGTCTAGGCAGGGCCTTTTCTTCCCGGTTTTTGATTTTTGCTGCAGGAAGGCTCAGTGGCAGCTAGGTGCAAGATCTAGTGCTTCATTGTGCCAGTGTTGTGGGTACGCTAGATGTGATACGGCCCCAGTGCTGCCTGCCCTGAAATACACTATTTTACATAAGTTTTCCAATACAGACTTTGTTTGCCTTCACCCTGTAATGATCACGTGAGGGAAAGGGGCGGCTCATCTCCGGCGTCATGTAGTTTCAATTATTACAGAATATGAATTGGTATTCAGAGCTTCCGATTGAAAGCCCCCATTATGTTTTTTTTTTTTAACGCACAAATATTCAATCAGGTTAAAGACCATCACCATACGTCTGAAAATACTCAACCACTTTCAAACACTGACAATTCTTTTGCAACTTTATGAAATTGTGCTTTTTTCTGCTTAAACAGAAGTCGCCTATTCGCCTCTACCCCCACCCTCCCTTCCAAAGCAGGCACGTATTTTTCCGAAACGTTTTAATGGGAAAAGATGAATATATTTCGAACACACTCATCTTTCCCTACCATCGATTCAGCAGGGCACATCTATTGCACGTCCCACCATGGAAACGTATCTGCTGTGCACTGTTAAACGCAAACACGCCTGGGTGCACCTTTATGCCTTTAGATGCATCAACTTTGGAAATATGAGAAGCTCAGCTGGTCCCGCTCCTGGAATTAAAACAGGCTCTCAGTAGGGACAGACCGATATTAGCAGCAAGTACTAAGTGAGCTATTGTACAGGACAGAGGCAACGACTGACCACTGTGTGTAAACCGCAGTCCACAGATTAAAATGACAGCAGTGCAGAGGCTGTCTTAAGGAAACATTGCTCAGTCCATTAAATGCTCATTGCTGACATCCGCCTTGCCCTGCCACTCGTGCGTTAGAATTTCGTCATTCCGAGGTCAATACACAGTCGCCTCAGATTGGGTACGGGTGAATAAATATTGCTTGCAGTTCTTAGGAAAAGCAATAGCGCGGGATAAGGGGTATTTTAATAGATCTATTTCAGTATTTACTTAACGGTAAAACACGACTTGAGATTAATTAAAACAGCCAAAGCTTAATATATACACAGAGGAAACATCTAGTACTAATAACACAATCTAAAATACGAGCAAATCACCAGTTGTTACCACTTCATCTTTTTACATAAACATTCTAAAAATGTAACTATTTAACAGCTTTTATTTGATAATCCCTGTAATTAAACTAGCGCGGCCCGTCATGGGACGTTAACGGCGCTTTACAGGGCAGACAGAAGGTGTGCACACGGGGACTCCCTTTACTGGCGGCGAAAAAAAAGTAACCACAGTATTACACCACTAGTAAACCATCCAATCCCCGCGTGCACATCTTCTGTCTCCCCGCATGCACGCTTTGTAATTGTATCGATTCCAAAAGGCCCTTGTCATGGCGAGAGCAGTGCATGCGCGCTGCTAACGCCAGACGGACCCTAAAAAAGGGTGACTCCATACCACGTTTGGAGTGGCAGAAGTGAGAATGCAAATGCTACTTACCAGTATGCATCTGTTCTTGGCATGTAGGGCTGCTGACATTCATATCTGTGCATAGACCGCCACCTAGTGTTGGGTCCGGATGATTGCACATTGTTGTCCTGGAAGAGTCTTCGAAGTATCACGAGATAGGTGGCTCCTCCCCTGGACTACAGTGCGCATGGGCATCGCCTCCATCCCCAGATTGTTTTTAGCCATTGGCAGAGATGGAGTGAAGAATGTGAGTGATGACCATGCTATGAGCATATGTATGTATATGAATGAATTCTGCAGCTGCTACAGGCGCCGGGGAGGAGGGTGGGCGATATGAATGTCAGCAGCCCTACATGCCAAGAACAGATGCATACTGGTAAGTAGCATTTGCAGTTCGAGGCATGTGGGCTGCTGAATTCATATCTGTGCATAGAATACATAGCAGTCCCTCCATTAACGGCGGCCGCCCGTGCCAGCTGCAGCAGTCTGAAAAAGCGTTTTTAGAACAGCCTGACCAACAGCTGCCTGCTGTTTGGAATGCACGTCTACACAGTAGTGCTTAGTGAAAGTATGTGTGGTAGACCATGTGGCTGCTCTACAGATATCTTCTAAGGGAATGTTACCTAGGAAAGCCATAGAGGCCCCTAACTTCCTAGTGGAGTGGGCCCTTGGTGGGATAGTGAGAGTGCGCTTAGCTTTAGCGTAGCAGATCTGAATGCACTTTACTATCCATCTAGCAATCCCCGCCTTGGAGATAGCGTTTCCCTTGTGTTGTGTGGCAAAAGCAACAAAAAGCTGTTTGGTTTTGCGGAAATCTTTAGTCCTGTCCACATAGTACATCAAGGCCCTTTTCACATCAAGGGTGTGGAGCATGCGCTCTGCCAGCGTCTCTGGGTTTTGGAAAAACACCGGCAATTCAATTGTTTGGTTAATGTGGAATTGTGAGACTACTTTGGGTAAGAATTTAGGGTTAGTGCGGAGCACCACCCTGTTAGCATGTACTTGAAAAAAGGTTCCTGGATGGTGAGTGCCTGCAACTCACTAACCCTCCGTAGCGATGTAATTGCTACTAAGAAAGCCACCTTCCAAGTCAAAAACTGAAGCTCACAAGAGTGCAGTGGCTCAAAAGGGGGACCCATCAGCCTTGTAAGAACCACGTTGAGGTTCCATTCTGGAGCTGGTGGAGTCCTCGGTGGAATGACCCTTTTGAGTCCCTCCAGAAAGGCCTTGATAGCAGGGACCTTAAAGAGTGACAGGTGCTGCCTGTTTTGGAGGTATGCTGCCATAGCAGACAGGTAAATGCGGATGGAAGAGTACGCTAGATTACATCGATACAGGTGAAAAAGGTAACAGATGATGTTTTGAATGGAAGCATCTAGCGGGTCAATGTTGTGGCTCCCACAGTAGATGACAAACCTCTTCCATTTAGCCGCATAACAAGCTCTAGTTGTGGGCTTCCTTGCCTCCCGAATGATGTCCATGCAATCGGGAGGGAGATTGAGGTAGCCAAACTATAGGACTTCAGGAGCCAGATCGCCAGGTTGAGCTGTTGCGGATCTGGGTGCTGAATGTCGCCATGGCTCTGCGTCAGAAGGCTGGGAGTGAGATGAAGCCTTTGATGCGGTACCACGGAGAGTTCCAGAAACGTGGTGTACCATGGTTGGCGAGCCCACGTTGGAGCAACCAGGATGAGCATCATCGAGTGTTGCCTGAGCTTGCGTGCCACCAGCGGTATCAGAGGTGCTGGGGGAAAAGCGTACGCAAATCTGCCTGACCAGTTCATCCACATCGCATTGCCCTGTGATTGGGGGTGTGGGAACCTGGCGGCGAAGCTTTGGCATTTTGCGTTCTCCTTTGTGGCGAATAGGTCTATCTCTGGATGACCCCACATTTGGAAGTACGGTTGGAGTACCGATGGATGTATCTCCCACTCGTGCATCTGATGGCTGTGCCTGCTGAGGAGGTCCGCCATCTGATTGTCCTTGCCCGGGAGGTGCTCTGCCATGAGGAAGATGTTCCTCTGAATGGCCCACTTCCACATGCTCTGAGCCAGATGAGACAGCTGTGGAGAGTGTGTGCCCCCCTGCTTCTGGATGTAGTACATGGCCGTCATGTTGTCCGTCCGGATCAACACGACCTTGTTGCACAGATGTACTTTGAACGCCTTTAAGGCCATGAAGATTGCCATCAGTTCCAACACATTGATGTGCATCCTCCTCTGCTGTAGTGTCCATAGTCCCTGCACAGTGTAATGGAGTACATGCGCTCCCCATCCCTGGAGAGAGGCGTCCGTCGTCAGGATAATCTGTGGGACAGGCTCTTGGAATGGTCGGCCTTTGCAAAGGTTTTGTGGATTCCACCAATGCAGAGAGTTGTATGCCCGACCGCTCACCAACACTAGGTCTGTCAGTTGCCCATGAGCCTGAGTCCACTGACGTGCTAAGCACTCCTGAAGCGGACGCATATGTAGTCTCGCGTGCGGGACAATGGAGATGCAGGAGGCCATCATGCCCATCAACTGCATGAACACCTTCGCTGGAAGCGAGTGTTGGGGTCTGAACCGTTGGATCAGCGCCTGGATACTGGCGATTCTCACTGAATTTGGCTGCGCAGTGGCCGCCAGAGTGTTGATCGTCGCGCCCAGATACTGTCGCACGTGGGCGGGCTGGAGATGGGACTTGGGGTAGTTCAGTGAGAAGCCCAGATCGTGCAGGAGATGAATGGTGCGTGACACATGGTCTGCGCACTGTCGCTCTGTTCTTGCCTGAATGAGCCAGTCGTCCAGGTAAGGATAGACGTGGACGTTTTGGCGACGGGATGCGCCGCCACAGTCGCTAGGCACTTCGTAAATACCCTTGGTGCCGTGGTGACCCCGAACGGCAGGACCTTGAACTGGTAATGCTGGTCCAAGAGCGTGAATCTGAGATACTTTTTGTGGGAAGGATGTAGGGGGATATGAAAATAGGCATCCTTCAGATCCAGTGTAGCCAGAAAATCCCCCTGCTGAAGCAGGGGAAGCACTTGCTGCAACGTGAGCATATGGAAGTGCTCCGAGAGTATGTACCAGTTTAGGGGCCTGAGGTCCAGGATAGGCCTGAGGGATCCGTCCTTCTTGGGAATCAGGAAATAGAGGGAGTAAACCCCTGTTCCCCGCTCTCGCAATGGAACGAGCTCTATTGCCCCTTTTTGCAGCATAACTAGAACTTCCTGCTGCAATAAGGTCAAATGCTCGCCTGACATAGGACGGTTTCTTGGGGGTATGTCTGGCGGGATGGAAGTAAGCTCTAGACAGTACCCGTACTGGATAAGTGACCTCACCCACCTGTCCGTGGTGATGTTCTTCCACGCCGGCAGGAACTGCTGAAGTCTCCCCCCAACCGGTGTTGCATGGTTGGGGGGCAGTGACAAGACGTCACTGCTTGTTGGCGGTGGTGGACCTGGAGCCATTGTTTCCACGTCCCCTGCCTTTGGTATTATTGCCTCTGTAACCGCCTCTACCCTTGTTGTTATACGAGGGCTGGGTGTTACCCTTGTAGTATTGTGCGGACTGGGATGCCTGTCCCCGGGAGGTGCCTTTTGAATTTGAACGGCGAAAGGAACCACCCCGAAACTGCTGACTTTGTAAAGCCCCCATCGACTTTGCAGTTTCGGTATCCTTTTTCATTTTTTCTAGAGAGGCATCCACCTCAGGTCCAAACAGATGGTCAGGGTTAACTGTTTGCCCTAAAATAGTGGTTTGGATGTCGGGCTTGAACCCCGAAATACGAAGCCAGGCATGACGTCTAAGTAACACACTTGTATTGATGGCTCTAGAGGCTGTGTCCGCCACGTCTAGAGCACATTTGATGGATGCGTTTGTAATGAGTTTACCCTCCTGAATGAGCATCTCTCCTGCCTCCTTGTATTGGTCAGGCAAGTGTTGCAGAATGGCCTCTAATGTGTCATAATGGGCCCTATCATAACGTGCAAGCAGGGCTTGGGTGTTAGATATTCTCCAGATGTTAGCTGCCTGTGCAGCAATACGTTTGCCCGAGGCCTCAAAGATCTTGGACTCTTTGTCTGGGGGAGGAGCGTCACCAGTAGTTTGAGAATTCGCCCTTTTCCGAGCGTTGGAAACAACCAGGGAGTCCAATGGAAAGTGTCCCTTGATATAGGTGGGATCCGTGGGTGCCGCCTTATATTTCCTGTCGATGCGAGGGTTGACCACCCGCGCCCGGGTGGGCTCTCTGAAGACCTCCGGTGCATGCTTAAGCACCCCCTTAAGCATCGGTAGCGTTTTGACCTGCTTTTCGGCTACCGAGAAGGTGTCGAATAAGAAGTCCGCATCCACGGGGTCTGAGTGCAGCTCGACGTCGTGGTTCGCAGCGGCTCTCTCAATTAAAGCATTGAAGGCCGCCGAGTCCTCTGTCGGGGACGTCTTGGCGGTGAAAAGTTGAGTGTCCTGACCCGACTGCGGGTCATCTGGGTCGCCTCCCCCGGCCCAGGGCACATGCTCCTCCTCCGGATCCGAGTACGCAGGATAGGTGTACTCGGCATCTTCCTCGTCCGCATCGGCCACGGGGGAATGCGTCGGCGAGTGTTCCAAGGCCTGTGGGGACACAGGTTCCACCAGAGCTGAAGAGTCCGCAGAGTACCTTTTATTCTTGAGCGGGATTTTAAAAGGTTCCAACGCCGGCTCCGACGTGATCTTTCGTTTGAGGAGCGACAGTTTCCCGGTGTTGGCGTCGATAATGACCTCACGACGCTCTTCTACCGCAAGCGGCTGGAGCCGAAGCTTTGATACTACCAAGGAAGCTTTCGGCGTTAACACCTCCCCTGAATGTCCGCCCTGTTTCGGCGCGAAGGCCTTCGGCACCGACTTGGGTGGAAGGACGAAACGAATAGGCGGTTTCTCTTTAGTAGGCTTAGGCGTGAGCGTAGGCACTACAGTGTCCTGAGTGGGAACCACCGTGGTCTTTCGGATCCGCTGTAAGGATTCCTCCACTTTCTTTGTAAGGGTTGCCGAGGGTTGCACCTGCTCGAGCGACCCCTCGTCTTCGAGAGCCTGATCGCCGGTAGGCTTCTTCTTCGGGGCCGACGCCCCATGCCTAGGCGCGTCGTCGCCCTGACGCTTCTTCGAAACCGTCTTCGGGTCCCCGACCCCTTTCGGTGCCGACGCGGTAGCGTCGGAGACCTTCGCCTTTGGCGTCGACCCCGAGGGCTTCGGGTCGGCCATCTTGGCGCGGCTCTTGGAGTCGGCCATTTTGGATTTCTTGGAAGTCGACGCCTCCAGAACCTTCTTCACCAACGCAACTTTCAGTTTCGGTTTCGCATCCGAGGGTGCGTGACCAGTTGGTTTCACTTTTGTTTTCTTCAACAGAAGAGATGGCTTAGAAATGTCCGTGACCGGGCCCGGAGGCGGGGACGTAGGACTGATAGGCAGATCTTGGGTTAGGCCTGAAGGCGATCCCTCGACCTGGGCCGTATGAAGGGGAATAGCCCCTGAGTCCGACTGGGGATGCTCGCCCTCTGAGCTATCTCCCATCGTGGCACAAGCCTGATCGTCGTCCCCTACCTCGTCGGAGACTTCGTCAAGGTCCGCGTCACCCGCGTCGTAGTTTTCCTCATCGGACGCGGGGCCAGAGTCCGACTCCCGCACGTCGTCTTCTCCCTCGGCAGATTCCTGGAAAATGTCATCTGGTGGGGGCGCCGAAGCCGATAATTGAGCCTGGAGCCGATTGGCCCGGCGAATCTTCAAAGTCTTCTTGCTTCGGAACTTCGAACACGCCATGCAGGTGTCTTCGCGGTGATCCGGCGATAAGCAGGTATTGCACACAGGGTGCACGTCGAGGTGCGAATATTTGGAGTGACACAGCGGACACTTTTTGAATGGAGTCCGCTCCATAGCAAAAGTTGTAGTGTAGGCCCGTCCGCGCCGAAGGCACGTGGAAGGGCAGCAAGAGATAGGAGCTGAGAGTCAGAAAGAAACCCGTACGCAACTATACCGACGCCCAGCCTAAAGACCTTTTGGTCTCAAGTAGAAGTTGAACAACTATCGGTTCCGACAGAGGGAACCGAAACACATCCGAACCCAATGGCGGAAAAAAACAATCTGGGGATGGAGGCGATGCCCATGCGCACTGTAGTCCAGGGGAGGAGCCACCTATCTCGTGATACTTCGAAGACTCTTCCAGGACAACAATGTGCAATCATCCGGACCCAACACTAGGTGGCGGTCTATGCACAGATATGAATTCAGCAGCCCACATGCCTCGAACCTGTAGAGTTCTCTCCCGCATAAGACAGGAGGATTATCATCGGAGGTAAACAGACGTGGTTGCTGCAGAAGATGCATTAGAGTGCAAAAGCGGTCTAGACCAAAGCAGATTCACCTAGAGCACCACAGGCTGTCCATTTTGTGGATAACTCTGAATCAGATCTGTCTGGATAAAAGAAAACAGTCCCGGTCTAGCCTGTAGCAAGGCTGTCCCTTGGGCAACCAGAACATCTCTTTATCCAAATGAACTAATCACATTTGTAATTTTATTGAGTCCCAGGCAGATATACAGGATGGCCTGAAGCCTCAAATGTGGAATATAGGAATTCTTGGATAATCTCACTGGTATGACTAGTCACGGATCAGTGTGAACCATAATTTGTGGACAAACGGGCAGAACAGCTATCTCACTGAATAGTTGGGTGTATGCTTTTACTGTTAAAAGATATGCACCAAAGACTGGTGGTCAGGATGAACTTTGACTGCTGTTCTTACAAATTATCACAGTGGCTCAACTTGTTAATCTTCTGAAACCACCATGCTATTAACACTCTTGTTGGTCAGTTAATAACCCAATGATTAGTTTACGCCTGTACTCATTGCCAAGAGAGGAAAAGGTTCAAAAGGAATGAGTCCAAACATTTCTTGCACTTTCAAAACAGGACCTTTAAAATTCATGTGCTGAAAATCAAGCACAATCATCTAGTCATTTCTCTGTAAGCTAACAGTACTACTGTCAGAATCTTAAAAGTTGAGCAGAAGAGAAACTGAAAGGGCTTCCTCAACTGGAAAGGAGGGGAGTTGGAGGTCTGGTTGGTATTAATTAGATGACTTTCGGTTATTTGGTTGGAGTACTGAAGGACCTTGTCAGCTGTGGAATTTAAGACATTCTAGCACTCAGTGCTCATGGTCCTGGTAGCACTATTGCAGAGGCCACTGGACAGTACCAGTTTCTAACTTGCCAAGTTTGAGCACAATCATACTCTGGTGTATATACAGAAGTAACAGGTTATAGTGGTCAAACCTAGGTCAGAGGAGCAGACCATTGTTCATCACAATGACTTGAGCACTGGCCTGCTGCAAGTAGAGACTACCGGACCAGAACACCTATTTCCGATTCATCTTAAGACACTTACCCACCTTGCCCATGTTTAAGAAAAGTGATTTGTCATTTAAAGTAGGTGCCCTCACCTGAAGTGGGCTGGAAAGATAGATGGTAGAGTAATGTGCCTTGGTACGGCGGGCCTCCTAACCTAGGGAGACCATGTACCATGCAGATGAAAGAACAGTATTTTATGTGGATAGGTCAGTGGATTACTGCTTTTGTACTAGAGATCCTTTTTATTTGCAACTCAAAAGTTAGAATCCTAATAAAGCACAGTGACCTATGAACTGTCAAAGAGCTTTAAAGCTAACTGCATGGCATACCTTATAACGTTATGTTTTTTTAGTGTCTTACATTATCTTAACGTTGCTAAAAGTGTTGGGATAGAAATACATTCTTATTACAAAAGGCAACCCCAACCACTGTGGTAGGTTTTAAATCTGGCGTTTGTGCTTCTGCAGACCAAACAAAAAAAGATTGAGAGAAATAGCAGGAAAGAAAAATGGTGGAAAGAGAGACTAGGGGTAGGACTGGCTACACATTCAGTTCTCTCAAGAACAACTGGTTCAGAAATGTAGGGCAGATTTAAAAAAAAAACACACAAAGAAGTTAAAGAGCACAGGAATGATGGTATGCCATATATGTACATGCAAGTACACCAAACTGAAACAAACTTCGAGATTTAAACCGCTAGAGTAGACTGCTGCTAGTACTCCAACTAGATGGCAGCACAACCCAGAGGCTGAGAATATGAAAGGACGACATTAACCCCATGGCAGCTGGGGCAATTCCACCACGGTGCGGGGGGTCCGCGGCCCAGCTGTGCTCATGACGAGCTCAGCTCGTCATGACTCACAGTGAACCTGTGCTCATGACGAGCTAAACTAGTCAGACCCGCCCACTCATTATTTCTCCCGCAAGGGAGGGAAATTAGCCGCGTGTGGGCGGGCCGTGGCCGTTAGGACAAGCTCAGCTCGTCATAAGCACAACTCCACTGTGACTCATGACGAGCTGAGCTCGTCATGAGCATGGGAGGGTTTATAGAACTTGCACTTTCCAAGAACACTAGATGACAGAAGTATACACTGCAAGTAAATCAACAATTAATTCTTGTAAACAATATTTTTCAGGTATTTTAATCTCATCTGTCAATGCGAAGATCTAGTCATTTAACAATACTTACTGCGATGGCATGAGAGGGACCCATGTGTTGCACGTGAAGACCTGGCGAGTTGTAGTAAGACATTCCAGCTCTAGGTAGTGATGTTGGAGGAGTAAAACCAACATTGTGACTTGGATAAGGTAAACCTACAATGTTAAAAGCAATACAAATCAATAAACAGCACCACTATTTGCTATTTTCACATAATAACTATTCCAATTTAATCTTTGAATTTATATTGCTGAAGTTAAAAAATAAGTGTGCCAATTTATCAGATCCAAGAAAGCTTCATACTTTGAGCCAAAACAAAACTTCCCAGTAATTTTTATTATTAAAAAAAGTTATCAACTGATGGCAAAAAGCTTTTGCTTTAGATTCTGGTTTTGAAATATTCCCAGAAGATAAAATTGGGTCATGTGGCAGCAAATATACCGTATACAAATGGACCATAATCCATTACCTGGGAAATAAATCTGCTAAGCATCCAAGACATTACATGCTTTTCTTGGCTTCACTTCAAGATGTCCTACTCCCCTTTACCTAGCCCATACAGGAAGGTTACCATTTTACCTCAGACTGTCTTAAAAGCGGACAATCTGGTATACACAAGCACCTATCGGAAATATTGTAAAGTTGGCAAAATGGCTCAATTTAGGAAATATATACACTGCAGACATCTGAGTTATTACTGTTTCAAATGTGTTTAGTGATAACACCCTAGGGATATTGTAGGGTTTGAGCATCATTAAACAATTCATTTTATTACTGCTGATAGTTACCTCTAATCGACGATATTTCATTTCCCACTTTTTTATTGAATCTTAAGGCAGAACCTGTCCCTGTAGTCCGACCCAAAAATGCTTAAATGCAAATGATGAATTACCATAGTACTGAACAATTAAGGTATATATTCAAGACACAAATTGTTGGACAGGCCTCGTGGCATGCCCGACCCCTCCTCGCATGGCGGGTCCCGGACTACTGCTACCCCTGTTCCCCGGACAAGAACCACACATGCAGCCCGCTGGGCCAACCCCCAGCTCTTCCCCGACGGAACCCAGATTCGTAACCACAACCTTCTCGGCTAGCCCGGGCCCTGTGCGGAACCACCGTTCCCGGCCCAGCCGCCATTTTGGACCCTCCACGGCCAGGCCTCGTGGCCTCGGGTCAACCTCCGCCTCAGGCCCAGCCAGGCCCCGACATCGAGGCACCACCATCCACCCTGGGGGTAAAGAGACCACTTGGCGAGTCAATGGAAGAAGGAGTGTCGATGGCTCCCCTCCGCCTGGTTTCGATCGCCCCCAGCCTCCCTGGGCGCTGGCTCCACCCCCCTGCTGGGTGTCTGGACTCCCTCATCTCGGACCCCCCGACCTCCAAGTGCGAGGGTCCGGACATCAAAGGTCGCCAGACCTATAACTGGGGTAGCTCCAGAGCAGGAAGGCAGTTGTATCCTGGAGTCGAGAGACACCTAGACAAACTCATCCTTGGAGGCCTGCTGGCGCTGCCGCGGCTCCTCTTCGTGAACCATCTTTGAAGGCCTGCTGGCGCTGCCGCGGCTCATCCTCGTGAACTATCCTTGAAGGCCTGCTGGCGCTGCCGCGGCTCCTCTTCGTGAACCATCCTTGAAGGCCTGCTGGCACTGCCGCGGCTCATCCACGTGAACCATCCTTGAAGGCCTGCTGGCGCTGCCGCGGCTCATCTTAGTAAACCATCTTTGAAGGCCTGCTGGCGCTGCCGCGGCCCCTACTTGCGAACTCTCCAGCTCGAGGATTGAGAGCTATACACCAGCTACCCCTGTACCGGACCGGTACCGAGACTGTCCCGCTACCCCCTTTCCCCCCAGAGACTAGAATTGAAGGGATCACCGTATCCTGGTCCTGCTGTATCGTCAAGTTTAACCTGCTTAAGAATACTGATAAAAGTGTACAGAACCTATCTTTGTGTGGCGTCCATCTGTAGGGGGTAGTTGCTCATCCGTACGATCTAAGGAGAGGGCCCTCGCCACGAGGCCTTTCCCCCTTGCTCGGCCGACCCTCCGGGTCCCCGTCTAACATTGGTGGCCAGCGGCGCGATCCGAGCCGACGCATAATCGTACGGAGAGTAACTCGCCCCACTACACACCGCAACAATGTCGACGAAAGAGACCGGAACAACCGCAAAATTCCAGATGGAACGGCTGGAAGAATACAGCCACAAGGAATTGAAACAATTCTGCATAGACTTGGGCATCGCTACCACGGGACTGAGCACCAAAGACGACATCAAGCACGCCTTGGAGTCTTGGGTGGAGACGGGAGCGTCCCCACCCCAAAACGAAAGCATCGAGACCACAGAAACAATTGCAACCCCCGAAGAAGAAAGAAGAGCGGGCCTCTCTTCCGAGGAGGCCCGAGAACGGGAGAGGAGCCGGCTCCACGAATTGGAACTGGCTCGACTCCGCTTAGATGGGGAACTGAAACTAGCGGAAAAAAAGATAGCCCTCGAACACTTACGGCTACGGGAAGAACGAGAAGAAAAAAAAAGCCAGAGGGAGCTGGAAGAGAAGAAACTAGCGTACGAACACGAGCGCAGTTTAAAAGAACTAGAAATTCGAAGACAAAACAAGGACCTCGGCGTCCCCGAGAACCAGAGCTCCGCTCCCCCTACGGACACCAAGGTCCACATTCCCAAAGACGTCGTCCGAGAGTACTACCAGAACGACGATATCCAGCAATGGTTCAAGGCCTACGAGGTAGCCATGATCTCCCACCGTATCCCGCGAAAAGACTGGGGAGCCGGGTTGTAGGGGAGATTCGTCAACGAAGGAAGAGATGCCCAGCTACAACTCCCTGACGCAGAGATGACCTCCTACGAGCACATGAAAGCCGCCCTTCTCACTCGCTATGGGCTCACCCCCGAGATGTACCGGCAGCGATTCCGAGACTGTAAAAGAATCCCCGGTACCACCTGGGTGGAATATGTGAACTATTTTAGCCAGGCCTTAGAGGGGTTGATCAAAGGCAGCCAGGTCACCACCTATGAGCAATTGGTCGATCTCATCGTGTGGGAACACCTCTCCAATAATTGTTTCGTGGAACTAAGGCAGCATCTCCTCGACAGCAAGCTGACCGAACCCCGGAAGCTAGCCATCGAAGCGGATCGATGGGAGAGCACCCGGGTCCCCCGGAATTGGCCGGGAGAACAAAACAGCCTCCCAGGGGTCCCACCGTCCGCGAGGGGGAGGAGGAGGCCAGGGTCGGGGCAGGGACACCGCCACGGTGCCCCCCGCTAGCATCCCCCCGTCTCCGGCCGGAAGAGGAAGCCCTCCGACGCGACCGGGATTCCGCTCCAACATTGTCTGCCACAAATGCCAGCGGCCCGGCCATTACGCCAATGACCCCAACTGTCTGAGAAACCAGTCCGTCCATGCCCCGGGTCCAATGAACCACCAGATCACCGCTGTCGCCCTCGGAGAAGAGCAAGGCGAAGAAGAAGCCGAAGATTGCGAACAATACCAGACAGAGTGGGAACCTGCCGCCATGTCCCTGGTATGTCTAGGAGAAAGGGACATGGTCCCGCGGGCCCCCATCCCAGCCAACACGCAGAAGTACAGCCAGTGGGTCACCATTAATGGACACCGGGCCGAAGCCCTCCGCGACACGGGGGCCAGTGTGACCGCAGTCCGTTGCCATCTGGTGACCCCCGATCAAATCTTGCCCAACGTACTTTGCCCAGTACGGTCTGCGGACAACTCCGAAAGCCTGTGCCAGATGGCCCGCGTCCCCTTCGAGGGGGGGGGGGGGGGGGGGGGGGGGGGGGGAGTGGGGGAGTGTCGGGCATGCTGAATGTGACCGTCCGAGACGATGCCCCCGTGGACTGCCTCCTGGGGAACGATCTCGAGAGCTCCCCCTGGGCAGCCGTCGAACGAAGAGAGCACCTGGAGAGACTTGGTCTTCCTGAATGGGTTTGTGCGACGACCCGATCCATGGCCGCCCGCGCCATCCCATCCACTGAAGAACCCGAGTGGCCCGAACCTCCACCGCCTGTCGTCACGGAAGAGACCACCCCTGAACCCGGTCAACCGGGGCCCGACAACGAAGAACCTGACCCACTCCGAGACCTCCCGGAGCTGGCCCAGTGGCGCGAAGAAGGTGGCCCACTCAGGAACAGTTCCACAAAGAACGTGTCCCTCCTTCGAGGGGCTCCGACAGCAAGCCATAGCCCAGAGCGCAGGGGATGCCTCGGGGGCCCACTGGATCTACTGGGACAATGAGCTCCTTTACAGTGAGCAGAAGATTGCCGAACTGGGGGCCGGCCGGGTGCTGGTGGTTCCCCTCCGATTCAGAGACATCCTCCTGAACCTGGCACACGATGTGCCTCTCGCCGGACACCTGGGGCAGGACAAGACTTACAGCCGCCTGGTGACCCATTTCTACTGGCCTAAGATGCGGAACGATGTGATAAACCACTGCCGGGCCTGCCCCACCTGCCAGGCCAGCGGGAAGAGCGGCCGGAAACTTAAAGTCCCCCTGCAACCCTTTCCCATCGTCACCACTCCCTTTGAGCGGGTGGGGATCGACATTGTGGGGCCCCTGGAGCCCCGGACAGCGCAAGGTCACCGGTTCATACTCGTCCTGGTGGACCATGCCACCCGCTATCCCGAGGCCATACCTCTCAAGACCGTGACAGTACCGTGGTGGGCCAAGCCCTGATGGGGATCTTCTCGCGGGTGGGCTTCCCCCGAGAGGTCCTCAGTGATCGGGGCACGAACTTCATCTCCAGATACATGAAGTCCCTATGACAACAGTGTGGGCTCACCTACAAATTTACAACCCCCTACCACCCGCAAGGAAACTGACTAGTGGAATGATTCAATCGCACCCTCAAGGGTATGATCATGGGCCTGGAAGAGCCCCTACGCCGCCAATGGGACGTGCTGCTACCCTGCCTCCTGTTTGCCTACCGGGAGGTCCCACAGAAGTCCCTGGGATTCAGCCCCTTCGAGCTCCTGTATGGGCACCCCGTCCGGGGTCCCCTCAGCCTGGTCAAGGAAGGGTGGGAGGTGACCCCCAAAAGGCTCCCCCCGATGTGTACAGGTACCTCTTGACCCTCCGGAAACAGACTCAGAGGTTCCGGGAACTCGCCAAGGCCAACCTCGAAGCCAGCCAAGAGGACATGAAACGCTGGTATGATCAAAACGCCTCGTCCATTGAGTTCGAGCCGGGACAACAGGTCTGGGTCATGTCCCCGGTCGAACCTTGCGCCCTCCAGGACAAATGGACCGGACCCTTCAAGGTGGTGGAACGCAAGGGCCCCGTCACCTACCTGGTGGACCTGGAGTCCCCCAGGAACCCCACCGGGTCCTCCATGCCAACAGACTTAAGCCGCACTTTGTGCGATCAGAACTTAGCCTCCTGATGGCTACCGACAGTGGGGCTGAAGAGGACTCCGAGCCCCTCCCCGACCTCCTGAAAACTCTAGCACAAGACGGCTCCGTAGAAGGGGTCAACCTCTCTTCCACCCTGACCCCAGCACAAAGCCACAGCTGCCAAGACTTGTTGCAACAATTCGCCGATCTATTCTCCCTCACGCCCGGGGTCACCCCCTGGTGCCTCCACGATGTCGACACCGGGGATAGTCCCCCTATCCGGCACAGGGCCTACAGAGTTCCCGATCGGGTACGCACCTGCATCCAATCAGAGGTCTCCAAGATGCTGGCCCTAGGAGTAATCGAGCCCTCCGACAGTCCCTGGGCCAGTCCGGTCGTGCTGGTCCCCAAGGCCACTGCCCCTGGCGTCACCCCAGAACTCAGATTTTGTGTGGACTACCGGGGTTTGAACGCCGTCACCCGAACAGACGCTCACCCCATCCCCCGAGCTGATGAATTGATCGACCGTCTGGGGGCCGCCTGCTATCTGAGCATCTTTGACCTGACCGCGGGCTATTGGCAGATCGGCCTCACCCCAGGCGCCCAGGAGCGATCCGCCTTCTCCACCCCGGATGGCCACTACCACTTCAAAGTGATGCCCTTCAGAATGAAAAACGCCCCCGCCACCTTCCAGAGGCTCGTGAACAAAGTATTGGCGGGGCTGGAGGAGTTCAGCGCCGCCTATCTGGACGATATTGCCGTGTACAGTCTCCACTGGGCAGAACACCTCCAACACCTCCGGGAGGTCTTGACCGCCCTCCGGCGGGCCGGACTAACAATCAAGGCCAGCAAGTGCCAAATCGGCCAAGGGTCCGTGACCTACCTGGGGCACCAGGTAGGAAGTGGCCAGGTGGCCCCTCTCCAACTCAAGATCGCAGCCATTCGGGCCTGGGAGCCCCCGGTCAACCAAACAGAAGTCCGAGCCTTCCTGGGGCTCACCGGATACTACCGGCGCTTCGTGAAGGACTATGGCAGCATTGTGGGGCCCCTCACAGAACTCACATCCAAGCAGAACCCCCCGAAAGTACACTGGACCCCTGAGTGTCAGGCCGCCTTTGAGAACCTCAAGTCCGCAATGTGCAACGCCCCAGTGCTCCAAGCCCCCGACTACAGCCGGGAATTTATAGTACAGACCGATGCCTCCGATCACGGCGTTGGGTCCGTTCTCTCCCAAATCAACACAGAGGGAGTTGACCAGCCAGTGGCCTTCATCAGCCGACGCTTGCTGGCCCGAGAACAGCGCTGGAGCACCATAGAGCGAGAGGCCTTCGCCGTGGTGTGGGCCCTCAAGAAGCTCCGCCCCCATCTCTTCGGTACCCACTTCCGGGTGCAAACAGACCACCGTCCTCTGCAATGGCTGATGCAGATGCGGGGAGAGAATCCGAAGCGGTTACATTGGTCCATCTCCCTGCAAGGGATGGACTTCACTGTGGAGCATCGCCCAGGCCAAGACCACGCCAACGCAGACGGCCTGTCCCGCTTCTTCCGCCTCGGCGAGGAGATTACTCAAGAGGATGGGTGACTCTCCCTGCCTTCAGCTGGGGGGGGGGGGGGGGGGGGGGGGGGGGGGGGGACGCATGTTGGACAGGCCTCGTGGCATGCCCGACCCCTCCCCGCATGGCGGGTCCCAGACTACTGCTACCCCTGTTCCCCGGACAAGAACCACACCTGCAGCCCTCCGGGTCAACCCCCAGCTCTTCACCAACGGAACCCAGACTCGTAACCACAACCTTCTCGGCTGGCCCGGGCCCTGTGCCGAACCACCGTTCCCGGCCCAGCCGCCATTTTGGACCCTCCACGGCCAGGCCTCGGGTCGACCTCCGCCTCAGGCCCAGCCAGGCCCCGACATCGAGGCACCACCATCCACCCAGGGGGTAAAGAGACCACTTGGCGAGTCAATGGAAGAAGGAGTGTCGATGGCTCCCTCCGCCTGGTTTCGATCGCCCCCAGCCTCCCTGGGCGATGGCTCCACCCCCCTGCTGGGTGTCTGGACTCCCTCATCCCGGACCCCCCCGACCTCCAAGTGCGAGGGTCCGGACATCAAAGGGCGCCAGACCTATAACTGGGGTAGCTCCAGAGCAGGAAGGCAGTTGTATCCTGGAGTTGAGACACCTAGACAAACTCATCCTTGGAGGCCTGCTGGCGCTGCCGCGGCTCCTCTTCGTGAACCATCCTTGAAGGCTGCTGGCGCTGCCGCGGCTCATCCTCGTGAACCATCCTTGAAGGCCTGCTGGCGCTGCCGCGGCTCATCTTCGTAAACTATCTTTGAAGGCCTGCTGGCGCTGCAGCGGCCCCTACTTGCGAACCCTCCAGCTCGAGGATTGAGAGCTATACACCAGCTACCCCTGTACCGGACCGGTACCGAGACTGTCCCGCTACCCCCTTTCTCCTAGAGACTAGAATTGAAGGGATCACCGTATCCTGGTCCTGCTGTATCGTCAAGTTTAACCTGCTTAAGAATACCGATAAAAGTGTACAGAACTATCTTTGTATGGCGTCCATCTGTGGGGGGGGTAGTTGCTCGTCCGTACGATCCAAGGAGAGGGCCCTCGCCAGGAGGCCTCTCCCCCTTGCTAGGCCGACCCTCAGGGTCCCCGTCTAACACAAATATAATGTTTTGTTTACATATGAAAGAGGGAGAAACATCCCACGCACTCTCCAAGTCTCAGATAGCAGTGCCTAGATAATCGCAGTAGACAATGGGCTCTGTATATACTATACCAAAGTAAGTTACAGGGTGCACTCAGTCCAGGGGATCCCCAGAGGCTTTACAGATGCTAAAGTAGATAATAATGCTCTCTTTCGTGGTAGTGTGGGCTATGTTAATCATTTGTTGTACACACAAAGGCAAAAAATTATTACACACACTGACTAAATCCAAGACCAATTGTTTGTAAAATATGTATTTAATAGACACAAAGATGCTTTGGTGAAGTAAAATAAGTTTTACAATATCACTGTTTTTCAATATCAAAAGCGGACCGTGCATTTTTCAATCAATACAAAGTTATCCTATGGGAGAAACAATCTGCAATTTACAGTTAAGTAAACGTTTTACGAAATTCAGCTCTTGGATGATGAATCAGTACCAGGTAAGGTTCGGGTATGTGACCCCAGTGTGCCACCAGCAGCATTGGGAAGGCCGGGTGCAGAGGTCAAACTCAGGATCTGGTGCCAATGTTAACCAATTTTTGAAAGAAGGCAATCAAAGTGGTACTACTTGCACGGTTTTGGAACAGAGTTTCTGGGGGTTAAGGTAGGCACAGTTGAGGGGGGGGGGGGGGGGGGGGTAGGGGTCAGCTCACTATGCAGCACCAAATTTACACCCGGAGCGGCACAGGGGTGGCCGGGTACAGAGGGCTAACACACTGTTGGGCACCCAATGCAAACCAATGGGAAATCTTGGAATTGGAAAAAAGTGGCAGGCTCAGGCCAGGAGGCAGAACGATGGAAACCTACAGCTGCACAGGTAAGCTGGGGCATCAGAAGACAGTCAGCAGATCTCCCCAAGGCCCAGAGGCTCTGGGCGTAGGGGTGTCCTTTGGCATCTGAAGTCAGCTTACCAGTGCGGTAGCGGGAGGTAGTTGCATGGGAGGCAGTTGCGTCGGAGGGGGAGGAGTAGTCATCGCGCAGAGGGTGGGCTGCAGCAGTCGACGTGGCGTCCAGCAGGGGTCGACCCACGAGGGACTCTTGCTTAGGATCGCTGAGCAACATTTTCTGGACTGGTGGGCCTCTTTACTCAGGCCGTGGGTGTCTGGTACTGAGGTGGTCGACTTCATGGTTCCACAGACAGAGCTTTGGACTTTAAACTTTGCTTTCTTCTGGAAAGGTCCGCTGTCCATGGGAGATCAGGAGTCTTTAGAAGACAGGCAGTTCTCCAAGTGTTCTGGAGGTCACTCTTCAGTAGGGTCTTTGAAGGCTGCAGACAGGACGGTAGGGGTGGGGCCAAGTCAGTTAGTGCCTTCAGTTGTCACTGCACGGCTCTTCTTTGCCCTCCTCTTTGTATGTCGCCGGTAATCTGAGGATTAAGGTTTGGGGTGACCCCAAATACTCAATTAAGGGGTGCCACGGGATCATAGGGTAGTAGCCAATGGGCTACTTATCTTTAGGGGGACTACACTATTGTATGTCCTCTCTCTCTGTGGAGGGTGTATACCCCTAACCCGGTTGGCTATAATCCTCCAAAACAATATGGAGAATTTTCAAAGGAAGGGGCCACTTCCGCTAAGGACACATTAGGATTGGTCCTGGCTTAGAGGGTACACACCTCTCCTGCTTACTAATTTTACTGCTGACCTTGCTGCCAAAAGTGTGTCTGAGTCAGGGCAGCTGGCATATCCACTAGCTGGAGAGGCCCTAGTCAGCATAACAAAGGACGGGAAGCCTTTGAGGATCACTGCCCTTCAATGCTGTTTCTGCTTTGGGTAGGTGTGAAACAACTCCATCCAGAGCAGGCTTGGTTTCTGACACACAAGAACAAAAGGCTCAACCCAGGGGTCAAAAACATGCCAAGCAGTGGCAAGCTGTTGCAGACCAGTTAGGGACACGCTAGAGGTTTGGTAGGTTTGCAGGGGCATCTCTGAGTTGCCCTTGGAGTGCATTTATTAATGCATCCAATACTGGCATCAGTGTGGGCTCATTAATCTGAGATGTGTGGTACCAAACTTTTGGGAATTTGGTGAAGCCATCATGGAGCTGTGGAACCCGTATTGACAAGCTCCCAGCCAGTGTTCTCAGAATGCCTTCATTGTGCAATTATGTCTACGAATTGACTTAGACACTATAGGGGCATAACTGCTCATGCAGTTATGCTTTCACAAGAGGTATAGTTAGGCTGTTCGGAATTCGGTTAAAACAGACTCTCCCCGACAGTACACCTCCAGATGAAAATCAGGTGACCCGGTTTAAACAGAGTGTCACTGATTTTCATAGTTGACGTGGGGGGAGAGGAGCTGCTGTGCTCTGCCGTCTCTTTTACGGCGGCCGCCACCAGAGTACTTCACAGGTCTTTAAAAAAAACATTCACTTAATGAGGCTTTGTTGTTCTGTTGCCCCCTTCTCAGAGTCCCTGGTGGCGCTGCTGAGTGCAGAAACATCTTCATTGCTTGCGGTGTTGTCTCATGTCTGGCAGCCAGCCCTGCACCACGCAGCCTCCAGTGACTTTCCACAAGAGGTAGCTGGAGGCATGCCCAAGCCCTCATTCGTAAGGATGTGTCAGTATCTATAGCAAGGGCTTCACGCCATTGGCCCTCATGACCATGTACTAATCTGGCTTCCATTGCTTTATTTTCCCACACAGGGTGTTATGTCCATTTGACTTCTCCCTACTTGAGTGGCAATGCGCAGCCCCCATGGTTGATTTTTAAAAAAATGTCTAATAGTCACTTTTTACTTGAATTCCTTCTTTTTGATTAAGCACTTTATTTTGTGTACAGATTTATGTGCTGTAATACATTAATAGTGAGCAAGATTGCATGTTGAAAACACAGCGCAAATATTCAGACAGAAAGAAACCTTTGACCCGTTTAGCTTTCCTGATGGGTTACTTTTATTAAACCAGTGTTGTTGAACGATTTAAGAAAATAAAAAGGATAGGGGTGTGCAACAACAATCTCGAGCAAAAAACAGATGGTAGGGGGACCTCATTTTCAATGTGTGCCACTAGATTGGATGCAAAATTAGCAAAACGTCCATACTTTATTTAAATCTCGAACACGCACAATCATGTCACAGGAGACAGGCATGCTCTCATGTTGATATAGCCATTGCGTAATCAATCACGTGGTTTGACATTAAAATAAATATACTTCCAAGGCGCGTGCAGTATTCCCATTATGAGACAGGCGGGGTTAAATAGCTTGTGCCTGGATCCACATCATCCCTCCTTGAATATTCCACACAGCTGCTCGGTGATTAGCAGTGGACGGCTGGGTACTTACCTAATATATTTGTTTTTTCAGAACCGTGTTGATACGGGGAACGCGCTGCCTGCCTCCAGTGACTTTCCACAATAGGTGGCTGGAGGCATGCCAAAGCTCTCATTAGTAAGGGTGTGTCAGTGTCCATAGCAAGGGCTTCACGCCATTGGCCCTCATGATCATGTACTAATCTGGCTTCAATCCCTTTATTTTCCCACACAGGGTGTTATTTCCATTTGACTCCTCCCTACATGAGTGGCAATGCGCTGTCCCCACGGTTGTCTTTACGGCCCCCTAACATTCTTTTACAAGTCCCTGGCAGGTCTCCTACACACTGGAGTGGGACTGTGAATGATATGCGGATCAGAAAACTCAGCGTGTGTGCCAAAATAAGTGGCAGGGCAACAGAAACCCCGTGACCTGGCTGCCGGTAAACCCCAAAGAGAAGCAAACTTTGTTTCTTTAGAAAGAAACCCTTAAAACGTTTTCCAAACTACTGAGCACTTCCTCCACACTAATCAACAAAGAGTCGCCAGACTTTAAATCATCATCAAAAGCACAAATTTCCATATCCTCGGTGCAAAGGTCACTGGCTGAGACTGCATCATAGACACTTTGCAAGCCAAAAAGCTCTTCGGTTTTGATATAATCTCCAGCACTACTACAAACAGCAGGTTACAAACTGACGGAAGAAGGGCAGTAGTTTGTTGCTGTCATAAAAGTGCTGCGGGTCCCTGGGCTGATAATGGAGCAGCAGGCGGCTCGCGGAAATGTAGAGAGCAGTGGCATTAACCGGGCTCATTGCAGACGCTGCTGCACCGAGGGGATCCAGGGGCAGAAGAAATGCAGTCAGGCGGAGAGCACCAGCCAACTAGGGCAGGGGCGCCCCATGCAGCAGTAGTTTCCATGCTTGATGCATGCATTTGGAAGCAGTCAGTTTCTCAAATGCCCAAAGATAAGTTCCATTTGCCTCAATCATTCGAAGTGCAGTTGACAGTCTTTTTGAGATCTCTAGTGCGCCAGTTTTATCAACCCCAATTTTCTGAGTTTGTGCACCACCACCCTTTCTCTTTGACAAATGACTTGTTTCCCTGTGCCTAGGAACACTGAAAACTTAACCGTGTTTTGATTTAGCACAAAGCATGTACATGGATGGTTACTAGTGTCCTCTATAAACTGCAGGTGAAATATTAGGATACAGATGGGAAGGCACCACCTTCTGTTTTGTAGTATACCCTAGTGTCATTTCTGTGAATGTGGTCCGGTAGTTTTATTTTGTTTCTGGTGGGAAGGAGGGTTAAAGCCATAGGAAGAATAACAAAGTGATGGATATGTTAAGTCTGTACTTTACCCACACCCTCTGTCCGTTTTTGCAAGAAGAATCAACTATTTTTGATAATAAGAGTAAATGGTGGAAAATGCACAAAAAAATGAAACCCTTAAAACTTCACCTAGTTGAAAATAGTTGCATTTAATACACAGGCCCATAAAAAGAAAATAATTCCTCATTGAAACAACAAGACTGTCTGCGATACACATACTAAACTAAAATGATGTGACATTTCATTAAAAAATACGACAACATATTTTCTCCCTCTCCCGTCATTTTCTTTTGCCCACAGGCGCCTCTCTATGTAAAGAACACAGAACCAATATTAGTCAATTAAATGTCCCAACAAAAAAACGTCCGCGTAACTGTCAATAACACTCGGTCAAATCCAAAAGCTACAGTATATTCAACACCAACTTTATTATGAAAATTATTGTTTTGCTAAACAAAAATGATTGTTTTGTTAAAACCAAACAAAAAAGACAGTATTTTGACCGCCCAAGACCAGTTCGGTGTCTGTAACTGGTGCAACAGACGCAGGACATGTATATTCGATAAAACTGTAAACCATGTCTTGTTACTTTGTAGAATTTGTCTGGACACCCTCCCCTTCAAATAGCTGACCGCCTACTCTCTGAGAGCATCTTTTCTTTGAGCCTTGTGTCTACATAACAAGTACAGGGGTACGTTTCCATCTTTATTTACTACTTGAGCGAATTCACTTGTAACCATTCAAAGTATGTTAGTTCAGAAAGGCATTCTCTCACGGCTCCAAAATCACAGCTCTATCTAGTTTAAAATTCGGTAATGGTGACTTGTTTGAATAAGTGTCTGGCATTTCCATAATTTCCTTATTACGTACAGCACGCTAATTATTTGAAGTGTGATGCTGCAATGGCAAGATTTCAACTTCACAAACTCAAACACTTAAAGCATAGACTCTTCCATAATCCTTGAAAATAACAGCAGGAGAGGATGTAGTCTAATGGTTAGGGCGGTGGACCTCAAATCTGGCGAACAGGGTTCGAGTCTCGGCAATGATGCTCAACATCCTGTGATTCTGGGCAAATCACGTAATCTACCCATCCCTAACAAAAATTAATGTGCCCTTGTGTAACGCAACAGGTGCTCATGTGAAGCACTTCAATTCCTTCAGGTCGAGTTAGCACTATATAAATCTGAGGGGGAAAAAATAGCAGTGAAAACCAGCCTAGCTTTACTCAGAGCTGTGCCATCATGCTACGTGATTTGTGAGGAGTGCCCAAAACCATACACATGTCAAGCTCTCGCTTTCTTCAAATGACAACACATTGATTCTAAATTAACTATGAGAACTGCCTGCCTTGCCTACAAAGCCCAACACCCCCAGAAATCTCATTTCCAAAAAGTTCTCTCTGTACCTCGCAGTTCAAGAGGTGTGCCTTGCACAAAGCCTCCCTTTGTAGGCACATTTCTGAAAGTGCTAACTTAACCTTCGACTTGTCAAAATGTATTTGGACCTCATATACACTGTACATAGACCGTCTATATACCATGCATTAATGAAGAAAGCAAGCAATAAAAGCAAAGCAAACATTTCAGTTGGTTTTTTTGGTGCAAAAATAAGTAACCACTGAAAAGCACTGTTTTTCTTGAGGTATTGAAATCACTGGAAAACACTGAAAAAACACCACCAGAATTGACCAAAAATAGAAACTGAAAACAGTAAAGCCTAGGTATAGTGCACCCTGCCTTAGGGGTGACTTACCTAAGCATCTTGCAATGCTAGTAGGCCTGGCACACAGGGTGTGCCAGGTAAAATCTTCCCTTTTATCTGCACCAAAACATGCAGGCTGCAGTGGCAGTGTGCATGTGTTTGGTGAGGGGTCTCTTGGGGTGGAACAATACAAGCTGCAGCCCTCCGAGACCTTCTCTGGTCACAAGGCCCTTGGTATCACTGGTATCTTTTACAAAGGACTTATATGTGAGCCAGAGGTGTGCCAATTGTGGACACACAGGTACAGCTGTGGAGAAAAACGGGCACTGGGAGTCTAACCTGGTTAGCAGGAACAGAGTGTGCATTCAGTCAAAGATGCATCTGTCAGGCAAAAAGTGAGGGTAACGGTGCCAAAAGGAGTATTTTTCTACAATCTTCATAACATCCTTGCCAACAGACAGACACCTACATGTGGATAGTCCAACTTGGCAGTTTGAACTTTACACCAGGTTAAGTAGAGTACCTCCTATCAAAATAGGAAACAAATTAATGGAGGATGACAACATTATATAACAAGTCTCCTCCCCACTCAAACTCCCATCAAAATGCGCGCGCATCAAGGACAACAGTTAAACAATTTTCAAACCGGTCAGGATCTAGGAACACATACGTGTCACTCTTGGTGGGATCAACATTTTTAGGCTCCGATCACATTGAACAACCACCTATACATAAAGGTTGGACAAATCTTGGCCAACAAGTGCTTAAATGAGCTGAACAACTTTACTGCTCTGTGCAAGAAGCCTGAATCAGTGGGGGAACCCTTATATTCGTAGCATGAGGTTGTAGAAACAAATGATCTGCTTATTAATACCATCTAGCCTTCGGGTGCATGTTGCAAGTTGGCTTTATTTGAAGAAAATCTTTCAAGTCACAAGGTCTAGGTGACTTCTCTGGTAGACGTGCACGGTCCTCAACTCCATTGTTTGATTGTTTTTAGCCACCATTGGATTTAGATGCGGTCCAGCATAGCCCCAGTATTTATTAGTTTGTCCGTTCCAGTCGCGGCCATGAATCCGCCATCTTACACTTCACCGCAAGGTCACTCTTCGACATGCTTTTTGACTTGTGGAGGATGTTCCATCCTTGAATCTAATGGACTATGAGTGGCTAGGTCTCCTGTCCTTTAGTACCCTTCCGGCCACTGTGTGCTCTAGATTACTCTTCAGAGAATGAAGACGCTCCTAAGGCAATGGAACAGATGCCCTTCAAGGTAGGCCCCCAGAGCCGGTATACTTGGGCCGACCTCCACATTGCCTCAGACTTGTGCCTTTCGCCGGAGCATAACGAGAGCCGCTGCAACTATTAGGTGTTTCGCAGCAAAAAGCCTCACAACAGCTTGCTCAAAATCTTTGGCGAGTCCAACCTCCTGGGCATTGAACAAGAGGAGACGGTGGGCTTTGAGACAGTTAGCAGAGCTCTCAGCCCACCAGACAAGCCCCATATTCATCAGCTCCAATGTCAGTCAGGCCAGTATTTCCTAGAATAGAAAGAGGCAGCTTCTAAAGAGACATCAACCTCGGTCAGTACACACCATGCGTGAGTACTTTCAATGCCCCAGCCCTCACCATTCCTCTGAGGAATCTGCACTTCCGAGCCGAGCACAGTCGGAGGGTTGTGCATCGAGTCTGGTGCAGAAACCACACCACTTTCGGATGCACCATCGCTCAAAGGTAAGGCCTCTGAGCCGAGGAGAGACTGCCAAGGTACTTGATCCTCAACCAGCCACAAGCAACTAGTCATTGAAGCCAACTTCGCCATCGATACCAAAGTCACCAAAGCCATCATCAGTGCCGAAGCCAATAATGATGCTGCAAAAAACCCCATGCTTGAGAGGCTTCAGCAAGAGCTGGATAGACAGTGAAGAATTGTCTTCCATCCACGCAGAGGCAAGATTTTGGCTTACGACAGGGTCCGGCCCAAGAAACACAAATTTACCTTTGAGGAAGTCCAGCCATTTGACACTTATCTGCCCCTCTTGCCCTCCAGAAGCTAAGGATTAAACTTCTGTTGATCATCCTTCAACCCCTCCTGCACCTTTACCTCCACCATCACAAACTCTTACCCCGTATGAATCCTCCTCAAGGGTTACAGGAATATTACTCTGGCAGCCCAAACCTTTATTCTCCAGCTGAGCACTTTGTCCCAGGTTTACCCTGGTGTTTCTGGAGATCTGTTGGAAGACTATGATGTGGACCAGATCCTGACGTAGACCACATCCTTGTCAGGACCTCCCCCAAGATGACACTACGATGTACAACAATGTTATCCAACGTGTGGCTGACTACCGTAAGGTGGACATGTATGTCACCCTAAAGAAGAGGACTTACTAGTGGAGATGCTCTCCAAGACAGAGCGTTCGGTACAGTAGCTCATGATGCTCAGGTGGGTGATTAAATCTTCCCCTGAGATATTTAAGGAGCCAGTCAAATCTTGTGTGGTAACACCATGCATGGAGTAAAAATACAAGTCGGCACCCTCCTCCTGAATACTTAGTCTCTTGACACAGAGCAAGCGGATCGATGCTGCAGGGAAGAGAGTAGAGGTGGTTGTGGCTACGCACTGCCAACTCAGTGGGCCTCCTCTCCACATACAACAGAGCGCACTGGGTGGAGAAGGAGGGGCTCTTACAGTACCTCGCTGACCAGTATTGCAAGAGGAGAAAGAGCTTGTTAAGTAAGTTAAGGCCATCTCCGATGCAACCATTATGTGTGCTTTGGATGTGGCTGATACTGCCACCAGAGGAGGGATCCTTTGGTGCCGCTCCCGGCTTTGTGTGCCTGCAAAAGGGTCTCATCAATCCCTGTTTGATGAAAACCACCCTTCACACCTCGGGTTGGCACGATGCTTGGGAAAATCAAGTAAGAAACAGACCGCCAGGGTGATGGGCGCCTTTCAAGTCTCTTTGGGGAGAGGCTCCTTTCGGAGATAACAGGGGGGAGGATGTGGCCCAACTGCAACAGCGGTCAACCTCGAAGGAGGAGAACCGGTTTAGAGTCTCTGCAGGGATGCTCAACATCCTGTGATTCTGGGCAAATCACTTAATCTCCCCATGCAGAATGAAAAAATGATTGTGTCCGTTTGTAACGCAACTGGTGCTCATTGTAAAGTGCTCCGATACCATCAGTTCTAGTTTGCACTAAATAAAACTCTTCCTCCCAAAAAGTCCAGAAGTGACTCAAAAGTCACAGCCCACCCACCCTGCCTCACTCCCCTCACCCAAATGCCCATGCCTCCCCCAAATGTTCTCCTTCTGAGGACATAGTCAGCCATAAAAGAGGCAGCAACAAGGCTACCACCAGCATGGTTGTAAAAGATTCACATGAGGCTCCTTTGGAAGAAATAGCTCTAAAAGAAGAGGAACAACCTGTAAAGGAACCTCAACTTCCAATAATTGACACAGCTGCACACCACCTCCAAAACGTTGTGGAAGGGATTTCAACCCCATTGTGAGATCACTTCAGACCGGGGGATTGGGAGGGTTTTGTACATCATTGAGCACAGCTATTACATAGAGCTCAATGCCACCCCACAAAAATTCCCTTTCACCCTTAACCCAGAACACCTTACGCTGAGACACGAGGCGATTCAGCCACTTCTGCCCAAAGAAGCCATATCGGCCCAGCCAACAGGGCAAAGACATTTAATCTCTATACTTTCGCATTCCAAAGAAGTGTAGATCCTTCAGGCTGATCCTCAACCCACACCCTCTCAAAAGATACATCCTGTCAGACCACTTCCATCATAGTCACTGTACAGGATGCAATCGCCCTGCTGCAACAAGTAGACTTCATGACCACCCTTGACCTGAAGGACACCTACTTCCATATTCCAAAAATCCAGTTCATTGGTGCTACCTCCGCTTCCCATTAAGTTAACACTACCAGTTAGACAGTTCAAAATGCTGCCCTTCTGAGACACCACAGCCAGAGGGTCTTCAACTAGTGCTTTGCAGTGGTAGCTCCTCACCTCAGGAAATAAAGGTAGGGGGGAGGGGGGGGGGGTGATTCTGGTCTTACCCTGCCTAGACAACTAATTGTTCAAGAGTGCAAGCCAACAGGAATGCCTGGCTTGCATCCAGGCTATGGTCTCCCTTCTTCACAGCCTATGTTTCACAGCAAACGCCCAAAAAATCCTACGTAGAGCCACTTAAATTCCAGCATTTTAAAGGGGCAGTCCTCAAATTAGTCTTGGGCAAACTTTTCCCCAGCCCTCAGAGTGCAGGCGTTCCAACAGCTTCTACCTCTTTATCAGGCACTCTGTCAGCTCTCAGTTCACAGTGCTATGTGCTTGCTAAGAATGTAGGCCTCATGCATCGCCATAGTGCCCGACGCCAGGCTTAATAAGCACCTGCTTCAAAATGCCTCTCAATCAAATGGTCACAAGTGGAGGATTAGATGGAGGATCTAGTGTGAGTATGGGTTACAACCCATCACACTCTGCAGTGGTGGAACAGCAAAAACCACTTGCAGGGCAGGCCCTTTGCAGGTTCAATTTCCAGGGGACCACCAATGACATAGCTCTATCTGGCTGGGGAGTGCACCTCATTAACAAGGTCTGTGGCCACCTTATCCATTTTAAGCTCTTAGCTTTTCATCTATGTAGGAAAGTGGCTCTATATATACTAGACAAAAGTAAAGTACAGTGTGTGTATGGAGTCCCCAGAGGTTTGGGAGAGGCTAAAGTTAGATATAACCTTACTCTCGAAAGTGGTAGCTTGGTCGAGCAGTAAGGCAGTATCAGAGGACAGTGTAAAGCATTTGTTGTACACACTCAGCAAATGGTCTCACACACTCAAGAACTGAACTCTAGGCCAATTGTTTTGTATCAAAAGATAGTTTTTATTATTTTAAAACCAACAAGGTATCAAAATATACTTTCTCAGGATGAGTTACTTTAGTTAAATAATTTTCCAATAGGCAATAGACTTTTTGAATGCGATAGTTACAGTATGTTGCAATAGGCAACACAATACGACATTGAGCTCAATGGGAATTTCTAGTTGAATGCAATTAGTTACTTTGTAGATTACTTTTCTAACCATAGGACTGGATCTTAGATTCAGTCCTGGGACATGAGCTGTAAACAGTTAAGTAAAAGCGTTTTGGTTACAGTAATGATTTTTAACAAATATTATTGTATTTTAAAAGTTGACACTTTGAAACTTTTCCAGTTGGATTTACCAATGTTTTCATATGGCAGGAAAGTCAATTTGCAGGCGAGGCAGAATATTTGTAGGTTGCAAAAATCGACACTTAGAAGAAATTCCACAGAAAAACAGTCAATGGTTTCCTATGGAAGAAAATTCAATTTGCAGGTAAAGTAGGTTCACGTTACTTTTGTAATCCAGTACTGGACTCCTAGGTTTAGCACTGGTACCTCTATCTAAAACAGGTAAGTAATTACGTTTTGGTAGTTGGTACGATTAACGCATATTTGTAGTTTGCAAAAATTAGATGTCATTTCACAGAAAAACAGTCAATGGTTTCCTATGGAAGAAAATTCAGGTTACTGGCAAGTCCAGTTAAAATTACTTTTCAGGGTTTGTGCTGGGCTAAAAGGGGCAGCACTGAAGTCTCTCCTGATAACAGGTTAGTAAATCGAAATTCGTTGTTCGGCTGATTTTAGCTGAATATTTTAAAGTTCCAAAACTCCACACTTAGAAGAATTTCTGAGTGAAACCAGTCAATGTTAGCCTATGGAAGAAAAGTGAGTTCTCGGCTTTAAGGTAAGTACTCGACGGGCAGAGTTAAGGTTCTGGGCATAGACTCAGGGGTCTCCCAGGGTCAGGTAAGTACAGTTGGTACACCCTCAGCGACACAGGGGCAGCCGGGTGCAGAGGTAGCTAGGCCCAATGTTATCCAATGCGAGGCAGGGGGGCTTCGGTTGGTGGCTGCTGGCTAGCAGGCCACGCGGCTGTGGGAGATGGGCTTCTGGTCACTTGCTCAGGGCAAATCGGGAAGTAGGATAGGACACAGGTTGCACTGCTTGGGGCACTTGGGAGGCTGGGTGCAGGGTGCTTTTGAGCTGTCGGGCGCTCAATGTTATTTAATGGAAATCTTGAAAAGGGAACAAAGGCTGCAGGCTCGGGGACGGTGGATCTTCTGGAGCGACCAACACTTTGAGGGGTAAGTTGGGATCTTGGAGGGTAGGTAGGCACCCCCGAGTTGGGCACAGGAGGCGCCAGGTGCAGGGGTGTCTTCAGGGCCGTTTCTAGGTGTTTTGCCGCCCTAGGCAAGAATTGAAAAATGCCGCCCCCTCCCTTTTTCTACCATCACTCGCTCCCCCGTCATCCAGGCTAGAAGAATAAATGCATTAGATATATTCGAGGGCTGTCTGTGGTGAAATGCTGTGGCACTCTTGACACCAGGCCCAGTTCCACCGTCCACGCACTGCAGTACTGCACCACGCAGCTCAAGGTAAGGGGTCCTCTGCTCTTCTTTAAGGCACACTCTCTTCACTCTCTTCGCGCTTCCTTGACCCCCTCTCCCGTGTCCTACTACTCCTCCACATCATGCCTGCCAAGTATCACGCATGGGGTGTGACACTAATGCATTTCAGTGTGGTGATCCGCATCACCGCACTGAAATGCATTGTCACGCATTGTTAATCATGCCAGTCTGAAACTGGCTGTGCGGTGATGCCAGCGCGCGCCACCGGTGCCTATAGCATATTATGTGCCTCGGGTCTGTGCTGCTTCCCGCAGACTTGCGTTGCCAGCAGCACTCTGGCTCCGTAAGTTAATAGTTAAAGAGATCTGATTGCTCAGCTCTGGAGTCAGTGCTACAATGCTATAATCTGCCTACCCTGCTGGCAATACCCTTGACAGTTCATTCTTGTGCCACAGGCATGATTTTCTTCTGAGCTGCCACCTGTCTGCCCTGTTACCGCTGAGAACTGTCTGTACATCACATAGCAGTCTGTCTTCTTCTCACTGACTGTAAGCTGTGTTAGTAGCCGCTCGCACCTGGGTCAGGTGATTGATTGTGAGAGCCATTGTGGTGCTTGCCAACGTAACTTCTCAGTGCGCCAAGTATCAGAGTCAGCAGAGCTTGTTGTAGTGTAGCTCTGTGTGACAAAATGAGTGGGGTGATGTCCCACCAGCAGGGTTTTGCGCAGGTATTGGGTGGCACGCAGGACCAGGGCGCACTGCTCAGTAATACAGCTTGTGGATTATGATGTGACTCGTTTTAGAGGTCCTTGTTGCTCAAATGGGTCATTTCTGTAATTTATATATTTTTCTTGTTTTCATTGCTAGACTTTGCTCGTGAAAAAGTGTCACTAATATTCATTGCAATGTCCCTCATAATTACATTGAATTCAAGAAAATGTCACATAGCATCCAATCTGAAACCTTGTCAGCTATTCCTCACGTGCAGGGAGATTCCATCACCTCACCTCAGTCACAGGCCGGAGGGAGGCCTGGACAACATGGGGCCCCCACCGCCATCTTATGATCTTTAGCCACATCTCCCCCTGCCTCCCTTGGACAACAGAATTTAAATATTGGGAAACTCCAAGTTTGAAATTTGGGGTCCATTGATATGCGTGCAGCATGTTTCATAGCTCAACAGGCAACATTTCTAAAATCATAGCTGAATGGTCCGTGTTCTGGGAAAAAACTCAAAAAAACAAAAGCGTGCACCGTGAAATCATGTTAGGTATTTAATTGTTATGTCACCCTTCTCCCAAATGTTGACTAATGTAACTTTGTGAAACTTTACAAAGTACATTTGGCATTCACGTTCCCTAATCTAACAAACAGAACCCTCTGTAAACAGAACGTTATATCTAATAAGGATCATTTTGACCAGTGACAGTCTCGTACTTAAAAATCAACACTCGCAACAGGTGCTCCAAAACATTTCTTCAAGAGAACCATAGCCAGCCTGCCTGGCCTGCTGCACCTGGCAACAAAGAGACCCGCCCCGCCCGCGCCACCATCCAAACCTCACTCAAGACACCCGTCACCTCACCCCTCACAGTGCTGCTACTTAGCTCTCACTCGCTGTTTTTCGCCAGCCTGGCTGTGACCGTGAGGAGTGGACGAGCTCGGAGTCTCGGAGATAATGATTCACTCCCAGGCCGCCGCCTCATTTTCATTTAACATTAGCAGGCCTGAGTGAACAGCATTATTACATTTGGATTGCATCAGAATCCGATCCATCCGAAATATATATTTATATTTATTTTCGCAGCCAGCGGCCTTCGCTGACTGCGCTGACTCACCGGTGCACTGCTCAAGTCACCTACATCCCCACGACCACCACGGCTGTGCTGTGTTTGCAGGCTCGTGGTGCTGGAGTTGGAGACAGTAAAAGAAGAGGGCCGGGAGTCAGGACCGGACGGGACAACAAGACTGTGTGGCACTGGTGGCAGCTGCAGTAGCAGCAGTATTAGTAATTAATTAAATTCAGCCTGTTAATTCACAGCCATCACACAGGGGCCAGCCAACCGGGCACAGACACCAGAGCAGTGCACCAGCCGTCCCCCGCGCGCCGAGAGGGATCGATGGCGGCACTACTGGTGGTGCGCCGTGCGCGTCACGCGGCACCGTCACTGGCTGCACTCCCTGGCTGTAGCACTGCTCACGGATTGGCCAAAAATGTTTTCCAGGGCCGTCATTGGTAGCGCTATCCAGCGCTACAAGATTGACGGCCCTGGGGACCCACACTTAGCACCTAACACTAGTGTGTCTGTCCTGCTCCACACACACCACTAAGCTAGTTTAAACTGCGCAACATGTCACATGCAGCAGGTGCGCTTGCACAGTGCACTCTACTGCATGATTTTTTTTTGCCACAATTCCGCCCTCACCATTTTGCCGCCCTAGGCGGCCGCCTAGTCCTGCCGAATGGCAGAAACGGCCCTGGGTGTCTTTGGACGTTGGTAAATCTTACCCTCTGCTGGTCGCTGTAGGAGAAGTCCCTGGTTCTGAGTCTGCAGGCGCCGTCGAGGAGGGTCCTTGGGCACTGGATTCCACATCAGAATCGCAGGGGGGACATCCTCAGGGTCGATTCGCAGTTCCTGGCTGGCACCAGGGGTATTGCTGTTTGAGCAGAGCCACTGCTTGTGGGAATCCCAGTTTCTAAGAGAGTCAAGGCAAGCAGGTCCTCCGGGGTTCTTGAGGTTGCTGCCCGCAGGACACTCCAGGATTTAGCAGGAGCAGGTTCAAGGATCAACAGGCCTGTAGGGCTGGGGCCAAGTCAGTTGGTGTCGTCCTCTTGTTAGCAGTTGCAGGGCAGGTCTTCTTGGTCTTCTTTTCTGTTTCGAAATCAGGATCTGAGGAAGGAAGGTTTAGGGTGGCCCTAAATACTACATTTAGGGGTGTTACAGGTAGAGGAAGGGCAAGGACCAATAGGTCCCTGTCCTGGGGTGAGTACACCCCCTATCCTGCGGGAGGGGGGGCAGGAGCCTATCTCTAATTGGGCAGGGCTCCCCATCTTCAAGATGGCTGGAGCCCGGAGTTGCGCTTCACCTCGCCTCTCCCACCTGAGGGAAGAGTTGGTACAGGCTGGCACACCTCCTTTCCTAGCATAAGTTTTTCCGCCAGTCTTCCTGCCAGAGTGGGGGTCAGAACCGGTGGGGGCCAGTTGCTGAGTACAGCAAGTGGTCTGGAGAAGCTCACAAAGGCGGTGTGCCTTTGAAGCTTCCCCCTGCCCATCCTTGGGGAGGTGGCCTAGCACCTCGCCCAGGATGTGCATTGTTGCAGGCCCAGGAGAGCGAGGGCTCTCCACCCAGGGGTCCAGCAACATGTCTGCTGTGTGGAGCCTAGGCAGCCTCTCATACAAGACGTGGATTGTAGGTTAGGTTTCAGGGGGCATCTCCAAGATGCCCTCTGTAGTGCATTTTACATTAAATCCCACACGGACATCAGTGTGGGTTTAATGTACTGAGAAATTTGATATCAAACTTGTCAGTCTTCAGTGTAGCCATTATGGTGCTGTAGAGTTCGTAATGACAACCTCCCAGCACCATATACTCTTAATAGCATCACTGCACTTATTGTGCCCAGGAATGGCCCTGGGTACTGTAGGGGTACAGGGCTCCTGCACCTGTGTCCACAACACTGGCATAGGGCACCCAGCTAGAGGGGTGACTGATGTATGCCTGGGCAGTGGGTATGGCATACAGGGATGTGTGCCATGTCGAGGCTTTGTTTAGTTCTGCACCAGGCCACTCAGTCTGCAAAGGCAGGGTGTGGGTGTCAGGGTGCAGGGCCCCTAAGGGTGGCAAAATAAGTGCTGCAGCCCTTAGGTGTATTTTCTGGTCACAATTGCCTGGGTACCTAGGGCACCATTTACCAGGGGTTGACATGTGCCCAGAGATGCCAATTTCAGTTTCAGCTCCAAAACTTGTTTTAAGGAAGGTACATAGGCCCTGGGCACCTGATTGGCAGGAGCCCAGGGCACACTCAAAGTACATCAGCAATTCAGCAAAAAGTGGGGGCATACCAATGCAAGAGAGATGGCACTTTCTCACAATCTACCTCTCTGAAGCGTTTCTCCCACGGATTCAATGCAAGGTAGTTCTCGTGCATACAGACATGATCGCCATGCCATGTGCTTCTTAAGAAGCAAGGAGGCACCACACACGTCTCATCTGTCCACCCCAGTGCAACTGATCCAGTGTTTGCCCATACATCACCGGTTTCACATCCTGGCAGAGTATCTTCCAGGGTCTGACAACAATTTTGCAGACCTGCTCAACAGGACACAGCAACAATGCAATGAGTGGGAACTCTACCCATAAGTCCTGGATGTAGGAAGCTAGCTCTGTATATACTAAACCTAAGTAAGGTATAGTGTGCACAGAGTCCAGTGGAACCCCAAGGGTAGGCAGAGGTAAAAGTAGAAACCTGACTCTCGATTTGTGGTAGTGTGGGCGAGCAGTAAGGCTTTATCAGAGGGTAGTGTTAAACATTTGTTGTACACATTTAGCCAAGAAATGTCACACACTCAAACACTGAATTCAGACCAATTTGTTTGTATAAAAATATTATTCAGTTGTATTTTGTTTCTAGAACCAGGCCTGGTACAGGTACGTGAAATAATACTTTGCAGGTATAATGCAATTGAAATGCAGTTGGATGCAATTGGTTTGTTTACAGGTAAGTCAGTCAAAAATAGTTTAGTTACTTTTGAGATTCCATTTGTATGTCACTTTTCAGATTAATTTTTAAGTTACCTTTATTACTCAGTGCGATATGCCTAGATATCACACACACACATTTCCTAGAGAAAATGTAAGTAAGTCAGTTTTTGTATATTTGCAGTTTCTTTGAGTTTCATACAAGCCAACTCCACACTTACAATTTTCACAAGAAAGCAGTTCAATGCAGTCCTTTGGGAGAAAGGAAAATGCTACTTACCAGTACGCATCTGTTCTTGGCATGTAGAGTTGTATACTTTAGCATATATCGTCATCTGGTGTTGGGCTCGGATGCTTGCACTTTGTTTTTGTCGAAGAAGTCTTTGTAGTCATGGGATAGGTGACTCCTCCTTAAGGTGATAGTGCGCATGGGCATCGACTCAATCTTCAGATTGTTTTTCGCCATAAAGGGTGATGATGGAGTTAGTAAGAGAATAGAAGAGGATGTCCATGTTATGTATCTAAATAAGATAATGTTGCATGAGATAAAAGTACCCGGGAAGGTGGGTGGGCATTTACAACTCTACAGCTCTACATGCAAAGAACATATGCATACTGGTAAGTAGAATTTTCCGTTCGAGGCATATGAGCTGTAGATTGTATACTTTAGCATAGACTGTAAATCAGTTGTTTCCTCTTTAGCGGTGGCAACCTGTTTGTTGCAGTAGTTTGAAAAAGTGTTCTCAATACAGCCCTCCCACAGTAGATTGTTGCTTTGCTTGCACATCTACACAATAGTGTTTAGTGAAAGTATGCGGTATAGACCAAGTTGCTGCTTTACAGATGCAATCTAGGGGAATGTTCCCTAAGAATGCCATAGAAGCCCCTAGTTCGCTTGTAGAATGAGCTCTAGGGGGGATAGTTAATGTGTTAATGTGCGTTCAGTTTTGAGATAGCATATTTGGATGCATTTAACAATCCACCTTGTAATGCCCGTATTTGAAATGGGATTGCGTTTGTGAGGTGGTGAGAAAGCTACAAAAAGTTATTTTGTTTTTCTAAAACTTTTAGTTCTTTCGCTGTAGTAGAGTACTACTCTTAACATCTGGCGTGTGGAGAGCGCGTTCGGCTACTGAGTCTGAGGGTAAGACTTAAGGTGAAAGGCAGATACCACTTTAGGAGAAATTTTCGATTAGGCCTAAGAACCACTTTACTATGGTGTATTTGTAAAAATGGTTCTTGTATGGTTAATGCCTGGAGTTCACTCACTCTTCTAAGCGATGTGATAGCTACGAGGAAGGCTACTTTCCAAGTAAGGAAGTTCAACTTGCATTTGTGTAGAGGTTCAAATGGGAGACCCAGGGGTCTGGTGAGGACTATGTTGAGGTTCCATACAGAAGGTGGAATTCTAGGTGGAATTATCCTTTTAAGTCCTTCCATAAAAGCTTTAATAGCGGGCACTCAAAACAATGATAAATGTCGTCTGTTTTGGAAGTAAGCAGCAATACGTAGCCCTATAGATGTATATGCTAGTTTACATTGTTGTAGATGCAAAAGGTAACAGAATATTTTAGACTGAGGCATCTAGTTGGCCGATTTTGTTATTTGTACAATAAATGACAAATTGCTTCCACTGGAAGGGAGTGTTGAGGTTGGAACCTTGTTATGAAAGCTTGCATGCTGGCTATCCTGATTGGGGTATGCAAGGGCTCTTGAGATTTCTATTGGGGCACCTAGATACTGAATGAGGTGAGACGGCTGAAGGTGTGACTTGGGTAGGTTTATTGTGAATCCCAAGTCGTGAAGCAACTGGATTGTTCTGTGTTTATTGTGCACACAGTATATATGTGACTTGGCTTTTATGAGCCAGTCTTCGAGATAAGGAAACACATGAATGTATTCTCTGAGCAAATGAGCTGCGACTACTGCGAGACATTTTGTGAAGACTCTGGGTGCTGTAGTCACTCTGAATGGGAGGACTTTGAATTGATAGTGCTGTCCGTCCACTACAAACCGTAGATATTTTCTGCGAGCGGGGTGAACAGGAATATGAAAGTAGGCGTCCTTGAGGTCTAGAATGCCAAGGAAATCGCCCTTTTGGAGCACCTGTTGGAGTGATCATGTGGAAGTGGTCCGACTGTATGTAGAGATTTAACGGTCGGAGGTCCAGTATTGGCCTGAGAGAACCGTCCTTCTTTGTGATTAGAAAGTAAAGGGAGTAAACCCCTGTTCCTTGATTAGGTAAGGGGACCGGTTCTATCACGTGTATTTGTAATAAGGAGGGAACCGCTTGCTTTAACAGTCAGGTGTTTTGTGGACATTGGACGTTGTTTGGGTGCATGAAGTTGAGATTAGTTCCAGGCAGTAACCATACTGGATAATTTGTCTTACCCACTTGTCTGTGGTGATGGAATTCCAGACAGGTAGGAACTGTGATATTCTTCCCCCGACTGGAATGGAAAGGATGGGGGGGGGGGGGGGGGGGGGGGGGGAGTGGAGAGTAGTCACTGTTTTGTAGTAGGAGAGGTGCAGGTATTATTACTGCGGCCTCTACCTTTGCTGTTGTTGCCTTTATAGCCTCCTCTGAATAGCCTTTGTTAGGGGAGGTTTGAGTATTGCTTTTGTAGGAGGATCCGGTATTGTCCGTCTCAATAGTTTTAGAGGCGCCCCTATAACAGGAGCGACTAAAAGAACCTCTAGAGGTTGTTGGCTGCAGGGCACCCACGGACTTGGCAGTTTCTGAGTCCTTCTTCATTTTCTCCAAGGATGCGTCTACAGTAAGTCCAAATAAGTGTTGATCAAAACGTTGATTAATTGTGGACTGCACATCCTGTTTAAACCCAGATATGCGTAGACATGCATGTCTGCTTAGTAAAACACTTGTGTTAACCGCACGAGATGCTGTGTCGGCTGCCTCAAGAGCACACTTTATAGAAGTGTTTGTAATTAGTTTTCCCTCTTGTATGAGGTCATTAGCTTTGGTCTTACACTCATCGGGAAGATGTTATATGAGCGTTTCAAGCTCGTTGTAATAAGCCCTATCATACTTGGCCAGCATAGCTTGGGTGTTGGCAATGCGCCAGTTATTTGAGGTGGGGCATCCCCTGATGTTTGGGAATTTGCTCATTTACATGCATTTGCCACAACCAAAGAATATAGAGGGAGCTGTGCTTTAATGTAAGTTAGATCGTTGGGAGCTGGTTAATATTTTTTTATCAATCCTGGGGTGGAGAACTGTAGCTCTGATGGGATCTTTGAAAACGTCAGGTGCATGTTTGAGGATATCTTTGAACATAGCTAGAATGCTTGTTGATTTTTGTGACTATGTGAAAGTTTCTAACAAACAACCTACCTCCTGTGGGTCTGAGTGTAATTCCACCCCATGATATTGTGCAGCTCTATTTATGAGCTGTGCAAAACCTATGTTGTCGTTGGGGAAGGGGTGGGGGGGGGGGGGGTAGCCTAGATGGGTAGGAGTCTGGATCAGAGACATCTGGTCGATTATCGTAATCCCCCCAAGGATCAGGTGGTGTGAGGGTAGTGTCATCAATATCCTCCTGTGGGTTTTCACCCCCAGCCCCACCCCCAAGGTGATCATCATCATCTTGTGGTGTAGGTGAATATGGAAGCAAGTGAGAATGTGCTGGAGAAAGTGGTGTTGTGGGGAGATTTGGAGGAGAGAAGGGTCTGGATGGAGACGCTCCCATGTCTCTTCTTTAACTGCTTCGCTGCGGTGGACATTCTGCTGCTGTGCCGAGAAAATGACGCTTGCGCATTTTGGACTGCCGGCAGCAGTCCTTCGCAATTTCCCACTGTGACGTCGGATGGCCGCCGGCTGTCCGACACATCGAAAAGGCTACGGGTGGTACCTTGGGGTCTTCTGGGAGTCAAAAGGTCTCTTTTTAGATAAAATTGTCTTAATATGACCAGTTTTGGGGTCAATGTGAAGAGTTTTGTTTAGGATCCACTGGATCTGGTTGAAAAAGTTTTTAATCCAGAATCTTTGTTCGTACCGATGATTTTGGTTGTTTTGGTTCGGAAGCTTTTAGTGTCCTTTTGTTTTGGAGGAGCTGTGGAGTCAAGAGGACTTTTTCAGCTCTCAAGATTTGTGATCTTTTTTCGGCTCATAGGATTTTTTTGGTTCAGAAGATTTGCTCTTTTTCGGCTCTGAAGATTTGTGGTCCGGTTTCGGCTCCGAGGGATTATCCTGCTGGTGTTTCGGTGCTGAATGTTTGGGTTTCAGTACCAGGATGGTAATGCGGTTCAGATGCTGGCTGGCTTGGTACCGATGCGCCCGAAGCCTCGTCTTTGGACTTCGGAGCCGAGCACGAAGGCGGGGCGTCAGACGTTTTGTTACGGTGTCTACCTGAGCCGGAACCTTATGTTTTTGAGACGAGGTAGGGGCGTCTATGTCGGTACTCACAGTTCGCTGACCTGGAGTAATCGTCTGATCTTCGGTCTCTGATTCATCGGCTTCGGAGAAGCCAATGTATTCCTTGTCCGGCTCTTGTTCCTCAGGAGCATCGGAACCTGAATCAAAGATGTCGTCCGGCACAGAGGTAGTGGATCGAGACATTACGGGACATCGAGCCCAGCGATCACGTATGGTTTTCTTCGATCGAAATGAAGCGCAGGATGGGCAATCTTTGTCCTTGTGTTCTGGGGAGAGGCAAAGGTTACAGACCTCATGGAGATCAGTGTGTAGGAATTTGGCACCACACAGGGGGCATTTTTTTGAATGGAGTCCTTCCCATGAGCTGTAGGGCCTGATGGCGAGGGTAGGCCCAACAACCAGCGTCGACGATCGGAATCAAAGGTGTTGTAGATTTAGGGATCCGCGTTGAGGAGCGCGATCAAAAACAATACCGTCGAGCGGTGAAGGATTGCGCGTCTAAGGGGAATTGAATAAGATGCTGGACCAGAGTGCAGCGATTTACATCCAAACCTCCAAAACTTCTTTGACAAAAACAAAGTGCAAAAATCCGAGCCCAACACCAGATGGCGATCTATGCTAAAGTATACAATCTACTGTTCATATGCCTCGAACAGTGTTATCGACTTAACAGTAAGTACTTGGATTTGGGAGTTGGCTTTCGGGGGTTAAAACCAGGGTTCCCCACAGGTCGAGGATGCACTCCTAGCACTCTCAGCGGCACTAGGGCAGCCGGGTGCAGAGTGTTGCAGCCCAATGTTATTTATTTTATTTATTTATTCCCCCCCCCCCCCAGAGTTTTATATAGCGCTAACTTGACCCGAATTGGGTATCGGAGCGCTTTACATAGCACCAGTTACATTACATGAGGACACACATTCATTTTTGTTAGGCACGGGGAGATTATGTGATTTGCCCAGAATCACAGGATGTTTAGCGTCATTACTGAGACTCGAACCCAGATCCCCCAATGGGGATAGGGGGGGCCTCCTGATGGTGGCTGCTCACGAGCAGGCCACAAGGTTGTGGGAGCAAAGCTCCTGGTGTTAGGCCTGGGACAAGGGGTTATCCGGTTTAGCACACAAGGTGCCCCCACAGCGGCACAAGGATGGGCGGGTGCAGGGTGCTGATTTGGTGTTGGTGCCCTGTTTTTCAATGGGGATTTTCCGGTTGCAACAAACACTGCAGGCTCGGGCGAAGACCTTCTGGAGGTGACCACTGGTTGGAGAGGTAAGATGGGATGTCTTGGGATGCTGGGACAGTTGGTTGGGCCACCCAAGGCCGTGGGACGTCGGGTGAAGGGGTGTCTTGTCGTTGGGTTTCTCTTACCGGTTCTGGTCACCAGAACCCTCCAGAACTGGGCTACAGGTGTCGGTTGGAGACTTGAGGCAGGTCAGGGTTGTCGAGGAGACCTAGTGGTGTTCGGCCACTCGAACTCAGGCTGTAGATTTGGGTGCAGAGTGCTGCAGACTCACAGATTTTGGCCGGAGCCAGTCTCTGAGCATATCCGGTGCTCACTGAAGACAAAGTCTGGTTTGGGAAGGCAGAGCAGGTCCTCCGGGGATGCTGGCTGCAAGACACACTGGGATTTCGCTGTAGTCGGTCGAGGTCAGGACAGGCTAGTAGGGCTGGGGCCAAGTCAGTTGATGTTGTCCTCTTCTGCAGCATGGCTCTTCAGTCCTTTTTGTTTCTTCTTGTCTGAGGAGGCAATTTTCAGGGTTGCCCCAAGAACTAAATGTAACGGGCATTACAGGTAGGTACAGGTTGGGAACAATTGGTTCCTTCATCGGGTGGGTGTACCCCCTATTATGACACCTTCCAGTGGGAGGGTGGCATAAGCCTCACTGTGGTTGGCTGGGTCCACTCATCTGCAAGATGGCGGGGACTGAGTTGTGCTTCACCTCACCTCCCCCACCTGAGGGGTGGGGTTGGCAAAGGTGGGCACACCTCTCCTCCTAACTATTTACCTGCCGATTCTCCCACCCAAAGTGGGGGTCAGAACCTGTGGGGGGTCTGTTGCTGGGAGCAGCAAATGGCTGGGGTAGCTCACAAAAACAGCAAGGCATTAAAGCTTCCGCTTCATGAACCCTGCCCATCCTGGGGGGAGGAGATTTGGCACCTCGTCCTGGATGTGCTTTGTTTCAGGACGCCGAGAGAGGGAGGCTCTAGACGCAGGGGGGTCAAGAAACAGGGCTAGTGGTGGCTGCTGGTGAGCAGCCACTCAGCAAGGACGCTAGACTTTGGTTGTTTTTCAGGGAGATCTCTCAGATGCCTTCTGAGTGAATTTTTAATTAAATCCCATACTGGCATCAGTGTGGTGATATTGTGCTGAGAAGTTTGATACCAAACATCCCAGTTTTCAGTAAAGCTACTATGGTGTTGTGGAGTTCGTAATGACAAACTCCCAGCACCATATACTCTTTATGGCAGTACTGCACTTACAATGTCTAACAGTTTGCTTAGACACTGTAGGGGTACACAGCTCATGCACCTATACCTTCATCACTGGTATAGTGTACCCAGCTAGAAGGCTGGCTTACCTAGGTCAGGGCAGTGGGTAATAGGCATGGCACACAGGGATGTTTGCCATGTCGACTCTTCACTTGGTTCTGCACCAAAACACAGCCTACAATGGCAGTGTTTGTGATGTACTGGTACAGGGCCTCTTAATGGAGGCACAATAAATGCTGCAGCCCTTAGAGGTGTCCCCTGGTCACAGTGCCCGCGATACCTGTGGTACCTTTTTTTCACCGGTCTTACATGTGACCAGAGTGTTGCCAATTGGGTTTTGCATCAGTACAGTTTGGGGAAACATAGGCCCTGGGCACCTAGTTGGAAATGGGACCTTTCCTACACTGGCCCCTTACCTAAGCAGGTGGGGCACCCCAGACAGACCTTTTTGCCAAAGCAGAAAAAGTTAAATGCTGAACTATGCCACCAGGTTTTCACTCCCACATCCACTGGAAGTGCTTTGTGAATTAATAGTCAGAAATCTCTGCCTAGGCATTTTCTCCTATCCCACTCATTCCTTAAGTTATCAGGAAGCTGAGACAAACCCTTAACCTCACTCTGGTGGCTCCAAAGTGGGCCAGACAACCATGGATCTCAACCCTGCTTGAGATTTCCTTTGTCACTCATGAGAAGCTCACCAACATGCCTGACCTCACTCAAGACCATGGAAAGGTCAGGCACCCAGACTCCCACCAGGTAGTTCAAAGTAGCAATTTGGCTCCAGGGGTCCTAGAGATTGGTTACCTTGGTTTGCCGCAGGAGTGGATAGACACACTCAGATGCCAGTAGGCCACCCACCCACACACACTAGACACTGCTAAGTGTTACCATTTTGTTCACTACTGTGCCTCAAACATAGGTCTGCTGACCACTACAGTGTAGGGCATTATTTGTTACCTCCTACACTTCCAAAGTTCAGGGTTGGTTTACACATCAATCTGGCTACACCTAGCCGCCTTGCTACAAATAAGCAGGACAGGAAGCTTTCTTTCCTCTACAAAAATACAGTTATAATGTTCATGGAAGGCTTTAAACCTGTAATTCCACCAAGTGTGCTCCCTACCCCAGTCTAGAACCTCAGATAGCCCTCAATAGAATGACGAGGCCCCCTTACAAGTCACTGTTTACATGTCCGCTAAGGTTCCTTTCTTGGGAGGTCACCTTCCTAGTAATCCAGTCCTCAGGCACATCTGGGAATTGCCAGCCCTCACTTCAAGAACCATTTTTTCAAGTCCACAAAAACAAGGTGGTTCTAAAAAGCAATCCTTGGGAGAAGGATGTAGCCTTGCGGCTAGAGCGGTTGACCTGGAAGCTGGGAAACAGGGTTCAAGTCTCTGCAGCGACACTCAACATCCTGTGATTCTGGGCAAATCACTTAATCTCCCAGTGTCTAACAAACATGAATGTGTCAATTTGTAACGAAACTGGTGCTCATGTTAAGCACTCTGATACACGATTTCTTGGGTCTAGTTCGCACTATATAAAACTCTAAAAAAAAAAGAAAAAGTAAATCCTAGGTTATTGCCCAAGGTGGTCTCCCCTTTCCACCTTAAATCGATCGAGCTCCCAGTCTTTTCTCCTATGACTGGTCATGGTAGCTGAGAGAGCACTCCACATGCTATACATGAAGCATGCTCTTATGTAATACATAGACAGGACCAAATCCTTTTGGAAAGAATAGCTGTTTGTTGGCTTCTCTCAACCTGATAAAAGCCACATCATTTCAAAGGCAGGGATGGCACGGTGGATTGTCAAATGCATCCAGGTCTGCGAAGATCAAACGAAAGGAGCCCTACCTTCCTGCCTCAGGCCACACTCCAGCCACAAACAGTGTGCTACTATGGCTTGCCTGGGTAATATACTCATAGCAAACCTCTGTAGAGCTGCCACTTGGTCCACTTATCACACATTTACAATTTACTGTGCTGCTGTCCTGGTTAGAGAGCAGGGCAGAGCTGGTACAGTTGCCTTCAGGACTGTGTTTCAGGCCTCTGCAACATCCACTGGCGAGTCACCAATTAGGGGTCTACTTTTTTTTACAGTCTAGGAAGATTATGCTATCTACAGCCACACATGCTATGAACAAAATGTGACAACCCTGTAAACATATGTTTGCTGCATAATATAATGTATATTCACATGCCCCTACCCTACTCCGCAGAAACCAGGACTTGAGCAGATATATTTCACTTTGAAATGATTCCTTTCTACATAAAAGTTCATTATTTCTTCTATAGACTATACTCCATACTTCCTCTCACCAGCTGAGTGAAAAACAACCATGCAAAGCAGTCTGAATAGTTGCATTTACAATCAGAAGAGGGGTCACCGGGACCTCGTTAACTTGAAAGACTTATTCAAAGAAAAACAACTTGCAACATCCGAGCCCAACACTACAAGGCAGGACTATACAGATCATGTGAATCTATTCAATATTCAATAATAAAATAACATAATAACCGCTTCGGCGCGGCTGGAATTCCCCCGCCATCAAACGCATCGAAGATAAAAAAAAAAAGACAAGCTTGTTTACACTTTCTAATCTTTTGTGATTCCTAGATTATACTAGAGAAACATTTGATGTGAAATTATTTTCTGCTACGGAGGAAGACTTTGGGGAAAAATAGGGAAGAATATAATGTGATAAGGACACAAATATAACCAGATATTTTCTGTCTATTGACTGCTTCAATGTTCTAGCCCTTTCTGGATGGGATCACAATTTAGCAACAACTGTCTAGGCTTTCTAATCTTAGATAATACTTCAGAAACGTTTTATGTAAAATGTTTTTTGCTAGTGAGGAGGAATTTGAAAAAATAATAAGTGACATGGATACTATTAATGACTTCAGGGTGAAAGGTTGGAAGATTGCTTGAGCAACCTAGATTCTAAAACTCGTATCAGCTACTCCACGCAAAGTGGATGAAGCTGCTTGTTTGCCTGACTACAATTCTTTCTATGGAAAACAGGTTTCAGGCTCCACTGGGAGGCACCATTTATGTACCCAGGAATGGTGATGGCTGTTGATTCCTTAAGTAAAAAATGGTGCCATCCCACATGGATAGGTGAGCCAAATGCCTTGACACATGGAGGGGTGTCCTACCGTTTGGCATGGGGACTCCCTATATAAGTCAGTGTATGCCCAGTCATGTTTAACCTGTTTAAGGAGGATAAGTGCCACCCCCCGATCTCAACTATCAGTGTGTCAAATGCAGCGGGCAAGACTATTTTGTAGTGCTCTGCTGGGTGCAGATCTTTGAGTTGGTACCTGGATATCCCTTCCACATCACCACATAACACTGAGCATCCAAGTAGAGAGAGAGACTGAGGTCAGAATTGTTGCAAAGAATTTACTCTGGTCCAGAGAGAGGTAGGAGGGGTTTGGCAATTTCTGGCCAGCTAGATCTGATGTGAGATCAGACTAATGTGAGCAAAAGGACCAACACTTTGCTTTCCTGCAGGATTGGTGGAGGAAAGAGCACCATCTAGACTAGTGACATTCAGTAATTCTTGAAGACTGCCAGGTGCAAGCTCAAATTCCACCCTAGAACATCTGAGGGAGAGGGATTTGCTCAGATCCCAAGACTCACTATATAGTTAGCATATATTTGTCTCCTCTTTCTGTACCAGTTGCACTGCTCTGAAAAGGAGAAGCTTCTGTAACCAGACACATACTGCGGCAAGAGTGGCCTGGATGAGAGTGGCTGTGAAGCTGTACATATAATCGGTTAACCACTGGTTTGGGTCATTTAAAATGGTGATCTTGGACTAGTGACGCTAGTGGAGAGAGAGAGCGCACGAGAGAGCGAGAGAGCGCACGAGAGAGCGTGAGAGCTAGAGCTTCACTCCAGCACCCATCCCAGCATGGCAGGAGCTGCATGGAGTTGAGGAGATAGAGGAGAAATTACAAGCCTTGGCTTCACAGTCACAGCACCCAGGATAGGCTCTAGGAAAAAGACAGAGGACAACACTAAGGTGAAGCCTGTACCTGGTGGTGGGGGAAACAGGTTGCATGGTACCAAGAGAAAAATGATGGTCTCATGACCTTATGTTCTCCTCTTCCAGGTGTTACATCAATTGCGCAGAGCCAATCAAACAAACCACCACAAAGAAGGTTCTGTTGGTGGGTACATTGCTTCTTTATTGGCAGACACTGTTCTTGGAATTATGTCTAGAGGAAAAACCCTGGTCTCAGTTCCTAACTCTGCTTTCCAATGATGAAATGCAGCACTATCGGAAAAGGTATTATGTGTAGGCTTTCCTGGTTTCAGTTTCTATTTTGGTAAATTCTGGTGGTGTTCTCAGTGTGTGCCAGTGATTTCCATACCTCAAAAAAACAGTGATTTTTAGTGTTTACTTATTTTCGCCCCATAAAAAACAACTGAAACTGTGTTTTGCCGGTGTTTATGGAACGCTTTGCTTTCAGGATTGCTTTTTAAATTTTTCCTCAGAAATTGTACACTTCTCTAGATTTCAGAAGCTTAATAAAGTCATGAAATACTTTCCAATGTCCTTTGATTCTGCAGCTCAGATTTAACAAGCATTTGCAATGCAATAGGTCTCGCATTTATGGGAGTTTAAGCTATTGGCATTGTAAATGACAAAGCCTTTTATTTATGTTTTAAAAACGAAAATAAAAGGCATTATTTGCAATGTGAATAGCTCAAACTTGCGTAAATGCAAGACCTATTGCATTGTAAATGCCTGTTTAAAATGAAAGCGTGCATTAGTCAATCAACAAGTGTTTGTCAAATATACGTAGAGAACTTTTTTAAATGCTATTATGAAATTGCAATGTGGCCGAAGGGGCATATGCAAGTCAAAAAAATGGGGTTAAGAAAAAGACTTCCTCTAGCAAAAAAAAATTATATAAGTATTTGGAGCTTTGTTGTTCCACTTTATTTTTTTTTCCAACAGTGATGGTAGCTTTTGCTCTTTTGACTGCTCTCCAATAGGATTGTGTAGCAACTGCTGAAATGGAACAAGGTACTGTTAGGTGCACCATGTGCTGGGCTGCATGAGTTGTGGACTCCAGGAACATGTGGACGGCATGGGAAGGGATCAGTATGCTAGGGAGGAAGAGGCAGTGTATTACCATATTTGTTTACAGTTAATGCAGAGATGCATGGAGAACATGTAGATGTTTGTAGGATTATAAAGGGACTTTTGAACTGTGTATAATCCCTCATAGATTGTTAATTCTACAGCAATACAATGAAAGCGGCTGGATTTGCACAAATCCCGTGGAATTACCTTTGGCATCTGCTGCGCATTTGTACAACCTCACCACTATCACTTTTGTCTACCTCCGCACACCTCTTCCCCCTTAGACTCGAAAGACTCATTTTAGAGGGTGAGCACACTGAAATCATGGAGGATGGATTAATTTATGTAACATGCGGTAGGATACCAGGTCAGGTGAGGTCAATGAAATTGATGGGCGGCATTTTGCTCGTTTTGAATGGCGAAGTTGCTTAGTATTTTCTACGGTTCAGCATAGAAGTGCAATTCCCACCGAAATGATGCATCGCAGACAGGCTTGTACTTCTACAGGTGTATGACCCTCAATTACCATGGTGAGTAAATAGCAACAGAGCTGGGGAGAGTTTCAGACACTCGGCAGCTGTGACCTGCGCACTGGCTCTGGTCACCTCCAGGGGTGAAGGAGAGGACCGGCACAGGCAGGACAATGGGAGAGTGACTCGATGATTCTTTGATACTGACAACAGACTTGGGAGTAGAAAAATACAATTCTTGCTTAGCTGCCAATCAATAAAGATCACATTTGTGAAGAAGAAAAAAGCTGTAGAGGGAGGAAGCTGCAGTGTGGGCCGGACGACCCCAGCACTGCCTCCTCGTAATTCCTGACACACAAGCTCTGGGGAAGACTTCTCACCCATCTGATGAGAAGGGGGCTGAATATTCCCCAGCAGCTCTGGTCCACTGCATGGCCACTCCAGTAGCAGCACAAGGACCTCCTGGTCGACAAGACCCCTTGAAAGGAGGTGCAGCTTTGCCTATGACACCATTAAAACGTCTGTTCGCTCTTCACGCCCCGCTGCTGGCTGCGAAAAGAGAAGTTGCTGTAGCTCCTTTGCCACACTCTGCCCGCACTGAATGAGGGTCAGTATTTTCAAACACACCTGACTCCACTGGGCACACACAACTCCCATACACCTATAAGTCGCCTGCACACACATTACTCGCCTGCACACACACATTACTCGCCTGCACACACACATTACTCGCCTGCACACACACATTACTCGCCTGCACACACACATTACTCGCCTGCACACACACATTACTCGCCTGCGCACACACACATTACTCGCCTGCACACACACATTACTCGCCTGCACACACACATTACTCACCTGCACACACACATTACTCGCCTGCACACACACATTACTCGCCTGCACACACACATTACTCGCCTGCACACACACATTACTCGCCTGCACACACACATTACTCGCCTGCACACACACATTACTCGCCTGCACACACACATTACTCGCCTGCACACACACATTACTCGCCTGCACACACACATTACTCGCCTGCACACACATTACTCGCCTGCACACACGACTGCATACCTCATACACACTCTTGGCTCCTCTCCTGCACAGACCTGACTACCGTGCACACACCACGCTCTCCTGCAAAACCCTCCATCCCTTACACATAGTAATTTCACTGCAGTCACTTTAATCCCAGGCACACAACTCATGCTTAACGTGGCCCCTCTGTACACAAAGCACTGCGTTAGATATCACTGGTCTGGGCATCTCTCCCCTTTTCACACACCTCACTCCCCAGCACACACCCCATTTGCCTCCTTCCTCAAACTCACTCACACATATCAACCCTGCTAACACTTCACTCGTCTGTAAATACCTTAGTCCCCTGGGCAGACCTCACTCCTCTGTATTACATACCACACACACACTTACACATGTAATACTCCCCTGTACACACCTCAAATTCTCATACCCCTCATCTGCTTCCAGTCAGAGCTCACTCGTCCTCCAAGTGCATCTCGCCGACCTGCACTCCTCTTCTCCGACACACTCCTCGCCCCATTCACTTTCACAATCAGCACTCTCCCCCACACCTGCCTCCTCTTCTCACGGACACCTCTCTCACCTACACATGCCCGACTCTTTAGCGCACAACTCTCACTTCTGCTCGCTTTTCACCTCTGCTCACATGCACCTTCCTTTGCACATGCAGTCTTCTGTTCACGTCTCACACCCCCTCTGCGCAAACCCTTCCCTGCTAAGCACACTTCGGAAGGCCCCTGCTCATATCTTGGTCTTCACTCACTTAGTCGCTCACCCTTTATTTCCAAACAGTACTCACCTTGTGCGCTGGTGGGTGGGCTCAAAGGCGGGAGCCCACGAGCAACCCATGACCCACAACCCTACCGTAGTGTATGCAACACTGCATGAAACAAATGCAATATTCGCAAATGTTCTGCATGCGCAGGTGTCTTAGGACAGCCAAAGCCACCCTTCGGGGGGGGGGGGGGGGGGGGGGGGGCGGTAGGACTTTTTAACAACAGAGTTCACCTAGTAACATGTGAGGAGAAGGCTCCCCTGGGACTCATCCAGCTCTGGTCTATTTCAAGCCATGGCCCATGCTGATTATCCACAGACCCGCTACACAGAGCAATGCCAGTATTTCGGCTGTGGCGCATGTAGCTGTTCGCACATTGCATTCAAGAAAGTGAAACTTAGGAGCTCTCGAGCTCACATACGCAACCCGAATCTTAATCGTGGGTACAGAAGCAACATATACAGATTGATACAGTTATCCTCCCTGTGCTGGTGGAGCGGGTTTGCACAGAGCCGCCCACCCGAGCGCATGCAGTAATGCCCCATCTAGGTCTGCAGTAGACCAGGCAGCAGAATCAACCCCATTCTTTGACAGACCCGGTCCTGCCTCCGAGAGGATAGAGCTCTGCCCACAGACCGGCACCAGTCCCTGCTCTCCGCAGACCTGGACGGGAAAAAGAAGAAGTCAGAAGACGGAAGCAAGGGAGCTACTCGGACTGTGCCGAGCGCCCAGACAGAGTCAAGGGAGATAGAAAAACTAGAAGGGTTACTTAAGACCGCACTGTGACCATGCACTGCCAGCTCAGCAGGACCGAGGTGAATAAATAGTGTCCGAGCCTTGTGCACAGCCGTAACAAACTCGATTGCTAGGAAAGGAAATGGTTACTCGTGGACTCATGCACCCAGCTGCTGCCATTAACGTCTTGTTAACTAAATGGTCTTTTTAAAGACCTGTGAAGTACTCTGGTGCAGCCGTCATAAGACAGACAGCAGACCACAACAGCTCCCCTCCCCCCCCCCGACCCCATGTGAGCCAAGCAGGCAGGGGCGGCTGGTGAAATTTAAAGTGGTGAGGCGTAAACTAATTTGCATATTGCACCGCAGCGAGCGAGCCCGAACCACCTTGCATCCATCCATACATCATTCATGCATCCACCCATCTATCCACCCACCCACCATACATACATCATTCATGCATCATTCATGCATCCACCCATCATGCATCCACCCATCATGCATGCATGCATCCATCATTCATACATCCATCCACCCACCCATCCTGCATCCATACATCATTCATGCACCCACCCATCCACCCATCATGCATCCACCCATCATGCATGCATCCACCCATCCATCCACCCACCCACCCTGCATACATCATTCATTCATGCATCCACCCATCCATCCATCATGCATCCGCCCATCATGTATGCATGCATCCATACATCATTCATGCATCCACCCATCCATCCAACCATCCTGCATCCATACATCATTCATTCATTCATGCATCCATACATCATTCATTCATGCACCCACCCATCCATCCATCCATCCATCCATCCATCATGCATCCACCCATCATGCATGCATCCATACATCATTCATGCATGCATCCATCCACCCACCCACCCATCCATCCTGCATCCATACATCATTCATTCATGCATGCATCCATCCATCCATCCATCCATCATGCATCATGCATCCACCCATCATGCATGCATCCACCCATCCATCCATCCACCCACCCACCCTGCATACATCATTCATTCATGCATCCACCCATCATGCATGCATGCATCCATACATCATTCATACATCCACCCATACATCCACCCACCCTGCATCCATACATCATTCATGCACCCACCCATCCATCATACATCATGCATCCACCCATCATGCATGCATCCACCCATCATGCATGCATCCACCCATCCATCCATCCATCCATCCATCCATCCATCCATCCACCCTGCATACATCATTCATTCATTCATGCATGCATCCACCCATCCATCCATCCATCATGCATCCGCCCATCATGTATGCATGCATCCATACATCATTCATGCATCCACCCATCCATCCACCCAACCATCCTGCATCCATACATCATTCATTCATTCATGCACCCACCCATCCATCCATCCATCCACCCACCCTGCATACATCATTCATTCATGCATCCACCCACCCATCCATCATGCATCCACCCATCATGCATGCATACATCATTCATACATCCACCCATACATCCACCCACCCATCCTGCATCCATACATCATTCATGCACCCACCCATCCATCCATCATGCATCATGCATCCACCCATCATGCATGCATCCACCCATCCATCCACCCACCCTGCATACATCATTTATTCATGCATCCACCCATCCATCCATCCATCCATCCATCATGCATCCACCCATCCATCCATCATGCATCCACCCATCATGTATGCATGCATCCATACATCATTCATGCACCCACCCATCCATCCACCCAACCATCCTGCATCCATACATCATTCATTCATTCATGCACCCACCCATTCATGCACCCACCCATCCATCCATCCACCCATCCATCCATCCATCATGCATCCACCCATCATGCATCCATCCATCATGCATGCATCCATCCATACATCATTCATGCATCCACCCATCCACCCACCCATCCTGCATCCATACATCATGCAAGCATCCATCCATACATCATTCAGGCATCCATCCATCCATCCATCCACCCATCCATCCAACAAGTCCCCCAAATCAACTGACTTAGGGGGACTTGATTTAGTTTTCAGGCACGTAAATGACATTCCTGTAAACATTGTAAAAACATCTAGACGTTTGTTCAACTGAACACACTCTAGGACGCTGAATCCATCACACTGAGATTCTGTCACGATAAGGAAGACCCTCCGGCGATTCCAATACAAGAACTTCACGAAGTGTAAACACAGCACACATTACTTCTGCAGTAGTTATTTTTGAAACATTATGGCAGGATTAAAATAATGGATCTGGTGGCAGAGTAGATAACTTCAAAATGTTTGACGTGTTCCTTTCAGTCACCACAAATATATAGAGAGTCACGGGCGGCATGAATCCGGGTGGTACGCGGGGGGCTGCAAATGCTACTTACCAGTATGCATCTGTTCTTGGCATGTAGGGCTGCTGACATTCATATCTGTGCATAGTCCGCCACCTAGTGTTGGGTCCGGATGATTGCACATTGTTGTCCTGGAAGAGTCTTCGAAGTATCACGAGATAGGTGGCTCCTCCCCTGGACTACAGTGCGCATGGGCATCGCCTCCATCCCCAGATTGTTTTTAGCCATTGGCAGAGATGGAGTGAAGAAAGTGAGTGATGACCATGCTATGAGCATATGTGTATATGAATAAATACTGCAGCTGCTACAGGCGCCGGGGAGGAGGGTGGGCGATATGAATGTCAGCAGCCCTACATGCCAAGAACAGATGCATACTGGGTAAGTAGCATTTGCAGTTCGAGGCATGTGGGCTGCTGAATTCATATCTGTGCATAGAATACATAGCAGTCCCTCCATTAACTGCGGCCGCCCGTGCCAGCTGCAGCAGTTTGAAAAAGCGTTTTTAGAACAGCCTGACCAACAGCTGCCTGCTGTCTGGAATGCACGTCTACACAGTAGTGCTTAGTGAAGGTATGTGTGGTAGACCATGTGGCTGCTCTACAGATGTCTTCTAAGGGAATGTTACCTAGGAAGGCCATAGAGGCCCCCAACTTCCTAGTGGAGTGGGCCCTTGGTGGGATAGTGAGAGTGCGCTTAGCTTTAGCATAACAGATCTGAATGCACTTTACTATCCATCTAGCAATCCCCGCTTTGGAGATTGCATTTCCCTTGTGTTGTGTGGCAAAAGCAACAAAGAGTTGTTTGGTTTTGCGGAAATCTTTTGTCCTGTCCACATAGTACATCAAGGCCCTTTTCACATCAAGAGTGTGGAGCATACGCTCCGCCAGTGTCTCTGGGTTTTGGAAAAACACCGGCAATTCAATTGTTTGGTTCATGTGGAACTGTGAGACTACTTTGGGTAAGAATTTTGGGTTAGTGCGGAGCACCACCCTGTTAGCATGTATTTGGAAGAAGGGTTCTTGGATGGTGAGCGCCTGCAGCTCGCTCACCCTCCGTAGCGATGTAATTGCTACTAAGAACGCAACCTTCCAAGTTAAAAACTGGAGCTCACAAGAGTGCAGTGGCTCAAAGGGAGGACCCATCAGCCTTGTAAGAACCACATTGAGGTTCCATTCTGGAGCTGGTGGGGTCCTTGGTGGAATGACCCTTTTGAGTCCTTCCAGAAAGGCCTTGATAGCAGGGACCTTAAAGAGTGACAGGTGCTGCCTATTCTGGAGGTATGCTGCCATGGCAGACAGGTGAATGCGGATGGAAGAGTACGCTAGATTACATCGATACAGGTGAAAGAGGTAACATATGATGTTCTGAATGGAAGCATCTAGCGGGTCAATGCTGTGGTCCACGCAGTAGATGACAAACCTCTTCCATTTAGCTGCATAACAAGCTCTAGTAGCGGGCTTCCTTGCCTCCCGAATGATGTCCATGCAATCGGGAGGAAGATTGAGGTAGCCAAACTCTAGGACTTCAGGAGCCAGATCGCCAGGTTGAGCTGTTGCGGATCCGGGTGCTGAATGTCGCCATGGCTCTGCGTCAGAAGGCTGGGAGTGAGATGAAGCCTCTGATGCGGTACCACGGAGAGTTCCAGAAACGTGGTGTACCATGGTTGGCGAGCCCACGTTGGAGCAACCAGGATGAGCATCATCGAGTGTTGCCTGAGCTTGCGTGCCACCAGCGGTATCAGAGGTGCTGGGGGAAAAGCGTACGCAAATCTGCCTGACCAGTTCATCCACATCGCATTGCCCTGTGATTGGGGGTGTGGGAATCTGGCGGCGAAGCTTTGGCATTTTGCGTTCTCCTTTGTGGCGAACAGGTCTATCTCTGGATGACCCCACCTTTGGAAGTACGGTTGGAGTACTGATGGATGTATCTCCCACTCGTGCATCTGATGGCTGTGCCTGCTGAGCAGATCTGCCATTTGATTGTCCTTGCCTGGGAGATGCTCTGCCATGAGGAAGATGTTCCTCTGAATGGCCCACTTCCACATGCTCTGAGCCAGATGAGACAGCTGTGGAGAGTGTGTACCTCCCTGCTTCTGGATGTAGTACATGGCCGTCATGTTGTCCGTCCGGATCAACACGACCCTGTTGCACAGATGTACTTTGAACGCCTTTAAGGCCATGAAGATTGCCATCAGTTCCAACACATTGATGTGCATCTTCCTTTGCTGAAGTGTCCATAGTCCCTGCACAGTGTAGTGGAGTACATGCGCTCCCCATCCTTGGAGAGAGGCGTCCGTTGTCAGGATGATCTGTGGGACAGGCTCTTGGAATGGTCGGCCCTTGCAAAGGTTTTGTGGATTCCACCAATGCAGAGAGTTGTACGCCCGACCGCTCACCAACACTAGGTCTGTCAGTTGCCCATGAGCCTGAGTCCACTGACGTGCTAGGCACTCCTGAAGCGGACGCATATGTAGTCGCGCGTGCGGGACAATGGAGATGCAGGAGGCCATCATGCCTATCAACTGCATGAACACCTTCGCTGGAAGCGAGTGTTGGGGTCTGAAACGTTGGATCAGCGCTTGGATACTGGCGATTCTCACTGAACTCGGCTGCGCGGTGGCTGCCAGAGTGTTGATCGTCGCGCCCAGATACTGTCGCACGTGGGCGGGCTGGAGATGGGACTTTGGGTAGTTCAGAGAGAATCCCAGATCGTGCAGGAGGTGAATGGTGCGTGAAACGTGGTCTACGCACTGCTGTTCCGTCTTTGCTTGAATAAGCCAGTCGTCTAGGTATGGAAAGACATGGACGTGCTGGCGACGGAGATGCGCCGCCACAGTCGCTAGGCACTTTGTAAATACTCTCGGTGCCGTGGTGACCCCGAACGGCAGGACTCTGAACTGGTAATGCTGGTCTAAGATCTTGAACCTGAGATACTTTTTGTGGGAAGGATGCAGGGGAATATGAAAATAGGCATCCTTCAGATCTAGCGTTGCCAGGAAGTCCCCCTTTTGAAGCAGGGGAAGCACCTGCTGCAATGTGAGCATATGGAAGTGCTCCGAGTTGATGTACCAGTTCAGGGGCCTGAGGTCCAGGATCGGCCTGAGTGATCCGTCCTTTTTGGGGATCAGAAAATACAGGGAGTAAACTCCCGTTCCCCGTTCTTGCAATGGAACGAGCTCTATTGCCCCTTTTTGCAGCATGACCAGAACTTCTTGCTGCAACAAGGTCAAGTGCTCGTCGGACATAGCACGGCTTCTTGGCGGTATGTCCGGTGGAATGGACGTAAGTTCTAGACAGTACCCGTACTGGATAAGAGACCTCACCCACCTGTCCGTGGTGATGGATCTCCACGCCGGCAGGAACTGCTGGAGTCTCCCCCCGACAGGTGTCGTGTGATCGGGGGGAAGTGACAAGACGTCACTGCTTGTTGGTGGCGGTGGACCTGGATGCATTGTTTCCACGTCCCCTGCCTTTGATATTGTTGCCTCTGTAGCCACCCCTGCCCTTGTTGTTGTTATACGAGGACTGGGTGTTACCCTTGTAGTATTGTGTGGATTGGGATGCCTGTCCCCTCGAGGTGCCTCTTGAATTGGAGCGGCGAAAGGAACCACCCCGAAACTGCTGACTTTGCAAAGCTCCCATAGATTTGGCAGTTTCAGTATCTTTTTTCATCTTTTCTAGGGAGGCATCCACCTCAGGGCCGAACAGATGGTCAGGATTCACTGTTTGCCCCAATATTGTGGTTTGTATGTCGGGTTTGAACCCTGAAATTCGAAGCCAGGCATGACGTCTAAGTAACACACTTGTATTGATAGCCCTGGAGGCAGTGTCTGCCACATCCAGGGCACATTTGATGGATGCATTTGTAATGAGTTTACCCTCCTGAATGAGCATCTCCCCCGCCTCCTTATATTGGTCAGGCAAGTGTTGTAGGATGGCCTCTAATGTGTCATAATGGGCCCTATCATAACGTGCAAGCAGGGCTTGAGTGTTAGAGATCCTCCAGATGTTTGCTGCCTGTGCAGCAATGCGTTTGCCTGATGCCTCAAAGATTTTGGACTCTTTGTCCGGGGGAGGAGCGTCACCAGTAGTCTGCGAATTCGCCCTCTTTCGAGCGTTGGAAACCACCAGGGAGTCCAATGGCAAGTGTCCCTTAATATACGTGGGATCCGTGGGCGCCGCTTTATATTTCCTGTCGATGCGAGGATTGACCACCCGCGCCCGGGTGGGCTCCTTGAATACCTCCTGTGCATGCTTCAGCACCCCTTTAAGCATTGGTAGTGTCTTGACTTGTTTTTCGGCTACCGAGAAGGTGTCGACCAAGAAGTTCGCATCCACGGGGTCTGAGTGCAGTTCGACGTCATGGTTTGCTGCAGCTCTCTCTATCAATGCATTGAATGCCGCCGAGTCCTCCGTCGGGGACGTCTTTGCGGCGAAAAGTTGAGTGTCCTGCCCCGACTGCGGGTCGTCTGTGTCGCCTCCTGCTGTCCAGGGCACCTGCTCCTCTTCCGGATCCGAGTACGCAGGATAGGTGTACTCGGCCTCTTCCTCGTCCACATCAGGCACGGGGGAATGGGCCGGCGAGTGTTCCAGGGCTTGTGGAGACAGAGGTTCCATCAGAGCCGAAGAGTCCGCAGAGTACCCCTTGTTCTTGAGTGGAATCTTAAAAGGTTCCAAGGCCGGCTCCGACGTAATCTTCCGTTTGAGGAGCGACAATTTTCCGGTGTTGGCGTCGATGAGCACCTCACGACGTTCCTCCACCGCGAGCGGGTGGAGCCGAAGCTTTGACACCACCAAGGCAGCCTTCGGCGTCAATATTTCCTGAGAGTGTCCGCTCTGCTTAGGCGCGAAGGCCTTCGGCGCCGACTTGGGAGGAAGGGTAAAACGAATGGGCGTTTGTTCCTTGACAGGCTTCGGCGTGGGCCTAGGCACTACAGTGTCCTGGCTGGGAACCACAGACTGTTGAATCCGCCTTAAGGATTCTCCCACCTTCTTTGTAAGGGATGCCGAGGGCTGAACCGTCTCGAGCGACTCTTCGTCTCCGAGAGCTTGGTCGACGGTAGGCCTCTTCTTCGGTGCCGACGCCCCATGGCCTGGCGCACTGTCGGCGTGACGCTTCTTCGAAGCCGTCTTCGGGTCCGCGACCCCTTTCGGTGCCGACGCCGCCGCGTCGGATGCCTTCACCTTCGGCGCCGACCCAGAGGGCTTCGGGTCGGCCATTTTGGCGCGGCTCTTCTGGTCGGCCATTTTGGCGTGGCTCTTCAAGTCGGCCATTTTGGGTTTCGTTGAAGTTGACGCCTCCAGAACCTTCTTCACCAACGCCACTTTCGGTTTCGGTTTCGCATCCGAGGGTGCAAGACCAGTTGGCTTCACTTTCGGTTTCTTCATAGAAATGTCCGTGACCGGGCCCGGAGGCGGGGACGTAGGACTCATTGTTAGATCTTGGGTAAGGCCCGAAGGCGATCCCTCGACCTGGGCCGTATAACGGGGAGTAACCCCGGAGTCATGTTGGGGATGCTCTTCCTCCGAGCTATCACCCATTGTGGGACAAGCCCGGTCGTCGTCCCCTACCTCGTCGGAGACTTCGTCGTAGGCCTCATCACCCGCGTCGCCGGTCTCTTCTTCGGACGCGGGGCCAGAGTCCGACTCCTGTACGTCGTCTTCTCCCTCAACCGACTGCTGGAAGATGTCATCAGGTGGGGGTGCCGAAGCCGACAATTGAGCCTGGAGCCGATTAGCCCGGCGAATCTTTAAAGTTTTCTTACTCCTAAATTTCGAACACGCCATGCAAGTGTCCTCACAGTGATCCGGTGACAAGCATGTATTGCACACGGGGTGCACGTCAAGGTGCGAATATTTAGAGTGACACAGCGGACACTTCTTGAATGGAGTCCGCTCCATAGCAAAGGGTGTAGTGTAGGCCCGTCCGCGTCGAAAGCACGTGGAGGGACAGTAGGAGATCGGAGCTGAGAGTCAGTAAGAAACCCGAACGCAACTATACCGACGCCCAGCCTAAAGACCTTTTGGTCTCGAGTAAAAGTAGAACAACTATCGGTTCCGATAGAGGGAACCGAAAACACATCCGAACCCGATGGCGGAAAAAAACAATCTGGGGATGGAGGCGATGCCCATGCGCACTGTAGTCCAGGGGAGGAGCCACCTATCTCGTGATACTTCGAAGACTCTTCCAGGACAACAATGTGCAATCATCCGGACCCAACACTAGGTGGCGGACTATGCACAGATATGAATTCAGCAGCCCACATGCCTCGAACTATTTAATTACATTTTTACAAACAAATAAACTTACCAGGGTGAGGAATCTCCTCTGCCGGTCCCGCCGCGCATCCCGTCTCAGAGTCCTCTCATGGCAAGTGGCAAATCATGAGACTGGATGTGACTCAAGGGCAGCTACTCAACTGTATCCTGCCTGTTGACAGGGCATGGGGCGGCCATACGTCACCGCCTGTGCAGGATGCTATCTTCAGGCTCCTGTACTACATTAGGCAATGTCAACGGAGCGGGGGGGGGGGGGGGGGGGGTGGGCTGAAATTAAGAGCGCCCCTTGCAGTTGCGCAGTCGGAGTCTGCTGGACTCCTGCTGCTCTCGCCTGGTGCACGTTTGTAGTGGAATGACGACTGACTGTGCTCATGCGCAGTTGAATCTGTGAAGCAGCTGCCAGCACAGGCAGGAAATGTAAACAGACGAATTTCGTCTGCCGTCTGTTTACATTTCCTGCTGTCCGTGGGCAGTTTTGCTTGTTGAATCTGCCTAGTGGGGCGCTGCCCCGACGCCCCTATGGACCAGTCGCCCCTGCAAGCAGGGGGTCTGGTGTTGCTCTGGCCCTTGGGCCATTCACACCTCGGCTCCCTGTGTGCAGAAACAGTGTTTTCCCCAGACACCCCATTGCCAAGCAACCACAGGCAGGCCAATATTTGCAATGCTTTGGCTCCCTCAAGTGGCCAAAGGCCGCAACAACTATGAAAATCAGAGACTGTTTAAACCAGCTCAGCTGATTTTCATCCGGGAGGGTACTATCTGGTACAGTCTGTTTAAACCGAATTCCAGACAGCTTAATTATGTGGTATGGGCGAGTATCCTTTCCATGCAATATTATCACAATGCCTCAAAGACAATCCTTGGATTCACAATAATATTTCTTAGCTCAGTACTGGGAGTGTGGCAAAGAGAAGTCAGGCTTTACTGGAGGAACATATGTTAAGTATTTTACAGTACTATGGGTTTCATAAGACTCGACAAAATAACACTAATTTATAAAAATAAATTATATTTTTATATACATTTAGATACCAAAAGGAAATATAAGCATACATATAACCAAGTTATGGATTTACAAAACATATTTAGGGATAGAGTTATATTGGACCCCGACAGGGTCGAGATCTTTGGGGTACCAGGGCCCAACAGTCAGTTCAATTTACCTGGCCCATAGAGCCAGAGTGAAGTGGTTGTCCTGGCTGTCGGTGTTCTTTAAACGGGAGTCGAGCCCAGGCTGCTTTTATCATAGGGATGACACCACCAGAAAGGGGATGAAACTACACAAGATTGGGGTCATTGCCGACCTTGGTCGCAGGTGTTGTGAAGTGCTCTTAATGCAGCGTCGAGGTAAGGGGTCGGTTGCTGGACTGGTGACTAACAAACATTGGTAGTAGTAAAAGTAACTGAGAAAGTGAGTTTTTCTTGCAGTACCCCCCCCCCACACTCACACTTTTTGCCTGATACCTGATGCACTTTTCCTTGGTGTGCCCCGAGTCCCTGCCAATTAGGTACCCAGGGCCTGTGTTCCTACCCTAAAAACTGTACTAAAGCCTAAACCCAACTGGCATATCTGGCCACATGTCGGCCCCTAGTAAATGGTACCATGGGTACCCAGGGTATTGTGACCAGAGAAGACCCTTAAGGGCTGCAGCACTTATTGTGCCACCCTTAGGGGCCCTGTACCCCGACACACACACACTGCTTTGCAGGCTGAGTGTCCTGGTGCAGAACTAAACGAAGATTCGACATGGCACAAATCCCTGTGTGCCATGCCCACAAACCCACTGCCCTGGCATACATCAGCCACTCCTCTAGCTGGGTGCCCTATGCCAGTGGTGTGGGCACAGGTGATTGAGCCCTGTGCCCCTACAGTACCCAGGGACATTCCTGGGGACTGCAAGAGCAGTGATGCCATTAAGAGTATATGGTGCTGGGAGGTTGTCATTACGAACTTCACAGCACCATAATGGCTACACTGAAGGCTGACAAGTTTGATATCAAACTTCTCGGCACATTAAACCCACACTGATACCAGTGTGGGATTTAATGTAAAATGCACTACAGAGGGCATCTTAGAGATGTCCCCTGAAACCTAACCTACAATCCACGTCTTGTATAAGAGGCTGCCTAGGCTGCCACACAGCAGGCATGTTGCTGGATGCCTGGGTGGAGAGCCCCCGCAACAATGCACATCCTGGGACGAGGTGCCAAGCCTCCTCCCCCAGGATGGGCAGGGGAAGCTTCAAAGGCATTCCGCCTTTGTGAGCTTCTGCAGACCACTTGCTGTACTCAGCAACCGGCACCCACCAGTTCTGACCCCCTCTCTGGCGGGAAGACTGGCTGGAAACTCTACGTTAGAAATGGGGGGCGCCAGGTCGAGCCAACCCCAACCCTCAGGTGGGAGAGGCGAGGTGAAGCACGACCCCGGGCTCTGGCCATCTTGAAGATGAGGAGCACTGCCCAATCACAGCTAGGCTCCTGCCCCCCTCCCTCAGGAGAGGAGCAGACTAGGGGGTGTACCCACCCCAGGACAGGGACCCATTGGTCCCTGCCCTTGCCCTACCTGTAACACCCCTAAATTTAGTATTTAGGGGCACCCGGACCTTCCTTCCTTTGATCCAGATTCCGAAACAAGAAAGAAGAACATTAACAAGACGACCAGCGTGCAGCTGCAAAGAAGAGGAAGACTCCAATTGATTTGGACCCAGCCCTACCGGCCTGTCGACCCTCGAACCTGCTCCAGCTAAACCCGGCGTCTCCAGTAGTCAGTAACCTCAAAAACCCTGAGGACCTGACTGCCTTGTGACTCGGACTACCTGGATCTCCCACGAGCAGTGGTACTGCTTAAAGCAAGTAACAAGCCCTGGCATCAGCCCGGAACCGGGAACCCTGCACCCACCAAGCCTGGCCTGAGCTGGAGTGAATCAAGAACCTGACCACCCCCCCCCGCCCCCCAGGGCGATTCTGACCTGGAATCCAGTGCCCAAGGACCTCCTCTACGACCCAAATGACTCCTGCAGCCTCAGGACAAAGGACCTCTCCGACCGCGACCCCAGTAAGATTTCCCAAACCGCAAAAGACACCCATGCACCCGACGCCCCACGGCCCCCTGTGCCCAACTCCAGGGTGTCTACCTATCCTCCAAGATCCCAACTTACCCCTCGAAGTGTTGGTCGCTCCAGAAGATCCTCCGTCCCTGAGCCTGCAGCCTTTGTTCCCTTTCCAAGAACTCCATTGAATAACATTGAGCACCCGACGGCTCAAAAGCACCCTGCACCCAGCCACCAGAGTGCCTCTGGCAATGCAACCTTTGTCCTATTCTACTTCCCCCATTTGCCCTGAGCAAGTGACCAGAAGCCCAGCTCCCACAGCCGCGTGGCCTGCTAGCCAGCAGCCACTAACCGAAGGCCCCCTGACTCATTGGATAAAATTGGGCCTAACTACCTCTGCACCCGGCTGCCCCTATTCCCACCAATCCAGGGGAGTTTGAGGCGGCTTTTGGCTTTCAAAAAGGTCGTTCAATTCAGGAGTGTTGAGTTTTAGCAAGGGAGAAACGTCGTTCACTCAGATTCAAGGCTGTTGCCTCAGGGACACAATACCCCTCTTACTTTGTGCTGGTGGGCAAAGTCCGATGGGTGACACTGGTCTCCTCTTGGCCCTTCTTTGGAGTAAGTTGATCAGATCTGATTTTCTGATGTCGGGGTCCCTTAAATCCTAGATTTAGGAGAGTTAGGTTTGTGGGAGCTAGTGGGCAGTTAGTCCCTGCAACTAGTCCATCTGAGGTGTAGGTCACCTTTTCTACCTGGAGCCCACTATTTCTGTCCTCCTAAAGACAGCAGAAATCTACTTTAATTGTACATATCAGGCTGCTCACCCTGGAGATGTGGACAGCCTTCCTGAAAGTGTACACCTCCTGCATACCTCAGAGGGACCACCCAGATGCAAATCCAAGGCGGTGCAGCCTTTGAAGCTTACCACTCTGATGTGTCACTTCACTAGTCCTCTTGGGAGGAGGGAGTTGTGACCTCCTCCCAATCTAAGCCTTTGTTCTGACTCCTTGAAATGCTCACTGTGTGGCAGGAGGTCAGAAACCTGTCGTGGCAGTAGGTGAGGATGGATACCACTAGGTAGCCACCTGGGTGCATGCCAATCTTCTGTTGACACAGATTTGTGTCAGGGGAGAGATGGCATGTTTGACAACAACGTTGACATATTTAGGTGGAACCATAATGGAGCTAGAAACGCGGCTGTGCCTGGGTGAAAGTCCCATATCATCCTATGGACCACATATCATGTATAGTTTACTGTAATGATAAAGCCACTATAGACACAAGCTTGCACTTGCAGCCTACACTCTTAATATATGGCACCCTGCCTCCTGGGCACAAGATACCTTCCCTAGGGGTGACTGACAAACTTAAAAGCAGTGCTCTGACCCCATCACACATGGCGAGGACAAAGCCGAAATGGAGCAGTGATCACTTTTCCTTCAGTCTGCAATGGCAGGCTTGCAGTCATCTTTTTATCTGGGTCACTCAGGGTGACACAACCAGTGCAGCAGGCCCCCACCCAGGGTATCCTCTTACCACCCATGCCCTGTGTACCACACTACCACTTACCAGGTACTTTCATGGAGGTTGGGGGGCTTAATGGTCTCGGTCAATTGCAGATGTCAATTATACTTGCCACTTTTTAGGGAGAGAGCACTGGCTCTGGAGCCTTGTTAGCGGGTTTCAGTGCACTGTCAAGTCTAGAACCAGCATCTTGTAGCCTTAATGGGAGCAAAACGTGGGGGAGGGGCCTGCAAAAAGCCCTGTTATCTTACAGACACCTACTGCAGGATCAGGGAACCTGTGTGGGGCATGTAAGCCAGGCTGTCGCTAAGGGACCCTGAGCAAATGGCAGTACACAGGGAACAAGCTACACCAGTTGAACGTTCCAAAAACAGAGGTTATGCAGGTCAGTTGCTGCAAAGGTTTGCAAAACAAGATAACTTTCATGCCTTACAGCTAAGAAACTACAGTGAAAGAAAATTAAAACAGTGAGCATGACTTAAGAAAGAAAATGTTGACTGTTTAATGTAGATCTATCATATCAGCAAAGTTCTCTACTCATACTTTACCCCCAAGGGATATGCAATGCAGTAAACCCTTCAAGATCAGTTAGTCATGTTGATTATTACTAATGCAAAGTTGGCCCAGAGGAGTTCACATTGAATTGGAAACAATTTATGTGTTAGTAAAAGTACTGTCAAGAGCAAATATTTAATGCACGCAAAAGAAATATACAAACATTTAACGAGCTAAAACAGGGTGTCAAACATTTAAATACATTTACCGGGAGAGATTGGTCTGCTCGAACTTGGTGATGGTGTATAAGGTATTGGACTGGATACAGTGCGAGGTCTCAATCCTTGTGCAGACATCTCATTGAAATATCTGAAGACAAGCATAATCATATGTAGTGAACAAAATACATATTCACATTTTGACAATATTAAATTACAATTTTCAAACATTTCTGAAAAGTGAGAATTCCCAAATGGTCTTGAGATGAAGACTATACGAGAACTCACAGAACCTGGCTGGAAATGTGCAAATGACATTTTAATTTTCTAGGCCTAAATGGATGGAAAAACACAGATTTACTTGGAAGAAGGAAGGCAGTTCAAGACACTGGAAAGCAGCAATCAATTATCATTGGTTGCTACTGCAGTGCAAGAACATGGAGTTTTATCAGTGATCTAATATAGGGGTAAAGTTTTTCCCTAATGAGATACTATTCTGACCGCGCATTTTTACAGGGTGGTATGGCAATGAATCAATTTCAAGATTTTTATCAGTTGGTGACTGAAGGTTAAAGGTTTTCTCAAGTGAGCTTTAGAGACAATCTTACAGGAATCACCAAAAGAGTGGAAAGAAACAAAGTTAGGAGAACCAACTGAATAACAATTTTGGCTTTTCAACAGAGAAAAATAAATTACCAAGCTTCAGTCTCACACACAAATGTATACGATTTAGCCCGCATGTAAACCCTTCATTGACCTTAAACATTACAAAATTCTCTTTGTGTGACCTCAAAGTAGACAAAATATTACAATGCCGTGGTCAGCAAAAAACAGGGGGAGAGAGAGGACAACATTTTCAGAAAGGTGAGGGGGTTTACAACTTAATGATATACACATTGTGAATGCAACATCTAGAGTATTGTGTATTTATGAAGGGCTCTTTTAGAATCCTGCATCTCACTGCGCCGATTGCTATTACTTTTATGAGGCACATCTAGGCTAAAGTCAATTTCTGGAAGACTCCTCAGGGTACTGTCAATCCCTTGAAGCCAATCTAGACAAACTGTCCTGTTTCCAATTCCTATTCTGGAATACTGATACTACATTTAGAGCCAACTCTGTAATAATAGGTCTCTGATCTAAAAGCCACATCTGGATGATCAGTCTACATCAATTGACAATTAGGCTGAAAAAACAAAAAGCATGTGTTAAAAGGCTGGGACTCTGTTGAGTCAGCTTTCACGTGATGGAGTTTAAAACGGACCCTAAGAAGGGTTGCATTTAAAGATGTTGCAAGTGGGACTTTTTGCAGGATTTATGATTAAGTCCAGACTGTGGATCAGGGATTTCACTGTTCAGGAGTGTGCTACACTCAGCTTTTGGTCAGTCAATCTTCAAGGTAGGGGAAGCCCTTCTATATTGTGCACTTTTGTAGAAGAGCCAGCACTTTCTCTTAAAGGAGAAATAGGTGTCATTTGCTGTGAGTGTCCCAGGAGAGATGCTGGGAGGGGATGTGTGCAGTTTCAGTCAACTGCAAGGTTGGGCTACGAGTAGGACTAGGTTGTCAGATGGCCTATCCTACCAATGAATGAGGACATCACACACAACTGATGTGTAATATGGGGGTGGGGAGAAGAAGATCAGGGCAAGTACTTGAAGTGGCAGATCACTTGCTGGAGCCACCCGTGTTTCTGACACTCCTGTAGGAACCTCTGTAGTAAAGCCATCCTGTCTCCAAGAGGAATTCCTCCTTTTGAGTGACATGCATGTCAACCTTGTGGTAGGCTGCGGTCCTCTGACTGACCTTGTGATAGTATGTAGATTCATTAGGTGATGAGGCACTGACTGACCAATACACCAGATCTGCATCACCAAGGGGTTTTGTGTTGTAATCATCTCAGGGATGGTCAGTGGTCCTCTCGAATGATAGTTGGCCATTAGGTGCAAAATGGCAACTGGGGCCCCAGGGTCTGAATGCTGAAGGGACCTCTCTGGTGGAGGGAGTCCGGGAGTTGACATGGGTGTGGTGGTGGCAGGAAGGAGGTGGTGAGGTTTGGGTCAAAGGAAGAGGAATTGTCGCTTTTTCCATGCACTTGCTTTCTTTTTGCTGGCTTGAAGGTGAGAGGCTCAGAAGAAGGTTCCCCTTTGAAGACCAGTCTCCTCTTTCGAGGAAGAGGTTCCAGATGAGGCATTTTGCTGAGATCTTCCCTGTTACTGGGTGGAAACAGGGTTTCGTCTGGCGTCTAAGACTGGAGCCATGATGTCCTTGCCTTTGGGCGCTGATCGAGGTCTTGAAGCCAGTTCCACCCACTGCATCAAGAAAGATTTTGGCACAGACTCAGATAGAAGCTTTGGTGTGGGGCAATTGTGCCTGGTGCCCTTGTTGCAGTCTCCCTTGGCTGGAGGATTGTCAGTCTCTGAAGCCTTTTGACTGGAGCATGATGGAGACCGGGGCCCTTGTTTTCCTCTATTTCGGCATTCGTGCACAGGGCTCAATGCTAGACTCGCTCAGGAGCAGTGCTTTGCCTAAGTGTGGAGATTCTTGTAGGTTCCGGGATGGTGATGAGGGTCTCAGGGGCCATAGGAATACTTCATGTGTGGGACAATCCTCAGCCCTTGTTAGACGTTCCCATCTGTTGTTTTTTCGACTCACTTTACAACACCATTTCTACACTGGGCAGCAATTGCACAGACAGCAGCCTGGATAGGCCACCTTGGCGTTCTTCAGCCCCTTAGTTCTGGCCATATAAAATATGAGACATAGCTTGATGTCAAATGTAGGAGGCGCTCTTTTCGCATCATTGGTAGGATTTCATGAGGACTTAAGAAATATTGTCTTATTCAGATGAGTTTGATGAGACCTTTGGGATAAGGGCTGGGCTTCAGTAGGACTCCTCTTTGAAATTAATGCATGGTTCCATTATAGAAAAACCTTGAATCTCACTAATTTTGGCACAAGTCAGTCAGCAATAAAATCATTTGCCAAGATAGGTGCTCAAGTTCTGCTTGATGAATAGGTTCCAGTGGGCACTTCATCAATAGAGAGAGGGGCGCATTTAACTGCCAAGGAATAGGTGTTTTTTCTTCAGTGGACATGTTCTGAAAAGACCTACAGGAAACTCATCAGCCTACTAAAGTAGAGCGCAATTGTTATGCATTATTTAGACTTTAATCTTCAGCTTTCATTTTCTTCAATGTTGCTACTCTGACATATCCCAGATCATCTTTTTCTTATTCAGGTAAAAACCTTGGCACTATCAGAGGAAACATTTTCCAATTTAAATCACTATGGAAAATATACTACTAGCCATCTAGGAATAAGCTCCTTATTGCATTATTTTCTTACTCTCTGTACACCACAATCTTTTTTGGCTGTCTACTGTATTCCTGAAGTAATGTCATTTCAATCAAGTTCTTGATTGGGATATTTTGGTTTTCTCAACTACTGTGCCTTTAACTCTTTTTGGAGACCTAAATATTCATGATTCTTTTTTCCTTCCATTATTTAGTCCCATGATTTTAATAGTACCTCTCCGTCATAACAATAAGGGAGTTACACTAGACTTAATATGCATATTTCCTAAAACTCTTTCTTGATAGTCATTTATATCAGGCAACCTACCTTCTCCTGGTAAATCAGCCTTTCTTCCTTTTCTATCAAACTTTTCCAAATTGAAAAAGCGGATTTGGCTATATAAGTCTTAACTTCTGGTGTACTCCACACATGCTCTTCACCCCATTTGAACAAAAAATTCAACAAGTAAGCCCCCTCAGCCATGGCTCACTAACCTTTTTTGCTAAACAGCTTCAGAAAATAGACCTTTGTTGGCATGAACCAAATGCGCTGGATAGATCTTCAATACCATGCTGATTAAAAGCAGGTTTTCAGATTTGCCCACGAAGGATACTTTCTTTGTGTTATAAATATTTCTTCAAATCATGGTCACTACTTTACTTCTGGTTCTTTCACCTCCTGAACCTTCTCTCTCATCTGGTCTGTGTAGAAGGTTTTTCTTCCATTAAATCTTCTGATGCATCCATTATCAACTTGACCCAGTTACATGTTGGATGAATTAGAGAACATGTCATTGTTCTCAAACCCCTTGTCTAAACTAATGTTCTCTAGCCATTTCTGTGAGTACAGCTCATCTGAAGGGCAAACCCTAACGGCTCTCCTTCGATATACCCAGCCACTCGTGCAAATTCAGCCATCATAGTCAGCCCCCACGAAATTACTATTTAACCTATCTTTGTCTTCTGGTAACTTTCAATCCGGATATAAACCTAGATTTTTGTCATTCCATTTTTCAAAATAAATCAGTTGATATCACTTTTTGTCTAATCGACATCTCTCGTCCATATTAATCAATGATACATACTGTCAAATTTGGCTATCTTTCAGTTTAAACTTACTAACACCTTTTCAGTGTGGTTGGTTTTTGTCCTGGTCACTCCACTTAGGCTGTTCTTAATTCAATGTTTTCCTATTAAACACCTCGAAACTCCAATATGATAAATGGAAAAAAATTCAAAGGACAAGAAACTGGACTACTCCTAGAAATTCCTGGGGCTTCAAAGAGTCATCAGGATAAGGCCCACAGAGGGGCGCGTCCGGTATCGTAAGAAATGAACGCACACTAGACTAGCTCCGTGAACCCGACCCCCCCCCCTCCCAGTCTATCCGCCCAAAAATCAGTTTAAAAGGGGTGTGAAGCTGCACCTTCCGAGGTCCAGAAGCAGTGTTCTCGCCCGCATTGGAAAATAAATTAGTGTGGCAACTGAACCCACAGTAGACATGGCCGGAGGGGGAGCGCAGTGAGTGGAGTGCTACAGAGGATTCCGAGGCTCTGTGGGTGCCCTCCCCCAGCAGTGACTTCAGAGGACCGGAACTCCCCAGCACCGCTAGAAGGGAAAGCCGTGTCCGTTGGCCTATTAGGAGGGGCGTTGCTTGGGCTGCAGGCCAGGGGCCGAGACGCTGCTATATGCTGCTGGATGTGCAGGTGGAACCGTACCGTCCTTACAATAGGGTGAATGGTGGAGCGAACTGGCCAGCGCCAAAGGAAAGACTACAACACAATGTGAAGCAAACAAAGAGGCTGAAGAACTACCCTACAGCCAGTGGTTGGTAGGAAACAAAGGAGCTGGCAAGTTATGGGGTGGGCTGAGATCCCTCGCGCCCCCCCCCCCCCACCGCTAATACAGCGAGCTCAAAGAAGATACCTAGCTCCTAGGGATGTGACGCCGGCAACCTCCCCAGCACTTACCCACAGAAGGCAGAAGACACTACCAAGTGGGGTGGACACGTTAAGTAGAGAGCTACCGATAAGGTGCGATACCTGGTGTGATTCTCCATAATTCCACTGACAACTTCCGAGCTCCCCTCCACCTACCAGTCCCATTGTGTGCAGCACTTTGGAGCACTGCCATGCAACCCAGGCAGTAATCAAGGGAAGGAGAAATCCCCACCTGGGGAAATCCGACAGGCTGCACTGTAACTTCCTGGTCAAGCAGCTGCGAGTACTCGGGAGGCGGGGAGGGGGGGGGGGGGGGGGAGGGGGGAGGGGGGGGGGGGGAGATCAACTCCCAGCCCATAACGTTCCACAAGTTAGGAAATTCTTTGGGTGCTCTATGTCGCGCTGCAAAGGAGGTTGAGGCACAAACCAAACTAGACCAATTCACCCTGCAAAAAGGACAAGACTATGGCGGCAGCACGCAGGAGCCAGCAGCAGAGAAGGACGAACCAACCCTGAAAGACACAATGTCAGCCATCAATAAGGTTCAACAATCATTAGAAACGTGCGTAGATGTGATGGCTTACGAAGTATCTCTGGTAAGGGCAGATCTGAGTTGAGTGACTGAGTCTTGCAAGTGGAAGTAGTACCCAAAACCTGAAGGCTGACTCCATGACCCTCCAGCAACAAGTGAACATTCTGACCACTACAACAAAAGCACTCGAAGCAAAGCTGGATGAGTAAGAGTACGAAGGAAGATCCAGGAGGAACAATGTACGTATAATAGGCGTTAACGAATGTGCAGAGGGACCAGCTACTGATCTCTTTGTGGAAGACTTTATATTGAAACACATACAACCCAGGGGCTTGTCAAATTACTTTTCTGTTGAGAGAGCACACTGAGTACAAGGTGGACCCCTCTGAGACCTATCCTGGCCCGTATCTTCAATTTTTGAGACCGACATCTTACTGCAAGGTGCACTTAGTGACATATGGTACAAGGCTTTCCTCCCTCAGATTACTATCCCGGAACGTTAACAGTCTGGAAGATAAGTTAGGATAAGTATAGTCTTCCAATTTATTAAAAGGCATACCGCAGACGTGGTATTACTAAAAGCGATCAGTCTCATGGATAATATAGCAATGGGCCCTAGTTTCCTACCAATTGAATTATTCAAACTCAGAATTGACAATCTTGTATCAAGACAGTAGACAGGGGAACCTTCAACGGGACCAGAGAATGCCCACTATAGTGGTCATCCACAAACAAGGTAAAATGGCAGAATTGTGCAGCTTGTATCATCCCATATCGCTGCTCAACGACAAAGTAAAGATACTGGCCAAACTATTACTGACAAAACGAATGCACCCAGATCAATATGGCTTTATGCCAGGGAAAAACACAGCCTTAAACCTCCGATGTTTACATGCCATTCTGGGCAGCAGTGAATTCATAAGGGAATGTGCAGTGATATTATTGGATGCTTAGATGGCGTTTAACACCATCGAATGGCCCTACCTCTACACAGTACTGGAACGGTTGGGTTTCGGTCCAGAATACATCTCGTGGATCGAGTAGCTTTAAGCTAACCTACTAGCACAGGTATTAGTGAATGGGCACACCTCGCACTCCATCGCCCTCAAAAGAGGAACAAGAGAGGGATGCCCCTTGTCTCCTTTGATCGTTGCGCTAATGCTCGAGCCACTGACTACCTGGATAAGGAGGGATCCCCTGATCCGTGGACTCAAATGGACCATGGAGTGGGAGGACAGAATCCGGGTATAGACGGATGACATTACTCTATATGGCTTCCCCGAGCACTTCCATTTACAGGGCCTTCCAAATTTTCACCAATTTCTGTAAATATTCAGGATACACCATAAACTGGTCTAAATCGATACTTTACACCCTTTGCAGCCCCAAACATAAACTACCTCCAGGATGTTCAATAACAATAGCATAAGACAGCTTCCTTTACCTAGGAATCAGTGCCTCATGATCCCACCCTGTCTTGCACTTTAAACCTGCTAGCGCCTCTTCGACGACTACAAATAGATAGCACCTGGCTACATGCAAATTAGTCTGTCCCTGGCCCAGTGCATCATGGGAACAGGGCAGACCAAACTACCAAGCCAATTCTTTTACTGGAAACAAGCAGTGTCTGTCCAGTCTCAGTCCCTGCCAGCCGGCGTCAATCCCGCATATGCATCCAGCAGCAGCCCACCACGCACCATGGCCAACAGTGATTGCGCACCTGCGCGGACCCAGACGGCTACTACACAGATGCCTCTGCGCACAAGTGATGGCAACTGCAGAGCTTCGGTGGTCCCAGCAGCGGAGGTCCCTGCCGTGCAATCAGGATAGGCAACACTCCACGGGGCCTTGGTCACCACTGACGGCCTCTCCCCTCAGGGTGTTGAAGTGTTCCAGGCACAAGGCGTGGCTACGGAGCCGATGAGGAAAGGCAGCGTGAGCTCGGAGCTCCGTGCCCGATCCCCCGAACTTCTCCTGCTTTAGGAGCCTCCCGGAACCCCCCTTCCCCCCGCCCCACCCCCCACCGAGTCTGTCTGATGGGGGCGGACGGCGTACTGAGGTGCGGGGGCGCCACGACGAGACTGCGGAGCGGAGCTCGCCCGCCTAGAGGGAGACCGGAGGACTTGCGGGCGCGGCCAACTACCGGGACAAAATGGCACCGGCTAGGACGACCGGAGCGGCTGGGCCCTGAGTGCGACGGCGGCGCAAGAAAGAAAAAAGCTGGGCCGGCGGGGCCCGTGCGACGGTGGCTTAATCGAATTGTGGACCCAGGGAGCCCCAAACTGCCGTGGACTGCTGCTCGGTGGCCTTGTGAGGTGGGGACGTAGCGCGGACTGCAGGTCGGAGGCTGGCCCACCAGTGGTGTTGCCGCACAAGCAGGGCGGAGCCGGGCTGAAGTGAGAGCCAGGTGCGGAAGGGGGCGCTGGACGAGGGCCCCCCCCACCCCCCTGGTTTGCCCGCACTCTGCATATGTTCGGCTGGGGGGGCCCTGCTATTGCCGCGCTGGACCCCGGAGTGGCGGCTGGGAGCGGGCCGGTGGGAGCCTGGCTTGCTGAGCAGTGGGCTGGCGGGAGCCCCCTGGCCATACCGGCGGAGCCTGGGAGGAGCGCCCTGAGCTTGCCCAGTGGGGCGCTATACTGGACTGGGAGCGGTGAACCTGCCGAGGGCCCCTGCCTTACCCCACAACGCTTGGGCGAGGTGGCAGGGGATTGCGACTGGCGGCTCCTACTGGAAAGGCAGGGCTATATTCAGAGGGACTGAAGCCTCCGGGGGTACCTCACTGGCCCCAATGATCTGGTGGAGGCACGGCGTGGGGCGGCCCTGCGGAAGAGGAGTTCCCTGGCGACGGCGGACTAGCATTGGCCGCCCATTGAAGACACGTTGTGCACGCCTGGGCTGGCTGCAGGGCGTGTGGCCTGCGGCGAGGGGACGGTGGAGGAGTGCGGAGGCCGGGAGCTTGAGCAGACGGATGGGAAGAGGGCACCCTGTGGCCCTGGGCCGGATCGCCTATCCACGACGCATGGGAGGTGTGAGGCCTACTGAGGCTGAATAGAAGGAGCAAGGAGACGGCGACACGGACTTAGAGTGCTGCACTAGCCGAGACCATGGGCAAGCCGCGGCGTCGGCGGGAGGGCGATCAGGCCCAGTCAGATGCTGAATCCCCTCTCCAGGAGACCAAGGTGGAGCAGGAACTGCCGCTGAGCTCCGGACTTCAGCTGCAGCTGGATAAAATATTGGCGGCCATCACAGACACTTGTGCGGGCCTTCAGCAGGACATTGCGCATGTCACCACGGGACTGGGCCTATTGCGGGCGGACCACTCGAAACTGGTGGACCGCGTGAAGCAGACGGAAACCAGGCTTCAGGAGGTAGGCCCTGCACAGACCGCGCTTAACGCCTCCCTGGCTGGGGTCCTGGAACGTGTCACAGTGTTGGAGCAGCGTGCTGAAGAGGCGTAAGGCAGGAATAGACGCAATAACATCCGCGTGGTCGGGCTGCCAGAGAAAATTGAGGGATCGGATATGGTGGCGTATTTGGAGGATTGGCTTCGCACAGCTGTGGCCCCTGAGGGCCTATCGACATTTTACACCTTGGAGAGGGCGCACCGGGTCCCGGCTAAACCACCATTGCAGGGCCGCCCTCCGCGCCCGGTAGTGGCGCGATTGCTGCACTTTCGAGATCGGGACTTGCTTTTACGAAAGGCTCGCAGCGATGGCCCCTACCAAGTGGACAATAGCAACGTCACTTTGTTCCCGGATTATTAGTTTGAAACGCAACAGCGCCAAATGTCTTTTCAAGCCGTGAAGAAGGAACTGCGAGCGGAGGGGATCCAGTATTTCCTATTCTTCCCAGCTAAGCTTCGCATTGTGCTGAATGGCAAGTCTCATTTTCACGACACGCCGGAGGAGGCCTGGGAGTGGCTGGAATCCTACAGAGCGGGAAAGGATGGCCAGGAGGCGGAGGAGCTTGAACTGGCTGGGGATTCGCAGCCTCGCAGATCGCAGAGGCTGCGGCGCCGCAAGGGCAGTCTGCGGAAGCCATCGACCTCGCAGACGGCCATATAACGCAAGGGAGCCATGGATGCAGTGGTGGCGATCTCTGGTGAACTGTTGCAGGCCACATCGGAGGCGTCTGAGCAAGGCAGTGGAAAGGGCCAGTCGGAGGGGGAATCTTCGATCTCCGACGATCAGAGACTGCCGCCGATCCCCCCTGCGACGGCTGATGGACTGCTGGATGAGTAATTGCGGGACAGTTTAAGGGGACGGGGGATTGACTTTAGTTTTAGTGGGTGGCCTTGATATGTCTGGAGTGCTGGATGGCGGGCTGCTGAGTGCTAATGTGGATGAGTGGGGGGGAGGTCGGAGGCCTGGTTGATGAGTGCCTGGGGCGGCAGTGGTAGTGGGGAGTGGTACGGGGATTTGGGGGGACTTCGGAGGAAGGATGATTTCGGGGATTCGGGGGCGGACATGAGCAGAGTCTTTGGATTTTTGTTGCAGGTAGCGCCTTAGGCCCTAGCCATTCCCCACCGGATGGTATTGCTTCGTTTGCCTTGACTTTGCATGGTGTGTGCAGTTGGGGTGGTTTGGATGGGTTTCACTGTTAGTGCCTGTTCTTGGGGGGGGGGGGGGCTTGCTGATGCGCCTTTGTATTCTATCTGTGCTATCGAAAGTTGCCTTTTAGATTGTGGACAACCCTGTTTGGCAGCTAATGGAGATGCGCTGCTGGTCTGGCTCCTGACGTGAAATGTATAACCTGGAATGTTCAGGATTGCACTCTATACAGCGTAGGTATAAGATCCACTCCTATTTGGTGCGCAGGGGGATACAGGTTGCTTTTCTGCAGGAGACACATCTTACTGCCACTGAGGGGCGGGCTCTGCAGCGTAGGTGGCGCGGGCAGCTGTATTATACTACGTATTCGGCCTTTGCGGGGGGCGCTGATTTGGGTTAGGGCCGGAGTTCCGTTCCAACTGATAGATCACACAGTGGACCCAGGAGGCTGGTATGTAGCGACACGCGGCCGCTTGTATGGCCGCGTGGTGACTCTTTGTAGTGTCTATGCTCCTAATGTGGAGCAAGCATCCTTTTTGGAATCTTTGTCCTCCTCACTTGTAGATTATTTCACGGTGCCGGTCCTGATGGGGGGGGGGGGGTTTCAACTATCGCTGATGTGACCATGGATAGATCGCACCCTCCGCTGCCTTTTGCCAGATTCATAAACTGGCCGCGATTCGCGTCCATTGGCAGGATAATTGGGGGATTGTTGATGTTTGGCGTGCTCAGCACCCGACTGATAGGGATGATTCCTTTTATTTGGCCCTACATGACCGGCTTGATGTTGTCTTTTGTAGTGCTGGCCTGACCTCGCTGGCGGTCAGCAGTGAGTATTTGACGCGTACCTTATCGGACCATAACCCTCTATTGGTGAATTTCTGTTGGGTGGGGGAGCGTCCCAGCATTCCTCACTAGAGATTGCGCCCGAGATGTTGGAGGACCCGGTATTTTGTGCGGAACTTGGCGAAGGGTGGAACGCTAATTTGCCGAGAACGCGGCCACTGCCTCCACGACGGCTATGGAGTGGGATGCTTTCAAGGTGGTGGTCCGTGGCGTTTGTATTGCCAAATGGGTGGGGGTTCGGAAGCTGCTCCTACAGGAGATTGAACGGGCTGAGTTGGCTTTGAGTGCGGCCGAAAAGGCTCACTCTGATGGCACTGGGACAAGCGCCGAAAGGAGGCGGTGACCGGGGGTGTGGAGCGGCTCTGTTGCTTTGATTACAAGGCGTTTGTTGCTCGTGCGCACGCGGAGTTGGACAAGGTGGGGACCCTGTTGGCTTGCGGACCCCACCCCTCGGAGCGTGCCTATCCTGGAGCTGACATCCCCCGCTGACCGGTTGGAGCATGATCAGCAGCGGATTAATTAGGTATTCCGTTCCTTCTATGCGGACCTCTACACCAGTCGCCTACGGGCTGACGGGAAGGGACCCCAGGCGTTTTTGGAGGGCCTGGAGTTGCCAATGATAGAGGAGGAAGAGGCGGATGCCTTGGGGCAGGAGGTTACACTAGCTGAGATCTGCTGCGCAATTAAACAGTTGGCGCGCAACAAAAACGCCTGGGAGCGACGGCTTGCCTATTGAATTTTACTCGACGTATGTGGACCTCCTGGCGCCACGATTATTGATGGTGTACCGGGAGGCTCGGGAAACGGGGAGGTTGCCCGGGTCGACTAGGGAGGCCATTATTATACCACTTCTTAAGCCTGGGAAAACGCTTACTGATCCTGCTGCGTATAGGCCTCTTTCCATGTTCACTACAGATTATAAAATTTTGAGCCAGGTGCTTGCCACTAGACTCCTCCCGTGATGACGCGGTTGGTGCATGAGGACCAAGCGGGCTTCATCCCGACGCGCAATACTGCCAGCAGTGTTCGTAGGTTGCTCAGGATCCTTGATGAGGGAGGCGGGGGGCAGTGAGGCATTGGTGCTGTCGGTCGACATTGCTAAGGAGTTAGATAGCCTGGAATGGCCCTACCTTTTCTCAGCGAAGGAGGTGTTTGGGCTTGGGGCTGGGTATATTGGTTGGACTAAAATATTGTATTCATCGGCCACTTCCAGAGTCCGAGTGGGGCGGGCAGTTTCTTCCCCCTATCCGGTGGGACGGGGCACTAGACAGGGCTGCCCGATTTCTCTGTTGATGTTCGCTCTTGCGATAGAGCCGTTGGCTGCGCGCGCGCGAGATTAGGAGCTGCATACCGGGGCCTTGGAGTCCAGGGCCGGATCCATCATATTTCACTATATGCAGATGACCTCCTTAGGTTTTTGGAGGATGCCGGGGACGCTTTAAGCGGGGCAAGGAACCTGCTTGATCGTTTCGGGGACATCTAGGGCCTGCGGGTTAACTGGGCCAAGACCTGCGTTTTCCCAGTGTCTAGTGGGTGCGGCCCGCCGACGTTACCACCCGGGTTGACGTGGGAGCCAAGGTGCCTTCCTTATTTGGGAACGCGGGTTTATCATGCACAAGCGGATCTCTTTGAGGGTAATATCGAAAGGGCTATGAGGGGACTGAGGGGTAGCATGCAGTTTTGGGGCTCCCTGCCGTTGTCGGTGATGGGTCGAGTCGCACTCAAGATGGTGGCGCTTCCTCGCCTATTATACTTTTTTAGGACTTTACCGATACGGATACTGGTGGCGTTTTTCCGAAGACTCTGATCGGCGGTGAGTAGCTTCATATGGGGGACAGGGCGGGTAGAGTGGCCTTGGACACGTTGATGAGACCGCGAGAGGAGGGGGGGCTCGCCTCGCCCGACTTTGAATTATACTATCTGGCCGCGCAATTCCAGGTCCTCACCCAGGAGGTGGCACTGGAGTTTCGGAGACAGGTGAGGGAGACTATGCCTGACGTGCCGCGGCACGTGCTGTCGTTTGTAATCTTCCAGCAAAAACTGAGACTGACTGAATTGTCCATGGTGGAAAATACCATCCGGTATTGCTGGAAGTGGTATCATAGCAGGATTGGGGTGCTGCAACCGTATGCACCAGAGATACCACTGGGCATGTGCACAGCGTTGCCGCACGTTGGGTCTGCAGATGGTGGGAGACTTGTATGCTGACGGGGCACTTTTGCCGTATAGCGCGCTACAGGAATCATTTGGGCTCCCACAAGGACACTTCCTAATGCGTGCAGCTTTGAGTGCTGCTCTGCAGAAGTATTGGGGGTTAGGCTGATCTGAACCCCCAGCCAGTGAATTGTGCCAATACGTGGTGATGGCAGCGGGCATGCATAAGGCGATTACATGTTTATATAAAAGAATGACGGGTGACGGACTTGCTCCGCTTTTGAGACTGCAGGAGCAGTGGATAGCGGATTTGGGAAAGGATATCCCCGATGTAGCCTGGTCACAGGTACTCCGAAGGGCGTGGAAGGGCACTCTGAATTCCAGGTTCCAGCTGATCCAATTGTTCATGTTGCTTAGGGCGTATCTTACCCCAGCGAAAATTAATCAATATTTTCATGGTACTGCGGCAAGCTGCCCCAGATGTTCGACTGAGGGAGCGGACCTAGTCCACATGCTATGGAATTGCCCGCAGTTAGGCGCATATTGGGAGGTGGTGACGGGGACACTCGGTAGGATAACGGAGCGGCACATCGATAGGGACGTGGAGGTGTGCTTATTACACGGGTTCCCTCATACTAGCAGGAATAAGAGAACTAGCAAATTACTGGATTTAGGTCTCATTTTGGCCAAAAGATAGATAACATCCCACTGGAAGGCAGTGGCAGGCCCTAGTTATGTGAGGTGGAAGGCTGCGCTGATACTGTGGGCAGGCAGTGAGAGTTCACTCAGGATACAACAGGCGCATAGGTCCCACAATGATAGAGCGTTAGAAGCGGCGACGGAGTGGGAGGCCCTGGTGGCTTATCTCCGTATGGCAGATGAGGAGGCGGAGTCAGACTCAGGCACATCGGCGGGGGAGGAGCAGGCGTAGAAGGCACTCTCGTGGTTGGGAGGAGTTAGCGGGGGGGATCCCCGTAACATGAAAGGTTGTTGGACATTTAGTGAGGACAAATTGCCAACCCGAACTACTATGGCACGAGAAAGGTACGCACATGACATTGTTTTCCTGTGGGAGGGGGGGGGGGGGGGGGGGGGGGGGGAGGGGGGAGGGTAGTTGTGGATCGGTCAAGGGGCCATGAAGGGTGACTCATTGGTAATCAGACGGAGGTTCATGGTTCCGTCTTGTGAATTAATCTGTATTGATGTGAGTCCCTTGTATGCTGGTTGTGGTGTAAAATAATAAACAGATTTTCAAAAAAAAATTGAAGTGTTCCAGGCACAGGGGGATTAAGATGGCTGCCACACCTACACTAAAATGGCGCCCAGCGCTCAGAATGGCGGCTCAAAGGCGCGAAACTCAGTCAGTCTTGGCTGCCGGGTGTCACGGGCATCCAGCCTTCCATAAACTCCATCCGACTCGGAGGTCCACACAGAGCGGGGGCGCCCGGGCCCCGGAGGCCCGGGACAAACACGGCTATCCGCCGCCGGCCCTCCTGCATCCCCCCAGTGGCCGCGTCTCCCAGTCAGTGTCGGCCTAGCTCCCAGGGGCAGCCCTACCCCATGCAACAGTCTTGTCATGCATGGGCTGCCCGGGTCGCTGGCACAGGCCGCTCTCCTCACCTCCAGTCCAGGTACAGCGCTGCACACAAGGTGTTGCTCTTTGGAGCAGGCGCGCCGCTCTCGGCTCTCTCCCCTCACCTCGAGCGCCGGCAATCTCCGCACCAGGGCCGCAAAGCGCCGCGCCCACCTCCAGATTCGCCAAAAGCTGGCGCCGGCCGCCCGAACTCCACACCTCTACAGGGCTTCTCCTGATATGCCCCAGGTCCTGCTCTTCACCGTTGGCAGGGCCCTGCCAGCCGCCGCTCCAGTGTCACCAACATGAGGGGGCCGCAGGGAAGTTGCCACAGGCCCGTCTCCAGTGTCAGGCCTCCGGATGTAGCCAGGCCACGATCTGCACGGGCCTCAGATGTCACCTCGCGTCTCTTTCAGTCGATGCGCGGCCCCCACCGCTGCAGCCAGCTGCTCTGCCTGTCACTCCACCAGGCAGCGCCAGTTCCTCCGCGGGCCCCAGAGTCCTCCGGGAGCCTGGAGCAGCACCCAGCGGTCTGGAGCCTCTCTCCGCCTCTGTGATGGCCACCGGTCACTCTGCGCAGCACTCCACTGTGGGCCACCCCGCCGCTGTGCACTGCCCCAAATTAACGCCAGCCGGCTCGGAAAGCTCCCTGCTGCGTTCACACACCAGCACCTCACGGCACAAGCTCTGGGGGCACCTCCTGTAGGGCAAATGCAGGATAAATAGGGGGTTTGGAGCAGAGCTCTACGCTGGCACGTCTGCCATGTTCATGCAAGAGGGAACATTTATCACATAGTATGGGAATGTCCCATCATACAGAAATACTGGAGAGCAGTGGCAATGCAATTACAGTTGGTCTGTGGGAGGGAACGAATAGTTTACCTGTCGGTGTAGTTTTGCAGCTTGAAGATCTTTCTGGATTCACTATGCTGTGCATTATTCCGCGGTCTAGTGGTTGGGTCTGGAATCGTAGTCTTTTCTTTGTTTTTTTTTGTAGCCCAGGTGGGCGTCGACGTCCCACCTTTTGGTGTCCTTCCTGTGACGTCGGCACGCTTCCTGCGGAAGTCTCCAACCCTTGGGCGCCATCTTCAGATTCTTTCCATGGCAATGCTCAAGTAAGTTATTTACCCGCTTTGACTTTTAAGTAGTCTGTTTCAGCATTGTCCTTGTTTTTACCACCTGTTTCTCCAGCCTCATCTTTCTGGCGGAGGTGGGTGGGTTCGCTAGTGAATCCAGAAAGATCTTCAAACTGCAAAACTACACCAACAGGTAAGAAACTATTCGTTTTGCAGCGTGAATCTTTCTGGATTCACTATGCTGTGCATAGACTTTGTAGCGGTTTGTTACTTTTGTGGCGGCTGGGTGGAAGATTAGAGTTGGCTATTGAATATATGTTGAAGCACTTTCTGTCCTACTTGTGCTTCCTTGTTCATTTGTATATCCACACAGTAGTGCTTTGTGAAGGTGTGCACTGAAGCCCATGTTGCCGCCGGGCATATGGGTGTGTTAGCCAAGAATGCTACAGTAGCTCCCTTTTTCCTAATGGAGTTGGCCAGTGGCCCTCTGCTAGTTCCTGCCATGCCTGCTTGTGGCAGAATTGTATGGTTTTAGTCCGAAGGCTAGGGTCGTGAACTGGTAGTGATCTTTGTTGATGGTAAATCTCAGCAGATGTTTGTGCCTCTGTTCATTGGGATGTGGAGGTAGGCATCCTTGAGGTCTATGGTGACTATGAAGTCTCCGTTTTGTATCTGAGCAAGTACCTCATGTAGGGACGTCATCTTGAATTTTTGCATTTTTATGTATTTGTTTAGGAACCTTAGGTCGAGGATGGGTCTCATTGTTTTGTCCATCTTTGGTACCAGGAAGTAAGTGGAGTACACTCCTGTTCCTTTCTCTGTAAGGTACTGGTTCAATAGCCTCCTTTTGCATAAGTTCCTTTGCTTGCTTTTGAAGTAGTTCTAGCTCCTTCTTTAACAGCGCCCTTCCTTTTGGTCTTTTGTTTGGCGGTGTTCTTTCCAACTCTATGCAGTACCCGAACTGAATGATGTTGATTATCCATTTGTCTGTGGTTATTTTCTTCCACTCCTGGAAGAAAAGGTTTATTCTTCCTCCCAGTGGGGTTACATGCTCACAGACGTTTAGTCCGTGCAACACCTTGTTGTAGCTGAGCTCCACCCTGGCAGTTTTTGCATGGGTGTGCACCTGTTGCGTGACAGTCACTTAGAGGCGGTTTGTTGTCCCCCTATTCTATTCTGTCCACGTCCATTCGCCCTCCCGCGAAAACACTGGCCGCATTGCTGGAATTGCCAGGGTTGCCTTTGTTGCCCTTGTTGTGTTTGAGTGTCGCCCTGGTGGGACTGCTGGAATGCCTGGTACGACATGCGTGGTTGGTTTCCCCCTCTCCAGTTAGGTCTCCGTGGCGGGGTGCCGCTCCTTCCTCCTCTGAATTGCAAGGCCCCCATGGCCCCCATGGATCTTGCAGTTTTGTTCTCTTTTTTCAGCTGGGTGAGCTTTTCATCCACTGGTGCCCCGAACAGTGTCTCTCCGTTGAACGGGGTGTTCAGAATGTTGTGTTGCACCTCTGGCTTGAAGCCTGAGATCTTGAGCCAGGCTGGTCTTCTCTCCGTAATGCCCAGCATCATTAGCCTGCCGGACTTGTCAGCTCCGTCCAAGGCAGTCTTGAGGCAAGAATTTGCGAAGCCCTCTGTTGGTATTCTTGTGGGAGGTGCCTAAGTAACTGGCCCAGCTCGTCCAGGATTTGGTACTGGTGCCTGTTCAGAAGAGCGTTCGAATGCGCCATGCGCCAGTGCATTGCGGCATTCCTCTCAATTTTTCTGCCCGTCAGGTCCATCCTTCTGCTTTCCTTGTCTGGGGGTGGCCCTGAAGTAGTTGGCACATTGGCCCTCTTCCTTGCGGTCAACGCAATGATGGAGTCTACAGTGACCGATCTCTGAATGTAGGGTGGGTCCTTGGAGGAGTGCTTGTACTTCCTCTGTTCTGGGAGTGACTGACTTGCAAGTTGCAGGCTCCTTGAAAGCCTCTCTCTCCTGTGCCTTGATGCTTTCGAGCATGGGTAGATACTGGCTCCTAGTTTGTGTTGGTAGCAGTGTTTCCAGGAGGAAATCCGCCTTAGGCTTTTCCTCGTGGAGTTTCACCCCGAAGGCTGTTGCTGCATTTCTGATGACTGCATTGTATATTCCAATGTCATCAGGCGGCGAGCGCTTCGACGGATACGTGTCAACGCCTTTCTCTGGACTCTTGGTGTCGAGGTCCTGCCACTCCAGGTCCTGTGTCTCCGAGGATGCCGAGCAGAGTGTTGTCCTCTGGTCGTCATCTGCCCCCTCCTCGTAGTAGGGGGCTTCCTGTTCTGGGGTTTCCGACACACTTTCGACGTAGTTTTCCTTTTCCTCGTCTATCTCGACGACCAATGGCTTTGGTTTTGACGGAATTACAAAGCTCTTCATCCTTTCGTCGAATTCCCTCTTTCGTTCCAGGATGTTCTCCATCTGGCCTCGAGCCGTCTCCTCCATTTGGATGGCCTGTTCGGCGTCAAATGGTTCTGCCGTTCTCTTCGGTGGATACGTCGGCGCAGAGACAGGCATCGGGTCTTTTATCGGCGCCAAAGTGTTCTTCGGGTCCTTTTCTTTTGGCGTCGAACGTTCCCTTTCGGGGACGCTTTGACGACCTTGGCTGTTCACTGGTCTTCCGCGCCTGGGAGTCCTTTTCGGAGGAACCGCTGGGCCTAGGTGCAGCCGCGTACAACGAAGCTTTCGGCGCCGGTGCTTTCGAGGGCTTGCCCTCGCATTTTCGAGATTCTGGTTCAGACTGTCGAGAGTCTTTCGGGGCTTTAGGGGCAGTCGAGTCTCCTACCTTTTTAGGAGTCTTCTTATAGGTCTCTACGACTGTAGTCGTAGTCTTCTCCAGGCGACGTTTTCTTCCTCGTCAGTCGAGAGCCCCAGGTCTCGAAGGGACGGTGGCTGGCCCTTGCCCTGCATGCTAGTTATCGCTTCGCTGGCGCTCTCTGACCGGGAGAGTCTTCGGCGTGAAGGCGGAGCAGGCGTTGCAGTCCTTGCTTTCGTGGTCGACCGGTTGGCAAAGGTTGCAAACCGGGTGCTGGTCCTTCTGCGCGTACTTGTGGTGGCAGTTATGGCATAATTTAAACGGAGTGAGTGCGCATTCTCCGTCGGTTCTCGAAGTTCTCCGTCCCCTTCGATGGTGTAGTCTCTCGTCGTCTCACAATCCTCTTCGTCCAAAAACTGGCTTTTGGCTTCTTTTCTACAAAACTCTGGAGCCCTCTCGGGAACAATCCAGACCCAACAGCGGAAAAAAGAATCTGAAGATGGCGCCCAAGGGTGGGAGCTTCCGCAGGAAGCGTGCCGACATCACATGAAGGACACCAGCAGGTGGGACGTCGACGCCTACCTGGGCTACAAAAAAAACAAGAAAAACTACGATTCTGGACCCAACCACTAGACCGCGGAATAATGTATAGCATAGTGAATCCAGAAAGGATCACGCTGCAAAACTATTGTTCTTCTCCAGTATTGGGGTATCTTTCATATATTCACATGCCTGAATCAGAGTAGAAAGCAGTACATCTAAATAATGCTTGTAAGATTCTACTTGTAACTATGTACAAGAGATATTATGCAGTAACATACATAGAAGTTCTATAATATATATATATATATATATATATATATATATATATATATATATATATATATATAAAATGTTACTTACCAGTATACATCTGTTCTTGGCATGTAGAGCTGCAGAGTTACACACTATGCATAGATGGCCTCCTATTGTTGGGCCAGGATGTTTGCAGTTTGTTTTGTTGTAGAAAAGTCACGGGATAGGTGACTCCTCCTTGATACTGCGCATGGGCATCGGCTCAAGTATTGGTAATGTTTATATAAATAATAAGCATAGCTGATATATATATCTGAGAAACAGTAAAGAGTAGGGGAGAACAGAGGCTCGCCGTATTTAAAAAGATTACGTAGAACCGCTTGTCCCACAGAATTATCTGCATTACTGGCAGCTTCCAAACAGTAGTCCTTGGTGAAAGTGTGCCTGCTGGACCATGTTGCAGATCTGCAGATCTGATGAAGAGGCACACCAGCAAAAAGAGTAGTAGAGGAGGAGATTGCTCTAGTAGAACGTGTTATTGGAGTGGTTTGTAATGGTCTTCCTGCTTGCTGATGACAATCAAATTGCAGCAGAAATTGGATATTGGGGGTCCCTGGCGTATCCTTTAATAGGCCATAAATATTTACAGGTTGAAGAAGTCTGTTGTAAATAAAACTTGAGACATCTCTTGAAGTCAAGGGTATGCAAAGCCCTTTCCGCAGGTGATTGAGGATTAGGAAAGAAAGTCTTTAAAATTATTGGTTCGTTTAGATGATAGTCCGAAGGTACTTTAGGCATAAAACTGGGGTTAGTGCTTAGCACTACCGAGTGAAGTGAATTGAAGGAATGGCAGATTAATAGTGAAGGCTTGAATGTCACTGACCCTCCTAGCTGATGGTAAAGCTAACAGCAGAGACACTTTCTGACAAACTTTAAATCCACTCTATGAATAGGTTCAAAACGGTGTCGCATAAGTTGTGCAAGCACCACATTAAGATGCCAGGATGGGGGTGGACGGCGAATAGGAGGAAACATCCGAAACAATCCTTTGAAGAACTGTTGAATGATCCTAGCGGAGTAAAGAGAGTTGGAACCATCTTGTCAATATCTTGAAATGGCCGCTAAAAATACCTTCAGAGTACAATGGGAAAGGCCTGATCTTATTCGCAAATGGAGGTGTGCACAAAGTTAACAAGACCTCAGTGGTCTATTACTGATCCTTTCACCATTTATATCATAAAGAATCTTGATTACTTCCAATCTTGATTATCTCATCATTATTTATTTATTTTCTTCATTTTCAAAAAATCCGTTTGAATTAATTCAAATGAATTAATTCAAACGGATTTTTTGAAAATTTGCGAATGGGATCCCCATTTACTCCATTGTTATACATTGAAGAAATAGTGCCCTTAGACAAAGCACTAAAGGAGAGAGTAGCACACAAATGAATGGTGAAATATTGGTGAACAGATTAAACTAGAGTGCCAGACGTAACACAATTAAAAGGCCTGATCTTGCCAATTGCAAAAAGAATGGTAGAATCTGCTGTGTTTTTGCATGGATTGGATGAATATTGGCAGATTGACACCACATGTAAAATCTTTTCCATTTAAGCCTGTACGTCTTAATAGTGTAAGGCGCTCGAGCATTGGCTAAGACTTCCTTACAGTCTGCAGGAATGTTCAAATGAGCGAATTCAAGGTGCTCAGGCGCCAGGCCGCTAATCTCAGTGATGCAGGGTCCGGATGGCAGTCTGTCCGTTCTGGATAGACAGAAGGTTCGGAATTGGTGGAAACTGAATGGGATCGCATTCTGAGAGGAGGAGGAGTTCGGTGAACCAGAACTGGCGAGGCAACCTGGGAGCAATGAGAATTAGGAGACAAGGTTCTCTCATCATTTTCCGCAGAACCCTGGGAACCAACGGTATCGGAGGAAAGGCGTAAGCATAGATCTGCGACCAATTCATAGAAAACGCATTGCCGCGTGACCCCCTTGTGGGGAAGCCAACTTGCGAAGAATGGGCATTTGCGGTTCTGACTGGACGCAGACAGGTCTAGATAGGGTCGACTCCACTCCTGAAAAATTGGATCAACGTTGGTTGATGTAGCTCCCACTCGTGATTGGATACTGTTGATCTGCTGAGGGAATCTGCCAGGACATTGGAAACTCCCGGAACATGCATCTCTGACAAGCTGATCCTGCGTCGTATCTCTCAGTCCCAAATTTGTTGGGCTTGTTGAGCGAGCAGGACAGACCTTGTTCCTCCTTGTTTGTTAAAGTAGTGCATACTTGTTGTATTGTCCGTCCGGATTAATACTGAAGCACCCAGGATGATGGTGCAAAAAGATTTTAGGGCCAGGAAAATGGCCAGCAACTCTAGTAGGTTGATATGCCACGTTCGCTGCTGGACATTCCACTTGCCGTTGACAGTCAGCCCTTGAAGGTGTGCTCCCCCACCCCTCGAGGGATGCATCTGTGGTGATCGTGAAACTAGAAGCTTCCACTAGGAATGCGCACCCTTTTTCCGTGTTCCTTTTGCGAGTCCACCAAAGTAAGGCTTCTCGAATACGGGGAGTGATGCGAATGAGATCGTTGAAGGACCCTGTTAAGGTCTTCTTGTAGCGGTCTCATTCTGAGACGGCAGTTGGGGACTAAAGGAATGCAGGAAGAAATCATCCCCAGAAATGACTGACTGAAACGGACCTTTTTCATCGCAACAGCTGGGCAATGCTGCAAATTTTTTGTTGCCTTTCGTTTGAGACAAATACTTGTGTCAGATGAGTATCTAACGTGGCGCCAAAGAACGTTTTTCTTTGCGATGGGACGAGATGAGACTTGTCGCGATTGATGGAGAGGCCCAGAGATAGGAAGAGGGACAAACCTATCTGAATGTGGGCAACTGGGAAAGAATTTGCCTTTATAAGGCAGTCGTCTAGATACGGAACGATTTTTATCCCCTCCAGACGAAGGTGTGTGGCCACCGGTGCTAGAACCTTTGAACTGGAAGTCCCTGCTAGCCACTTGAAACCGCAAGAATTTTCTGTGTCTGGGTAGAATCGGTACACGGAAATACTCGTCTTGGAGGTAGAGGGTGCCCATGTGATCGCCCACAGAAAGGAGTTGAAGAATTTCTTGAAGCGTTAACATCCGGAAGGATAACTTGTTTAAATATTTGTTGAGGGAGCGAAGATCCAGAATGGGGCGCCATTCTCCAGATTTTTTCTTTATCAGGTAAAATCTTGGAAAAAAAACAGTTCCTTTTTGCGATTGCGGGACCATTTCGATCGCTCCCTTTGAGAGCATCACATTTTTTTGGGACAAAAGCTCCTTGAGGTGAGCTGGAGGTGGGCCTTTGGGAGGAGAGTTTGGAGAAATCCTAATGAACTCTAGAACATGGCCTCTGGCCACAATGTCCAGGACCCACTTGTCTGATGTTATAGCGGACCCGTTCGAGTAAAATTGGGACATTCTACTTCCAACTTTTAAAGGGGTAGGCGGTACAATAGGTGGCAGGTGGCAGTTGTCACTGTTTTTTAGATGTCATGTCCACAATAGGAGGTCTTTCTCTTATTCTGTGAATAGGTGGTATTTTGTTGTCCGTAAGGCGTTGGGACTGGCATCGTTGGTTACTTTGAAAGGACTGGTAGTACTTTGATGGTTATATCCTACTCAACTAGAAAAGGATCCACAGCCTTTAGCGCCACGGAATGGCTGCTTTCAAAACTGGAGTTTACCAAGAGATCTTGCTGCCTCGGTATCTTTCTTAATGGCCTGAAGGGCCTCGTCCACATGTTGGCCAAACACTGATTCACCATCAAACGGCATATCAATTATCTTTGCCTGAACCTCCTGGCGAAAAGATGTCTATTTTAGACAGCCTTGCTGCCGTAGTACTGCAGCACCTGCTAGTTGTCTAAATCCTGTGCATGCAACACCTACGGCTGAATCTATGATTTACGCAGAGATACGCACTCCTTCTTGCTGTACTTTTAAAGCTTCGGATTTAGATGGTTCCAGCAACATGTTGATGTAGGGAGAGCTGTCTGACCACATCTGTATCCTACTGGCCTAAAATTGCCAGTGAATTAGCAGCACGGACTGTTGTCGCTGCCAAGGTGGAAACCTTTCTCCCAAAAGCGTCCAATCGTCTGCCATCCTGATCCTGAGGATCTGTGACCAGAGAGGAGGGGTTTCTAGCTCGACGTTGCGCCGCTTGAGCAATAACAGAGTCAGCTTTTGGTTGACCTATGAGGCATGCAGGAGAGTTATCTGGTGCCTTATATTTTTTGTCGAGGCAGGACCGCAGGAACAGAAGCAGGAGCTTTCATGACCTTCAATTCCTCTTGCCAAATGAAGTCAATGATTGTGATAGTAGATACCTGCTTCCTCGGCTGATTGTTAAAATCATATAGGAAACACTCATCCTTTTTTGTTTCCTTAGGCAGGAGGAACCTTTGTGTTGCCCTTTCCATAAGAAGATAAAACTCTGATGTCAACTGGAGAAGAATCGATGGGAGCTGGAGTTGAAGGAGATGGAGTTTGTATCTGGTAATCGTCCCACTCTGTAAGAACAGATCTGTCATCCAATTCTCCTTCCTCCCTATCGGCGTCCGAGGTGTGAGCATCATGGGAATGATGCAAAGGCACTGGAGAAGGTGGTCTGGGTGACCTAAACGCAGAATAGGAAGTTTGAAGCACTGGTGTCGGTGGCATGGACGAAATCAATTCAGATGGAGGGAAACAGCGATAATAATCATCTAACATGAATTGTAGATTGTTTAATAGAGCCAAAGGCATTTGTGCCATCGTGATTGCATCTGGAGCTGGACCCACAGTCCCTGGGGAAGGATTATCCTGATCCTCCTCGTGATATTTAATGAATAATTCTGAAGGGCTCCTGGCAGTGCGAAATCTGGTATCCTCTTCGGACTCATCATACTTCCCATAATCCAGTAATTGTTCAGGTAACTCTAGAGGTACCTTAGTAGGGGAAATTTGCAGCGGAGAGAGGGCCTCCAATGAAGAAACAAGTCTGTGCAGCAAGGAAGATGCTGTTGTCAATGGTGGTAATTGCCCAGATATCGTAGACAGTGCAGAGGGTGCTGTTGCCGTAGACGCTGACCAAACCTGCAATTCAGTGCAATATGATAACTGTAGCGTCGACGAGTGAACCATCGACTGACGTAGACGACGAGGCAGTCGACGACGAGGCAGTAGACGACGACGAGGCGGCCGTCGACGAGACTTTCTAATCTTCGAAGGGATGTCGACGGTAGATCTAATTTCCTTCGTCGACGAGATTGGCCTCACGGAGATGGAAACCAGCGGTAACGGCGATTATGCTGATGACATGATCATCAGTGGTCTCTGCAACGAGAAGGTTGCAGTCGTCGTGCGTCGACGGTGAGTTTTGGCGACAAAAAAGTCGTTGTCGGGACATTTTTCTGAGGTAAATCCTTCTCAGAAAGTCATTTTGAAGCCAGAGACTTCACAGGTTTTCTCGGGGGCGTAGTAGGCAGAGGCTTACTTTTAGAAGGTGGAGGAGCCTTTTTTGAGGTGGGAGGCAATTCAGCACCTTTAGAGGTTTGCTGTTTTCTCGACACCTTAGCCCCAGGAGAAGACAAATCCTCCTCAGCAATCCTCTTTCTAGAGGACATAGTTGAGCCAGAGTGAACACTCCCCACATCAGATAAAGGGTTGTCTTGATCCTTAATCTTCTGTAGCCACAGAAGTAGACGTCCCTCTCTGAGTTTTCTGACGGAAGGTCCTACAGATCTTGTAGTCTCTCACCGGGTGTTAAGGATACAGGCAATAAAAGCACTTCTTGTGGGGGTCCTCAGAAAACAGCCAGAGCTTCCCACAAGGCTCACAAGGTCGAAAGATTTCTTAGATGAAGACATCCTGAAATTAAGAAAATTCCTGAAGAAATAGAAGAGTACTGAGTAGAGCTCAGGGAGTTTCACTTCACACGACGTGCAGTAAAAAATCTGAGCGCCTGAGACTCTGAGGAGAACATCCTGGAGGGTGCTGTCGCCCGATTGGCTGCAGTTTGGAGTGTATATAATGACTTGGGTAAGTCATAAATGTAGAAGTCTTTTTCCTTGTAGTTCTGGCTACTTTACTTCTTGGTTCTATGATACCTATGTTATGATTATTATGTGCATAATTATTGTTTTTTTATGTACCGTGGGTCTCCCACTCAGACAGGAAATGATTCAGGCATGTGAATCTATGAAAGATAACCAAATACTGGAGAATACTAGTTATTAGAAATGGGCATTAATATAGTTATGAGATATGGTAGCCCAGTGCTCCATGTAGTTTTTGCTTTGTGAATAGTAGTTTGGTTTTAGAGAGGACATCCTTCTCTTCCACAAGAATTGTGACTATCATACGTACAGAAGCTACTGTGTGGCTTTCAATTTGGCTATGGTGATGGGAGGTTTAATGTAGTACATACACTTTTATCAATAGGAAGGTTTTGCAACACAACAAGCAGCCTTGTGAGGATATAAGTGACATTACTTCAGGCTAATTGCCCACAGTTTACATAGGCCACATTGTGAAGATAGACCTTACTCAGCATGGAGTGATATCAGATCACTACTTTGAACCGAAGTAATCGTTCTAATATGGCACACCCTAGGTTAGCAGTAGTGTGCCGCATGAGAGGAGGGTAGATAACTTGGCAGCATGTGCCATATCGTCCCTCCTAGTCTGCAGAATATGAGTGACTTTGAATTGCGGAGCGGGATATTCTCCCGCCAAAGGTAAGTGGAGTTACGCAGAGTTGTGTTTTGGATACTTACCTGTTGAAAGATTGGGTTTCAACGCGCTTCGTCAGTATTGACTTTTGCAAAATTACAAGCCGATCATTGGTTAAGGCTGCAACTTAAAGGAGAGAGTATGAACCAAAGCAATGTTTACTTTATAGACTCTTGGAGCCGTAAGTAACTTTCAATGTATATTGATTCAACATGTCACTGGCGACACTCAGTAAAGGATGATGTTGATTTGTAACAGTGTAGGCAACGGATGGCCTATCATTTCACTGTGTGAGGCGCTAATGGGCATTTTTTGTTCAAATGGAGATGGATTTGTAACATTAATATGCGGGTAATAAAAGGTGAATTTCGCATGACAACTCGTTTTAGAGCTTGGCCGTTTCTGTAAATGGTGGAACTTATAGGGTATAGCATTGGACCCCCTTGGCACTTCCAATATAGGTGGAGGTAAAGCACAGACAGACTATATGTTTTGTAATTAATGGTTTGATTTGGTCTTAGAATAATTGGAAACATACAGAGGACATAACCTACACCCACATTAAGGTGGTAACTCGAGAGTTGCGGTGGACTGCGTTTTAGAACATATTTTGGCATTGCCCTGGAACTTAGGCTTTTTCTGCTCTTTGTTTTCCATGTGTGCAGGGGTGATAGTCTGTTGGCTATGTCCTGAGACAAAACGAAACAGATTTATAAGCGTGCACATATGCCCTAAGGCCCCGAGGAGACCCTTAAATAATTTGAAGTCAAAATGTCGAGAAACCCTGCCAACTGGTCAGCACTTGCAACTATCAAGAAGGGATTGTGAATCTGCTTTATGTTACTTTACTTTTTACTGTTTGGACGAATTAATAAAACCATTGGGATGTGCATAGCATCTTATGTATTATATGTTGTAAATACAACCACCATTTGAGCACTGCATCGTCTGCACTATACTCCCCTATATCGTATTTTTACTGATTTAATACATGTGCTACAGAAAGAATGTCCTTTGCAGTTTTCATAGTTTTCTGTTAAATTAAAATGCAATCAAATTATGATGTTAAGTAGATGGTGGATTCCTCCAACTCAGAATCACAGTCCCTCCTTTTGAATGAGTTCCACGTGACGATGCGTTTAGAGGAGTATAAAAGGCAAGCAGAAAGAAACGCCAAAAAAAGTGCTGGGCTGAGGACGCTCCAAATGGGTATAGTGGACAGGGCGTGGTCAAAGAATTGCTCTTCATGTGGCTGGACTAATTTGTTATTATTTTGATCGATTTTGTGTTGGCCAAAAAAATCTGTTCAGTCCTTTCGACCTGGATATTTCATGAGGTTAGAGGAAAAAGACTAGACATCCAAAGACTAATGAGTTTTGTAGTCATCACAAGATTACTGTGTATCCACTCACATTGAGAAGTCAACGGCCAGCTTCCTTAATCTTGTGTTAAACTAACTCAACTTACATAATGTTTTAGTACTCTAGCAGACTGCAGACTAACAGTGTTTGCGACAGAATGTCAAAGTAGCAATTAAACTACATCATCACGTTAAAGTTTAAGTGCCCTTGCTAGTATGAGTGCTAATTAAATCGTTTTATTTCAACAACTCAAAAGAATGGGCAATGCATATTTGCAAGACTTGATCCTTTGGGTATCTTGCATACTTTAGAACAGGCTAGATTTCAGCAGATTAATAGAAAACAGACAATTATCACCATGGTCTAGCTTTATTTACAGATATAGGTTTGTTAAGGTAACTAAACTGGTAAAGGGTACTAGAAGGGCACATCTCAAACTTGAACAAGAGAGTTGTAGAAATCATAAAGCCAAGTGTCCTGGGAAAGACTACTACTGGGACACAATCCCTGTGTACATTTTATCCCAAGTGCAAGCAAATCAGGAGTTAATTGACAAGTAGACAGTGAAATGTATAAAAAGAGTAGAGTTGTGTACATGCTGAAGCATTAGATTTCAACTCATCTTTTATTTGGTCTTCTATCTGCTGGAGTGGCTGCTTAATTTACAAATGCTGTCCAAGTTCCCAATATTATCAAGCTTATAATAGGACATATTTAGAGACAAAAAAAAAGAAACCCTTACGACAGAGCTTCTAGTGGTGAAAAAAATTAAGAACTTCAGCATGTGCTGCTTCACAGAGCGAGAATACTGCATTCTATTTCAACCACATGAAAGGAATAAGTAATTATCGCAACACATTCATAAATCCAGATTTGTATTTCTTCTTTGTATGCTGGTAATTGGCCTGCTACTTGTTATGGCAATACAATGAGACTACACACACTAGAACAAGCCAAGAACCTGGAGTAGCATAGGACAGCATGGAGGGATATACACAACTGAGTGGTGGGTGTGCCCCTTAAGAGCACCATGAAGTTGCAAATGATTTGAGAGGATGCCAAGACACTTCTCTCCTGTGGCATGGGCTGATCCAGGAACTACAGTAATGATCTCTGTAATTCTTAATATTTATAATTTGTTTATTAGAAAATGCCTATTATGCAAAAGGTAACTAATTAGGTGGTAACCACATAAAACATTTGGATACTGAACAATCTGATTAAAGCCTAATGAACATGGTCTCCAAAATAATCTACAAACTATAACAATCTGGCAACTTTTTTTGAAGACTTGTAAGGAGAATCATTTAAGGGTAGCATCAGGGGAGAACTAAATGCACTGCAGTTCAGTAGGCTTAGTAGTGTAGGGAAAAGAGACCTGTACATTTTATCACAGGAATAATTATTTCCGTTTAATGTCTGAACCCTTACTCCAAGAAAATAATGTGTGGTTACTGATCACATTTACTAATTTAACTCAGCCAAAACGTACCTTAAAATGAAATATGAAGTTCAGAATTATGTTAGCAATATTTTAAATTTCTACCACTTCAGACAGGATTTATGATTAGGTCTTTCTAATCCATGACATTAGAAGTATTGCAAATTAAAAGGTTTAAATATTAAAATTAAGTGAAGTGGCTATTTTGCTCATAAATGAGCTGCACCTAGCTGTGATTATCCAATACAGTCACGTTTTTTAGGTCTCGCCTGTCGATGCGCTTGCGCATTCGAGCTGGCGAGAGATATAGGGGCTTATCCGGAGTTTAACCAAAGTGGCGATTTGATGCAGTGCACGTGCGCTTTTAGGTCAATGCGCAAGCGCAATGACCTAAAAAGCACGTGCACATCAAAGCCAGCCATCTGTTCCCCAGCTTATTGCCGCCAGCAGCTCTTCCCGCTCCGCCCCCTGCTGCATCAAAGCCTTTCATTCCCCCCAGCGTGCGCTCTGACTGAGCCATTTCTCCTCCCCTAATTATTCACGGCCGGCCGGCCGTACTTTGTTTCACGGCCGCCAGGCCCTGTCTCCTCTTATTTTAACTTTTTTTTTTTTTTTGTTACCGCTGGTTCTATCCATTCCACCTCTCTACCTTTCCTTTCTTCGGCGCAACTGGAGGCTTGGCTGATAAATTATTCAGTACATTTACGTAATATACACAATTTTCACTGCCCGTTTCGGTACAATTGACAATTTTAAGCAATGTACCTCCGCTATCAAACACTAATAGGGGCTGACTTTATTCACACATATTGGCACCTAATCGCCAGTTTTAGTTAATATCCAGTATGAGACAAAGAGTCTTTCACCACTCGTATAGTCTTTCCTCACTTTTTGCCGCTCTTTTGATTTAACACAATTGCTGTTGACACTCCAGCTCTTACGTATGTCCTCAACCGATGAGCTTTCAGAAACTTCAATTTTATTCACTTCCTGGTTCCAGCCCTCACTCGCCCACTACCTGGTGCTGAGTGATTTGTCGAGGGGCTGCAACTTTGCTATATACTTTATGATGGTAAGATTCACTGCGTCTTGCGCTGTAATTTTGGTTGCTGCATCACTATTGGTAAAAACCTGAGCCAAACACCATGTATTTGATGTTGTGAACACGCACTACCCACTCGGGAGTAACATGGTTTTAGCAGTGGTTTGCTCCTGATTTTCTGAAGACAAGTTGTCGTGTTTTGGTGTAATGGGGCCAACACAACAGGTCTGTTATGCATAAAAAAGAAGGTAGAAGTAAAGGCAAGCAAATGCATTCCTATTTGTGAGAGCAATAGCAAGCTGTGGCATGCATTTTTTTTTCCAAACCATCTTTTCGTTTGCTTTTCAAAGAACTGAGCTTGAAAGTATCGCATGTTGCTTCTGTTATGTATTATTCAATTACGGCTTTCTTGCATGGTAACTAATTTCTGTATTGTCTTCATAAGTATTTCTTTATCCACTTTCGTTGTAAATATACTTCTGCATATAACTAAAGAGAATCTTATTAATTTCTCTTGCATCAAAAACCACAGCACCACTCGGCGCCACCAAAGCACCACTCGGCGCAACCACAGCACCACTCGGCGCAACCACAGCACCACTCGGCGCAACCACAGCACCACTCGGCGCAACCACAGCACCACTCGGCGCAACCACAGCACCACTCGGCGCAACCACAGCACCACTCGGCGCAACCACAGCACCACTCGGCGCAACCACAGCACCACTCGGCGCAACCACAGCACCACTCGGCGCAACCACAGCACCACTCGGCGCAACCACAGCACCACTCGGCGCAACCACAGCACCACTCAGCGCAACCACAGCACCACTCAGCGCAACCACAGCACCACTCAGCGCAACCACAGCACCACTCAGCGCAACCACAGCACCATTCAGCGCAACCACAGCACCATTCAGCGCAACCACAGCACCACTCAGCGCAACCACAGCACCACTCAGCGCAACCACAGCACCACTCAGCGCAACCACAGCACCACTCAGAGCAACCACAGCACCACTCAGCGCAACCACAGCACCACTCAGCGCAACCACAGCACCACTCAGCGCAACCACAGCACCACTCAGCGCAACCACAGCACCACTCAGCGCAACCACAGCATCACTCAGCGTAACCACAGCATCACTCAGCGCAACCACAGCATCACTGGTTCAAATATGTTCTTTTAATGTTTCAAGCTGTTTTCAAGCTTTATTACAAATCACAAAAATATGTTAATATTTCACTTTTTTTCTTGGATTTTCGTCACAAAAAACACTGAACATAATCTTCACAAAAGTTATTTACAAAACTTAAAGCTATTGACATTACAAATTAAATTAATTATTTAAGTATTAATTAATTAAAAAAATTAAAATCCATTTTTATTTGTAATATCAATACATCTAAGTCACGGAAATACAAAATATGTTGCATTACAAATGCTATAGTTGTCACATTTGCGAAAGTTATAACTATTGGCATTGTAAATGACAAAGCTATTAATTTAGCTATTTTCAAAAAGACAAATGAAAAAAAAGTCATTTATAAAACCAATAGCTCAAACTTTCCTAATGCGAGACCTATTGCATTTCCATTGCTTATTTAAGGTTGACACTTCACTGTAGTAATCAACAAGCTAGAAATAAAGGCAGGCAAATTAGAAACCTCAGAGAAAATCATTAGAAATCCTAGGATTTTAAAATCTTATGTTAACGTACTATAGTTATTTTAAAAAGACATTTCTTCAGACTTTCATTTATCCCTGGGAAGTACAATCATTAACACCTCAAAATAGAGAAAGTGTAATATTGTACCTTTCATCATCCATTTCTAAGCTTGATTCACTTTCAGACAATTGCCTGCAGAGAGCTTCTCTTCGCTCCATTTCCCTCTGTAATTTTCTTTGGAGTCTTAAGTTTTCTTCCCTCATGTGACGTTCTTCCTCTAAATATTGAGCCATTTTCTCAGTGTCTGTAAATAAAAGTGGTAAAAGGAGAAGAAGTTCAAGTATGAAAACTAAGTGCTGTGGTCTCAACAACACAAAGCAACTCTTGAATCTTAACACAGGCAAGGAGCAGACAGCTCTTTAAGGTACTTTAAATAAGCGGTTACAGGGGTTGGTTTTATTACATTATACAGTGTGGAGGCTGTCACTGGGTAGTTATAGTGAGTACCAAATTTTATAGGAAACTGATTTTGTTAGCTAATAACTTAGGCACCGCTTGACAAATCCTCACACTTGGGGGCGGGGTCAAATGCTCACACAACGGAGGGCTGTGAGTGGGCAGGGGTAGCAAGCTGACCACACAGAGCAAGTGAGGTAGGCAGCACACCGAATAAAGGAGGGCATGAAGGGGCAGGAGCATGACAATGGACCATGTAGGGAAGGAGGGAGGAGATAAGGGCGCATTGCAAGATGGGACAGGGGCAGCAAGCTGAACCTGCAGGGCATTTGGGAGGGGCAAAGGCTGCACAAGACACGATGGTGGGGAGTGGCAGAGGCATCCACACACTGCTATGGAGCGTCAACGGGAGAGGATAGGTGGTGGATTTAAACATAGGGCAGGGGAAGAGGGCAGGACAGTAAGATGACCATGCACAGGAGGGACAGTGGCAGCACATTGGACCATGGAGGGCAGAAGGAGGGGGAATGTACACAGACCACCAACAGCAAGCAAACCATGGAACGTAAGCTGGAGGAGCACCAGCAGCACATTAGCCCATGCAAGGCAAGAGGGGGTAGGGGAGTAAGCTAAGCGATAGAGGGAAAGCAGAGGAATCACAATAGATCACAGCACATGTTGGAGGGGGGAGGGCACAGGCACGGACAATGGAGGGAAGAGTAGAGGGTGACAGGGGCAACAAGCAAACCATAGAGGAAAAGCATGAAAGGTGAAGGGCAGCACAATGGAATATGGAGGGCATGGGCATGCGCACAGAGAACAGGGGCGATGAGCTGAAGCAGGGGCAGCAAGCTGACCAAGGAGGGCAGGCCGACATGGGCAGCAAGCTGTCCACAGAGGGCTGGGGCACAGCCGCGCAGATGGCGAACAGAGGGAAGGCAGTAGATGTCAATGGCAGCAATCTAACCAGGGAGAGCAGGCCAAGATGGGCAGGTTCAGCATAATGGCCCATGGAGGGGAAGGCCGGGGCATACAATTGGAAAAGACGGACAGAGGAAGCAAACTGCCCAGGAGGGCAGGCCAGCACAGAGGTGGGCAGCTGAAAGGACCAAAAGGGCAGGTGAGGGTCGCGCACATGGAGAACAGAGTTAAGTGGACCAGGGGAAGAAGGCAGCCCACGCTGGAGAGGCAGGAGCATGGGGACCAAGAACAGAGGGCAGGCAGGAGGGAGCAGCAAGCTCACCGTGGAAGGCAGGAGGTCGGAGGCAAGGGCACGCATATGGTAAACAGATCAAATGTAGGAGACGCAGCAAGCTGATCACGGACGGCAGGCGGCAATGAGTTGGCCACCAGTAGGTGGTAAGGCTGTGTCAACCCCCTGTTGCATATAACCTAATAATGTGAGCAGTGTAGGTGCTGACTGAACAAATTCAAAAAAGAAAAACTAGAAATGCTGTAAAACAAAGGTTAAATGGAATTTTTAGTCTGGTATGGTAAAATGATCATCTAACGTTAAAAAACCTAGAAATTCAATGGGTAAAGTGATGTTACAGATAAGCATGGTAATAAAATCTTAGCTTAAAAAAAGTTTAAAGTAATGTTCTAGTTAGGGGTGGACAAGTCAACAACTAACTCTTAAAAAAGCACTTCATCACTTACATTTTAATTAACTAACTTGCGCCTCAGCCATACAGTACTTATGACCACACATCAATTATTTACATTAACAAGGTGTACCTGTTAAATACCTATTCCGACACAGAATTTTAAGTCAACAGCTTTACATCTATGCTTTTAGCCACTGATAAAGCATGTTTGTATAACTACTTTACATATATTCTTGAAATGAGTAGAATGGCCTACACCATTACAACACAATCATACTGCTACTTTAACTGTTTGTGAGTAACCCATAGATTATACATTCTTCAACTATGAATGTCTCAGGGCCTAGGCTGAAACAGGACTGAGGCTGAAACCTGGGATCATTGCAAGAATTTTCCAAACTCGCTTCAATGAAGAAAGAGCCTTCAATTACATTGTGTCTAGGACAGCCTCAATGAATGGTAATCTCTGTGAAGAAGTCAGATGTGACTTAGACTTGTTGATTGTAAAACCATACAACAAAGCCAGGCATTCCAGCAGTCTCTTGAGGTAGAGAAAGACTGGTATCCCCAACTTCTGAAGGTGATACAACTACCATCATCACTTTCGTGTACACTCTAGAAGCACTGGTGAGGCCAAAGGGGAGCACCGTGAACTGGAAATACTTTGGCTGACCTTGAACCACAGGTAAGGCCTGTAGGACCACTAGATGGGTTTTTGAAAATAGGCCTTCTGCAGCTCCAAGGACCCGACTCAGTCTCATATGTCAAGTGAGGCCAAGATCTGGACCAACATGAGCATTCTGAATTTGCCCTTCTGCAAAAAGGCGGTCAAAGGACAGATATAGGCCAGAGGCTGCTATCCTGTTTCGGCACAAGAAGATAAGATAACTCACCATCTGATTCCAGAACCTTCTCAATAGTGCCCTTGGTACAACATTTGCACCTCCTGCAGTAGAATGGAAAGGCTCTTATCTGAACGTCGATCAGATTTTGGGAAGGGGGACAGAAAGGGTAGGATATGACCATGATGTACAGTCTGTAATACCCTAATACCCATCTGTCAAACATGATTGATCACCATTCTGGGAGGGAAAATGCAATTCTGAACCCCACAGGATAGGTGAGCCCATTGAAAGGCAAACTTAAGAGGTTTAGAGGCAGATGCCATAGGTGAGGGAGACTGATGCCCCTGAAGGCCTGTGTAATGTCTGCCAGAACCCCATACCCAGCCTTGAAAGGACTGAAACCGCTATAGTAGTTGGGGCGACTGGTGAGGTCTGTACACCACTCACTGGAAAACCCCCCTAAATGTTATAAACTGATGCTTGAACTGTTTGGCAGAAGAAAAAGGTTCAAAAGAACATGCAATAGCTACTGTTCTAAAAGAAAGAAATAAAGAAAAAGGCTCAAGGGCAGAATCCTCCTCTTCCCCAAAAAAGCATGCGGTGGAGAGCATATCCATAATATAAGCCTTCAGGTTTCCAGAGCAGAGCACAACACTGGTGCTAACAGCCTTACCTGAATAGTCCTTAGTGTCTAGGTCAGTAAGAATCAATTTACTTGACTGCATCCTGCCCATCACTGAAGGTCTGAGCCAGATAGAGCACAAAGTATTCTGCGAATGCTGGCAAGATCTTGCAGCTAGAACTAAATAGCATAATATAATAATATTATTATTATTAATATAATAGCATAGTATAACAGCCCAGGAAACAGACTGTATTGACCAATCTCAGAGCCACACAGGTCGAAATGAACATTTGCTTCCCAAAAGCTTGGATTCTCTTATACTTCCTACTGTGGAGGAGTATTAGGGAAAGATTAGGGCTAACATTACTGGTGTACAACTAGGCTCTCTGGAGTAGGAGGTTTAGTGTCAAAAGAATGGTTGCCTGGTGCCAGCCTGCGACACCAAGCTGCCTATTCACTGACAGTCAAGATCAGGATTTTGATCAAATGCCCACTAAAGTGTCTATGAGGATTTTGTTAAAGGGAAGCAAGGGCTCACACTTAGAAGGCCGTGGGTGTAGAATTTCCGTAACAAAAGCATTGGCCTCGACAGGGTTCAATTAAATCCAGGACCTCAGCTGCCCGTCAGACCACAGCCATAAATGACACTTCAGTAGGTAGCCAGAGTGGCAAGTCCAACCCAGTATTAGTGAAGGTATCAATCCCACTGGCAACCAGCAGGATCATATAGAAAAAGGCATAATGAGGAGAGTATCCTAATCCTCTACCCCACAATCACCACCCAATGGCGGTGTATTTTCTTTGTAATCCAAGCCAAAAAGATAATGGAGCTTCTCTGGCCATGGCTGCCCTGGTAGAGGAATTGCTGCAGAATCAGGTTGCACAACAACTGGTTGTGCTTTAGTAATTTCGTAACGTGGAATTGGTCAAGATCGGGCTGAAGTCTGTTCAGGGCCAGAAAGATCAGTATCTAGTCATTTGCCCAGGCCGACAAGTGGCAGCCAGCACAGGCGTATGCACTGGAAAATCTGCAGCCTGGTCTTTTTGAAGGCCAAAATCTACTGTGGCCTTGATGATGGGCCAAGTAACTAAGACATATCAGCTAGATCAGATAAAGAATGGGACCGTGTTCGGAACCCCCAAAAGGAGAGACTAACATTGTGACACCCTCACACCTTCAACTGGAACATTCAATGATGGGATGGAGTCTTGTCTCACATCGCTTTTTTGTATTTTCGATTGTGAATTTAGGGAGGACTGTATCGGAGAGTTGGACCTCTTGCAAAATTGCCCCCCGGGGCCCAGGAGAGGGTTCTGATAATTTCTGATGTTCAGTAATGTACAGCTTTGCATCCTGGTCTCAGATCGCTTCAGGGTGCATTTGTCATACAACTTCGAGAAGCTTCCCAAGCCCAGATACCAGAAGCACCTTGTTTGTGTATGTGACTAACATCGGTTTTCTGAATCACAGCATGGCTTGAATCCTACCGCTTTTGGAGGGTACATAGTTCCTAGCACACTGGCTCTCATTTGAAAAGTCTCAAAAGGCAGACTAATGTAAGTGGAGACAGATCCACTGTGGAAAGCAGGGAATAAAGGAAACTGACATTAGGCTTGCAGAAGTGGTGCACACTTGCAAATCCACACTCATTTTCGGGGCAGTATGAAGCCAGAGTGGAGTCCCATGGTGGCAAATAGCAGCGCACTGCAGTAGCGGTGAAAAAACTTAGATCCGGTCTGGCAGCAGGGAATTGTGTGAGGAAGCTGCAGTTAGAAGTAGCCTTCAGAACTTTCTTTTAAAAGCAAGCAGAGGTGACCTTAATAGGAAAAGTCTATTTTGACTTCCAAGAATATAACAATGTCAGATAATCTACATTGATACCCTTGGGGAGAAATCAAACGCAACAAATACAAACTTGTGGTGCTTTCACTGTACCTTTTATTAATTCAAACATTAATTCTTCTTTACAAGGACAGGAATGCAGGTTCGCTCTCCTCAAACCACTAACCGATGCAGTTAGAGCTATTACCCCCAACATTAGACAGGCTAAATAGGAACTGAAAATGTACACCTTTAGCAAATATACACAGGAGTGCTTTGGATTTTGATACAAAAGACTAAAGCAAGTATTCCTCCAAATTATAAAATAGGTTGCCCACCCACAATCCCAGCAATTCTAAACCCTTCATGACAAACGAATTGGTTCCTCATCCTGGGATGTAGAACTGTGTTTTAACCAGTTAAACATGTACTGTCAAAGTTGCCAACAAATCACCTTTCTGCACTACAGATTGGACAGATAAGATAGGCCCACCATGTACCTAAATTATGTTGTGAAAAATACCATCTTTATTTCAAGGGTGCTGGAAAGCTTTTAATGTCAACACTAAATAGTTCAACTCTCATAGAGAGCTCTGAAGGTTTAATTTTCTTATGTTTCACCCAAACTTGAAATTCAATTACATCGAAACCCACAATATCATGGATGTCCCTTTAGTAGAGATCAACTAGGTCAATTAAGTGATGTTTTTGTGTCACTCACCATGTTAAAATGCATTTTCTTTTTGAGTAACAAGCACTAGCTGCCTATAGCTCCTGGCTGAACTGTAAAATTTCTCCTTCGGTAGTCTAGATGGTGGTCTTGCATTAGGTATCAATTTTAAGTAAGGTGCCCTTCATTAACACCAAGTTTATGTCAACTAAGACCTCTCCAAGAAGAAAATGCTTTTGAAATGCAAATGTACTCTCCTCTTTAGGGTACTTTACACATTTTAGCATTTTTGGAATCTATTTCAGTCTAGAAAATTGTTTTCTTGTGTTTGGAATAGGAGTGAAATTCTTTAAGCTGAAAATAAACAACTCTACTCCATTAGTTGTCTCTTAGCATTTTAGAAAAAAATATCTTATGCTGATCTCGTTGCTCAGGGGAAACAAGAACAGCTTGCAAGTGATACATTTACTGGTATCCCTTGAAATAATGATTTTCACTTCCCATCAACATTTATTGTGATACCAGCGTAGAACTAGGTCTAGTGTTCATGAATGATTGTTAACTTGTCTTTTAACCACATGGCTGCTGTGGGGATTTTTGCGCTGTGCTGCAAATTGCCATTTTGCTGGCACCATGACGAGCTCAGCTCGTCATCAGCACACGACACCCGTGGGTGATGACGAGCTGAGCTCGTCATCAGCATCGAAAGGGTTAAGGAGACAAAACATCATGCAAAGTAGTCATGTTTACACAGATGTTTAGAGGACGCATCTAGAAATAGATGCTTCCAAGGTATCACAAATGAAGAAATTAGTACTTATGACTTCTTACAGAACCTGCCCAATTACTTATTATGCTTGCACTTCCAACAAGAGAAAGATTTTGCCCGGCTTCTCTTTATTCATTATGCGATAATGTCTTGGATGGCTCTCAGGCAAAGCAATAATCTAGAATTTTTGCTTTAAGCAACCACACATCAGTGGTTATTTGAACACAGCTGCACATAATCTTCATCGACCACAACTAAGGTCCATGTGGTAAGTGCTATAGAAAAAAGGGCACTGTTAAGACTGTGCAATGGTTTCTCTTCTATTACCCCTCCTATAGTTAACTATGTTACTTATGCAATTTCCTCTAGGCCTTGTTAAACTAAGTGGTAAGGAACCTGGATCTTAATGACTTAATTACAGGTAAAAGGAGGACTGAGAGTCATCTTCAAGAATCAAAAGGGCTTATTATTGGAGGCATATCTCTAAAACCTGAAAATAATATAGTAAGGCGCCCAATGATCTTCAATCACTCTTCTTTACTCTTGTAAAGCACTGGCCCCTTTCTTTATGAAACAGTTGTCACCATCAAATAGCTTTGAATGCAGGCAGCATGGCCTGGCAACACAGCCTTGAAGACATGAGCTCCCGAGCTTTTTCCTAACCGGGTCTCCAAGGACCCCGAAATCCTGTTGTAAACCGCTAAAAATAAGTGATCCTGGAAGAAACAACGTAAGAGCAGCCTGAAAGCGAAACTAGGGACCCAGAAGATCCTAGTGTTAAGAACGGTGGATCCGCAAAAGAATCTGGGCCTACAGCTTGCTCCGAAGGCGGCACAGGCACAACAGCCTGCGGCCCAGTGGGCACAGGAACACAAGCAGCCGTCACGCGAAGTAACCTGCAACTTGGACACCCACCTGACAAACACTGAGGAGATGCGGAGTCGATCGTAAAAGACCGTGCGGTAAGTGTAATCGACCCGACTGAGCAGAGACGGGCCGACAACAGGGACCGACTCGCGGAGGACGCAGTCGGCGTCTGAGGCTGGCCGCGGTCCTCAGCAGGGGTGGGAGAGTCCCCGCATGCAAATAGAGTCCATCAGAGGAGAATCCTTGGGCAGAAGTGAGGACAAGGCTGAGGGAATAGCTGGAAAGCTTTCCCCTCCCCAAACAGGGAAACAGCAGAACCAAGAGGACACTGTGTAAGACAAAAAAAAACAACAAGAAAAAAAAAAAAGACAACATAAGAAAAAGGAGAGACAGCAAAAAAAAGGGGGATAGCGGACAAAAAAAGAAGAACCCCGCTTATGCAAGACAAAGGATTGGTGGAAACCCAGAGTGGGAAACAAAACAATTGAGAAAATAATGGGGGAAGAGGCCTGAACAAAAATTAAGGATAAAGGAAGAATTCAAAGAAGCTCACAGCGAGGACCCCTGCCTGACAATGAGCCTGGGCAAGATGGACTACAGCGCGCAGTAAGCACATCAGAATGTCATTAACTGCAAACTCCTGCATCTACTAGAGAAACACACCAGAGGACTGGCACAAAAAGCTGGGCTGATTAAGCGGTGGTATCACCAAAAAGAGCCAGCACCCAGATTTGAAATACCGGAGAGGTTGCCCTGCTCACCAGAAGTGGTTCCAACATGGGTATAGACAGAGCAGTTCGGTCCCAGGTGACCAATACTATCACCCAATACACCACCCCTAGGAAGCCCTCCCTGAGACAGACAGGCCAGGCAGACAGGCCAGGCCAGGCAGACAGGCCAGGCAGACAGGCCAGGCCAGGCAGACAGGCCAGGCAGACAGGCCAGGCAGACAGGCCAGGCCAGGCAGACAGGCCAGGCCAGGCAGACAGGCCAGGCCAGGCAGACAGGCCAGGCAAGGCAGACAGGCCAGGCCAGGCAGACAGGCCAGGCCAGGCAGACAGGCCAGGCCAGGCAGACAGGCCAGGCCAGGCAGACAGGCCAGGCCAGGCAGACAGGCCAGGCCAGGCAGACAGGCCAGGCCAGGCAGACAGGCCAGGCCAGGCCAGGCCAGGCAGACCAGGCCAGGCAGACCAGGCCAGGCCAGACAGGCCAGGCCAGGCAGACCAGGCCAGGCAGACCAGGCCAGGCCAGGCAGACCAGGCCAGACAGGCCAGGCCAGGCAGACAGGCCAGGCAGACAGGCCAGGCAGACAGGCCAGGCAGACAGGCCAGGCAGACAGGCCAGGCAGACAGGCCAGGCAGACAGGCCAGGCAGACAGGCCAGGCAGACAGGCCAGGCAGACAGGCCAGGCAGACAGGCCAGGCAGACAGGCCAGGCAGACAGGCCAGGCAGACAGGCCAGGCAGACAGGCCAGGCAGACAGGCCAGGCAGACAGGCCAGGCAGACAGGCCAGGCAGACAGGCCAGGCAGATGAGGGGGGGGGGAAATAGAGGGACTCCCGACTTCGGAACCCTCCAGGGCGGAGCGCTTGGCAGCCAAACAGGAATGCCTTTGAGCACTAGAATGTCAGATAGAAACAGTCTCTATTGACGTGAACCTCCTGAGGGCCAATCTACGTAAAATCTCAGACAATGTTCTGACTGCAGAATCGAACATTGGGGCACTTCAAGGTGAGGTCATCACACTGAAAAGACAGGTAGCCACAATGTCCACCACCAAGGTGGAGCTGAAAAGAAGGGTGGAAGACGCAGAAGGCCGCTCTCACCGTAGAAAATATCAGGGTGGTGGGTGTCCCGGAAAGGGCGGAGGGAAGGTCCACTGAGCAGCTAGTCAGAGAATGGATCCGAAAGGCCCTGAAACCAAAAGGACTCAGATGTTTATCATCAAAAGGGCACACAGAGCCCTTGTCACTCCTCAAAAGACAATACCAGTGTAGCATATCTCGAGGAGACACATTTAACAGACGCCAAAGCAGCAAAACTAGTGAAGAAATGGAGAGGTCAGGCATACCACGCCACTTACTCATCCTTCGCTAGAGGGGTATCGATCTGGGTGGCCCAGTGGTCCCATTTGCGCTGAAATGTTTGGAAACTAACGTAGAGGGCAGATACATACTTATCCAGGGCACACTTGATGGGCCAGGAGTTCGTAATACTGAACTCTTATGGCCGAACATGGATGACACTAACTTTTACACCATACGGAGAGACTTAATGTCCCCTACAGTGGCAATAGACACCTTTTGATTGGGGGACTTAAATTGCATGACGGATGGGAGAATGGACCGCTGCTTGCCCAGTCAGTATGCCAAGAAGGACAGAGACCTAGTCAGAAGTGATTTCGCAGATTGGGAACGTAGTTATCTGCCGTGCTACACCAGACAGCTCTGAGGGTGCAAGGGGTCACTCACATGACAAGATATTTGATCCGGTTACTGAGGGCTAGTTGCAGGTTTCCAGAGGGTGCCTGGCGTCGAGGGTGGTGTGCCGAATTTGCCACCACCCCCCTCTCGAGATCCATGGTGTGATTCCCTCGCACTACCCAAGTGCACAATTTTTGAATGGTCTATTAAAATCGAGAGTACCAGAGAAGTATTTTTCCTTCACTTGCACTTTGTACATATTTTCACTTTCACGTCCCTAGGTAAGGTGGGCCTTCGCGCACCCATACCGCCAGGGTTTAGTCCACTATCTTGGTATTGATGAATGCCTGGTAAATTTACACCTCTTACGGCAGAAACATGTTGACTCACTTGTAAATCTTTCTGGGAATAGCCAAACAATCCATTTGGCTTGTTTCCCAACACATTGATTTTAATATGTCTAATGATCAAAACATTAAAAATTTATTTTTGTGATACAACTTAAGACATTTTTAAACCACTTAATCACCACCATCACTTATCACTCATCATTTCACAATACCGGCTCCGCAGTAAATCTGGCATCGTAGCACACTGGGGAGGCACTCAGCCTCTCCCGGTGGGGCCCTATGACGAAGCAGGTCACCAACCAGTTTGGTGAGTGAGGGTTTATACGAACCTAATTGGTTCCGTGTATCCCTATTTTTGTGTTTTAGTTGCCTTTTCTTAGAGTTCTTACACTTATCTTGTTTAAGCAAGATATTTGTCTGATCACGCACCGGTAGTACGCGAATTTAAGTGGGGGAAGGGGACCAGAAGCCTCTACTCATGGAGGCTCCCCATAGAAATGATGCAGGATCCGGTGGGGAAAGACGATATTGCTAAAGCACAGGGGGACTACCTTGAATTAAACTGGAATCTCCCATGCGGAGTGCAACGCATTCTGTTGGAGACATTTAGAGAAAAGGAGCGAGACCTAGCAGCCCATCAGGGAGAGAGGGGGGACGACGAGGGACAGGGAACCGAAGCACAAGTTACTTAACTTTGGTAAAGATATATCTGTAAGAAACGTTAGTGATAGATTCCTTACCTTAGAATTACCCCCAGGCATTAGACTGGATCCGGATTTTTTTTTCGTCAGCAGTACCCCTGCGTGTTGGTAGATGGCGTTGTGCGGCTCTGCGCGAGTTGTTGGCGTTGGGATGACGTCAGAGCTACTTAGACGGGCCCATGCGCTGACGTCAGTTCTGTACATGACTTTCCGCGCCACAAACGCAGAGCCATGCAAGAAACTGACCACTGGTGCCATGATGCTAGGGCCCTGCAAGAGATGTCCTTAACCCTAGAAATCAGTTCGCAGAACGGGGAGGATGGGTGGGGCGGTAAGGAATCTATCACTACTAATGTTTCTTACAGATATATTGTTACCGAAGGTAAGTAACTTGTGCATTTGAAAGAAACACGTAGTGATAGATTCCTTACCTTAGAACAGATACCCCAGCAATACCAACCCCGCTGGTGGGTCTGCGAACCAAGATCACATCAGAAAGTCCTGGAGAACAGAACAGCCAAAAAAGCAGTCTCTCCGGACTTGGCTGTTCAGACAGTGGTGCTTGGTAAACGTGTGCAACGAGGCCCATGTAGCTGCCTGACAAATGTTATGCAAGGTAACGCCGTGTCCCAAGGCAGTAGTGGCTGCCGTTGCCCTGTTAAAATGGGCGCGCAGTCCCACCGGAGGCTCCTTTGTAGCCAAGGAGGTACAAGCCTTTATGCACAGAACGACCCACCGAGAGATGGTCCGCTTGTGCTTAGCCCTTCCTTTCTTGGCGCCCACGTAGCCAACAAAGAGTTGGTCATCCTCCTGGAACTGCTGTGTGCAGTCCAGATAGGAGAGCGCACGTTTTGGGTCCAAACGGTGGAGCCTCTCCCTCTTTTGAGGGATGCGGAGGCGGACAGAAGGTGGGCAAAGTGATGGTCTGCCCTATTTGAAAGGCAGTGACAACCTTTGGCAGAAAAGATGGAGTCCTTAGAACAACTTTGTCCGGATGGACAGAAAGAAAAGTAGGTTTAGAAGAAAGAGCCTGGAGCTCACTCACCCTTCTGGCAGACGTGATGGCAACCAGGAAAGCAGTCTTTAGAGTGAGGAGACTAAGAGGACAATTATGAAGTGGATCAAAGGGAACACACATCAGAAACCTAAGAACAAGGTTAAAGTCCCACTGAGGCATCATGAAAGGTACAGGAGGAAACATGTGTGTGATGCCTTTCAAGCACCTATTTACAACGGGGACTTGAAAAGGGATGGCTGATCAGGAAGCCTTAGCAAGGCGGAAATGGCAGATAGATAGCATTTGATAGTGCCGAGAGAAGAGCCCTGCTGGGCCAAAGAGAGAAGAGAGAGAAGGACCTCTGAAAGAGGGGCAGAAAGGTTATCCACAGCCTTTGCTGTGCACCATGCCACAAACTTATTACACCGGCAGGCGTATACCACCTCAGTGGAGGAACGCCTGGCTGCCAAGATAACATTACAGACTTCAGGAGGCAAGTCGAAATACGTCAACTATCGCCACTCAATCTCCACGGAAGGAGGTGGAGACTGGACAGATTTGGATGGAGAACTGTCCCCTGCTGAAGAGACAGAAGATCCTCCAGGCAGACGGATCTGGGGATCGATGCTCATACTGAGTAGCTCGGGATACCATATTCTTCAAGCCCAGTCCGGAGCCACAAGAATGACTTGGGCCCTGTCGCACCTGATCATCCTCAGCACTCTGGGCATTAGAGGTATAGGCAGTAAGGCGAACAATATACCGCAGCTCCACTCGCGACAAAACACGTTGCTGAGCGAGTGCTGCCTTGGAAATTCCAATGCACAGAACTGATGACATTACGGGTTCTCTTCGGTGGCGAAGATATCTAACCAAGGCTCTCCTCACTGTAGAAAGGGACCTTGCGCCTCGTCAGAGTTCAGACGCCATTCGTGATCCATAATGCACCGGCGGATGAGTTAGTCGGCCCTGGCGTTCAGGGAACCTGCCAGGTGTTGAACCACCAGGGACATACCCCGATGTTCCAACCAAGTCCAGAGGCGCAGAGACTCTTGCCAAAGGGTCCATGACCCCACCCTGCCCTGTTTGTTGCAGTACCACATAGTGGTGGTGTTGTCGGTGAACAACTGCACTACCCTCCCCATGACAGAGGAAAGAATGCCTTCAGTGCAAGCCGGATGGCCCGAAGCTCCTGCAGGTTGATGTGGAGCCGGGACTCTGCCGGAGACCAGAGGCCTCTGATCTCTGCCTCCATGTTGCAGCCCCATCCCAGAAGGGGCGCGTTCGTTACCACTGTGTATTCTGGTTGGGGAAGGAAGATGGATCTGCCATTGACCCAATCGCGATTAGTGAGCCACCACTGCAACGGTCTTGCAGTGCCCTCTGGGATCTGGACGCGATCGGAGAGGTTGCCTTGGTGCTGTGCCCACTGGAACTTCAGGTCCCACTGATGAGCCTGCATATGCCATCTGGCATGATTTACCAGCAGGATGCAGGAGGCCATCAGACTTACCAGTCGAAACGCCATCCTGACCAAAACCCGGGACAGAGGCTGAAATATCGGAATCCTAGCCTGAATGTCCCAGACTCGCTGCTCAGGAGGATAAACCCGAAATTGCGCAGAGTCCAGAACAGCTCCGATGAAGAGCTGCTTCTGGGAGGATAATCAGGTGAGACCTCGGCACCACCGTCATGGAAATCGACCTGCCTAGTGAGTCAGCCGTATCCAGCCAACAACATATGGTGAACTTTGCTGCGTCTCTCCCGGCCGCAATCGCCTGAGATATAATTGTGTGGGCCTCCTCCGGACAGTTGGGCAGCACCTGCGCAACCGTGTCCCACAGAGAGTGGGTTTGACGGCCCAAGAGGCATGCAGTGTTCACCGACCGCAGCCCTAAGCTGGCAGATTTAAACAGTTTCTCACCAGATTGATACAACTTCTTAGATTCCCTATCCGGAGGTGCAGTAGGGAACGCGCTCCGAAAAGCGGGGGCTTGGACAACCAAGCGCTCAGGGGTAGGATGTTTGGTAAGGAAAAGTGGGTTGGCCAGAGCCGGCAATGGCGTTGGGCCACGTTCCTATCCACAGGAGCCCCTGTGTTGGGCCTGGACCAGGTGCCCAAAATAATGTCGGTCATTGCTTCATTAAAAGGCAGCAAGGGCTCCGAAGAGGTAGGAGCACTTCTGTCACGAGGTTAGTCCTGACTGCCACCTTAGGGAGTTCGGTGTGGAGAGCCTCGGCTGCCCTACGAAACACCACTGCGTAACTGGCTCCCTCCTCCGTAGCCACGGTAGGAGGAGACAGCATGCCAGGGTCAGTTGAGGTGTCAAGACCACTAGCCTCCCCAAAATCTCCTGCCCAGTCCGCATCAGAGGTACAAAAGGGGGTGGTGATGGACGGAGCATCTGAATCAAACACTCCCATGAGGCACAGGGTCACACTGATTTGCATATAGCCATGTCTGAACTGGTGTGGCAGAGTGGGCTAAAGAACGGTGATGGATTAAACCCAGATCTTTTGACTGGGTGTGAGTGTTTGATTGATTCAGATGCTCCGTCCATTACCACCCCCTTTTGTACTGCTTTTGGCCGCCATAAGTGTGGCAGGGTATGCTCAGACGTGAGTCCCTTGCTCACTTTGCCACTGGATTCAAGCAAGCCGGGCTGAAGACGGCTGGAATGCCAGAAACCGGTCCTCTGAAGCTTGTTTACGGTCCAGGGAAGGCATGGCTTGGCAGTTCGGGCTGGACTGTTCCCATGAGGCACAGGGTCAGACTGATTTGCATATAGCCATGTCTGAACTGGGGTGGCAGAGTGGGCTAAAGAACGGTGATGGATTAAACCCAGATCTTTTGACTGGGTGTGAGTGTTTGATTGGTTCAGATGCTCCGTCCATTACCACCCCCTTTTAGTCCGCATCAGAAGCATAGTCCTGTGCTAGAAAGTCCTCAGACCCCTCCCAGTCCTCCCCTTTCTCAAATACGGACGATGGACATAGGGCACTAAAGGCCACATCTGCGTCGGTATCAGCGCCGGGCAACGTCGATCTGGCACCGTGTCCGGGTCACGGCGGTAACTGGAGACTACGCCCTGAGGAGAGGGCGATGTCGAAAGCGGTGCAGGGGAGGCAGACGCTGGTGGAGGTGTCACGAGGTTAACCGGCTTCGATAGGGATCCGATCACGGATCCCTGAGGGGCCTGCGGCGTCTGGGCCGGTGCTGCCAGAGATGGTAAAGCAGGATCACCACCCCTCTGCCCCTCGGGCCCGCAGGCGCACCCGAGGGGCAGACAGTCCAAAGAGTTGGACCTTGGCAGCAAGAAACTCTTGCACCCGAGCAGGCGTCGCCCCCATACCCGGAAAAGGGGGGTAGGCTGCAGGTGATGTTGCAGGCTCCACCGGAGCCACGGGCGTAGCACCCCTGCACCCTCAGCCGCGCAATGCGACGGCCGAGGGGAAGTCTAAGAGCGACAATGCTTCTTCAACGACTTCTTGGTATGCTTAGACTTACCTGACCCAGAATGTGAAGACTTAGATCCAGAATTATGGTGACTGCTTCACATCCGGTCCTTCGACCTCCCACAGGACCGGGGCCTCGAGCGGCATGGAGCAGGCTGCAGGACTTCAAGCAGCTTTTGGACCGCTCCCGCAAAGTCTTCGGCACCATGGCCCGGGAGTCGGTGCACCACTTGGGGTCGTGGTCGCCCCCAGGCAGTAGAGATACATGTGGTGTGGGTCCGTCACCAGCATCATGCGGTGACAGTCTCCACAGTTCTTGAACCCGTGTATCCCTACAGACACCAGGAGTCGATCGACTCAAAAAGATGAGGCCTCGAAAAACTCCGGCAAAAAGTGACTGTGGGTAACAGCTCTTTCCGGATCTGCGCTTGCTGGCGTGGAAAAAGAAAGAACTGACATCAGCACGCGTGGGCGCGTCTAAGTAGCTCCGACAATGTCATCCAGGCGCAAACGACACACGCGGAGCCGCACGACGCCGCCTACTGACGGGCCGGGTTACTGCTGATGAACACTTTACGGATCCAGTCGGACGCCTGGTGGTAATTCTAAGGTAAGGAATTTATCACTACGTGTTTCTTGCAGATACAGAATTACTGAGACAGGTTAGGGAAGCACTTGACAGATTAGAAAGACACATACTAACATCATACCAACAGCTACTACATCGTCCGGGGGATAAATCAGGAAGGATCCTAGCCTGGATTCTAAAAAGAGACCTACACAGAGCTGTTCAGTCTTGTGAATCCCAGTGGAGGTGAAGAATGCACTCAGAGTGCTGTAGTGGAAGTGTTTAGGGACCATATCGAACAGGCATACGCATCGCCGAGGGATCCCACCCCAGAATAATTAGAAGAGTATTTTAGAGATCTCTTGATCCTGCAACTGGGGGAGGAGGGGAAGCAAACCTTAGACGAACCCCTGCCAGGAAAAGAAATACAGATGGTAAATAGCTCGCTCCCATCTGGGAAAGCACCAGGTAGTGACTAATTCACTGCAGAACTTTATCAGACATTCTCGGCGGTGGTGGTATCTCGCCTTCAGGAAGTGTATGCAGAGGCGCTGGTAAGAAAGGTCCTTCCTTCCACATTCAGAGAGGGTATTATAGCAATGATTCTAAAGCCAGGTGTGGAACCCTCGGACCCGGCCTCCTACCGCCCAATCACAATGATAAATCTAGACATGAAACTTGTGTAGGACATTGGCTCAAATGCTAGGTACGGAGAACGGCTGAATGGTGAACACAGACCAATGCGGGTTTATACCCGGTAGAAATACCACGATGAACATCTGGAGGCTCATGCAGGTCATACATGAAGTGGAAGATAATGATCAGGATATTGCCCTGGTATCCATAGACATAGCCCAGGCGTTTGACACAGTAAATTGGTGTTCTCTCCAGACAGTTCTCGCCACCTGTTCAATTACTGTATGATTCAGCTGAAAATTGTGTCAGATGGAATCCCGTTTGCGCACTTGGTCCACTTTCACGTTATCTATCCCTGTAAGATGTGTTATGGTTATCGGTCTCTAGATAAAACTACCTCATCCTCTCTTCCCCCATAAAAACCAACTACATCTTCTATTCCAAACACCCCACCAAATGGAAAAGCACTTTCTTAAGTCAGCTCCCAGTCACTCAATCAAAATTCCTTATGGATTTAAATTATACACTACTCCCTCCCCAATCTTTCCAGGTGAAATCGACATCTTCAAAACGGGTAACATCCTCATACAAGCCGCCGAATCACACTGCACCATCTTTGAGCACCACTTCAACGCCTTGTCTCTCCACCTAGACAAAATTAACCCTAATCCTCTGAAAACCTAACCGCTCAACACATCCCTGCTCTCTTCCTATCCCCCTACCCCTCTCGCCCCCTTCCGTCATCTCTACAGCATGCCAACTACCAACCAGTGGTATGCAGACTTTCTCTCCCTCCAATGGTCCCCCATCTTCCTGACATCCCCACTGCACACCCCCTCTCCCTACACTTACAATCATTCTTCAACAATCTGTCCCCCTCAACCTCTTCTACAATAACCAACCCCTTCCTCTCTGTATGCCACAGCCTGAATCCATACCCCTCCACCCTGGCTCTCCTATCGTACCATCTCTTGCCCCCACCCTCACCTAACCCTCCTTCACAACCACCAAATTTCTCTCCACCGTTGATCCCCGACGCAGTCCTACTTCACACTCTATGCCCTCATATCATCTCTATCCACATCCCCCGAGTTCTTAAATCTCTTGTCCTCCATCATGCCACCACCCACGCCAAATTACCTTAACTCTACTCATTCCAACACCATTGACCTCACACACCTTACCCACAATTGCCCCTGGTCTACAACAAACACTATCCACTCCCTCTCACCCTCATCCTCCCCTTTAGAGATCCCCCACTCCCCTATAACCCTGACCCTACATAACATCGAACGCAACAGCTCTTTATTGACGAATCAACTATCCCAACTTGGAGAAGATGTTTAATCCCTCAGCTCAAAAACCAGACTCTCGCATGCAAATGCCCACCACCCAAACCGTAAAATCCCCGCCAACTTCAATCGTCACCATTGGAATACCTCCCCACTCCATAACAGTATGTCTAGGCCTCACCGCACCTCGAACCAGCTATCCCCATCCGACCTATCCGACTAGGCAATTCCTACCATCCTAGTTCTTTAGTCAACAGCCCACCTCACCCCTACTCCTACATCCCTGTCATTCTAGGGACCAACATAATTCCCCCCATTCCCCTCTCCCCCAGACCCCTTTCTCAACTCACCTCCATCCACTGCTGCCCTCCCTCCCAAAGTAACCCCATACACTCGCCTGCATGCTTGTCAACTGCTGATCAGCCGCCCGACACGCCAATGAAATCTCCGAATCTGTCCTTAGTGAATCTATTGACATCGCGTTCCTCACGGAAACTTGGCTCAATGAACACTCAACTAGCCCGGCCCCCACCCACCCCCCACCCTCCCCCCCCCCCCCCAGGCCCCGCATACTCTATCCGCAGAATAGACAAACCTGACAGAATAGGAGATGGACTGGCCATAACGAATAGTTTCTTACCTGTCTGTAGTTTTGCAGCTTGATGATCTTTCTGGATTCACTATGCTGTGCATTATTCCGCGGTGTTGTGGTTGGGTCCGGATTCGTAGTCTTTTCTTTGTGTTTTTTTTCCGTAGCCCAGGTGGGCGTCAACGTCCCACCTTTGGTGTATTTCGGTGACGTCTGCACGCTTCCTGCGGAAGCTCCCACTCCTGGCAGCCATCTTCGGATTCTTTTTTCTCGTGTTCGTCTTGTTACCGAAATTATGGCAATGTTCAACTAAAGTTTTTTCACCGCTTTAACCTTTAAGGCTTCTTTTCCAAGTATTGCCTTTGTTTCAACCACCTTATCTCTCCAGCCTCATCTTTCTGGCGGAGGAGGGTGGGTTCGCTAGTGAATCCAGAAAGATCTTCAAGCTGCAAAACTACACCGACAGGTAAGAAACTATTCGTTTTGCAGCGTGAATCTTTCTGGATTCACTATGCTGTGCATAGACTTTGTAGCGGTTTCTCATGTTTGTGGCAGCTGGGTGGAAGATGAGTTGGTTATTGAATAAGTGTTGAAGCACCCTTTGTCCGACTTATCTTCCTTGTTCATCTGTATATCCACACAGTAGTGCTTCGTGAACATGTGCACTGAAGCCCATGTCTATTGTAGCTCCTTTTTTCCTGGTGGAGTGGGCATGTGTCCCCTCTGTTAGTTCCTGCCCTGCCTGCTAGTGGCAGAACTGTATTGTTTGGGCGATCCATCGTGCAATTGTTCCTTTAGTTACTGGTCTCCCCATGAAACTGTTAGCGAAGGACACAAAACTGCTTTGTTTTCCTGTGTTCCTTCATTCTCTCAATGTAGTGCATGACTGCCCTTCTGGTGTCCAGAGTGTGCAGTGCCCTTTCAGCTCTTGTTGCCGGATTTTGGAAGAAACTCAGTATCTGTATAGCTTGATTCAAGTGGAACCTTGACACCATCTTTGGCATGAAGTGTGGGTCCGTTCTCATCACCACCCTATCGCTGTGTATCTGTATGCAGGGTTCCTGTAGTGTTAGTGCCTGCAGTTCGCTCACTCTGCGCAGTGAAGTGATTGCTACCAGGAAAGCTGTTTTCATGGTCAGCATTTCTAGGGAGGCCTTGTGAATCGGTTCGAAAGGTTCCTTCATGAGTTCCGTTAGGACAAGGTTAAGGTTCCATGCAGGTGGTGGCACCCTCTTTGGCGGGGCGATCCTCTTTGATCCATCCAGGAATCTCTTAACAACCTGTGCTGTGAAGAAGCTCTTGCACGTTTCTCCTCTTGTGTAAGCGACTATCGCTGCCAAGTGAACCCTCAGTGAGGATGAGCTCAGATTTTTGTTGAGCAGGTGCGCGAGGTACTTTAGCACTGTTGAGTTCTTTTTCATCTTATTGTGTAGCTTTTCCCTCCAGCACCATAGTGTAAATCTCTTCCATTTCGCTACGTAGCACTTCCGTGTGCTGGGTCTTCGTGCCTCCCGAAGTACCCTTAGGGTGCTTTCTGGCAGTTTCAAATGCGCAAACTATGTCCTCAGGAGCCACGCTACGAGTCTCTGGCTCCGGGTGCAGCACTTCTCCGTTTTGCATGGAGAGTAGGTCCTTTCTTCTCCCGAATCTGTGGGGTGCACTCTGTGTCATCTCCATGATCTGCGAGTACCATGTCTGTCTGGCCCACTGTGGTGCCACCAGTATCAGAGTCATGTTGCACGCTCTGCTCTTGCTGAGTACCTTGTGTATCAGCGGTATGGGGGGAAAAGCGTAAGCAAATGTCCTGGACCAGTCTATCCATAGGGCATTCCCCAGGGAGCCCTCCCCGGGCTGTCTGTATGCGAAGTTTTGGCATTTTGCATTCTGGCGTGTTGCAAATAGGTCTACCGACGGTGTCCCCCCACCTGTCGAAGAGCCTTCTCGTCTCTTTTGCATTGAGTTCCCACGAGTGGGATGCCGATGTCGGTCTGCTGAGCCAGTCTGCTTCTACATTGTCCTTTCCTGGTAGATGTATGGCTAGCAGGTTTATCTTGTGTGGGTTGGCCCATCTCCATATCTCCAGCGCTAGTTTCGAAAGAGGGGCTGATTGTGCCCCGCCCTGCTTGTTGATGTAAAACATTGCTGTTGTGTTGTCTGCCTCAACACTCTCTGGTTGTACAGTTTTGTTTGGAAGGCCTTTATGGCTAGGAAAACTGTCTTCAACTCCAGGTAATTGATGTGTCTGACCGCATCTGCTGGTGTCCACAGGCCTCTTACTTTTAGTTTCTCCATGTGAGCGTCTCATCCCCTCTGGGACGCGTCAGTGGTAATTGTCACTGTTGGCGTTGGTTGCAAAAGAGGTTTCCCCCCGGTTATGTTCCCCATGTTCCACCATGCCATCTCTTTCTGCACTGCGTGCGTTACAACCACTAGATCCTCCCAACGACCTGTAGCTTGTGACCATTGCTCCTGTATCCATTCCTGTAAAGGTCTCATGTGGAGCCGTACGTTTGGCACTAGGTGTATGCATGATGACATCATGCCCATGATTTTGCTCGCTGTCCTCACTGTCAGAGCTTGCCCCTTCTGGTAGAACTGCGTCTCCCTCACAAGCGCTATTGTTCTCTTCTCGCTGGGGAATACCTTGCTCTGTAAGGTGTCGATCTGTACTCCCAGGAAGATTTTTATTTGTTCTGGTTCCAGGGAGGGTTTTCCCCAGTGGATGGAGAATCCTAGGTTCATCAGTGTGCTGGTCACTCAGTGCGTGCTGCTTGCACGTTTTGTATGAGCTTGCTTTGATCAGCCAGTTGTCCAGGTAAGGATACACGTGTATCCCTTCCCTTCGTAGGTGTGCTGCGACAGATGTGAGGCACTTTGTCAAAACCCTTGGTGCCGATTTGAGCCCGAACGCCAGGGTTGTGAACTGGTAGTGGTCTTCTCCGATGATGAATCTGAGGAGGTGTTTGTGGCCCATGTTCATTGGGATGTGCAGGTAGGTCTCTTTTAGGTCTATGGTGACCATGAAGGCCTTGCAATTGAGGAAGTACCTCTTGTAGGGAGGACATCCTGAACCTTTGCGTTCTTACAAACTTGGTTAGGAATCTTAGGTCCAGGATGGGTCTCAGTTTCGTCCACCTTCGGTACCAGGAAGTATGTGGAGTATACACCCTTGTTCCTTTCCCTGTAAGGTACTGGCTCTATGGCTTGTTTTTGCAGGAGCTCTTTTGCTTCCTCCCGAAGGAGCTCTAGGTCTTTTCTTGCTAGGGGCCTTCTTTTTAGTTTCCTGTCCGTTGGCTTTCCCTCCAACTCTATGCAGTACCCGTACTGTATGATGTGGAGTACCCGTTTGTCTGATGTTCTACTCTTCCACTCCCTGAAGTGTTTCGGTCTTCCTCCCACTGGTCTTACATGTACGGAGGTGTCTAGTTCGTGTAACTCCTGTCAGATGTTTTTGTGCTCCACCCTGGGAGTTTTTCCCTCAGGTGGGCACATGGAGTTTTATTAAGTCACTTAGAGGCGGGCTGCTGTCCTCTCTTATGTCCACGTCCATTCCCTCTCCCGCGAATGGACTGGCCTCTTGGTTGGTACTGACAGGACTGTTTTTGCTGCCCCTGCTGTGTCTGGGTGTCTGCTTGGTGGGCTTGTTGGAACGCCTGGTGTGATGTTCCTGGCTGGTTTCCTCCCCTCCTGTTAGGTCTTTGTGGCGGGGTGCCCCTTTTAATACCTCTGAACTGCAATGCCCCCATGGATCTTGCAGTCTCGTTATCCTTCAGCTGGCTGAGTTTCTCGTCAACTGGGGCCCCGAACAACGTTTCTCCGTTGAACGGTGTGTTGAGGATGCTGTGCTGCACTTCTGGCTTGAAGCTCGAAATTCTGAGCCAGGCTTGTCTTCTCTCCGTGATGCCCATCATCATGAGCCTGCTGGAGGTGTCTGCTCCGTCCAGGGCAGTCTTGAGGCAAGAATTGGCTACATTCTTTCCCTCTTCGACAAGGTTTTCAGCTCTTTGCTTGAATTCCTGTGGCATGTTCTTTACTAACTCGCCCAGCTCTTCTAGGATCTGTTATTGGTGCCTGTTGAGCAGAGCATAGGAATTGGCCATGCGCCAGTGCATTGCAGCATTCAGTTCAATTCTTCTCCCCACCAGCTCCATCCTCTTGCTTTCTTTGTCTGGAGGTGGCCCAGAAGTGGTAGGCACATTGGCCCTCTTTCTTGCCGTGGCTGCGATGATGGAGTCTGCTGAGACCGATCCCGGAATGTAGGGTGGGTCCTTGGAGGAATGTTTATACTTTTTCTCTGACCTGGGAGTGACTGCTTTGCATGTAGCTGGTTCTTTGAAAGCCTAGTTTCCCTGTGCCATGACACTGTCGAGCATGGGCAGGAACTGGCTCCTTGTTTGTGTAGGGAGCAGTGTCTCGAGAAGAAAGTCTGCTTTCTGCTTTTCTTCGTCGAGTTTTACTTTGAAAACTGCAGCCGCATTCCTGATGACTGTGTTGTAGACCCCAATGTCATCTGGCGGCGAGGGCCTCGAGGGGTACGTGTCGACGGCTTCCTCTGGGCTCTCTGTGTCGACGTCCTGCCAATCTATATCCTGAGTCTCTGAGGAGGCAGACCAGAGGAGTGTCCTGCGGTAGTCTCCTCCCTCCTCGTAGTAGGAGGCTTCCTCTTGGTCGTCGAAGGTCTCGACATCCACCGACTGTCCTTCGACGTCGTAGTCCTCCTCCTTAGTTTTCTTGACCACCTGTAGCCTAGGTTTCGTCAGGATTGTGTATTCCTTCATTCTGGCGTCGAAATCTTTTTTCCGCTGCAGGATGTTTTCCATCTCGGCCTCAAGGCGTCCTTTCTTTTTCTCCATTTTGGCCGCATGGTCTGCGTCAAATGGATCGGCTTCTCTTTTCGGCGCTAAGCCGACTTTTGTAGTCTAAGGTTTCGGTGCTGAGCTGGTTCTCGGGTCCTTCGGTGGCGCTGAAGGGCCCTTCAGGTCCTTTTCCCTTGGAGTCGTATGCTCCTTCTCAGGGGCGATTTGATGTCTTTTGCTGTTCTCCAGCTCTCGGCGCCTGGGAGACCTTCTCAGAGGATCCGCTGTGCCTTGGTGTAGCCGCGGACGCCGAAGTTTTCGGCGTTGGCGCTTTCGAGGTTTTGCCCTCAATTTTTCGAGACTCGGGGTCTCTTGGTGCCCTAGGGGCTGTAGAGTCTCCTACCTTCTTTGGAGTCTTCGTAATATCGGTCTCTATGACCGTGTAGCCGTCGTGTTCGGCGGCGGCGTTGTCCTCCTTGTCTGATGATAGCCCCAGGTCTCGAAGGGACGGTGGCTATCCCTTGCCCTGCATGGTGGCGTAGGCTATCCTCTGTCTCTCTCACTCGAAGAGTCTTCGGCGTGAAGGCGGAGCATGAGTTGCAGTCCTCGCTCTTGTGGTCGACGGGTAGGCAAAGGTTGCAGACCGGGTGCTGGTCCTTCGGCGCGTACTTGTGGTGGCAGTTCCGGCAGAATTTGAAAGGAGTGCTGTCCATCTCATGCGTTCAGGGGGCCCCCTGAGCTTGCATTCTCCGATGGACGTCGAAGTTCTTGAAGTTCTTCTTCCCCTTCGTCGTCCTCTTCGATGATGTAGTCTCCTGTAGTCTTCTCAATCTTTTTTTGCAAAAGTGCGTATTTTTCTTCTTTCTCCAAAAATGTCTGGAGCCCTTTGGGGAACGATCCAGACCCAACCGCGGAAAAAAGAATCTGACGATGGCGCCCAGGAATGGGAGCTTCCGCAGGAAGCGTGCCGACGTCACCGGAAATACACCAAAGGTGGGACGTCAACGCCCACCTGGGCAACGAAAAAAAGAAGAAAAAAAAACAAAGAAAAGACTACGAATCCGGACCTAACCACAAGACAGCGGAATAATGCACAGCATAGTGAATCCAGAAAGATTCACGCTGAAAAATCTTCAAAAAAAAACTTCAGCTCTCCCTGGTTAACAACTCTGGCAACTCCACCTTTGAATACCTTGAAGCTGAACTTAAAATGCCTGGCGCCCACTCTATTCGTTTACACACTATCTACCACCCTCCTGGTGAGCCACACCCTTTTATTGAGGACCTTTCTGACTTGATTACATAATCCTCATTATCCAACTCAAAATTCTCTTCCTTGGAGACCTCAACCTCCACTGGAAAAACACAAATGATCCCACTACCACCTTCAACAACCTTCTCGAGATCAATGACCTCAAACAACTGTCAGTCCCCCACCCACACCAAAGGATTCATCCTGGATGCCATCATTACCAACAATGACTTAGCCTTCCTGACCACCAACATCCCCATTTACTGGTCTGACCACCACCTGATATTGTTCACCATTTCCATCACGCTGCCTCCCTCGAAACAAATTAAGCCTATGACATGGACCAGATATCTAAAACTTATCCCTCCTGGTGAACTCGAGTCCAAACTACAAGCTCAACTGCTCATCACTCCTCTCTCCCACAACGCAAATGAGCTTACTGATCACTTTAATGAAGCCGTCACGGATGTCCTAGACAAATTGGCCCCTACTAAACTTAAAACTCTTAGAAACATCCCTTCTAAATCTTGGTTTGACCTTTGCCCCTGCCTGCAGGGCCGGTCGCTCCACACACCGTGCAGCTACCTCCGTGAGTGCCGGGACCACTGACCCCTCCGCTGCTGCCTCGCACAGCCCTGTGCCTGGATTGCGGGTCTGCAGGCTCTTGCCTGTGTTATTTTCCAATTGCCTGTGCCCCTGATTTTGTATTTTATTGTGCCTTTCTGTGCCCTGTATTTTCGCCGTCCTTGTGCCCCTGATTTTGTTTTTTGTTGTGCCTTCCTGTGCACTTGTATTTTCGTCGTCCTAGTGTCCTTCCCGCCGCTTCTCCCCCTCCCCGCCGCTGCTCCCTACGGCCCGCCCCTTTTCTCTTCTGTAGCCTGCCCATTGGCCACCCAGCTCCCGCCTCCCAGGTGCTCCTCCCTCCCACTTGGCCATTTATGGAGGTCATCACGCGGTGGCGAGCTGTGACTTTGCCCCTGCCTGCAGGGCCGGTCGCTCCACACACTGCGCAGCTCCCTCCGTGAGTGCCTGGACCCCTGACCCCTCCGCTGCTGCCTCGCACAGCCGTGTGCCTGGATTGCTGGTCTGCCGGCTCTTGCCTGTGTTTTATTTTCCCTTGCCTGTGACCCTGATTTTGTATTTTATTGTGCTTTCCTCTGCCTTGTATTGTCGCCGTCCTTGTGCCCCTGATTTTGTTTTTTGTTGTGCCTTCCTGTGCCCTTGTATTTTCGTCCTAGTGTCCCTGCCGCCGCTTCTCCTGCTCCCCGCCGCCGCTTCTCCTGCTCCCTGCCGCTGCTCCCTGCCGCTGCTCCCCTGCAGCCCCACCCCTTTTCTCTTCTGTAGCCCGCCCATTGCCCACCCTGCTCCCACCTCCCAGCTGCTCTTCCCTCCCACTTCGCCATTTATGGAGGTCGCCGCACGGGAGCCGATTTTGCGCCAAAGGCGAGCCAAAGGCAAGCCCGTCTGCGCCCGTCCGCGCCTGGACCCCTGGCCCCCGCAGCTGCCAGCTCACCCGCCGAACTTACGACGCCGCCACACTCAACACCGGCCGGATCCCCGGTTGCTACCGAGCCACCCCAAGACGCACCCACGGACCCTTCACCTGCCAATCCTGCAAATTCTCCTGCATCCGGACCTGTACCACACCCGCCAAACCGAGCACCAACAGCAACCACCTGAAGTGCATCCTGCTCAACGCCCGCTCTGTCCACAGACAAGCTGTGGAACTCTGGAACCTGCTCGACACCACATCTCCAGACGTCGCCTTCCTCACAGAAACATGGATGAACACCTCAGCACCCAACATAGCCATCGCCATCCCGGACGGATACAAGATCACCCGGAGGGCCCGCGTCAACCAGACAGGAGGAGGCATCACCAAAGTCTGCAAGTTCACCATCCGCATCACGACCAACTCCGACAACACACTCACAGCCGCCAAACATCTTCACTTCCAGGTACACACCGACCCCAAAACCACACTCAGAGGCACCCTCATCTATAGACCCCCAGGACCTCGCACACAATTCAGCGAAGAAATCGCAGACTTCATCAGCCCGCACGCCATCGCCTCCTCGGACTACATCCTTCTAGAGGACCTCAACTTCCACCTGGAGAACAATGACAACACCACCACCCTGCTGGACAACCTCTCCAACCTCGGACTAAAGCAACGAAAAGTTTCTTACCCGTCAGTGTAGTTTTGCAGCTTGAAGATCTTTCTGGATTCACTATGCTGTGCATATTCCGCAGTCTTGTGGTTGGGTCCGGATTTGTAGTCTTTTCTTTTTTTTTTTTGTAGCCCAGGTGGGCGTCTGCGTCACACCTCGGGTGCATTTCCGGTGAAGTCGGCATGCTTCCTGCGGAAGCTCCCACTCTTGGGCGCCATCTTCGGATTCTTTTTTCCGTGTTTCTTTCGTTTCCGAAGTGATGGCAATGTTCTATTTAGGTGAAATTTTTAACCGCTTTGTACTTAAAGTCCTTTCTACTTTTTTTTTTTTTTTGACCACCTCTTCCCTCTCCAGCCTCATCTTTCTGGCGGAGGTGGGTGGGTTCGCTAGTGAATCCAGAAAGATCTTCAAGCTGCAAAACTACAACGACAGGTAAGAAACTATTCGTTTTGCAGCGTGAATCTTTCCGGATTCACTATGCTGTGCATAGATTTTGTAGCGGTTTCTCATTTCTGTGGCGGCTGGGTGGAAGATGAGCGTTGGTTATTGAATATGTGCTGGAGCACCCTTTGTCCGACTTGTGCTTCCTTGTTCATCTGAATATCCACGCAGTAGTGCTTCGTGAACGTGTGCACCAAAGCCCATGTTGCCGCCAGGCATATGTCTTGTATGGGTGTGTTAGCCAGGAAGGCTATTGTAGCACCCTTTTTCCTAGTGGAGTGGGCACGTGCCCCCTCTGCTAGTTCTTGCCCTGCTCTTTTGTGGTAGAGTTGAATTGTTTGTGCGATCCATCGTGCAATAGTGTTTTTGGTTACTGCCTTGCCCATGAAACTGTTGGCGAATGACACAAAGAACTGTTTTGTTTTCCTGTGTCCCTTTGTCCTCTCAATGTAGTGCATGACCGCCCTTCTGGCGTCTAGGGTGTGCAGAGCTCGCTCTGCGCTAGTGGTTGGTTTTTGGAAAAAACTTGGTATCTGTATGGACTGGTTCATGTGGAATTTGGACACCACCTTTGGCATGAAGTGTGGGTCGGTCCTCATCACAACCCTATCATTGTGTATGTGTGTATGTAGGGTTCCTGTAGCGTTAGTGCTTGAAGCTCTCTTACTCTGCGTAAGGACGTTATTGCAACCAGGAAAGCTGTTTTCATAGTTAGCATTTTTAGGGAGGCCTTGTGAAGTGGTTCAAAGGGCTCCTTCATGAGTTCTGTTAGGACTATGTTCAAGTTCCATGCCGGTGGCGGCACACGCTTGGGTGGTGCGATCCTTTTCGCTCCTTCCAGGAACCTCTTCACAACCTGTGATGTGAAGAAACTCCTGCCCATCTCACCCCTTGTGTAGGCGACTATCGCTGCCAAATGAACTCTCAAGGAGGACGAGCTGAGGTTCTTTTCCAGTAAGTGCGTCAGGTATTTTAGCACTGTAGAGTCCTTCATTTTATTGTGAAGCCTTTCTTTCCTGCACCACATCGTGAATCTTTTCCATTTTGCAACATAGCACTTCCGTGTGCTGGGCCTTCGTGCCTCCCGAAGGACCCTGAGGGTGCTTTCTGGCAGTCTCAAATGTGCGAACTCTATGTCCTCAGGAGCCATGCCACTAGGCTCAGGCTCTCTGGCTCTGGGTGCAGTACCTCTCCGTTGTGCATCGAGAGCAGGTCTTTTCTCCCGCCGAATCTGTGGGGTGCACTCTGTCATCTCCATGATCTGAGAGTACCATGTCTGCCTGGCCCACTGTGGCGTGACCAGTATCAGGGTCATGTTGCTCGCTCTGCACTTGCTCAGTACTCTGTGCATCAGTGGTATCGGGGGAAAAGCGTTAGCAAATGTCCCAGACCAATCTATCCATAGGGCATTCCCCAGGGACCCCTCTTCGGGTTGTCTGGATGCGAAGTTTTGGCATTTTGCATTCTGGCGTGTTGCAAACAGGTCCACTGATGGCGTTCCCCACCTGTTGAACAACCACCTTGTCTCTTGAGAATTGAGCTCCCACTCGTGGGATGCCTATGTCGGTCTGCTAAGCCAGTCTGCTTGAATGTTCTCCTTCCCTGGTAGGTGTATGGCTAGCAGGTCTATCCTGAGAGGGATGGCCCATCTCCATATCTCCTGCGCCAGCGTTGAAAGCGTGGTTGACTGTGTTCCACCCTGCTTGTTGATGTAGAACATCGCTGTGGTGTTGTCTGTCTGTAGTAACACCTTGTGCTTGTACAGTCTTGTTTGGAAGGCTTTCAGTGCAAGGAAGATGGTCTTCAATTCTAGGTAATTGATGTGCTTTGTCGCATCTGTTGGTGTCCACAGTCCCCTCACTTTGAGTTCCTCCATGTGAGCGCCCCATCCCTTCAGGGATGCGTCTGTGGTGATGGTCACTGTTGGCGTTGGGGGCGTTAGAGGCTTTCCCCTTGTTATGTTCTCCATGGTCCACCATGTCATCTCCTTCTGCACTGCGTGCGTCACAACCACTAGATCCTCCCAACTGCCTGAAGCCTGTGACCATTGTTCCTGGAGCCATTCTTGCATGGGTCTCATGTGAAGTCATACATTCGGTACCAGGTGGATGCATGATGCCATCATCCCCAAGATCTTGCTCGCAGTCCTCACTGTCCGAGCTTGTCCCCTCCGGTAGAGGCAAGTTTCCCTCACCAGTGCCCTTGCTCTCTTCTCGCTGGGGAACACCTTGCCATGTAAGGTGTTTATCTGTGCCCCCAGGAAGATCTTCACTTGTTCCGGCTCCATTGACGATTTCTTCCAATGGATGGAGAACCCCAGGTTTATGAGCATGCTCGTCACTGTATGTGCGTGTTGCTTGCATTTCTGGTACGAGTTTGCTTTCACCAGCCAGTCGTCCAGGTAAGGGTATACGTGTATTCCCTGCCTTCGTAGGTGCGCGGCCACTGCCGCGAGGCACTTTGTGAAGACCCTCGGTGCTGATTTTAGCCCAAAGGCTAGTGTTGTGAACTGGTAGTGGCTTTCTCCGATCGTGAACCTGAGCATATGCTTGTGCTTTACGTTCATTGGGATGTGCAGGTAGGCGTCCTTGAGGTCTATCGTGACCATGAAGTCGCCGATCTGCAATAGCGGTAGCACCTCTTGCAGGGAGGTCATTTTGAATTTTTGTGTTCTTATGAATTTGTTCAGGAACCTCAGGTCCAGAATGGGTCTCATTGTCTCGTCTACCTTTGGTACCAGGAAGTACGTTGAGTATATTCCCTTGTTTCTTTCCTTGAAGGGAACCCGTTCTATGGCCTGCTTTTGTAGGAGTTCTTTTGCTTCTTCCTGAAGCCGCTCTAGCTGTTTGTTTGCTAGTGGCTTTCTCTTTGGTTTCCTGCTTGTTGGCCTCCCTTCCAACTCTATGCAGTATCCGAATTGGATGATGTTGAGGATCCACTTGTCTGATGTGATTTCTCTCCATTCCTGGAGGTAGAATCTTAATCTTCCACCCACTGGTGTTATGTGGTGGTAGGTGTCCAGCTTGTCTTGACCCCTTTGTACGTGCTGCAACCTGGGATCTTTTCTGTGGGCGGGCACACGGATCTTTTTGAAGTCATTTAGAGGTGGGCTGCTGGCCCCCTCTTTTATGCTGTCCTCGTCCATTTCCTCTCCCTCAAAAGGACTGGCCTCTTGACTGGTACTGCCAGGACTGCTTCTGCTGACTCTGTTGCGCCTGTGAGTCTGCCTGGTGCGTCTGTTGGAAAGCCTAGTGTGATGTACCTGGCTGGTTTCCACTCCTTCCGCCGGGCCTCCGTGACTGGGTGCCCCTTTTGTTGCCTCTGAACTGCAATGCTCCCATGGATCTTGCAGTTTCATTGTCCTTCTTTAGTTGACTGAGTTTTTCATCAACTGTTCCGAACAGCGTCTCACCGTTGAACGGTGTGTTCAAGATGCTGTGTTGCACCTCTGGTTTGAAGCCCGAAACCCTGAGCCAGGCGTGTCTTCTTTCAGTGACATCATCATCATGAGCCTGCTGGAGGGGTCTGCTCCATCCAGGGCAGTCTTAACAAGAATTTGCCGCATTCTTCCCGTCTTCCACCAGTTTCTCTGCCTTCTGCCAGGCCTCCTGGGGCAGGTCTTTCACCAGCTGTCCCAGCTCCTCGATGATCTGGTACATGTGCCTGTTTGAGGGCATTGGAATTAGCCATGCACCATTGGGTCGCGGCATTCGTTCGATCCTTCTGCCCACTAGGTCCATCCTTTTGCTCTCCTTATCAGGTGGTGGTCCAGAAGTAGTGGGCACGTTAGCCCTCTTCCTTGCTGTGGCCGTGATGATGGAGTCCGCTGAGACCGTGCCCTGAATGTAGGCTGGGTCCTTTGAGGAATGCTTGTACTTTTTCTCCGTTCTGGGAGTGACTGCCTTGCATGTTGCGGGCTCCCTGAACGCTTCCATCCCCTGAGCCAAGACGCTTTCGAGCATTGGCAGATACTGGCTCCTTGTTTGCGTGGGGAGTACTGTCTCGAGAAGAAAGTATGCTTTCTGCTTCTCTTCGTCGAGTTTGAGTCTAAAAGCTGCTGCCGCAGACCTTATAACCGAGATGTAGGCACCGATGTCGTCCGGCGGCGATGCCCTCGAGGGATATGTGTCGACTGCCTCCTCCGGGCTTTCGGTGTCGACATCCAGGTAATCCTCCTCCTGCGGGTCAGAGGTGGCCGACTCGGCGTCCATCCTGCTGTCCTCTTCTTCCCCATAGTTGTAACTCTCGTAGGGGTTCTCGTCATGTTCCTGGTAGTCAACCATTTCGACGCCCGGGTCATGTTCCTCAACGTTTTCGTCTTCCTCCTCGACCAGCTCCACCACGGGTGGCTTGGTCTTGTGGGGAATCGTGAAGGTTTTCATCTTGGCGTCGAAATCTTTCTTCCGCTGCAAGATGTTTTCCATTTCGGCTTCGAGGCGCCTTCTTTTCTTCTCCATCTTGGCCGCGTGTTCCGCTCCGGGTGGTTCGGCCGCTCTCTTTGGCATTTGGCTCGGCGCCGAGATTTTCGGTGCCAGAGACTTGGACGTCGAACTGGGTTTCGGGTCCTTGGACGGCGTCGGGGCCTTAGGGTCTTTCTCCCTCGGCGTCAATCGGTCCCTTTCGGGGGCGATTTTCGACGACTTCTGCTGTTCAACAGCTATCGGCGCCGGGGACTCCTTCTCAGAGGATCCGCTGGGCCTGTGAGTAGTCGCGGACGCCAGGTGTTTCTGCGTCGGCGCTTTCGGGGCCTTGCCCTCGTTTTTTCGAGACTCAGAGTCTCTCGGGTTCTTGGGGAACGAAGAGTCTCCTACCTTATCAGAAGTCTTCGTGTAATCGGTCTCTACGACCGTGTAGCTGTAGTCTTCGGTGGCAGCGTTGTCCTCTTCCTCTGAAGACATCCCCAGCTCGTACAGCGATGGCGTCGGGGCTTTTCCCTGCAGGGTGGCGTGCGCAACCCTCTGGCTCGCTCTCACACGAAGGGTCTTCGGGGCGAAGGCGGAGCAGGCGTTGCAGTCCTCGCTTCCGTGGTCTACCGGTAGGCAAAGGTTGCAAACCGGGTGTTGGTCCTTCTGCACGTACTTGTGGTGGCAGTTACGGCAGAACTTGAACAGCGTGTTGTCCATCGAGTGTTCAGGGCCTCCCTGGCCGCGTGGACGTCGACGATCGTCGAAGTTCTCGATTTCTCCTTCTTCGCTGGTCAGTGATTGGCGAAGTCTTCCGTAGTCTTCTGGTGAATTCCTTCTCCAATTTCAGTCTTTTCCTTGTACTTTCTCCAAAAATGTCTGGAGCCACACGGGAACGATCCAGACCCGACCGCGGAAAAAAGAATCTGAAGATGGCGCCCAAGAGTGGGAGCTTCCGCAGGAAGCATGCCGACGTCACCGGAAATGCACCCGAGGAGGTGTGACGCCGACGCCCACCTGGGCTACAAAAAAAAAAAAACACAAAGAAAAGACTACGAATCCGGACCCAACCACAAGACCGCGGAATATGCACAGCATAGTGAATCCAGAAAGATTCACGCTGCAAAACTGGTGAACACCCCCACCCACTACGCCGGACACACGCTTGACCCAGTCTTCTCCTCCAGCAAGTACATCTCCTTCAGCCACGCCACCGGACTCCACTGGACAGACCACAGCTGCGTCCACTTCAGCTTCAGAAGAACCACGACTCACCACCTCCCGCAACAGGCTTCCAGCAGAAGCTGGAACAAGATCACCACCGACCAGCTCATCACATCACTGAGCCAGAACCCTCCCGCCAGCTCAACGGACCCCAACCAAGCAGCCAACAACCTCGCACAGTGGATCACCAACTGCGCTGACGACCTCGCACCTCTGAAAAATCATCCCAGCAGGCCCGGCAGCAAGAAAGCCTCCTGGTTCAACGACGACCTCAAGAACTCCAAGAAAAACTGCCGTACCCTCGAGAAAGCCTGGCTCAAATACCAGACTACAGACAACATGGCCGCCCTCAAGCACGCCTCCCGCAAACACCACCAGCTGATCCACACCACCAAGAAGACAGCATTCAAGGAAAGACTAGACAACAACGCACACAACAGCAAGGAGCTCTTCAGCATCGTCACAGAGCTCTCCAATCCCAGCGCCGGAAACAACAACATCACTCCCTTTTCCTTCCAAAGTCATCGAGAAGACCGTCAACAGACAGCTTGCTGCCTTCCCCGAGACTAACGGATCCCTCGACCACTCGCAGTTCGGCTTCCGAGCCAACCACAGCACCAAGACCGCCCTCATCGCAGCCACTGACATCTGAGCCCTGCTCGACAACTGGGAGACAGCGGCCCTCATTCTCCTAGACCTCTCCACAGCGTTCAATACTGTCTGCCACTGCACCCTAGTGCAGCGCCTCAGCAACATCGGAATCCAAGAGAAGGCACTAGAGTGGATCGTCTCGTTCCTTGCCGGAAGAACCCAGAGAGTCCGCCTCCCCCCCGTTCAGATCTAAGGCCACTGAAGTCATCTGCGGCGTACCACAAGGATCATCACTCAGCCCCACCCTCTTCAACGTCTACATGAGCCCCCTCGCAGCCATCGCACGCCAACACAACCTCAACATCATCTCCTACGCCGACGACACCCAGCTGATCCTCTCCCTCACCAACGACCCAGCCACCGCCAGAACCAACCTACACAAAGGGATGAAAGATGTAGCCGAGTGGATGATGAACAGCCACCTGTAGATGAACTCCGACAAGACGGAAGTCCTCATCCTTGGATCATCACCCTCTCCCTGGGACGACTCCTGGTGGCCCCCAGACCTGGGCAACGCACCCAAACCAACGGACCACGCACGCAACCTGGGCTTCATCCTGGACTCCTCCCTCTTGATGACCAGACAAGTCAACGCCGTCTCATCATCATGTTTCAACATCCTTCGCATGCTCCGAAAGATCTTCCGATGGATCCCCACCGAAACCAGGAAGATGGTCACCCAGGCACTCGTCACCAGCCAACTGAACTACGGAAACACCCTCTACACCGGAACCACAGCCAAACTACAGAAAAGACCCCAACGCATCTAGAACGCCTCCGCACGACTCATCCTGGACATCCCCCGACACAGCCACATCTCCGGACACCTGAGAGACCTGCACTGGCTCCCCGTCAGCAAGAGAATCACGTTCCGACTCCTCACCCACAAGGCCCTCCCCGACCTGGGCCCCAGGTACCTCAACAACCGCCTGACCTTCTACACTCCCACCCGCCAGCTACGATCAACCAGCCACGCCCTCGCCGCCGTTCCACGCATTTGAAGAGCCACCATGGGAGGAAAATCCTTCTACCTGGCAGCCAAGACTTGGAACTACCTCCCAATCCACCTCCGTCTGACCAAAGACCACCTCTCCTTCAGGATGCAACTCAAGACCTGGCTGTTCGAGCAGTAGCGGACCCCCCGGCCTCAACCGCTAGATGTAAAGTACCCAACCTCTCATACACACGACCAAAAAACAATGCCTCCTGGCATAATTTCCTTCATGTAACTGAGCACGAAGTCCACAGCATAATTTCTAAACTAAAACCATCCTCCCATACAAAAGACCCCCTTCCTTCTAACCTTGTCCAAGACCTAAAGCACCACATCGTCCCATCCTGGACCTTAATAATCAACACCTCCCTTGCTACGGGAAGTGTCCCTAGCTCCCTCCACTTGGTCAAATCTCCCCCATTATCAAAAACGCTAATGCTGATCCTAATGACTTAAACAACCTCCGTCCCATCACTAACCTCCCCCTTCTTTCTAAAGCCCTCGAAAAAAGTGTCTTGCTCCAATTAGACAAACATCAACAAATTCAACCTTCTGGACCCCTAACAATCAGGCTTCAGAAAAGGCTGCAGCACTGAAACTGCCATACTAAACATTGTTGAGGATATCCACCACTCCCTTGATAATGGTGAGACATGTCTTATCCTCCTTGACCTCTCCGCAGGTTTTGACACAAGTATTCTGCCCTACTTAATGTGCTCAAAGATAGCTTCGGCCTCAATGGTTTGTCTCCTATCGTCAACATTGAACTTAACAAATTAAAATTCGAGACGGTCTATCTAAACCCACTCCAGTCTACCTAGGAGTCCCCCAGGGATCTATTCTCTCACCTTCACTCTTTAACCTCTTTATGAAACCCTTCACCCTCATTCTAAATCAAGCTGGTATCAACTAGAATCTTTATGCCGATGACACCCAACTATTACGAGATCAAAACCCACGCTGACACCATACACCTTAACACCCTCACTAAAATCCAATCCTGGTTCCACCTTAATCGTCTCAAACTCAACCCCCAAAAAACTGAAATCATCCTCTTCTCCCCCAAAAATAACCCTCTCCCCATTCAAACTTGGATCTCAATGCCCTCAACTGCTCTCTCCCCTTGTCCAACTCAGTAAAATCTCCTGGTATCTCCATCGATAATGCAAATGCTACTTACCAGTATGCATCTGTTCTTGGCATGTAGGGCTGCTGACATTCATATCTGTGCAGCATAGATCGCCGCCTAGTGTTGGGTCCGGATGATTGCACATTGTTGTCCTGGAAGAGTCTTCGAAGTATCACGAGATAGGTGGCTCCTCCCCTGGACTACAGTGCGCATGGGCATCGCCTCCATCCCCAGATTGTTTTTAGCCATTGGCAGAGATGGAGTGAAGAATGTGAGTGATGGCCATGCTATGAGCATATACATATATACTGAATGAAATACTGCAGCTGCTACAGGCGGCGGGGAGGAGGGTGGGCGATATGAATGTCAGCAGCCCTACATGCCAAGAACAGATGCATACTGGTAAGTAGCATTTGCAGTTCGAGGCATGTGGGCTGCTGAATTCATATCTGTGCATAGAATACATAGCAGTCCCTCCATTAACGGCGGCCGCCCGTGCCAGCTGCAGCAGTCTGAAAAAGTGTTTTTAGAACAGCCTGACCAACAGCTGCCTGCTGTTTGGAATGCACGTCTACGCAGTAGTGCTTAGTGAAAGTATGTGTGGTAGACCATGTGGCTGCTCTACAGATATCTTCTAAGGGAATGTTACCTAGGAAAGCCATAGAGGCCCCCAACTTCCTGGTGGAGTGGGCCCTCGGTGGGATAGTGAGAGTGCGCTTAGCTTTCGCGTAACAGATCTGAATGCATTTCACTATCCACCTAGCGATCCCAGCTTTGGAGATAGCGTTTCCCTTGTGGTGTGTGGCAAAAGCAACAAATAGCTGCTTGGTTTTGCGAAAATCTTTTGTCCTGTCTATATAGTACATCAAGGCCCTCTTAACATCAAGGGTGTGGAGCATGCGCTCCGCCAGCGTCTCTGGGTTTTGGAAGAACACCGGCAATTCAATTGTCTGGTTTATGTGGAATTGTGATACCACTTTGGGTAGGAATTTAGGGTTAGTGCGGAGCACCACCCTGTTAGCATGTACCTGGAAGAAAGGTTCTTGGATGGTGAGCGCCTGCAGCTCGCTAACCCTCCGCAGCGATGTAATCGCTACTAAGAACGCAACCTTCCAAGTTAGAAACTGAAGCTCACAAGAGTGCAGTGGCTCAAAGGGAGGACCCATCAGCCTTGTAAGAACCACATTGAGGTTCCATTCTGGAGCTGGTGGGGTCCTTGGTGGAATGACCCTTTTGAGTCCTTCCAGAAAGGCCTTGATAGCAGGGACCTTAAAGAGTGACAGATGTTGTCTATTCTGGAGGTATGCTGCCATAGCAGACAGGTGAATGCGGATGGAAGAGTACGCCAGATTACATCGATACAAGTGGAACAGGTAACATATGATGTTTTGGATGGAAGCATCTAGCGGGTCAATATCGTGGTTAACACAGTAGATGACAAACCTCTTCCATTTAGCCGCATAACAAGCTCTAGTAGTGGGCTTCCGAGCCTCCCGAATGATGTTCATGCAATCGGGAGGAAGATTGAGGTAGCCAAACTCTAGGACTTCAGGAGCCAGATCGCCAGGTTGAGCTGTTGCGGGTCTGGGTGCTGAATGTCGCCATGGCTCTGCGTCAGAAGGCTGGGAGTGAGATGAAGCCTTTGATGCGGTACCACGGAGAGTTCCAGAAACGTGGTGTACCATGGTTGGCGAGCCCACGTAGGAGCAACCAGGATGAGAGTCATCGAGTGCTGCCTGAGCTTGCGTGCCACCAGCGGTATCAGAGGTGCTGGGGGAAAAGCGTACGCAAATCTGCCTGACCAGTTCATCCACATCGCATTGCCCTGTGATTGCGGGTGTGGGAATCTGGCGGCGAAGCTTTGGCATTTTGCGTTCTCCTTTGTGGCGAACAGGTCTATCTCTGGATGACCCCACTTTTGGAAGTACGGTTGGAGTACTGATGAATGTATCTCCCACTCGTGCATTTGATGGCTGTGTCTGCTGAGCAGATCCGCCATCTGATTGTCCTTGCCCGGGAGATGCTCTGCCATGAGGAAGATGTTCCTCTGAATGGCCCACTTCCACATGCTCTGAGCCAGATGAGACAGCTGTGGAGAGTGTGTGCCTCCCTGCTTCTGGATGTAGTACATGGCCGTCATGTTTTCCGTCCGGATCAACACGACCTTGTTGCACAGATGTACTTTGAACGCCTTTAAGGCCATGAATACTGCCATCAGTTCCAACACATTGATGTGCATCTTCCTTTGCTGTAGTGTCCATAGTCCCTGCACCGTGTACTGGAGTACATGCGCTCCCCATCCCTGGAGAGAGGCGTCCGTCAGGACAATCTGTGGCACAGGCTCCTGGAAAGGTCGGCCCTTGCAAAGGTTTTGTGGATTCCACCAATGCAGAGAGTTGTACGCCCGACCGCTCACCAACACTAGGTCTGTCAGTTGCCCATGAGCCTGAGTCCACTGACGTGCAAGGCACTCCTGAAGCGGACGCATATGTAGTCTCGCGTGCGGGACGATGGAGATGCAGGAGGCCATCATGCCTATCAACTGCATGAACACCTTCGCTGGAAGCGAGTGCTGAGGTCTGAATCGTTGGATCAGAGTCTGGATGCTGGCGATTCTCACTGAATTTGGCTGCGCAGTGGCTGCCAGCGTGTCTATCGTCGCGCCCAGATACTGCCGTACATGGGCGGGCTGGAGATGAGATTTTGGATAGTTCAGCGAGAATCCCAGATCGTGCAGGAGATGAATAGTGCGTGACACGTGGTCTGCGTACTGCTGTTCTGTCCTTGCCTGAATTAGCCAGTCGTCCAGATAAGGATAGACGTGGACGTTTTGGCGTCGCAGATGCGCCGCCACAGTCGCCAGGCACTTTGTAAAGACTCTTGGCGCTGTGGTGACCCCGAACGGCAGAACCCTGAACTGGTAGTGCTGGTCTAGGATTGTGAATCTGAGATACTTCCTGTGGGAAGGATGCAGGGGGATATGAAAGTATGCATCCTTTAGGTCCAGTGTGGCCAGGAAGTCCCCCTGTTGAAGCAGAGGGAGAACCTGCTGCAACGTGAGCATATGGAAGTGCTCCGAGAGGATGTACCAGTTTAGGGGCCTGAGGTCCAGGATTGGCCTGAGGGATCCGTCCTTTTTGGGGATCAGGAAATACAGGGAGTAAACCCCTGTTCCCCGCTCCTGAAACGGAACGAGCTCTATCGCCCCTTTTTGCAGCATGACCAGAACTTCTTGCTGCAACAAGGTCAAGTGCTCGCCTGACATAGGACGGCTCCTTGGGGGTATGTCCGGTGGAATGGACGTAAGCTCTAGACAGTACCCGTACTGGATAAGAGACCTCACCCACCTGTCCGTGGTGATGGACTTCCACGCCGGCAGGAACTGCTGGAGTCTCCCCCCGACCGGTGTTGTATGGTCGGGGGGCAGTGACAAGACGTCACTGTTTGTTGGTGGTGGTGGACCTGGAGCTATTGTTTCCACGCCCCTGCCCTTGATGTTATTGCCTCTGTAACCACCTCTACCTTTGTTGTTGTACGAGGTCTGGGTGTTATTCTTGTAATATTGTGTGGACTGCGAAGCCTGACCCCTTGAGGTGCCTCTGGAAGTGGAGCGGCGAAAGGAACCACCCCGAAACTGCTGACTTTGTAAGGCCCCCATAGACTTGGCAGTTTCAGTATCTTTTTTCATTTTTTCCAGGGTCGCGTCCACCTCAGGGCCAAACAGGTGGTCTGGGTTAACTGTTTGATTAAGTATTGTAGTTTGGATGTCAGGTTTGAACCCTGAAATTCTAAGCCAGGCATGGCGTCTAAGCAACACACTAGTATTGATAGCCCTGGAAGCTGTTTCTGCCACATCTAGTGCACATTTGATGGATGCATTCGTAATGAGCTTTCCCTCTTGAATCAGCATCTCTCCTGCCTCCTTGTATTGGTCAGGCAAGTGTTGGAGTATGGCCTCTAAGGTGTCATAATGGGCCCTATCATAACGTGCAAGTAGGGCTTGTGTGTTAGATATTCTCCAGATATTAGCTGCCTGCGCAGCAATCCGTTTGCCTGAGGCCTCGACTTGGACTCTTTGTCTGGGGGAGGAGCGTCACCAGTAGTTTGGGAGTTCGCCCTCTTCCGAGCGTTGGAAACGACCAAAGAGTCCAATGGCAAGTGTCCCTTGATATATGTAGGATCCGTGGGCGCTGCCTTATATTTCCTGTCGATGCGAGGGTTGACCACACGCGCCCGGGTGGGCTCCTTGAAGACCTCCGCTGCATGTTTAAGCACTCCTTTAAGCATCGGCAGTGTCTTGACCGACTTTTCAGCTACAGAAAAAGTGTCGAACAAGAAGTCCACATCCACGGGGTCCGAGTGCAGCTCGACGTCGTGGTTAGCCGCAGCTCTCTCGATCAGGGCGTTAAAGGCCGCCGAGTCCTCAGTCGGGGACGTTTTTGCCGCAAAAAGTTGCGCGTCCTGGCCTGACTGCGGGTCGTCTGGGTCGCCTCCGGCTGACCAAGGTTCGTGCTCCTCCTCCGTATCCGAGTACGCCGGATAGGTGTACTCAGCGTCTTCCTCGTCCGCATCGCCTGTGGCGGAATGCGTTGGCGAGTGTCCTAGGACCTGAGGGGACACAGGGTCCACCGGTGCCGAAGAGTCCGCAGACTCCCTTTTGTTTTTGAGAGGGATCTTAAAATGTTCCAACGCCGGCTCCGTCGTGATCTTCCTCTTGAGGAGAGACAGTTTCCCGGTGTTGGCGTCGATGATTACCTCACGACATTCCTCTTCAGCAAGCGGTTGGAGCCGAAGCTTCAACACCACCAAGGCAGCTTTCGAGGGTCCGCCTTGCTTCGGCGCGAAGGCCTTCGGTGCCGACTTGGGAGGAAGGGTGAAACGGATAGGCGTTTGCTCCTTCGCAGGCTTAGGCGTGAGCTTAGGCGTCACAGTGCCCTGAGCGGGAACCACACTGACTTTCCGGATCCGCTGCAGGGATTCCGCTACCTTCTTCGTCAAGGCCGGAGAGGGCTCGACCGGCTCGAGCGACTTCTCGGCGTCGAGAGCCTGACCACCCGCAGGCACCTTCTTCGGGGCCGACGCCCCATGCTTATGTGCGTCGTCGCCCTGACGCTTCTTCGGAGCAGTCTTCGGGTCCACAACACCTTTCGGAGCCGACGCAGCCGCGTCGGACGATTTCGCCTTCGGCACCGACCCCGAGGGCTTCGGGTCGGCCATCTTGGCGTGGCTCTTCGAGTTGACGCCTCCAGAACCTTCTGCACCAGCGCAACTTTCACTTTCGGTTTCGCATCCGAGGGTGCGTGACCAGGTGGCTTCACTTTCGTTTTCTTCAACGTAAGTGTTGACTCACAAATGTCCGTGACCGGGCCCGGAGGCGGGGACGCAGGACTTATAATTAGATCTTGGGTAAGGCCCGAAGGCGATCCCTCGACCTGGGCCGTATGAAGGGGAATAACCCCTGAGTCTGGTTGGGGGTGCTCCTCCTCTGAGCTATCCCCCATAGTGGCAAAAGCCTGATCGTCGTCCCCTACCTCGTCGGTGACTTCGTCAAAGTTCTCCTCACCCGCGTCGTAGGTCTCACCCTCGGACGCGGGACTAGAGCCCGAACCTTGTCCGTCGTCTACTTCCTCGACAGATTCCTGGAATATGTCGTCAGGTGGGGGCGCCGCAGTCGATAACCTAGCCTGGAGCCTATGGGCCCGACGATTCTTCAAAGTCTTCTTGCACCGGAATTTGGAATACGCCATGCAGCTGTCTTCGTGGTGATCCGGTGACAAGCAAGTATTGCACACAGGGTGCACGTCGAGGTGTGAATATTTGGAGTTACACACCGGGCACTTCTTAAACGGAGTTCGCTCCATAGCAAACGTGTAGTGTAGGCCCGTCCGCGCCGAAAGCACGTGGAAGGGCAGCAAGAGATCGGAGCTGAGAGTCAGAAAGAAAACTCGTACGCAACTATACCGACGCCCAGCCTAGAGACCTTTTGGTCTCGATCAGAAGTTGAACAACTATCGGTCCCGACAGAGGGAACCGAAACACATCCGAACCCAATGGCGGAAAAAAACAATCTGGGGATGGAGGCGATGCCCATGCGCACTGTAGTCCAGGGGAGGAGCCACCTATCTCGTGATACTTCGAAGACTCTTCCAGGACAACAATGTGCAATCATCCGGACCCAACACTAGGCGGCGATCTATGCACAGATATGAATTCAGCAGCCCACATGCCTCGAACCAGTCTAAACCTCAATCGCCACATAAAAAATTTGGCTAAAGGAACCCTCTTCACTCTCCGTCATCTCAAAAAAATCAAACCCTTTCTCACAACTGAAGATTTTAAATTAGTGGTTCAATCCCTGATCCTTTAACAAATTGATCAAGTGCAATGCCACCCTCACCGGAATCCCCAAGGTCCACCTAGCTCCACTCAAATCTGTACTCAACCTTGCATCCAGGCTCATCACTGACTGTAAACTGTTCAACCACATTTCCCCAGCTCTTAAAACTCTAAAATGTCTCCCCATCGAAGGCAGATCCACCTACAAAATCGCATGCATCACACACAGACCTCAATAAAAATGCACCACCATACCTTGCCAATAAACTCTGCAAAGCGGGGAGCACAAGACCCCTATGAAGCACTAACGCTCTCCTCCATGTCCCACCCCTGCTAAAAAAGAAATCCACTCAATCCTGCTCCTTCTCCGGAAATGCCCCCTACATCTGGAATGTCCTCCCCCAAAGACCTACAATGCAACCCTTCCTACACCAGCTTTAAAAAAGATCTCAAAATTCACCTCCTCAATAAATATTGAGGTTCTCTACCTGCGCCTTAAACTCGCTCTTCCATATCTTACAGTTATTTTAACTCTTTTCTGTGTATAGTTATACATGATATGTAGAACCTGAAGCCTTTTGTTATTCTCGGTCTTACCTGCTGTTTATCCTACAATGATGTTGTAAATGTTGTAATTGTGTTTCACCATATGTATCTCAGTCTTGTAAAGCGCTCTGATGTTTTTGTTATTCTTTTATGCTGTAATTTGTCTTACAGTAACTAGCTCTATCATGTAAAGCGCCCTGATACCTCTGGGTCCAGCCAGGGCGATATATAAAACTTTTAAAATTAATAAATAGATGACCCACCTCCATATTTCTTGCACTAGATTTGACAGGACAAAAGAATGTATTCCCCCTTGCTTGTGGAGGTAGAACGCTGTGTTGTTCTCCATCTGAACTTGCATTGACTTTCCCTATAACTACTTCTGTAAGGTTTTTAAGGCTCGGAACACCGTCCTTAGTTCCAGTAGGTTTATGTTTTGTACAGCTTCTTTCAGACATTGAGCCTCCTCTGATGTTAAGCTTCCCCATGTGAGCGCCCCGTCCTATGTGCGAGGCGTCCATTGTTGAGTTGTAGCATGAAGGGTCTTCCAACGATTGTTTGCCCTGTTCCACCCAGACATTTTTCCTCCTGCACTCTTCACGTGACAGTGGTATGCAGGAGGCCATCATTCCCAGCAACGTCCTCACAGACATCACTGTCAGAGACTGACCCTTCTGGTAGCAGGGCTCTTCCTGTGTTATCACCAGTACTCTTTTAGCAGGGAAAATCTCACTTGCATTGTATGGATTCTTCCTTCTGGAGAACCCCAGTTTGTGGAGTGTTTCCATCACAGTTATGCTATCTCTGCATTTGTGGAAGTAAGAAATATGCTACTTACCAGTATGCATCTGTTCTTGGCATGTAGGGCTGCTGACATTCATATCTGCACCTAGTGTTGGGTCCGGATGATTGCACATTGTTGTCCTGGAAGAGTCTTCGAAGTATCATGAGATAGGTTGCTCCTCCTCTAGACTACAGTGCGCATGGGCATCCTCTCCATCCTCAGATTGTTTTTTGCCATTGTGGCAGAGATGGAGTGGAACTAAGTAAATGATGACCATGCTAGAAGTATGTGTGAATTCCGCAGCTGCTACAGGCACCGGGGAGGAGGTTGGTCGATATGAATGTCAGCAGCCCTACATGCCAAGAACAGATGCATACTCGTAAGTAGCATATTCGGTTCGAGGCATGTGGGCTGCTGAATTCATATCTGTGCATAGATTACATAGCAGTCCCTCCATTAACGGCGGTCGCCCGTGCCAGCTGCAGCAGTTTGGAAAAGTGTTTTAGAACAGCCTGCCCTACAGCTGCCTGCTGTTTGGAGTGCACATCAACACAATAATGCTTCGTAAATGTGTGTGTGGTAGACCACGTGGCTGCTCTACATAGGTCTTCCAAAGGAATATTTCCAAGGAATGCCATGGAGGCCTCGGTGGAATGGTGAGAGTACGCTTGGCTTTCAGATAGCGGATCTGGATACATTTAACGATCCACCTAGCAATACCAGCCTTGGAAACGGGGTTACCTTTGTGGTGTGGTGCAAAGGCAACAAAGAGTTGTTTAGTCTTCCTAAAATCCTTGGTCCTATCGATGTAATACATCAGGGCCCTCTTGACGTCAAGGGTGTAGAGCATTCTGTCCGCTAAAGACTCAGGATTTTGGAAGAAAACAGGCAATTCAATAGTCTGGTTGATATGGAGTTGAGACACAACTTTAGGAAGGAATTTAGGGTTAGTGCGAAGCACTACCCTGTTAGAATGAATTTGAATAAATGGCTCTTGTATAGTTAGTGCTTGCAGTTCACCAACTCGCCGCAGTGATGTAATGGCTATGAGGAAAGCCACTTTCCACTTCAAGAATTGAATCTCGCAGGAATGCAGTGGTTCAAAGGGAGGACCCATCAGCCAGGTGAGGACCACATTGAGGTTCCACTCCGGAGCTGGTGGAGTCCGCGGAGGAATGACTCGTTTGAGTCCTTCTAGAACGGTCTTAATGGCAGGCACTCTGAAGAGTGAGAGGTGCTGCCAGTTCTGGAGATAAGCGGCCATTGCAGATAGATGTATGCGAATGGAAGCATAGGCCAGATTACATTTGTACAGATGGAAAAGGTAACAGATGATATTTTGAATAGACGCATCTAGCGGGTTAATGTTGTGGTCTGCACAATAAATGACAAACCGCTTCTATTTTGCCGCATAGCATGCTCTGGTGGTGGGCTTCCTTGCCTCCCGGATGAGGTCCATACAGTCAGGAGGCAAGTGTAGGTAGCCAAACTCTTAAGACCTCAGGAGCCAGATCGCCAGGTTGAGCTGTTGCAGATCTGGTGCTGAATGTCGCCATGGCTCTGCGTCAGAAGGCTGGGTGTGAGACGTAGCCTCTGATGCCGTACCACGGACAGTTCTAGAAACGTGGTGTACCATGGTTGGCGAGCCCACGTTGGAGCAACCAGGATGAGAGTCATCGAGTGCTGCCCGAGTTTGCGTGCCACCACCGGTATCATTGGTGCCGGGGGAAAAGCGTACGCAAATTTGCCTGACCAGTTCATCCATATCGCATTGCCCTGAGACTGTGGGAACCTGGCGGCGAAGCTTTGGCATTTTGCGTTCTCCCTTGTGGCGAACAGGTCTATCTCTGGATGACCCCACCTTTGGAAGTACGGTTGAAGTACTGATGGATGTATCTCCCACTCGTGCATCTGGTGGCTGTGCCTACTGAGCAGGTCCGCCATCTGATTGTCCTTGCCCGGGAGGTGTTCCGCCATGAGGAAGATGTTCCTCTGAATGGCCCACTTCCACATGCTCTGAGCCAGATGAGACAGCTGCGGAGAGTGTGTTCCTCCCTGCTTTTGAATGTAGTACATGGCTGTCATGTTGTCCGTCCGGATCAACACAACCTTGTTGCACAGATGTACTTTGAAGGCTTTGAGTGCCATGAAGATTGCCATCAGTTCGAGAACATTGATGTGCATCTTCCGTTGCTGTTGCGTCCATAGTCCCTGCACTGTGTAATGGAGTACATGAGCTCCCCATCCCTGGAGAGAGGCGTCAGTTGTCAGGATGATCTGTGGCACGGGCTCTTGGAACGGTCGGCCCTTGCAAAGGTTTCGTGGATTCCACCAATGCAGAGAGTTGTATGCCCGACCGCTCAACAACACTAGGTCTTTTAACTGCCCATGAGCCTGAGTCCACTGACGTGCTAAGCACTCCTGAAGCAGGCGCATATGTAGTCTCGCGTGCGGGACTATGGAAATGCAGGAGGCCATCATGCCTATCAACTGCATGAACACTTTTGCTGGAAGCGAGTGTTGAGGTCAGAATTTTTGTATCAGCGATTGAATGCTGCTGACTCACTGAATTCGGCTGTGCTGTGGACGCCAGAGTATTTATAGTCGCACCCAGATACTGCCGTATGTGGGCGGGCTGGAGGTGGGATTTTGGGTAAGTCAGTGAGAATCCCAGATCGTGCAGGAGGTGAATGGTGTCGGACATGTGGGCGGCACACTGCTGGGCTGACTTTGCCTGGATGAGCCAGTCGTCCAGATAAGGGTAGACGTGGATGTTCCGTCTCCTGAGATGCGCCGCCACTGTCGCCAGGCACTTTGTGAACACCCTGGGTGCCGTGGTGACACCGAAAGGCAAAACCTTGAACTGGTAGTGCTGGTTTTGGATGGTGAACCGGAGGCATTTCCTGTGTGAAGGGTGCAGTGGAATGTGAAAGTACGCATCCTTTAGGTCTAAAGTTGCGAGAAAATCCCCCTGACTGAGCAATTGCTGCAGGGCCAGCATATGGAAGTGCTCCGACAGGATGTAATGGTTGAGTGGCCTGAGGTCCAGGATGGGCCGGAGGGACCCGTCCTTCTTTGGTATTAAGAAGTACAGGGAGTAGACCCCTGTGCCTCTTTCTTGCATAGGCACGAGCTCTATTGCTCCTTTTTGCAGCACAACGGTGACTTCCTGCTGCAATAAATGCAAATGCTCGGCCGACATAGGACGGTTTCTTGGGGGCATGTTGGGTGGAGTGGATGGTAACTCCAGACAATAACCGTATTGAATACGTTTCCTGACCCACCTGTCTGTGGTGATGGACTTCCAGACCGGCAGGAACTGCTGGAGTCTCCCCCCGACCGGTGTGTGGTCAGGGGGCAGTGACAAGGCGTCCCTGTTTGCTGGTGGCAGAGGATCTGGAGCGGTTTCCACGACCTCTGCCCTTGGCGCTGTTGCCACGATATCCACCTCGACTCTTGTTGGTGTATGTGGACTGAGTGTTGCCCTTGTAGTACTGCGTGGACTGGGAGAGCTGGCCCCTGGATACGCCTCTAGTGCTTGAGCGACGAAAAGACCCACCCCGAAACTCCTGGGACTGTAAGGCGCCCATGGATTTCGCAGTCTCATTGTCCTTTTTAATTTTTTCTAGGGTGGTGTCATCCTCCGGGCCAAACAGGTGATCTGGGTTGACTGTTTGGTTAAGGATGGTGGTTTGGATCTCTGGCTTAAATCCAGAGATTCTCAGCCAGGCATGTCGCCGTAGCATAACACTAGTGTTTATAGCCCTGGCAGCGGTATCAGTCGCGTCCAGAGCGCACTTAATTGAAGCGTTAGAGATCAGTTTCCCTTCCTGAATCAGCATCTCAGCCGCCTCCTTGTATTCATCAGGCAGGTGCTGCAACAGGGTCTCCAGTGTGTCGTAGTGTGCCCTGTCATACCGCGCCAAAAGCGCTTGTGTGTTAGAAATGCGCCAGATGTTGGCTGCCTGTGCTGCTACCCTCTTCCCCGAGGCCTCAAAGACCTTGGATTCTTTGTCTGGGGGAGGAGCATCACCCGTAGTCTGAGAATTAGCCCTCTTCCGGGCATTCGAGACAACAAGGGAGTCTAGAGGCAACTGTCCTTTGATGTAGGTAGGATCAGTAGGCGCCGACTTGTGTTTTTTATCAATCCTAGGGTATATCACCCTCGCCCTGGTAGGTTCTTTAAAGATCTCAGCAGCATGCTTTAAAACACCTTTCAGCATAGGCAGAGTCTTAACAGTTTTTTCTGAGACTGAGAAGGTATCAAAAAGGAAGTCGACATCCACAGGGTCAGCATGGAGCTGGACGTTGTGATTGTTAGCTGCCCGTTCAATGAGGGCATTGAAAGCTGCAGAGTCTTCTGTAGGGGACGTTTTTGCAGAAAATAGTTAAGGGTCTTGTCCTGATTGAGGATCCCCTGGGTCACCACCAGCGGCCCAGGGTTCGTTGGTATCCTCAGGGTCTGTATAGACAGGATAACTGTACTCATCCTCCTCATCCCCCTCACCAGCGTCCACATCAGAGTAAGTGGGCGAAACATTATGAGTCTGTGGGGAAAGTGGTTCCACCAAAACGGGAGTGAAAGCAGAGTCCTTTTTCTTGAGAGGGATCTTGTAAGACTCCATTGGGCGTTCAGGGGCGATTTTCCGCTTGTGGAGGGAAAGCCTGCCCGTTTCAGCATCGATGAAGTGTTCCTGATGCTCTTCCACTGAAGGTCGTCGAGGTTGTGGGCCGGGGACCACCGCCGACTACTTCGGCGCCGAGGAGACCTTCTCGGGCACACTGGCGACCGCCTTAGGAGCGAAAGCCTTCGGCGCCGTCTTTGGCGGCAACGTGAAATGGATGGGCGTGGACGCCTTTAGTGGTTTCTCCACCGGTTTCGTAGGCGGAGGATCCTTCGGACCGGCTGACGCGGTTCCGTCCCTGATGCGCTGCAGGGAGTCCGTCACCTTCTTGGTTAACGCGGCGGATGGGCGCGCCGGTTCAATGGAATCCCTCGAGGCCACACCTGGAGTCGACTCTCGGGGCGCCGTGCCCTTGGCCTTGTCCTGCTGACGCGGAGTTGTGAGAACCTTCGGGTCATCCAGACATTTCTTCGGGTCACCGAGAGCTTTCTTCGGGTCGCCGATAGCCTTCTTTGGGTCACTGAGGCTTTTGCCGGCGTCGACTGTCTTCGGCGCCCATGCGCTCGGCCACCTTTACTTTAGTCTTCGGCGCGGCAGACTTAGTCTCGAAGCCCTTGACTTGAGCCTTTGGCTCGACAGCCACCTTCGGCTTCTTCGGAGCCGAGGGCTCCGAGGCCTTGGAGCCGACCAAAGCGATGTGCACTTTCGGTTTCGAGGACGGCACCTGCGCAGTGTCTGGAGTCGAGACCGTAGGTTTCACTTTCGGTTTGCCAGGGAATGGCTCAGCAGCAATGTCCGTGGCCGAGCCCGAAGGCGGGGCCGTAGAACCCATAGTAAGATCTTGGGTAAGGCCCGAAGGCGATCCTCGACCTGAGCCTTATGAATTGGCACGGCCCCATTGTCAGTTTGAGGAAGCTCCACATCCGAGCTGTCCTCCATGGCCCCGAGGGCCCTGTTGTCGTCTCCTACCTAGTCGGCGACTTCTTCGGCCTCGAACATCTCTGCATCCGCATCGTAGTCGACGTCCGACGCGGGGTTCGACTCAGAAATGTCCTGGATAGATTAGTCCTCGACATCCCCTGCATCGAAGATGTCCACAGGCGCCGGTGCAGCATGCTGGGCCTCCTGGCGCGCAGCTCGTCGAAGCTTAAGCGTCTTCTTGGACCTGAAGCGAGAACAAGCCATACACTTGGCTTCATCGTGGTCCGGCGACAGACACTTGTTGCACACCGGGTGGACGTCGATGTGGGGATACTTCGAGTTGCAGACGGTACATCTCTTGAATGGACTTCTGTCCAAGATGGACGGTCGATAGGTCTGGAGCGTCGACTGGGCCTTCCGTGCCGAGAGCACGCGGGTGTAGAGAATCCGGCTTGGAACCGAGCTGGAAGAACTAAGACCGAACGCAAGACTATACCGACGTATTAGACTAAAGACCTTTTGGTCTCAAGAAAGTTTTCTATCGATTCCGACTAGAGGGAACCCAAAGGCATCCGAACCCAATGGCGGAAAAAAACAATCTGAGGATGGAGTCTATGCCCATGCGCACTGTAGTCCAGGGGAGGAGCCACCTATCTCGTGATACTTCGAAGACTCTTCCATGTGCAATCATCCGGACCCAACACTAGGCGGCGATCTATGCACAGATATGAATTCAGCAGCCCACATGCCTCGAACTGTATCTCACAGGAGTGCAATGGCTCAAAAGGTGGTCCCATCAGTCTGGTTAACACGACGTTTAGGTTCCAGACAGGGGAAGGAGGGTGTCTTGGTGGAATCACTCGTTTGAGGCCCTCCATGAATGCCTTAATTGCGGGCACTCTGAACAGCGAAAGGTGCTGTCTGTTCTTAAGGTAAGCAGCTATGGCTGCTAGGTGTATCCGTATGGACATATAGGCTAGATTGCAGCGGTGTAAATGCAAAAAATAGCATATGATATTTTGAATGGACGCGTCCAGTGGGTTTATGTCGTTGTTGTTACAATAAATGACAAAACGTTTCCACTTTGACGCATAGCAAGCTCTTGTTGATGTTCATGCAGTCAGGAGGTAAGTTGAGGTAGCCGAACTCTAAGACCTCAGGAGCCAGATTGCAAGGTTCAGTTGCTGTGGATCTGGGTGCTGAATGTCTCCATGGCTCTGCTTTAAGAGGCTGGGTGTTCGACGTAGCCTTTGATGGGGCACCACGGAAAGTTGTAGGAACGTGGTTTACCACGGTTGCCTCGCCCATGTTGGAGCAACTAGGATTAGTGTCATTGAATGCTGGTGCAGCTTGCGTGCCACTAGCGGTATCAACGGAGCTGGTGGAAAAGCGTATGCAAATCTGCCTGACCAGTTCATCCATATCGCATTCCCCTGAGACTGCGGGTGTGGGAACCTTGAGGCGAAGGACCGGCATTTTGCATTTTCTTTTGTGGCAAACAGGTCTATTTCTGGCTGTCCCCACTGTTGGAAGCATGGTTGAAGCACTGAGGGGTGAATCTCCCACTCGTGCATTTGCTGGCTGTGTCGGCTGAGTAGATCTGCTGATTGTCCTTGCCTGGGATGTGTTCAGCCAGGAGAAAAATGTTTCTCTGGATGGCCCACTTCCACACTTTTTGTGCCAGATGCGACTGCTGTGGAGAGTGTGTTCCTCCCTGTTTCTGTAGGTAGTACATCGCAGTCATGTTGTCCATCCGGATCAACACGGTCTTGTTGCAGAGATGTACTTTGAAAGCTTTCATTGCCATGAAAATTGCCAGCAGCTCTAGCAGGTTGATGTGCAGTTTTTTCTGCTGCGTGGTCCATCGGCCCTGTACTGTGTGGTGGAGAACATGGTCTCCCCACCTTATCAGGGATGCGTCGTTGCCAGCACAATTTGTGGTACAGGCTCCTGGAACAGTCGTCCCTTGAAAAGGTTTTGTGGTTTCCACCAATGCAGAGAGTTGTATGCACAACTGGTCACCAACATTAGGTCGTTTAATTGTCCATGAGCCTGGTTCCACTGCCGTGCTAGGCACTCTTGCAGCGGACGCATGTAAAGTCTGGCATGAGGGACTATGAAGATGCACGAGGCCATCATGCCAATCAGTTGCATAAACACTCGGGCTGGGAGTGAGTGTTGCGGCCTGAACTTCTGGATGAGCGTTTGGATGCTGCTTATTCTGGCAGGATTCGGTTGTGCTTTTGCTGCCAGAGTGTCTATTGGTGCTGCCAGATACTGCTGGACGTGGGCAGGCTGGAGATGGGATTAGTTTTAGTTCAGCGAGAAACCTAGATCGTGCAGGAGGTGAATAGTGCGCGACATGTGGCTGGCACACTGCTGGGCTGACTGTGCTTGTATTAGCCAGTGGTCCAGATATGGATAGACATGTATATGCTGTCTTCTGAGGTGTGCAGCTACTGTTGCCAGGCACTTGGTGAACACCCTTGGGGCTGTTACCGCAAAAGGGAGGACCTTGAATTGGTAGTGCCGGTTTAGAATTGTGAACCTGAGATATTTCCTTTGTGCTGGGTGCATAGGTATATGGAAATATGCGTCTTTGAGGTCCAATGTTACGAGGAAGTCTTCTTGACAGTGGCAACACCTGCTGTACAGTGATCATGTGGAAATGCTCTGATAAGATGTATTGGTTTAGGGGCCTGAGGTCTAAAATCGGTCTGAGAGACCCGTCCTTTTTGGGGATTAGAAAGTACAGAGAGTACACCCCTGTACCTTGGTGTTCTAAGGGTACTAGTTCTATGGCCCCTTTTTGTAGCATGCTGATGACTTCCTGCTGCAATAAGTGTAGGTGTTCTGCGGACATAGGACGTTGTCTTGGGGGTATGTTGGGTGGTGTGGACATTAACTCTAGGCAATATCCATGTTGTATAATTTGCCTCACCCACCTGTCTGTAGTTATGGTTTCCCAGACTGGCAGGAACTGCTGTAGTCTTCCCCCGACCGGTGTTACATGGTCTGGGGGCAGTGACAAGAACTCACTGTTTGGTGTTGGTGGAGGATCTGGAGCTGTAATTTCCTCGTCCTCTACCCTTGGTGCTATTGCCACGGTATCCACCTTTACTGTTCTTGTTGTAGGTGTTTTGCGTGTTGCTTTTAGTATAAGAGGTTTGCTGTGTTGAGGCTCCTCTAAGAGCTCCTCTGTTGCCGGAGCGACGAAAGATACCGCCTCTATATTGCTGTGACTGCAGGGCACCCATAGACTTGGCTGTCTCGGTGTCCTTTTTCATTTTGTCCAGTATGGTGTCCACATCAGGAACAAATAAATAGTCAGGGTTAGCGGGTTGATTGAGTAAAGTGGTTTGAACTTCATTTTTAAACCCGGAGATGCGTAGCCACGCATGTCGTCTGAGCATGACGCTGGTTTGGATAGCCCTGGCTGCTGTGTCTGCTGCATCTAAGGCACATTTTATGGATGCATTAGATATGAGCTTGCCCTCTTGTATCAGGAATTCTGCCTGTTCCTTATAAATGTCAGGTAGGTGTTGAAAGATTTGTTCTATTGTGTCGTAGTGCGCCCTGTCATACCTAGCTAACGGGGCTTGCGTGTTTGCAATTCCCCAGATGTTAGCTGCTTGAGCAGCCACCCTTTTCCCTGATGCCTCCAGAATTTTTGACTCTTTGTGTGGAGGTGGAGCTTTGCCAGCTGTTTGAGAATTAGCACGTTTACATGCATTGGAGACAACTTGAGAGTCCAAAGGCAGTTGTCCCTTAATATATGTAGGGTCAACCGGGGCTGGTCTATATTTTCTCTATATCCTAGGGTTAATGACCCTTGCCCTGGTTGTGTCTTTAAATATGTCCCCTGCATGTTTAAGCACCCCTTTCATCATTGGCAATGTTTTGACGTTTTTCTCAGGTGCTAAAAGTGTCAAAGAGAAAGTCTTCATCAATGGGATCTGCGTGCATCTCCAAATGGTGATTATATGTTGCCCTTTCTATCAGTGCGTTAAAGGCAGCTGTGTCCTCTGTAGGCAATGTTTTTACAGGGTATGCAGAGTTGTCAGGAATTGATTGAGAATCTCCAGGATCCACAGGGTCAGTCCATGGCTGAGTTTGTGTGCCCTGGTCAGTATCCGTTGGATAATTGTATTGGGCATTGTCCTCATACTCCCCATAGTCATCTGTGCGTGTGGGCGAGTACATATATGTTTCCTGTACATATGGGGTTATAGTTTCAAAGAGAACTGGAGATGTTGAAGTGTCTTGTTCCCACTTCAGAGGCATTTTGTAGGACTCCCGGTAGTTTCAGGCCTGATTTTCCTCTTTAACAGGGTAACCCTCCCAGTGTCTGGGGCGACATAGTTTAGACAGTTCTTCAGCTGAGGGATCCTGTTCCTCTGCTACTGTAGCTCTTTCCCCCAATCTCGGCCTCTTTGGCTGGGTCGGTTTAAACTCGCTATCTTTTTCGACCACCCTTGGCTTAACATGCGGAGGAAGTCCGAATTTTATCGGTCTGAGAGGTTTTGGTTGTTGGACCGTTTTAGTAGCCTGTATGATCTTTTTTGGAGCCGTGGTTTTCGATCCAACTGTTTTTGGTTGTTCGATAACCATTCTGTGGCCCGGTGTCGACTTTGGAGCATGTTGCTTAGGAGCGATGCTTTTGTCCCTCGGTTCGACGGAGCTCTTCGGCTCGAGTCTTGATTTTGGTATAAGTGTCTGTGTGCACTTGCTTTGGTTGTTCAATGTGTAAATTCGGATCGACAACCGTTGTCCGTTTGAGTCCCTTTTTAGTGTTGCCAGGCGTCGATGTCGATGTAGTCGGGTCGGCTGCCTTCCGCTTAATCGCGGACGTGGGAGTAGTAGCTCTGGCCTCGACAACCTTTGCAAGCGACCTTGATGGGTCGACGACCTGTTTTTGCTTGGTCGGCTTAGACGGATCCGCCATTTTCGGTCGGAAGAATGGGATGTCTATCAGTTTCGGTTTCTGTTTGGTAGCTATCACTTTTGGTTTCGATTTCTCCAGATTTTGGAAATGTCGTACTGATGGCTCTTGTAATATATTCGTAGCCGGGCTTAACTGCGGGGCTATCGAATCGTCGTTCTGATCTTGGCTAAGGCCTTCCGGCGATGCCTCAACCTGAGCCTCTGGATGTGAACCTGCGAATATATTGGGCTCCGTACTCACGGTCGGCCGAGTGTCCTCGCCGGAGTCGTCCTCGACGGCTCATATGCCTGGTTCGTCGTCCCCTACCTCGATGATGTCTTCCTAGTCATCGACGCAGTAGTTCGAGTCGTGTTCAGACCCCTGCTCCGACTGCTGATCCGAGTCCTCAGGGTCGACGACGTCTTCAAAGATGTTCTCTGGCGCCGACTTCTGCATTGTCTGTCGCGCCGCACGTCTAACCCGAAGAGTCTTTTTTTACCTAAATTGAGCACAAGATAAGCAGTCGGCTTCGTTGTGTTCAGGAGATAAACACTTATTACAGACTGGGTGTTTATCAATGTGTGGGTATTTAGAGTTACAGTTGGGGCATCGCTTGAAAGGACTTTGTTCCATCGACGATTGGCCCTGGTGTCGAGAAGGCCAAGCGACCTGATTAGACGTCCTTGAGTAGAAAGAACAGGAATAAGTTGTAGGTACCGATCGAAGATGCAATACAGACGCCCAGAAGGGCTTTTGGCCTATTGAAAGTTAGAAATATATTTCCGAACTCAGAGTAACGAAAGTACATCCGAAAACAATCTGAGGATGGAGAGGATGCCCATGCGCACTGTAGTCCAGAGGAGGAGCCACATATCTCGTGATACTTCGAAGACTCTTGCAGGACAACAATGTGCAATCATCCGGACCCAATACTAGGTGGCGATCTATGCACAGATATGAATTCAGCAGCCCACATGCCTCAAACCTACTTTACCAGTTAGTCTAGGTAGATGTGCACATGTATTCCACTTCTTAGGTGTACCAGTGGTGTCCTATGCTGAATTTAGGCATGTTTACGACATTCTTGCCCTCCTCCACTAGGGAGATCACCACCTGCTCTGGCACGTGTTTTCAGTGTTCTGCCATCTCCTCCCAGTATTGGTGGGCATATCGGTTGATAGAGCATTAGAATTTGCAATGCACAATTCTGTGGTGGCCTCCCGTTTAAACTTCTACCCCACCATTTCCATTCTTGTTTCTTTTATCTGGGAGCAGTTCAGAAATAGTTGGCACATTTGCTCTTTTTCTGGCATTTGCCACGATGATAAGAGTCCTACACCGCGCACTGCCCTGTAGGCAAGCAGGCACCTTCGAAGAATGTTTATATTTATTCTCCACCTTGGGTGTCGCTGACCTGCAGGTTGCTGGCTCTTTAAAGCTGCTGTCCTATGGCCTAGAGTGCACAAAGTAATTGTCAGTATATTGGCTTTTGCTTTGTGAAGGTAGGACGGTCTTGAGCAGAAAACAGGTCTGCGACTTTTCTGCCTCAAAGTAGACCTCATACCAGTCTGCTGCTTTCTTGATAAATTGGTTGTAACATGGCAATGTCATCCCAGGCGACGGCCTCAATGGATATAGATCTACTCACTCTTCTGAGGAATCAGCTTATGGGTCCTGCCATTGTTCTTTGATGCCTTTTGAGACCTCACTTCATAGAAGATTTCTTGCTCCTCTTTATCTGTGGCTCTGGAGTCATTAGGGTGTCCAACCAAAGGAGATGGTTGGACTGGGAACCAACTGGTGAAAACGGTCAAGGCCCAACAACAACAAAAAAGGCAAAGGAGAAAAAAGAATACTACAAGAGTTCTGGCCCTAACCGCTAGACAGTGACATAATGCACAGCATGTGAATCCAGAAAAGATGCACGCTGCAAAAGCAATCTTCTGTACTTTCACTGTAGTAGGATTTATTTATTTGAGAAAATTGTAATCATGACTCCAAGTTAGCTAGACCTACTGGCTTTGTGTAAGAAAGTGGCTCTGTATATACTGGACTGGACCAAAGTAACGTACAGTGTGCACAGAGTCTACAGTCCCCAGAGGCATCGCAGAGGCTAAAGTTAGATATAACCTTACTCTCTAAAGTGGTAGCTTGGTCGAGCAGTAAGGCAGTATCAGAGGACAGTGTAAAGCATTTGTTGTACACACAGCAAATGGTCTCACACACTCAAGAACTGAACTCTAGGCCAATTGTTTTGAATATAAAAATATATAGTTACGCTCCCCCTCCTTTTTAGGTCGAGCAGCCCTACCCTCAATGCGTGAGCATTGAAGGTGTCTGCTTCAGACCTATTGTGGCCCGTATTTAGGAATGTGGACAGCTACCAGACGCGCGCTTTGACAAGGTCAGATTTCACCTCGGGAGCGAGCGTCTGATAGCTGCGCATGCGCTGTGCAAAGCCCTTGCTCACACACAGACACAGGCAGCCCCCACCCCTCTGCATGCACGCGCACACACACACACAGGCACGCGCATGCACACGCAGGCATACGGCACACATACAGGCACACACAGGCACACTATCCCCTACCTCGCATTCTCTCTCAATCACAGTCACGCATGCGCGCACACATTCCCTTGCGCACACACGGCACACACGCGCGCACCCTCACCCCCTCACACACCCCCTCACCCTCACACCCCCTCACCCTCACACCCCCTCACCCTCACCCCCCCTCACCCTCACACCCCCTTACCCTCACACACCCTCACCCCCTCACAACCCCCTCACCCTCACACCCCCTCACCCTCACACACCCTCACACACCCTCACCCCCTCACAACCCCCTCACCCTCACACCCCCTCACCCTCACACACCCTCACACCCCCTCACCCTCACACCCCTTCACCCTCACCCACCCTCACACCCCCTCACCCCCTCACCCTCACACCCCCTCACCCTCACAAACCCACTCACCTTCTCACCCCCTCACCCTCACACACATCCTCACACACCCTCTCACCCTCACCCCCCTCACCCCCACAACCCCACACCCTCACAACCCCACACCCTCACAACCCCCACACCCTCACAACCCCCACAACCCCCACACCCTCACAACCCCCACAACCCCACACCCTCACAACCCCCACAACCCCACACCCTCACAACCCCCACAACCCCACACCCTCACAACCCCCACAACCCACACCCTCCCCCTCACACCCCTCACCCACACTCACACCCACACACCCTCACCCCCACACACCCTCACCCCCACACACCCTCACCCCCACACACCCTCACCCCCACACACCCTCACCCCCACACACCCTCACCCCCACACACCCTCAACCCCCACACACCCTCAACCCCCACACACCCTCAACCCCCACACACCCTCAACCCCCACACACCCTCAACCCCCACACACCCTCAACCCCCACACACCCTCAACCCCCACACACCCTCAACCCCCACACACCCTCAACCCCCACACACCCCCAACCCCCACACACCCCCAACCCCCACACACCCTCAACCCCCACACACCCTCAACCCCCACACACCCCCAACCCCCACACATCCTCATCCTCACCCTCACCCATCCTCACCCTCACCCATCCTCACCCTCACCCATCCTCACCCTCACCCATCCTCACCCTCACCCTCACCCATCCTCACCCTTCCTCACCCTCACCCATCCTCACCCTCACCCATCCTCACCCTCACACATCCTCACCCTCACACATCCTCACCCTCACACATCCTCACCCTCACACATCCTCACCCTCACACATCCTCACCCTCACACATCCTCATCCTCACCCTCACACATCCTCATCCTCATCCTCACACATCCTCATCCTCACACATCCTCATCCTCATCCTCACACATCCTCACCCTCACACATCCACACCCTCACCCTCACACATCCTCACCCTCACCCATCCACATCCTCACCCTCACACATCCACATCCTCACCCTCACCCTCACACACCCTCACCCTCACCCTCACCCTCACCCTCACACACCCTCACCCTCACCCTCACACACCCTCACACACCCTCACCCCCCTCACACACCCTCACCCCCTCACCCTCAACCTCACCCCCTCACCCTCAACCTCACCCCCCTCACCCCCCTCACCCCCTCACACAACCTCACCCTCACCCCCCCACCCTCACCCCCCCCACCCTCACACCCCCTCACCCCCCCTCACCCCCCCTCACTCACCCCCTCACCCCCCCCTCACTCACCCTCTCACCCCCTCACCCTCTCACCCCCTCACCCTCTCACCCCCTCACCCTCACACCCCCTCACCCTCACACCCCCTCACCCTCACACCCCCTCACCCTCACACCCCCTCACCCTCACACCCCCTCACCCTCACACCCCCTCACCCTCACACACCCCCTCACCCTCACACACACCCTCACCCCCTCTCACCTTCACACCTTCACACCCCCTCACTCCCCCTCACCCCCTCTCACCTTCACACCTTCACACCCCCTCACTCCCCCTCACTCCCCCTCACCCTCACACCCCCTCACCCTCACAAAATCACTATGTGCTACCACCGCATCACTGAACGCCACAGCATCACTCGTTTGCCATCACAACATCACTCAGCGCCACCACATCATCAATCTCTGCGACCATTCAACAACACCTGGTTCAAATATGCTCTCTCAATGTTTGAAGCTTTATTACAAATGTAACAAAAACATGTTAATATTTCACTTCTGTTCTTGGAATTTCGTCACAATAAAATACACTGAACATAATCTTCACAAAAGTTATTTACAAAACTTTAAGCTATTGCCATTATAAATTACAATAACTTTTATTTAATTATTAACTATTAAAAAAAATTAAAAGCCATTGTTATTTGTAATATCAATACATGTAAGTCACGTAAATACAACACATATTGCATTACAAATGCTACAGGTGTCACATTTGCGAAAGTTATAACTATTGGCATTGTAAATGACAAAGCTATTAATTTATTTTCAAAAACAAAATATAAATTAAAAAAATTGTCATTTACAATACCAATAGCTCAAACTTTGCTAATGCGAGACCTATTGCATTGCAAATGCTTGTTCCATGTTGTGTCTCTCACCCTCCCCTCCTCTTTCCCTCCTTCAGGACCAGACGCTATTCTACGAGATCAGCCGATTTCGCATTAGGATCAGTGAAAAGTTCCCTTCTGACTCATTGTATGAGGAACCTGTCTGTATTCATGAATGCTAGTGGGGAAAGAGGCACGCCTTAAGCATTCATCCTGTGCCCATGAGGTGTATTCTTCCTCTTTGAAGGACCAGCAGTATCTTTCGTGAATGCGGTTGCTTCGCGCTCTCTCTTCTAAACAGCAGCAACACCTCCGACCGTGATAGACTCTGGGCGGTTTCAGAGAATGCTCTTAATGCAAAATCGGCTGATCTCGTAGAATAGTGTCTGGTCCTGAAGAGAATCCAGAGTCAGTAATTGCAGGGTTCGAAACGCGTTGACGTTGTTGTTTTTGTATAAACAAGTGTGACTAATAATATAACTTTTCTGCCTGGTTGGATAACTGTGTAAAATTTGTGTGCATTACTTTGCGCAGTGCAAGAATTGTTTTTTGAAAGAACTCACACTGTTTGTTCTAATTGATAAACTCATGCTAAAACGTGCTCAACTGAAAGGCTACCTGGTTTGAGCACAGGGTGTTTTGTTATAGGTTTCATGTTTTGTCCAAAGTCATACGTATTGATGTTGCCTATTTATGTTGTATGCACCCTTATTCATTGACTGTTTTGTTGGGTCACAAACTGTTTGTGGTGTGTTGCATATACATTTTGAATTGTGATATATGTTATATGTGACTGATGTATGAAATTAAGAAATATTTGATACATTTCAAAATAGGGTGACATTGATTTGTTTTTTTTACCCTTTGGAATTGTTCTTTAAAGAAAGTTTTAGTACAGGCAAGGCGATTGTTGTGTTTTCTTGGACAGTAAAGAGCAGGGGAAACGAGGGCACAAAGAAACAGCACAAAAGAGCAAGAATGAGAAAAATGAGACATGTCACAAAAAAGGGTGCATACCGGAGCAAAAGAGACAGAAAGCAATGACAGAAACACAACAAGAGGCATGAAAGCAGATTAGAGACAGAAAACAATGGGCAGAAATGCAGCAAGATGTGAGAGGAAGCAGACTCAAGTGGGGGACTCAGGTACAGAGTCTGAAAGGGCCATGCCTCATTAGGAGACTGGGCACAGGTAAGATCTAGGTTTACCGGCCAGCGGTACCTGGATTAAAAAAGGCTCAAACTCTTCAAATTGACCAAAAATATCAATAAACTGGAAATAAAGAAACATAAGCCAATGTGTGATTAAAGGGTGGCATTGGTAATGAAGGGCATCAATCAATGAGGTGTCGCTTGGCATGGAAGGGAAAGGTTAGCTTTATGCTATAACCAATGTGGGTTGTATCTGTCAGCTGAAGGCTAGGCAGGAAGCTGCTTTAAAAGCAATGAAAACAATCTTTACACTATTGACACAGGTCTGCATCATAATTTAGTATCTATTGGGATAACATAAAAATTACTTCTGTCACAGGCTGATGGTGTCAAAATAAGTTACTGGCCTATAGTTTTCACTTACACCAACAGAGACTTACTAAGGTACAGTCTTTCTGGACGTAGTTCCTGGTTCCAAACTCTACTCTTACTAACAACGGTGAGAAGAGAGCATCTATCCATTTGTTTCACATTTGCTTATTTACTTCTTTAGTTTCAAACATGGCTGAAACTCATAATGCGACTGACTAGTTCTGAGAAGCTGTAGGTGCGGGGCTCTGATCTGCAGTCATTAATTACTGCCACAAGCCCATTAGGGATGCCATGCAGTTCAGTTTCAATACATTCATGGGAAGCATTGAAGGGGATTAGTCCCACAAGGAACTGTTGAAGTTCCCCAACATAATGGACCTCAACAGGCTTGTGAGGAGTTGGTTGTGACGGTGAGCACGTACCCACCATTGCAAGGTTGGGACAAAAGATGAAAGGAATGGGATGGCTTGAAATAACTGTCCAGCAACTAGATTCAAAGGTGCAAAGGCGATGCCCCAGGGAGCACATGTATATCTTAGCAGTGTACGGGGGTCAAGTAGAATTTCTCATTCCCAACAGCCGCTGGCACCGCAAAGGCAACATCGTCTGTTGGTGGGTGGCAGTAGCACCATGGAGGAGGGGGGGCCTTTGGTAGTTTATGAAACACCAAACACCAAATACAGTCTAGAGTTATGATAAAACTTAGCTCTGCAAGGTCCCTTAATGTTGCTTACCTGAATGAACGGTCCCACTGAGAGAAGCAATAAGTTAAGTAGCACAAAAAACGCCAATGCTCGCCAAGAGACGAGTAAAGACCTGTGCAAATGAGCAGAGACCACAGGGCAGCATTCTAGCTTGGCAGTGTTCGCACTGTGAGTCAGAAGTTCTTCCTGTTTTCCTGCAGGGCGGAACATGAAAATAAGAATCCTGTAAGTTCCCCCAGCAGTGTTTCATGGTTCTGGACACCTGCAGGGACCACGCCAAATTTACCTCAACGTCTGTAGGGGAGTAACGAATAGAAATATTAAGCCTCCATAAAGGGATCCAGAAAGGTTATAGATCTCAGTCCTTTTACAGTTGCTAGGAACCAGTGGAAAAAAAATGTCTCTGCTCCCTTTCCGGGGCTGAGATGATTTGTATTGCTTTTAAAATGAAAGAGCCTTTGACCCATTGCAGAAGTTGTTAGAAGGACAACCATTGAGGTTTGGAACGGTCAGTTGAGGAGGCAGCAGGGCAAAGTCACTTAGAAACAGAGGGATCATGCATGGATAGTAATCGGAGTTTAATGATGGTAGTACCAGAAAAGCTTACAATTCTCTACATGAACACAATATTCAGAGGAGTAGGCTCTACTCAGATAGTCCATACAGATGGAACATACAACAGGAAGTGGCTGGAACTTCAGGGCCTCTATCGAGGTTAGAGGAAAAATGCAAATCCTCTTTCGTGGCTGGAATGATTAGAAGGTTGTTCCTTCTGGAACTTCAGAGAAAAAGGCTCTAAGCCTTTATAGACTGCAACTCCTTTCTCATCTGGAAGTGGTGCTGGCCTCTGTGCTACCATTTAGATAATCTTTACTCATTTGGAAGTGTGAACGCAGAATTCCATTTCTATACAACCGGACTCTGGCTAGTACAATGAAAGATTAAGCCAGGTTTACAAACACATCGAGTCATGAGTTCATTCTTCTCGATGTCACTGTTAATGCGGACATGGGAAATTAACAGTTAAAACAAAGCTAACTCATTGTCTAGATTTAATAGGCTTCTAAGCATATTCTTGGAGTAAGGTACAATACTAATCAAACCTGTACAACGAGTGTGAAAGAGTTCACCAGACCAATAGGTTTTCCCACATTATTTCCACACGTGCTCTTTGCCATTTGGTAAAACCAAAGCTTTACCCTTGAGGAAAGAGTCCACTTCCATTAATGATGGAGCTGTAGAGTTTCCAGAGACCGATCATTCCTTGAGAACCCACTACAACTCGAATAGTTCGAGAATTGCTAGCTCAAAAACAGTTTGAGATTTCATTTCTTAAGTCTGCTCACATGTCACATCAAATAAGATGGTCTGAAAAACAAATACTATTAGCTTTGTCACCAGAAGACGTGCTATGGGACCAGAAATACGCAAGAGAGAGACATGTTAAATAGGTAACTTGAATGGTACCTGCAGTAATAGAATTTTAAATGGTCACTGTACAGGCTAAAGCTGTGTTATCTATAAATGCCTGATCAATCTACAAAATCTCTATAGAACAAGTAACTTTCCTTTGGTAATGCATTATCTGGTAGAGACTATCTTGTCACAGATTCCTTCCCTCAGATAATCCCCAGGGGCCAGACTGGATCCGGAAACTTTTATGTGGTACCCCTGCGTGTCAGTAGTCAGCGGTGCTTGGCTCAGAATCACATTATCGGCATAATCCCAAACCGCAAGTGACATGTATAGTTCCTATATAGGCACCAACCTAGCTACGTTGAGAAATTGCAGCTGATGTGGAAAACTAGGGCCCCGAAAAGGGTGGCTCTTAACCTGCAACAGGCTCGCAGAGCAGAGACAATGGGAGGAATTTGTATAGTGTATGCATAGCAATGCTTAATAGTATCAGTGACTTTCTTAGCACTTTCGTATCAGTTTGCAGGCAGCTCGGGTCTTTCTAGACAGTTTTGAATCTCTCCCCTGTCCGACCTGCCTGCCATCCGCCTTCAGAGTCCCCCTTGTGTTGTAGCGGTTCTACCAAATAAGGCGTTAGTAAAGGAAAGTAATTTTTTCATCTGATAGAAACTTCTAGCCGCAGAATACATACCCAAGCAGTACCTCACCGGAGGGCGGCTTGCGAAGCAAATTTTCAACCAAAAAGTCCTGCAGGTCGAATGGGCGAAGTGACCGTCGCAACGGACTTGACTCTTCAGACAGCAGTGTTTAGTGTGCATGTGCAAAGAAGTCTATGTGGCTGCCTGAAAGATATTTGGGACAGGTACTCCGCGGGCAACCTGGTGGAATGAGCACACAAACCTTCAGTAGGGTGCGTCTTGGCCAATGCATAGGAGATTTTGATGCAGAACACTATCCATTGTGAGATTATCCATTTATACACATCCTTCCTTTTCCTAGCTCCTAGGTACTCCACGACCAGTTGATCGTCTGCTAGGACCAGTTTTTCGCGATCAAGTCAAACAACCCTCTTTGTGTTCAGAGGGTGGTCTCTACTCCTCTTTGGAGGGGTGAAGCAGAGCAAAGGAGGTAGGCAGGGTGATGATCTGACCTCCATAGAAGTAGTCAACCTTCAGAAGGAGGAGGGACAAGTAGGGAGGAGCAGCTTGTCTGGGTACAAGGTTGTGTAAAGAGTGCACCAAGAGTGCCTGCAATTTGATTGATCCGCCCAATCGATGTTATAACCACTAGAAAGGCAGTTTAGATGGACAATAGCCTAGGAAGGCAATTGTGTAGAGACTCAAGAGTGCACACAGCAAAAAGGTGAGGCCCCCCTGGGGCATGGTCAACAGCCTGGGGAAAACGTGTTGCAAGCCTTTCATAAGCTTAGCCCAACAAATTACTTAAACAAGCATTTACAATGCAATGGTCTCGGCATTATTGAAGGTAGAGCTATTGGCATTGCTCCTGACATTTTTTTATGTAATTTTTTTTTAATCATAAATATATGGCATTGTCATTTACAATGCCAATAGCTTAATCGCTCGTAAACGCATGACCTATTGCATTTACAAACACACAGAGCCCCCCACACACACACACAGAGAGCCCCACACACACACAGAGAGCCCCACACACACACACAGAGCCCCCCACACACACACAGAGCCCCCCACACACACACAGAGCCCCCCACACACACACAGAGCCCCCCACACACACACAGAGCCCCACACACACACACAGAGCCCCACACACACACACAGAGCCCCACACACACACACAGAGCCCCACACACACACACAGAGCCCCACACACACACACAGAGCCCCACACACACACACACAGAGCCCCACACACACACACAGAGCCCCACACACACACACACAGAGCCCCACACACACACACAGAGCCCCACACACACACACAGAGCCCCACACACACACACAGAGCCCCACACACACACACAGAGCCCCACACACACACACAGAGCCCCACACACACACACAGAGCCCCACACACACACACACACACACAGAGCCCCACACACACACACAGAGCCCCACACACACACACAGAGCCCCACACACACACACACAGAGCCCCACACACACACACAGAGCCCCACACACACACACAGAGCCCCACACACACACACAGAGCCCCACACACACACACAGAGCCCCACACACACACACAGAGCCCCACACACACACACAGAGCCCCACACACACACACAGAGCCCCACACACACACACAGAGCCCCACACACACACACAGAGCCCCACACACACACAGAGCCCCACACACACACACCCACACACACAGAGCCCCACACACACAGAGCCCCACACACACAGAGCCCCACACACACAGAGCCCCACACACACAGAGCCCCACACACACAGAGCCCCACACACACAGAGCCCCACACACACAGAGCCCCACACACACAGAGCCCCACACACACAGAGCCCCACACACACAGAGCCCCACACACACAGAGCCCCACACACACAGAGCCCCACACACACACAGAGCCCCCCACAAGCACCCTCACCTCTTAGCTGGCAGCACCTGTAGCCCTCTTCTTTATTGAGCATACAGTGATAGCGCTGTTGAATGGTAAGCTCCCTCAGCTCCCTCGGCTTCCCATTCAACCCCCCCTGACCTCCTAAAATTAGCTGCAACTATCACCATCACTTTCAGGAACACCCTAAGCCAAAAGGGAAGCGCAACAAACAGTGCTCTTGGCCTACATTGAACCACAGGTAACGTTGTTGGGCAGTCAGGGCAGGAATGTGGAAAAATACATCCTGCAAGCCTGGCGCCACAACCCAGTCTCCTGGATCCAGAGCAGACCGAACTTGCACGAGCATCTTGAATTTCTCTTCTATCAGGAAGAGATTGAGAAGGCACAGGACTAGGATAGGACAAAAGCCTCAGTTCTTTCTAAGCACCAGAAAGTAGTGGAAATAGCAACCATGACCTACTTCAGATGTCATTACCCTCTCTTTCTGTCATGGCTAAGAGACAACACTTCCTGATGGGGCAAGGGGGGGATGGTACTCTGTGAGCTTTGCTGCGTCGCTCCCATCTGAAATAGCGTTGCAGAGTTGACTGACATCAGGCAGTGAGGAGCTTCGGATTCATGGCTGTGGTCCCGCTCCAAGTGCCGCAAGCACACCAGGTTTGGGTCTGTCACAGACATCTTCCTGCTGCAGGCACCACATATTTCAAAACCAGGTTTCCAAAGGGACATCCTATCACACCAGGAGAAAAAGTCTCTCAAAAGTGTTGACAAAGTGTCTAGAAAAAAGCCAGTTGAAAAAACAACTGAGTAGTAGCTCTAACAAGATCAGCGCTACTTGGGAAAGAAAAGACATCATCATGCAGAGGTGGTGGCTATTTAGGTACTGTGAGGAGAATACCGAAATAGAAGAGGACTGTACCAGAGTAACTTCCTCTCGCTACCCTGAAATTGGACTTCAGCAACCACGCTCCTTTGCTGTCTCTCCTCAGGCACACGGACACGATGACTGGAATGACCCGGAAGTGGTTGAGGCACAATCCGGAAGCGGTGCGGCTAGACGAATGAGAGGCGGATACAAAGAGGTGGGGGCGGAGAAAGTGAACACACACGCCGAAGACTGAAGCAGCAGGGTGCAGACGGAGAAAGAAGACGCGGGACCCGTAGAAGAGGCAGGAGCCATAGAAGACCATGTGGACCCTGTGAAGGAAGATGCGGGACTCGAGAAGTTGGAGACCGAGACGCCCACCAACCAGGACGGGACGAAGACAGCTAGTGCGAGGACTGGTGGTATCCGGTGGATGCTGGAGAGCGGCCGTGACTCTAGGAAGAGTTGCGGCGGGGTCGGTGAGTGACATCGGCTCGAGGGAGTTTTGGGGAAGTGGGTGGGAAAGGAACTTGGGAGGGATTGTATAGCGTTTTTTTTGGTTGTTTTATTGGTGCCGGCCGCGCGTTGACTATTGCAGGAAGAGGATGCAAAATACTTGGGCCGCGCATTGGTAGTGCTGTGTGGGCTGTGTAAAGACTGAATTTACACCTTGTAAAGTGCATGGCGCGCTGTTGAAAACGCTCCTGTTTCCTTTCCATGACCCGTGACCTGTGAGCACTCTTTTTCCTCCTTCCTAGGCACAATACAACATTGCTCCCTTTTCCTTAATTTCCTAGTCTGAATCAATCTTTATCTCTGTATTCATTAGTGTCTGCTTTTCTGTCGCTCCCCTACTTATTTTCCCAAAACACCAAAAGGTGTGGTGAAGGGAAGCTTAATTCTACCTATTTGTTACTGCCATTCTCACGGTTCCCCTCATTTATTCCCCCTTCTCTTATGAGCCACGGGGAGACCAACCAAGTCCTGAAGACAAGGTGAAGACCACCAGAGAACCTTCATCACCACATCCCCAGATACATCAGAAGAAAATACAGAGGAACCTTTACCCCCTTTCACATCTTCATTTGTTTTCAATAAACCTTCGTCCTTTAAACCACCACTACCGCCTCCACGCCTGTTTATAAAACCCGCCCTCTTACAGGTACCACACACGGAACTTCTCCAGGGACGCAGCCTCTACTCCTTACTGAAGCCCAGCGTCAATATAGACTTGGCACAGGTGCGATGCGTGGAAATCAGGTGATGTGTCAATTTATTCAGTCGTGGTCCACGGTATGTCGATCTTCTCAGCTGCACAGCAGGGCCTGCGTGAAAGTCAGTGCGGTGGCCTTGGACTTAGCAGACGCTGTGCGCTGAACTCTGACTGCGGTGGTTTCTCTGGCCGCGGGCCGGGGCTGTGTTAGTTTTTTTGGCCGGACAGCGTCAATACATGGTAATTTCTCACAAAGCAGTGCTGCTTCAGAAAAACAGGCGCCGGAAGGGCGATATGTGGATTTCCAAGTCCAGAAGCAGCAGAACTGCCTCCAAGGACCCAGAACTGATAGTGGCACCACTGGGTAGGACAGATCTCTGAGCAATGGAATTCAGGGTTGCAGCAATGAGGTCTTTGATGTCCCTGAAACTTCTTAACAGGCGGAAGGCACAGACAAGCCATTGGAGAATCTTCTTGAGCAAGATACCAAGCAAAGTTTAGTCTTTGTCCTCTGAAAGACAGAAGCAGCCACTGCAGTCCAACCCATCAAAGGGGCATTTCTCCAGCTCTTCCTCTTGGCAGAGTCTCCTCTTGAACCAGAAGTGTTCTAAAAGGTTGAGGTTTAGGTCCAATACTTATACCTCTTTTGGCCTTTGAAGTAGATTGTCTTTGTAGGGCACACATTCTTATCCTGCCTGGTCTTGGCTCCATACACATTCCAGGAATGTTGAAACAGCATTGTGAGAGGCCAGGCACAGCCATATTCAGGTGTCCGAGACAACTACTCCCACCACTCTAGCTCAGGAAGGCCCATCAGACTGGTGATGGGCCATCATGCAAGGCATACTTTCATTCCCTTTGTGCATTCACTTTAGACAGTGTCAAAAACAGGCCCCTGTCGGTCAAAACCAGACGTTGATTCCACAGGCAGGCAAAGGCACAGAATGGTTAGACTAGAAAATAACCAGTTTCTAAAAGTGTAATTTTCAAACAGAATTTTAAAACCATTTTCACTAAAAGGTTTATTTTTAAATCCTGATCCAAGGGACCCCAAACTCCAAATCTACAGCTCTTCTCAATTGAAAGTTAAACTTGTAAGATGTTTCAATGCAGCTCTAATAACCTATTGGAAGGCTAGTCTTTGCATTAGTGAAAAACGAATCTGCCAATATTTCACTATCCGGCCATGTAAAACACACCAGTACATGCCCTACCTTTCACCTACACTGCACCCTACCAAGGAGGCTACCTTGGGCTTACCTTTGTTGTGGCTTAAATGTAATAAAAGAAGTCTTTGGCTTGGCAAGTGGGTGCACTTTCCAAGTCGACATGGCTGTTTAAAACTGCACTTACAGACACTGCAATGGCAGGCCAAAGACAAGTTTACGGAGTTACTCATGTGGGTGGCACAAACAGTGCTGCAGGCCCACTAGTAGCATTTGATTTAAATGCCAGGGCGCACATACTGCACATTACTAGGGCCCAGCAAATCAAATATGTCAATCATGGACAATCAATCATAATCACTATTTATATGGGGAGCACTGGCACTTTAGTACTGATTAGTAGTGGCAAAGTGCCTAGAGTTCTAAAACCAACAAAAGTGAAATGCAGCACACAGTCAAACAAGCATTTGCAATGCAATAGGTTTCGCAATTGCAAGATTTTGAATTTTGGCATTGTAAATGGCAATGCCTTTTGTTTAGGTGTTTAAAAAACCTGCAATAATAAAAGACATTGTCATTTACAATACCAATAGATCAAATGTCTAAAATGCGAGACCTACTGCATTGCAAATGCTTGTTTTTGGTAGGCAGAATCACAGTATGTTAAGCCGACACAAATCGAACCTGGCTCCCCAACTCTAAAGTCAGCAGCTCAGGCTGTTGGGTCACATCCTACTTTAAAATATCCCTAGTAGTGACGGTGCAGTGTACCTTGATAAAAGGGCTCTTGAGAAATAAATACATGAAGTGCTATAAGATGGGCTAGAGGCTGATTGGCACACGACAGAACATGCTGCAGAGGCAACTAATCACGAGTCCCATACCTCATAAAAACAAAGGATTAGTGGGGGAAGGATTTGGCTACGAACAAAAATGCTGACCTCAGAACTGACGTCCACCACTGTGCAATATTTTACCCACAATCTGTAGATGAATGGTAACCAAAAAGTTAACATTTCAATTCCAGTCAACGCACACCTCAGAAAATTTCAATTTTCATTTTTAAATGTATGTGACTTTTGAAATGTTCTTCTCATTACGTAGCGGTCCCAAAATAAACGCTGCTCGCATATTCATGTTACATTGAGCAGTGCATAAACAAAGGGGTGCAGCCAACATTCAAGTAAAAGCAGGTATGGCACTTTCACCCAAAGTAAAACAAAATAATTGATTTCAAAAGCTCCTGTAATGTGGCTGCTAAAGTGAAAGCGGTCGCGCTTGTAATTAAATTAGATAAGAGTGGCCGCTAAAATGAAAGCGGAACACGCCGTTTATTACATTATTAAATAAACAATGCCGCTAGAGTGCAAGCGGACTGCTCTGTAATTTGAATAAAAACATTACTATTAAAATAAAAGCGGGTTGCTGCTGCATAGTCATGGGTGGAATAGTGGAAGAGCATTTAAGAAAATAAAGCTCACCAACTTAGATAGTAGACCATATAACACCAGTAAAAGGTCCAGACTTTATGGAGGTAACAAAAGCATACGAGGTACAAGGAGGGACTAACAAGCCTAATAACTACTCGGAAGCCAATGTTTACCAAGGACAATGACACAAGCCAATTACAAATATGGGCCGGGCTTTAAAGCCATACTCCACTACTGCATGCCTCACAGCAGTTCATGTGCTTCCAAGGCGCGACCTAAAAACAGCAGGCCAGTAGCATAAAGACAGGAAAACATGCTAAAGATGCCAGGTCTAACAATTGGGCTCCCATCTTATTTGGGGTCAGGTGACTTTTCAGTTGCCTGTGCATACTTCTTACATGCTGGCTTGGAAGTTCGAGCTGGACTGTTTTCATGAGGCACGGGGTCAAAACTGATTTGCATACAGCTGGGTCTGAACTGGGGTGGCAAAGTGAGCTAAGGAACGATGATGGATTCAACCCAGATCTGTGACTGAGCGGGTTGTCTCTAAAGTTAAGCGATCTGTCCATCATCTCCTTGTTTTTGCTTTGTTCATCCTAAATTCGCAGGTTATGCCCAGACGTCACTTCGACTAGTTTACCTTCCCCACTGCTTCAGTGTGGATTTTTACTCACAAGTGGTGAAAGCCTCACTATCAACACCACCTACCCCCCCAAACCACATGGATTTAAGTTTTAACTATGCAAGAAGAGTCATGAGATAGGTCAATCTGATCAGCTGGGACTGTTGCACATTGCTAGATTAGCAGCTTTGATTTAATGCAGTTGTTTAGGTGCTACGTGCTCTAGCACTTTACAAGGCTTTACAGCGAGGGCCACAGGAATTATGCAGCAGGGCAGGACCAAACTATGCAGCAGATGGAACTAAATTACATAACAACAAAAGCTAATTATGCGGAGTAATGTGACATTTTGGGCTAGCAAAGCTTTATTATTTGCTGTTTGGTATACATATTGAAACTGTCTGGATAAAGATTTGACCATATTGGTTCCAATTAAACGCCTAAATACAGTAATAAGCAACAGAAAGGTGGCTAGTGAACCTTTGTGAAGGGCCTTCCACTGCAGAGCAACGGGTCATCGATTTTAGTAACTTTTGATCCATTTGAGCTACAAAACTATTTTTTTTGTTAAGATTTCCAGATTATGCAACAGATGTTGGATTATGTGGCAAATCCATCAGTATGCAGAACACACTACAGCTGCAAAATCAAACAATTAGTGACCTTGATTACAGCCCTGCCAAGAAAGTGTAACAAATTCATTTTTCAGACTGGTGTTATGTTATGTTATATTTTATTTCTATAGCGCACGGCTACTCAGAAAGAGTGTCCCGGCGCTTTATTAAGCAGCTCAGTGTGGTGTGGTACGATTACTTCCTGCTGGAGGCAAGTGTAGCTCTACACATCCTGAGGTTTATGGACCAGCTGTTTTCGGAGCTGGTTTATAAAACAAACAAAAAAACACCTCTAGGTAATATTTGAAATGATCCAAAAGGTTCCTTGACAATTACAAGGAATTTCCAAATGGGCAATCTCAGCCAAGCAATACATGGATGTCGACTAGCGTAAAATTCATGTTCATTTTTTATTCATCACATGCAACTGGACTTGAACATGCACTCGCAAAGCCTATCTGCCTTGCCCATGACACCCATTATTGTTGCCAAAGCTCGTTTCCCTCCACTAGATAATTGCCTTGTGTCCACACAGAGTTCATCCTGATTTTAAGAATATGTACTCAGATGGCTGATTTACATGTACGCACACACGAGCATTGTGTAATGATTTGCAATTCATTTAACATTTCCAGGCAGGTGGCAGCAGTGAGAGCACAAAGGAATTAAGCGTCAAGCAACAACGGAGGAGTTAATTTACAAAGAGAATGGGACTATAAAGGTTGAAGGGAGAAACAGAAAAATAATTCTTTATGCGCTGCAATGCAAAATTCATATCAGCAGCAGCAGGACACAGCCTATCAAAACAGTGTAATACAAATGCTCTTTAATAGAGACCTGAAAGGGGGGAGGAGCCAAGATGGCGACCGGGACGGACGTGTAAGCTACAGGCTCCGCGAGCCGTCCGATCCTGCACCGAAATCCTGCTACGCATCCTGGTTATCCCGTGTCTAATTACAGACACGCGAATGCTGACGCCACCGGTGCTCTTTTGAGACCTCCGCCGTTCGCCTACACGGCGAACTCGCGCTGTTTCCCGGCCCCTGCAGCCGACCCGGGACCTGGAGCCGATCGCAGATCTAGAAACGGCCGGGCGCCGTCAGCCGATCACGCTCACAAGACACCAGCTGGGACGAGAGCGCTCCTGATCGCGGAGACGAGCCACATCGCCCCTTCCGAACTGGTAAGGCTCCTGGCCGGATCGCCCTGCTAACACGACACATGGGAATCCGACCCACATTGCCTTCCCCCCGGTGAGCCTGGGACTGCACGGAGTCCATCTTGGGGTGCCTGCCCTGCCACAACTCGTCCAAGTCGCTGGTTAGATGGACAGCGTTCGTCCTGCCTCGGCCCGGACCTGTGTGCTGCCCTGTGTATCGGTGGCTCCCACTTTTCTAACTCCCGCCTGTGTAGTCGCCCCCCTGTCGTTACCGTGAGCCTGCTGCGGAGGTGACCAAGACGCCCCCTCCCGTGTAGAGGGAAGATGGCGGACTCCTCGTCCCCAACGGGAAGGCTCCTGCCTATGCATAACCAGGTGATCAACGGGGGGAGCGCCCATCCTGTATGAGTCGGCCAGCGATGGAACGGGAACCGACCTGCGGCGATATCCTGACTGCCTTGCTTGACTTGCGGGCGACGTGGCGGCGACAAACATACATCTTGGAACAGCGGATAGTGGGAGCTACGGAAGGTTCGACACAACTGCGTTTGCCTGGCCCCCTGGTGCCGTTGACTAACCCTGTTCAGGAGACAGTGCTACACTGCGGGGCTGTGAAGAAGCGATCAGACCTTGGAGATACAGTTGACTGTTTTATTTCTGGCGAGGCTACTGTTGCGAAGCCGCCCTTCGATTCACTGCCTGATACTGTTGCCACCGGCTTAACACTGTTGCACCCCTCAGAGACTCTCCGGGCGATGACTTCCCTCCCTGTGACTTTTTCTCCGCGCCTGCAGAGTGTGAGTCGTCTAACAAAGGGGGGGGCGCCCCACCATTTGTGCACTGCTAGTGATGTTGACTGGGGGCGCTCGCATCTTCCTCCTCCTCGCTTTCCCTGCTGGAGGAGGCCATTTTGTTCCTTTGTCTGGCCGGTGAGGAGTGTACGGCGGTGGACATGTTTGGAGGTATTTCGGCGCTCTGGCCAGGGCTGAGGATGCTTACACGCTAACTTGCCGACTGACTGGTGACGACCTGGCCTGTACTGATATTGGTTGTGAATTGCGCGCCGGGGAGGGGATGTTTTCCTTCTTTCACGACCGCAGTTCTAAAATCCTCTTGCCAGTCTTCGTGGTTACGATCTAGGTCCTGGGCGAAACGGGGGTCTGGAGGTGGAATGCTTGCTTATACCTGCTGTGAGGTCTTTTAATTTTGAAGCTCCGTTTGGGGTAGTAACCATTGACTTGCTCGCGAGCCTGGAGAGCTTGATAATTGTTGGCTCCTCCCCACCTTCTTAATTTTTGGGGGGTCATAGACTAGTTTGCACACTCGTCTTCCTCCCTATATGTCAAATGTGACGCTTTTTCTTTTATGCTTTTTTCCGATCTTGGACTTTACTTTCTCCTTTTTTCTCTCCCCTTTTCTCTTTTCTTGCTACATTTCGGGTTTATGGGGCGACAGACACTCTGCTGGGGGGGGGGGGGGGGCAGGCCATAGCCTCTGCATGTGTGTAGGGTGGGGGGTTATATTTTAGTTTCGTTAGTTTCTATGGTGCCTATTTATGATCTCTTTATAATTCTCTTTCCTTCTGTTCTGGGTCTGTAATGGGGGTTTGTAAGGAGTGGGTGGCGCTGTGGGTGGTATGCAAATGCGGACTGATGCTCCTGTTGTTTAGAACTGTGCCGCCATACTGTTGGGTGTTATCACTACTGCCATGTTTATTGCTGCCTGCATGTGTTGTGAAGCGGATTGTATGGACTCAGTTCTCCTTGACTCAATTTTTACCGATTTATGTTTAGATCAAAACTTTAAAAATTAACCTTCACTACTCCTTCTCCTTGGCGGCATGATTCACGTTAGTGTAACTGCTATTACTTGTTGCTATATTGCCTGATACCGCTGGGGGGCCTGGATTGTTTGCTTTCGTGCTTAACTGTTTCGTGGCCGGCCTGACGGTTGTAGGCCCGTATTTGTTCCCTTTTACATGCACAATAAAGGTTTTCAAAAATTAAAAAAAAAAAAAAAATAGAGACCTAAAAACAAGTGAAACAGTTGTACACCGGCACGCAAAAAGTGTGTGGCAGGACAGCACCTTGCGCTGCAAGCATACAAGTCAGAACATGAGAAAAAAAATTGACCTATAACTTATTGTGCTGTGGACATAATGGGCAATTTCAGCTTAACCAGGACTTTGTACGACACTCCCATTAAAGTTAGACCAATTAAGAAGTTTTATGCGGTCAATGTTAGAGGCAGCAATCAAATAAAAAAAAAAAAACAAGAGACTGACATGCAAACTACTATTCACACAGCTATTAGCAAAATAGTTCATTTATCATGCAAATTATAAATATGCAGAACACTTTTCTACATTCATGGCACTTTACACAGAATTAATAGTAAATATTTTGCTTACGCTGTAATTGAGCTGCTCGGAGTTGCTTCTTTAGTCGCTCCACTTCATTTTTTAAAAATCTGATATGTCGCATCATATTTTCTGGTGAATCAATCTCCATTGAAATCTCTCTCGGGGATGGTGGAGCAGACACTGGTTGGTCCAATTTCTCCTGCAGAATTCTGTATAGAAGTTTTGGAGACTAAAACTGTTTATTATCAACGCGATTAACTAAAGTCAGAATCAAAACCTTGAATAATACATGAACAATTAGCACAGACTGATTTTCACACAGAAAACTTCGCAGAGATGTTGAAATACAAAGGCTTCCCTTGCTTTTACTTCAAAACACAATTGTTTCAATAATCAAGGTTCAATCAAGTTTATTATCTTCCGTTGCCTTACTTGGGCTTACTAATAAATCTTATATCAAAGATATGTCTGACCTATAGCAATATACATGGTGCGATTTAAAATCATTAAAAATGCTCAGACTTCAAAGTAGTAAAAAAAATAATGATTTCGGTATGCCTTAAACTGTCCAAAAGCTTTTTGTGACTGGGTGCACTTAAGTGCTTCAAGTAGAATTTTTGTTGATGCAATGGCAGACTGAAATTTTCTTCTTCAAGTACTGACTTTTAAGTCACATGGCAGCAAATGGGTCTTATTGGTGAATTTTAAAATGTGTTATATTCATGAACTGGTTCCTGGGCCTTCTGGGACTAACCTATAAAGAAGTGGTAATCCCCACTGCTACGAAGGTGAAAAAGCAACAATGGTAAAAAGACCAAAAGTTCTTCTCTAAAACAGACTGGTTTGGACACAGGACATTGAAGGAAATAGTTCATGGTTGTCAGAGTGGGAAGAGGATTCATCACATGGGCACATAGGCAAATCACGCGACCACGAATTCATTTCTGGGAAAGTCAAAAATCTAAAAACAATATTTAATCTGAAACGTGTCAAGAGGAATCTATCATAATTGGGCATAGGCAGAGTTAAGTACGGCTGTAATTTATCACCAGTTAATAACAGCTGATGCGAGGTAACAGTCTTTTTCTTTCCTTCCTCTAACATTCTTTTCTCCTCGAGGTGTTCCAAACACAATTTTTTCAACAACTTTCTGAATATATTAACCATTGTCAGAGGATCATCATAGTATTGTTGGCAATCGATTTCTATTAAAAAAACATTTAACATAATCTAGCAATTTGAGTCTACTCACATTTTCTAGTTTTAAGACGTCCCACAAAATAGCCAGGTTCACGGTACACTCATTTGTTGTCCATACCCTATGCCACAAAAGAATGGGCTGAGTACTGATTATATCTGTAACATACGGTTGCCCAAGTTCGATGTGGCAGATGTAGGTCGCAACACTTTCTGGTATTGTCAGAATATGCCTCAAACTTATTTTCGGCTATTTGAATTGATTTTATGTTAGTATACCCCCAAAGTCCAGATCCATACAGAGCCACTGATACACGTAGCTTTATAAATAGTTAAGACTTTTCTTATTGGTTTCTTACCCAACTTCTTTATAAAATTCTTTAAGGCCATTATTGTTTTTGAAAACAAGAGTTCTAGCCTTTACAGCACTTGTCCAAGAGCCAGTCTCATGAAACAGGATTCCCAGGTAAGGGAAAGTGGAGTTTTTTTCCAGGGGAATATTATTTATGGACATCGTTCATTTGTTTACTAGTTTGTGTTCCACAGTTCATGGAGAAGGTTTTACTACAGTTAATTTTTAGGTCCATACTCAACATGAACTTATCAAAGGATGTTATCAGGTTCTGTAGGGCCAGGGGGGGTCCGGGCCATTAGGACTGCATCATCCGCATACAAGAGTGCAGGGATAGATCTTTTGCCAACCCTGGGCATATTCCTGCACTCTTGCAACAGACTACGCTCAAGTCCGTTGATATAGACCAAAAATAGAAATGGAGCCAGGACGCATGCCTGGCGTACACCACGTCCTATACCAAATGATCTGGTACATTCACCCCCCTTTCCATAACGAACCGATGCTGTGGCCCCTGAATACAATTCCCTTAAAAAGCAAATAATAGGGTCTTCCACGCCCAACCTTTCTAATAGTGCACTATGGGACACAGTCAAATGCTGAGGTAAGATCGACAAACGTCAGGTATAGGCGTTCACCCTTTACCCTGGTATATTTTTGATGAACAATAAATACATTTAAACCCTGTTCAATTGTTCCTATGCCCTTCTGAAATCCAAATTGCAAGTCACTTATTATCCCATTATCCTCGGCCCAATTTTGGAGTCTAAATAGGATGACTCTGCCAAGGATCTTTATAGATGAATCTAGAAGGGAGATTGGCCTATAGCAAGCACAATTTTGTTTATCTCCCTTCTTGTATATTGGGACAATGACCGAGGTGAACCATGAAGGATTTAATCCCCTCGCTAGCGCAGCATTAAAAAGCTGTACCAGCATGGGGCCCCAGATCTCACTGTTTGCTTTGAACAAATCTGCTGGGATCCCATCTGGGCCTGCAGCATTTCCCCCCTTTGTTGCTTTCAGACTCCTCATAACTTCATCCAGAGTAACCACCAGCTTCTGGGCCCGTACCCCTTTGTCACACAGTGTGTCATAGCCTATTTTGGATGTTTGATCTAGGCAGCTATAAAGATATAAAAAAATCGTCCTCCGCGATCGCAATGTCCATACGCGCTTTGGTATTATCGTACAGAAAGGGGGCGTTTACGGCCCTCGAAAACGCAGATGGATCTTTAGACTGATGCTGCACATAGGACTTTTGGCCGCCATAAGTGTGGCAGGGTATGCTCAGACGTGAGTCCCTTGCTCACTTTGCCACTGGATTCAAGCAAGCCGGGCTGAAGACGGCTGGAATGCCAGAAACCGGTCCTCGGAAGCTTGTTTCCAGTCCAGGGAAGGCATGGCTTGGCAGTTTGGGCTGGACTGTTCCCATGAGGCACAGGGTCAGACTGATTTGCATATAGCCATGTCTGAACTTGGGTGGCAGAGTGGGCTAAAGAACTGTGATGGATTAAACCCAGATTTTTGACTGGGTGTGAGTGTTTGATTGGTTCAGATGCTCCGTCCATTACCACCCCCTTTTGTACCGCATAGGACTTCCCAGGCCTCCCTTTTTATAGCCTTTTTCCTATTTTTTAATGCCTCGTTGTATGCTTTCCTTGACCTCTTATTAGTAAAGGGTCTCGAGGTATCCTATGAATGGCGTATTTCAGGTCAGTAAGTGTCTTTGTACATGCGCTGTCAAGCCATCTCCTGTTGCCTTTGGCCCGTTTCTATGACTCCACCCACAAACTATCTCTAATAGAAGATGCTATAATGTTAAAATGTTCTATTATCCGCTCACTATCAGAGTGTTCACCCAGGCAAATCATGAAGCTATCTAAACGCTTTTTCAACAGTGTGCCTAAGAATTTCTCTGGGACCAACTTACTCCATTTAAGTGTATACCCATTTTGCCTCCCAAGCGTCACATCTGGGAGTGCACGCGTAAGGGACCCATCATTATGCTGCTCCCAAAATGGGTTTTCAATCTCCATTATTTGCGGCCAATGATCGCTCAGTGGCAAGTCTAGGGTCTTGAGACTCTTAATCTTACGGCCATAAGTATTTGAAGAAATAATGAAGTCAATAGTCAGTGCTCCTCTGCCAATAAAGGTTGGGAGAAAATGAGATGGTTTTTGGGCAATTTCATTTACATATCCCAAATCATAGGTGAACAGTATTTCATTTAGTAAGTCCCCGATCATGGAGTGGTCAAAATGTGTAAGGTTAATGTCCTGCTCTAACATTAAACCACAGATCCCTTGTTGCACCTTTTTGCAAAGTGGACAATTAACCCCCCCCCCCCCCCCTCCCCCCCAGAGAATTGTTACTTCCCTTTCATTACTATCTATCTCATGTTGTATATCATCACTTAGCATTTTTCAAGTGCTGAGAATAACATTATTCGGGATATTGTACCCTACTCACTTCTGTCCCTCATGCAGAATTCTCCTTTCTATCCAGCTCTGCTAACTTGCTGCTATGCTTCATTTTCTCTAACCACGCTTCTGTCTGTTCAGGCTCACCCTGTCTTAGTCCTCGCCTCTCTGCGCCCCCCATCCTGGCATCCGCTCCCTCCCTTTCTTTCTTTCACTCTTTGCCCCCCTTCTCTCTCAAACACGCCCCCTCTTCATGTCATCTTTTGGCTTTGCGTTCTCTCACACCTGTCTTCTCTGTCTCGCACACACTTCTGTCTCTCGCTCCGTCTCACACACTTCGCTCTGTCTCACACACACTCTTCGGTCTCTCGCTCTCTCACACACTCTTCG